>NC_062564.1:175591172-177054922 GCF_022837055.1 Prionailurus viverrinus
TTTTATTTTTTGGAGCAGAGGTCTATAGCCGTTATCAGATTCTCAAAGAATTGTTGTGATGTAAAAAAGGTTTCAAGTCTATTTGAGACTATAGATACATATACTTTTAAAATTCTGTGGAATTTAGAAAATATTTTGGGATTTAGGAAATACTGGTTTCAGTGCAACTCTCCTATTGCTTAAAGACAAATTACCTCAGGGATAGAACTCCTGTTACTCCAGTCTCGAAGGGGCATGTCAACTAAGGCATACCGGCGGTGGAGCGATTAGATTCAACACAATTTGACTTTGGGTAAGAAATGAAATTATTATCTATATGCAACTGATTTTGCAGGTACTCTCATCCAAAACTTCTAAGAGTCTTCTACTGTCTATGTACCTCCTAAGCCATTCCCTTGCTCTGGTGTTCACTGGTCATTACAGAAGGCAAAGAGCATTTCATATTTGTTTACACCTTCTCTTTATTGTGTTACCAAATGACCCATAGACCGGAATGTGTAAAATGACCCCTGGTGGTCATCGAAACCGGATCTTGCCTGTAAGCAAATGCTTCCTCTGGAAAATGTAACTGACCTAGAATAACTTGGCTCTGGGCCCTTCTCCTTCCTACTCATCATGCCTTAGGGATGACCCTTCATCAGTCATTTAAATTCTCATATTCAGGAACTTTTAATGAAGGGCAAACTCTACACTGCATTTTCATCTTGCTGCATGTTATGGTACAGATAGTCTTGTTTTATAAATGTTTATCAAAACTGTCAGATACTAGAGATTGAAATTGGCATTTCTATTCTTTACTCCCCAGTGACTCACAGAAACTTATCCTTTGACTCATCCATACACTTAAATCTTTTCACACATTAAAAAAAAATGTTCTGGAAATAAAAATGTGGGCTATTTGTGTTCTTTCCAAAATTAGTCTGAGAAGTAGGTACAATAAAGCTGCATGTATCAGCATTCTCCAGATGGTGAAAGGAAAATAAAGTGCCAGATCCACATTCCCCCCTTCTTCTCCCTTTTCTGAAAATACAGTATAATGATGGTTATTGATCTGAAAGTCAACAATATTTCATTCACCTATAGCCGTTCTGAAAACAAGAATTCATAAAAAAATAATGTTACTTTGAGGGGCGCCTGGGTGGCTCAGTCGGTGAAGCGTCTGACTTCAGCTCAGGTCATGATCTCATGGTTTGTGAGTTCAAGCCTTGCATCAGGCTCTGTGCTGACAGCTCAGAGCCTGGAGCCTGCTTCTGATTCTGTGTCTCCCTCTCTCTCAGTCCCTCTGTCCCTCACGCTCTGTCTCTTTCTCTGAAAAATAAATAAACGTTAAAAGTTTTTTTTTTTAATTAAAAAAAATATTACTTTGAGCTGTCTTTTGTTTTTTCTCTCTGTAACAAACATCCATTCCCATTCATTTCAGTGACTTTGTAATGCCTGAAGTTCTGAAACCTCCCACAAAAGTCCACCAGAGTCTTAAGTCAAAGCCAAGCGGCAAGGGTCGTTTATTGCAGGTTCGAACCTGGACCTCTGCGCACTCGTTGCCGGTGACGCTAAGAGGCCTCAATCAGGGTTGGTACAGCGTTTTTATAGACAGAGACAAATAGCACAGGGGAGGTTTGAAATTATGAGGGGCCTGATTAGTTGATTTTAAAGTAAGGACATTTGTTGTTCTCTGATTGGGCGTCCTTTGTCTGTCCTTTGGGGGAAGGCTTTGTCCATTACTTGTGGCGGGAGAAAAAAGGGGGAAGGGGGAAGGGGGTAGGCTAGGTGAGGAATGTGCTAAGCAAGCAGGTTTACAGAAGCGAGAAATGCCGGTTAGTTTATGTACAATCACTCATTCCATCACATATCAGACTACATTTAGGAAGGTTTACAACCCATTCCACTACACAGCGGGTTACATTCAGGAAAGGCCTCACAATGCTCTTAGCAAACAGCAAGCAAAACAGACTTCTCAGCAATTGTATTTCTTATCAAAGATCCATAATAAGCAGAAAAGAGAACTTTAGCTTTAAACTAAGGCAGGGCTGTCATTTGGATTGTTCCTTTCAACTTCTTATAGGGCAATGGATTCCAAATTTTGTTGCAAAATTGTCCTCTCTTTTTGAGTTGCAGACCAATCCGTCCAAGTCTTTTCCTGATAGCCATATTATAATTAGAGTGATCTTGCAAAAGTACAAATTAAATTACATCATTTAAAGTCATCCATTGATTTCCTATTTTTGGGGTATAATACAATATATTAGCAGACTATGAGACTTTATGTCATGTGATACCTGCTTAGCTCTCTCCGGCCTTAGCTTTTATCTCTCTTCTCCTTTTGTAGCAAAGACTGTGTAGACGTGTACCTTTTCTAAGCATAAAAGGAAGATTATGTTTCTCATTCACTTTTCAGCTAAGTTGGGAACAAATGAACAGTTTTCATCAACAGAATGTGACTGGGAGGGATGTACCCCACTTGCAATACTAACTTTTCCCATTTGATCTGCTTTGTCCCTTGGAAGACAATTCTGAAATGATAAATACACCCAAGGCGAAGAGTCTGTATGTTTGAATCACCACCTGGAGGTGAGATTCCTGAAGCAAAGAATAAACATTCATCAGGTTAAGTTGCTGAGACTTTATGCTATTTATTAGAGCATTTGGATTTTTTATTCTAAATTCAATAAGCTTCCATTACAATATCTTTTAACATTTAGTTTCTTGATCACTTGAAACTCTTTCTTGCTACAGGGTCTCTGCACACATGAATCTTACTGCCAGGGAGTGACCATTTATTTACTCTTCATTGATGACTTCCTGCTTATTTTTCAGCTATCAGCTTAAATCTGAAATCTATATTGTTTCCCTATGACACTAAAAATATGTATTTTCCTCCTGCAAAAGTCATTAAAACTCACATCACATATTTTTTGCATTGAAACAGAAAACTATAAGCCCCTATTTTCTTCGGTTTAGCCCTACCTAGTAAAAACTCTGCTGATCCCAGAGACTGCAACCTTAAATAAGTAGTTGTTCACAAAGACACTGGGGAAAATAAAGAGTTGTTGATTCAGCTACTGGGAGGAGACAGGATTTTGAGATAAAGAAGCATTAACAGATAGTTGATAAAAATAAAGGATGAACTCTCAAAGCTCTTTGATTTAGATGTTAAGACTGCACATGCTTTTCCTGGTATTAAAGATCTCTTCATATCAAACATATACCTGTTCTGTATCTTGTAATCAAAAAAGTGTGCTAGATAATTTTTAAGAAGTCCAATTGAAACATCTGGAATTTGGGGCGCCTGGGTGCCTCAGTCGGTTAAGCGTCTGACTTCAGCTCAGGTCACCATCTCGCGGTCCGTGAGTTTGAGCCCCGCGTCAGGCTCTGGGCTGATGGCTCAGAGCCTGGAGCCTGCTTCCGATTCTGTGTCTCCCTCTCTCTCTGTCTCTCTCTGTCTCAAAACTAAATAAACGTTAAAAAAATTAAAAAAAAAAGAAACATCTGGAATCTATAAGTTGAATGTTATTTTCTGTGAATATCAATATGCACTAAATGGTTGTATTGAAATAAAATCTGCACTTGACCAATGAGCTCCAATTTCATATACGTGAGCAATTTCAATTCTTTTATTGGGTGGAAAATAGAAACTCTATCTAAGAATGCTTCCAGGGTTATAATAATATGGCATGTCCTTTAACATAAAGCAGTAGAAGCATGAGAAGTGTTTCTGAAAGTGGTTCCTTTGATCATGGATTTCTAAAGTCTCAGCAGACGGGAGTCAGGATCAGAACTTCTTCAGTTGAAACATACATTCACAAGGTAAGGAGACATCCAAAGCCACATATAGCCTTTAGTGAGAAAGGTTCTAATCTCTTATGCCTCTCCTGTTGGGCATCATATCAGTGTGAGACCACTTTCTCTTTGGGAATCCTTTTTACTCCTTAAATCAGTCAAGAAAAGAATATGCTTCTGCCTTGGAAATGACAGAGAAATACTGCCTCTTGAAATGGCTTACAAATACTGTATTTTTTTAACTTAGTGGAAAAAAAATTGGTCCATCCTCCCAGTGTGTCTGTTTTCCTTTCTATAAGTCAAGCATTGTTGAGTCAAAAGGTTTTATCTGATTGATTCAGTGGGAGTATAGAAAGTCTTTTGTTACCGAGTGGGTTGAGGTATAAAGCCTATGAACCAAGGTAGAAAGGAAAATCTTCAGGCTCTAAGGGATGATCCATACTCCAAGAGTGGTTATTTATCCTCTCAAGGGAATCTTGCCTTTGAGAATGAGTTTCCAACTAAAGACTGTGATGTACAGGGAATACCCATGTTCTGAGTGTGCATGCTTTTCCTAAGATTCAGTTAAAGAAGGCATAAGGAAGAGAACATTATCTTTGACTAGAAAGAAATATCTGAATATGAGCAGAAGTTTCTTTGGTTAGAGTTAAATTTAGATATATACAAACTAGAGCCAGTTCACAAAATACAAAAGGTAGAGTATGCTCATAAAAGAATGATCACCTTTTCAAAAGCTGGCTCTCTGAATTGAGTCCTAGCAAATAGCACAGTTTACTGGGCTGAGTTGATGGCACAGTCTTCTAACTATTCATTCATTCATTCATTCATTCATTCATTCAATTAATGGATATGAGTAACTCCAGGTATTGCTTTATGTTCATGTTATAATTACCCTTCCTAATTTATATGTATATTGCATATGTTCTATTGCCTTATGTCATATATGTATATATTATATATATCTCTCTATATATCTCTCTATCTATATATATATCTCATACCTTACACACACCCCCTAGCACACTCACTTATCACACTCACACTCATATTTCAATAATGCTAGCTGCTAAATATATATATATATATATATATATATATATATATTTTTTTTTTTTTAAGACTGAAATGTGATGAGGGAGCATGGGGCAAGTTGAGAGCAAAGTACATACTACAGCACTCCCACCCCACCCCTACTCCCGCCCCAGGTGGGATATGTGTGACATTCCTTGGACACCCATGGCTACCCAAGAACAAAGGAAAGGGTTTTAAGTGCTTGCCCTAGTGATGTGGGAAACAAAGGCAGATGAAAAGATAAATTCCCTTACTGCCTACAGCCCATTGACAAGTTCTTAAAATAGGCAGAGTGACCTCCCTTTAGGAGCTCAGCTGTCTGGATGATGACACTTTGCTGGGGGCAAAAGAGAATCTTAGCTTACCATTATCCTGACCCCTCAGGAACCTGTAAGTCTGCTTTAACATAGAAAGATTCCTTTGGAAACTTCCTTTATCTCAACTCCCCCAAGATATATGCTGGCAATCATAGTCCAAGTTTATGGCCCCTAATATACATCTGAAGGATCTCATGACTGAGGTTTTACTAAAGGGTAATAAATGGCGTTTCCCTAGCAACAGCTAACCCCTTAAGGTCCTGGAAACCTTGCTTCCAAAATTCCTTGGAGAAGACTTACTTTATTCCTGACTCCCTCCCAACCTCACTGTACATAATGAGATACCATCATGACCTCAGTGCATCTCTTCCTGCCCATGAGTCCTGTCCCCCTGCTTTAATAAAATCACCTTTTTGCACCAAAGATGTCTTCAAGAATTCTTTCTTGGCCGTTGGCTCCAGACTACCCTACCATCACCCCAAAACTTTGATATGCCCCGATTCGAGAGACCCCCCGAAAACAAACCACCAGAGTCCAGAATCAAAGCCAAGCGGCAAGGGTTGTTTATTGCAGGTTCGAACCCGGTCCTCCGCGCACTCGTTGCCGGTGATGCTAAGAGGCCCCGAGCAAGGATCTTACAGCTTCTTTTATAGACAGGCACAAACAAGTTAGGGATACTTTTTAGAGGTTACAGAGCTGTTGTTGGTTAACATTTAAATTTGAACGCTCAGCAGAACTTGATTGGTTCCTGCCTTTATGTCAGACTACAACCGGGTACGCCCTGGCTGGTTTCGGGAAGGTGGTGGGGGGGAGTCTTTTCTTTGCAGTTGTGAGTACACCTGGTAATTTTTCTCTTAGTCTCTCAACTTCATCAGTCACATCTACTATGTTAGTAAATCTCACCAATCACATTTTATAATAGGATTTAAAATTCTACTTTTGTTCTGTTGTGTAAGGAACTTACTTCTTTTTCCACATATGCTCAATTCCTCAAAACTTCTTGAGAACAGAAATATACCATTTACATTTATATTCAAACCTGGAGGATTGGGGTACGTGTACATGGTTCATGATGAAGCAAATTTCTGAAAGAGTAGCTCCCTTTAATTACTGTCCTTAACTTTCTTCTTCTCACAGTTGTTACTATAATGACTTGTCACTATGATCTTAACCACACTAGATTTCTGAATAAATATTAGTTTAATCTTTGAATCCTCCATGGTACTCAAGATAGGACTAAAACTAGTAGACCCCCAATATTCTTTTTTAAAAATAAATCTGTATCATTTATTTAAGTTTTGATTTTGAACGGAAAATATCTAGAACACTGAATTATTACTGAGCATAGAACATTAACTTGACCCTTTTTGTTCTTATTTATAAAGACTCATTTTACCAGTTCTGTCGTATGAAAAGTGCTATCTTCCTTCATTATGTATTTCTGATCCATTTTATGCCCTCATGTCTGCTTTTTGACATGGCACTTCTGTTTTTCTTCCCCTACACTTCATTTTCCTCTTTATCCAATTTACCTAAACATTTTCAGCTTTTCAATGATAATAAAAAAACTTCTACATCATCATGAAGAAATTTATATCTTGGAAAATGACCTTAACATTTTCACTTGTGCTTTGCTGTCACTCTATTCAATTGCAAACTTTATATTAATCACTGGAGGGGTGGGGGTGGAATGTCGAGATTTCAAAAGCTCAGAAAGAAATGTGAGCAGTTTCTCTTCACTTTTGGTGCTGACAAGAAGCTACAACACAAGCTGCCTTTGTTGCAGGTAATTTAAATCTCAAACACCTACCGTGGTTAAATTTTGTTCTGAATAGCAGTTTGTATTTTGAAACTATTTATAGCATGCCATTTCATTTCTGGGATTACCACCACAGGGGACAAAATGCCAGAAGAGGAAATGTATTTAAGAGGGTAAAATATGAGAGAAGGATGAAGCTGGATGGACCCAAATGGCTAGACTATTTAGCCTCGATTTAAGCAAACCCCTAAATCACCCAGATCAATGTTGAACTTCAACCTTTGTGTCCTCACAGTCTTCCAGCCAAGGTGAGATGTTAATCATGCTGCTGGGGAGGACATCCATGTTGGAGCAAAAATCAACTTGCTCTTACTCTTGTTTTGTGCACTAGAAACTAACATTATTTCTCTCCCATTCAATTTGGGGAGCTAGAGAAACAAAATGTAGTCACTCTCAGATTAATTTAAAACTTTTACGTGCATTTTCCCAGGCTTCCAAATCACTGTGCTTTGGAAATCGTGGTTGCTGCTCTCTAGACAATCTCCAGGTCTTTCATGTTTCTTCTAAGCAAGACACCAAATTTTATGCATTCCTTTAGAAGACTAGAGAATTCTTTCTGCCTTGATATTGCTTAGTCTGGTCACATCATATCACTTTTCTATTTTTTTTTTTTTTTATGTTTTCCAAAAGAAATATCCAGTTATTCACTTAATAAAGTTATGGGTTTCAAAGTATTGTGGTCCCGTCACAAGGCAACTGAAAATATCCTTAAATGTTTGTAAAGAACCTAGGCCTAATAATCAAGAATTAAGTCCCTGACTACAAAATTCATTTTAACCAGTATGAGATTAAAGGTTCAGCTGGTCTATCTGGAAGATTAATGAAGATGCCCAAAACATCAACTCAGCCAACTAGCCCACTGGAACTGAGATGTGAACACAGATTTTTAAAACTGAGTTACATTGTACACATATAAGTAAGTAATATATATTTACATACACATACACAGGCATACACACACATATACACAATCCATAAATATAAATATTCAAACAATGTAGCATTGACAATAGAATTTTTGGATTCTGACCATTACTGGGATCTATTTTTGATGGAGCTAGCAATTAATTTCATAACTTGGTTATCAGATCATTTATGTTTGAGTAAAGATGATGCCAAACACAGCTCTGAACAGGTACTCCAAATGCTGATGAACTGTATTACTTACTTACTTAAACAGGAAGTGTGGTATTTTGGAGTTGAGACATCTGAGTTTTAGTTTTTAGTTTTGAAAATGCTAATAATGTGTGAAATTATGCCAGGTCCCACGTTTGAGACCCATCCTATATCTCTACTTGTTTGTCCTCAGCAAAGTCACTGAACATATTTGTGTTTCAGTATTTGTAATCTTAAAATAAGGAAATTAGACTATATAAGTTTTTTTCTAATCTTACACCTTTCTAATCTTACATGCCACTTGCTAAATTTAGGAATGTCTGGGGGCACCTGGGTAGCTCTGTCAGTTAAGTGTCTGACTCTTGATTTGGGCTCAGGTCATGATCTCATGGCTCATGAGATCAAGCCCAGTGTTGGGCTCTGCTTTGACAGTGAGGAGCCGGCTTCGGATTTTCTCTCTCCCTCTCTTTCTGCCCCTGTCCTGCTCACATGCTCTCTCTCTTTCCAAATAAATAAATAAATAAATAAATAAATAAATAAATTTAGGAATATCTGAAATATTGGGCTTTATACTACGAAATGATAAACTGTGTTATGTTTGAAATGAACAAGCAAGGCAAATGAAAGTATCTTCAAGATATTCATTAAATGAAAAAATCATTACCTACTTGTTAGATTCCACATTTTTATGTACTTCCTCAAATGTCACCCCATCAGAGCAATTGTCTCTGACTCCACTATATTAAATACAAATATTCCAAACCCTTTGTGCAAGTCACTTTCTACCACCAATCCTGGTCTTTTCCTTCACAGTGAATCCTGCACCACTTGATGTCATATTAAACATTTATTTGCCTTTTTCTTTATTTCTTCCTTTCCACGAAAAATAAGTTTCTTATGAAAAAAAAAATTCCAAGAGGCTAGAATATTTGCTTTGTTCACTGCTGAATTCCTAGGATTTAAGAACAGAGTAAAACCTTGAATTGTGAGCATAATTCTTTCTGGAAACATGCTTGTAATCCAAAGTACTTGTATATCAAAGTGAATTTCAAGAACCATTGGCTTGGTTGTGATCATGTGACATTCGGTGTCATGTACTACTCGTATTGCAAAACATTGCTCATTTATCACATTAAAATTTATTAGAAATGGTTTTTTTTTGTCTTGCAGAACACTCACAGAACAAGTTACTAGCAATCCAAGGTTTTACTGTAGTGCTTTGCATAAAACAGATGTTCATTGTGTGTATATATTCATTTTGAGACATGATGATTTTTAGAAACAATACATAAAAGTTGTTTACCGTTTAGAGTTTGATGAAAAAGAAAAGAGGCTTAATGAAAAAGAAGGGAGCTTTTCATTTTTTATCCTTTGTACCATTGGAATTTATCTTGTGCCTGCATTATATTAATAATAAAATAGACATGAATGAAATACATTAGACACACCACCAAAACCCTGAGACCTAGTGAAAATCTCAGGTGTGCTGTTTCTAACCTGCCAACATTGTTGAAGGCTTCAAGGGCAGAAATTAGATCTTAAATTTTTAAAGCCAAGACTGTGATAGATTTAAAGAGTAGACTAAAAATAAATATTGGAGATAAAATCCTAAATATAATACTTGTTTCTTCATACTAGAGACAGTTTAGGTTCACTATTAATAACGTGTTGATAATCTGGATAAATTTTGCCACTAAAACAAAACTATGAGATGGTTTTGCTTTTCTTGGATTTTTAAAGGTACTCTACAAATTTTCGGTAAAAATCATTATATAGTTTGCAATTACTTAGGGATGCAAAGAATAAAGCATACTTCATCCCCCAAAATAAGCAAAAAAAGCATAATGGTTGAAACACATTAGGGATGTTTGTTTGTTTGTTGTTTGTTTTGGTCTTATGTAATAGAAATTTGGACATAGAGGGTACGGAGGCTGGTATAATGGTTTCAGGAAGTCTTTAGGGACTCCGGATGCTTCTAACCTAGTCCACAGTCCTTAGTAGGAGCTGCTAAAGCTCCAGCCCATCACATCCACATTTCAGGCAGTGGTAGTGAAGTAGGGGGAAAAGACAAAAAGGGCACATCTCCATGAAGAATCAGCTTGAACCTGCATGGAGTGTTCCCCAATTTACCTCCAAAACATCTGTTTATATCATTGTCATTTTCTGGCAGACATTAGTCTCATAACTATATCTAGACAAAAAACGGTTAGTAACGTACTCTTGTGAATTGTCATATTAGTGGTCTGAATAAGTCTGATATGATTACAGTGAAAGAAAGGAAAAGTAGGTGTTTGAGAAGCATAGAGTCTCTGTCATAATCAATTATTGTTTTTCAATCAGAAATATATGATATGCATGCTTATGTAAGAAAAATCATCTGTCTCTCAAAAATAAATAAACATTAAAAAAATAAAATAAAAAAGTGGCACATGGGTGGCTCAGTCAGTTAAGTGTCCGACTTCTGCTCAGGTCATGATCTCATGGTTCATGGGTTTGAGCCCCATGTGGGCTCTGTGCTGTCAGCCCAGAGCCTGGAGCCTGCTCTTGATTCTGTGTCTCTGTCTCTTCCTGCCCCTCCCCTGCTTATCCTCTCTCTCTCTCTCTCTGTCTCTGTCTCTCTCTCTCAAAAATAAATAAACACTTAAAAAAGAAAAATAAAAGAAAAAAAAGAAAAAGAAAAGCAAGGCAAAACACCCTCATGATATTTACTACTTTCTGGAAATTATTATTTTTTCAGGTATCCATTATAAGCCATGAAAACATGTTTTCCAAGAAGGAAAATAGTAGCTAATACTTGGGACAGTGCGATCTGGTTGTGACTTCTCTGTTTTCGAGAGCGGTAAAGTTTTTGTTCATATCTCTTCATGTTTTAGGAAAACAAGATGAGGAAGGAAATTACAGTACTAGGATGGACCAGAAATGCTTTCTGTCTATGGAGATTTTGGAGGATTGAAAGACAAGCTGTCAATTTTCTCAGTGTTTTATCATGAAGCCACTAAGAAAAGAAGCAATGAGTTTAAGACAGAGTCTGGTAGAGGTCTTGGAATGGGGAGAGGTGACTGTAAGTGAAGAGAACGGTTCACACTTGATGTTTACAATTTTCACGTGCAACTCAAATATTTCATGTTTGCAATATTATTTTTTAAAATTATATCTATTCATATAAATCATGCTTAGCATTTTTTCAGCTGGAGTCTTCTAGGAGACAACTCTCCTATATTTCTGTATGTCTTGCAATGAAAGGCACTGCTTGACTTTTTTGCTGGACTGTCCTTTGAAGATGTTTGTTTGGTGAGCAACTTCGGAAGACAGAGATACTCTTTCTCTGTGGAGCAAAGTTCAGTTTCATCTGCTCTCCAGTGTGGTCTTAGTCTGTTCAAGCTTCTATAATAAGATGACTACAGACTGGGTGGCTTATAAATAGCAGAACACAGTGTTGGAGGCTAGTCCAAGATCAGGGTGCTGTTGTGGTCTGGTGATGGCCCTCTGGCCATCTTGTCTCCTCACATGGTGGAAGAGGTGAGGGACTTCTGTGGGATCTCTTTTATAATGGTCTCTCTACCCTCATGACCTAAGCATCTCCCAAAGGCCCACTTCTTGTTACCATCATATTAGGCATTAGGATTTCAACATATGAATGAGGGGGGGCACATACATTCAGACCATAGCAGGTATAATAAAGATCATATTTCTCCCTCTGGAGAAAAGTTCAGGCAAGTTTACAGTCCATTTAAAGAGATTCAGGCTCCCTAAGCTTTGGACTCCTCTTGTGCAGGTAACACCTTGCACTCTTCCTGTTGCCCTGTGGGAACTGTGGCTTGGCACAGTGGTACAAAATAATGCTCTGGCTACTACTACTGTACATAATAAACTGTCCATTGTCTCTGACTCAGGAATCTCTTATGTTCTGCTGGCAACCATGAAACCGTGGTAGGCTAACGTATTAGTTAGAAGTAGATCCTTTATAGTTCTTGAGAGGCATTAAAGGGGGACTTACTGGGTTCATAATGCCTATAACTCCCCTATCTCTAAGGAAAGCTAATGATGTGACCCTCCCTTCCTGACACTGGTTGCTTGAAGCAGGAATGGATTTATGCCCATGAGCAGCCATATGTAAACACCCATGGACTGGCACAAGTTATGACATGGCCTAATATGGGAAGGCTGCCCAGCTGTCAGCATCCATCTGACCTAGTATAATCCTCTCTTTTGGAGACATGACTATGAGACAGAGAAAGAACACCAACGTTGGCGTGGTGCATAGGCTAACAGATGCACTGGATAAGCATTAGGATGGGGAGGCACAGTCATGCATCTTTAATAGCCACTTTCTTCCACAAGGACACCACAGCTGCTCTTGGACACCTGGGGAAACTGCTAATTCCCAAGCAGTAAACTTGCTTCTAGGGTGTGATTTTCCTTGTTCCTCTATGTTTACTTTTAATATCTCTCCCTGACTGAAAGTAACCAGAATGTGCTTCTGCCTCATTTACCTGGAAAGAGACAAGCTAACAAAGGGGAGAAAAATGACTTCCCCAAACTAAACCTGGACTCTTAGGGTAAAGATTTATCAGACACAGTTTTAGCTAAACTATGCTTCTAATATTTTCTGGATGAAAGGATTTAGAAATCCTTATCTGACAATCAGGTATTAAATCTGCCAGCAACAGATGCTGCTAAAACATGAATTTAAACAGCTTATTTCTGTTGGTACAACATTAGGATCATTTCAGAATAACTGATTATGACGTGCTTTAGATTTTCTACCTGTTGTATTACAACAGCTGTCGTGAGAGTTAGAAGTGAGGGGCACCTGGGTGGCTCAGTAGGTTGAGCGTTAACTTAGGCTTAGGTCATGATCTCATGGTTGGTGAGTTTGAGCCCCACATGGTGCTCGTTGCTCTCAGCAAGGGCTTGCTTCAGATCTTCTCTCCCCGTCTCTCTCTGCCCCTCCCCCACTCTCTCTCTCTCAAAAATAAATAAATCTTTAAAAAAATGTGATATCCCTGATTGATTAGGTACAATGGAACAACCTTAAAAGTCTTCAAACACAGTGTCAAGAAAGAACAATGTTCATTATTTTATATGAATTATAGTTTTTCAGGTGCAATTAACTCAGATTAAAAAACAAAGAATTAATATATATGGGTTTGGCAATAGCTCCTACTTTGGTTATCTAGATATTTCTAGAAAATATTTACTCAGATAAAACTGTAGTACAGATTAATAAATGATAGTCTACACTGGGAAAAGGATACCACAGCCTTTGTTTCTCTGTACTAAAGTGAACATTGAGCTTGAGCAGGGAGGAAAGCTTACTTCCTTTTCTCACCTAATGTTAACACAAAATTCAGAACATCTTACTATAATCAATAGCCCTCAGATGCCATGTGTGAGACAACTTTCCAAGGGGAAAATACAATCTCACTATCTCACTATCTAGCACAAAATGAATATATGATGCAGATTAGTGGAATAAGATTTCCAGCTGATAATTTTCACTAAAATATTAGTAAGTAATTTTTTTTTTCTGAAATTTATTGACAAATTGGTTTCCATACAACACCCAGTGCTCATCCCAAAAGGTGCCCTCCTCAATACCCATCACCCACCCTCTCCTCCCTCCCACCCCCCATCAACCCTCAGTTTGTTCTCAGTTTTTAACAGTCTCTTATGCTTTGGCTCTCTCCCATTCTAACCTCTTTTTTTTTTTTCCTTCCCCTCCCCCATGGGTTCCTGTTAAGTTTCTCAGGATCCACATAAGAGTGAAACCATATGGTATCTGTCTTTCTCTGTATGGCTTATTTCACTTAGCATCACACTCTCCAGTTCCATCCATGTTGCTACAAAAGGCCATATTTCATTTTTTCTCATTGCCAGGTAATATTCCATTGTGTATATAAACCACAATTTCTTTATCCATTCATCAGTTGATGAACATTTAGGCTCTTTCCATAATTTGGCTATTGTTGAGAGTGCTGCTATGAACATTGGGGTACAAGTGGCCCTATGCATCAGTGCTCCTGTATCCCTTGGATAAATTCCTAGCAGTGCTATTGCTGGGTCATAGGGTAGGTCTATTTTTAATTTTCTGAGGAACCTCCACACTGCTTTCCAGAGCGGCTGCACCAATTTGCATTCCCACCAACAGTGCAAGAGGGTTCCCGTTTCTCCACATCCTCTCCAGCATCTATAGTCTCCTGATTTGTTCATTTTGGCCACTCTGACTGGCGTGAGGTGATACCTGAGTGTGGTTTTGATTTGTATTTCCCTGATAAGGAGCGACGCTGAACATCTTTTCATGTGCCTGTTGGCCATCCGGATGTCTTCTTTAGAGAAGTGTCTATTCAGGTTTTCTGCCCATTTCTTCACTGGGTTATTTGTTTTTCGGGTGTGGAGTTTGGTGAGCTCTTTATAGATTTTGGATACTAGCCCTTTGTCCGATATGTCATTTGCGAATATCTTTTCCCATTCCGTTGGTTGCCTTTTTGTTTTGTTGGTTGTTTCCTTTGCTGTGCAGAAGCTTTTTATCTTCATAAGGTCCCAGTAATTCACTTTTGCTTTTAATTCCCTTGCCTTTGGGGATGTGTCGAGTAAGAGATTGCTATGGCTGAGGTCAGAGAGGTCTTTTCCTGCTTTCTCCTCTAAGGTTTTGATGGTTTCCTGTCTCACATTTAGGTCCTTTATCCATTTTGAGTTTATTTTTGTGAATGGTGTGAGAAAGTGGTCTAGTTTCAACCTTCTGCATGTTGCTGTCCAGTTCTCCCAGCACCATTTGTTAAAGAGGCTGTCTTTTTTCCATTGGATGTTCTTTCCTGCTTTGTCAAAGATGAGTTGGCCATACGTTTGTGGGTCTAGTTCTGGGGTTTCTTTCTATTCCACTGGTCTATGTGTCTGTTTTGGTGCCAATACCATGCTGTCTTGATGATGACAGCTTTGTAGTAGAGGCTAAAGTCTGGGATTGTGATGCCTCCTGCTTTGGTCTTCTTCTTCAAAATTCCTTTGGCTATTCGGGGCCTTTTGTGGTTCCATATGAATTTTAGGATGCCTTGTTCTAGTTTCGAGAAGAATGCTGGTGCAATTTTGATTGGGATTGCATTGAATGTGTAGATAGCTTTGGGTAGTATTGACATTTTGACAATATTTATTTTTCCAATCCATGAGCAGGGAATGTCTTTCCATTTCTTTAAATCTTCTTCAATTTCCTTCATAAGCTTTCTATAGTTTTCAGCATACAGATCCTTTACATCTTTGGTTAGTTTTATTCCTAGGTATTTTATGCTTCTTGGTGCAATTGTGAATGGGATCAGTTTCTTTATTTGTCTTTCTGTTGCTTCATTGTTAGTGTATAAGAATGCAACTGATTTCTGTACATTGATTTTGTATCCTGCAACTTTGCTGAATTCCTGTATCAGTTCTAGCAGACTTTTGGTGGAGTCTATCAGATTTTCCATGTATAATATCATGTCATCTGCAAAAAGCGAAAGCTTGACTTCATCTTTGCCAATTTTGATGCCTTTGATTTCCTTTTGTTGTCTGATTGCTGATGCTAGAACTTCCAGCACTATGTTAAACAGCAGCGGTGAGAGTGGGCATCCTTGTCGTGTTCCTGATCTCAGGGAAAAAGCTTTCAGTTTTTCCCCGTTGAGGATGATGTTAGCTGTGGGCTTTTCATAAATGGCTTTTATGATCTTTAAGTATGTTCCTTCTATCCCGACTTTCTCAAGGGTTTTTATTAAGAAAGGGTGCTGGATTTTGTCGAAGGCCTTTTCTGCATTGATTGACAGGATCATATGGTTCTTCTCTCTTTTTTTGTTAATGTGATGTATCACGTTGATTGATTTGCGAATGTTGAACCAGCCCTGCATCCCAGGAATGAATCCCACTTGATCATGGTGAATAATTCTTTTTATATGCCGTTGAATTCGATTTGCTAGTATCTTATTGAGAATTTTTGCATCCATATTCATCAGGGATATTGGCCTGTAGTTCTCTTTTTTTACTGGGTCTCTGTCTGGTTTAGGAATCAAAGTAATACTGGCTTCATAGAATGAGTCTGGAAGTTTTCCTTCCCTTTCTATTTCTTGGAATAGCTTGAGAAGGATAGGTATTATCTCTGCTTTAAACGTCTGGTAGAACTCCCCTGGGAAGCCATCTGGTCCTGGACTCTTATTTGTTGGGAGATTTTTGATAACCGATTCAATTTCTTCGCTGGTTATGGGTCTGTTCAAGCTTTCTATTTCCTCCTGATTGAGTTTTGGAAGAGTGTGGGTGTTCAGGAATTTGTCCATTTCTTCCAGGTTGTCCAATTTGTTGGCATATAAGTTTTCATAGTATTCCCTGATAATTGTTTGTATCTCTGAGGGATTGGTTGTAATAATTCCATTTTCATTCATGATTTTATCTATTTGGGTCATCTCCCTTTTCTTTTTGAGAAGCCTAGCTAGAGGTTTGTCAATTTTGTTTATTTTTTCAAAAAACCAACTCTTGGTTTCGTTGATCTGCTCTACAGTTTTTTTAGTTTCTATATTGTTTATTTCTGCTCTGATCTTTATTATTTCTCTTCTTCTGCTGGGCTTAGGCTGCCTTTGCTGTTCTGCTTCTAGTTCCTTTAGGTGTGCTGTTAGATTTTGTATTTGGGATTTTTCTTGTTTCTTGAGATAGGCCTGGATTGCAATGTATTTTCCTCTCAGGACTGCCTTTGCTGCATCCCAAAGCATTTGGGTTGTTGTATTTTCATTTTCGTTTGTTTCCATATATTTTTTAATTTCTTCTCTAATTACCTGGTTGACCCACTCATTCGTTAGTAGGGTGTTCTTTAACCTCCATGCTTTTGGAGGTTTTCCAGACTTTTTTCTGTGGTTGATTTCAAGCTTCATAGCATTGTGGTCTGAAAGTAAGCATGGTATAATTTCAATTCTTGTAAACTTATGCAGGGCTGTTTTGTGACCCAGTATATGGTCTATCTTGGAGAATGTTCCATATGCACTTGAGAAGAAAGTATATTCTGTTGCTTTGGGATGCAGAGTTCTAAATATACCTGTCAAGTCCATCTGATCCAATGTCTCATTCAGGGCCCTTGTTTCTTTATTGACCGTGTGTCTAGATGATCTATCCATTTCTGTAAGTGGTGTATTAAAGTCCCCTGCAATTACCACATTCTTATCAATAAGGTTGCTTATGTTTATGAGTAATTGTTTTATATATTTGGGGGCTCCGGTATTCGGTGCATAGACATTTATAATTGTTAGCTCTTCCTGATGGATAGACCCTGTAACTATTATATAATGTCCTTCTTCATCTCTTGTTACAGCCTTTAATTTAAAGTCTAGTTTGTCTGATATAAGTATGGCTACTCCAGCTTTCTTTTGGCTTCCAGTCGCATGATAAATAGTTCTCCATCCCCTCACTCTCAATCTAAAGGTGTCCTCAGGTCTAAAATGAGTCTCTTGTAGACAGCAAATAGATGGGTCTTGTTTTTTTTATCCATTCTGATACCCTATGTCTTTTGGTTGGCGTATTTAATCCATTTACATTCAGTGTTATTATAGAAAGATACGGGTTTAGAGTCATTGTGATGTCTGTATGTTTTATGCTTGTAGTGATGTCTCTGGGACTTTGTCTCACAGGGTCCCCCTTAGGATCTCTTGTAGGGCTGGTTTAGTGGTGACAAATTCCTTCAGTTTTTGTTTGTTTGGGAAGACCTTTATCTCTCCTTCTATTCTAAATGACAGACTTGCTGGATAAAGGATTCTTGGCTGCATATTTTTTCTGTCTAGCACCCTGAAAATCTCGTGCCAATTCTTTCTGGCCTGCCAAGTTTCAAAAGAGAGATCAGTCACGAGTCTTATAGGTCTCCCTTTATATGTGAGGGCACGTTTACCCCTTGCTGCTTTCAGAATTTTCTCTTTATCCTTGTATTTTGCCAGTTTCACTATGATACGTCGTGCAGAAGATCGATTCAAGTTACGTCTGAAGGGAGTTCTCTGTGCCTCTTGGATTTCAATGCCTTTTTCCTTCCCCAGTTCAGGGAAGTTCTCAGCTATTATTTCTTCAAGTACCCCTTCAGCACCTTTCCCTCTCTCTTCCTCCTCTGGGATACCAATTATGCGTATATTATTTCTTTTTAGTGTATCACTTAATTCTCTAATTTTCCCCTCATACTCCTGGATTTTTTTATCTCTCTTTTTCTCAGCTTCCTCTTTTTCCATAACTTTATCTTCTAGTTCACCTATTCTCTCCTCTGCCTCTTCAAGCCGCGCTGTGGTGGTTTCCATTTTGTTATGCATTTCGTTTAAAGCGTTTTTCAGCTCCTCGTGACTGTTCCTTAGTCCCTTGATCTCTGTAGCAAGAGATTCTCTGCTGTCCTGTATACTGTTTTCAAGCCCAGCGATTAATTTTATGACTATTATTCTAAATTCACTTTCTGTTATATTATTTAAATCCTTTTTGATCAGCTCATTAGCTGTTGTTATTTCCTGGAGATTCTTCTGAGGGGAATTCTTCCGCTTGGTCATTTTGGATAGTCCCTGGCGTGGTGAGGACCTGCAGGGCACTTCCCCTGTGCTGTGGTGTATAACTGGAATTGGTGGGCGGGGCCGCAGTCAGACCTGATGTCTGCCCCCAGCCCACCGCTGGGGCCACAGTCAGACTGGTGTGTGCCTTCTCTTCCCCTCTCCTAGGGGCGGGATTCACTGTGGGGTGGTGTGGCTCGTCTGGGCTACTTGCACCCTGCCAGGCTTGTGATGCTGGGGATCTGGCGTATTAGCTGGGGTGGGTAGGCAAGGTGCTCGGGGGCAGGAGGGGCAGGCTTATATCGCTTCTCCTTAGGTGATCCACTTCAGGAGGGGCCCTGTGGCAGCGGGAGGGAGTCAGATCCGCTGCCGGAGGTTTGGCTCCGCCGAAGCGCAGAGTTGGGTGTTTGCGCGGAGCGAGCAAGTTCCCTGGCAGGAACCGGTTCCCTTTGGGATTTCGGCTGGGGGATGGGTGGGGGAGATGGCGCTGGCGAGCGCCTTTGTTCCCCACCAAACTGAGCTCTGTTGTCAGGGGGCTCAGCAGCTCTCCCCCCCTTTGTCCTCCAGCCTTCCCGCTTTCCGAGCAGAGCTGTTAACTTATGACCTCCCAGATGCTAAGTCGCGCTTGCTGTCGGAACACAGTCCGCCCGGCCCCTCCGCTTTTGCAAGCCAGACTCGGGGGCTCTGCTTGGCCGGTGAGCCGCCCCTCCGCCCCGGCTCCCTCCCGCCAGTCCGTGGAGCGCGCACCGCCTCGCCGCCCTTCCTACCCTCTTCCGTGGGCCTCTCGTCTGCGTTTGGCTCCAGCGACTCTGTTCTGCTAATCCTCTGGCGTTTTTCTGGGTTATTTAGGCAGGTGTAGATGGAATCTAAGTGATCAGCAGGACGTGCAGTGAGCCCGGCGTCCTCCTAAGCCGCCATCTTGCCCCGTCTTGATTGAGTAAGTAATTTTATAATACATCCAAGGAGATATAGATCTCTCTTACGGTCTGTCTCTGCAAGTGTGTGTGTGTGCGTGTGTGTGTGTGTGTGTGTGCGCGTGTGCGTGTGTGAAAGAGACTATGTGTGAATAACTAACAACACATATCCCAGATCTGGATCTCCTGTTTTTGTTTAATAATCACAGTGATCCCTTATATTGAGCCTAATCATTGTTTCTCAAAGAGTGCTTTGTGAAATACTAATTATATTAAATGGAGGATTTAATGTGGGGAATTTAACATGTAAAAATTGGGGGGAATAGTACATTTTAATACTTGGCATTGTATAACCTGCTCTCCTATGCTCCCAAAGCTAATGACCCTAATTGAAGTTTCTGAGATTTTGTACACCACAGACACAGGTTTAATTTTCAAACTCATATTTCCAATCATATATTGCAAGGAAATATTTTTGAATAATATTTATTAACTTCACATAGAACTTGTGTTCTGTGTAACTGCTGCTTGCAACGGAACACTCTATAAATTGGAGTGGGAAAACATTTTCCATTTTCTTTTTTTATAAACAACCATTTTAACATTTTTTAAAAATTTATTTATTTAAGAGAAAGATAGCACAAGTGGGGAATGGACAGAGAGAGAGGCAGGCAGAGAATCCCAAGCAAGGTCTGCACTGTCAGCATGGAGCCTGACGTGGGGCTCGAACTCATGAAACCATAAGATCATGACCTGAGCTGAAACCAAGTTAGACAATCAACTGACTGAGCCACCCAGCGCCCCTTAAACAACTGTTTTAATCACCATAATCTTTGTGTTTTGCTGGATGGTGGGGTATGATGGGGTAAGGGTGAGAAACCAATTTAAAAGTGCCAATTCACTGTACCTTAGCCCTTTCCAGTTTAAAGAAACTTCTGTCAGATGTAGACTGTTTTTGGTAAATGCTTAGAAGCTCAGAACTCTTCTTGCCTCCAGTTGCAATCCTAGATGAATCTGGAATCAACTGGAAATTTACTGTTACCCATGGTGCCTAGGGATGGGGATTGTGACCTCAGACCCATCAGTGGACTTGAGCAGTTGTCTTGGCTGTTTCCTTTGAAGCTTCTCCAGGGAATTGTCTGCTAGAATTTATTGTTGTCATCTGCACTGGCATACCCATGGTCTGTCCTACTGGTGTGGTGAAAATCCTTGATGACTTGGCCTTACTTTGGTTTTCAGTGACATTGCAGAGGTCTGGGTCTCAGGCAGCATTTGGTTTGCCAATCCGTGTATCAGAGCAGTCCTCTGGTCTTTTTCTGAACTCTTCTCTGGGTCTCTGGCTCTCAGCCAGCAATTGGTTTCCCAACCCTCATGCCAGAGCAATCCTGTGGCTTTCTTCTGAACTTTCAACTCGGCTGACCTTATCTTCCTCTCCAGCACATGCAGGGTTTCCTGGACTGATTTAACACCACCGAGAATTGTAACACAGGCCGTCTCTATGCCTAAACACTGATGATACCATTCACACAATACTGTGGCTGCCCGTGAAGGCACAGGGGCTCTTGTTTCAGCTGATCTTCCAGATTTCCAAACAT
The DNA here is from genome assembly GCF_022837055.1 of Prionailurus viverrinus. NCBI lineage: Eukaryota > Metazoa > Chordata > Mammalia > Carnivora > Felidae > Prionailurus > Prionailurus viverrinus. Next base: position 175,612,296 of record NC_062564.1, read on the forward strand.
GAAACCAGGTGTATGGCTTCAGCAGCTTTTGGCAGCTTCTTTACTCTCTCTGAGACCTCTGTTGTATCACCTTCTCTCCTTTCACCACCAACACCCCCCACCCCCATTTCCTACCTCTTCACCTAAACTTTGACCCTGTGGAGGTGAGGTTGTTGGAAATGAGGGAAACTGAACTCTCTGTAGAATAACAGAGGCAGTAGAGTGTAGTTTCAAAAGCATTAGCTCTGCACCTAGCATTCTTAAGTTGAAACCACCCTCCACCACTGAAGACTATGTCAACTTGGACAAGTTACTCAAACCCTCTTAGTTTCCATATGTCCATATCTGCAGAAAGAAGATAATGCCAGAAAGTTGCTGTAAAGATTGAATAGATAATGTGTATTAAGTACTTGAAAAGCACCTGTGCATGACGCTGCTCAAAGCTATCTATTGATGTTATGAGTCTCCCTTTTTCTGGCCGGAGCCTACTGTTTCTATTTGTACAAAGATGCAACTTCATATTTGAAATTATTTCTAATCACTTCTTACAGCAAACTGCTATGACAGGTTGGCCCAGCTCTCCAGGTTGTTGTCTTGCTTTGGAAAAACAACAGCAATAACAACAAACTATCTAAATTGAGAGTCAAAAATGACCAACAGCTTTGTTGTTCTACCTAATATTTACTGTTCTCCTGAAATCTAGAAAAACATCGATTTAAAATCTTAATACCACCAATTGAAGTGAAATTTAAAAATCCATGAATCAATATTATCAGAAATATATCTACTATACGTGGAACACATACTGGGAAATGCTGAATTAAACTAACATTTGAATATTAGGTAGGAAACATACCTCTTTGTCCTGCTTTTCTATTTTTTGAGAAGTCTTTACCCCTCTGCTCATCTACCTTTCTAACTCTTCCTCCAAGGAAGCAAAAGTTGCTGGTCTAGTCCCTGGATCTCATTATATCATCAGGCTGGGTAAGCATGCCTTACACATAGAGGTCAATTTCATTTTAAGCACAACCTGGATATGGATGGCCTTTTCGAGGCAGCTCTATCATCCCTAAGTGCTCTATTTCAGCTTCTCTGTGTTTGGTGAGTAAGGCAGTCCCATCATATGCAGTCATGTCATATACAGAATAGAGTCTATTCTGCCAATACAACTGTCCACATTTGAATAAGCAGAGAATCGGTTCTAAGGCTGCTACCAAGGACAGCCATCAACCAGCCTGTGGGCAGAGCCCCGCTTTAGGGAAGCAAAGAGTGAGAGAAGGTAAGAAAGTGCTATGTGCTTCTTTCCCTTCATTATTAACCAAGCCTGGGTCTTAATACAAAGTCATAGGATGAGAAAGGGCATAGACTCATTACTCTTAGAATTTTAAAATTCTGAAAAGCTAAAAGTGACCTGATTTTACCAATGATGAATCTGGCCCTGAGGAGATTGCCTGGAAAAGGAGAATTTCTCATAACAGGTGGATGCATTTATTTTCAATATAAATGTAAGGGATTTTTCTCCCATTTTTTGCTCCAAGAGTAACTTCCTATGTTAATTTTTTCTCTGAAGTTGTACTTTCTTAACCAACCTCAAGGTGAATTATAATGGTATACTTGACCTAATGATGAGTTTCAGAGAAATAAGTGTTATTTAAGGCAATACCTTAATGGTAAACCTGTTTACATATCCTTAAGCCCGTGATTCCTGACTTTTTAGAACTACAACATGCTCTCATGTTTTGGCATAATTTTGAAAACTGCTAATGTGGCCACCGCTCTTTTTAAGTGTTTATTCTAATTTAAAATATTATGCACTGGATTTGCTGTTTTAAATCTTTTCCTTCTTCAAATTACAAAAACATCCATCTTTTTAAAAGGAACATATTCTTAGTAAGCACATTATTTTATTTCTATAATTGCTTTGAAAAAAGCTGAATGTCAGAGAGCCTCAAAAAAAAAAGTCAGAAATCAAATCTGAAGAATGTCTATTTTTTTAATATCTACCTTTCCAGTTTCAGGATTTATGCCTATATATATATATATATATATATATATATATATATATATGATCGATGTTAACATACTTTGGCAGCACCTTTTCTCTTAAAAGCTTCTATAAATAACTTTTCATAAAACGGAATTACTGAATTCAGCATGGAATGACAGAACAATTTGGGGGTGAAAAATGGTCAGTTTCATCTCTAAGCCATATTGCCCTTTCCCTTTGTGAGGAGGCAGCAAAGGCAGTTTTTAGCACTGCCTTCTGTTAAACTTTATTTAAGAAATCAGCCTCATGGACTCAATTCTGTCAGTATCCACAACGTCCACACGCTATAGTGACCACAAGAAAGGAAGGGAAATGGAGAACTCAGTCAAATACCTACTGGGATAAATCTGTATAAATACAGAGATTAAGTGTATCTTCATAATGGTCATTTAAAGGTGATACTGTAAGATCATCAAGAAATTCCTATTCTGTGGTTAAAATTAACAACTCAGGAAACAACAGATGTTGCTAAGGATGTGGGGAAAGGGGAGCCCTCTGGTACTGTTGGTGGGAATGCAAACTGGTGCAGCCAGTCTGGAAAACAGTATGGAGGATCCTCAAAAAGTTAAAAATTGAACTATACTATGACCCAGCAATTGCACTACTAGGTATTTATCCAAAGGATACAAAAATGCTGATTCAAAGAGGCACGTGCACCCCAATGTTTATAGCAGTACTATTAACAATAGCCAAATTATGGAAAGAGTCCAAATGTCCATCGACTGATGGATGGATAAAGAAGATGTGATATATATGTGTATATATACATAAGTAGTATTCCATTGTGTGTGTGTGTGTGTGTGTGTGTGTATATATATATATATATATATATATATATAATGAATGAAATCTTGCCATTTGAAACAACTTGGAAATAGAGTGTATTATGCTAAGCAAAAAAATCAATCAGAGGGGTGCCTGGGTGACTCAGTCAGTTAAGCATCCAACTTCTACTCAGGTCATGATCTTGCAGTTCGTGTGTTTGAGCCCCGCATCAGGTTCTGTGTTGACAGCTCAGAGCCTCGCGCCTGCTTTGGATTCTGTGTCTCGCTCTCTCTCTGCCCCTCCCTTGCTCATGCTCCGTTTCTCTTTCTCTCTCAAAAATAAATAAATGTTAAAAAATTTTTTTTAAATTAATCAGAGAAAGAAATATCATATGATTTCGCTCATATGTGGAGTTCAAGAAATACAACAGATGAATATAGGGGAAGAGAAGGAAAAATAAGATAAAAACAGAGAGGGAGGCAAGCCATAAGAGACTCTTAAAGACAGAGAACAAATTGAGGGTTGCTGGATGGGAGGTGGGTGGGCGGGTTTGGTTAAATGGGTGATGGGTATTAAAGAAGGCACTTGTTGGGATGACCGCTGGGTGTTATATATAAGTGACGGATCACTGGGTTTTATTCCTGAAACCAACACTACACTGTATGTTAACTAACTTGAATTTAAATAAATACATTAACAAAAAGAAAGTCCTGTCCTGAAATTTCCATTTTCATTTAACACATTGGTTATCATGCTCTTTGCACAACACTGTGCTGGGCGTGGGGTAAGAGTGATGGAGAAATCAAGAATTGACAATATGGTTTGTGAAAGAGCATGGGACAGTTTTATAACACTGTGAAGCTATAACTGTTTGTGTCAATTTAAGGGAAAAAGGAGAAATCCAGTGAAGGGAGAGTTGTGCATCAGTAATAAGGTGGAGCACAATGTAAATCACCTCCCTCCTTCCATCCTTTCCTTCCACCTTGATACCAACCTCTGCTGACCACCTTACTCTTGATTACACATCACTACAGTCATTTCCTCTTGACTATCTTCCTTGACATGTTCTCTTCACTGCCGAGTTAGATGCCCTTTCAAAGTTTCACGTTTGTATACCCTGCAAGACGGTTGAGGCCAAGTTTCAGATGTTCTCTGGAGGCAGGCAATTTATCTCACAATTCATTTATCCTGAAAGTAGATAGTCATATCTACTATGTGGTAGGAGGTCTTCAATTGGCTGGAATGAATAGGAATGACTTTTTGGATGTGGGACTTGAGACAAACCTCAGAGAGGGAAGTAGTGGGAAATTTACTGTGTGCTCTCATGGATCTCGCTCACTTGCTCTTAGGACTATAAAAATGAATCAAATCAAAACACTGCATAAGATCATTCAAGCAGAGCTACTGAAGCATATAAATTCTGTTCTGTGGAGAAACATTGATGACTATCATTGAATATATATTCATAAGAACTCCTCTGAAAATATATTGAGTATTCATGACTTTCTGTTATTTGTCCTTATTGGGGATGATACTTATGGGGCCTTGACCTCATTTGTTTTGTTAAAAAAGTTACTTTAAATAGTGTGCTCAAAGAATTTGGTTGAACTCAGACTATTTTGACACTCCTAACCATTTGGTTGTTTTCCAAGGACTGATAAAAATGCTGTTAGGCCTGTCCACTGTGGTGCTAATGTGAATGATGAATCATATATTGGTTTAAAAATGGTGTGGTGCAAGATGAATCAGGTAATTCATCACAGTAGGTTATTTATCAAGACTTGTATTTTGTCTATTAACAACTGGTTAATTCAGGAAAAGAATCAGTCAATTATACTGACGACTGTCACTAGGTGAATCAGCTGACATCAATGGACAATTTTTTTTTTCTTTCATCTCTTTGCCATTTCATCATTTGCACTTGGGTTTAGGAATGTGAATATTAGTAAAATGTCAAACAATGAAAAGAATTCATGTGTGAAATAATGTATCTCTTTTATAATGAGTAGAAAATTGTGTTTGGCAAAGAATAGGATTTCAACACCTTTCAAGATTATTACTAAGGTAACAGAAGAGACCAAAATAGATTGCTGCAAACTAATGTAGTCATTTCTTTTCACTTTGTGCTTTTTCATACTATTTTATCATCAACTCAGACCCATCCAATCTTCAAAGGGTAAGTAAGTAAGAAAAAAAGAGTTACAGCCACCCTTGAAACTTATCAAAGTGTTCATTCCTCTTCAAATGATTATCAATGGTTTAACCTACATAGGACCTAAATTTGGAGTTTACCTTTTAGTTAAAATATTTTGTAAATAGTGGTGATAAATTGTGTGTTTTGGGACACTCACCTTTCTTATTACTGTCTTCTAAATAACATAACACTAATCAATTAGTCTTTAGATTCTTTTTCTATTAATAAAAAAAAAACTCATGCCCTTCAAAAGCTCTGCTTGAATGAATATACAAGGTTTTGAGTTGATCCCTTTTAGGACTGTGAGATTTTTTTCCCCTTCATTTTCCACTGTTATCTTTAAGGCAGATTGGGACCACTTGCAAGGAATACAGAGGGTGATAGAAGAAGAAAACAGATTTCCAAAAAAGGAGACTATTTCTATTTCTATCCCTTTTTCTTTTCTATCTACTGACCAGAATTTTTAATGACTTGTCATGCTCTTGACCTGAATTAGCCAAAATGTTTGCCATGCAATGATCATGGAAAGATCAGCATTTCTTTCTAGGTTCCAGTTATAACCACATAGCAATTTTCATAGTTTCCAGATCACTTTTACAGTTACCTACTTTGAGCAAACCAGGGTCACACAAAATCTCTATGAGTTAAGGATAACTATCCCCATTTTACAGATGAGAAATCTGATTGTCAGAGAAAAAGAGACTCAGTTTAGATCACCCAACCAGTCCTCTCTGACAGAACTTGAATCCAAGTTTTTTGTCTAGTCTTTTTGGTTTTTGTGTTCTGTTTTATTTCCTTGGTGTGCCACAGATCTCCATTAGAATGAAATTGCTTTGTGTATGAAATGTTTTATTAGATTAACTGGACTTGGCAGGGTGCAAGCAGAAAATTACCCATCCCTTTTGGACACCACCACGCCCACAGCCATCGTCCTATTGATTCTTCCTCATCCAGCCCTGGCAATACCTTGGTAATTGTACAGTCTTTTCTGTCACATTCATGTAAATTAGGCTTCAACTCCAGGTTTAAAAATCCATTATAGGGGTGCCTGGGTGGCTCAGTCAGTTAAGCGTCCAACTCTTGATTTTGGCTCAGGTCATACCTCACGGTTTGTGAGACTGAAACCTAAGTTGGGCTCTGTTCTGACAGTGTGGACCCTGCTTGGGATTCTGTTTCTCCCTCTCTGTCTTTCTTCCCCTCCCCTGCTTGTACTCTTTCTCTTTCTCTCTCTCTCTCTCTCTCTCTCTCTGTCTCAAAATAAATAAATAAACTTGAAAAAAAATTAAAAATCCATTACAACCTATCATCAAAGTTCCTATCTTTTAATCAGTTCAAAGCTTTTCTCTTCCCTACTTTGTGCCTGTCTCAAATAAGAAGGCTAAAGTTATAGCACAGAAAGAGGCAATTTAACATAAACAAAACTAGTTACACAGCAGGCACATACTAAGTGTTAGAGATATTGCAGTGATCTAAACAGAGATCTTGCCTATGGAGAGTTTATGTGCAGTTCACATGTCATGGAAAGCAGAAATAGCTGAGTAGAGTAAGAAAGAGCATAAGTACTCAGCATGGTGGTGAGTGAATATCAAATTGCAGCATTAAATAGGGTGGTCTTGGCAGGCCTTGTAAAGATACTGATATTTGATAAAAGTTTTGAGTAATGTTAAGGAGTTTGTTGTGCTCATATCTGGGGTAAGAGCATTCTAGAAAGAGGGAACAGAATGAGCTGGCATATTCAAGGCATGGTGAGGAGGTCAGGGAGGGTAAGGCAGGGTGAGTGAGGTAGAGAGTAGGAGCGATAAGGTCAGAGAAGTACAAACAGCCAGATCACATCCAGTCTGAGTCTTGCAGTAAGCAGATACTGAGATAAAGTTATGAGTGCAAAAAGTTTGTCAGGGTGGGGGGCAGCATCCTATAAAAGCAAAAGGAGGTGAGGAGAGGGAAAATTGGTTAGGGAAAAACCTTTACACTGCAAAGCAGATCTATTATCTGTGGAAGGCAAGAAGAAAAGAGACAGAATTGGGCAGGGACTATCTTAACACTGATTCTTATTTGACATCGTCTTGGCCAAACCAATGGTTCAGAGCAAAGATTTCCTATAAGACGAGTCTTGCACTGGCAGGAATAGCTGGGTCCAGGACCCTCACACTACTTAAGTCATTGGCTGGGGGCTGTCTGGAAAGGGTGCGTCCACAAATCCTGCAGCAGACACTAGGATAGTGTGACTAGAATCTACCAGCTAACTGTAATCTGAGCACCTGGATGTCTACTTACTTTCTGAAGATCTGAGCAGCACACCCTCATGTCTCCTCTAGGCTTATAGGTCATTGTTTCCTTTTGACTTTAAGTGTAAGAGAAAGGAGGTCTAAGCAGAGGAATATATGATTTGACTTAATTTAAAAAAGAGTCACTCCTGTGGTATTGAGAATAGACTGTGGTGGACAAAGACAGAAGCAAGGAGGATATTAATGAAATAATCCATATCTGGTAATGGACACCTGGACCAGGGCAGTGGTGGTAGAGGTGGCAAGAAACAGTCATATTCTGGATGCAAAATGTCATATATCCGCTCAGCAATGTCTCTGGATTCTTCAATACTTACCTATGCTCATCTATTCTGTTCCTCATCCTCAATCATTTCCCTGCTTCAGATCCTCAAGTGTTTAAGTTAAAGGAGAAAAGATACATAAAAGTCAGAAAAATGGTACTTGACTCCTGGAAACGTAATCTGGCATACCACGCTCCATAGATATCAATGCTCAGATTCTATATGGGCGATTTTTATTCTCTTGGTTGTTATTCTTCCAAGACCAAACTATCAGATTCCTCCAACTATAGTTTTCTAGTAGGATCCCCAAACCTCTGCTATCTGGCTACTTATATTTTCCCCTCTGCTCCTACTTTCCAGCAATCCACTCCACAACAGACTTACCTGAAGGAAGTCTTCTGGATAGAGACATTTCAGCATAACTCAGCATCTCTGCAAGGTTTACACATATCCCTCAGGAAACATGAATATTTTTCCCACATGTATTATAGTACAGTTTTCTTCCTCTATAGCCCTCTCTCTTCCTCTTTCTGTAGACTTGATTTTATTCTTGTCATCCGTAAATCATGTGCCAGGCTCTGAATTGACAACATTTCAAAAGATATAGGCCACACTCTTCAGGCGGTTCTCTCAAAGTATGCTTCACTTGATGGGGTCGAATGCAAAATGCCCCAGATTCTCCATTTATTCCTGTACCTACCTACTTGCAATGTGATTTTGTAGCTCCTCCCATCAGTGGGTGGAGTCTACCTTTCCACTCTTACTTGCAAACTTAACCTGGGTTGGGAAAGGCAAAATTGGGGCTGTTGCAAGGCTCTAACTCAAAAGACCTTGCACATTTGTACTCGACTACATGGGAGCCCTCTCCTCGCTGTCATGTGAGCAAACATGGGCTAAGCTGCCGGAGGATGAGAGGCCACATGGAATCTAGATGAGCCATCTTGGCTGAAGTCCCACTTCTGATCTAGATCAGCCGTCTGCCTCGGATGGGACAGTTGAATGCGGAAGCATGAGCCCAGCCAAGACCAGAAGACTGCCCACCTGAGTGCAGTCCCAATAGTTTAACTGAAAAATTGTGGGCTAAATCAATGATTGTTAGTTTTGTTTTTTGTTTTTTGTTTTTTTTTTTTATCAATAATCAATTTATTTATTTTAAGTTTTTATTTTAATCACCTGGTGCTCATCATGACAGGTTCACTCCTATAAGAGGTGGCATAGAATTAGTGGTAACATGTATAACTTCAAAGTCCTAGTGCCAGTAAGTTAGAAACAGGATCTCCCACTTATTAGATAGCCAGGCAAGTTATTTAACTTCTCTGATCCTCAGTTTCCCTATAGTAAAATGGGAATAAAATTGTACCTATTTCATGTGTTGTGTGGATCAAATGAGATATAGTATCTAAAACACTTAAAACAGTGTTTGGATTAGCAAATGCACTCAATGAATACTACGTATCATTAGTAAAGTGTATACTATAGTATAGAGTAGCACAGTAAACATAGTATATGGCAAATATGGTATAGTATAATATAGCACAGTGGAGAATATGACAAGAGAGCACTAAAAAGATATTGAAAGACTCAGCTTTCTGGAATTACTGTATAGTTCCATGTAGCTGTAGAATTCTATGTAATTCTACATAGCTACTATGATATTTCCATTTGCAGTAATTAGCAACATTGGATATCTACGATAGTGTGCGGCTTAAGAATCACTTAATATAAAATATCAAATAATGAACATAGCCAAATTCATAACAAACTATTGATGTCACTTGAAATATAATTCCATCAGTTACACCAAGCTTGAGGCTCTGAGTCATGGTTCTAAATTCTGCAAATGACTGACTGAAAACCTCTACCAGTAATCTTTAAATTTTCTGTTATATCTTGTTTCCCCCTACCAAAGTAAATTATATATAACAAAAATCAACTTTGTGGTCAGGAATTTTAATAAACTAAAATGTGATAAACAAAGATTGTTAGTATCTCTTTCCCTATTTATACTTGTTAGTTTGTGTTTGTGGCTATTAATTATTTGCTTGAGTATATTAGATTTCCTACTGGTAGATCTAATATTGATGTTGTTCTACATCAACAATTTCAGTTAATGGAGCCTACCATCCAATACTATAGAACTAATTATTTCCAGGATTACCCAGCCCAGTGTCTATAGGATAGAGGGTAGGATAATGCCTGCAGACACAAAGTTATGGATAATTGTTACTTGTGAATGTCTCAGCGGTTTTAAAACATTCTTAAATCAACTACCCCATAAAATGATCCCACAACTACCAAATTAACAGTTTTTTTAAATTTAAATTGATTTTTGAGAGAGACAGAGATAGAGACTGAGCAGGGAAGGGGCAGAGAGAGAGGGAGACACAGAATTCGAAGGAGGCTTCAGGCTCTGAGCTGTCCGCACAGAGTCCGACGCGGGGCTCGAACCCGCGAACCGTGAGATCATGACCTGAGCCGAAATCGGGCACTTAACCGACTGAGCCACCTAGGCGCCGCCTAATTAACATCTTTTAAGTGAAAAAAATCATAGGGAAACTCTCTCGTTACATAACTCGCGATTAGCTAAGCACTTAATCATCCGTCAAAAGCTGATAAGATGCAAACAAGTAAGGTTTTCAGTCACAACTCTGTCACCTGCATGTCTTCAGTACGGTTAGAAAATCATGGTGAGAATGACAATTTTTCCTTTCACGAAACTTTCTTCCAATGCGAACACTGAATTCCTCTTGCCGTTATTTTCCCCACAAGGCGCATTCACATAATTTCAAATCTCATTATCCTCGGCAGTGTCTTATCATCATTGATTAGTCTCAGAGTTGGATAAAAGCTGCGACAACGTGTAAGAGACACAACCATTCAGACAACACTTGGTAAGCTTGTGTTTCTACATACTTTTGCAAGTCCTTTTATGGTTGAATTTTTGTTAAGGTGCAGGTTTAAACCCTTGCTGCTTTGACACCCTTTTCCTTTCCCATTCCGAGTCACTGTCCCTACCTGATGTGCTGAAGCTGTGATGTACTGTCGAAATTGAGGTCGTCATCACAGCATATTAGAAAGCATGTGCAGTGTTGTCTTGTTAAACTGACGATTTGCCTCAGTAGCACTCCATATTGGTGCTTTTCCAGCTCCCAATGCCAGAGCTTAGTACATCAATAAAGAATTCATTCCATTGTTAAAAGACTCTCATTGATATAACTTTTTTTTTTTTAATTTGCCAAGAATCTGTCACTGGAGAACCGTGGTAGGTAAAAAAGGTAGCTTCCTTTATTTTTCTCTTTATTTTTAACTGCAGTAAATTTCTACCACAAACTCTTATGATGTCAAATGGCAGAAACTTTACCTCAATCAATTCGGCACCGTCACTGGTTTTTCTGTGTTCTGAGGGACATAAGTATTGTGAAGGCTCTGGGAGTCGGGGAGCCCCCACCGATGCCCAAAGATACCCTTGTATTCCTATAGGGTGTTTGGTTCATGAATGTCAATGTTACATCCTCTTGAGCTCACCTCCTAGTGGCCTTCAAGTGCGCTAGATCTCTGGCGCATCGGCACTCTGTAGAAGAAAATGTTTCAGTTTTCCATGAGTCCTGTTCATAAGACAGGCCCTTTATGATGCTGACCTACATCCATTTTCTTAGAATCTCTAGTATATATCTTTTATTCTTGAACTATGCAGACATCTGGAACATTTTGGAATCTTGCCTCCTTTCTGGACTTTAACTCAAATAAAGAGGGATAACGGTCCCTATGTCTGCATTCCCCACATTTCTTCAGCAGACACAAAACATTTCTGTTCTTTATGTCTTTATTCTGTCTTTAGTTATACATTTTTTTATGTAGTGTGTGATATCTTGATATTTATGAATGCTTACAAATCTATATTCTTTTATATTTGAAGAACTACATTTTCAGATTATCTGCCATACTAGTCCTCTCTTGCTTTAATAGAAATTTCTAAGTCTAATCTAATTTGATGAATGACTAGAACCTCCAAATGAAATGCCAAGAATTAATTTCAAACTTAATCATTTTATTACATTGATTTTTTGAGCTCATAACCACATGTAAGTAACATTATGCCTATTATTTTCTCCAGATAATTATTGCATAGCTTTGCCAACAATGGCGATTAGTCTGTTGATTTTTGCTGTTTTCTCAATTTTCCCCAAGTCAGCCTTTCCTTTAAATTTTGGTTTGAACTTCTGTGTATAAGTACATGTCAAATATGTACTTCCAACTCTCCAGAGGACCTCTTAGATTCTTGCCAAGAGCCAGCTTATCGTTGCACAGTAATGTATCTTGGCTAAGAAACCAAAATCCTGTCTTTTCACATCATCAATAGAACCATCTGTTTTCTTCTCATTCTTTCTTCACTTTTAATGCCAGGACTTTCCATTGTATTCCCAAACTGTTTTGTGTCACAGATAGGATATTTACCTTCATTCATTCATTCATTCATTCATTCACTTTTTCTTATATTCTCAAGTCTGCTCATGGGAGAGGCTTAGTATCCACTAAGATAAGGCCTCTGAGTCAAATAATTGAACATATAATTATAGTTCTATTAACTGAGTGCTATGATTAAATATGTAAAGACAGAGTATGAGTGGTGTCAAGGAAAGAATCTTATAGGAGTTCATATCTCAGCAAAGTCTGGAAATAGATAACGATTAAGGCCAACTATCAGGTAGGAATGACTGCAATGAAACATGTCCAATATAGAGGGGGAAAGATGAGAAAGACACACAGGTGCACCTAGGAAAAAAAAAATAAGTTGGCTTGTATTGACAAATAAAAATTTGTTATGAAAGTTATGAAACTGGGAACCAGATCATAAGTGCTTTTGTGGGCCATACTATAGAACTGTATTTATGGTGAAGACTAGTATTTATTGGGAAGGTTAGTAGTGGAATACTGAATATCCATAATATGTTATTTTACATAGTTTTTTACATGCATGATATGAAGGAACTGATATTCAGCAAGGTTAGGAAACTTGTTTCAAAACCAGAAGCTTCTTCCATTGTGTCTCTTTGACAGCGGTCAAAATAAAGTGGCAACAAGAGGAATGGAAATATAAAGTCAGTAAAATAACAGGGTACTATGGCTGAATAACTGTGGATTTCAAGGAGCTAGAAGAATAAGCAGTGGTGCTAAGTGACGGATTCCAGTGACTAAAGAGGCATGCTCTTGATTAGCCAGAGAATTCAGAAATTAGTGATGGAGATGATAGACTATGTTTTAGATACGTCAAGTCTTAAATCCCGGAGGGATATCTAGGCAGATGTAAATTAAGAAGTTGGCTATATGACTTGTTGTCCAGGAATGGAAATCCAGGGTAAAGATGCAGATTTAGAAGAATAGAGCCTGGCTGATAACACAAAAGTGAATTAAAGCACTCATGTAGTTTTCAGTGTGAGGATAGGAAAGAGATAAATATGGGCCCCGAGAAACACCAGCATGTAAAGTATGGGTCCAAAACTGAAGTCTGAAAAGAGATCAAGAAGAAGCAATGAGAGGGAGGACTCAGAACAAGCCATGTTGACGGTAGGAAAACCTAGACAGGAGGACAGATACTGCTACTGATTACTGGTTAGGGCAAGAGAGGACTAAATTGTGTCACTGTCTTGTGCAATGAAGAGGTAAGTTGCTATTGTGGTAAAAGCAGGTTCTATGAAGTTGTTGGAAACAGAAGGAAAATTTCAATGGTGTGAGCAACAACCAGTGGGAAAATCTCCTCTAACGCATTCTCTGGGGACAAAGACCCTACCTTGCGCAATGCCCCAGCTCAGGTTTAGGACATGAGTGAGGTTTGAGGAAATGGAAAGGGTAATAAGGATTGTCCCTTGGAGGAAAGCAAAGAGAAGAGAATGAATAGTTTAAGTGTTTGCTTTGCCTTTAAGTACAAGAGAGACTTGAGTGCTTTTCTGGCCCAAGAAAGAAGAGCTAGCAAAGGGGAGATGGTTGTATATAAAGATGAGAGAGGAAACATTTGATTGAGTGAAGTTGCTGAGGAGGAAGAATGAGTTGAGAACGAGAGGCTATGACTTAGAAAGTCATTATCCAGCCTGACAAGACACATTTGGCCTACTGCCATATTTTAAATTCACACTCTAAGAATGAACTGTCCCATATGGTAGCTATTGGCCACATGTGGCTCTTGAGCACTTGAGAAGTGGCTGATCCCAATCGAAATGTGCTGAAATTATAAAATGCACAATTAAAAAAAAATCTTTCATCATTTTTACTGAATACATATTGAAATGGAATCGTTTCAGATAGACTGGGTTAAAAAAATTGTTTCATTAAAATTAGTTTGGCCTGTTTCTTTTTAATGTGGCTGTTCAAAAATTTTAAATTGCATGTGTATCTCTTGGTAAATTTATTTAATTTATTTACTTTAAGTAAATTTAACTTTATTTATTGCTCTAGGAAGACCCTGTATCTCAGTTAGAACCTAAGACTTTCCTTGGGTGCAAAACATGTGCTCAGCAAGCTGTCAGAAACCATCACCACAGATTTATTACTCCAAAGACCGGCCCCAGAATTCTACCTGTGAATCCTTCTTTTAAATTTTGTGGGAACTTCTGCAGGAGATCAAGTCTGACATAGTAAGGTCAGGATAGAGGTCTCTTCTGTTATTTAAATCTCCAGTGGCATCTAGTTCCTTCCCTTTGTCACATGTCATGTTCTGTTACCAGTTCTAATTTTATTTTGCTCCAAAGCAATTATTTTTGTTGTTGTTGGTATGACGTCCTTTATTTTTATCCTTCCTTGAGGACTTATTCTTGCTTAATAATTTGCTCAAGGTCTTTCTCTTCCTCTCAAGCAAAGAAAGTAACCATTTTTAGAGCAAACATAATTTGTCCGAGGCTCAAGTAGGAAAGCAAATGCAACTTATTGATTATATTAGTGTCTTTAAAGGTCTTAGATCCCAGGTTGGTCTACCTCCCTTTGCCTCTCACCATGAACATTTTCCCTGTAAGCTGCTAGGTAAGTGGCCTTTTTGTTGTATCTTAGTCCTGGAGCTCCTGATCAAGAAGACACTCGTAGCAATTCTTATTTGCAGCCTGTTGACATATCATTCTCTTTCACCATGCTGCCCCCACTCAAATGCCCTCATAGCCCCTTGCATACCTGCTGTGTGCTAGGAATTATCAACCATTTTTTAGTCAGCTAGGGGGGTCATCCTCCTCCAGAAAACAGAAATACAAATCGGTGACCCAATTCTAAATTTCTTGCTTATCACTTCTTTTCCTTGCTGGGCCTGTTAACTGACATCTGGTATTGAAAAATACTGTATTTTATCTTGTCTATGGAAGAGCCAATGAAAGTTAGAAAGATTGCATGAATGTCTATAGCTTAACTTCAATGACACCTGCTATGGTGTCAGTGTTAGTGCTCAATCTCAGTGCTAACTCAAAGATTTTAAATATAAACTCAAGGTCTTTCCGAGGCTCTGTGTAGAGTCTGAAAATTAGGTCTAACTTTTGGCAAAGGTAGTTTTTAACTTGTGTGATACAATTGATTTATTATAATGAAATTTTACTTGGAAACCCTCTTTATTTCCTCTATTTGTCAGCACTCCCCTCAACAATATTCTCAGCCATGAGAGAGAAATGAAGGATTTATTTTATTACTGTTATCTGGAAGACAATATGTTGCCTTGGTTAAATTCCTTCACAATATAAGATAACTCCATTGCTGTCTATGCACTCCTTCCCAGTTCTCCTTCATTACATGATATTTCATTGCCAATATCCTGCTTCTATAAGTTTCCTGTATGTCCTGGAAGAAAAGAACAGTTGTCTAAATGCCTCTTTGCTTGCTTATAGAATAGAAAGAAAACTTGAGGAGAACTTTTTCATTCAGCTAGCTCTTAATTAGAAATCCTTTTAGGATAGTAACTTTTCTCCTAACTAGAATTTATATTTGTACAGTCACATGGGAATTTCAATTCCAGATTGTCTCTATCATTCAGTCATTTAAAAACTGGTAAAAAATCAGTTCTTTAAAAAAATGAAAATGTAAAAGTTAATTATTTTCTTTCTTTTTCAAAAAAAATTTTTAATGCTTATTTGTTTTTTGAGAAAGGGGGGGGAGGGGCAGAGAGAGAGAGGGAGACACAGAATCTGAAGCAGGCTTCAGGCTCCAAGCTGTCAGCACACAGCCCGATGTGGGGCTCAAACTCACAAGCTGTGAGATCATGACCTGAGCAGAAGTCAGACACTTAATGACTGAGCCACCCAGGCGCCCCAAAGTTAATTATTTTCAAGAATATCTTATTTGTATTGGTAAATACAATAACATATAGGTTTGCAAATCTCAGAGTTTGGCAATGATTCTTCTTTGAATATATATATTATAATATGTATAAATATTATACTATATATAATCAAGATACAATTGACCTATAATTGTGTGAGTTTAAGGTGTACAAAGTGGTGATTGAATAAATTGATATATTGCCATATGATTACCGCCCTGGCATTAGCTAGCACCTCTATCATGTCATATAATTATTATTTCTTTTTTGTGGTGAGAACATTTAAGATCTCGTCTCTTAGCAACTTTGAAGTATGTATTACTGTGTTGGTGACTCTAATCACAATGCTGTGCATTAGATCTTCAGAACTTAACCATCTCCTAGTTGCAAGTTTGATTGTACTTATCCACATGTTCAACAAATCATACTCCACTTTCTGTAGAGATCTAGTCAGTTATAAATGATTTCAATGTTCAAGCAATCTTTCTGCCTGTCATGGTTTCATCGAAAACCAATATACGTGTTTCACAAACTGAGAATGTTCTGAAATGCATTAGCTATTGGCCGCTAACAGCAAACATCTAAGAGTGAAAATAGATTAACGTTATTAAAAATGCATCAGCAAATTATTCTTCAGTAGGTGCCTTTAAAGTGAAAATTGCCTCAAATGACTTTCTCTCTTACAAAAAGGCTGCTGTGTCTTTCTTCTGTAACAAGCCATGGTCAGTTTTAGTTCTAACCCTGGCACAAAGGTTCCTAAGGGTGACTAATTTGTATGGTGCAAAAGTGTCCTTTGTCATTCCTAACCAACAACTGTAAAGAAAAATTCAAGAACAATTTCTTTTTTTTAAAGATTATTATTATTATTTTTTTTTTTGAGAGAGAGAGAAAGAGCATGAGCAGGGGAGGGGCAGAGAGAGAGAAAGAGAGAGAATCTCAAGCAGGCTCCATGCTGTCAGTACAGAGCTCAACATGGGGCTCAAACCCATGAACTGTGAAATCATGACCTGAGCAGAAATCAAGAGTCAGATACTTAACCAACTGAGCCACTCAGGCACTCCTTAAATAAGATTTCTTTTACTATTATGGTCAGAGAAGTTGTTCAGAGAAGACAGAGGTAGGACGAGAAGAAATTCTTTGGTGCCAAATGTTGATATTGAGTGCTGATTATGCCTGTGTCTGTTCTAAGGTCATAATGTTGTGGTCATTTGCCCCTGAGAAGAGAAGGCTATTCAGTTCAATTCCACAGAAAGCACAAAGAAATGATAAGTCTTTCAGAAGAAATTCCTTAATTGTTACAGAATGGTCTCAGTTAATTCTAACCAAATTTCACTGCTCTACGTAGCTCTAGAAATACCCAAAAGATGCAGACATCAGTATTGGAACACAAGGCTCTCTGGTTTATGTAGCAGAGGAGGTCTACTGGAAACATCTGGAATTTCTTGAACCATAGATCATTATCTGCACTTCCCTCTGCCATCCTAATGCCCAGAGCAGTGGATTTTACTGTTCCTTATTTCTGAGAGATTTGTGTTAGGAGAATAAATGTAAGTTTATCTATTTTTCAGAGTTTCAATGAAAGCTAAGAACAATACAAAAGGTTTCAAATATTCTAGATCTCATGGTAAGCTGCTTGCATATCAAAGTGGACCGTGCTAGAGGGTGTGAAATGAGTTCTACCAGTATTGACTCATCAGCCACCTCAAGACTACTCTAAGAGAAGACTAGAGATTCATTAGAAAGTTCATGAGGACAAGAATATTAATTTCTTTGAAGAATAGTATACTGTTAATTCTTAGCCCCTCCATGTGAGGAAAGAGGATGAGAGTGCTTTCCTACCACTTTGAGTCTAGAAACAGACACTTAGCAAAAGCTTGACCAATGTAGTAGGTGCTGTTCGCATCCTGCCCAGGGTCCAGTAACTGGGTGTATAAGACTCAGCCCCCATGCCCCCTATGCCTGCAGCCGAGGATAACTGATACAAAGGATGTGTGTATTCCTTTGCTTTACATTGATACCAGTTCTGTTCTTGCTCCAGAGGCCCTCATGGGATCAGCTGAAATGATACTTCAGTTATAAATATGTCCTTTCTTACACTATCCTGCTTTACTTACTCCCTTTCTTCTGAGAGTCTCCCTGAATAAATTAAATGTTTCTTAAATCCACTTGAAGCTTTGATTTAAGGAACTAGCCTAATAAGCATATGGGACATCAGGTCTGGTACCTGATTCACACCGAGATAAGTCCAAGTGGTGAGGCTGTGGCTTGGACAGCAGGGAAATGAGTCATAAGCAGACCAACTACACGTTGTGTTGGAAAACACCTTGCCTGAGCAGGTCTTTTTAAAGGAGTGAGACCACCTCTGTAGGGACTCTCCAGTGTGCAAGAAGAGAAGGTATCAATGGGATCAGATACATGTGGTCTCACATAGTCAGTGGGGATAAATATCCCTAAGAGACCCCCAGTGACATCTCTTGTGAGAAAGAACCAGGCTCGAAAACCCATGTGGCACTACTCCCACTACTGTGACACCGTTACTCAATGGCAAGATTTATTTAATCATTGTTCTTTCTCCATCATGTCTGCTCCTGTGCTAGATGGACCTATGTCAGTAGCTACCAAGGGGAAGAGGTAGAGAAAGAAGTATGGAAGAAATTCTCTACAACCCTTTTCCCTTACTGCACGTCTCCTTTACTCTTCCTACAAGGCAGGTCTAAGCTGAGTAACTAGAGACATTTCATATTGGATGAGAGTGGGAAAATTTGCTATCAGATAGGACTGGATGCTTTATTACTTGGAAATTAGTGGGAAAGCCATGGAAACCTTGAAATTCATACAAAAGACAGAGGGGGACAGATTCACATAGCAGGATAGTCAAATGAATAAAGTTACCCTTTGCTTATACCTTACAGATTCCAGCTTGTTTCTGAAATCTGTGGTTTCCCCCTACATGCCTACCAAATGTAAGTAAGGCCCTCTCTGCAACTTGCTATTGAGGGAATTACTTTGAAGCCTCAATTCTGTTACCTGGGTGTCTACAAAGTCCTTTCCCAGATGTCCACAGATTCCCAGGAGGATGTATATTCTCACGGTCACATTTGTCTCTGGAAAACTCCTTTTCACTTACCTCAACATTCCCTTTCCACATGTCTTCAACAAAATTAATTCCATGTCAGAGAGGTCTAATGGGCATTTTTATATGTTGTCCAGGATATGACCTCTTTCCTTCGTTGATGAAGAGCTTGATTCCACTCTACTAGTTTTTCTAGCATTTGGGGGAGCTAAAGTGTGGGCAGCATAAAGGACAGTTTGCCCAGTTAGTTGTGTCTTCCCCTGGAGCTCCCCAAAGAAGTGGAGACGGTGGAGAATTTATCTACTTTGTTAGTGGTGGTAGAAACACCTGGCCACAGGCCTGGCATCATCGTTATATAAATAATGTCATTCAAAGTTATAGTATATATAATGGTTATTATGGTGTTATTTAGGTGTATTTTAGCCAAAATTCAGACAAACCAATTCAGGGACTTCAATTTCAGAGAGTGATTTGCAAATCTACAAACAAGTGGTTTTTTTTTTTTTACATGATATATGGACTCAAAATTTTAAATAAGCCATATTGAGAAAAGTCAGAAGACATTTATAGCCTAAAAATTACTATAAGAAATAAAGTATCTGATAATAATAGCTAACATTGATTGAGAGCTTAGTGTATACAATATACATTTCTAAGTGCTCATGTATTAACTAGCTTCTAGGATGTTCAGGATAGGGGCACCTGGGTGGCTCAGCTGGTTCAGCGTCCGACTTTGGCTCAGGTCATGATCTCATGGCTTGTGGGTTCCAGCCCGCATCGGGCTCTGTGCTGACAGTTCAGAGCCTGCAGCCTGCTTCAGATTCTGTGTCTCTCTCCCTTTCTGCCCTCCCCTGCTCATTCTTTGTCTTTCTCTGTCTCTCAAAAATAAATAAACATTGAAAAAAGTTTAGTATGCTCAGGGCATCCTGTAAAGTAAGCAGTGTTATTACTCCCATTCTATAGATGAGAAAGCTGAGGCACTGCCCTGATGTTTTCTAGTTCATGCATCTGGAAGGTGTCAGAGCCAGGCTTCAAATCCTGAAATTTGGCCATCTGCCTCATTGCTCATCTTACCAGTCATGAGCAATGGTGTTTCTTACACTAAAGTGACATGAATATAATACAACAGGTAAAGTAAGCATGCAAAAACTGTGTTTTCCTTATTCTTTTGTCTCCTTTAGGGTAAAGTTTTATAATCATCAAATATACCATTTGTTATAAATTGAGCAAGCTTGAAGTACCATCCACTTTCTTAAACCCAGAAGATGATACAAGCAATGTGACCACAGTGCAGTTTCAAATGCTTAAAATTTCCAAGATTCTAAGTCTACACTGTTGGCCTGACTTCCTCAAATCTACACTTTAGTTTCCATTTCTCTATCATTCACTACATTTGAACCAAAAATTATATAGCCTCTTCTCCTACAAATACATTGAATGATAATATTTTAGTCCCATTGAGCAGGTTCTGTCTTCCTCAATGACACGGTACCATTTTCGTTCTTCCTTTTAGATTCCTTCCCTTCCCTACATCCATATACTCTCAAATCTTTTTGCTCATTCAGCACTCCTCTCATCTATTTATGTATTTGCTTCTTGTGCTTTCATTTCCTAAATGTCCTTAAAAGTTCATTCATTGGACCTATACCCCTGCTTCCCTGCCAGCTCGCTCTTCTGGTCTCCTCTGTCTCTCTCGCTGTTTCCTCACCGGTAAATATCTTCAGCCATCATTGTAGCTCAGTTATGTTTACAATAAAAGTTGCCCAAGGACACACAGCTAGAATGGCACAGATGAGAACTGAACTCCTTACTCTCTGCCTTCTCAATCTATGGTCTTAAACTTTATTTCATCCATTTCCAGTCTGACTTACAGGACCCCTCCACTGGGATAATCTACAACCACTTTAAATGTAACAAATTTGTCCTTGCTTGATTTTTATGTCCATTTACAAAATGGCCTTCTCTTTTATGCATTCTCTCTTAGTATGTAAAATATGCCAGTATAGTCCCCACAGTTTTTGCTATGATAATTCTTTTAATTCTTTACTGTCCCCACATGGCCTAAGAACTTGCTAGCCCAAGCCTAAGGCAAGAAGCTCACATTTAGTTTATTTACTTTCCTTGCAACCCACAATATTAAAGGGCTGTGCTTTTTAAAATTTAACTCTTTGTTACTTTTTATTGAAATATATTTGACACATAACATAGTATAAGTTTAAAATGTACAATGTGTTAATTTGGTATATTTATGTATTGCAAAATACCTCTATCATGTCACGTAATTATAATTTCTTCTTTGTGGTGAAAATAATTAAGATCTAGCCTCTCAGCAACTTGGAAATTTGTAAATACAGTATTGTGGACTATAATCACTATACTGCAGTATGCGTATACAGTGGAATATAATTCAGCAATGAGAAAGAAAGATATCCTGCCTTTTGTGACGACATGGGTGGCCCTTGAAGGCATTATGGTTTTCAAGTCTGTCTAAGATAAGTCAGACAGAAAAAGGCAAATACTGTATGATATTTGAACTTATGTGCAGAATTTTAAAAAGCTGAACTCATTATACCAGAGTCAAATTATGGTTACTAGTTACTGGGCATGGGCTGGGGAATTGAAGAAATGTTGTTTAAGGGCATAAACCTACAACTAGTAGATCGATACTTTCTGGAGCGCTAATTTTCTCAAACACAACTTTCTGGATGTCACACTCTTTCTGAAGAATTCATTGTCTATTAGTTTTATGCTTAATTTCACAGCACTGTATCTAAAATCTTTTCTTAATGCCTCTATTTTATTTAACCAGTATTCTCAGAATATCTCCAGCACAGATCCTCCACAGAACTGAGACAGTTATTTTTTCCCCCTCTTTGTCCACATCCAAGTTCATTCCCCTCCTTTTCTATCCAAGTTTCTATGACTTGCTGGAGTCTAGACGTCAACCCATGTTTATCATAAATAAAATGACCTCCTCCTCTGATACCTCGCATTATCTTACGTATCTGATTAAAAATTGATTTGTGTTATTCTTTTTTTCTTTCGCTGAAATATAAACATTTGAAAGTGAGGCTAGGGATGGAAGAAACTTAGAAACTACAAACTACGTTACATTTTTAGGGGTCATGTAGCTAGGTTGCTCTAGTTTACAGATAAGGATACATTGTTAAGAGAGGTTCTTTTGAATCCTGAATCCTTAAGGATGCATGATGCTCCTTTTGGTTTTTTTTGGCATTCATCAAACAAAATTTGGCCTCAAGCCGTGCTGAATAAAATGTGTTCAGTTTATTTTTACTTAGAAATAGGAAGAATGTTTTGGTAAAATTTCCCTGGGAAATTTAATTCTCCCTGGGACTACTTAGGCAAACCAATTTCAAACCAGCATCTGGGAACTTTTCAAAGAGCAGAGTAATGACTCATTAATCTATCTTCCAGATCTTGCTAATATACAACTATGACTTTGGCAAATAGCTTTCAATACCACTGATACCATCTGTCAGTCTTTTCTGGTAAAGTCATCCAACGTTGTATTTCCCCCCAAAGTAATATGAACCCAAGCAGAGCATATCAATCTTGGGCCTGAATGAAAAAGGTAAAGCAGCTTATTAAATGGAAATTATTTACTATAGTAAGTATTACTGTGAACTTCGTATTTTAATTTTAACAAATTAAGTTGCCTAGCCTTGGCAGTCTATATTTTCACTGTTTACATACTCTAGTGTTTGATTTCTAAATCACATTTTCTAAAACACATGCCCCTAAAGTGAATATTATTCAGGACCAATACCAGGTAACAGCAGATTTGATTTCTATTAGCTTCTCTGTTGATAAAATATTATTCATTTTTTCAAAATTACCTCTCTTAAGCCTTCCAGGGTGCCCATTAGGTAAAAGTGGTGTATCTTCCATATGCCTTGTTATGTTACTCTATTATGTCATAGATAATTTCAAATCTATCTAAAATATAAATTCTTTGTGATCAGGGACTATGACTTATTCAACTTCCTCATACATTTATTCCACATTATACATAGCAGATGTTCAATAAATGTACACTTGACTTCTTTCCTCATTGAATTTATGGCAATTCAGTGGCCTCCATACAGTATAATATTTATAAACTTTAGTACGATAGAACCTTCAGATTGTCCTATGCTCTCCATGAAGTCTAGTCTGCATTCTCTGTTAATTTTTATACCACTATTCTCCTGTCTTAAGTACTGACATTTTAGAGTGTGTCTTAAAGTCTTGAAGTAATAGATGTCCTCTGATTGTTCTTCATGATCATACCATCCACTCTAGGTTCTCTGCACTTTTATATGCATCTTTGGAGTTAGGATATGAATTGTTACAAAATGGCTTGCTTTGATTTTGTTTGGATTGCTTTGCATCTTGACACGGATAATGTAGTGATCAATATCAGAACAATAGGCACCTTAATACCGAGTTTTCCAATCCATAAACACGATGCAGCTCTCCATTTAACGAAGTCCCCTTTTATCTCACTCAGCAGTGTCTTACAGTTTTCTGTATGGAAATCTTTGACACGCTTTTTAAAAATCTGTGTCTTGATTTTTTTTGGATGTCCTTCTAGATAGTATTTGTTTCACTTTCATTTTCTGATTCTTTCTTCCTAGAATACAGAAATACCATTGAATTTTGCATCTACTGACCATCATACCATATTGCCAAATCAAATATTAGAGAACTTTGTATTTTCTGTGTATGTAATCATGCCGTCTGAGAATAAAGACTGCTTTATTTTTCCCTTTCCGATATTTGTGCCTCGTATTTCTTTTTCTTGCATTATTGCACTGACCGGACTTCCAGAACAATGTTGAGAGAAGTATCAATAGTGACATTATATTCTGTGCCCGATCTCAAAAAGGAGTCTTTAGAATTTTACATTAAGTATGGTGTTAGTATAGGTTTTGTGTTTCTTCCAATTCCCAGTTTTTCATGAACTTTTTTTAAATGAATTCTTGTTTTGTATCTATTGAGATAATCATATCATTTTTTCTCCTTTCTTTTGTCAGCATAGTAAATTACGTGATTTGATTTTCACATGTTAATTTAGACTTATCTTCCTGAGGTAAACATGAGATTTAATATATAAATACTTGCTTATAAGTTTTGCACCCATGCTTACGAGGCATATTACTCTGTAATCATTTCTAATATCTTTCTTAGGTTTTGGTGTCATATTCAGGGTCCTACAAAATATTTTGTTTTATATTTTCCTTGCATATTCAGCAGAATTCATTAGTAATAATTTCTTAATTGGTGTATTCTGTTTTTAAGAGGTTTATTTTTATTATAGATTCAGTTCTTTTAACAGGTATATGAGTATTTGGGGCTCCTGGGTGGCTCAGTCGGTTGGGCAACTGACTTCGGCTCAGGTCATGATCTCACGGTCCGTGAGTTTGAGCCCCGCTCGGGCTCTGTGCTGACAGCTCAGAGCCTGGAGCCTGCTTCAGATTCTGTGTGTCTGTCTCTCTCTCTGCCCCTCCTCCACTCACGCTCTGTCTCTATCAA
Organism: Prionailurus viverrinus; assembly: GCF_022837055.1. Taxonomy (NCBI): domain Eukaryota; kingdom Metazoa; phylum Chordata; class Mammalia; order Carnivora; family Felidae; genus Prionailurus; species Prionailurus viverrinus. The sequence goes on from NC_062564.1 coordinate 175,636,721, forward strand.
AAAATGAATAAACGTTAAAAAAAATTTAAAAAACCATGTGTATGAGTATTCAGATAACCTAATTTTTTGGTTAGTTTTAATAATTTTCAAAACATCTAAAACATTTCACTTTAGTTATATAATTTGTTGGCATAACTTTTAAAATAATATTCTATTATTAACTTTTTAATATCTATGATATCTGGATTGATGTCCCATTTTCCCTTCTGGATTTAGCAATGTGTTTTTCCTCTATTTATTTTCATTAGTCTTTCCATAAGTTTATCACTTTCAAAAACCAAACTTATGCCATTTTGTTGTTGTTTATACATTTAGAAGGTATTTCACTGACTTCTGGCCAAATAGTTATTATTTCTTTCATTTTACTTTCAGGGAACTTAAATTGCTTTTATTTTCTCGGCTTTCTAGATGGAAACTTTGATCACTGATTTTAAAACATTTTTATTTCCTAATATATGCTGAAATGCATGGTTATTCTCTCCTGACTGATACTCAACAGCCACTGACAGAGCTCCATTACTCTTTCTTGGGACATCTTAAAGCCATTCTTTTAGTCATACCTCTGAATCACATTGGATAAGACACTTCATGCTCTCTGGGATGAGAAAGAAAGAAGTGAAGAGTAAAAACAAAGACGATGGACAAAAAATGAAAAAGGAGAGACAGCTTTACTAAAACCTTTCTAAAATTTCTTCTGATAATAAAATCATGACTCTTTAAATAGCCAGGATGGTTTTACTCCATTCTTTCCAATCCTCTTCCTATAAAAAATGTACAGCCACTATATGCTCATGTTTTACATCTGGAAAGGCCAGGTGAACTGCTCAAAGCCTGGCAGAGGACAGGCAGGAGGCTAGGTGTTTGCTGTGGGAGGTATAACCACCTGTCTCTTTGGATGGGTATTGTCCCATAGTGGTGAAATTTATGTGTTTTCAACTCCTTGAAGGTATGCCTAAAGTCTTAACCTGAAAGCTTCCCCACATTTTCTATGTTGAATCTTATGTAGTTTGATGAGAATATGTCTGACTCACTAATTTTTTTTTTTTACATAACTCAAGGTCATAAATTCAAATGCCAATAGAGAATGTGGGGGTAAATGAATGAATTCATCAAGTATAATGGTTCTGATATTTCAATTGTATTATTTTTTTTAGTTTTTCATATTGCAACTGAAAGTTAGCGTTGGTGTAGATGAGCTAATAAGTGGAGGGGACTTCGGGGACACTAGAGAACATGTGACCTGTTGAAAAACAATGGCAGTGACTCTGCTTGAGTAGATGGTTGCCACGCCAGGAAGGGTAACATGATATTCCAATTTCTTACGAAGTTAAGATTTTGATAGGATATCATTATGTGATTATTTTATTTCTGGCACATTTCAGCAATGGTCACCTAAAATCCACATTTTTGGATATGCACAATTGTCAGATTAAGTTCTTCTGGGGATCATAGATGAGAAAGAATAAGATATTCTGTTCTTTCATTAGTTCATTAATTCATTCACCAAATATTTACTGAATATCTAGTATGTGTCAGGCAGCCATGCTAGGTACTGGAGATAAAATGGTAAACAAAACCAGATGGGGTTCTGTGCTCTTGTGGTACTTTGGTTGAGTGGGGATACAGGCAGTGGTGAAATGTTCATGAACAAAGCATGATGTTACCACTGTGAGAAGTACTGTGTCAGGCCACTCGAGCCCTGAAGGGAGGAGCTTCAACTCAGTTCCTCAGACCTTATTTTAGAGAAGGAATGTTGTAAGTACACCTTTTATCCTAGCTAGCTACCTTTAAGGAAAAGTCAGAATTAATAATTTACCTCTGTCTAGAGAGGTTTTATTTATTTATTTATTTTTATTTTTGGGACAGAGAGAGACAGAGCATGAACGGGGGAGGGGCAGAGAGAGAGGGAGACACAGAATCGGAAACAGGCTCCAGGCTCCGAGCCATCAGCCCAGAGCCTGACGCGGGGCTCGAACTCACGGACCACGAGATCGTGACCTGGCTGAAGTCGGACGCTTAACCGACTGCGCCACCCAGGCGCCCCTAGAGAGGTTTTAAAACAGAATCTTTATGTGCAGTTTGATGCAACGCTCTCCTGGGATCCTGAGAAGCAGTGCGCTTGTAGGTCTGAATTTGGTTATCTTGAGGAAGGTTTCCAAATAACCACTTCTGTTCTTGTCTCTGCTTCTTCATAACAGGTCCCTTTACCTTCTCTATTTGCAGGGGGGAATTTATTCCCTATCTCTCTTATGCTCCAGTTCTACACAAGAATTTTGTCTTCCTCATGAGAAAATGGAAAGCTTTATAACGCAATGAGAGATCATGAGAGTAAACCAAATACATATAGGATCCAGATTTTAGCACTTAATGTCTAACCCAGTTGCCAGGAGACCTTCCCAGTAACTATCCCCTTGGGTTGAGTGACACGTGGATGCCTTCTTGGTAGAGATCCCTTATCCTTTATGATTCTGGTACAATCAGCTACAAATATTTAGTCACATACCTGATTTTTTTATTGTGCTCCTAGTATGTGTTAGGTATTGTTCTGAATGTCTCATATATATTAGTTTATTTAATCCTCATAAGACTTCTGAAGATAGGTGCTACTGTTAGTTCCATTGTAGAGATCAAAAAACTGAGGATGAGAGAAATTTAACCACTTAAGAAAAATCAGATAGATATTAAGTGTGAAACCTGAATTTGAACCCAGGTTTTTGATTCCTAATGGATAGCAATAATATTTACTTTACTGCTCAATATTACTTGTTTTATCTTTATACTGTTTTTCCTTAAATAAAGTTTGATCTCTACCCATATTTGATCTCAATCTCTATAGCCCATAGCACTACAAATAACTGGCTGAAGCTTCACCAAATATTTTTAGTCCTCAGAGACTTTTAATTTCTATTTGACAATGATCTAGGCAAAGAAGAAGGATTTGAGTTACATTAAACAATTAGTGTTGCACAGGGAACTCTAAGACGTGCTCAAAATTTAAAAAGGACATGGGCAAAAGGGGACATGGGCATGTCTCTTACCGCTTTTGCAACAAATAGAGTTGCCCTTTGAGGAGGGCACCTGTTGGGATGAGCACTGGGTGTTGTATGGAAAGCAATTTGACAATAAATTTCATATTTAAAAAAACAATAAATTTCATAACCAGCAAAACAAAACAGAACCAAACAAAACAAAACACAAATAGAGTTGCCCAGAACTGTTTTTAAAAAAATTTTTTTTTTCAACGTTTATTTATTTTTGCGACAGAGAGAGACAGAGCATGAATGGGGGAGGAGCCGAGAGAGAGGGAGACACAGAATCCGAAACAGGCTCCAGGCTCTGAGCCATCAGCCCAGAGCCTGACGCGGGGCTCGAACTCACAAACCGCGAGATCGTGACCTGGCTGAAGTCTGGCGCTTAACCGACTGCGCCACCCAGGCGCCCCGCCCAGAACTGTTAATAACAGTATCAAAAATCCTAAAGTCTCAAAGATCTGAACTCTGGAGCAATTATAATAGCAATGGGGACCATGCTGGCTTTTGCTGGGGCAAAAAAGCAAAGAAAAGGGCACAAGTTAACATAATAATATTAACAAATAGTTGAAACGAAATTGAACAATTTAATCCTTTTGGCTTTTATTTCTTTAGTCAAAAAGAATGAATTTCTCACTCTAAGAAGGAAGAGTAACCCACAGTAGGAAAAGAGATTGGAAAAGAAGTGGGTTGCTTTGGTAAATGTGTATCTCCTCACCCACATAAACTGTACAGAAGAGACAGAGATTTGAAATGGGAGGTTTAAATATGCTAAAAAAAAAATAGAGATTGTTTTTTCTGTCCTGCATGGTTCTTGAGAATTGCTTCTTTGTGTTGATTCATCCTCCACTCCTTTCTCTTCTAGGTTCTTTTGATCCAGTTGAGGCAGATGTAGAAGTCTTCTAGATGACTTAACAGGTAACTGTGAGTGCAAACTCCAGGTGACTTTTTGTACCCATCTCTCAGTTTCAGTGGATATCTTCAGGTGCTTTAGCTTCTATGGAAGAATAAGATAAGCTTGGGTTTGGAAGTCAGAGGATCTTGCTCTCTAGCTTCCTGTCCAGTAAAATGCACTACAAATTTTCTTCTTTACAGTCTGTGGTGATATTTTTTTAAAGTTTATTTATTTTGAGAGAGAGAAAGCATGAGTAGGGGAGGGGCAGAGACAGAGGGAGAGAGAATCTTAAGCAGACTCCATGCTGTCAGCACAGAGCCTGACCCAGGGCTCGAACTCACAAACCCTGAGATCAAGACTCAGATGCTTAACTCACTAAGCCATCCGGGCACCCCTTGGTGATAATTAAATAAACTAATAATATGTAAGAAGTATCATGACCAAATTTATCTTTGTTATTTAGACATTAAGAAATTAGATCTCTTACCATTTATTTACTTTAACCAAAATATTCCAGGGATTCAAATGAACTGCACAGGGAAACTGATTTTTCATATAAAATGAAGATTTCTTTCTTTCTTTTTTTTAATGTTTATTTATTTATTTTGAGGGAGAGAAAGAGCATGTACACATGAGCCGGGGAGGGGCAGAGAGAGGGAAAGAGAGAATCCTAAGCAGGCTCTGTGCTGTCAGTGCAGAGCCTGACACAAGGCTCGATCTTAGGAGCCATGAGATCATGACTTGAGCTGAAATCAAAAGTCAGACACTTAACCAACTGAACCACCCAGGCACCCCTAAAATTAAGATTTCTAAATGGCAAATACTAAATGTCAGTATACCCCAAAGCACTCTGCTTTGGAAAAACAAAACAAAACAAAACAAAACAAAACAAAACAAACACAGGGCATTGGATTTATATCACACAATAGGTGAAATTGCAGTTCTGTTATTTAATGTGTGAACTTAGGCAACTGAGAAACAAAGATAACAATACCAACATCGAAACAGCAGTCTAAGAACCAAATGTAATAAGCCTGTAAAGTACTTAGTGCAATGGGTAGCCATAAATGGGGTTGGTTCAGGAAATATAGGAGATTATTATTGCTTATCATTATTATTTGTAAAAGTTGTATTCCATTGACTTGAGTACTAGAATCTCTTGTAGCAAAAGTCTCACCTTTGCTGAAATATTTTTGACAAGCCTCTTGGGTGGCTGACCTGAGCTGCAGGGCATGTAAGGGATAGTGCCCAGACTTTAGGGAAGGAGAACTCTTTAGCAACATAGATACAACAATTTGTGAGGTAAGAGAAGGAAAAGGGAGAAAAAGACACAGATAGAGGAGGGAGCAAACATATGGGGAGAATATGAATATATATATATATATATATATACATATATAGTTATATACTGTGCAATGTGACATCCCTTTTAATTTCCAAATCAGCAGTAAACTCTCTATTGCTTGCTGGTGCTTTGTTTTGGTGGATGAATGTTTGTGAGTGCATGTGTTGGTATGTAGCCTGTATTCCATCTCCTGAAAGATATGAGACTCCAAATGGTGGATTTAGGTAGAGAAGTGTATGGATGCCATCTCTAGGTTATATCCTTAGTGTTGATTCATGTTTTCTTTGACAGGAATGATAGAATTTTGGCACTCGGTGATAAAACTGGTGGTGACAGAGTAGACTACCATTCTTGCCCAAATTTGTTAAATAACTTGGGATTTCAATTTAATTATCTTCAGGACCTTCATATGTAAAACACCAGTGATTACGGTTAGCAGATGCTCCCAAAACCCAATGGGCTTTCCCATCAAAGCATCTCTGGTTGTTTAACAATGTAACAGACATGACACTGGTAACAACAACCAAATCGAGAGAAGAATTGGATAGACTCCCTGGCATTTTATAAAGTCTCTCTAAAAATGATCCCAATAATTATTCATGTTTTTAAAAAAATCTTTCTCTCATAAAGAAAGCTACCATAGCTTTTCGTAACTCTCTGCAAATACATAAAGCAAAGACAAATTTCATCTTACCTTCAACTTTTTGTATATTTTTCTCTTCTGTTCTATCTACTTTTTTACCTGCCAATCTGCTCTGCCTCCACTTTGCCTCTTTCTTCTTAGCAAAGTTCCTTGCTCCTCTGGCATCTAATGACTGAAAATCCGGTAGGTCAAAGACCTGTGGAGGATACAAAGATGACTTAGATTTTGATTCAGTTTTTGAAGTAGACCTATTGTTTGTGTCTGTCAGCCTCTTCTCCTTGGGGAAATCCTCTTTCAGGCTACAGGGTGAACATATGACCATGACTACAGCCGAGGATAGGCATTGGAGCCAAGTAAGGTCAGAGTCCCAGTGATTCACATGGAAAGAAAAACAAGGAAGCATTTTCTGCTATAACTGTTAAACCAAGATTATGTGAGCCTGCAGCTGCCGACAGCCATCCTGCCTGCTAACTTGACTTTGTGCAAAATGAATTCAAAAAGAAAGTTGAGAATTTCTTTGTTAAAGTGTCCACTCCCAGAATTCCCAGGAGTATTTGGAAATAAATTTCCTTTTAGTTTAAGCTCATTTGAATTGGCTTTCTGTCACTGGCAATCCAAAGTGTCTGAATGAATAAGGCCTTCCAACAGTTTATGGTCTAATAAAAAAATACAGTTAGAATGGCAAAATTGTCCTGAGGAGACCAGGTTGAACAGTACAAGTGTTTTCACTCGTGACTGAAAACAATAGCAGTATTCCAATGGTGTATTATTACCTGTCACATCACCTTGTTTCACCTTGATTCCTGTGTTCCAAAGTTTCAAGGGAACCTTCCAGTTTTAGTGGTGGTGCTCAAGTTATGTGTGTGGGACGAGGAGAGTGAAGTTGAAGCCTTCTTCCCAGCAACCTCAACCACCCCGTGGTCTCGATTAGTCTCCCTTACCGCACACTAACATATGGCCTAGGTGAAAATTCATAGTTAACCAAAACAGTATGATAACTGTATACCTGCAATGCCAGCCCCCTAACTGTTCTTTCCAACTGGATTGCCATCCCAAAGCTCTGACTATTTATTTCTGGACCTACACTAGCTGCATTAACTAGGAGCACGTTTCATACTAAGAGCCTCATACCTACCTTTGGACTCTTATTTGCAATGTGGACAGATGACAGCAAATTGTAAAAGGGTACTTGTTATGTCTATAATATTTAACCTCCTTTTTTTTCAAAATGCTTTTTAGCCTTTTAAACTACTTGCCACTTTTTAAAATCATAAGTGGCAAGTGGTACTCTCTCAAATTCTATTTTAGAGTGTTGATAATAATCCAGGTCAGAAGATAAAGTTTGATGAGTACAAAGCACCACAAATACCTTATTGATAAAAGATGAAAAATTATAATATTCTTCCTTCCCAAGAATTGAGCTTTCTACCTGTGCATGCCATCTCACACAGCGTGTAATGATTAGAAATGGTTAGAAATGAACTCTGCAGATAGAAAAATAATCTACAAAACCTCTCCGGTTGAAACAATATGTACTTATATAAGAATAGACAGATTGACCAATGAAACAGAACAGAAAGGGCACAAATTAACCCAACTATATTTGGAAAATGAGAATATCAGACCACTCAGGAAAAAAAATGGGCTTTTTAATAAATGATGTTGGGAAAACTGTAGCATTATTTTGAAAAAGACGAAATTAAATCCATTTCCTACACCATCAGAAAGAATAGAGTCCAAAGAGACCTAAATGTGAAAACATACAATGTAAATATAAAATTTATCTAAAAGAGCTAAATGTCAGGGCACCTAGTGGCTCAGTCAGTAAAGCATCCAAACTCTTGATTTCAGCTCAGGTCCTGATCTCATGGTTGTGAGATCGAGCCCCACGTTGGGCTCTGTGCTGTGTATAGAGCCTGCTTGAGATTCTCTCTCTCACTCTGCCCCTCACCTGCTTGCATGGGCACCATGCACTCTCTCAAATAAATAAATAAATAAATAAATAGATAGATAGATAAATAGATAAAGATAAATAGATAAATAGAGAAACAAATAAATAGATAAATAAATAGATAAATAGATAAAGCTAAATGTTAAGAAAATGGAACTATAAAAATGCTATGAGAAAACATGGGGATTAAGAATGGGGATTAAGATGGGGCGCCTGGGTGGCGCAGTCGGTTGAGCGTCCGACTTCAGCCAGGTCACGATCTCGCGGTCCGTGAGTTCGAGCCCCGCGTCGGGCTCTGGGCTGATGGCTCGGAGCCTGGAGCCTGTTTCCGATTCTGTGTCTCCCTCTCTCTCTGCCCCTCCCCCGTTCATGCTCTGTCTCTCTCTGTCCCAAAAATAAATAAACGTTGACAAAAAAATTAAAAAAAAAAAAAAAAGAATGGGGATTAAGAATGGCTTTATATGATTCAAAATCCAGAGACAATAAAAGAAAAGTCATGTAAATTTGACTGTTTAACTTACAAAGAACTTCTGTATGAAAAAAAAATATTCAAAAATGTCTAAAAGGAATGACAAGTTGGGAGAAAATATTTGCAACATACATTACAAACCATTTGAGAAAGAACTTATAAAAATATAGGGGAAAACACCAAATTTTATAGAATACCGAGGAAAAAAGGATCTAAAATGGTCCTTAAACATATTGAAACATATCTAGTGATCATAATAAGAGAAACACAAGTTAAAATTACACTGAGCACTATTTACTACTCAACAGATTGGTAGAGATTCTAAACTCAAAACCAGCTTTTGTTTTGGAAGCTATAGGAAAATAAGCATGGGTACACATGGAGGTGAGAATAAAAGGTCCGAGAAGTCTACCCAGGGATATTTGACAATAGCTAACAGCCCTTATATGCACTACTCTTTGTCTCAGAAGTTCTCCTTCTGGGAATTTATCCTAGAGATCTGTACCAAAAATATGAAAATGCATATATACGAGTATTTTTTTATTTACTTATAACTACAAAATATTCATTGCTTCCCAAATTTCCAAGCGCAGGAGATGTTTGGATAAACTAGGGTACTTATGCACAATGGAGCACTATACAGCCATAGAAATAAAAAAGGGCTTTCTCTGTGTACCGATTCAGAGTGACTTTTAGGAGATACCCAAGATCAATTGTTAAAGGGAAAAATGCAAGGTTCAAAGAAGTAAATATAATACGCTATATTTTGTTTAAGAAATATGCACAAATAACGCATGATGTCTTTACAAAAATTAACCCAAGAAGATAGATAAGAAAACAATGAAGGAGGGGCAAGGTAGAGAGAGAGGCAAGGAAAGGACATATTTTCTGAATGTAGCTTTTGCATACCCTTGACTTAGGAAGGTTGTTTATGTTCCACATATTCAGAAAAGAACTTGAAAGTGTAAGGATAGGCAAAAAAATTGAGAAAGTAAATTAAAAAAATAAACCCCACTTTTTAAAAGTGAATTACATAAGTCATACTAAAAGAAGGAAAAGTTATAAATGGACTGATCCAAATAGCTTTTTACATGGAATTTGACTACCTACTCTCAGTCCTCTACTCGGGGATAAAAAGAGCAAACAAACCTGAACTCTTTTGAGTGGATTTGTTTTGTTGTAGTGGTGTGGTAAAGCCATTCTGAAAGTATTTTAGTTGTATTGAAGGACTGAACAAATGAGTAAATGTTGACGTTATTGAGCCAGGAGAGTGTAGAAGGGAGGAGATACGAAGATGGAATGAGAAAAGGCAAGGAGGTGGATTACATAGAAAATAACAGGATGAGATAATAAGAGCATGACGTTGATAACTGGTGTTATATAACATGATCGTGGTCCATTTACTTGCCCTGGTGACCTTTTTTTTTCCTGGATGGGGCTGCAACTCCAGGTAAGGAACCACCCTGGGATTCCCTCAGATTCTCTGGAAGCCCTGGCAGCCAGTGGGGCTCAGTCTAACACTGACATGTGTCTACATCAATTATTGCTTTTGTCAGTATTATGTGCCCATTACTGTGCTGCATTTGGTCATCAAGTTATGTTCAGTAGAGGTTGGTCAGTACGTGGAGATGGGACGACACCAGGTTTGGAGTTAATCAGACTTTCAGAGCTTGTGTGGCCGCTTCAATCCTCTGAGTCTCAATTTCTTCATCTGTAAAATCTGACTACAAATAGCTAACATGGATATAGAAATTGCCTTGGAATGCTATAGACATAGCGTATGATAATACATTTTGATAATACCATTAGCATAGACTTTTTGAGAGCACAGAAATGAATGTATATTGAGTGTTTTCTGTGAGCCAGGCATTGTCTAGGTCGTTTAGCTACATATTCGCATGTACTCTTTACAACACAGTTAAAAATGCATCTTATCTCCCCACTTTACAGATAAGAACGCTAGGACTAAAATGGACTAAATACATTTCCTAAAGTTCCAAAGCTCTTATTTCAAGAATCAAAATATTAAACGAAAGCTTTCTGTTGTCCCCCACTCCATTCTGAGAATTAAATGAAGAAAGGGACATAAGATACTTTATAACCTATAAAGTATTTATGCAAACATAATAGAGTATTGCAATTTAAGGGAGACAAAACAAATCATAAAACAACTAGGAAACAAAGTATCTCAAACCAAATGATACTGATATGATAGCAAGTGCAGTTGGAGTCAGGGCTGGGGAGAAATCCTGTTAATTGGTGTGGGATGGATTGTAGGAGGCTCCATGAAAGGGATGGGACTTGAATGGGACTGGAAGAGCAGAAAGCATTTTGATAAATGGTAGCAAGTAGAGAGGGCATTCCAGGCAGGCGGAATGACACGATTAAACACACAGGAAGGTGCATGTGCTGCAATGTATACTGTATTTGCAAAAAAATACAGTGGCTAGGTCAACTAGGCCAGGTTCAAGAGCGTCCAAGAAATCATTTTCTGGACTCTTCCTTAAAATCACGATTACCTTCCTTTGTGACTTAGAGTCATGATGCGCGTAAATGACCATTAAAATTGTGCTGACCTCTCTATGCTGGAAGTAATTTCCCTAATGAATATTGATGCACTTGGCCCTGCACACTTTATAGAGATAAATGCCTACACAGCCCACAGTAGAGGTCAGTGGGAATTCTGCTTACCGAAAAGCTATAGAACTTGGCCTTTAACAAACCATTCTTTATTAGTGAAACCAAGGAAAGGATAGATAAAAGCTGTTTGATGATGGATTTTGCTATGCTCTATGAAACATAAAAGGAAAGATTAGCATTTTAAAGTTATTTAAACAAGGTCAAAAATAAAGCCCCTTTACTCCTGTTTAAGAAATGTTTAAAGAGTTTGTGTTTATTATTTCATATGTCATACCTTGTCCTTGTTATATTACATCCTTATTTAATATGTTTCTTTCTTTAGATAAACTTTCCGATTTGAGGGCTTTTTCAGCTCTCCGAGGATATATAGTTTTCTCTATTTTGAGATTTCAGTTTGCTATACTTTTCTAAACTCTGTGTGTAGTAGCTCAATTGACCACAGAGGATAAAGAACTATATTATACACCATATATGTTTCCTTAATTGGACAAGAAATTTCCAACACAGTAAATAAAACTATGTTGCCAAAATTCTGGAGAAGAAAGGCTACATTGACCCGGCATATGTACTGCGTTGCATTTTGTAAAATATCGTTTTAGGAATTATAAAGTGCATGCAAATATCATTACACTGATGATGGACACTAAGCCACAGATTTTAAAAAAGCACTTAGAACCTCAAATAAAGCGTGAAAAAATTTATGGCTAGCAGACCGCCTTATAGGAAATACTACAGGAAATCCTTCAGGCTGATGAGAAACGATTCTAGATTGTGACTCAATTCCAGAGGAAGAAATAAAGAATGCCAGAAGTGGGGACTATGTGTGCTGACCTAAAAGACTATGAAATACTTTGCATTATCTCTTAAGTTCCTCAAAAGGCATAAAGTTGTTTAAAGCAATAATAAGATTATCTTGTTGGATTTATAATGCACATATAAATGTAATATATAGACAATAGTAATAGCGCAAGGGAGAAGGAGAAAGCTACATCGGAGCAAAGTTCTACATTTTGCTGACACTAATTAATTTGAAGTGGATTGTGATGGTTAAGTTTCATAGGGCAATCCCTAGGGTAAACACTTAGAAGACGACTCATAAAATATAGTTTTAGAAAAGTGAATTTAAATGGTACACTAAAGAATGTTTAACATCAGAGAATGGAGGAAAGAAAGAAAGAGGATGAGAAAAGACTGAAGTCATATAGAAAATAGTAAAATGGCAAATATAAAGCTGACAATATCGGTAATTAAAAATATAAATTTTTTCAATATCCCAACAAAAGAGATTGTCAAAAGAGATAAAAAGCAAAATCCAACTCTATGATGTCTACAAGATACATACCCTAGGTTCAAAGACATAAATAGATTAAAGGAAAAGAATGCAAAATATATATATAAATACATAAATGGTAACCAAAAAAGAGCTGGAGTGGCGATATTAATCCCTGACAAAATAGACTTTCAGACAAAATATATCAGTAGATGAGTTAAAGAAGAAAACATAAGTGAATTGGAAAATAATTTGAACTCAATGAAAGTGAAAGCACCATGGGGGCACCTGGCTGGCTCAGTTGGTTAAGCATCTGACTTCAGCCCAGGTCATGAGCTGAAGTTTGTGGGTTCAAGCCCTGCATTGGGCTCTGTGCTGACAGCTCAGAGCCTGGAGCCTGCTTCGGATTCTGTGTCTCCCTCTCTCTCTGCCTCTCCCCCACTCGCTCTCTATCTCTCTTTCTCTCTTTATGGGATGTGGCTAGAATATCAATTAGAGGGAAATTTATAGATTTCAACACCTATATCAGAAAAGAAGTCTCAAGTCAATAACCTAAATGTCCATCTTAAGAAACCAGAAATAAAGAGAAAACAAAATCCAAAGTAATAAAGAGGAATGATATAGTAATGATTACAGAAGACATTGGTGAAAGAGAAAACATAAAACCAAAAAAATCAACAAAACTTAGAGTTAATTCTTCAGAAAGATCAACAAAATTGACAAACCTTCAATCATATTGACAAATAAAAAAAGAAAGAAGTCACAAAATACCAAATTGATTAAGTGAAAGAGGAAACGTTACTACCATCCTATTGAAATGAAAAGGATTATAAGGGTTTATTATAAACAATTTTAAATCAACAAATTAGGCATCTCAGGTAAAATGGAAAAATTTCTAGAAAGATGCAAATTACAAAAATTGACTCAAGAAAAAATAGAAATTTGAATAGACTTGAAATAAGTAAAAGAACTAAAATTCAAATTCTTCTCCCAAAGAAAGCCCAGCCTTGTTGACATTTATGGTGAATTCTAGAAAATATTTGAAGAAATAACATTATTCCTTTACAAACTGTTTCAGGAAATATAGTGGGTGGGGGCGGGGGGGATATTTTTCAACTCATTTTATAATGCCAGTAATGCACTGGTAACAAAGCCAAAGATAGTATAAGAAAAGAAAACTATAAACCAATATGAATATCTGTCATGAGCATAGATGCAAATATCCTTAACAAAACGTTAGGAAGTCAAATCTAGAAAAGAATTAAACAGCAGAATTTACCCCAGGAATGCAAGATTGCTTTAATATATAAAAATCAGTGGATGGAATAGATCACCTTAATAGATTAAAGAACTAAATAAAGACCCAAACCACATAATTAGGTGAATAGATAAAATGCAAGTATTTGATAAGATTCAACACCCATTTCCCATGAAACTCTGACCAAACTAGGAATATTAGGGAACTTGTTCAACCTGATAAAAAATTATCTACCAAAAATGAAATCAGAACCAAATCAAAACAAGAAAACAATCAGACACAGCTAGCATCATACCTAATGGTGAAAAAATGAGTTCTTTTCCCCTAAGATGGGGAACAAGGCAAGGATATCTACTCTAGCCCCTTCTATTCAACATTGAATAACTACTATACAATGCAACAGGCAAAAAAGATGTATCTCGGTGTGGATTTTTCAATCGGGGGAGATATCCCTATTAGATTTCACATCTTATGAGTTCTTTGAGTTTGTGTAAATTAAGAACAAAATGAGATGATATTCCATATACACCAGATTGGCAACAATGAAAAAGTTGCAGTGACAATTGCAAGTGTTAATTGCAATAACTATTCCAAGTGCTGGTGTGAAGAAATGTGCTAATGGTTTTATACATTGGAACAACCAATTTAGAAACCAGTTTGTCATTTTCTAGTGAATTAAAGAAATACATTTTCTATGACACCAGCAATTACAACTCCTACATATATACCCTAAAGAAACTCTTGCATATGTGTACCAGGATAAAAACAGAATGTTTATAGAATTCTTGCATATAGTATCTAAATACTGGGAATAATCCAAATGTCCATTAACACGAAAATGAATAAACAAATTGTGGTGTGGTTACGCTTCAATGAAAACGAGAAAACCAAAACAAAACCAGAGCACACAGATAAATCTCACAAATATTAGGATGAGCCAAGGAATCAAAACCCTAGAGAACATATGCAATGCATAATCGTTTACAGGTTTTAAAATAAATCCTATTACTTTGGGATGGGTAGAGAGATGGTGAGACTGTTGTTACCAGAGGGAGAGTCTGCCCTTGTGTGAATAGAGGTATAGATTCTTGGATTCTACACAAGAAGATTTACCAGGATCCATGCTGGGGTAAAGACAGCTAGAGGGAAAGTAGCAAGACCAAAGCAGGGTATACTCTCAAGTTGGGAGAGCAGGCAGGTTCTGTGAGCTGGAATTTGCCCCTAGCTTGTCTGGGAATTGGATATTTGTCGGGCTTCTTTAGACTCAGACACATACAGTGGGGTGGTCTCTAATAGGGGCTGCTTCCAATCATTTGGGGGACTCCTCCCACAGGTTGGGAGGGGGGGTTTTTGACCCTATGAGATGTGTAACAGAGCCCTTCTCACAGCCTTTTTCCCTAGGCAGGTGGGCTATAACCCCAAAGCAAATGTATTATAATGAGTATGGGGGTTACCTTGGGGCAGAGGTGGAACTGGAGAACTCTTGGCTCTGTACCTGTGGCTCCTGGTCTGTTAGCCCCAAGGTCTTGCAAGCCACAAGGTCTGGAGGTTGAGCTCCCCTCAGGCTTCTAATGTGTAACTTACTTATCATTGTCCTTGCCTCCAGCTCAAGTCTAACTAACTGCCTACTTTATCATTCCTCCTCAAGGACTTGGGACTCTGCCTCAGGGCTTTTCTTCCACTGCTCATATCCAAAACTATTAATTTAAAGGTGAGGAATCAATTATCACAATATTCTAGGGAGTAGTTGCTTTTAAGGGGATTGTAGGATCTTGAGATCTTATACAGGCACATGTAGGACCTTGGGAAGGGTTGGTAATATTTTATTTCTTAATCTGGATTATGTTATCATCATTTTTCTGATAAAAATACAATTTTCATGTAATTGTGGTATATGATTGTTAGCTTTATATTATTAAGCTAAACATTTCCAAAAATGTTTTTTTAATGTTATATTTTTAAAAATGCAAAAATGTCTCATAATAAAGGAGTAGCACATGTTTTAAAAAGGCAGTTCTAACAGGTATATTTTTTAAATGTTTGAGCAAATCACTGAAGTTATATCTAGAAAAAAAGTAAAATAATAATAATATTAAAGCTATTGTCATATGATAAGAAAATATGGTCACAAACTTTAATAAGTAGGATGACATTCATTTACACATATAAATTCTATTATGTTCAATAAAAAAATGAAGCTTCATTTTATAGTCACACCTCATTCATATTGACTTGATATAAAGGGATATTCTAGGATATGAGAAATCAGTTGTGATATTCACTCCAATGTTTCTATTGTGGTTCTATACATGATGATCAAGACTGAAATTATCCAAATGTAGGTCACTTTCAGGGTGTTAATTAATGCCTTAGAGAGTATATAATAAATCTAGACTTTTGGTAAACCAATTGGTAAAGTCACCCACACAGATGTGTTCTAATGATGTCAGCATTTGGGGAGAATCTTCAGTGGTTATTCAGGTTTTGAAGTTGAACACCTCTATTTTTTTTTCTTGGAGTTAAAATGAAAAAGTCATAGTGATTTAGACATCATAATGCGAATTATGTACTGGCTCCAAAAAGCATGCGATTCTTTCTTTTTACTTTCTTTTTTTTTTTTTTCTTTTTTAAAAAGCATGTGATTCTTTAGGAAGCTCTTTGGAAAGACTCTGGCCCTGGAATGTGTAAGCAACAAAAAGATAGAAAATGCAATAAAATATAAAGCTCCTTCCAGATTAAAAAGAGAGGCTACCTGATAATGGAGAAGAGCAAGTGATGAGAAGTAGTAACTCATATTTGTTTTGTACTTTACATTCACAGCGAGTTTTTATGTATGTCACCCACACAATAACTCTGGTTCTAGACATGGCTTGTATCATGCCCATTTTACAGATGAGAATGAGGAAACTTATGGAATGTAAGCATCTAGAACAAGATGGCTCATTTACTTACCTCTTTTTTTTTTTTTTTTTAATAAAAGAACATCTAGACAATGAATGACCCAGAGGCATAGGAAAAATCTTTGGTGTGAGGCACCTTGTGTGTGTGTATGAAGAGCTTCTTATTTTATTCACTTACACAAAGATTGATATACATATTCCAGGGCTAAATGTTATATTCAGGTTAAGTCCTGAAAGGATGTTCAAAGAAAAAAAAAAAAAAAAAAAAAGAACGATTCTTTCTCACCTTTCCTACTTTTGTCCTTGACATAGTTCTGTACAATGAAAATTGCTCAAGATGATGCTGACATTGTACTAATAACGTTCATCCAGGAATATAATTAAACAATAGGTAGTCATATTAGAGAAATCAATCTTGATTTTTCGAGGCTGTTTTTACCATTGTCTTTTGCAAAAGTTACTGAGGATTTTGGTATGAGTAAATTTCAGAATATGTTATTCTTCTGAAATCTTTTCCATAATAAAGTCCAATAATAAAATTGAACTCTATTTTATTTGCTGACAATAAGATTTGCAAAGAATCCAACTGTTTTTTATTCCTTTTTTACTTGTTTCAGTTGATTAAAATGATTATTTTGCATACAAAAAATTAATTTCATTTCATTATAAATTAGTTAGTGATAAATACTAAATAATTTTAGTAAATGTTTTAGAAGGTAGAAAGAGTATGCTTAAACATGAGTCAAACTATGCTTCCTGGCAATGCATTGTACACTATTTGTTGAAAAAAAGAAAACAGTATATTACTTTTCTCATTGTGCTTAGACAAATTGTTTCAATTAAGTGTGGCAAGATCATTAACCACAGTTGATTATAGTGCAAAGTAGATTATTTATAAAATAATCATAGGAGAACCATAAAGATATATATGCCTGGTTGTATAGATGGATTTTGGTAAGACTAGTAATTTTGATAATGACTATGTTTTGGATTTCAGTCCCAAAAATATTTCTCAAAAAACCCGCAAAACATTCCATGTGCCAAGTTATTATTTAGGAGCAGAGCCTGAGACAGGGATTCTTGTTCAAGTGTTCTCAGGGGAAGGAAATGAGGTATGAGGATAGAGCAAAGTTAAGGCAGGAAGTAGTTTCAAAAGGCATTAGCTTTGGTCTGATCCTAGGGAAGCTCTCAAGTACCACTTGTAGCATAGACTTTGTCCACCACACCCCCAGTGTTTGAACCCCTGTGCCAGTCAGTAATGGACTGAGGTCAGTTCTATGTGGGCGTAGAGGATTTCCTTTGCATAAGGTCATCTGTAGGGGGGCAGCTGTGAGCCAGCATTTACTTGGGCTGGGCTTGGGTTTGTAGCAGATTATTTTGGTGTGGCACCAGCAACATCCACTGAGTATTAAGAGATTCTGCCCTCTTGGTTCATACAATTTTGAAAGCAGTGTCACATGTTCGTACGGTGAAGTTACTGCCTCAAGATGATCTGACAATAAATTAAAGACAATCTCCACAGAATTGGAGACTTAACAGAGATCACAGTTAGACTTCTCTATTTGAAGTGAATGCGTCACACAGAGAGCAGAGAGAACTAATTCAAAACTAATAGTCAATAATCTAATTTACAGAGTGTTCACATTTTTTTTTCCCAAAAGGGAATATTTCCCAAAGGGGACATAGGGAAAAATCTGTTTAATAATGACTTTGTGCTGGAGCACTTGGGTGGCTCAGTAGGTTGAATGTCTGACTTTGGCTCAGGTCATGATCTCACTGTCCTTGAGTTCAAGGCTCTCATTCGACTCTCTGGTGTTAGCCTGGAGCCCGCTTTGGATCCTCTGTCTCCCTTTCTCCCTCTCTCTGCCCCTCCCCGGCTTGTATATGCTCTCTCTCTCAAAAATAAAATAAAACATTAAAAAAATTTTTTATAATGTTTATTTTTAAGAAAGAGAGAGTGCATGGGAGAGGAACAGAGAGAGAAGGAGACACAGAATCTGAAGCAGTCTCCAGGCTCTGAGCTGTCAGTACAGAGCTGGACGTGGGGCTCAAACTCATAAGCTGTGAGATCATGACCTGAGCCGAAGTCAGACGCTTACCCAACTGAGCCACCCAGGTGCCCCAATAAAACAAAACATTTAAAAACAATAATGGCTTTGTGCTTTGGAGTCTGGGGAGGTAGTCTCAGAAGAGACAGTGACATTCCCTCACACCTCTTCACATCACCCACTGAGTTAACAAAAGCCAATGTAATTAAGTGTTATCCAGGAGAGATGTACCCTCATGGTTGGCTGCATTTGCTCATGCTCTAGGCTTGCCTGGAATGCTGTTCCCTGCATTCTGCTGTGGGCAAACTCCTACTCATTCTCCAAGACCCAGCTCACATGTCACTTTTCCTGTGAACAACCCTTTTCTACATCTTCCAAGGACAGCTGATTGCTCAGTCTTCCATAACCCTGCACTACTTTGATCATATCTCAGATAAGCATTCTTTCTAGGCAGAAACTGTATCTTTTTTATTCTTTATTTCTTTTTTATTGAAGCATAATTAACATACAGTGTTATATTAGTTTCAGGTGTACAATACAGTTATTTAACAATTCTATACATTTCTCAATGCTCATCAAAATAAGTGTATTTTTAATCCCCTTTATCTGTTTCACCCATTCCCCACCCACCTCCCCTCTGGCAACCTCCAGCTTGTTCTTTGTATTTAAGAGTCTGGCTTTTTTTTTTTCTCTCTCTCTTTTTTTTCTGTCTTTGATCTTTGGTTTTGTTTCTTATATTTCACATATGAATGAAATCAGTTGGTATTTGCCTTTCTCTGACTTTTTTCACTTAGCATTATTCCCTCTAGGTCCATCATTTTGTTGCAAATGGAAGGATCTCATGCTTTAAAAAATTTTTTTTTTTAATATTTAGTTATTTTTTGTGAGAGACCGAGAGCAAGCGGGGGAGGGGTAGAGAGAGAGACACACACAGAAGCTGAAGCAGGCTCCAGGCTCTGAGCTGTCAGCACAGAGCCTGACACAGGGCTCAAAGTCACAACCACTAGATCATGACCTGAGCCAAGTCAGATGCTTGACCGACAGAGCCACCCAGGTGCCCCAGGATCTCATGCTTTTTTATGACTGAATAATATTCTAGTGTGTGTGTGTGTGTGTGTGTGTGTGTGTGTATAAATGGATTATACACATTATATAAACGGAATCCATCTATTCATGGATTCTTGGGTTGCTTTTCTATCTTGACTATTGTAAATAATGCTGCAATAAACATCGGGGTGTATATATCCTTTTGAATTAATGTTTTTTATTCTTTGGGTAAATAAACACCAAGTAGTGGAATTACTGTGATAATTCTATTTTTAATTTTTTTGAGAAACTTCCATACTGTTTTTCATAATAGCTGTACCGATTTGCATTCCCAGCAATAAGGTATGAGGGTTTCTTTTTCTCTGCATCCTTACCAAACTATTGCTTCTAATGTTTTTGATTTCAGCCATTCTTTCTGACAAGTGTAATGTGATACCTCATTATGTTTTTTTAATTTGTATTTCCATGATGATGAATAGTAATGTTGAGCATCTTTTCATGTGTCTGTTGGCCATTTGTATCTTTTGGAAAATGTCTGTTCAGCTCATCTGCCCATTTTTAATTGGATTATTTGTTTTCTTAGTGTTAATTATGTAAGTTCTATATATATTTTGGATATTAACCCTCCATTAGATAAATCATTTGTGAATATCTTCTTCCATGCAATCAGTTGCCTTTTTATTTTGTTGATGGTTTCTTTTATGGAGCAAAAGCTTTTTATTTTTGTGTAGTTCCTGTAGTTTAATTCTGCTTTCATTTCCCTTGCCTTAAGAATGTATCAAGACAATTTTTTTTAATGTTTATTTTTGAGAGAGAGAAAGAGAGTGAGAAGGGGAGGGGCAGAGAGAAAGAGAAACTAAAGCAGATTCCCTGTTGTTAGCACAGAGCCCAATGCGGGGCTCAAACTCAAGAACTGTGAGATCATGACTTGAGCCAAAATCAAGAGTCAGACATTTAACCAACTGAGCCACCCCAGAGCCCCAAGAAAAATGTTTTTATGGCCAATGTCAAAGAAATTGCTGCCTATGTTTGCCTAGGAGTTTTATGGATCTGACATTTAGGTCTTTAATACATTTTGAGTTTACCTTTGTGTATGGTGTAAGAAAGTGATCCATTTTCATTTTTTTGCATGTAGCTGTCCAGTTTTCTCAACACCATTTGTTGAAGAGAGGGTCTTTTTCCCATTGTCTATTTTTGCCTCCTTTGTTACAGATTAATTGACCATGTAAGCATGGCATTATTTCTGAACTCTCTATTCTGTTCCATTGATCTGTGTCTATTTTTGTGCAAGTAGCATACTTCTTTGATTACTACTTTGTAGTAATATCTTTGTAGTATATCTTAAAATCTGGAATTACGATACCTCCAGCTTTGTTCTTTTTCGAGACTGTTTTGGCTCTTCCAGGTCCTTTGTGGTTTCATACAAATTTTAAGATTATTTATTCTAGTTCTCTGAAAAATGTTGTTGGTATTTTGATAGGGATTACATTACACCTGCAAATTGTTTTGGGGAGTATGGGCATTTTAACAATATTGGTTCTTCCAACCCATGAGCATGGAATATCTTTTTAAAAAAAATTCTTCCAAGTTATTATTTAAATTAAAGATGATTAACATATAGTATAGTATTGGTTTCAGGAGTACAATTTAGTGATTCATCACTTACATATAACATCCGTGCTCATCACAAAAGCCCTACTTAATGCCCATCACCCATTAACCTGTTGCCTCACCCACCTCCCCCGCTCCCCAGCAACCCTGTTTGTTCTCTGTAGTTGAGAGCCTCTTATGGTTTGCCTTCCTCAGTTTTTTCTTATTTTATTTTTCCTCCCCTTTCCCTGTGCTCATCTGTTTTGTTTCTTAAATTCCATATATGAGTGAAATCATATGGTATTTGCCTTTCTCTGGCAGACTTATTTCACTTAGCATAATATACTCTGTTCCATTCATGTTGCAAATGGCAAGATTTCATTCTTTTTGATGGATGAGTAATATTTCATTTCATATATATACTACATCTTCTTTATCCGTTCATCAGCTGATGGACATTTGGGCTCTTTCCATAGTTTGATCTTTGTTGATAGTGCTGCTATAAACATTAGGGCCTGTGCCTCTTTTAATCAGCATTTTTGCATCCTTTGGGTGAAAACCTAGTAATAAAATTGCTGGGTTGTAGGGTAGGTCTATTTTTAACTTTTTGAGGAAACTCCATACCGTTTTCCAGAGTAGTTGTACCAGTTTGTGTTCCTACCAACAGTTTAAGAGGGTTTCTCTTTCTCCACATCCGCACCAACATCTGTTTCATTTGTTTGTGTCATCTTCAATTTTTTTCATCAATGTTTTATAGTTTTTGGAGTACAGATCTTTCACTTTTTTGGTTAAGTTGATACCTAGGTATTTTTTTCTTTTTTGGTGTAGTTATAAATGGAATTGTTTTCTTTCTTTCTTCTTTCTTTCTTTCTTTCTTTCTTTCTTTCTTTCTTTCTTTCTTTCTTTCTTTCTTTCTTTCTCTCATTAAGTAGTATCTACCCCCAACATGAGGCTTGAACCATGACCCTAAGATCAAAAGTTGCATACTCTACTGACTGAGCAAGTAAGGTGCCCCTGTAAATGGGACTGTTTTCTTAATTTCTCTTGCTGTTACTTCATTATTAGTAAATATAAAGGCAACAGATTACTGTATATTAAATTTTATCCTATGAATTTACTGAATTAATTTATCATTTCTAGTAGTTTTTTGGTGGAATCTTTAGGATTTTCTGTAATACTATCATGCCATTTGCAAGTGAAAATTTTGTTTCTTATTTATTTGGATGCTTTTCATTTCTTTTTCTTGTCTGATTGCTGTGCCTAGGACTTCTAGTATTATGTTGAATAATAGTGATGAGAATGGACATCCTTGTCTTATTCCTGATCTTAGAGGTAAAGCTCTCTGTGTTTCACCATTGAGTATGACATTAGCTGTGGGTTTTTCATATATGTTTATTATTATGTTGAGGTATGTTCCCTCTAAACCTACTTTGTTGAAATGGTAGCTTATTCATTCAAAGAAGGCCAGAAGGCATTTGAATGCCTGGAAAAGTAACAGACAAATAATTTAGATTTTTTTTTTAAATTTTTTTTTCAGCATTTATTTATTTTTGGGACAGAGAGAGACAGAGCACGAACGGGGGAGGGGCAGAGAGAGAGGGAGACACAGAATCGGAAACAGGCTCCAGGCTCTGAGCCATCAGCCCAGAGCCCGACGTGGGGCTCGAACTCCCGGACCACGAGATAGTGACCTGGCTGAAGTCGGACGCTTAACCGACTGCGCCACCCAGGCGCCCCTAGATTTAGAAAACATAGTTATTTTGCCTCTCCCTTCTTAAATTGAAAAATAAAAGGAAGTTCAGGAAAAAGCAATCTATGATTCTGTCACTTGTTTAATGGCCTGAGTGAGATACTTCCCCAGTGGGGACCTAGACTCAATCTCTGTATCTGTCATTTGGGCTAGTTGGGTTAATAGTGTCCAAAGTTCCATTATTATGAAACATAGCTTTGAAAACATATGAATAATAATGTGCTTGACACCTGTGGGTGCCCATTAAATAATTGTTTAATTAATGGATTATAGCACAAGGCTTAAACATGAGGCTTCCTCTGATCTACCTTTAATAGCTGCACACTATTAAGGCATGCCACTTAACCTCCTTAAAACTCATAGGCTTGTTGAGAATTAAATAAAGTTCTTTCCCCTTCCTTCCTTCCTTCCTTCCTTCTTTCCTTCTTTCCTCCTTTCAGTTTAATTATGTCCCCATAATTAATACATTGAAATCCTAATCCCTAGGACCTCAGAATGTGGTCTTGTTTGGAAATATATTGCAGATGTAATTAGTTAAGATGAGGTCATACTGGAATAAAGTGGGTCCCTAATCCAATATAACTAATATTTTTATAAAATAGGGGAAATTTGGACACAGGCATTATTTTGTGCCAGTCTCAGCCTATTGGTGACCAATGTTGTGGATGAACTGGCCCTGTGGTTCTTATTATGACTGCAAGGCATCTTCTGCAATAACCACCAGAAAACTTCTTAGAAAGAAAAGTTTATTACTTACAATTCTTGGAAGTTACATGACTTACCCGGGGCTACACAGTAAGGTCTTGGGTAGAAAGAGAGAAGGAGAGCACAAGCCTGGGGTTCTGCTTTTATTAGGGCCAAGGGTGGAGACTGAGGTTTGAGGTCACTTTTTGTTGGTGAATTTAAAACATTAAAGCAGGAATTTAAAGCACAGGAAATAAAAACCAAGCAACCCAAGTGGCCAGTTATCAAAACCAACCAGATCTCTAAAAGGAAGGAGTCTGGGGGCAGGGGCAGTCTGACTCTCTAGTGTATGGCTGGTAATGTGTTTATTGGAGAGAGCCATCTTTGAAGTGGATGCATCAAAAATCAAACAGGAATTGAGGAACTTGCATTGCAGAAAGAAAAACCAACTTAGACCTGCATAGAGAAAGGGCAGTGAGAAAAGACACAAGGGCAAGACTTCCATCTACAAGCCAAAGAAAGAGGTCTGGAATAGAGTCTTCTGTCACAGCCCTTAGGAGGAACCATTCCTGCTGAACCTTGATTGTACACTTGTAGCTTCCAGCACTGTGAGACAATAAATTTCTGTTGTTAAAGCCACTCAATTTGTGGTACTTTGTTAAGGCAAACTAATCTATCTATCATCTATCTATCTATCTATCTATCTATCTATCATCTATTAATTTTTTTTAATTTTTTTTCAACGTTTATTTATTTTTGGGACAGAGAGACACAGAGCATGAACGGGGGAGGGGCAGAGAGAGAGGGAGACACAGAATCGGAAACAGGCTCCAGGCTCTGAGCCATCAGCCCAGAGCCTGACGCGGGGCTCGAACTCACGAATCGCAAGATCGTGACCTGGCTGAGGTCGGACACTTAACCGACTGCGCCACCCAGGCGCCCCTCTATCATCTATTTAATCTACAGTCCTGTATAACATAGTGCCTGGAGTATGGTTAATGTTCAAGAGCTACAATAATACCAACCAAATAGGAACATAACAAGAGGGTCTCTTCCACAGAATACAGTGATTGACAGGTTATAGTCACTCTTAAACCGGTGCTTTTATTCAATTACTGGTAGCTTCATGAAAGAAAGTTTTTCCTCTTATTTGTATTTTATAATTTAATTTCTTACAGTTTTCTTGTAGATAGTTGATTAACATTTGTTGATATTTTACACAAAAGCTTATTTTAATGGAAATAGTCTCCTGATATTTTGTATTCCTGATAGATATATGTGGACAGAAAGCCTTAACAACTGACCATGTATGGTGACAATATCACTCCAGATGGCTTGACAACAAACATCTCATGTTGAATGCTCGTGCACTAAAAAGAACATTCCAAGTTTAGAGGATGAACAGCTAATGGTCTTTTTTTCCCCCCTCTGGTATTTAGTTGTGCCTTTCTCCCCTACCACTTCTCACATACATAGACTTTAACACCTTCCCACACCAGACACACACACATACAGACACACACAACCTGAATGGCATTGAAAAAGAACATTGGTTACCTATTGCTGTCATGGCTCAGAATTCACCAATGCATAATACTACATAATTAGAAGTATATTAGAACCATATTTAGATTTTCCAAACAGAACGACTGGTTAACATTGAAATCTATTTCTTCGTTTAAGTAAAATGTGAAAAAATACATCTGCTCTTGAAACAACTTATGTTAAAAATGCTTTTCGCCTTGGATGTTCTTTTTTTGGGGTGGGGTGATAAAGTAAAGTTGTGCAATCAAATGTGTCTACCAGAATGGCTTGAATTATGCCTAACTGCAGGGAAAGATAAGAATATAAGAGGAGGGGGCAGGAAGCAATGAGGTTGGCCTTATGTATGTATCATTCTATAATCTGCAAAAGTTCATTTAATATTCCTACCTTGGATTCGAGATACTGAGAGATTAGTGATAGGAAAGAAAACAATTGGGGCCCAAGATAAGATCACTTTGATAATTATCAAGATCCTGAGGGTAGGGATCAGGATTTGGGCAGTCCAGGCCAAATGACAATGTGAAGTACTCTGTTTAAATATTAAGAATTTTAAGACAGGGGTGCCTGGGTGGCTCAGTCAGTTAGGCGTCCAACTTCAGCTCAGGTCCTGATCTCACGGTTCGTGGGTTTGAGCCATGCGTCAGGCTCTGTGCCAACAGCTCAGAGCCTGGAGCCTGCTTCAGATTCTGTGTTTCCCTCTCTCTCTGCCCCTCCCCTATTCATGCTCTGTCTCTGTCTCTCAAAAATAAATAAACGTTGAAAAAATTTAAAAAAAAAAGAATTTTAAGACAAATAGCAGAGCATTAAACTAAGCATGAGCCCTTCAGAGCATGGGTACAGTTCACACACCTGTGAAACTGGCCCTGGGAATAATCCTCAGACAATAATAATGATAGCTAACATTTCTTCTTTTCTTAGAACACAATGAACACTGCAAAACTCATTAGTCCTCACATAATCTATGAAGCATGGTCTATATGTATATACATTTAAGTATTTGGGGCACCTGGGTGGCTTAGTTGGTTAAGCATCTGACTCTTGGTTTCAGCTCAGGTCATGATCTCACGGTTTGTGAGTTCAAGCCCACATCAGATTCCATACTGACACTGAGGAGCCTGCTTGGGATTCTCTCTCTCTCTCTCTCTCTCTCTCTCTCTCTCTCTCTCTCTGCCCCTCCCCTGCTCACTCTCTCTCAAAAATAAATAAGTAAACTTAAAAAAAATATATTAAAAAACTGAGGCATAGAAACATTACAGTAACTTGCCCAAAGTTGCACAACTTTTGTGCTACAGCAGTAAAATCCTGGCATTTTATTTCAAATCCATATTTTTAACTACTAGCTATTTTGTTTCCTTTAAGATAAAAACCTTTTTTAAAGAAAATACTTTCAAATAAATATATTACTTCTCGCAAAAGATTTAGCACATAGAAGTATTTCCAAGTGTCTACTGATAACTCCCCATACTGGCAGTTTGTGCTCAGAGAAGTTGTTTTGCCATATCATAATTTGTTTGTAGGTCATTAGAACCACCATTTAAAAAGTGTTTTATGTATACCATTAATTTTATAAAGCACTGAATCATATTGTGACTGTTTCAATGGACCTTCTATGGACAGAGTTAATTTGGCTTTCTTTGATATTATTTGTAATGATTCTGTATACATTTGATCTATTTTTTAAAAGCAAAATCACATTTAACTTTTTCTAGGTGCTATGCAATTAGTTGGTGAATTTTCTATCAGTTTTGGTGCACTTACAAAGTAATCCTGATCACAGCAGGTTATCATAATACAATCCAGATGTGTTATTAATCAAAAGTAGCTGGAACCCAAAGCAACAAGGAATTCGATAGCACCCCCAAAGACCAAACTTAATTACAAAAGAGAAGGAGACACTCAAGTAGAGGCAGGCATAGTTCAGGCTGGCTTGAGTGCAAAGTAGTCCGATTCCCAGGCAATGAGTACTAAGCTTCACATTCTTAAGATGGGGTGGCTGATGGAGGAAACTGACCTTGTTAGTGTAGCTCCAGAGAGAAAAGCCAGACAGACTGAGCACCATGGCCAAGGAGGTGTTCTCATTTCCATTCTGATTTGTGAAAGTGGTAGGGTTCAAAATATCCACCCTGACAGTAACTGTCGATCTGGTAGATGGTAGGACATTGTCCTCATCTGGGACAGCTAGGTTGACAGGAATGACTGCATGAGGAGAGCAGCATATGGGCAACACTGGTGCTAAATTTATTTGGTAAACATTGATTTGAAACATTTATTTAAATTGTAATCCAATCAGATAAGTATCTCACCACAGTTTTTAAAACAATGTATTCCTCTTTTGATTGGAAAATATTTCTTTCTTACAGGGTTGTTATGATTAGACTGTGAACTTTCTCATCAGCTGCCAACAGGATACCTCATAATATAGTAGGTGGTCCCTTAGTATTTGTTGACAAATGAATAAATGAGTGAATGACAAATGGAATGATGATTTGTTTGGGGAGGTGGGTAGGAAAGAAGAAGCCTCCAGGCTTATTTCAGAATTGTAGAAAATAATAGTTTTTCCTTATGAGAAAATCTGTTACGTATTTCTTAGCTAAAGTACTCTGACCATCTTCTGAACATATATTCCTGCTGTTCACCTTTCCAAATGTGAAATAACCCCTGCTTTTTATGTCTTGTATTAAAGCTTTTCCTTATCATTTTATTGAGAAATTTATACTAGTGACCTCATGGTCCTGTAAAAGGGTTAGATTGTCAATTTGTTTTGGATAAAAATTGCTTGTGAGACATGTCCTATTTGAGGCCAGTCTAAGACAAGGGTTTCTTCTCTAGGTTGTTGGGTTTTCTCCTATTAACCTCCTATATCTCAGTCTTGACACAACTGCCTCCGCGAGTTTTGTACAAATGTAAGATGATATGCCTTTGAATATCTATGAGAAAACCATTTGGCTTGCATATTTTATAATGTAAGCTGCTAAAGGACTATATTTTGCTCTCATTAAAAGTTCTCCAAACAATAGTCCTCATGACAAATTTTGGGGGAAAAATGGCATACATGAATATCTATACTATTTGCTGTTGGTTCTCTTGCTTCATTTAGAAATTATCATTTAGTTTTATCTATAAATGTCTTTTTTTTAAGATATGTTTTAATCTGTATATACCTCAGCTTATTTTATGAATAGGCAAGAGCCCTACAATAATGCAGTTGATGAAAACTTGCCTTGTCATGAATGAGTTAGAGTCATGGAATAAAAAACATATTGCATAGAATGGGATGGCCTGAGCGCCATGCTAGCTGTGTGATTTTAAGAAAGTTACTCGGTCTGTCTTGACTCCTGTTTTTCTTTGATAAAATGGGGACACAAATCCCAACATTCAGTAGTATGCTGGAGCTGGTTGACTGGAAAGAGCAGATTGCTAAATATTCGTGAATTTTATAAGCCCACTTTTAAATCATTGGTAGGTTGAAATTGGCCATAGTGGGAGTATTTATGCCAATGAATTGTTATACACTATAAATCAGGGCTTTTTTTTTTTTAAGGTCCAGTTTATTGGTATACCACTGCTTGCTATTATACAGAGCAAATGAACAAATAAGATAATGTATGTAAAAGTGTTTTGTAATCTTCAAAAATCTATGCTTAAAAATTAAAGTAGTGAGGCGAAGAGACTTATCATTGAATTGTGTCAAATGTTTCTTAATTATTATTTAATCCATAAATTCAAAATGTCTGCTTTTATTTTTAAAAAGTCTTATGAAAGACAATTTGAAATTTAAAACGTTTATCTCTGAAATAATATCTTTGGAAAGATAAGAAAATAAAGTAATAGATTTTTATCTCTTGGAAGATATGAAACAATTCAAACAAATCCACATGGGATAAAAAAGGTAAATGAATTGAGGTTAATAGAGAAGAAAGCATAAAGTAGTAACTCCTAAACAGAATGGAAGTTGATCGGGAAACTAATCACTGCAAAAAAAAGTTCCATTTACAGAAACTTTTAAATCATATAAAGACATTTTTTCCTAGCTTTTATTGAGGTATAACTGACAGATACAATTACATATGTTTAAAGTGTACAACTTGAGGTTTTGATGTATATTATAAAATAATCACCATAATTAAGCTAATTAACATGTCCTTCATCTCACAGTTATATTTTCACGTGTGTATGTGTGTAGGATGAGAATACTCAAGATCTATCCTGTTAGCAAATTTCAAATGTATACAATATGTCATTCTTAACTATAGTCACATTGCTGTCCATTAGATCTCCAAAACGTATTGATCTTGCATCACTGAAACTTTGTACCCTTTAATTAATAGCTTTCTAGTTCCCCTCCCCCAGCTCCTGGCAACCATAATTCTACTCTCTGCTTCTATCCGTTTGACTATTTTAGATTCTGCTTATAAATGAGATCATGCGGTATTTGTCTTTCTATGTCTGGCTTATTTCACTTAACATAGTGTCCTCCAGGGTCATTCATGTAAAATTTCCTTATTTTTTAAGATTGAATTATATATAGAATGCATATTCACATTTTCCTTACCATTCCTCTGTTGACAAACATTTACATTTGTGTACATTTCATTACACAAACAACAAACTATTTGAAAATGAAATTAAGAAAACAATCCCACTCTGGAATGCCTGAGTGGCTCAGTCAGTTAAGCTTCCCACTCTTGATCTCACCTCAGGTCATGATATAAGGGTTATGAGATCTAGCTCCATGTCAGGCTCTCCTGACAGCACAAAACCTGCTTGGGCTTCTCCCCTTTTTCTCTCCTCTTTCTGCTTCTCCCCTGCTTGTGCTTTTTCTCTCTCTGTCAAAATTAGACAAATAAACATTTAAAAAAAGAGAGGGAAAACAATCCCATTTACAATGGCAGCAAAAATAATAAAATACTTAGGAGTAAAGTGACAAAAGCCTGTACACTGAAAATGATAAAACATTGATAGAGGAAATTAAAGAAGACACAGATAAATAGAAAGACATCTGTGTTCATGGATTAGAAGATTTAATGTTATAAAATCTCCATATTACTTGAAGTGATCTACAGAGTCAATGCAATCTCTATCAAAATCCCAATGGCATTCTTTAAAGAAATAGAATAAATAACTTTGAAATTCATATGGAACCACAAAGCCTCAA
This sequence comes from Prionailurus viverrinus, assembly GCF_022837055.1. Taxonomy (NCBI): domain Eukaryota; kingdom Metazoa; phylum Chordata; class Mammalia; order Carnivora; family Felidae; genus Prionailurus; species Prionailurus viverrinus. The sequence goes on from NC_062564.1 coordinate 175,666,940, forward strand.
ATAACCAAAGCAATCTTGAGCTAGAAGAATAAAGCTTGGAGGCATCACACTTTCTGATTTTAAAGTGCATAAAAACTTGGGGCACCTGGGTGCCTCAGTTGGTTAAGCATCTGACTTCGGCTCAGGTCATGATCTCATGGTTTGTGGGTTCAAGCCCCGCATCTGGCTCTGTACTGACTGCTAAGAGCCTAGACCCTGCTTTGGATTCTGTGTCTCCCTCTCTCTCTGCCCCTTCCCTGCTTGTGCTCTGTCTCTGTCTCTGTCTCTCTCTCTCAAAAATAAACACTAAAAAATTAAAAAAATAATAAAGCACATAAAAACTTGAAATAAGATTAATTTATTTCTTATGTTATTAGAATACCTATGCATGCAAATATAGTGACTGGCTATTCTCAGAAATATTCTCTCTCACATGTCTGTAATTGGGAGGGACAATAGTGATCAGGAATCTCATTCTCTAGGTCTCATGCTCCTTGGCCACTGGAGTAGTATTTTTCATCATTCTGGTCCATTTTCTTCTCCAATGGCTTCCATGCTGCTTTCAATCTTTTTGTTCCTTCTCACAATACATTCCCTTTCCCTTCCCATGCCCCAGCCTCCGATCTCTTTTGCTTTCTTCTACTTCTCCACATCATTCACTTATTATTCTAGTATGTTAAAAAAAAAAACCCTTACTTCCTCTTTCCTTTAAGCGTTCCCAATTCTAAGTCTTTATTCAAATATTCCCTCTGCAAGGGACGCCATGCATCCTGTTGCAAGATAGGCTCTAAATGTCGAAATACAATCCATCCTTCATGATCCAACTCAAATGTCATCTCTGTCATAGTGTTATATTCATTTCCTAGGGCTTTTATAACAAATTACTTCAAGCTTTGTAGCTTAAAATAACAGAAATCGTCTGTCACAAATTTGGAGGACAAAATACACAATCAGAATGTTGGTAGGGCCCCACTCTCTCTAAAGTTTTTATGGAAGAATCTTCATTTGCCTCTTCCACTTTCTGGGGCTCCAGGCTTTCCTGGTTTATGGCTGCATAATTTTAATCTCTGCCTTTGTCTTCCCATGGCCTTCTCCCTTGTGTCTCTGTGTCTCAAATCTCTCTTTTCTTGTATAAAAATAGCAGTCATTGGATTAGGGACCACTTTAGCTTCAAAATTATCTAATCTAGAGATCTTTTACTTAATCACATCTAAAAAGTCAAAATTCCCAAATCAGGCCTCATTTGCAGGTACTGAAAGTTAGGACTTGGACATATCTTTCTCAGGGGCAGAATTCAACCTGCTGGAGGTGTTTTCTTTCATTCTTCAGCCAAAAGTTTTATTTTTATAACTGTAATTTTCCTATGGCCTCATCTTTATTTTACTTAAGTGATTGTCAAGTCTGTCCTGAGTTGAAATTATTTGCAAATCTGTCTGATTTTCCTAATAAATGATAAATTCTTTAAGGATTGTGTTTGATTCATCTTTATCCAGTTAAAGTCTGAAACAGACTTACAGGAAGGAGTGTCTGCAAATACTCATTGAAAAAATGCTTGTAACCAAATATGTTGAATTATCATTTGTATTTATTAGGGTAGTCCTACGAGAGCTATAATTCCAAATCTTTTTGTTCATAAAACATACAGTCCAAAAGCATGACTTTGGCCAGGATAACGTGTGGTAAAACTGTTGCAGATGAATCCACTGTGTTATTGACCAATATTTGCAAGCAAGCAGTATTTGCATCAAGAAGGAACATTCTCACTTAAAGAGTTTCCAAGTGTTTATTTTTTGTTATGTCAAAGTAGACTTCTCCGGTGAATAGAAGCCTGTTAAAAAAAACCCACAGCACAAAGACCCAAATTTCATGGAAATTTTTAGTCACATGTCAAATACTGGTAGAAAGGCTCATTTCTGAAGACAACTGTCATCAGAAGTGACAAGCCTGTCATATAAATTTTGTGGAGATGGAATTTAGTACTTTACAACTTGAAGCTGGAATTTCGTTTGACATGAACAAGAAGGCAGAGTAACCAAGTAACCAAGTACTCAAGTAAGAAATACATTCCCATCCATGATAACTTAATATGCCTGCTGTGTAATTTCCATAACCTTAAAAAAAAGTTTCCCCACTTAGGATTTGCTGATAGGTAATCAAATGTAATTTTCACCTTTCTAAATATGTTTAAAGTTTATTGGTTAACATTGCTTAGTTGGACTCGATAACTGACATTTATCGTTTTGCAAATGTGCAATTTATTCACTTATTACAGGATTTACATTTATTTCACATCAGATTGTTTGATTGGAATTTCAAATCTCTGAAGCTTCAATTTCATCTACTTGCAATTATGTAAAAAGCATGAGTCAATTTCCAAATAAAATCAGCCTATATTTATACTTTTACTACATCTAGTGGGAGTTGGCTTTTTTGGAACAGCTTCTGGCAAATGTTCTTGTCACTAGACATAAAGATTGTAAGAGAAAGACAATCTGCACTCTTGCTTTGTGGTTAGAAAGCTTCCCAACCATTGTTCCATATTTTTAAAAAAACAAGTCAAACGTTACAAGCTTCTGTAAGTCGTAGCCAGACCAAAGTGCTGTTGTGACAGCATGTATTACGTTGGGAAAGAACAAATTAATGGTAAAGGAAAACATGTAATTAGTCCTTCTGTAAGTGGAAGTAGAAATTTACCACTTGGGAGATTGTCATGCAACTGTCAATGGTGACAAAATACCTCTGGCATATTTGCATAAACTCCTCTTAGGGACATTATGCATTTAAAAGAATAAAGAAAAAGCTGCAGATAAGTCACTCCATATGGGACCTGGCATCCTACGTTCACATCTCTCTCTGTGAAGAGAAAAAGTCCAGAAGGCTTACTCATGACAGAAGTGTCTGGGGTCAGGAAGGACTGTGGTTTGGGGCACAGTCCTCCTGCAGCTCATGACAGCTGTTCCTCAGTTTCCCTTCTCTATGCCTCAACCTCACCAGCAGTTCTCAGCTCTTTAGGGCTTAAAAATGTATCTTTTATGCTTTTTGTGTTTTCTATACTGTCCAAGATAGGAGGCATTGTAGCTTGATGAATATTCGGAGTAATCCTATTGTTCAACAATTATTCTTGCGCCACTTAGATGGGCATTGTTCCAGAGAAGCAATGGGGAATATTACTGTAGCATGGTAGGGAGTTGAAGGAAGGTTTTTTTTATTTGTTTGTTTTGTTTTTTTCTTTCATGGAACTTACCTGAAAAACACTTAAGCAAAGATCATAATTGTTCTGGTAGGAAAGTAGAGTGTACTAGGAAAGCTCACGACGGGGAGACGTATGTCAAAGATGGCTTCACAGATGAAGTGTCTGTTGATCTTCAAGGCATAGGGGAAGAAGGAAGAGATTGAAGTCCCATGTCCAAAGGCCTGGATACAAGTGAGAGTAGATATTCCCACAAATATGTGGGGGGGGGGGGATTTTCATTTTGTTAGGAAGTAGCCAAATTAGGGGCACCTGGGTGATTCAGTCAGTTAAGTGTCCCATTTCGGCTCACGTCATGATCTCAGGGTTCATGAGTTCGGGCCCCGCATCAGGCTCTGTGCTGACAGCTCAGAGCCTGGAGCTGCTTCAGATTCTGTGTCTCCCTCTCTCTCTGTGTCCCTCCCCCACTCATGCTCTGCCTCTCTCTCTCAAAAATAAATAATAAAAAACATTAAAAAAATTAAACTTGAAACAAAAAAGAAGTAGCCAAATTAATTCCACTTTATTAATGGCAGATCGATAAGGGAAGGTCAACAGTCTAGTAAATGGCATCACGAAATCAACACTCAGATTTTCACTTCAAATTTCACCTTGCATAAGTGCATTGAGAACTTCTCTTTGTCAGATAATATATATCAGCCTCAAGGCTCTTTGCCTCCACTGGCAGGTGAATCCCAGCACGATGTCCCAGCTACTCCACTACTTCTCTTGAATGTCTAGAAGTTCAGACACACATGGATTAGGAATAGTAAAACCACTCCAGGAATGTCAATCAGAGGGAATTAAAAGAAAGGAATTGGTTAAAAAGATATTTGAAGGGCTGAAATTATAAAAGAGAAAAGGTAGGCGGCTGCAGAGAAAAAACTTGATAATGTAAAGGCCGAAGCAGATAACAACTGTGGACTAGTGTCTTGCAACTCCTGCTGCTGAGTGGGTGAATACTCATCCCTGCCATTCCGGATCTGGTAAACGGGAATTACTTTGACCAGGGCTAGAACTTCTGAAGAGATACTACCTCTGTCCATGTCGCTGAACCAAAAATGATCTTACCTTTGCTGTAGACACCACAATTCCCATCAACTGCCACCAAGTGCCATCGTATTGTAGCCGGAAGCAGAAAGCTTTACTTTCTCTCAATCTTTTGATCTCTCACCAGCCAATAGGAAATCAGCTAGCAGCAGTTCATAGTGAATGTACTTGGCAGATACCCATCCCCTGGTGCAGAGTAGAGTATAGAAGAGTGGACATGGGACTAAGACACCACTAAATCACCTCCTCAACGCAGTTCAAGATTGGGATGCGACTCAGAATGAAATCAACTGAGAGTCAAGATGGAATTTTGGCCCTATTTTTAAAACAAGACTTAGTTGAGTAAAAGTTATCCTAGAATCTCACTGAGGTTATGATTCAATCACACAATTGATAAATATGACTTTTAATTAAATAAAGTGCCCCACAAGGCATGGGGCACCTGGGTGGCTCAGTCGGTTGAATGTCTGACTTAGTTTTAGCTCAGGTCATGATCTCAGGGTTCCTGGGATGGAGCCCCAGTCAGGCTTTGCGCTGGCAGTGTGGGACCTGTATGGGATTCTCTCTCACCCTCTCTATTGGCCCCTCTCCCTGTCTCAAAATCAATAAATAAAAACTTAAAAAATATCATAAGGCATTATTTTGGTATATCTGATTGATGCTTAAATCAGAGAGGGAAATACTGTAGCAAAACCACACTGAGTCTGGGCTTCAAAGTTTTCTTTCCACATTCTCTTTTTTTCCCCAGTAGTAGAGTCCTGGTGGGTGTGGGAGGGGTGAGGTGGGGGGTATTGATTGTTTTCCTGGATCCTGAATCTTGGCAGATACTGGGCTTGGGAACTTCTTAATGATTCTCCCCCTCCTCAGTGGTAGGGGATTTCTGAGGGTCTAGACCCAGTGCAGTTTCCTGGCTCTCTCCCAGGGGAGGATGGTATTGTCTCCTACCTTCCTCCAGCTCTACTGGCTCTTTACCACACCCGGAAGGCAACAGTTTGCTGCTCTGCTTTTGGTCTAGAGCAGGGATCGGGGAGAAGGATCCTCAGTTGGACTTCATGCCTTGTTCGCATCCTCTGCTGTCCCCTCCCCTGCATGCACCAGGCTAGAAGCTTTTTTAGGTCTCTTGCCAGCCCTGATCTTTTCTGTAAGCACTCAGTGAGGCTCACTGAAGAAGCTCCTATGAGTTGCTTATTTCCCTGTATCTGCGAATCCTAGTCTTTCTACACTCTCACGCTAGCCAATGCTTGGCTGTTGGCAATTCATTAAAAAGAAATTTTAGTGAGTTTTTCTTACCTGCTTGTGTGTCACTCAGTGTTTGCCCCAGGTCAGCAGGTAATCACATCTTTCTCTTCTTGGGAACATCTGTCTTTACTTAGATTTTCGTTAGTTGGTTCCTCTGCAACTTTCACCATTTTATAGGTTCAAGAAAAGTTGTGAATTTATAGGCTTTCCAATTTTTCTTGTTGTAAATTTGTAGTGACATTCTTTCACACTATCTACATCCAAAGCAGAGGAGAGAAACCCAGTATATTCTTAATTCACTTCATTTCTGTGCTTGAAGGTATTCTGCACGTTTCTCCTTTTAACTGTTTCTTCACAGATAGTCTTCCATCTGTTTCAATTTGCTTTTTTGGTATTTCCCCCTCCTGCATTACAATAGATTCCCCCTCTGATCAATACTGCTGATTAAACTTTCTTAAGTCTTTCATGAACAACTTCTTAAGGAGGGTTTTTTTTTTTAGTAGTAATTTTCTATAGTAATAAGGCACGACTTCCTTTAGATACAGCAGATGAGGAATGATTCACTATGCTTATCTTTTTGTGTCAGTTATAAGAAAAAATACTAAAAGTGTGATTAAAAATTGATTTTTTCCACGCTGAGTTTTGGTATGGTGGTTACTCAAGACTTAAACACTGAGGTAGGATACATTTTAAATAGATGCCATTAATTTGTCATGACATGCTTTTGAATATCTTTTCAATTCTAAAATTCCTTTTTTGTTGTTAGACATAAATAAAAGCTGATAATAATTCTTAGCAATGTTTATGGTCAACACTCTTTTTAAAATAAAAATTTCATAGAATAATGTTAAATGTGTTATGGGGTCTTCTTGAATTATACACTATTACCGTCCTTAGTAACTGATTCTGGTGATCTTTCCTTTAATTATCAAATATATATGTACAATGATACAAAGCTATATACACAGAATATTCCTCTCTCATGGTTCTAATCACATTTTTTTCCACAAATACATAATTCAGACATTATTACTTGATCACTACTCAAGAAATGTCTATAATCTTATAATTTCAAAAACAAATGTCTTTTTTTGCCTGTCCTTTTAAAAAATTGTATATACCTTTGTGCTACATCTTCATATACTATTACAAAATACTTTAAAACACTTCCATATTTAGGTGCTTTATTTTTCTTAAGTATTATCTACTATATGGATGTTTTATGACATTCTGATTGATCTGAATATTACCACTTCAATTTCATATGCTACATTATCCACCACTCTAAAATTATTCAGTAATGGTAAAAGCCTCATTTCCAAATCCATAGGTGACCCTAAGCAAAAGCTTAGGTTCAAAATGGGAAGGAATATTGGGAATATTGGGGGATATGTGTTTTCCCTGTTTTCAGAGTATCTGAGGACCAGATATGACCCATCATTATAGTGATGGAAGGTCATTTAGAAGAGTAAAGGCCCAAGACTTTGGAGTCAGGTGGACATAAATTTGAATACTGGCTCTACCACTTGCTAACTATATGACTTCAAACATGTCAATTAGCATTTTAAGTGTCAGTTGCCTTATCTGAAAAAATGATATAATGCAACAAACTCTTAGGACTGTTATAATGATTACATTTTAAAAATACATATATATACATATGTATACATTTAAAAATACACACATATATATATACACATATACATATACATTGCACATTGATATACATATACATATATATACATATACATATACATATACATATACATATACATACACACACAAAGATTTTAGCCAAGGCACTACACATAGTAAGACCACTGTGTGGAGAGTATAAGTGTGATGTCAATGGCTGGAGGCAAGAGGAAGTCATGGAGGGAAGTAGAGTATTATTAATGAAGACTGACCATGAGACAGGGACAATGCTAAGAAATTCCTCTGCATGACTTTATCTTATCTTCACAATAATCCTAGAATGTAGATGTTAGAATTTTCACTTTGTAGATTGGTGAATGAAGGGAGGGAGGAATTAATGGGAACTGGAGGCATATAATGTTTCTCTCTCTCTCTCTCTCTCTCAAGTTTAGATAGCCTAAATCACAGAATAGGATTCTAACTAAGGACTTGAAATATATGTGGATGCTTCTACATTACTCTGCATCATTTCTGTATCAGTACCCAACCAACAAAAAAGGAAACCTATATGTCTTTAAAACAGATAGATTTATTATAGGGCATTGAGTACAGTCATGGAAAAGCTGGAGAGCTAACCAGGGCCATTGAGGCAACACAGAGTCACATCAGGAAGGGGCTACTATTTTTAGACTAGAAGATCTAAGTGAAGGGATAGTGTTACTGGCACCTAGGAGCTTGGAGTCATCTGGTAAGAGCTGGAATTGCAATAGGACTGTCTAGAAGGAGCTGGAACAAGGGAGGCATCCCAGCAACTGAAAAGACACCAACATAAACAAAGGAAGGACAGGGGAGACATACTCTGGCTCTCCCTTTCCTCCCATGGGCTTTCTTCTGCTGTTTCCTCCTATTGGTTAAAACCAGTGGAAGCTGCCTAAAACAAAACAAACAAACAAACAAACGAAGGAAAACACAGCCTAGATGGCTCAGTGGCACTATGATACAAAGAAGAGGCAAAGGCATGAAAAATGGATGTGAGAACAAACTGCCAAGCACGCACATCATTTCCCCTCAACACTCCCTTCTAAAATGACACCACTTTCTTTAGCTTATTTTGTGAGTGCCTGTGTCAAGCATGTTCTTTTTTTTCTACTTGGTTAATTTTCTGTTACATCTTTCACATAACTTAATTTTCTTTGTTTTTCCTGTCACTTATGTAAGTCTCTTGAGGACTCTGAAGAAGACCCCACCTGTCCTCATATTGAGAGAGGTCCTCACTAGACAGTGAATGATAATGAAGATGGGTTTTGAAATATGGCAGATGAATGCATCTTTGGTGTACCGCATGCTTCCTGAAGTCCATTGCAGACAAACTGTTTCCATTGACTCCTGTTTAGCTGCTGTAGATTAGTAGCCATGACATTATTTATTCCTAAGATGCCTGAGTAGGACTGAGTTAGTTTCTTTACTGGCAAAGTTTGTGAGTTTTTGTACTTATGAATTCACAACTTTTATTTATCTTGGTAGTTGATGTTTTGTTGTTTATTTGATATTTTGCTTGGCCAGTTCCCCTGGCTAAGACATAAGCTCCATAGGATAGGAACTTTATATACATTTTGCAAGGCCACTTGGCTCAGAGTGAGTGCTCAGTTAATGTTTGGGATTCATAAATGCATGCTCTATCTAACCAATGCTTTACCTATTATTGTATTTTTATGATTAAAAATTGTCTTCCACTATGTATTAAATGCCTCACAATATCTTGACAGTTGAACTTTATTAGACTTGTCTTCTTAGATGTCACAGTACCTTTGCTACTATTGCAACCCTTTTCCCTATTATAAATGTGTAGATCTTAGAAAAAATGAGGGAAAATTTATCTTTGTTTGCATTTTCTCTAACATCTATTTAATCTATTTAATCAATTTCAGAATTTTCATCGGTTTGCAAGTTTACACAGTATAGTGTTCAAGAGAATTCTGTTTTCCACAGTTTAAAGCCATGCTTTATAATGAAACCATTTAAATGGTCTCTTATTAAAAATATCTCATGAGATTCTGATTACTTTACATAACCCCAAACTGATTTTCATAAAAATGTTGAAATAAAGTCAAGTATTCGTTGCTTAACTATTTGTGTCTGCCCCAACAGAACTCCTAATAGTTTTTATGATGGCTATGTAACTAGCTCTGCAATCTGAGATGAGTTAATTATCTTCTTAGAGTCTCATTATAAATATTACATAACAATCTTTCATGTCTCCTGAAATTCTACAATTCTATGATTTTTAGTAGCTATACTATGTTGCCACAGAGTACAAATAAGTATGCCATTTCTGTTGATCCCAAGGCACAGGATGTTTGCTGAATATCTCTGATTTGGTGTTTGGACAAAACCCACAAACTAATGCAACATGGTAAGATACAGAATACAGATTCTGGAGCTAAACTGACTAGGTTTGAATCTCAGTTCTGCTACTTATTAGCTTTGCAATCTTGGGCAAGATATTTCATCTCACAATAACTATTCCGTCTATAAAATGGAATGATAATAGTACCTATTTCAAGGGTTGTTATGAAAATTAAATGAGTTAATAATGGATGCAAAAGGATTTGGAATAATACTTGGTAAGTGCCATGTTAGCTATTATTTATGCAATTGTAAAAGTAATCATGTGCTTCAGTGCTTCGAACATTTCAGTGATTTCCTAATACCCTTAGAATATACCATCCCAATTCCTTACCTGCCTCATATGGCCCTACATCACCTCGCCCCTGATTACCCTCAACTCATCTCATGCTACTTTCCTTAACTTCTTCTGATCAATAACTCCAGCTGTCTTCATATTTCCAGACATGCTAAGTTATCTCCCATCTCAGAGTCCTACATCTGTCAATCTGCTCACCTGGAAGGTTCTTTACATGAATGATTCCTTCTCATTTCTGGGTCTCAACTGAAAAATGCCTTCTTCCCCCCCATCCTATGTAATTGTTGCGCCACCCTGCCATGTTCTGTCATCTATCATATAATTCTTTGTTTTCTTCTAAGTCCTTCAGGTAATCTTTTCTTTTTGCTTTAGTTTTTATTGTATCTTTCTCAGTAGAATATCAACTTCCTAAGGTTAGAAAGTATCTGTGTATTCCACGCTATTTTATTTCCAGTGTCTGGAACAGGGCCTGATGTAAAAGAGGCACTCAATAGCTATTCGTTCAACATATACATGAGAAAATTAATAAGCGTATCTAATGGATTAAATGTTGTGTGTGTCAAGCTTAGAAGAGGTAAAACCTGAAGTGCCTGGGTGGCTCAGTCGTTAAGTATCCTACTCTTGACTTTGGCTCAGGTCACGACCTCACAGTTGGTGAGTTTGAGCCCTGTGTTTGGCTCTGTGTTGACAGTGTGGAGCCTGCTTGGGATTCTCTCTCTCTGCCCTTCCACTCTCTCTCTGTCTCTCAAAATAAATAAATAAAACTTGAAGAAAATAAAAAAAAGAAGAGGTAAAATCTTAGAAGTACTGATAATGATATAGCAAGAGCAATGGGGCCAGATTCTCCAGATCAGTCTTACATGTATAGATAAGTATGGAAGGTTTTGGAGTATGTACTAATTACTTTGGCACCATTTGAGTTGTGTGAAAACTTCAAAAAAATAGCAGAGTCCATGAAAACTTTGGGATTTAGTTATGAAAGTGTATAACCAAGAGCTGAGCTGTGAAGTATAGACTCCCTATAGAAAAGGCACTTTCCCAAATGAAGAAACTAAATAAAGAAACTTAGTAATGGCTCATGAATGCACCTTCCAATATACTGGGGCAGAGTTCTGCCTGGAAGTTCCACGTTGTTGAAAATCCATAAGGTCAGGGATCAAATGTGCTTCAGCCCCTTCTCCATGGGAGCTGTCTCAAACATGTTTGGCCTCACTCCATGATTTTTGAGTGAAGGTGGAAAATGGTTCTTATCTTTGGGAAAAGAATCCAAATTATAAATTTACTCAGTAGGAATAAGATATGTAGTTATTTAAAAATATATGGTTAGAGAGGCTTTTATTAGAAATTGTTGCCATGGAAAAATGCATTACTTTATTTAAAGCTGTAAAATTCTATGAAATAGATACTCTTAATATTCCATATTACAAATGAGACACTGGGGCTTAGATACCTGAACTACAAAATTAAGGAGCTCTTGCTGAAACCCCAATTGGCCCGATTCTATAATCAAAAGTCTCAAGCTCTCACTATAACAATCTATTTCCTATTTGTTGTAAGGATACAGAATATTCTGGATACAAAATCTGTGTGGCTCACAGAGCAATAGTGCACCAAATAAAGGTGACTGACTACTAACTGCAGTTTGGAATTGTGGTATTTATTAGGGGACTAGCACAGTCATCACAGATTTTGAGTTTCAGCCCTTTACATATGAATTGTTTCCTGAATCAACATGAACATATATTTATAGTCATATTTATAGTAACCCCCCAGCTCCCTTTATTTGCAGTTTTGCTTTACATAGTCAGTTATTCACAGTCAACCATGGTCTGGAAACAGAAAATCCTCCTTCTGACTAATTGGCAGGTCCATAGTAGCCTAGCTATACGACACAGTGCCTACATCACTCACCTCGCTTCATCATATACTCATTTTATTGTCTCCCATCATCACAAGAAAAAGGGTAAGTACAGTACAGTAAGATAGTTTGAGAAAGAGAAACCACACTCACGTAACTTTTATTACAGTCTTTTGTTATAATTGTTCTATTTGATGTCGTTGTTGTTAAACTCTTATTGTGCCTAATTTATAAATTAAACTCTATCATAGGTGTGTATGCATAGGAAAACACCAAGAGCATATAGGGTTTGATGCTATCTGCAGTACAGGCATCCTCTGGGGGTCTTTATCCTCATGGAGAAGGCAGGAGTACTGTAATTTTAAATTATTTTCTGAGAGGGACTGGAGATGTAACTATAGACTCTACACCTTACCTATGTTAAGGTTTAAGGGATGGTTCTATATGTAAAACCTCAGGTGTTCTCCCCCTCAGTTGTCTCTTAAATGTAAGTTTCTGTTTAGGTTGGCCTTTCTCCTTAGCCCCAGTTAATTAAAATGATTTATTTAAATAAAATAGCACACATGTGAATTTTGCGGCTGCATACCAGAGTTGAAGAATTGGAATTTGTCCTTAAGGCTTTTGAAATTAGAAGGAACACTAACTTTGTTGATTAAAATAACTGTTTCTCTCAAAAAATTAGGGGAATGAATACATAGATCAACAAAGGAACTTTAAGAGAGGTTATTCTTGTATAAGTCAGGTGAATGGCTGAAATTCAGCATCTCTCAGTAACCCTAATTAAGGCATTTCTCCACTATAAAAATTTTCTTTCTTCCATGTGTCACTTAGAATTACCACAATGCCTTCCCTCCAGCTACTGTCATTTGAGCATATCCACTGACAAACAGATACAGACTGATGCTAATAAAACCCCTCTAATATGAAACCATCTTCAAACACTTATCCTGGACTATAGGACATAGAATAACCACTCAGGTTATATTTCTAATCTTTCCAAGTCAGGATACAGCCTTTCTTTCTGTATATATGCCCCATTAGTTCCTTTCACTATATTCTCGTCCAAATAAAATTGCCTATTCCTATCCCTCTATTTACAAGAAGGAAGTCAAGTAATTAGCAAAGCTTTTGTCCAATTGCTTTTCTCTCTCTTTATCAACTCTTGTCTCCAGGAGTAACTTCTCACCGGTCATGTGATGCTTAGAATTATTAGTTAAGACTCTACATTGACACTCCCACTTATTAGAATGCAGCTTTGGACTTATGTTATTTTTAACCTTGTGTAGACTAAAAATCTCTCTACCCATAACAGTGTGACTGTCATGTTTTCCCTGTATTTGGAGTATATTTCTCTGCCTTATTGTCAATATTGATCATAAGATTTGTTTTGCCAATAACATGAGAGTTCAAACAGAAGTCTAAGAGTTCAAGTCTCTCTCTCTTTCTCAGTCCCTTTTCCTCCCATTCCTTCTTTCTCAGGCTCTTCCCTTTTGCCATGAGAATGGCGTGTCCCTAACAGGTTCTGAGCTTCAACTTTTTTATTAGGCAAAAGCACACTGTATGAAACTTCAGCTATTTTAAACAAAAAATCCCTTTGTTGTTTATTATCGAAAGTCACTAAATCCAGGTGTTGTTATTGTAGCAGAGCTAAACAAGACACAAATTTTATTAAAAAAAATTTTAAAGAGAGACACAGAGACATTTTTGAAAGAGAGAGACAGAGACAGAGTACAAGTGGGGAAAGACAGAGAGAGGGGGACACAGAAACTGAAGCAGGTTCCAGGCTCTGAGCTGTCAGCATACAGCCTGATGTGGGGCTTGAACTCATGAGCTGTGAGATCATGACTTGAGCCAAAGTTGGATGCTCAACTGACTGAGCCACCCAGGTGCTCCTAATTTTTTTTTTTTTTAAATAAACACCAAGACAACAAAAGTACCTACTCCTTACATTTTGTGAAGATTAAATGAGAGATTCCATATGTCACATTCGGGTCAGTGCTTGGCAAATAGCAACCTCCTATCTGTGATCAACTAAAGTTAACATTATTAGAAGACAGCTCTTTTTTCCCACAATTAAGACACTAAGCATTTTGAGGACAAAGGTGGTGAGTGCACCTTAATTTATGTTAGGAAATGGAGAAAAAAAGGAACAAATGTTTTTTTGGTATACTTACTTTATTCCTGGCCAGGCTTTCTACATAGGTTATTTCATTCCCAAGTCACTGGGTAGTAAATACCATTAAAACCCTTAGCGAACTTTAAAACTGAACCTCATAAACTTAAGAAGGTTTCCCTAAGTCATACAAGTAAATAAGTGGTGGGCCCAAGATTTGGCCCTGGCTCCTAAATTCATGCTTTTCTCATTGTACAAAACTGTCCAAGTAGTATCTTATGTGCAGTACCCGGAATACTTACACGATTGTTCCTCAAACTGATCAAAGGGCTTTGCAGCTTCTAAAGAATCCCATAAGTGACCTATGCTTTATGCTGTAGCTTTTAGCTCAGGTAGGTGCTTGTAGGAAATTTATTAGCCTGGGAAGACTGAGGATGATAAAAGAGAACAGACTGTATATCAGAATGTATGTACCCGTCTCTGAATTCAAATTGTATATTGCATACTCCTAAAGTAGATGAAAAGGACTGGCTAAGTGAGCTGGTCCCCAACATCTCCAGGTCAGCTAACCTGGATACAGAAATGCTTCCACCTTACATACGCAGCTGTGGACTCAGAACGACCACTGAGCAACCAGCAGTTCTGAGATCACTCTTCACTCACAAATATGTGTGTCCACTGTTGTATAATCCTTTTGGGAGGAACCTGAGTGCTTATATTCCACCTGAGGATGGAAAATATCTACCACGTATACTGATTGTGTTGACTTCTGTACATAACTGTCAAGTAACCAACATTTGATCCAGCCACTTGGCTGGAATCTCTGTCTGGTCTCATTGTCAGTCTCAACATACCATTGACATTTGTCCACATCATGGTTGTGAAATTGTCAATGAATAAGTACTGACTGATTATTGCTAAGTATTGAAATAAGCCTGATAAGGAATAAGAGATCTTTTACTCATCCTTATTTCCTATCTATTTTGTTTTACAACGAAGATTCATTTGCAACTTGAGCAACTGAATTCCCTACAACATAAAGGATGCTCATACGTATACGTATGTGTTCTCTTACATAACTAATGGTATCATCATAAGGGTACTTCTTGTGTATTCATAATTTCACATACATTCAAATACTTCATAATTATACTTTAAAGGGGGAAACTACTTGTCCTGTTTAAAATGGATTATTTTTATATTTGAAATCTCAAACCCAGCATGCTTCAATAAACTAATTTTCCAGGAGAATATAATATAGGAGAGGCAGTCATGTAGTCTATGATAAAGAAATAATGAATAAACAGATTTCTTTTTTTTAATAAATCTTTTCAATAAAAGATTTCTACATTTAAAAGAGTGAATAAAACAGAACACCTGGGTGGCTCAGTTGGTTAAGTGTCCGACTTCTACTCAAGTCACGATCTCATGGTTCATGGGTTTGAGCCCCACATCGGGCTCTGTGCTGACAGCTCAGAGCCTGGAGCCTGCAGCCTGCTTTGGATTCTGTGTCTTCCTCTCTGTCTCTGCCCCTCCCCCGCTTATTCTCTGTCTTTCTCCCTCTCTCAAAAATATATCAAAACTTAAAAACAATTTATAAAAAACAAAATAAAGAGTGAACAAAGCAATTTATTGATGGAATAAAATGACAGGAAAGAAAATTTCTCTTGTGAGCATTGCTTGTGATAGGTCAGGCATCAAAAATTCATTTATGCTTTATTGAAACAATTTCCAAAATCAAGCTCTAGGTCTTAAGAATAACGACCCATGTTTGAGTGCCACTTTCAAATGTTTTTGAAAAATCACCTTAAAACAGTGAAGCCTCCTCACCCTTATCTCATTTTCATTTTTATCGTAAAGTATAACAAGAACAATAAAAGAATGCCACAATCTCTTTCAAAATCTCTCCACCCTTTGCAACACTGAAAGCAAATTCCAGTTCTAGGATTCCTAAATGCTTTATAGCATTCCTGTGCTGCATTTAAAAAAAAAATTTTTTTTTAGCATTTATTTATTTTTTAGAGACAGAGAGAGACAGAGCATGAGCAGGGGAGGGGCAAAAAGAGAGGGAGACACAGAATCCGAAGCAGGCTCCAGGCTCCAAGGCAACAGCGCAGAGCCTGACGCGGGGCTCAAACTCACGAACTCGAGATGGTGACCTCAGCTGAAGTAGGAAACCTAACCGACTGAGCCACCCAGGCGCCCCCTTGTGCTCCATTGTAAAGATGAAAAGTAACCCCCTCTTCACAGAGAATACAGTGGGACTTCAGTTGTTGAGGACCTATTTCCCAGATGGGATATAGAGATTCTATTTTCAGACTGTGATTATCTTGGGAGTCTGGAGAAATCTACTCTGCTCTGACTTTCCTTTCTCGATATTACTTGCCTCTCTTCTCTTGCTATTTCATTCCTCTTGCCCCTAACAGAAGAATAGCAGAGAAAAGATGGCCATTAACCCACAAAGTTGGCTCAGTAAGTTCCTTGCCTGGTGGGCCACAATCAACTCAGCTAACTTAGGCTGAATTACAACACTTTTGAGAACTATAAAGCAAGTTTTCCCAAAGACATTTATTCTCTTGCTAATGATACTTTCAGGCTGAAGTTTCTGATACTAGAGATCTTAATTCAAGGGATATCATGTGTGCTTTGGGGTGTGTGCATACGCAAATGTCTGGAAGTGCATACATTTAGAGGTAAAATTTGTGGAGCAAAAAATATTTCACTAGTTTTGTATTATAAAAGGGTATCTTAAGGACAAACTTCTCTACTTTTTAAAAATTTATGTAGACATAGTCTAACAACTAAAGATGTGTTAAGATGTTTCCATGGCAAGGTTTAAAGAGAAGAGATACTGATTTTTAGAAACTCCTTGGGAAAGTATGTGTTCCCTATAATTACAGTGATGGATATTAAGTAACATTTCAAAATGGTTGTAGCTCCTAAAATGTGCATTCTTTATTCAAATTACATGGTAATTAGTATGAATACCTACTCTAAGGAAAAGGCATGACACATATTGAAAATAGTGTAGCTATATTAATTGCTTATTTGTGTATAAATGTAAGATATATCTGTTAATCTGTTTATATTTATCATCTATCGATTGATCTATATGTCTATGATCTTCTCTTTCTGATTGCGTGAGAAAGCTTTCCACCGTGAACTAAACATTTATATTGAGGTACAGAACCATGAAATCTTACATTGAAGGCCAATGTATAAATCACAGATCTACTTGTACCTATTCTGGTTGAAGCAGGGGATGGCACATTTATTGGAAATCTTCACCCTGATGTCAGAGGCAGTCCCATCTTAACATATTCATAACATGATTCATTATTCCACCCTTCCTTCCTTCCTGACAAAAACATCTCTCACTTGATTAATGACATTATCCCCATCCCTATCCTCTAAGTTAAAATCCTCAGGGTCATTTTCCATTCCCTCATCTCCCTTTACTGACAGAAGCCATCAGTCACTCATTCTTGTTATTTCGATTTCCTTAAAAACCATAAAATCACTCTTCTCTATGCCAAATGAAGTCATCTCAGTTTAGGCTCTGTATTAGGATACTAGCTAAGATTTGGTGAAAAGGGGTCCCCAAATGCAAGGATGCCTGGTAGTCCAGAGAAGGTTATTTGGCTTCCTGAGGTCCTTTAAGGACCAGATTCCTTCTCGGCTATTTCATTTGATATGCCCCGATTCGAGAGACCCCTGAAAACAAACCACCAAAGTCCAGAGTCAAAGCCAAGCGGCAAGGGTCGTTTATTGCAGGTTCGAACCCGGTCCTCCGCGCACTCCTTGCCAGTGATGCTAAGAGGCCCCAAGCGAGGATCTTACAGCTTCTTTTATAGACAGGCACAAACAAGTTATGGGAAAGTTAGGGATTTTTTCCGGGTTACAGAGCTGTTATTGGTTGACATTTAAATTTGAACACTCAGCAGAACTTGATTGGTTCCCGCCTTTAGGTCAGACCACAACCGGGCACGCCCTGGCTGGTTCCGGGAATGGTGGGGGGGGGGGGGGGCGGGGGAGGGGGGGAGTCTTTTCTTTGCAGTTGTGGGTACACCTGGTAATTTTTTCTCTTAGTCTCTCACATTTTCACCATGCATGCGACCAGGGCTGTCTTATCTGTAATTTCCAAGTTCTGGCTGGCAGGAGGAGAAAAAGAGAGGTGAGCTAAGGCCAGTAAGTATGTCCAATTTAAACTTAAAAGTTACTGAATTTGCAGGTATCATTTTGCAGGGGCCTTTGGAAAAGGTGAATCCTTCCATTATAATGCAAAATAATCTCATTCAATGGGTACTTTTTCTGCATATATTAGCTCATTGACATAGGTTTGTTAATGATTATTTTAGAATTTCTTTTGTGTGTGTGTGTGCAGATACTTAGGTCCATTCCTTTCTTTCAATTGATAATAAGGGTTGTGCCTCTCCTATGTCTTTAACAATTAATTCCTAGGAGACAAGGCAAGAGCACATTCATACTCAGGAGCAATACTGGATTCAATTCAAGGCTCTGCAAATTCACTAACAGCATGAGACTTAAGCCCTTAACTTGCTCATAAGCAAAATGAAGATAATAATAGTACCCACCTCAAAGGATTTGTATGAGGATTGTTAAAAGATAAAGTGAGCCATATTAAAATTTTCAAGAGTTTATTTGAGTGAAAATCAATTTGCATCAGGCAGCACAAAGGAACCAGGGGAAAGACTACAATACAGAAAGTTTGGAAGCAAAGAAAGAAAAATATTTGATTGGCCATAGCTTAAAGCTCAGTTGGTTGTTTATGACTGGTTGTCTTCAGTGTTTTGATTGCATAATTCTGAGGCATTCACAGGCTTAGATTTCAGTTTGCCAGCATAGGCTGCTGAAACATAAGAGCTACATCAATCTGATGGTCTCCTTGTTTGATTAATTTAACAGGATTAACCAAATTCAAACAATGTTTGACAAATGATACGCTCTCCATAAGTGTTAGTTATAGTCATAAATAAGAAAGGCATTCACCTTTTCCCAAACTATCTGACAAGAAGACAAGACTCATTTGGAGTTGAGTGTCCTCAAGTCATTTTTTTCACTATTAATATGCATGTGCATGTTATGCCCAGAATTCGTGATCCCCAAAGACCACTAGGGAGCCGAGTCCGATGCAAAAGCAAAGAGCCTTTATTCGAGCTAGCTCGAGCTCAATCCCCTACCTGCACCAACACAGCGGTGAGATACCAGGGAAAGAGAGCGAGTTTCAAAAGGACAAAGGTTTTATTGGGGCCTGGGGGCAGTTGGTGAGGTAATGGCTATGGCCTCAGCCAATTGGCTGGGGAGGGGTCCTGGGGAAGGGTCCGGCAGGTGAGGGAGGGTTTACTCAAGGGGAGGAGGTGTGGTCAAGGTGAAGGACACAGAACAAGATGGAGTCGAGGGGAGGAGGTGTGGTCAAGGTGAAGGACACAGAACAAGATGGAGTCGAGGGGAGGAGGTGTGGTCAAGGTGAAGGACACAGAACAAGATGGAGTCGGCTGGCGTAGGCCCGCCCTTTCATGCATACTTTATTCTTCTGTCTTTTCTACCCATGATGATTCAGGAGAAGTTCATATATTTCACTAATTCCTCACATGTGATCATTTCTGGAAACATCCCCCCTCCCTCTAACTACCCCAGTGGGAAGAAAATTGAGAGAGACGGATAGAAGGAGGCTATTCCTGGGAAAACCTCGAGATGGTCCTGAGTTAGTGGCCAAACTCTAGGCTTCCTGGCAGTTGGGAATCTTTAAGTGGCCCCCTTTAATATCTAGAGACAGTAGCTGGTGTATATTTCTGGTCTTGGTGACAAGTGACAGAAGCCCAACTCAAAATAGCTTAAGCAAAAAAGGGATTTTTACAAAAAGGGATTTTAAATCCCAAAAAAGGGATTTATTAGATAATGTAACTGAAAGCTCCAGTGGTCTATTTCACTTCTGGCAAGTGGACCAGATGCTTAAGTGAAGTCAGAAACCTGACCCTTTTTAACTTTGGGCTCTGATTTTCCTTCCTGTGTCCTTTGCTCTAAGTTACATTCTTCCTCAGGTGGTGGAGACAGGCCACCAGAACTCCAGGTCTATCTCTTAGTGGCCAGCGTCTATTTCCCAGAAGATCTGGCCAGAGTGCCAGGCTGTGATTGCATCTTCCTTGCCTGGCTGAAGTCAGTACTCTATCCCTGAGCTGTTTACTGTGGCGAGCAAGAAAACATTCTAGATGATTAATTTGGGTTGAGAGCAGGCAACTACAACAGCTATCTGGGAATACCAGTAATGCCCTGCTTCTCTTCTTCAAGATACCTATCCTCTAAGAGCATTACAAAAATTGTTTTTAATGTTTATTTATTTTTGAGAGAGAGACAGTGTGAGCAGGGGAGGAGCAGAGAGAGAGGGAGACACAGAATCTGAAGCAGGCTCCAGGCTCTGAGGTGTCAGCACAGAGCCCAACGCGGGGCTCAAACCCACGGACTGTGAGATCCTGACCTGAGCCGAAGTCTGACGCTTAACCAGCTGAGCCACCCAGGCGCTCCAAGATGCTTATCCTCTAAGAAAATGCTCACGCATAAATACTCTCTCCTAAGAGAAGCCCCAGGGGCAAGGGTTGGCAGAAAGCTTTACCATGTAAGATCTTCAATTCATCACTAGCTATCTGATAGCTGATATCAGCTGATAAGCCAAATTTGGTGTAATAAAGCTCATTCTTATGGATCAATAAATAGCATGGAAGGCATGATTAGCCAAATATGTAGGTGCTGGTGGTTCTATCCAATACACAAGCCCCAAATCTGTTTGATGCTCATATAAGAATTTGAGGCTAGAAGCAGAAAAGCATAAACTGTAGGATCAAATGTTCCAACTAGAGTTTTGAATGATCATAAAAATATAAGGGCATTCAAAATATATACAATTATATTTTTGACACAAGAATTTTCAGAATTCCTCGCACATATGGATTCATGCCTGCGTTCTGTTGGACAAAGTTCAGAGCAGAAAAAAGAAAAAGTACCTCTCACCTTGATGACATTTAGGCAAAAAAATCTGTAAATCTAGTAAATTTCCCATGTGTTGCCAAGCTCAGAACTGCCTCAGGGGAAGAAGGCTGATTGAGAAAATGACATGTTTACTCACTTGCTGTTTTTATGTGTTACCACTGACTATCTGGAGACAGTAAGGGGTGAGATAGATTCCAGTATTGCTATTGAGTACAGTAATCCTGCCTAAGGAGGGGAAGTATTTTCTGAGGCAGGAGACACAGAGCTGTGATAGTGAAAGTTTTGGGTTTGACTTCCCAGTGATGTGTGTGTGTGTGTGTGCGTGTGTGTGTGTGTGTGTGTGTGTGTGTGTGTGTGTGTGTAAAATAAATACCTGAATAAAGAGATTCAGGAGGATGAAATATAGAAAGTGGATACTGTGTGACAAGGTTCTTAGCTTTGTCTGTACATTGCTTGGCTCCTGTTTTCCATTATACAATCTCTAAGTTAGAGTCAAAATAGTATTTCATTGGACTATACACCCATATCATGTATCTTTCCATCTAACCACCATCCCAGCCTGCCTGAATATTTCACTTTACAGTTACTTCAGGAGTAAACAGGAATTAGATCATCTATATTGAAAGTACCAACTAAACGATGGCAAAAATGTAAATAAATGGTAGAAATAAAAATAAAAATACAATGTTTTCTTTATTACCTACAGTCGTCATAAAAAGAAGAATAAAATTGTGTTGGTCAGGGGCACCTGGGTGGCTCAGTCAGTTAAGCATCCTGACTCTTGATTTCGACTCAGGTTATGATCTCATGGTGCGTGAGTTTGAGCCCTGCTTTGGGCTCTGTGCTGACAGTGCAGAGCCTGCTTGGGATTCTTTCTCTCTCCCTCTCTCTGCCCCTCCCCCCCCAAATAAACAAATAAACTTTAAAAATATGTTAATCATAATTGAAAAATCATTGTTTTTTGTCAAGATGATATACATCGTCAAGATGATATACTTTTCTTCTTGTTCAACAGACTACATATAATTATGATCAGTTTATTCAGAAATATTATTTCCTTCTTATAGGTACTTAGGGACTAAAGGTCACATCAAATGAATTTACCATGTCTTGAAGAAAGTAATTATTGACTAAAACCAAAGAAACTGATCCTAGAGGATAAAAAACACAAATTTTCTAAAAATCTATACTCTAATCCATTAAAAAGCCTATAAACTCATCCTTGGGTTCTTCTTCTGAAATTAAATTGAAGATTTGGTCATAGCAGCCTTTATAGTGGTTTTTCATTCCATTTACTCTTTTTTTGTTTTTACAGAGGCAATTGACTTCACTATTTATTTACTCCATCTACACTGTAAAACAAACTCAAATGTCAGTCTTGAGTGCACCTTTCCTGCCATATTTCTTGTAGGAGTGACTATCCTGAAACCTTACATCACAGAACAAACTTCTGTTCATCTAACTTTGACCTTGGCACAGTTATAAGCATACAAATGTCACCAAAGGGGGTCAGAAGGGTCCTGGAATAGCTTGAGTCATCTGTGGTCTGGACTCAGGAATTCAGGGTTTGAGAAGTTGTAAAGAATCAGTTTGTTTCACCTGGACCTCAAGATTTCAGTCTTTGGGATTGAATTTGCCTGGGGGGCCAGCCATTATTCACTAGACTAAATATCCTACTACTTTTCCTATTATTGCTATCTTCAGCTTAAATGAGTCCAAAGGTAACCTAGAAGGGCATGAGATGTTCAAAGGATAAAACTCATGTTGTAGTAAATCCGAAAGTCCATTTTTAGAAAACTAATCCTTCCAGGGGCACCTGAGTGGCTTGTCAGTTGAGCGTCTGACTTCAGCTCAGGTCATGATCTCACAGTTTGTGGGTTCGAGCCCCGCGTCAGACTCTGTGCTGACAGCTCAGAGCCTGGAGCCTGCTTTGGATTCTGTGTCTTCCTCTCTCTCTCTGTCCCTCCCCTGCTCGTGCTCTCTGTCTCTCAAAAATAAAACGTTAAAAATTTTCTTTTTTAATAAAAAAATAAAAACCTCATCCTTCCATACTTTTAAAATGTTCCCCGTAAACATAGAATTTTTGGTTCATTCATTCTTCCAAGAATCTTTTAAGGATCACCTAACCCCCGTATTGCACGCTCTCGGTTCAATAATGCATAGAACTGACATGCCCATATGCTGGGGGATTACACTGAGGTAGGATCACTGAAAGCAGATTTTCAAAACTGTACAAACCACAACTTCCAGATACCACGGAGAAGTAGGAGTCAACACAAAGTAACATGGATTACATTCATTATTTAATTAAACACCATGACAAGAATTCTTATAAAAAGGGGGATCAAAGAAGTCAGCTCACAGATGGATGAAGATTTAGCAGGGTCTCAATACATTAGGTGGGATGAACTGTTTGGCACCAGAGAAGGTTTAGATATGGCATAGGTTCATGTTGGGGATTACATGAGGCTGGACCGACTAGTGGCTAAAAGCAGCATCTTTGGTGCAGAGCAGGAAGTGGCAACTAAGTAGCAATAGAAATAAGACAAGTAAAGAAATACAGTTTAACAATTTTCATAGACACAGATTGGGGAGCGTAACAGACCAAAATAGATTTATATTTCATTCCATGCTTCTGTAGTCCTGTTGTCTTCGAAGTAGAGTGAGAGATGTTTCATTGGCGGGTTCAAGAGAAGATTAACTTCCTATGTATAAAGGTAATAGAGAAATTAATCTTTTCCTGACATTTAATACAATTTGTATTAATAAAAATTAATGCATCTAATATGCCAGTTCAGGTATATAAATTATAAATAAATACATGTATAAATAAACCAGTAATAAATAAATAAATGCGTACAATGAAGTGCAGGTTTATGTCTTCCCACCCCCAAATTCATTTGTTGAAATTCTAATTCCTACGGTGATGGTATTAGGAGGTGGGGGCCTTTGGGAAGCGATTAGGTCATGAGGGTGAACCCCTTATGAATGGAATTAGTGCCCTTATTAAAGAAGACCCTAGAGAGATCCTAAATCCTTTCTGCCATGTGAAGACACAGGAAAAAGATCCTATCTATGAACCAGAAAGTAGGCTCTCCCCGGAGACTGAAACTGGTGGCATTTTGGTTCGGACTTCCCAGTCTCCAGGATAGTGGGAAATACATTTCTATTCTTTACAAGCTACTCAAAAACTATGGTATTTTGTTATATCAGCCCAAACAGATTAAGCCCCTGGTAGTGCATTCTTTTTAGTTTACTTTTTAACTGATTAGATGCACAGGTTAAAAAAAAAAATGATTGCCTTAATTAGTAACATAGGAGAGTGGCGATGGGATTAAAATCTTATTCTGTAATTCCCTAAATTGAACCTGGGTAGTAGTTCTTTGATTTTATGCCCTATTAGATTAGCACCCCCCCCCATCCTTTTTTTTTTTTGTAATTATATGCTTCACAGGGCCGGACACAATTTTTCCCAATTAATACAAAGACTATACCTATAGTCTCATATTAGCAGTTTCAGTAATGTAAATTTACTAATATGCAAGATGCCTTCTTCCAAGAAAATTAATGAGAATTATCCATAGCACTGATATGGAAATTCATATTTTGAGACAAAAATCAATTTGTTCTTATTTGAGCATAGTTGACAAACAATGTTAAATTAGTTTCAGGTGTACAACTTACTGAATTGACAAGTTTATACATTACACTATGTTCACTGAAAGTAAATTGCCATCTGTCCCACTACATCACAATTACAATGTCATTGATTATATATTCCTTATGCTCTGCTTTTTATTCCCATGATTTACTCATCCCAACGCTAGAAGCCTGTATCTCCCTCTCTCCTCCTATTTTGCCCTACCTCCCCCCAACACCCCTTCCCTCTGGCAACCATCAGTTTGTTCTCTGTATTTATAGTTCTGATCAAACATTCAATTTTTTGAGATAATTATTCAAATAATCAAGATAATTATAAGATACATAGATCCCTGGATAAGCCCATGACTTCATTCATCTACCATCATTGGTGCTTGTATTTCCCCAAATATAACTTACTTCTTCTGAAAAGACATTTAAATTTTTTTTTTCAACGTTTTTATTTTTGCGACAGAGAGAGACAGAGCATGAACGGGGGAGGGGCAGAGAGAGAGGGAGACACAGAATCGGAAACAGGCTCCAGGCTCTGAGCCATCAGCCCAGAGCCCGATGCGGGGCTCGAACTCACGGACCGCGAGATCGTGACCTGGCTGAAGTCAGACGCTTAACCGACTGCGCCACCCAGGCACCCCTGAAAAGACATTTAAAAAGGCAGAGTATAACATATAAAATAATCAAAGCCCATGTAATCACTCTTCAGAGTTAACTCTTATGAATATTCTCGTTAATATTTGTCATTCTCAAAATAAAAGAATCAAAGCCTGGCAAATAAAGATGACGTCTCTTATCCCGGTTACATTCCTGTCCCCTTTTTCCATCAACCTAGAGCCCTCCACTACTATGAATTTAGTAGATGTTTGGATATGTACTAAATCTGTGTCTTCATCACACACACACATACACACACAGAAAATATTGCTTTGTATAGTTTTTTAAATCTACATATAATTGTGTATAGTGTATGTATCCTGCAACGAGTTTTGTTCATTTTACATTATGTTTTTGACATCTAATATAGACATTTAAATGGACCTGGGTCAGAAGTCTAGCATAAAAATATTTATATTTGTTTGTCCCCCTGTGGATGGAGTTTAGAATATTTACAACTTTAACTATTAAGCGTAATTCTGCAGTAAACATCCTTCTATATAACTTCCGATAAGGTTTCTCTGGGGGGGTTTAGAAATACAATTTCTAGGCTGAGGGTATAATTACTACTAGTTCTTCCAAACTGCTTCCCATAGTGTTCGGTCCATTATTACTCCCAGCAGCTTATGCGGGAATTCCAATAGCTCGGCAATCTTTTTCTTCTTACCAATGTTATCAGTAAAATGAATCTCATTTTTAATTGAATTTTTGATGAAATTGAAATTCCCATTTTTGATTACTGATGAACTTCAGCATCTATTTATTAACGATTCAGTCGTTATTTATTTATTTATTTATTTATTGTGAATTATGTACTCCTTTAGCCATCCTTTATTGAAAGATTGCTTTATTGGAATTTAGCTCTTCAGCCTTATGGATTTTAGTAAAGTCATTGAATGTATAACATTATATCATTATATGGTTATATATACTTAATAATATATATGTGTACACCCGCCAAATAGTACATGCATGTGTATACATATACAAAAGTGTATGTACACATGGGTGTGCATGCGTATATAAACACACAAACTCTCTCAGTGTGATTGTTTTCACTTTGCTCTTGGCCTCACTTAATATATATCCATACAATGTTCTCTCTTGGTTCTTTTGTCAGCCTTAATTATGTAGTAAAGTTAGTTTTCATGTATCATGCACTCTGCATCTTGTGAATTACTCTCTTGGGGTGAGCTGTCAAATGAATACTTCCCATGGCTGATTTTATATTAGAACAAGTGTCCTGAGTCTTCCTTATTACATGCTCACCTTGAGACCACATCTTTTTTATGTGAACATTCTGTCAGGCACGACAGATAAGCCCAGAAGCTCCCTAAAGACAGGTTTAATGTCATATTCTTTTATCCTAAACCCTCTTTGTTCCTATATAGATCAGGAGCACACCTTTGCTCAGTTTCCTTGACCAAGGCAGAACTTGTTAAGCTAAAATTAGGCCTGGGTATGCAAATTTACTACTTGTCATGATACATGAAACCTCACAATGGAAACACTTTTACATAGTAGGGTGAATATTTCCTTCAGTGTTATGTGTTGGCTCTTGGAAAATGGAGAGAGAAAAATTAATTCAAATCAGAAAATTACAAGTCGGTATAAGTCTTGTGGAAAGAATTCATTGTCTAAAATCAACTGTATTTATCTTTAAAAAATCACATGTAAATTGCACAGTTTCAAAGAATATTCTAACATCTAAAGATTCATCTTCTAATAAAATAAGAACTTCCTTATAGCAAAATTTATTCTTTTAAATTTTATTTATTTTAATTTTTTAATGTTTATTTTTTAAAAAATGTTTATTTATTATTAAGAAACAGAGAGAGACAGAGCATGAACATGGGAGGGCCAGAGAGAAGGGGAGACACAGAATCCAAAGCAGGCTCCAGGCTCCGAGCTGTCAGCACAGAGCCCGACACGGGGCTCGAACTCACAGACTGCGAGATCATGACCTGAAGTGGAAGTCGGATGCTCAAACGACTGAGCCACCCAGGCACCCCTAATGTTTATTTTTTGAGAGACAGAGCACGACGTGGGGAGGGGAAGAGAGAGGGGGAGACACAGAATCCACAGTGGGCTCCAGACTGAGCTGTCAGCACAGTCTGACACAGGGCTCGAACCCATGAACCCTGAGATCATGACCTGAGCCGAACACTTAACCCATTGAGCCACCCAGGCACCCCTAGCAAATTTAATTCTAACACAAATAGGAAATCCCAGAAACTAAAATAATTTTAATTTAATGTGGATTGTTAAAAGGCTTTTTAAGAGTTTATGAAATATTCTTCCATGAGGTGACTAACGCAGTGGTCATAAATAGAATAAAGTGATCATGTTGAAAATTTTAACAGATATGGAATTAGAAATCCAGCTCCCACAGCTGTGGATTATTTTTTCCTAAGTAACACAGCTGAAATTTTAGAAATGGACTCTATGTAGGAGGAAGTGTCTATTAATTAATTGATTCATCCAAATGTTTTTCCATTCATATCATAGCCAGGCTAGGATAGAAGTTTAGATCATTAGCTTATCTTTCAAGGGTAGAGCCAAAAAAGTTAACCATGGCCTGTGGACTTGTGAATTATGCTCCTTTTTCTTTTTTAAAAAGGAATATTTTAGAGACTGACTTGCAACTCTTGGCTTCTTACACTGTGAAAAGCTTGGCATAAAATTTATTTTGTGATTTCTTTCCGACATAAAGGACAGTGGTTCTCAATGCTTGGTGCATCTGAGAATCATCTTAAGTAATTTTTTAAAATGAGAATCATGTATTTTTATTTAAATTTTTTTCTTTTCTTTTCTTTTTTTTTTTCAACGTTTATTTATTTTTGGGACAGAGAGAGACAGAGCATGAATGGGGGAGGGGCAGAGAGAGAGGGAGACACAGAATCGGAAACAGGCTCCAGGCTCTGAGCCATCAGCCCAGAGCCTGACGCGGGGCTCGAACTCACGGACCGCGAGATTGTGACCTGGCTGAAGTCGGATGCTTAACCGACTGCGCCACCCAGGCGCCCCTAAATTTTTTTCTTTTAAATAGAATGTGTTCTTTAGAGCAGTTTTAAGTTTAAAGCAAAATTGGGCAGAAGTTTACAGAGAGTTCCCATATGCCCTCTGCCCCGCTTACAATCATAGCCTCTCCCACCGTCAACATCCTGGGACAGAAGGGTAATATTTGTTGCAGTTGATGAACCCACTATCACAAAATAGTAATGGTATTATATTGAGACATTATAACCCAAAGTGCATAGTTTACATTAGGGTACATTTCTGATGTTGTACAGTCTGTGGGTTCTGACTAGTGTTAATGACACATATCCTCCATTATGGTAGAATAGAGTTTCATTGCCCCCCAAATCCTTCCTGCTTCACTTAATCATTTCTCCTTCCCTTCTAACATGAAAACATGATCTTTTAACTTTTTATTTGTTCATAGCTTTGCCTTTTCCAGAATTTCATACAGTATGTAGCCTTTTCAGACTGACTTTTTTCACGTAGTAGTATATATTTAGGATTCTTCCATGTCTTTTCATGGCTTGAGAGTTTCTTTTTAGTGCTAAAAAATATTCATTTGCTGGATGTACTGTCGGTTACCTGTCCAGCTACTGAAGGACATCTTGGTTGTGCCCAAGTTGGGGTAATTATGATTAAAGCTGCTATAAACATCCATGTGCAGGTTTTGTGTGAACACAAGTTTTCAACTACTGTGGGTAAATATCAAGGGGTGTACAGTAAGAGTATGTTTACTTTTGCAAGCAACTGCCAAACTGTCTTTCAAAATGACTGTCCCGTTTTGCATTCCCACCAGCAGTGAATGAGAGCTTCTATTGCTTCACATCCTCACCAGCATTTGGTGTTATTAGTGTTCGAAATTTTGGCCATTCTAGCTGATGTGCAGTGATAGCTCATTGATTTAATTTGCATTTCCTGGATGACATATGACATGAAACATTTTTTCATATGCCTGTTTGATGTCTGTATATATATTGTTTGTGGGAGGTGTCTTTTAAGGACTTTGGCCCATTTTTAAATCAAGTTGTTTCTTTCCTCATTGTTGACAATTGCGATTTCTTTATCATATGTGTCTTTTGCAAATATTTTCTCCCAGTCTGCGGCTTATCTTTTTATTCCCTTGGCATTATCTTTTGCAGAGTAAAAGTTTTAAATTTTAATGAAATCCAGGTAATTCTTTATTTCTTTCATGAATCCAGGCTTTGACGTTGTATCTAAAAAGTCATTGCCATATCCAATGTCTTCGAGGTTTTCTCCTACCTGGGAGAAAAGTTATCTTCTGGGAGTTTTTATCATTTTGCATTTTACATTTAGTTTTGTATTTCATTTTCAGTTAATTTTTGTGGATAGTCCAGTTGTTTGTATTTATATGAGTTTATTTCTAGGGTCTCTATTCTGTTCCATTGATTTATTTATCCATTCTTGTGTCAATACCACACCAGCTTGTTTACTATAGGTTTCTAGTGAGAGTTAAAATCAGGCTGTGTCAGCCTTCCAACTTTGTTCATATCCTTTAATATTATATTGGCTATTATGGATCTTATGCCTCTCCATTCAGACTATATAAACTTTAGAATAAGTTTGTCCATATCCACAGAATAACCTGGTGAGATTTTGGTCGGGATTGTGTTGAATAAATAGATCAAGTTGGGAACAACTGACATCTTAGTTGTGAGCCTTGCTATCTGTGAACATGGAATATCTCTCAATTCATTTAGTTCTTCTTTGATTTCTTTTTTTTTTAATGTAAACTGCAGAATTGTAAAGTATTTTGGACTTCAAAATAGAACAATAATAAACTTTAATATTCTGGGGATAATCTTTTGGTTTATGATAGGCTATGATTGCTGGATTCTAATTTGGGTGAAGGAAGTTATATTAATCCTTCTTTTCAGCAGAGGGTATGGCCTCCTGTTTCATTTACCTTTCATGTAGAATGTCTTGTGCAACTCAGATGCGAGCTACCTTGCATCTTGGGTGTCTTCCCTGCTTTCTTTTTTTACCAGAGTTGTGCAGTTCTCTTCAGATAGATCCTGTATATATTTTGTTAGATTTATACATAAACATTTTATTTTGGGAGGTATTAATATAAATGGTATTTTGTCTGTGATTTCCAATTCCATTTGTTCATTGCTGGCATATAAAAATAATTGACTTTTATATGTTACCCTTGTATCCTGAAACCTTGCTATAATCATTTATTAATTCCAGGGGTTTTGTTTGTTTGTTTATTTTGGTTTGGTTTTAGTGTTTTTGATTGTTTGTTTGTTTTGTCTAACCTTTCAAATATCTACGTAGACAATCATGTCATCTGCAAAAAGACAGTTTTATTTCTTCCTTCTCAATCCTTATGGCTTTTTATTTCCTTTTCTGATCTTATAGCATTAGGATTTCTAATACGATGTTGAAAAGGCATGGTGAAAGGGGACATCCTTGCTGTACTGCTGATCTTAGCAAGGAACCTTCAAGTATCTATTATCTGTAATATTACTTTAGATTTTTTGCCAGATGTTTCTTTTCCAGTTGAGGAGGTCCCCTCTATTTTTAGTTCACTGAGAGTTTTTTTTTTTTAATTTTTTTTCAACATTTATTTATTTTTGGGACAGAGAGAGACAGAGCATGAACGGGGGAGGGGCAGAGAGAGAGGGAGACACAGAATCGGAAACAGGCTCCAGGCTCTGAGCCATCAGCCCAGAGCCCGACGCGGGGCTCGAACTCACGGACCGCGAGATCGTGACCTGGCTGAAGTCGGACGCTTAACCGACTGCGCCACCCAGGCGCCCCACTGAGAGTTTTTATCATGAATGGGTGTTGGATTTTATCAGATGCTTTTTCAACATCTATTGATATAATCATGTGATTTTTTATTTCACCTGTAGATATGATGGATAACATTAATAGATTTTTCAAATGTTTAACTGGCCTTGCATACTTGGGATAAATCCCACTTGGTCATATTTCGGCATGGTATATAATTCTTTTTTTTTAAATTTTTTTTAAACTTTATTTTTGAGAGAGAGAGAGAGAGCAAGCAGGGAAGGGGCAGAGACACACACACACACACACACACACACACACACACACAGAATCCAAAGCAGGCTCCAGGCTCTGAGCTGTCAGCATAGAGCCTGACGCAGGTCTTGAACCCATAGACTGTGAGATCATGACCTGAGTTGAAGTTAGACACTTAACCAACTGAGCCACCCAGTCATCCCTATAATTGTTTTTATATGTTGTTGAATTTTACTTGCTGATATTTTGTTGAGAATTTTGACATCTATATTCATAACAGATGTAGGTCTGTAGTTTTTTTTTTTCTTCTAGTACTTTGTCTGGTTTTGGTATTAAGGCAATGCTGGCCTCAGAAAATGAGTTAACGAGTATTTCCTCTGTTTCTATCTTCTTAAGAAGATTATAGAGAATTGGTATAATTTCTTAATTAAATGGTAGAATTCAACAGAGAAAACTTAGGAGTCTATTGCTTTTTGTTTTGGGAGGTTGTTAATTATTAATTCAATTTCTTTGATAGTTATGGGCCTATTCTTCTTCTGTGAGTTTTTTTTTTAATATATGAAATTTATTCTCAAATTGGTTTCCATATAACACCCAGTGCTCATCCCAAAAGATGCCCTCTTTTATACCCATCACCTCCCCTCCCCTCCCTCCCACCCGCCATCAACCCTCAGTTTGTTCTCAGTTATTCTTCTGTGAGTTTTGACAGATTGTGATCTTTCAAGAAATTGGTCCATTTCATCTAGGCTCTCAACTTTGTGGGCATAGAGTTGCCCATTATATTTCTTTATTATGCTTTTAATTTCCATGGGATCTATTATAATGTTCCTTTTTCATTTCTGATATTACTAATCTCTGTTCTCAGCTTATCAGTTTTGTTTGTTTTTCAAAGAAGAGCTTTTGATTTCATAGATTTTCTCTATTGATTTCCTATTTTCAATTTCATCTATTTCTACTCTAATATTTATTATTTACTTTTCTGCTAACTTTGAATTTCATTTGGTCTTCTTTTCCTATTCTCTATGATTGGAGCTTAGATTATTGATTTGAAATCTTTATCCTTTATTAATATATGCATTCAATGATATAAATTCCCCTCTAAGCCCTACTTTCTCTGCATACCATAATTTTGATAAGTTATATTTTCATTGTCATTTAGTTCAAACATTTTTTCAGCCCTCTTGAGGTTTCTTATTTGATGCATGTGTTATTTACAAGTGTGTTCTGTAATGTCCAAGTACTTTGGGATTTTCCAGCTATATATTTGTTGTTTATTTCTAATTTAATTCTAATATTGTCTAAGAGCATACATTAGTTTAATTCTTTTGTAGTCTGAAAGCGTATGTTGTATGATTCCTATTCTTTTAAATTTGTTGACGTTTGGGGCGCCTGGGTGGCGCAGTCGGTTAAGCGTCCGACTTCAGCCAGGTCACGATCTCGCGGTCCGTGAGTTCGAGCCCCGCGTCGGGCTCTGGTCTGATGGCTCAGAGCCTGGAGCCTGTTTCTGATTCTGTGTCTCCCTCTCTCTGTGCCCCTCCCCCGTTCATGCTCTGTCTCTCTCTGTCCCAAAAATAAAATAAAACGTTGAAAAAAAAAATTAAAAAAAAAAATTTGTTGACATTTTATGAGACAGAATATGGTCTATCTTGCTGCCTATCTAGGATCATATTTTGAAAAATACTGCTAGATTTTTCTCATCATAACAATTTATGTACCATACCAACAGGACAACTCTGAAACAGCATCTTCATCTTCCAATGAGATGCAATTTTTTTTCACATTTATTATTTCTCTTTCCACACATGTGTGATAAGGACACATATTGTCCAGATGTTCTCCCAAAACCCAACAAAATATGTTTTTTAACATTAAATTGTCTTTGGTACCTCCACCCATTTAAATTTCCAACAGAGCTGTGAATAGAGCTTGAAGTGCCTGAGACAAAGACTGTATGCTAGTCTTTAATAGAGTCAATCCCAAAGAGCATAAGTGGAGACAAGTGGAATGAGGAAGGGGAAAAGGAAGAGTCAATGTAAGGATGCATCATCTGGTTTGTTGTCTCTTTGTATTAAGTAGGAGAGCTGTTAAATCATATTAACCTGGATAAAATTGCTTCTAGAACATTTGCTTGCCACAGTGGAGCCTGAAAGAGCTGGATCCCTTGAGTTCAGGAGTTTGGGAATGCAGTATGCTATGCCAGGTGGAAATCCACATCAACTTCAGCATCAATGTGATAAAACTTCAGGGACAGATCATTTTTTTTTTTGATGTTTATTTTGTTTGTTTTTTGAGGGAGAGAGCACACGCAAGTAGGAGAGGGGCAGAGAGAAAAGGAGACACAGAATGTGAAGCAGGCTCCAGGCTCTGAGCTGTCAGCACAGAATTCCTCGTGGGGCTCAAACCCACAAACAGTGAGATCATGACCTAAGCTGAAGTTGGATGCTTAACCAACTGAGCCAACCAGGCGCCCCTAGACAGATCATTATTAAATTGACATTATCTAGCATGACAGCTAAGACCTGGATTAGATATCTGACATTTACAACAAATATTTACTACTTTTTACCATATTTGTTATTTTCCATTTTACATGATCAAGGCACAGCTATTTATAAATTTTAAATCTTTGTTCTTTACTTATGATAGGAAACTTTAAAAAATACAAAAAAAATATAACAGAATAATGAACTCTCACATATCTACCACTAAGTTTCAACATTGACCAACACATGGTAAAGGCTGTTTAAGAATTATTTTATCCTTTTCTAACTTGTAAAGAGTCAGAACCAGGATGCAAGCAGAGGTATAATGGTCTTGATCAGTTTGGGGTGCCAATGGAGGCCTAGCAAAACCATCAATTTAGGTGAACTCCAGGGCTTGGAATGTCACCAAGAAACTTATGATAGCTACTATTTATTTGCTGCTTTATCTTATTTATTTATTCAATCACTGTATCAACCCTAGGGAAAGACTGTCTCTAAAAGTTGTTTTTGGAGAAATGCCTTAGTTTAGCTTTTTAGTATATTTGCTGAGTTAAGTATATGAACAGTGACTAGTTGGCCTTTGAAAAAGATCTAGTTTATAAATCTAACCTAATGGTGACTCACAAGTAAATAACACTCAACATCTCTGACAAATTAGTGTTTCACGCGCCTAGCATTACTTAATTGAAGAGAATAAACATCTAATTCTAGAGAAGGCAATTTATTATTGAGGATGCTCTGAATTTAATATCTGTGTTTTAGACCTGACCTGTGCAGGCTAGTTGTTGAATAATTAAGAAGAATGATATTCACTAGTCCAGACTCCAAGATGCTGGCTTTCAGTAACCATCTGCTAATGAAACCCCTGAGAATTCCCACAGAGTAGAGAAAACAAACGTTATACAATTATGCCAGGCATTTCTCACTTCCTTTATAGTAATATACCATCCAATTAACAACCTGGTGGGCCTAGGGATTCATAAAATTTTGAATAGAACCTTTAGGCTTTCTCAAACCAACTGCTGGAATTAAATATAAAAGGAAACAAGATCATTAGATGAAAAACTTACCTATAAATATTTAATTCCTTGTCTTGGAATAGAACACCAAGTTTTAGTCATGGCATCAGATTACAGATTCGGAAAGGACCTTGAGAGGTCATGCAATCCAGCCCTCTGTCTCTGGGAAGGGCTGTGTCCAGAACATGCTGGCAGAAAGCTATATCCCATTTCCCTAAAATCAATAGGAAGGAACAGGCATCCCATTCTTTAGTGATGCTCAAAAGACTCAGGATAGAAGAGCATCCAACATCCTCACCTACTTACAATGGACTTCAAATCTCAGAGCAAGTCTTTGTTCCTCCCTCCATTCCATGGCACACTGGTATTTCTTCTTAAAGGTTGCCTATCATGCATTTTGGGAAGGAATAAACTTCAAAATAAAAGTTTAGCCAAACACAACAACACATGTTCTGCTCATAAACAGTGCAGGGTATTGCCAGGCAGCACAATTTGACAGGAAACATATCTTTGAAATGTTTTCTCCTGAGGCCCTTTCATATTATATGGAATCTCACCAGAAAGTACAGGTAATTAGCTGTCTATGATACTAACAAGGGTCAGTTTACTTGATTCAAGTCTATTTTGCCCCATGAATAGCTTAGAGTAGCTAAAGGGAGTAATGCCCACCAGTTCACTAAATTCATTGTCAGTTTTGCAATGAAGAGATTGACCTGGAAAGAAATGTCCTCGCCTGTTAATATTTCTGACATTTCCTCAGACATGTGTTTGTACTTAGTATACTCTTGGCTAATGTTCATATGAATCAATGATGAAGCAAGAAATGAGTGTACAAAAGATTGGCAAATCAATCTTGGATAACCTGTAAGTTTAGGAAATCAACTGACTTTGCTTGATAATATTTTTCCATTTTGTTGCTGCCCACCTGATTTTTATTCCTACCACTGGTGATTTGTCATTTTATCTTCTGAATTTCTCTAATGGTATCTCACATATCTCTTTGCTAATCTTATGCCTGCACAATTATAAAAATATACGTCCAGGTGAGCCTCCTTTCTGATCTCCCTGCCTCCCGATGCCTTGCTTACTCAATCTCTGCTCTCCCTTTTAACCCTATGTCAATATAATCTCTTCATGAGGTTATAATGTAAAATATTAACAAAGAGGACATTTCTTTCAGTGTCAATACCTTCACTGTAAAGTTGAAAATGAATTTGATGAACTGACAGAGAATGTTTAAAATAGTCTCAGAGAGATTTGTTTGGAGATCATTTAGCACTTTTTTGTTATTGAAAAGCAATCAGCAAAAATATAAGCTAAGGAGTTAGTTTGTTAGATGTGAATATGATCAGTGATCTTGTTAAACATTGTGTAGAAGAGAGAATCGCAAAACAGCATATAATACGTAAGGGCTTGGAATCTACTATATTTGACACTAGGAAAGGTGTGAATTTATAATGATTAGGATTTGTCTTAGTATTACAGTAAATGAATCCACTTAGAGTACTATAGGAGCATGACAAAAACCAATGAAAGAGAGTTTTTAACAAAGCCAAATCTTTCTGAACAAACTCAACATCATTTTGGAATTAAATTCTGTCAGCTCACACAATATCATGTTATTTTTCAACTGCTACAGAACAATTTCGGAGCCGAACAGAGGTGTTAATTATCTTTGTTGGAGCAGCATGTCCTGACTTGTTAATATTTCTAAAAGGCTATCCCCGAAATAAAGCATTGATTCTCTGCAGGAATGCTTCCTGCTGAAGATATAAGAGCACTATAGCAGGAAACCTGTCTGATACACATGTCTTCCTTGCTTTATGAAGTAGATATTTTCATAGAACAAATCCAGTAAAATTTTATAAATCAGTATTTTTAAGTAATAAAGGAGTTTTACTCTGTTTAGATCTATCACCTATCTATCTATCTATCTATCTATCTATCAATCATCTATCTATCTATCTATCTATCTACCTATCATCTGTTTATCATCTATCATCTATGTATTGGAACATTATCTATCTAGATGATATATGTGTGTTTATCTATCATCTTACCTGTTTAACTATTATGTCTACTGCCTATCTATCTACCTATCCACCTCCCTCCCTCCCTACCTACCTACTTAGGACTCTTACCAGGAATTCCTCAAGAAACTATAAGTAATCACGGTTAAATATACCTGTTAAGTAAATTATTTTCTTTGTTGAGTTTCCTTAAACAAAGTCTCTGTTCATATGCTAAAAGAAATTACCTATCAGCCCTCTCATCTTAAGAGTGGAAGGTAAAGGCCTTTGGCAGCAAATTTCGGCAAGCTGCTGATAAAACTACAAATGCCTGGGGCGCCTGGGTGGCGCAGTCGGTTGGGCATCCGACTTCAGCCAGGTCACGATCTCTCGGTCCGTGAGTTCGAGCCCCACATCAGGCTCTGGGCTGATGGCTCAGAGCCTGGAGCCTGTTTCCGATTCTGTGTCTCCCTCTCTCTCTGCCCCTCCCCCGTTCATGCTCTGTCTCTCTCTCTGTCCCAAAAATAAATAAAAAAACGTTGAAAAAAAAATTAAAATATCTTAGAGTGGCAATATGTAACACAGGTAAAGAGACCGTATCTGTGTCTATCACAACATCCTAACCAAACTGTGAACATATATCTGCACTAACATTTGTTTTAAAAAAATTAAAAAAAAAATAAAACTACAAATGCCTAACTTACAGACAGATTCCATCTTTAAATACCTAGGAAAGCAACAGAAAGAATTGACAGATGGCCTGGAGCCATTTTATTGAAGCAATTACTAGAAATCAAATAATTCAACTCCAAAATGAAAAATAAATGGGATATGGTAGGATTTTGTTAGAGCACAAAATCTGTATTAGCTACTAGAAAATGAAACAGTGTGACTATATGAATTTCATTTGCTAAAATGAAGGGAAATCAATATAGCATTCAAGAAAAACACTAGAATTCCTGGAGAAAGAAATACATAGAATGTGGTTGGCCTGCCACATATTATTTTTCTTTTAGACAACCATTCAGCTGCTTGTTTATGTCCAATTCAAGGCAAACTGCAGAGCTGAGTACTGTCCAAAGAAATCTCCTCAGAGGAAAGGTCAGGGTCACACTCGGCAGATGGACACTTTATTTTCCCCTCAGCATTTAGGAATTCAGTTTATATCTGATGAAGCATTGAGGCTGTCATCAAAAGGACCCGAAGCTGACCTCTTCTATTTGAAAAGATCCAGGACATGAGAGCAGAGAGAGATGATTTCCCTTATGCTGTCACCTCTGTGAACTGGTTCCCTAATGACGGGTGTATTTAGAACAGTTCTGCAAATGATACCCA
Source organism: Prionailurus viverrinus (assembly GCF_022837055.1). NCBI lineage: Eukaryota > Metazoa > Chordata > Mammalia > Carnivora > Felidae > Prionailurus > Prionailurus viverrinus. Next base: position 175,704,939 of record NC_062564.1, read on the forward strand.
AGGGCATGGCTTCTGAGCAGATTTAGTCAGCTACTAGGAGTAGGCAAGTTTTGAGAACACCCAATTTTCCTTTTCACTGCTGAGCCAGCCTGCTACTCAGTCTGAATGCTATCTTCCCAACAAGATCTGTCTTGAAATAGATCTTTGCCTCTATATCAAGAGCATTCCCATGACACCATGGTGATTTCAGTCATGGACGTATCCATCGATATACCTGGCTTTTCTTCTTTCACATTTTTAACACCTTTACAAATTTATCTTGAGAAATTGAAAGTACAGAGAACAATGCCCCCCCCCCAATCTTATAATTCACCTCTATTCTAAATTACCAACTATTAACATTTTGTCATATTTGCTCAGTCTTCTTTGTTTGTTTCTCTAAGGCATATATTATTTAAAAAGAAAAAAAACCAAACAAAGTCTTTTTTTACTTCTACCTCTCATCTCATTGTCCTCTTCTCAATGTTGGGGAGTATCTTCCAGTCACTGGTTTATACTTCTAGTTTTTATAAATGTTTTATCCCTGGAAATTTGAGTTAAGTTGTATATAAATCACTCATAATTTCATGCATTAATCTGCTTTAAGTTGTGTTTTTCATTTTATGTTATCTATAGTTACTACCTGGTGATGGCTGAGCATTTCTCACAACTTTAAGCAAGCCTGTCTGTAACACTATGAAAAGATGTATAACCAAAATTCACCTGCTCTTAAGGAATGAGTTTCTTGTTGAAAAAGAAATCTGTTTTTAATAATGATTTTACCAGTAACAACATTAATAACAGCAACCATTTATGGAGTAGATGCTCTTTACCAGACACTGTCATAAACACTTGAAGTCTATTATTCCACTACTTTCTTACAAAATTCTGGGGTCATCCTATAATTATGCCAATTTTACTGTTGAAAAATAAAACTTTTACCAAAGTGAAATATTCTCTTGGAAGGCAAAATAATTATTTTATAATATCTATTTTCCAAAATGTTCATTTCTTTCTTCTTTGTCAAATACGGTTGTTACCAGTTGTTGATTACTTACTTGTGTCAGGTGTATATCTTAATTCTGGTCCTCACTGCTACACTGTGGTGTTATTAAAGGTAAGGGTTATTAAACCTATTTATAGGAGAAGAAAATAAAAACTCAAAGAGGTACATGCAGCTTGCTCAAGGTCACAGATAATAATGAGGAGAGGTAGGATATAAGCTTCGGTGTATTTTTTCCAAATCCCATTTATTCTCATTGACTGTATTGTACTATGAGAGCCTCAGAACTATGCTTTCCAAATAAGAGAATTAATGTAGCAAGAACAAAATTTTATTTTATTATTTTCCTTTCCTCTGGCACTATTACAAACATTGTAAGCAGATCCTATTAATTTTAATAAATGCTTTTGCATACACAGGGATTTTCCACTCAAGATCCCTTTTTCAAACATATTTAAGAGGAGAAAAAAATTTCCCAACACAGTTCATCAGGCAGTCTTGTAATGTGTTGGTAAATCTCTGATCCCAGACAGATGCCCTAAAAGTTCATCACAGGAGAAATACACTTAGATTAACATTTCTCTCTCAGGATTAAAATAGGAAATGACAAATGTGCTTGGCCATGTAGCCTGAAACTGAGAAAAATCTAAAAAAAATATATATATATGATCTCATAAAAGAACAAAGCTAAAATAGTTATTTTCAAGATGTTAAAGTACACATATATTATGCATTCTTTATGGTTTTTTTTCCCCTACCCTCAACAGCCAAAAAGTCATGGCGAGGAGTGTTGAATTTTAAGCACTCAGGCCAATTTTGTGCCCAGAGACTTATTTTGAGTGTTTAATAATGCACAAATGGCTGTATGGGCCCGAGCTTGTCCTAATGTCTGACTTACCCAAACTATTCGTACAATAATTAAATGTCAATGCTTCATTAAGGCTGAACCCAGAGAAAATGGAATATGTTTGATTTCCTTCTTTAGGACCATAAGAATAATAGACCAAAATCTATAGCTGATGAACAGCATAGTGTGTCTCTTTATCTTATGTGGAGTCTTATCTCAACTGAAGAAGAAACTTGTGGGTTTTGGTTTTTATTTTTATTTATTTTTTTTGTTTTTAAAAATTTGTTATGAAAGGTTGTAAGGAATTTAAAATGTTTTGGTTACTTTACAAGTTAGGTAGGGAAAACTTTACTGAGCTTCTGAGAAAAAGTACAAAGATTCAATGTGTGTATGGGGTAGGTACAGGAGGGAGATTCTAGTGAGGCAGGGTGGAGAAAGGGTCAGGATTAAATTACAAAGGGATTATATATAAAGGGTAAGGATATTGTTGAAGAGTGGGAAGTTGAAATGCCTCTCTTAGAAATATCTAACTCTTCACCCTCACTTCCTTCAGGCCTTTTTACAAAGGTTATCCTTACAGAGGTACTGTATGTTAATACCAATAAAATTGCGATCCCTGTCCCTCCCCAGTATTTCGTATTTCCCTTTGTTCCTGCTTGATATTTATTTGTGGTATTTATCATCATCTATCAAATTATATATTTTATGTATTTATTTATTTTCTCTCTCGTATCCCTGTATATAAGCTCCCCAAAGACAAACAGTTTGGCCAATTTTGCTCGCCACTGTGTCTCCAGTACTAGAATACCTGACATATAGTAGGTTCTTAATACATATTTGTTGAATTATTGGCTGAAGGAGTATATAAAAGTGGACATATTCAGCCCTTTGTTTTATGAAGCTATTAATATTGCTATATATGGTTTCTTTTGGTTAAAGACATTTAAATACAGCTCATTTTATGAGGCTAGCAGAACCCTGAAAATAAACCTGGCAGGATAAGCATTAAAAAGGAAAATTAAAAAAAAAAATGTAGGCTAACATGTTTCATGAAAAAGATGCAAAATCTCAAGTATGATATGAACATACCGACCTCAATGATATATTTTAAAAGAGATTATTCACCATTATCAAGGTCTATCCAAAGAATACATGAATAGATGAATTAGTAGATGAAGATAGAAAAAATATATGTCCATCAGGATAGATGCAGAAAAAGTTTGATATAAGTTAGAATTATTTCTGATTGAAAACATATAGGAGTATGGGTGGAGAAAGGAATACTCTTAACCAGATAAAGAGTGTCTACAAAAACATATAGCAAACATTACATTTAACAGTGAAATGTCAGAAGTGTTGTATTTGAGATCTGAAAGAAGGAAGTCTGATAATATAAATTCTTCCCAATATTAAACCGAGGTTTGTTCCCACTGCTGTAAGAGAGAAGGAAAAGAAATTAAAGATACAAAGATTAAAAATTAAAAAAAGCTATTATTTATAGATTTTGTACATAGAAAATTCCAAAGGGAACCCACGGCAACATTAGAATTAGTTACAGAGTCCGGCAAGGTAAGTAGATTAAAAAATACAAAATATATTGTATTCCTATTTAACGATAAAAAGTTAGACAATAAAATCTTAAAGGTATCTTGAAAAAAAGTCACGTTTATAGATTTGAACACTCAACATTAAGATATCAATTTTTCCTGAATTCATTTGTAGATTTGATGTAATTATAAACATGTCACTACATTTTTGATGGACTTAAAATATGATTGTAAAATATTTATTGAAGTGACTATGTCAAGAAATAGCCAGCAGACACTTGAAAAAGAATATGTTGAGTAGGTGTCCTACCTAATGTCAAAAACTAATTTTTTAAGGATATTTTTTGGTAAAGATAGGGAATAATAACCACTAAATCATGTTAGGATAATTAGTTCCCTATAAGGAAAAAATAAAATTGGACTCCTACATTACATCATACTCTAAAATCCATCACAGGTGGTCTAAAAATGTGAAGTTAAACTTTAAAGCTTTGAAAAGGTAATACAGAAAAGCATTACCTTTCATCACTTTGGAAAAGGAAGGAACTCTTAAGACATAACACAAAGTTGGTAAACCTGGTTATTTAAAATTATAAGTCCCGTTTACTTAAAAGTTATTTTAAAGATGGTAAAAGATAATTTATGGAGTGAGAGAAAATATTTGCTACATATATAGCTGACAAAGGACTATTATCTAGAATGTGTGTACATATAACTGTGTGTGTGTGTGTAATTTATATTATGTTTGTGTTTGCTATAGACTGAATATTGGTGTTTCTCCCCAATTCATATACTGAATCCTAACCTCCAATGTGATAGTATTAGGAAGGACTTTAGGGGTCATTAGGTCAGGAGGGTGGAGGCTTTATGAATGGAATTAGTGCCCTAAAACAGAAATGCTGGAGAGATTCCTTGCATCCATTCACTATATGAGAAGACAGTCTATAAACCAGAAAGTAGGCTGTCACCAGACATTGACTCTTTCATAACCTTTATCTTGGACTTCTCAGCCTCCAGAACTGTGAAAAATAAATTTCTGTTGTTTATAAGCAGCCCAATCAATGGCATTTTGTTATAGCAGCCTGAATGGACTAAGCAAGGTTTAAGTTTACATTTGAATTTATTTTCAAAAGAATCATAAGATATAGTAAAACAAACTAAAGAGAAAAGGACAGAAGACATAACAGAATAAAAGAGAATACCTGATTGATCAAGACATATATGAAAACATTGTATTTTAATAGAAATTAGAAAAATACAAATTAAAACACAATGCAAAATAAAAATATGAAGTCCATATTGGCAAAAAAAATTAAATTTCTGACATATTGATTGCTGGTATGCATGGTAAAGAAAGAAAACTCTTACAGTCTGCACTGGGAGGGGACATTAGTATTTTCGAAAAAACTTTCAGAAAAAACTTTTGAAAGTGGTTTGAAAGTGGTTTGGCATCTAGTAATAGTCATCCAGAAATTACATTCCATAATGTTTTCTATAGGATATATGTACATGCCATAGCAAAAAATTCTGGAAACAACCCAAGTGTCCACAAATGTGTAGTTGTACAAAATATTATAGTATATTCTTGCCATATAATATTATATATTAGTGAAAATAAGTAAGTCATAATGACCTATATTAACATAAATGTATTTCATAACATGGAGTAAAAACAGTAAATCATAGAAGAACACATATTGAACTAATGAGTATTTATTGAATAAATCAGTGAATTAAGAGGGGAAAAAGAAGAATTATTTATCATTCAGGGATTTATACATAGGTGGTAAAATAAAATATAATGAAAACAAAGGTATAATTATCACAAAATTTTGAATAGAAGTCATTCTGAGGGTGAGTGATTAAAAATTAGGGATAAGAGGGTGACTAAATTAGGTGATTGAGGAACCATTCCTGATAGGGCTTTTGAAGTACTACTATTTATTAGTATTGGAAGTTAAATAGGTGTTTATTTATATTTCATATACTGCTCTGTATATATGGCATAACTATACAATACATAACAATACGTAACAATAGAAAGGAAACAAAGGCAGATTCAAATTCAGAGATTTGTCCTGTGTTACAGATAGAAAGAGCTAGTGACTGAACCACTTGTCTGAGTGCATAGCAAGTTCCCATCTGCTAAGCTTCTATGCTGGCCTTGGAAAATGAATAATTTATACCTTGCCTCCACTATTCCCATCTCAGTTCCTCAACCTGGCACCCTTGACATGTTCCTGCCCACGTCCAAGATTGACATTAGACCTTCTGTTATAAAAGGAATCTAGAGGACACCTTGAACTTTTCCTGTACCTCTACCAAGTGACTCTAAACGTTCATGATATGTTCCATGGCAGTTCTATAAAAGATACTATGAAATAATAAAATCAGTAATAATAGCTTATGTTTATTGACTTTTTGCACTTTTTCACTACAGTGTATAATCAATAGAGGACCAAATTGATCCTTTAAAAATACACTTTGGATCATGTTACTTTTGTGCTCAACACTCACCAATGGTTACTCAGTATATTCAGCATTCAAGCCAAAGTCCTTACACTGGTCAAAAGATCCTACATGGTAAGATGTTTGCTACCTCTCTGACTTAACTGTTTACAATTTTCCTCTTGCTTGGTCTCCTTCAATTTTGGATTCTTGGCTATTTCTTAAATATGTCAGACTTACCCTCTTCTTTTTATGAAGATTGTTCTGGGATGTTCTTCCCTCAAATATCTGCATGACTAACTCCCTCACCAACTTTAAGGCTTTACTCAAGTATCACTTTTCAATGAGGTCTACCCATTGAAATACAAAATTATGCATGTGCCTTTCCATAGACACTCCCACTCAATATTTTCCACCATATATACATGTATTAGTATGCATGTGTATGTATTTATTATGTTTATTGCTTTCTGTTGGTATCTACCCCATGAGGCTCCATGAGAACAGGTGTTTGTTTTGTTTTGTTTTGTTTTTACTGTTTAATTTCAATAGTGTATTTTCATCTTTTTTCTGTCTGCTTTCTGGATTATTTTTCATATCTATATTCCAGTTCACTAATTCTCTTTTTAATAGTATCTAATAGAATGTTTTACTTCTCCATTTATTTGCTATTTTCAAGGTTTGTCATTTTTATTTCTAGAAATATTATGGGTTATTTTAAAAATCTGCCAAGTAAATTTTGATGTTCACTGTCTCTTGTCAAACTATCAACTCTCTTTCTTATTTCTAAAAATCTATTAAACATACTTATTTCACTTTATGTCTTTGGTAATTCTAACACCTATAATATTTGAGATCTGATCTTGCGGTTTCTGTTTGTGATGATTCTTATTCATTGTTTCCTTATGAGTTTAGAGATTTTTTTGGGGGGAGGGATGAACTTCTGCTCTTTGGTACTAACATTTTTGGTAGTAAAATTTGGGAGAGGCTTAGCTTGGAAAACTGTTTTTTAAAAATTTTTTTTAATGTTTATTTATTTTTGAGAGAGAGAGTGAGACAGAGTGTGAGCGGGGGAGGGCCAGAGAGAGGGAGACACAGAATCCAAAGCCGGCTCCCGACTGTGAGCTGTCAGCACAGAGCAGAGGCTGGGCTCAAATCCACAAATGGCAAGATCGTGACCTGAGCCTAAGTTGGATGCTTAACGTACTGAGACACCTAGGCGCCCCAAAACTGTTTTTATAAAAAAACATTTGTGATTGCTTCTTCTAGGTTCCTGAAAATATGCTTATGCATGAGGAAACAATGATCTTTTCCCCAAGACACCAAGTTTTATTATAAATTAGCATCTACATACTACTTTGTAAATATTACATTTAAACATGTACTGATTTAACAAATAGAAATGCTTGTAATGGACCAGCAAATAAATAGATGTAACTGAAAGTTTTAGCTCACTTTTTAAAAAGCCCATTCAGGAAAAAAAAAATGTTTACAGCATTCTGTGTAAATGGCATTCATAAAATATATGCATACTCTTATTCTGCTCTCATTTCCTGAGAAGCTATGATTCAATTTTATTGCCATAAGTCATTACAAATTGAGAAACTTCAATTTATGCATTTTTATGCATTTGAGAAATTCTCTGATGCTATCCAACATTTTAAAGAAGTTGTAAATATTGCTCTTTGAAAGATTTGTGATAAAACTACTTTAATTGAAGACTACAGTAACATTTCATTTAGAAATCTTTTGTATAAAAACTTATGTGTTAAAAATGGACATATTGCTTGTAAAAAACAATTCTGAATGTAAATAATTCAACTGGAGGTATATATTTGGGCCTTTAAAAGCATAGAGCAGCATTATTACAACAGCACCCAAGTGTAAAGTTAACCTCCCTGGGCTCCGAGTGCTTATGGAGAAAAGAGAAACACTGTCTTTCTCACAGGATTTCCAAGCCAAATTTGAAAGACTTTATATGATATAAATATATTCAATAAACATAAAGTGATGAAGGTTTCCTGAGAGTCACTTCTCAATTGAATTGAAAAATATAACATCTGTAAGGTATAACAGTGAATAAATGTTAAACACAAAGTAGGTGTCTATATGAATTTAATCATTCCCCTCTTCCTGAAACATTAGTCTTAGGGTTTCTTATGTCTTTCTCCACTTCCTGATCTTCCATTTTCTCTGAAAACTGTATTTCCAAACTATTCTTGTAAGAATCACCAATGACCTCCATGTTACCTAAGTTAGTGTTCTCAATGGGTCTGGATTTTTCAACTCAACAGTATTCAAAAAAACTAGTCTGTCTTATATGCTTTCTTATCTTTGTTCCTGTGACATAACATTCTCCTAATTTCCCTCTGTCTCCTCAGTCACACCATCTCAAGTTCATTTGTTGAGGCCCCCACCCCTTGTTTGACCTCTGAATGTTAGAGTAATCTAGGGGGGAATTACTGGCTTTCTTCTCTTTCTTCTATGCTATCTTCTTAGTGCCATGACTTCAAATAGTAAGAAGTCCAATGAGACGAAGAGTTCTAACACAACGAATCTTAAATTAATTTCTCGAGCCTTGATCTTTCCTCGAAATTTATTACTAGAAGATATAAGCACGCACAAGCTATGGCTGTTTGAACGTAACAGACATTTAGAAATAATGCGTCTAAATTAGAACAACGGATTTTTTCCACAAATATTTTCTCTGAGATGTCCCTGTCTTATAAATGAGTCTGAATATTCACTACCTGCTCAAGTGAAGTTGAGGGACCATCTTCATTCCTCTTTCCTTCTTCTGCCACATCTAATCCATCAGAAATTCCTAAGTGCTCCTCCTGAAGCTTACTGAAGGGGCTCGAGAGCCTACATGATTTTCTGGCACACGGTAGGTGCTCAAAAAATATTTGCAAAATTTGTTGAACTTGGCTATTTTCTGGCTTGATATTTATATCATGAGATTTAAAAACTTCAGTTTTATGAAAGCCAACTACTTCCCTGGGAAATACTTTCTAAATTACAAAATTTTATTTCCTTAAAATTTATACAAGAGGAAATAAAGGAAGAAGTGGGGGTCTATTTGGGTATAGATTTTTTTTTAACTAAGGAAAAGATCAAGTTATAATGTAGCTACATCATAAGTCTAAAATTGTGGGGGCATTGTCAGAGGTCAGGCAAATTTGTGTCATCGTTTATAACAAAATATATGACAAAACTGTTATGTTGAAATTTTCATTTGCAGTATTCTGGACAGACACAAACAATATATTCTACAAAGTAATACAATGGTATCCTAGATTGGAAGTGGGTAAAATTTAAGGTATGTTTTAATTCAACTTCTATAATATAGACAGTAAATAATAAGAGCCAACAAAGTGTCCAAAATAATTCATAACTTGTTTTAAAAAGAGAGACAAAAAGTAAATGTAGAGAGAAATGCCATTATTACCTCTTCCAGAATTTATTTTTATACATTTTTATAAGATAATTTTTACTATAAGCTTTATACCATAAGTACCTTACAAATAATTTTCTGTTTCTACTCTCTTATATACGATGACTCTACTCTAGTTATTCAAAGATGCCCCTCTGGGCATCTTAATATGTCCCATGATTTTTTGTCTTTGCTATTTCTATTTTCAGAAAGACAAAGAAAAAGCTACCTACTTCATTTCTAGGTGTTCTCTTAGTTTTCTCATGCATCTCATCTTTAATGTTAAAACTGTGGCCAGCTTTAAATGGTATGATTAAAAAAATGTAAAGTTTAAAGAGATCTGAAGGAGTTTTCATTCATAAAATAAAATGGGAAAAAATAGTTACTTTAAGGATGAGGACTCAGAGTATGATAAAATGTACATAACTGACCTAACACTGTTTTTTGGGGTCAAATTCTTATTTGAGCTAAATCTCTTTCTCTCTGCCATCACTGTAACTTTCAAGTTTGTTAATGTTAGTAGAATCTATGGTGACTTCCTGATATTTCACCTGATTACTATGGCAGAGAGCTAAATTGTAATGTTTATTATTTTTATTTTTTTTTAGTTACAGAATTTGATACTAAACAATAATCAGAAAAAGAATCCTAATGTGTAAGATTTTCATCTCAGCACTAGTTATAATAAACATTCAAACAGGCTAAATACACCAAGATATGAGACTGGTTAAATCCTGCTGATCTACACTTTGAGATGCGTTGGAGTATAGTGGCCACAGACTTTGTCATTAGACCACATTTAAATCTTGGGTAAATCTGTTAAAGACATTGCCAAATGTTTCCCCAAATGGACAGTTTTAGAGTCATCCATGTTTCTTCTTAAATATATGGATCCTGGAACTGACCCTACACATTCTAATTCAATAGGTCTAGGTTAAGGTCGATAATTGATATGTTTAACAACATGCCTAAGTCTACAAATAAGTTGGCCTCTGAAAGTCTGTTCCCTCAGTTATAAAGTGGATGACATATAATACCCATATTATAGTGTCACTTAGAGGATTAAAATAAGATAATATATAAAGAGTACTTCAGAATTTGCTCTGCATACAATAAGTACATAATATATATTTGGATTTGTTGCCGACTGGTGCTTTTACTGCTTTATTTTTGCTTCTACAACCACAACTTATAACACTGCTATTGTTATTACTGTTATTAATTTATGATCTAATATGTAGTCGTTATATTGAATTCATGCTTTAGAGAAAGACTAAATGGCTAATAAATGTTCACAAGATATTTAGTGAAATGTATTTACTATTGTCTATAATTCCCCAAGCTGTCAAAAAATGTAAAATTATACAAGTGTATAGGAAAGACTATAAGAATTGCACCAGAAATTTAACTAAACTTACTGCTACATAGAAAGGTTCAAGTGTGAGGTTCCTCTTCTTGTTTAGGCATTTCTGTATTTCCAAAATTTTCTATTTTTGCCAAGCTAGATTTAAGAGTCAATCCAGGGGTGCCTGGGTGCCTCAGTCAGTTGAATGTCTGACTCTTGATTTTGGCTCAGGTCATGATCTCAGTTTGTGGGATCAAGGCCCACGTCAGGATCCATGCTAGGCATGGAGCCTGCTTGGGATTCTCTCTCTCCCCCATACATGGGATTCAATCCCATACATATTCGATACCCATTCTATGAGGGACACTTTGTGTCATGTAGTGATGAAGACTGCCAGACCCTGCCCTCAAAAAGGCCACAGTGAGGAAGACCAGTGTCTAATAACACAAGGTGGCTTAGTAATGACCATCCTGGAATTCCCTCATCCTCATATATAGCAAATTATACATCCGGATTTAATGCCTGTGTCACCAAATATTATATTCCTCCTTCTTTTGGAAAATTGTCTAAGCTGGATTTGTAGCCATGTATCCTTTGCCCATGGTTCTGTCACAAGCTCTGCTTAATTGAGCTACTTCATGAGGCTACTTCCACTGGGCTCCTTCCTCACTTCCTTAGTTGACTTCTCCTTCCCTTTCTCACAATCCTTCCTGGTAGCGGGTTTCTGCCTTACCCTTGCTCACCAGCAGATTCTCTGCAAACATTCCTCGTTTGTCTCATGACCCTGGTTATGGTCTTTCCCCCTCCCCCACTTCAGGCTATCCACCTTTCCCACCCATCTGTCATCACTGTAGATAATCAAGCATTCTATGCTTCTTGCAGCCCTATTTTCATTCCCTCGCCGTCTTCACTGCTAATCAAGACTTTTTCAAAGAAGAAGCTGTGTCAGGACCTCTGAAACAATTTATCTCTGTTGCATGGAATGGTAAGGAGGAAACATATTTTGATGCATAATATCTCAATTTCAGCTTATACACAGGAACCAAAACGGTAACAAAAGTAAATTTGATTCAGTCTACTGAAGTATCATTATATAGTAAAACTCAAACATGATGTTCCGCTTAGACTGTATTTATTTAAGAGAAGGAATATGTGGATTATACTGTCTCATAAAACTGTTCTATATGAAGCCTAAAGTAGATTGACTAGGTAATTACCAGTTACAATAAAAGGCAGAATAGCAAATAGTTTTTCAGATGTGAAAAAAAACCAGCTACTGTCATGTACAGGCAATGTCCTTAAATTGATGAATTACATAATCACAGTAGAGTCAAAAAATGTAGGCAACTAGCACTGGAATGTGGTTATAAAACAGAAAGGTTTTTGCTTTAGGTAACAAAACTACCAGCATTAAATTATTAGGAAGCATACTTTAAATATAAGGCACCACATGAAATGATGAAATAGATTTCCAAAGACTTTTTTAGGATTTATCACTAGTTGTAGGAATACTAAAAGCTCCTGCTACTTATTTTCAGGATCTTTTCTCTTATTCCAAAGTTCATTCTAAACTTTTTGCCTGAAGATTATCTGTTTAAGTATAAATAGAGAAGATGATAAAAACAAAATTTGAGGAGCTTCCCATTTTGTCATCCATCATGTTACATCATCTGTGCTGGGCAATGGCCGCACCTCTTCCTTTTCTTATATATCCAAACATAAGGGAAAAAATACCATTTTCTTGCCTTTACCTTTTTTCATAAGCCTCGGGTTATTCTAGGATTTCTATATCTAGAAACTATTCTGAGACATCTGTGCCTCTCCTATATTCATCCTAAATTATGTGCCTTTTTCTCCATTTACTTTTTTTGACTTTTATTAAATTTGGTCCTGCTAGAGCCACCTTATTGCTGATTTTTAAGATATCACATCCACTCTTTTCTTCAGTGATATCACTTACCAACATATATCAGATTAATGTTTTAGGGATCTTTTGATCTTCTTCTATTTTCAAATCCTCGTCTGTGGAAACGTGCTTGCTTTTGATTAGAACACTTCGGAAAGCATTCTTCTTAAAATGTAGTAGGCAAATTTAATTTGCCTTGTCCTCTGCCAGCCACCATGTGCCCTGAAACAATATGGCCAACATTTTTGATCACACTTTTTGATTAATGTTTTACAGGGCGATTTAATCTTTTAGTTCTGTGGTCCAAGGAAGATAAGGCTATGTCTGGATTTTAAAAAGCAAAAACAGAAAATGAAACAAAAAGCAAAAAGCAAGCAATTCACACTCCCTCACCTAAAAAATTTACAACTCTTTACAAAATATCACTGTTGTCTCTGTACAGAAATGGCGTTTGTTGTATACTGAAGGTGTATGTTGTTCTTTTTCTTCTTTTTCACCTTTTTTTTCCCTAGGACTTCTTCTCTACTTATTCAAAAAGAAAAAAAAAATACAAGGAATAGTTACAAGGTGTATGCTCATTCCCATTTCTATCTAAGAATTTAACATTTAGAATAAATTTAATAAAAAACTTAATAAAAATTTATAGAAAATTTAATTAAATAATACATTATTAAATAATAAGTTTAATAATAAAATGACTGACCAGCTCTAAAATGATGAAGTCATAGATCCAATTCACATCTATTATTAAGACAAGTAGCAGAAATCGCTTATTTTATTCTAATTACTCAACAATAATCTTTTAAAAATGTCTAACAATGCAACTGAAAACGACTACATCAGAGGTTTCCTCGAACAATGGCATTGGTATACTTTCTTTAATTATCTGTATGCCTAAAGATAGTGAGGTCATCTCTATCCACCATTAATAAAAACTGGCTGCCTTGCATCAATGTAAGTATTTGTTATGCCAACTTGTATTTCTTTACATATGACTGATCTAAAGCTCAGAAAAAACTAAGTATAGGTACGGAATTTAGTTTAATAGCATTTAGCTTTTTATGACAGTTTTCCATTCAAAATATTCTGGAACTACAAAGGTGGTAACATTCCTCTGTAAATGCTAAACTTTCTATCATGGATGGATTTGAAGCCTGGGAAAATTAGACTCCAATGTTGCTATTTCCTGCTTAGTCAGGGGCCATCACATAGGCAGGGTGCTGTTGGAGAAAATAGGCCAAACTTTCAGTGGTAGAACAATATTGTGGTGACTTCCCAGGGAAGTATATTTCAGTTTTTGCTAGGCAATCAGCACTAGCAAATCAGTGTTACGCATTTTGCACTTGGGGAAAGGGTAAGAATCAAAAGAGAATGAGTCTAGTTTTTTTCTCTCAGGATCTAGTATTGGCTTAATGGGTATTCAGAACCAGATGATACTCCACCAGAGATATCATGCAAGTTATAGCCAGTGAAATGGAATACTATCTTTGCTGTCATAAATCAAGTTTTGAAAAACTATGAAAGAAACAAAGTCTGTTGTAGACTCTGGGTCCAGAGTTCTCTCTTGTCCAATAAGAGAACGGGATGCAGGACTAAAAATTCGAGAGAGGCTAATGTCCAAGAGGAGACAAGAGCCCCGAGTAAGGGTCCTTGCTCTGTTTTTATTAAGATCAGAAGTCTTACAAGCATGATGGGCATGCATAGAGAGACAATGAAACAGTGAACATTAACTCATTAGCTCATGGGCGTGGGGGAAAAGAGGGTTTTGGAGATATGTGGTGTTAGGGTTTGGGTCAATACAAAACAAGATTCTGGTGCTGGGTGGAAGGTTGTTTACAGCAAACATGAGGCCCCACCTCTGTTTACCTAAACTGGCCTAGGGGAGAAGAAAGACAGAGCAAGCCATCTCAGGGTCAACAAGGCACCTTTCTTTTGCTAATTAGCTCTGCTCTGGGCAACTTCGCCCAGCTGTGGTCTATAGCCCTATTTGCCCATTTACCTAATTTGGTTCTTCCTTCCCGTGAAAGCAGCTTTCTGCTATTGTCCTATACTGGGGACCTTTGCCCCATTTACCTAATCTTATTTACCTAATCTTGCTTACCCAAACTTGGGTGTGTTATCCTATTGATTTCTAATTCTTTATGCCTTGTTAACCCATGAGTGCAGGCTCTGGGAACTCCTAAGCTTATTCCCCACAGGCTGTTGTGTAATAGCAAACAAATCTTTCCCAAAGAGTCCATGATGGTTAATCTATATCACTTTTAAGATGAATGATTGGAATGACCAATGCCTTATACCTACAGACCACCTGTAGTTGCAGAAAATTAATTTTGTGATCTGTCACCGTGAGAGTAAAAGTGCACCTGGGAGAGTCATGGTGTGTCTCCATTAGAGGATGTTAGAAAGGATTTATTGCAGGACTTGGGCTTTGGCTTCGGTGATTTTGAAGAGGGTTCAAGGAAGTAAGGCTTTGTACTGGGTTGGATGCTGTCAGGAAGTTAGGGTAATTCTACCATTGGGTATCTTCAGAGCTCTTATTTAGGAAGTGAGAAGACAAAGCGTGCTGGTGCTGCAACTGGCAATGAAGTCACAGTCACTGATAATCAGCCAGAATAGGGGTATGGGCAGTCATTTTTGTCATTTGGACAATGGTCTTTTTTGTGTTGCTTCATTAGAGTCACTGAATGGCCTTAAATGATGATGTCCTGTGAAGTGTTTACATTCAACACAAGAACATTGCGGGCTAGCTCTGAGTCCCAGATCATCTCCTAGCGACACCAAGGCCTATCTGGTAATGCTAGGTCAGCTCCCAGATGGTATGGTCTGCTGTCTTACTTTTTAGAACATATTAGATAACTTAAAAATCTTTCAAATTAAATCCACTAATTCAAACAAAACACTAATTCAAAGGGATATATGAACCTTATATTTATAGCAGCATTATTTACAATAACCAAAATAAGTAGCCCAAGTGTCCAGTGATAGATGACTGGATGAAGAAGAAGTGGTACACACACACACACACACACACACACACACACACACACACAATGGAAGAGTATTCAGCCATAAAAAGAATAAAACCTTTCCATTTGCAATGCCGTGGATGAAGCTAGAGAGTTATGCTAAGTGAAGTAAGTCAGAGAAAGACAAATACCATATGATTTCACTCATATGTGGAATTTAAGAAGCAAAGCAAATGAGCAAAAGGAGAGAGAGCAAGAAAGATTCTTAACTACAGAGAACAAACTGATGATTACCAGAAGGGAGGTGGGTGGGGGGATGGGGAATATAGAGGATGGGGATTAAAGAGTCCACTTACCATGATGAAAAAATAAATAAGTAAAGAACAAAAGAATATTTCAAATAAATAGTAAAATAATGAAACTCCAAATCAATCCATTTACCAATAAACACCAGTGTATTACATTTTACCAAGCATGATAACATAGTTAGAATAGAAGAATAAGAAAAAGGAAGGTAGGAGGAAGAGAAGGAAGAGGAAGAGGAGGGGGAGAAGGAGGAATGAATTAGACAAAAAAGAACAAGGCATGGCTTTCAAAGGAGTGTAAGGGAGAGTTGGTGAGAAGCTTTCTGAGATGACTCCTAATGATCCCCAACTCCTGATAGTCACGTTCTTACGCGATCCCCTCCCCTTGAGTGTGTGCTGATTCCAATGACTAGAACATGCCAAAAGTGGTAAGATATCCTTGTTAATATATTGCGCTCTCTCTCTCTCTCTCTCTCTCTCTCTCTCTCTCTCTCTGATGAAGAAAGCTATCATGTTGTAAGCTTCTGTGTGGAGAATCCCACATAACAAAGAACTAAGGGAGGTCTCCTGCTGAAAGGCAGCAAGGAACTGAAGCCCTCACATCTGATCAGCCCATGAAGAACCAACTCCTTCCAGCAACATGTGAATGAGACTGAGAGCACATGGTCTCCTTGTCAAGCCTTGAGAAAACTACAGCTCCTGGCTGACCCCCTGATCCCAGTCTGATAAAAGACCTTGAGATGGAGGGCCCAATTAAGCTGCATCTGGATTCCTGGTCCACAGAACCTGTGCAATAAGAAATGTTGGTTGTTTTAAACCATTAAGATTTAGGATAGTTTGAGGGGCACCTGGGTGGCTCAGTCGGTTGAGTGTCCGACTGCAGCTCAGGTCATAATCTTGCAGTTCGTGGGCTCGAGCCCTGCGTCAGGCCCTGTGCTGATGGCTCGGAGCCTGGAGCCTGCTTCGGATTCTGTCTCCCTCTCTCTCTGCCCCTTCCCTGCTCATGCTCTGTCTCTCTCTGTCTCTCAAAAATGAATACACGTTAAAAAAAATTAAAAAAGATTTAGGATAATTTGTTACACAGCAACAGATAACTAACATAGGAGATCAGGGCAGAATAAGGGGTGAGGTAAGTGAGGAATCTAGGACACAGATTTTAAGAAGACACTTTCTATCCAGGCTATGCAAGTTCTCACTCATCCTGGTCCAGCTCTGCCAGAGATATAATGCTCAAAAATGAAGCATTTTTGCAAAGTGATATTGTAGAAGGGATAGGAACTTTGGTTATAAATTTACTAAACAATTATATGTATTTCTGGCAGTTAAATTCCACTGATACCCAATGCCAAAATTACAAGTGCTCTAGGAACTTCACTAAGAATGATCACTAGTTAGATAAAACAGGAAATATGAAGGTTTGCACAGCCCTATTCACACCTGTTTTTAAGGAAATTTATAAAGTTATGTTCTTAAGGTAGGAGGTGGAAGGCAGAAGAAAGATAACTCTTTGTTGTTTAAATGTTATGAAATATTTTCTGTAGGAGGGCTTCTTGGTAATATCTTATATATACTAATTTTATAAACTAATCTCCCTAAACACCCCAGCAGGAAGCAGACAGAGAAAGGATAAAAGCGCCAGCATAAAATATAAATGCACTGTAAGGCACAGCAGGAGCAACGTGAATGAATGAGTCATTTAAGCAAAACCTTGTGTGTGCCAAAAGCCAAGTTGTAAAAGAAACAGTTTTTAAGAACTTTAAGATAAAAGTAAATTATGTTCAAATATCAGATCAGGAAATGATGGTAGTGAAAAGGAAAAGGACTGACATATTTAATGGCATTTTAATAGAAGTTAATTTTGATTTTAAGTGCTTTAAAAAATAAAGCTAATTGTTGCTTTTGTAATATATTGATAAAATATATGCCATTATTGAGCAGGCCAAACAGCTCATTATCAAAATTTAAATCATGGAAATTTCAAGAAAACTTCAACCAATTCTTCTCAAATTTTAATGCACATATGAATTACTTGGGGATCTGGTTAAAAAGTCAATTCTAATTTAGTTGGTCTGGGGTAGGACTTATGATTCTGCATTTTAACAGTCTCCTAGATAATATCTTTCTATCATGCTGCCCGGGGACCACACTTGGAGTTACAAGATCTCAGAGCAATGCTCTTGGAAGAGTGGTACCATGATAAGCAGTGTCAATATCACCTGGGAACTTATCAGGAGTGCAAATTCTTGGACCCGAGTCTAGACCACAGAATCAGAATCTTGAGATGGCCCGCAATTTCAACCTATTGAAGATTCCAGGTGATTCTGACGCATGTGAAGTTTTGAGTACCGCTGTCTTAGAATATAGTCTTTCTGAACCAGGAATAGAAATCAGACTCCCCTACCGAGCTCTGAGAAATATACCTGCCTAGTCCTTAGTTACAGAGGGTCTAATTAAAGTGGTGGGAGGTGGAGCCTGGAACAATTTCTAAAACGTCTCCTTCAGTGGGTGGGGGTGATAATTTAAAAACGAGAAACAGTTTTATAGCAGAAATAAGACTGCCCTTATTCCATCTTATTCTCATATCAGTTCTGTTCCTGGCACTTCAAGGTGATACCAGAAGGAATTTAAATAATGCAAAATGGTCTCTCTCTCTCATGCAATTGGCAATGATCCCAGTGCTCTGTTGTCTTTTCCTCTTGGGATAAAGAAACAGTCGCTCATTCTGACTTGCTGTCTGTGACACAGCCAACTCAGAAGGCTGCATCAGTCACTTAATTACATTCTCTGTCAGGAGTTTCACATTGAAATTACAACACAGAAATTGAGGAATTGCTTGAAGCAGAGCTGTGATAGCCACCCAGGCAAAGCTTTGAGAGCGTGGAGAACATAATACACATGCTATCACGGGTGCATGGGTATGATACATAATAGTTAAATGTTTCCTTACTTTCTAATAGGTGTTTTAAAAATAGGTTGTTTTTAGAATTGGTGGTTTCTTTGCCTCTAATTTCTGTGTTTCAGAACTTTTCCAGCTTAAAAAATTCTTGTCTGACCTACCTGTTTTTATTACTAATTTAAACATCAAATATATTTAATAGTACCCAGAACTGTTATGGAATCCAGTTCCAGTGGGTATCTCTGTGCCCTTTGGGGTAATAATATGAAGTGGGCTTTAGGGAGTGTCTGAGCCCCTTAGATTCATGGAAAATGGCTTTGAATTTGAGTGATGTTGCCCCATTCAATGGCTTCAAAAATAGGGGGAGATATTTTTATTTTTACACTGACAAGTGACATTTAGTGGATGGAGGCAGGGAAGCTATCCATGCTGCAGTGAGAGAGTCTAGCATAATGAACAAGGATTCCACACCAAATGGCATTCCTTTCACAGACATTTAAGGAAAGAATCATGGATTCTACTTTGCAACCTCAAAGAATGGGGTGGAAGGAGAAAATGCCCTCAGGGCATGTGGATCTCTCTCTGAAGTGACACAGGTCCTTCTATCCAGGGAACAGCAGCAGAATGGAGGCAGTTAAAAGCCAGCCAACCCCAGGCCTTGAAAATATTCCTTTAAAGGTCTGTTTTGAAAAATGCATTCTTCTTAGAATGCTCAGTAGGAAGGACCCACTTGCATTTTGGAGATGATGCTGAAAGTATCTCTAACTGAAGAACACAAGAAAGAAGCCTGGAAGTTAAGCAAATAAGGGACACGGAAGAGTATACCCAAACAAAGCCAATGGCATACCTTGTGGTCAAGGAGTATGGGGAGGAAAGACAGCCACAATAGATATAGTCCAATATGCTTCTCACTGAGGGTCTGCCTTTTTTTCAGGGGTGAATTTTATGCTTTATAGAAGACTAATTTCCCGCCAGAGGTAAGCATGGTGATCTCAGTGGGTAGCCTTTTCCAAATTAATCATAGCTTCTCTTCAACCTCAGATTTATAAACCAAAGCCCAGATGTTACCCTTGGGCATATATGATTTGCACTTTAAAACAATTTCTCAGGGAAATCTGAAACTATCCTTGGCTAAGAAGCACCATCCTAGAAGAAGTGATAAATAGCATATTATTATTATTACTATTATTTTACTTAGTAAAAACATTTAACATGACATCTACCCTCAGCAGATTTTTAAGTGTATAATACAGTGTTGTTAACTTTAGGTATAATGTTGTATATCAGGTCTCCAGAACTTATTCAGGTTTGCAAAACAAAAAACAAAAAACAAAAAACACTAGTTTTCTCTGCCCATATTTTGGTGCTATGCGGTGATAGATTCTTGACTACATGTCTCAGAAAGAACCTGGAATATAGCTATGCTGTCACACAGGCGGGTGGTTTACAAAAATTTAGAATGAAATAATAATTGAATATAATCACTCTGCTATTTTGTTTACTGAGGAGCAAGAAAAACAAGGATTTCCCCCTTCAATCTTATGAAAAAATGTGGAGAATCCAGAAAAAGTATTGAATGTTATAGATTCAACAAAGAAACTTTTTGACTAGGGGGAGACTAGGAAGCAGAGAGAGAGCAAATGAATTGCTACAGAGAGAGACTTTAGTATATTATAAGCAACAATAACAATAATATAAGTCTAATCATTTCTCTTTAAGCACTTTTGCCCTACACCTATACTTTGATGCCCAGTTTAAGGAAAATTGTGTGGTGTTGTTTATGAGTTTAGGAGACTCTCGGCTTTGGTCTTTGAAATGAGGCTTCAAATGCTTATAGCCTCTTGTCTGTTCAACACATGGATGCATTGTTCAGTAGCTCCTAGTGGAGAGCATCTATCCTATCTAATTAGTGCTTCACATATTTTTAAATTTGTTAAGCGCTGTGCTTGTTATTTAGTGTGATATTAAAAATATTCAGTTGAAAGGAGTCAGGGACCCTAGGAGGTCAATTTCATACTAATTACTTTGTCATGTGCTTCCTTCTTCCCAGAGTAGATGATTTTCACTTCTAAACAAAACTTGTAAATTACTAAATATTTGAAAGGCATAGTACCTGGAATAATTTACACCTGCTCTGAATGACTACAGCATAGATTTTTATATTCAGCAAATGGAGGCTTGAAGTCCCTGAAATCTAGGCCTAAAATGTTCACTTACTGTATTTCTGTCCATGCACATCTTTCTAGTTAGTATTTTTAATATTTGGTCATAATAGTTGCACAGCTGAAAAATGGGTTTGGTACATAAAATCATCCATGCATTATTTTCAGGACTAGAGAGGTTTTTATGATGAATGGATAGACAAATAGAGATTTCTAGAGACATAGATTTCTAGATACACAGGTGTATCTGTAGCTACATGGATAGATGGATAGATGGCTGGCTGGGTAAATAGAAATTTACTGAATTATCTCAATGGGACATGAGTTAATAACTTCTCTTCACCTAGAACCAACCATTTATGGGATGATACGAAAAGTTGCAACCATCTTGCCCCCTCCTTAATGCATTGTCTGCTGGTAGAAGGACCTCTTGATAATTGTATCAGTGGAGAATAGGAAATGTCATTGTCAGAGGGTGGGACAAGGACTCTCTGTTTTTTTTCTCATAAACCCCATGTATAGATTTTCTTTGCAGGTGTTTTGGAGGGGAGGTGGAAGGTTGGGGGCATGCTTATGTCCAGCAAAACTGCCTGGGACTGGATGAATAATTTCAAGTAAAGTGGTAGGAGTTAGAGAGGCCATTTTCCACCTCAGGTTGAATTTGGTATATGTGATTCAGTTTCACCAGCAATACGGCTGGGAGTTTGATCCTTATATTTTTCTAATGTCTATCTTTAATTGCTTTAATACTTGGACGGAGAAGAAAGTAATTAATTCCATCCCCTCCCCGCCCCCCCCCCCCCATAGCTCTCATTAAAATGAGTTTCTTAACACATTATGCCCCTATTTCAAATTAGGAATCAGCAAGATTTTGATACATCCATGTTCAGCAGTGATGGTCTCTCATGTCGGTATCTCAAATAGAAATACAATTTATGAGCAGTATGTGTTGTATGGTCTCTTGAGCTTTCTCCACTCATCATTTGTTTCACTCCCTTTTCAGAATATCTTTCTTCTTTCACAATATCTTGAGTCAGTTCTTACTTCTTTATTAACTGACTATAGAGTTATCAAATGGTCTTGAATCAAACTGATGTAGAGCTTGAAAATTTATAATTTTCTCTCTGAATAGTATTTTGAATTCTTTAGACAAATGAGAGAAGCTCTTAAAATTGTTACATACCTCCTGTGTATTATCATTATGAGCCACAAAGGAAGATTATTAAAATTTTCTTATAAATGTCCCATCTTTATGCTCCTTTTCTATTCCTTGTGAGTCAATTTTTAGCCAACCAAAAAGGAAGGTTATAGTGTAGTAGAGAAGCATAGACTTTGGAGCCAATAGATGTATGTAAAAGCCTGGCTTCATTATTTACTAGCTCTTTAGACTTGGATATGAATTAACATATCTGCTCTCAGTTTTCTCATCTTTAAAATGAGAGTAATAACATATAGCAGTTAAGGTTGTCACACAAATTAAACAGAATTTATTTTTCTCCTCTGTTTATTAATGTTTCTATATGTCTAAAGCTATGGACTACATCTATAATATTTCACACCTTATATATTCAATAATTCTTGGAGCTTACAATAATTAGCTTTTGTCTCAGTGAGGCTTAATACCACGAAAGTTAATCTTGAAATGTCATGTCTATATTTCATGTCCCTAAACCAATGGCCATCATTTATTATTCATGCAAGACAGACATCTAAGCCAATTATTTCTTTTTCCTAAGAATTTGAAACTGGCAATCACTAGAGTGAGTCATCTTCATGTCAGGACCCTAGAAATAACATGAGATCCCTGGAGCTCCTTAAGTACATGCCCTTCCTGAAGCCTGGACATGTACTATTCATGAGCATCTGGGATGTAGTATGGCAGAGTGGATAAGACACAGGGCCAAGGGTCAGGCTGTCTAGGTTGGAATCCCAGATCTGTCACTTACTAACTTGTGACCTTGGGAAACTTATATAACAGCTTATTGATCTATAAAAGGCACATTATAGCTGTAAATACCTCACAGAGACTATTGCATGGGCAAATGCAATAAGGTAATTATGTAAAGAACTTCGAATGATGCTGGAACATAATGGACACCTTCAAGTGGCAGCTATTATTAGGATTCTGGGAGATATTCCAGTCTCTTTCCAATGAACAGCTTACACTCCTTTATCTTTATTCTTAGATAAACCATCGTAGGTTTTCGTTATTGCTTATAACCAAATGAACCTCAACTAACACTTGGGGAAGGCTGTCTTTGGTATTTTGTTTGAACCAGTTCTATTTATGCCCCTTAGATATGTTTACTGATAAAATAAAAACACCATACAGGTAAGAGAGCAAAATCAGCTCATAACAAAATTCAAGTGTCTAAAAGTTGATAGCTTTTTTTTTATTCTTCATTAATTTAAAATAATGAATTAAATTTTTAAGGCGAAAGACCTTTTTCAATGAATGAACAAGGATTTTGTGATTTGTAAAATACAAGCAAATATTTTACCAAAAAATCCATTTGTCTTCAATAACAATTGATTATGAACGCTCATTGTGTTTTTATTATGTGCCAGGCTATTTGGTAGGGCTGAGCACATAGTAGTGAGGAAAAGTATCTCTGCCCTCATTTGGCTTGCATTTGAGAGAGAAAGAATAATAAAACAAATACTGCTTATTTAGTGTAGAATCAGGTGATGGTTAAGTGTCAGGTTATGAAGAAAAAACTAAGGCAGGGTAGAGAGTAATGCTCAAGTGCTATATTCATCAAGGGAATCAGAAAGGATTCTTTGAAGAATTGTCATTTAACCGACTGCGCCACCCAGGCGCCCCTGAAGAATTGTCATTTAAACAGCTAAGCCCTATTGAAGTAGGTATTAGGAAGCCTCATTTTGTAGATGAGGAATCTGACTTTTCCCCCCACAGGTCACACAGCTAGAAAGTAAAGGGATCAGGCACTGAACTCAGACAGTCTGGCTCCAGAGTTGACCATTGTTTCTATGAAAGGAGGGTCTATGCAAAAACTATCTCCAAAGGCCAAAGGAACTGTAGGACAGAAAAGTCTGGCAAGTCCAGCTTGACATGAAATCGTTTATTAAGAGAACTCACGGACAAGAGAGTGTCTCGGTTTCCAGAGGAGTAAACGTCTGCAGCCCCCACCTCTCTAATACCTGCTTTTATAGCCCTAGTGACTAGAGGTGCCACCTGGGGGAAATGGTTGAGAATCTTAACAGAAGCTCCAGGGCAGATCAAGGATATTATGCCCTAAGAGGATTCTTAAGGGTGTGGTTAAACAAAGAAAGAATTGGCAGGGAGGGCTGTGCTCCAAAAGGCTTCAGGTCACAGGGTGGTCATCATGGCAGACTTGTCCAACGTAGTGTTGGTCTGGTTCACACAACCCTATTAAAAATGACTGTATATTTTTCAGTGAGAAAAGAAAAAAAAAATCACATTAGATTTATTTTCTCGTTCTTTGCTGTGTAGTTTTTGTCACGCCTGACTTTTCCTATTCTTCTGCCTTCCTTTCCCATTCTCATACACTTTCTACATGCATACATGTCCTAGCACAAAATGCAAGCATTCAACTGAGCTTCCTGGCTCCGCTGACAATGAATATTACCAAGTAGTCTACTTTCTGTTCTTTTTTCTTTTAATACATTATACATCTGAACAGCGTGTCTAAAGGGCAGCTAAACAAACCAACAAACAATTTTGCACGCTTGCTGAGTCCTGTGTATTGCATCCTTTGACTGGAGAAGTTTTTAATGTATAATATATTAAACAAGTCAAGGCTCAAAACAGTCACCAATTTTATAGTTCTCTATTTAGCTCTGTAGCACTAGCCCTGGCTTTTCCCAATGCATACTTTAGAACAAAAAGGGAAATATATTAATTCATCAGTTAGTTGTTTATTTTTGATAAGTACCAAATCGCTATAAATATGGCTTATGTTACTTTTTATGAAATACATCCTTCTGTGAAATACGGTACTGTGAGTCGTTATGATTGGGGGTTAAGGTGAGCAGGGGATTGAGCTGAAGGAATATGTTGTTTGCTGAAATGCTTTTGGGTTTTAAAAAGCAGCTGAGTCTGCTTATTAGTGCATTGCTTTTCCTTTCCTATGTTACTGCAGGTAGAAACGAGCAATTACACACGGAGAGACCCCATCTGGCTGGATTTCTCATTCCTCATCACATTAGCCCTCTCAGAACTTTTCACTCCACGGCCTTTAACTTTGACTTGAACGTATCAGCCTTGAGGTACAGCTACTTGCTATTATATTATTAACAACAAGAAGAAAGAACAACAATAGTTTTTGCAAGTTTAGCATCTATTACAAGTTAGGTGATTAATCTTTACAAAAACTCTACAGGTCTGTATGTTATTAGCCCTAATTGAAGAAATTGAGACAGGTTCAATAATTTGCCCACGCCCACTCTGCTGGTGCATAGGAGTTCGGATTGGAAAGGAGGTTTGTTGCATGTCAGAGTTCATGCTCTTTCTTCTGAACGCATGTCTATGTTCAAAGATGTCATGTTTTCCCAGCTAATATTCGCGTGTTGTTGTAGTTAAGAATTGAGTCTGAAATCAGTCAAAGTTGAGTTCAGCTAGTGGCTCTTAAATAAGTGAGCTTCTATCAATCTGTTTTTCTATCTATAAAATAAGGACACTAGCACCTACTTCATAATAAGACTAAAGTTATTGAAATAGTTCCTGTAAAACACAATGAATTCCCAATACGCTTCTGTGAACATTATGGTTACAATTATTATTTTTAAAAATTTTGCGATCTTGGGGCACCTGGGCGGCTCAGTCGATGAAGCATCTGACTTCGGCTCAGGTCGTGATCTCACGGTTCCTGCGTTCGAGCTTCTCATCTATATGGCTCTCTGCTGTCAGCATGCAGAGCTTGCTTCAGATCTGCTCCCCTCTCTCTCTGCTCCTGCCCTGCTTGTGTGCTCTCTCTCTCTCTCAAAAATAAATAAACGCTAAAAACTTGCGATCTCATGTCATTCTGTTAAAAGAACATGTTAAATTTTGCAAATATCTTCAGACTGATAGCTGTTCTATAGTACATACATCAGTCATAAAATGTTACTACTTACCTATCACATATGATAGGGTCAATTGCAAAGTGGAGTTTGAAAGTTCATGATCCACATGTTGTGGTTGTGTTATTTTGCCCTTCACAGAGGTTTTAAAACTTTTTTAAATGTTTATTTATTTTTGAGAGAGAGAGAGAGCGTGAGCGAGGCAGGGGCAGAGAGAAAAGGAGACAGAGAATGTGAAGCAGTCTCCAGGCTCTGAGCTGTCAGCACAAAGCCTGATGTGGGACTTGAACCCAGGAACCGTGCAATCATGACCTGGAACTGTGAGATAATGACCTGAGCCCAAGTCAGAAGCTTAACCAACTGAGACACCCAGGTACCTCTCTTCACAGAGTTTTTAAAAAATTGTGTTTGAATTTGTTTGTGTTGCCCCATTAATACTCCTCTATTAGTTTGATGACCTGGTCCCTATCTTAGACCTTGACATTCACTTTAAGCAGATTTAATCATTTATTGAAATTTCAATGATACTGGTCAACTCATTCCACAGCATTCAAGAGTTGTTCTGAAGGGGCTTACTCTTTGCCAAACTCTGAAGTGAGTAAGTCAGTGTCCTATTCTCCTTAAGCAGTGCTTTTCATATTCTAATAGACATTGCAATTACCTGAGGAATTTTATTAACATTCAAATTTTAACTCAGTTGGTATAGGGCAGAATGTGAGATCCTGCATTTCCAACAGGCTTATAGCAGCCACTGCTGGTGTGGAGGCCATACTGGGAGCTCACAGTTGTGTTTATAATCGGAGGTGAATTCTGATGCACAATGTTACACAAAGGAATGCATGATCAATGCTGAGTGGAATGGAGATAATTAGGAATATATTGTTGAAACGTTTAATATAAGGTCATATTTTACCAATATAACCATGTAACTTCCAATTAACCACGTCCAATTTGTTTTTTGATGCATTTGTAACAGTGTCTCTATTACTTCTGAGTAATGCTTGGTTTGGGAGGAGTTAACACTATAAATCTTTGTTCTTATGGATGTTCCTGGCCTGCCTACCTGTGCCTGCCATCTTTCAACATAAATTCCTAAGTAGGAGTCTAACTTTTAGAAATTTTACATTAAAGATCTCACCCCACTGATCACCCTTGGTAATTCTAAGTAGAATAACTTTGAGTGCTTCCATGTAATTTTGGTATACTTTCAATGTTCTATAACGCTTTATCTGACTCTTGACTTTATAGTCCAAAGATAAATGTGAAACCAGAATTTTGAGAAATTTGGATGTGAGATGTGGCACGACAGGAGCAATAAATAATGATAAAATAAGCTGGAGGTATTAAGGGTATCATCACGTTTGTCTAATTTCTGAAGATATGCTGAGAGATGAAAATACCAGAAGGGCAGATGCAAAGAGACCCACAGCATTGGCATCACATGAGGGATTGTTGGATAGAAGAGCCTCAGACCCCATCCCAAACCCTAGTGAATCAGAATCAGCTTTTGGGAAGACCCATAGGTGATACATGCGAACTTTAATCTAAGAAGAACAAATCTATACTACAACTACTACTGAGAGATTCTGTGATTTCGCTTCAAGTTTTGAAGACCCTCTGAATAGCTGTTCTCCAAAAGGATATGTAGGTTTATATCTACACTTGTCTATATGGTAAGGAGCCATAGGGATCAGGAATTGACTCTAGCTCTATACTGATTCCAAATCCTCACCAGCCCAAAATATCTTAAGGATATTGGACTATTGAGGAAATCAAAGCTTCTTAGACTTCAGCATGCATCAGAATATGCTGGAAGATTTGTTAAAATGCAGAATGTAAGATGTCTACCTCCAAAGTTTCTGATACAGTAAGTCTGGTGTGGGGCCTGAGAATTTGTACATCTAACAAGGTCCAGGTAATACTAATGCTCTTGATCCAGGATCCACACTTTGAGAACCATTGCCATAAATGCAAAGTTGACTGTTCTGTTAATTTCAACACATGCCAGGCAGATCTGGTTCTAAATAAAAACAGTGCATTTTTTTTTTTTTTGTATGTAAGGGAAGGAGACCCTTTTGGAACTAAGCTGGGACACATTCAGATTCCTTCAGGGCACTGAAGAAGAGAGCAGCTACTTCAGATCTGCTGTAAAGTTTAGAATTGCAGACCAAGACCATTAGTATTATGTTAGCGTGGACCAGAGGAGTCAGTGGGTTTTATATAGGCTCATGAGTTATCGACCCATAAAGCATTGGTTTTCTCCCTAGAGCTATACCAGAAAACAAAGAAAAATGTGAAAGTTAAAAGCAAAGCTTCCTAATAATGTTTTGATATGATACAATAAGGGTAAGTGCAACGGTACACAAGCACTATACCCTAGCTGGCAAACTTGGTTCCCAGATGGATATGAGTTAACAAGTTTAAAACTATTTTATATGTTTAATAGGTTTGGTCAAATAAATAAATATATTTTAGAAAACGAGAGGAGTATTTTCTGTTAAAGAAAGATGTTACAGATGATAAAGGAAGGAAGACTAGAACGGTGTTGAATTAGAGTCGGAGATGACAGTATGAATTAATTATAAATCTAAAGATGTGTCTGTGTGCATGGGTATATATATATATATATATATATATATATATACACACACACACACACACATATGGCATATATCTTAGTTCTGTTTACTAAGAGAGCCTAGAAGTAGTGATAACTCAGTAGCAATTAGTGACCCTCATGCTCAGATATTGGTTTCTATAAATAATTATCTAATAAAAGGGAAAAGAGCTTCTTAGAGTAAAGGTGGATTCCAGGGCAAGGGCAGAAAAAATATGAGATGAACCTACAACATATTGTAGTGCCAAAAAATAAGGTTGGGTTAAAGAAAAAAAGAAAGAAAGAAAAAGAAAAAAAAATATCAAAGGGCATAGGGGCCAAGTTGACATAATTTGAGTGAATAATAATAATAATTATATATATATATATATATATATATTAACCCAAATAAAATAATTACCTTTGAATTTATATGATAAAAATGAACGCATCTCATTTCCAATAAAAGCATACATACATACATTCATACATGGGGAAAAAGTGACAACTCTTCATTACAGAGAAATAATTCTAATTAGTAAATATAGAAAGACTGAGAGAAATAGAAAATCATCATCAGAACATCACAGGAATAGTTGATGCAAGCAAGATCCACCAAATGGAAGCTAAAATTAATGGGTAAAGTCGGGCTGCATACTCTCAAAGAAATTGCCCAAAAATAAATATTTATTAATTTCAAAGGAGAATATAGTAACTTTATAGTAGAGACTCTTGGCAGACTCCATTTGACCAAGAGATCAAAGTAAAAATTACCAGTAATAATGTTGACATCATGTGCCTTTTGATAACATGCGCTAAGAAGGAAACATTATCTGTGGCGTTCTTCCCAATTATACATAACTTGTGTCTAATCATGAGAAACGTATTAGACAAATCCAAACTGAGGGACAGTCTATAAAATAAGTGGCCTATACTTTTCAAATGCAAGGTCCCTAAAGACAATAAAAAAAAGCTGAAGAACTATCACAGTTTGGGGTGCTTAACGAGACATGCCGACTAAATGCAATGTGGGATCCTAGATTAGATCTTGGAACAGAATTAGTCAAAAGAAAAAAAAAGGTGAAATCTGAATAAAGTCTGGAGTTTATCTAATAGTATCGTACTAATGTTATCTTAGTTTTGATAATTGTGGTATCATCATGCAAGATGTTAACATGACAGGAAGCTGCAGAAACTCTTAGTACTGTACTATATGCCTAAAATTAACTCAAAATTGAAAGTTAAGTGTAGTCAAAAATACAGAAAAAGTGGAAATGTCCCCCATTCCAGTTCCATTGCTAGAGGTAACCATAACTTTCATTCAAGGCAAGTCTTCATAGGCATTGTAATAACTCTTATAATAACAAATACAGATTAATGAGATAGTGAACAAAATGGTGTCTGATTTCAAGCATTTTACAATTAGTTTAAACAACACAAACTGGAGGATAATTACTAGGTAAAGTTGCAAAACTGGTGCAGTGACAGAAATGGATTTAGTGTAAACCAAATGTTTCATAAACCCAGCCATTTGGTGTCTAGCCGTTGTCTGGTGAATCATAACCACCAGAGGAACTTCCTCTAGACCCTCCCTGCACTTCTCTGCTTTGCTCTATCAGTTCAGTGTCTCAGGGCTTCCAATTCCCACTACCTCCTATCTGAAGCACAGCTGAATTATGTGAACTAATTTATTTGAAATCCTTCTGGGATAGATGATGAAATGCTTATTAGGAATATTTCATGTACAGAGATTTCATTATATAAATTACTTAAATTAATTAAAATAGAGAAACCTAATGACTAATGTTCAAAATCCATTAACCAGTTGAGAGAGACAAATGAATTCCCATGTCTTTATACATGCTTTCCTTTATGCTGCTAGCAGTTGGTAACTTTGTTTGTAAGAGTTTAATTTATTTGAAAAAAAAAAAATGACCTTTCCTTTTCAGTCTTAGAGCCCAATTTTGACTACCTTTTTCAATGTCTCCAAGTTTATATGATTCAGGTTTTGAAAACCTACCATCTGTTAACAAATAATGTTCTCACCATGACAGGAGTGATTATGTTTGTTGCAATTTCACAAGACAAGGAACCAAGAGAAATATAAGATTAGAAACCAGAGAGGAGCAAATTCTAAAGGAAAGAAACTATATGAAATGAACAAGCATGAACAAACCGTATTTGCTGCTAGGAGATTAAGGGTAAAAGAATGTGAAGCAAAAATATGGTTAGTTGAGGTTGTAAGAGAATAAGAGAGGGAGAATGTTACAAAAGTGATCTTTTATTTTCATTGGGAATTACTGGTGCATCTCAGTCAATACGACATTAAATATAAATCTTTTGAGGCCCTAGAAATAAGGTTCTGGGCAAGGTTTGACTGATCCTGTAGTATTATAGACATAGAGATGATCCCTTAAGAACATAAGTAAAGAATAACAAAATATAGATGAAAGGAAATTCAATAGATTGTGTATATCCAACTATATACAGTCTATTACGTAAAGCTTAGAAATTTAGTATTAATAATAATAATAATAACAATAATAATAATAATAATAATAATAATAATGCTCTTACTGGTATCAGTATTTGTGTTGTGTTTTAAATGCCTTGTTCTTTTTTGTTCCTGACACTATCTCTATTATACTGATGAGAAAACCAAAACTTTGGTGTTATCTTTATCACCATAAAAGCTTCTCAGTAGTATCTCCCACAAAATTAGGCCCACCTTAGTCTTTTTTAGCATCCGGCTTGTTTCTTTTGCTAAGTGTGTTCAAATTTAACTGGGCCCTTAAAAACTGGCAAAATTTTTAATTGCTACATTGTTCATTCAGCAACAATAAATGTTCCCGGGTGTGTACTCTGTGATGAGCCCTGTTCTGGCCCCAGGGAGAGAGTAGTAAGAAAAAAGAAAGAAAAGAGAAAAGAAAAGAAAAAAGAAAAGAAAAGAAAAGAAAAGAAAAGAAAAAAAGAACCCACACTTACATTTTAGTGTGGGAAATATAAAACAAGTACATTTATAAGATAAAGTCCAAAAGTGATAATTACTATGAAGATTATAAAATAAGGTGATACAAAGCAAGTGTTTGGGGAAGGAGTCCCTTTAGAAAGTGTGTCCACAGGAGAGGTGCCTGGGTGGCTCAGGTGGTTAAGCGTCCAACTTCAGCTCAGGTCATGGCCTCACGGTTCGGGGGTTCAAACCCTCTGTCAGGCTCTGTGCTGACAGCTCAGAGCCTGGAGCCTGCTTCAGATTCTGTCTCCCTCTCTCTGCCTCTCTCCTGCTCAAGCTCTGTCTCTCTCTCTCTCCCAAAAATAAATAAACATTAAAAAATAATAAAAAAAAAGTGTGTCCATAGGAGACCTCTTTGAAGAGATGGGTTTGGAATTGGCTCATGAAGGTAGGAAGGAGTCGGTAAGACAAAGATCATAGGGAGAGTGCTCCCATTAGATGGACAGGATGTGCAAAAATGTTGCAGTATAAAGGAGGCTGGGGTGTCTGAAAAACACCAGTGTGGCTGGCAGGTGGTAAAAGGTAGAGGGAATATTAAAATATTTAGTTGGAGGGCCTTGAGGCCATAATAGCAATTTGGGTTTTATTGTAAGAATAATGGACGTTTTTAGAGGATCTTAACGGAGGAATGATATGTTGTCATGTGCACTTCAAAAAATCACTTTGTCTAAGGATTAGGAATGGATTGGAGGACCAGAGGGTAAGCAGGGAAAACGGGACTATTGAGATGATCATTCCGAGAGATGACACAATTTGATGATAGTTTAAATTTTTATTCTATGTTTATTTATTTTTGAGAGAGAGAGAGAGAGAGAGACAGAACTTGAGCAGGAGAGAGACAGTGTGAGCAGGGGAGGGTCAGAGAGAGAGAGGGAGACACAGAATCTGCAATCAGGCTCCAGGCTCTGAGCTGTCAGCACAGAGCCCCACGTGGGGTTCGAACTCACGAACCAGGAGATCATGACCTGAGCTGAAGTTGGATGCTTAACCGACTGAGCCACCCAGGTGCCCCTCTAAAAGATAGTTTTAGTAGAAATGGAAAAAATTTCTAGAAAAATTTAGTAGAATTAGTAGAATTAGTAGTAGAATTTAGTAGAATTTAGTAGAAATGGAAAAAAACATGCATAGATTTGAGATATATTTTGGAAGCAGTGTCAATAGGACTCATTAACGGGTTGAGCATTGGAATGAAGGAAAGAGAGAAATATAAGTTGGTTCTCAGGTGTTTGTCTTGAGCATCAAGGTAGAAAGTGAACATTTGTGGAGGAAGGGTAAAGTGGGAGACTTAGAGAAGAGGTTGCAAATCAAGGTCTGAGAAAGATGACCTTCTGCTATTCTACCTCCTCTCCCTTACCACCTGTCCCTCAATGCCAACTCCTTAGTCAATGCTGACTTACTTCCTCCACCATTTAGAACAAGACCAACTGGCACAGACCCCCTCACATCCATTTGCCTCCACAACACTGTCATCTTCTTCAGTCTCACGATAAAGGGCATTCCTCTGCCCGTAGAGCTAATTGCTCGTATTACTGTTGACCCTGGCATTACCAAACTTCTTGGAACAGTTTCTTTCCCCAAATATATCATTTCCCTGTCTAATATTTTTCATTTTGCTTCTTTAATGAATTGTTTCCTTTTGCATTCAAAAGTTTATAAGTACCTGCTAATTTGAAAAAAAAAATCTCTGGATGCTCATCTTTGGTTATTATTCTCTTCATTAACATTCCAGAGCTTGCGTGGAAGGCCCTTTGTCTTGCCTCCATTTGTGACTTTGTTGTTGCTCTTGTCCTGTGTTGCAAGGGTTTGTGTTAAACATAAGGCACATTCTCAGCACACAATCATCATTGGTCTGACTTTTTGGTTTGTATTCTTGTTTTTCCCATTCCCAGTCCCATTCCTCTTTCTCCTGGGCAATTATTCTAACATGTTTGACCAATGCGTTTTTTAAGGTCTTTGGTAGGGTTCTTTTTATAAAATATGCAAGGATGTTTTCGCGTGTTTTGAATGTATTATAATTTTGCACAATTGTATTATGCCTTTAATTTTTTTAAATGTGCACTATGTTTTAATGTGTCCATGTTGCTCTATGCTAATAGCATCTTTTTTCTTTTTCTTTTTCTTTTTTTTTTTTTAACGTTTATTTATTTTTGGGACAGAGAGAGACAGAGCATGAACGGGGGAGGGGCAGAGAGAGAGGGAGACACAGAATCGGAAACAGGCTCCAGGCTCTGAGCCATCAGCCCAGAGCCCGACGCAGGGCTCGAACTCACGGACCGCGAGATCGTGACCTGGCTGAAGTCGGACGCTTAACCGACTGCACCACCCAGGCGCCCCTCTTTTTTCTTTTTCTAATAGCACCGCATTAGGTGGACACAGAGATTGGTTTCTAATCTACATTACTCTGAACAATGCTACCATGTATGTCCTCACAATGTCGTCTTATGAGCCGATATGAGAATTGCTTTCAGCTATATAGCCAGGAATGGATATACTGGATCGCAGTATGTACACTTACTTAATTTTGAATGAGTGCTTCCCATATAGTGTTTCCTATACAGAATGGCCTCCAGTCCACACATCTGTAAGCAGTGCATGGAATTCTATGTAGTCATATTTCTACTAACACTTGTCATTATCCAGCTTTCTAATTGTCTGTCGTAATGGTGGATGATACCTCATTTTTGTTGAATTTTTACTTATCTGATTACTTATGTGCTTGATCATCTCTGTATGCTTGCTAACTTTTTGGAGATTCCATGTCTTGAAATTGCTTGTGTATAGTCTTTGCCTAATTTTCTATTGATTTCCTGTTTTATTGCTTATTAATGTGAAGAAACAATTCCAATATTATTTTCTTATATTTGAGGGATAAATTCTACTTGATCATGATGTATTTTCACATCATTGACTTTTATTAGTTAATATTTTTAGTGTTTAATATTTTACTTTTACTAATTTTAGTATTTGGATCTATATTCACTAACAAAATAGAATCATAATCTTCCTGTCGTGTAATAACTGATGAAGTTTTATCATCAACATTAATTGGCCTTAAAAATGCATGTGCCCTCTGGATTTAATGCAGTCCCTATCAAAATCCCAGTAGCATTCTTTGGGTGTGTGAAAATAGAAAAATGTATCCTAAAATTCATATAGAATCTCAAACAGCCAAACAGCCAAAATCATCACAATTTTGAAAAAGAAGAACAAAGTTACAGATCTAAAACTCCCTGATTTCAAAAATTATTACAAAGCTACAGGTAACTTTCCTTTTTAAGGGTAAATAATATTCCATTGTTTGTATATAACACATTTTGTTTATTCATCTGTTGATAGATTCGTGAGTTGCTTCCACTTTTTGGCTATTACAAATAATGCGGTCATAAACATAGGTGTAAAAATGTCTTTTCAAGATGCTGTTTTTAATTCCTTTGGGTATAAACCCAGAAGTGAGGTTGCTGGATCAATTTGTAATTTTTAATTTTTAAGGAACCTCCATACTATTTTTCATAGTGGTGGCACTATTTTACTCCAATTATCTTTTTTCAACTATTATGATTTCCACATAAAATATTTCCTCTTGTTTCTTCTTTTATTGTGCCATATCCATTTCATATCATTAATTTTTCTTATGTTTTTACCTATATTGGATAGGGCTTATTTTAAATTGTTGATTCGAAAATTCCACTGATTATGATCCACGCGGCGTATATTGTTGTTCTTCTATAATAGTTGTACTCCTCAAGTGTATAGATATTTGCACTTGTAAACATGTGTTCTTTAGGAGTTTCAGTTTCTCTGTCTGATAATGTGTGTAGGACAAAGGCTGAAAACCAGGCAAATGCTGTATTCCTCCTGGTAATTCTAAGGAAGAGGAAGGGATAAGCCCTGAGAAAAAGCTCCAGGTCCCACAGTCTATGGCTCGGACTTCACCTTGAGATTCTTAGGGAAAAAGTTCTCTTTGGGTGGTCAGGGGTGGGGAACAGAGAAGAGTATGTGCCCAAGCCTACTCCTCTATCCATTCACACTGGTCTCCATCACACCTCACCTCTGACGCCAGCGCCAGGGCCATTACAAGTCACAGTGCCATGGAGGCAGGAGTGGAACTTGAAAATTTTCCTTCAGCCTCTGCTCTCAGTTCTGCCTCCAGCCTTCAACCTGTGAGTGCACGGAAGCACCGCTATGATTGTTGAGACCTAGGTCTGTTACCAAAAGAGGGTGGGTGAGAGAAATATACTCCGTGCTCTCGTGGTATTTTCTCTCACACCAGTGAATCTTATCCTGTACCAGGCTGTGTCACTGAAGCCTCTTACTTCCCTGAATGCATCTTTAATCTTCAATTATCTGAAAACCAATAACAATTGATAGATTGAGTCCACCTGGAGGTTTCTAGCAACTTCTCTCCTTGATTAACTGAAGGGCTGTGGGTGGCTTCAGCGAGCAAAAGAAATTCACACAGTTGTGCAGACATCAAGAAGTCCATTGTAGCATGGTGGCAGGGCTCTGAAGAGCTGTGATGAGATTGCCAGCTGGTACATTTTACACTGGAGGAAACAGAATTAGTGGAATTTCTCCATCTGGTGAATATCTACATAGGTTGGGATAGAAGCAAATAATATACACAACTGCAGTCCAAAATCAAATGGGGCTTCTAACACTAGAACCAAATATTCTAAATGTTAATGACTTTCATCCCCGGGTGATGGAATTATGTGTATTTCTTTTCCTTATATTCTTCAAACATCATGAATTTCCTAAATGCCCACCATGAGCTTTTCTATCAAATGCATAAATAATAAAACACATTTTAAGTTGAAGACCTGTAGCTTTCCCATAGTTCTCTTTATTAAGTGAACCAGGAAAAAAATGTCTTCTCTTTCTGCCTAAGCAATTACAAGAAATGTTCGACTATGTAAAGAAAAGGATAAAATTAGCCTTTAGGAAAGTATGAGGAAGTGCGTGAGTTTTTGGCTAAAGAGGAATAATTAAAAATTAAAGAGAAGAAACTAGCCTTGAAGAAAGTAGACAGAAACCATTTCTGTCCTCGTCAGGCTGAAATGATACACACTTGATGTAACTGGCAGATTCACTGGATAAATTAACTCTGACTGCTTTTAACAGATATTTCTAGATATTTTAGCAATATCTAGATAGGGAAAAAAGTTTGCATGATTTCTCTCTATATAAAATGCAAGTAATTTAGTGAATTTTCACTTTATTTGGTGCTTGATCAATTTGACCAAATATATAAGGCCTTCTTGGTATTTAACATAAAATACTTATTTCCAGTATTGATGAAGAACTTACCTGACTATAAAAAGAATTCATTAAGTATAAATTGTTTTGGTACAGTAAAAAGGAACTAAAAGAAAGACTCATAAGTTTAATGTAATGGTAGCTCTTCTACCTTTTCTAAATGGTAGAGGTTGCCTTTTTATTTTTGTTTTTAATGTTTATTTATTTTTGAGAGAGAGAGACAGAGCATGAGAAGGGAAGGGCAGACACACACACACACACACACACACACACACACACACACACACAGACTCCCAAGCAGTCTCCAGGCTCTGAGCTGTCAGCACAGACCCCAACCAGGGGCTCGAACTCACTAACCGTGAGATCATGACCTGAGCTGAAATCAGACACTCAACTAACTGAGCCACCCAGGCACCCTAGAGATTGCCTATGTAAAAGAAAACATATTTAGAAATAGCTATTTTGAAAAGTAATTAAATAATTATTTTTTTAATTTATTTAAAAAATTTTTTAATTATTTATTTTTGAGAGAGACAGAGACAGAATGTGAGTGGGTTGGGGCAGAGAGAGAGGGAGACACAGAATCCGAAGCAGGCTCCAGGCTCTGAGCTGTCAGCCCAGAGCCCGACGTGGGACTCAAACTCACTAGCTGTGAGATCCTGACCTGAGCCGAAGTCGGATGCTCAACTGCCTGAGCCACCCAGGCGCCCCAATTAAATAATCAATTTAATGGCATTTTAATTCTGCTTGATTTTGGTAGGTGTTAGTATTATTTCATTCTTTCTTATATCTGCAGTTCTGAGTATGTTATTCTGTATGTGATAGATACAGTGAGTATCTGCTATTTTAGTTGTTGAAGAATACACCTGCCATATGACCCAGCGATCCTACTCCAAGATAGGCCCAAGGTAAATCAACGCGTATGTCTGTGCAAAGACCTGCACACAAATGTTCATAGAGCTGTGCCTGGAGTAGCCTGAAATTGCAAACAACCTACATGTCTTTCAAAATAGGCAAGTGGGTCAACCAACTGCGGTGTGTGGTGGCATGCTACTCAGCAATACAAATACACTATTGAGACATACAAACCTAGAGGTAAATCTCAGAATGAGTGTGCTGGATAAAACAAGCCAGATGAAAAGCGTGCATGCTGCATCATAACATAGATAGCAAACTGCAGCTCATCTATTGTGACAGAAAGCAGATTAGTGGCCGTCTAGGGATGAGGGAGGCCAGGGAGAGGCGGGAGGAAGGATGGAGTAGAGTTAGCTTTGTCAAGTGCGTCTCCTTTGTCTCTGTAGACTCATTCTTCTGTGTTGACTTTCTACCTTGCTGATACTGAGTTAGCTGTTGCAGTGTTAAATCTGACACCCTCACGAGAAACTATCTGGAGGCAAAGAAGCTGTCCGTTCCTATGTAACAATCTTAAAAAGAAAAAGAGCAAAACAAAACTACTTCATTTCCAAATCCATATCAAACTTCTTGGGGTAGAATGTTTGGATAGAGAGCCACAATTTCTCTACTCCGAATCCAGGAACCTTGCAATGTGACTTGGCCATTGCTCCCATCAAGAGATGGATGCTAATTTCCTACCCATAAAATCTGGGTTTGCCTTTTGTCTTGCTTCGGCCAACAGAACGCAGTGGAAGTGACTGTGTGGCTTTCGGCGCTTAGGCTTCAAAAGGTTTTTTTATGCCTTTGCCTTCTGTCTTGCAAAACTGTCCAGCTTCGACGTGAGAAACCAGGCTTGCCTGCTGGATGAGGGACACGTGGAACAGAAATGCATCTTCGCAGCTGAGATCATTCTGGGCCAACCACTGATGCCCAGCAACTAGGCAGTTCACAGCGCATGATTGAACTCAGCTGAACCAGAAGACTCACCAGCCAAGACCAGCCCAGATCTCCAGCTCACTGAAGTATGAAGTGAGTCAACGGTAACTCTTTAAAGCTACCAGGTTTGGGATGGTTTATTAGACAACAAAAACTAACCAAGTCACCTCCTTCTCATTTTGTTGGCCTGAGAGGGAGAGGCTTTGAAAACAGATGGGCTAAGTGAGGAAGAGGGCAGGGGTGGAAAAAGAATGGCTCCCTTAGGAGAAAAAGGAGAAGGGTATTGGTCAGCAAACAGTTCTGTACATTTTAGCAACTCATGCCTTGTAATTTAAAATAGTAACTCTAGGTCAGAGAAGCGTTGCACGCTGTGATGGGTTTATGAACAGGGATGTTCTTTATGAACAGGGAGGAAATAATTAAATTTTGGTGGTGGTATTTGTTCAATTTAATTCTGACTCACTCATTAGCAGAAAAAAAAAATCTACTTTGGGCTATTTTGCAAAACCTAGTACTGGGGATTATAATTTCCTTTACTCTGTTTATGAAGATTTAACTTTACATATTACATGAAAAAATTACCCAGCAGATGTGTGTTTTCAACAGCATTCCACAGGGCTTCTTAATATAGGGCACTTTTCAAATTGATTTTAAATTAAAGTCATTTAAAAGAGGAGCGAAACTTGTATGCATGTTCCTCCTGCCAGAATTATCAGTAGAGTGTGGGGAGACATAAAGAATAAAAGGAAAGTAAAAGATTACTCTTCAGTCTATAGAAAACCTGTAATTTAAGGTATCATGTCATTCATTTGCTTTCAGAAGATGTGATTATGATGGATTGTGCTTCAAAGCAATTAGAAAGCTTGCATCAGCTGCATTTGCATGGCTGATTATATGAATCTTGTCAACCTTCTGGCCTGCTACATTGTCGCTGAAAAAATCTGGTGAGTACTCCTATACAGAGCATTTTTTTTTTTTATAAAGGGTATGATTATGTAGCTAAGGAGTCTCCTATTTTCAGTTTATGCCTGTTAGGCTGTTTCAGCTGGGCAAGGGAGATTGATGCCTCTTTACAGCACAGAACAATAGAAAGTCACAGGTCTATACACTTTGTTACAATTTAAATTCAAGCCTTGAGGGAGGAGCATACATTCTCTGTGCCCATTCCTCCCCTTGAGGGTTTGCTTTTCAGATAGGGAAAAGAAAATACATCAGAAGTTTTTTTCCTTTAAATTCTTACAGGAAAAAAAAAAACAATAAATTGTTTAGGTACAGTTTTCAAATGATAATCATCTATGTTTCTTGAAAATCCCACAGAGCATTTATCACTTTAAAACATCCAGGGGTTACAATAAGCTTAAATAACATATGAGATAAGGGTGAATGTGTGTCTGTCCAATGTCTGGGACGAAACACCATGGGATCATCAGGATACAGGCATTTGTGCCGGAAGGTCAAGCAAGGAACTGGGGCCGCTTCACCAGAAGCCTCGTGAGAGTCAGACA
Organism: Prionailurus viverrinus; assembly: GCF_022837055.1. Taxonomy (NCBI): domain Eukaryota; kingdom Metazoa; phylum Chordata; class Mammalia; order Carnivora; family Felidae; genus Prionailurus; species Prionailurus viverrinus. Next base: position 175,745,016 of record NC_062564.1, read on the forward strand.
ATAAAGTAGAGACTGGGGAGACCCATCACAATGAGCACACACCAGTAAAGAGGGGACAGGGTGTTACGCAGGGTGAACTTCAGACACAAAACTTAAGAGTCAGGGTGTTACAAATACCTTGGGGACAAACTGTGTTTGTAGTTTGGTCTGTTTTGAGAAGTGTGTGTATGTGTATGAGAGAGAGAGAGAGAGCAGAAGTTCAAACAAACAGGAATTACATGGTCTTTAAAAATTGCCATGGCTGGTCAACTGAGAAGAAACACGGGGTATCAACAGCAAAATTGATCTCAGTAACAAACTCTTCCTCACTTCATCTTAGAGGGGTTCATACTCTTTCTGTGAAGACAAAGTCAAGAGCAGACAAGGTGGGAGGGATACGGAGAGGTGAAATTCAATAAGAATGTGAACAGACAGGGTGCTGGGTAAGTAAAGACCAGGCAGTTTCCAGTTTAGGAGAAATCAAAGGCCACACTTCTTTCAGCTTCTCTCATTTTTCTCTTCATCTTTTGAACTTCCCTAACCAGTGCTATCTTTCAACTTTTCCTTCATGGGTACCTAATTTAACAATGAACTTTCTACTTTTCCTGTACCCTCAGAGCCATCAGAAGTTGCTAGAGGTAGAAGTGAATGATTCTGTAGGGAAATGCATATTCAGTACCAGTGTTAATATCGTAGACCATTGGCCTCATTGCATAAAATCTCTGTGGCTTGTTATAGCTGTTCATTGACATTTTGTCATCCATGAATCAAAAGGAAAAACAAGCCTTGGATGCAAGTGACACATATGAGGTCTTCACATTACATTGCCTAGCCTATTCCTCTTACACGTAATGTTTAATTAAATTCAACAAATGCAATTTAGTTGAGTTGGGCAAATTGTTTGTTATCACATAGATCAGGGCTTATAAATAAACTCAAATGGCTTTGGGTGTCAGGCAAGAAGCACAAATGTGTGAGGTGACCAGGTATGATAATATACTCACTTCTTATAGATAGGTGAACTTAATATAGATATTATAGAGCGATATTATATATCTATATGACACACATATATACATATGGGTATGTATATACATATAATGTATGTTATATATAATCACCTAATGTAGATGGAGTTAATAGTTTACCAGATATGGGAGTGAACCGGAGGATAAAGCTCCTTTGAAAGCCACTCAGATGTAATTTTCTTAAAAGTCTCTGTTGGTCAGATTTGATTGATGGGTCTCAGTCTGATGAATCAAAATTCTGACAGTTACTGGAATTTCTAGCATATTCTAGTGACACATGGATATAGACTGTTCCCTTTTTTTAATTTTTAAAAATGTTTATTTACTTACTTTGAGAGACAGAGAGAGCACAAGCAGGGAAGGGGCAGAGAGAGGGGGAGAGAGAATCCCAAGCAGACTCCATGCTGCCAGCACAGAGCCTGATGCAGGGCTCGAACTCATGAACCATAAGATCATGACCTGAGGCAAAACCAAGAGCCAGACCCTTAGCCATCCAGGCTCTCCAAGACTGTTCCATTTTTTTTTTTTAATTTTTTTTTTCAACGTTTATTTATTTTTGGGACAGAGAGAGACAGAGCATGAACGGGGGAGGGTCAGAGAGAGAGGGAGACACAGAATCGGAAACAGACTCCAGGCTCTGAGCCATCAGCCCAGAGCCTGATGTGGGGCTCGAACTCACGGACCGTGAGATCGTAACCTGGCTGAAGTCGGACGCTTAACCGACTGCGCCACCCAGGCGCCCCTCCATTTTTTTTTTTAATGGAAAAACCAGGAGAAAATAAAATATAAACTACAGATCAGCAAACCATTCGCCAAACTGTATTCCATTGAATTCTGATCAGTAGGATGTTTATAGGGATTACAAATCAATAAGAGCTGACTTTCTAGAACGGTAGAGACAGGGAATACACATGTACAAACAAATACACGATACACTGTGTGACAGGGATGAATGCTATGAAGAACAATGAAACACAGAAAGGGAATGTTGTGTGCAAAGGGTGGTGCTGAGGTAATATTGATAGGATGCTCAAGGCTCTCATGAGGTGAGCTTTGAAGCAGGCACCTAAATGAACAAAGATTTAGGAGACTGTTCCAGAAAAATAGAAATGGCTAAGTGCCTGAGGCTAGAGTGAGTTTGTTTTATTGGAGGGATAAAGAGAGGCTCATGTAACTATAGCTGAGTGAGCAGAGGGACAGTTATAGCACCAGATCAGAGAGCGGGCAGGCTCCATTATATAGGGCCTTGTAGGCCAGGGTGATGACTCTGTGAAGCCATGTTGATCAAGAGGTGGTTCTATACTCACGTAGGTTATAAACAACATCATCTAACTGCTTTGTGGATTTGAGACTCAAAATGGCCAAGTACGGAAGCACTGAAACCAGTCACTGTGGATGACGGGCCTCTGAAACCTCTAGTCTCAGAGTCTATTGTACTCATGCGCCTTCAGCCTTATCTAGGCAAATATTAGGTGCTTTTACAGCATACACAGTAAGCACATTAATGACAAATGAGATGCTATCCATTTCAAACCCAGGAAAGGATTAAATACAACCAAAAGAATGAACCTGTAATTGTAGAGATGAGTGAAGGGAGAATTTTAGTATAGAAAATTCTCGTCAGTCTTCCTGAGAATCCTGTCATTCATACTGACAGTTTCCAAGACCAGTTTTAGAATTGCTACCGTCTACTTTAAGTTTCTGAACTCTGTGAAGTCGAAGGACGTGCAAAGATCTGTGTATTAGATCAGTTTCTCAACTTCGGTGCCGTTGACCTTGTGGCTGGATTATTTGACATTAGCTGCTATGGGGGATGCCCTGTGTATTTTTAGGATGTTTGGGAGCATTTCTGGCCTCTACTTATTCAGTGCCAGTAGAGCTCTTTCTCCTTGTCTCTCCCCCACACCCCAGTCAAGACCATAAAAGAGTCTGCCGACATTGCCAAATATTCCCTGGGAGGAAAGTTGCCCCCTGGTGGAACCACTGTATTGGATCATAGGAAGCCTCTGTGCAGAGCCTCTTCTAACAACTTAAAAATATATCTATGAACATGACCAACAGCGTGTGCTAGCGTGTGCAAACCTGTACTAGAAAGCATCCAAAACTGAAGCACCGTGGGAACCCAAGGCAGATTGCTAAGCCTTCACATCAAGGACATACTCATCTCGTTGAATCTTGATACAAACCGTTTGAACTATTTTTTACTGTAATTCAAGTGGTTACTATGGCTCAAAGATAACTCAAGCAGGGAGAGGTCAAACTCGATGTCATCACCCAACTAGTAACTAGGTGGGTAGAGACCAGACTCAGATCTGCCAGCCTCTAAAGCCTATTTTTTTTTCAAAGCATTATGCTATATTCTGCCAAGAAAACCAAGGATGTTTTTATAGTCTGATTCAGTCCGTAGTTTGAAAAATTAGATAACCATTAGCCATCTCTTTTAAAATGAATTCTTTCTCCAAATGATTGTGATTTATTATTATTAACAATAATTGTTATAGTAATAAAATTTTAATCACAAGTAGCATCTGTCAGAGACTTAACCTGTGCAGGGCACTCTGAGAAATGTTTCATGGGCGTGATTTGATTAAATCCTCATAATAACCCGATGAGCTAGATTCTATTATTATCACCCACATTTTACAGATAAAAATTACAATTAGGAAGAAATATTTACTAAGTAAAATATTTACTAGATAAAAGAAATATTTACTAAATGCCTGGCCTTTCTTAAATCCTTCACGTGCATTTACTCTTTATAACACTTTGATGAGGCACAAAAGATTTTTCTTTCCATTGTGCAGATGAGAAAACTGACACTTAGACAAAAGAAGTAATTACTCAAAATCTTGGAAGTTATGTAACTGGCATTCAAACCTATCTTTGTCTGACACCAGATCTAGTGTCTAACATCATAAACCTTTATTAGCCTTTCCTGGTATTAGCGGTACATTAAAGGTTTAGTACATTTGTGAGTGGATATAAATGATAGCAAAAAGATAGCAGTAAATACTTTCCAAGTGATTTTTTTCTTTTTCGTATTAAATATGTTTATAGGGATAGAAGCATCTTTCTTAGAAATGAGTTCTATCTTTGTGTGATTTCTCCCCTTTCCCCGGAATCTCCTACTTCCTCCCACCAGGAGCTCAGAGTACCTAGTGCAGGAGCGAGAGGGCACAGAATAAAAGGAAATGTCAACCAGTCAAAGTTAGACCTCACTTCCTGTCCGCAAGTACAAAAGGTGACGAATGACATTTGCTTTGGCAAGGCAGAAATGCTTATGTTTCTAGTCACATGTCTTCATCCGCTCTTCCAGGCTTCATCTGCAAGTGTCCCTGTTAGAAGCACAAAGGAGCAGCCGGCCAAAGAACACATTCTCCTTTTAAATAGGAGGTGCCGGAACAGACGTTAATTTATGAAACCAAGATCGCTTGACCCTTTCTGTCTCATTGAAATATTTTGACAATGATAAAGATATGTGCATTTGACTTGTCACTTATTATTCAGGGTCACTTCTGTCATTTCTCACAGAGACAACAAACTTATAAGTACTACAACAGGAAGCATAAAACTGGTTTATCTTTTCCATTCTAGAGGCATTCTATTAAAACGGGCAGCCTAAAGAATTACATATATATAGCTTATGACATAAATTCTGATATAAGAAAGATGGGTAGCAGCCAACGATATACCATGACTGATAAGTATTGAGAGTGCATTTATTAAATCATTGGTTGTAAAATGAAATGACCACAGAAGGCAACTGTGTAACCGAAATGGGTAAAGTGGGACACTGTAAGAGACAGTAGAGGGTGGTGGGGGGTGAGGTCTAGATCAGTATATGTACTTTCTATGAATCAGGTGCTCATGACTCAACTCTAGCAGGATTTTGCTGTGCAGGAATGTGGGCTCTGTGTTGCCAGATTTTATGATTTATAAGAATCAGAAATCCAGTTTTTTTTTTTGGATTAAATCTTCCCACATTAAAATGTTGTCAAATTTCTTTCTCCTTGAAAAAATACTATTCATGCTGCTCATATGTTACTTTACTTGTAATAGATGGATATTGATTTTATAATGTAGGAAGTTTTTGTGGTAATTTGCACCTCATTCTATTTAGGGAAGCCTTTATAGAGGTTTGATAAACCTCAGTATTTGAATTTACTTGACTGGGCATTATATGGAGAGTGGAGCTTGTTAAAAATTCATAACCAAAGAAATTCCAGTTTGGTGGGTCGGAGGTAAGGCCCAGGAATTCTGTGGGTGACAGAGTAGATCTATTTGAGCACTATCTTAAAAAGTGAGGGGAAGGAACCCATTAGATCAGGGAATGACAATCTGTGGTCCATGGGCTAAATCCAGTGGGCTTCCTGGTTTTTATAAATAATGTTTATTGGGACACAGCCACATTGAAGTCATTCACGTATTGTCTAGAACTGTATCATAGTACAAAGGCAGAGATACAGTAGTGATAGAGACTTTACAGACCTCAAAGCCTAAAATATTTACTCTCTGGCCCTTTTATTTATTTATTTTCTTAAGTTTATTTATGTTTTTTTGAGAGAGGAAGAGAATGTGAGTGGAAAAGGGGGGAGAGAGAGTCAAAAAGAGAGAGTGAGAGAGATGGAGAATACCAAGCAGGTTTCATACTATCAGCACAGAGCCCGATGCAAGCCTTGAACCCATGAATCATGAGGTCATAACCTGAACTGAAATCAAGAGTCAGTTGCTTAACTGACTGAGCCACCTAGGCACCCCTATCTGGCCCTTTTATACAAAAGTTTGTTGACCCCTGCATTAGACAAACTGGGTACTATGTCTCTAAACCTCAATAAAAGTATAATTCCTTAATATTACCTGGGTTCATAAAAATGATGTAAAAACAGCCATAATCCTGATGATGTTGATTTATAATTCAGTTTTGTCCAAACCATTTCTCCTAAGCAAAGACTATCTTGTTGCTATGACAACAGTTACAGAAAGCTATATAGAGAAGAAAAAAAGGCAGCAAAACCTATTAAATGTTAGACTAGAGAAAAGGACAGTAAAAGGCTTGCGATTTGGCTTTGACTTGCAGGGGTGTAAACACAAGCATGCTCACATTCTCCCCCATAGGTGAGATGGTCCCATATGACTCTGAGGATCCCTGCTCCTCCAACAGGCCATCCCCTATCACCATCTATGCAAACACCATCTGTATGTACTGAGGAAGTGATTTCACAAATAAATGAGTCATATGCCAGAACTTTTCACTTGTCAGTAGTGTGGATAATGGGTTTATGGAGGATTAAAAAATAGATCGATGTTGAATTTCAGTTATCTTTTCCTAAATATATACCAGTCTTATTATGACTGAATAGTCCCGCAGAATTTGAATAGCTGTTATATTTGTCACTTCATGTAAGCCAGCTACTCTATAGTTCCCATCTCAGCAAATGGAAGAACCATATACCCTTTTTCTCGGGCCCGAAATCCCAGAGTCAAACTTAATTTGACCCTTTCCCTCACAAATCACATCCATTAGCCACTTCTCAGCCCTTCCATGCCACTATCATCTCATGTCTGGCCAGCTGTGGTCACCTTCTTAGAAATCTGCCTACATGCTCTCCTGCCCAGAATAGAGTCTCTACTCAGAAACCAAAGTTGTATTTTAAATACATAGATCAGATGCCATGGCTCAAAACTCTTTCCTCAACCTCTTCCTGTCACAATTAAAGATACAAAATCCTCCCCATGGCCTACAAGACACCATGGATCTGATCTCTGAGGACATCTTTGTCCTTGTTTCCTATTGCTTAACCTGTGCTTACTCCTCTCCAGCTACACTGACCATCTTCTTGCTTTTCGAATGCCCAGACACACTGAGTTCCTTCCTGCCCCAGAGCCTTTGAACTTGGTGTTTTCCTCCACTAGAAATCTCTTCCTAAAGTTCTTTGCTTGGTGCTCTCTCTTATTCATGTCTCTTCCCTAGGGAGGCCTTCCCTAATCCTTCATCAGACTCTGTCCACTTTTCCTGCATTATTTTTCTTGATGGCATTTATCATCCACGAAACCTTATTATACAGTCACTTGGTTACTAATATTTAGTGTATCACACTCAGCTGTAATTTTTGTGAAAGTAGAGAGGCTTTCTGTGTTGTTTCCTATTTTATCCATAGCACCTAGACAAGGCATGCTATTAGAGTAGGCTTTCAATTTTTACTGAATGAATAAATGAAAAAATGAGTGAATACAAATTTCAAGATTGAATTTTGATGGACTTTACTCCTTTTTGCAATATTTGAAGACATCAATATGCTGTACCCTGGGCCTGTCAGAAGCAGTAACTGCTTTTCATCCAGAAAAACATATTCTGAGTTAGACATCTAAGATGCAACAAGTGGATTAAATGGAATGGAAATACTTAACATACAAAAAAAAAAAAAAAAAAAAAAAAAGGCCAGTCCAGATCATACAGGCTAATTCTAATAAGAAAAGAAAAAAGTAAGGAAGTAAAATCTGAGTGGTCTGATCAGCATGAAAACCAGGTGGGACACCAGTTTTTGGGGTTACTGTAGGTCAGTGGACATGCTTGGCCATGTACTTCAGCCTTTCCTGCCTCAACAGTTGTTTGTTCTATCCTTTGCTAACTCCTGACAGCTTTAGTTTCTGAATTTATCCATACGTGGCCATCTCACAAACATGTGAGAGTCATAAGGCAGAATGAGGTGAAGGAAAGTGACTGGACTACTACTGCAAAATCTCTTGCTCATCACAACACACATGCACACACACACGTACACACACACATACACACAAAGTGCAGGACTCAGTTCATATTGTGACAGCACATATCAGTTAGACAAGGGGGGTTTGGTATAAACAGTCCAGAATGATCCACAGGGCTTAAGGATTTCATGCAATGTCTCAAACTCTACTTGTCCTTCACACTCTAAAAGGTACAGTAGATGCAGATGACTGTAAAACAAATTCCTTGAAATAATCAAATGATCATGATTATCCTTAGACACTGATCATTTGCATATTGATGAAATTGGGGTATCCTGAAAATTGAGGTATACGGTAACAAACTCCACATTGCTTTTGAGCAAGGTTTTTTAGGGATCCTTCCCCCACCCAAATTTTTGCTTTGTAAAATTTATAGTTGATTTCCTTTAATAAAAATACATACATACACATATATTTGTTATATCTGTATCTATATTTTATATATAAATGTACATATAAGTACATCTCATAATAAAAACAAATAAGTTTTATTACTTTAAATAAACAATAAAAAAGTTTATAAAGAAACTTTTATCATATTATGTCTTCTCTGTATTATGTCTTATCAAATATGGGTTAAAAATTGTGAAATGATTGCAAAACAAATATAGTAGTCATAACCGACTAATAGTAAATTAGAAATTATGAAGAAATTAAATAAGAATGTATCTTTAAAACTACAAATAGCTCTAATTTTTATTTATTTTTATATTTTAAAGTTATCTTTCTCATAATAAAATCATTAGAGAAAAATCAGGAGAAAATTATATACATACATATATGTACATCCCATCTACTTAGTCAACAATTATTAATAGCTTGGGTGTATGCTTCTGGGTATTTTTTTATTTATATATAGCATTTGCCAGCTTTTCCAAGGATATGATACATGTAAATACATATAATAGTTTTTTAGAGAAGTCTAAAGAAGTTGTACATATTATAAGGTAACATGCTTTATCATGCATTTCTCTTTTAAATGTCAAAAATATGTTATTTAATTTTAGGCACTTACAAACACTTTATAAGAATTGTCTTTACAACATTTTTAATGGTTGCCTAAGATCGTATGAAATATTTAGCATTTATATGAGTTATCTGTTCCTATTTTAATACTTAATATTTCCAATGTTTTTAAATAATGGAGCAAAATCAGTTGAAAACAAATTTGAAATTTAAAGATAGAAGTCCCTCAAGCCCAAATTCTAAAAAGCAAGTAGACATGCTTTAAAAAATGGTTTCCAAAATGCCTATGGTACCTCATTCTCAACATGTTAGGAAAAAAACAATGGAAATTCATAGATGTACACGTTTAGTTTGTGACCAGTATGTGATTCTTAACACAATATAATTTCAATACCAAGTATCAGCTGACTGAGTGGGACAGGGCCACACCAGGACCACAGTATAAGGAAGGAAAGAGCTGGTCGCACCATCACCTAGAGTCCTACTTCTCCAGGACTAGTGTTGACACTGTATTTCTGATTCTTTTTTTGGTCTTTGTGTCTGTCCTCCATTAGTTTAACTAGTTGGGAAAGGAAAGGTGTGAAGGACATTTTCAAATTGCCTTTACCCAAACTATTCAAAGACTAAGAGACCCTGCCAGTCTCAGGTCCCAGAAAGCTCCCAGAGAATGAGTCTAGTTGGGTACATGGAGCTGTAAATACCTACTGGGTCTCTATGCATAATGGTCGCATTCTCTAAATCAAAAGCTACAGCACACGTTCTATCCATGACATGGGAAACTTAACATCTGTACTTTCTTGGAGAATCTAGGAAATTCAGTCCAAATCCAGGCATTTAATTTTTGGACTTCATCTTGAGTATTCAATTATATGATAAGATTTATATACATTTAAAGTTTCTTTGTACTGTTGGAATTTTGTAGTTGAAGAATCTTCATGCAATTTATTTATTAACACAATTCTTCATCTAATTTATTATTCATTAATGTTTTCATTTAATCTTCTTGCATATGGAAAATGTAGTTTTGACATGATCTGGGACAGGAGTGGATTTGAATAATGCTCTGTTCTGATCTGTTCCTGAGTGTCTGGGGGCAAAATCTGCGCCATCCACTAGCAGTCCTAGGAGAATACCCATAGAAGAGTGGTGGGCATTGACAGAGTGACTTCAAGAAGACAGGAGTCTCTCCAAGGAAGTAGGTACTCTCCTGCATGAGCATAATCTGAAAAGTTAATCCCAATAGACTATGAAAATAAAAAGGTAGGGAATATTAGTGGGGAATTTCCATGAGAAGTGATTTTTACTAGCTATTTCTACTTCTTGACTCCCTTATTCTTTTTATGAAAGTGGAATTACTTACATGGTCGTTAGGCTACAGTCACTGATCCATGTACTTGAAAATATATAGCTTGTCTTTCAAAATTCCTGAATAGGTGATTTGATTTTTTATAACTTGTCTCTTTATGAATCAGTAGGATGAAGTGATTTTTGTAAGTAAAACTGTTCTACAGACTTAATTTCCTCTCCAATGCCTTATTCAAAAATCTAGCCTAAGTGGACAGGCAGGAATAATTTAATATATGCTCTCACTCTTCATTGATTTTTTCCTACTGAGACTATGATATTTAGGTTCTCTGCTGACTCTTTTGTCTTATTTCTTAATTGGTTCAGAAATTAGGTGGAGAAGGTAGGTGTTATTTATGAGACTTTCCTTCTTAAAGACACTAAAAGTAGGTATTATTATTAATCTCAATTTTACAGGTGAGGGAACTAAGGCATAAAAAGACTATGCAATATGTCCAGATTTGTACACATGAATCTGGGTTCAAACTGATTTTGTCTTTAATGTTCTTTTTTTTTTTTTTAGAGTGAGAGAGACAGAGGAGAGGTGGGGGGTAGAGGGGGAGAGAGAGACAGAGAGACAGAGACAGAGAGAGAGAGAGAGAGAGAGAAAGAGAGAGGGAGAGAGAGAGAGAATGAGAGAGAATCCTTAGCAACCTCCACCCTCAGCATGAGCCCAACGCAGGGCTTGATTCCATGACCCTGAGATCATGACCTGGCCAAAATCAAGAGTTGGATGTTCAGCTGACTGAGCCATCCAGACTGCCAGGTGCCCCTGTCTTTCATGTTCTTAACAAGTATAAGATACTATCTTTCAATTAAAAGATGTTACCTTTCAATTATTATCAAAGAGCATAATTATTTATCCATATAATGATTATTTAATTCCATTTTACAAAGCAATTATCTAGATATATAAATTATTACTGCTTGGATTTTTACTATCTATTTCTATAAATCTTCATCTTGACACATTTAAGGATCTCTGTTAAATAAAACTCCAGGTAGTTATTCCTACCAAAAACTAAATGAAATGTCTAACATCAGTCTTATTAACTTTATTTAGAAAAAAAGTGTTAGAAAAGTAACACATATTTGTACAGATTCAGTCTTACTTACCCACAGGGAATTGACGTGTCAGGAGATATTATTTGCTACCAATTCAAGTAGCAGCTGCCAAAAGCTTAATTGCCTAAACACAATTTTTCACTTCCTGGGACACATTTTTCACTCTTCTTCAATTTGCTATTTGGGGTTCTGATTTATATTTGTGTAAGTGACTGCAGTAGAAATTTATTTACATTAGGGCTCTAATGTTCTCAAGTACTTTCTCCTTCTGGCACAATTTCTTTTGTGACCCTGGATCCCAGAGAATGGTTTCCCTCTGAGGGACAAACCAGATAAACAGGGATTGTCCAGTCTATAAAAAGTCATAGGATGTTTTTGCAACCCACCTCCCCCAGTTTTCTAACATAACAACCACTTTCCCATCTCCCTTTCCCCACCAGTTGCCCACCATTACCTAGAGGAGATAACTTCCTTCTCCTTTTTAGTAGCAAACACAGATTCTATATAGACGTCTTTAATCCAAGATTGATAATTACAGAAAAGATCCTGATACAGTCTCTATCACCTTGGCAGTGTCCTTCTGAAGAGGAGGATGATCCCTGATCATCAGCAGAATTGTTGACCAGAGAAATCAATCGTAAAAAACAGTTTGTGAAGATCATTACCATAAAGACCAACGTGCATAATTTCTCTTCCAAATATGTGGTTTCTTTGCAAAACGATCCATTTCATTTCTTGGTAATTACATTGTATGTGTGTTTCTGCTGTCAAAAAATCAGACTGATGAGCTATTAGAATGTTCTTGTTTCATGGACCCCTTTCTTTTCATCTGAAAACCTCTAAGTTGTCCTCCCTGTGTTGTTTTCATTATGAATCTATCAAAAACAAATATTCTGATTATGTTAGCTGAAAATTTTAATGAAAGCTTATTAGACTTGGCATAATCTCATGCTGAATCTGCAGTAAAGGGCTCTTGCAGAGACAAGGCAGAGTGAGGGGGATGAGCCCTTTCACACAGCAGAGCTTTCTGTTCCCCTCATACATTTTCAGACCAGCAAATGCCCTCATTACTGTCTGTGGTTATTGGGACTGAGCAGGGAGGCACATGCTTAGTAGGAGACCTGAGATGATTCATCTGGGTTCAAGGAGGTTCTTGTATTCTTCCTGAGATTGGATCAGCATTTCGAATATTCGCCTCACGAGCAAAAGGGTAAGAAAAGGGAGTAAGAAAAAGAAGAGAGCATGGCAGAAAGGGATTAAATGGATGGGACAATTAGGAGGATATGAAATTACAATAAGAAATCCTCATGAAGTGAATGTCAAGCAATGTTACTAGAGGGATGGAGGTCAAAATTCCCAAAAGAGAATATTGACATTAGGGCTCCTGATAAAACTCTATGTTCCTGTTTCTGTATTTCACTTCTTACTTCGTTTTTTCATTCTATCATCATGTAACATATTTTTATTGAATTCTTATCCAGTATTGGGCACTGAACTTGGCTCTGAGAATAGAAGAAAAAATAAGACAAGAGAAGGTTCCTGCCCTTACCGGTCTTACATATAATTTAATAAATCATTCCATAATTGCTTCTATGAGAAAACTATCTCGAATAGAATCTTCAGCTATACTAAGAAAGGCCTCTACAAAGCTGATAATTATATAATAGCATTATGGAAATGAACAACCTGTACATACTCAGAATTGACCCCAAGAAAGTCATCTCTTGTTGGATACAACAGAGCTCTAAACTCCTGATCAATCTACAAATATCTAAAATGTTACTTTAGTTCATTATCCTCACTAGAGAAAGATAAGAAGTTTATTAACATTTCCCAAAAATGGTTTCAACTATCACCATTCATTTGTGGGTACAACCTTTTAATTGTAGCACCTGGCACCAGGGCATTTTTATTGTTGTTGCCGGGGGTTTTTTTGTTTGTCTTTTGTTGTTGCTGTTGTTTCAGGAAAAGCTGGGTGCTGTTTGATAAACATCAGGACACAATATGAAACCCTAAAGCCTTGTGTTTCCACCTGAGCCAAAGCAATAAAAAGAAAATTTAAGCTTCTCTATATAATAAAAGGATGGGAATTTTCTATTTCTTTCTTGATATTGCTCGAGGCTCCTGAGAGAAAATACAGATAAAAGAGAAGGAGAAACAGCAGCAAGATGGTTGGTTAGACGCTTGAATATAGGAAATGAAAGTCAGTAAGAAACGTCCAGGGCCGGTGGGGCTCATGTGACAAAGAACTGACATGTCTTACATACGATTTAATCTGTGTGACTCAAAATCTTCTGTAAAAATTGATTGAAAATCTCTTTCTGTGTGTTCCTTTGTTCTTGTCAATTTGTTTGTGGAAAACAATGGAGAGGAATCCATTTCACATCAGAAGTACTCAGTGAGGAGCAGGCAAAAGGGGGAGTAAGAAGGAGATAATCGGGACAATGGCAGCTCACCACCCATCCGCAAAAGTCTTTGACAGGACTTTCGTTTCCCTTCAGGTCTGAATTAGAGTTGAAGTCCATCACATGTAGATAGGCCCTCAATTTCTCCCGCGATAGTTTCACAGCAAAATCAAGGTGAGATATACCCGTGGTTCAAGTGTGTTTCACGTAGCGCCCAAAAATCAACAGCCAGAGCAACATGTTTTCACTACTTTGAAATTTAAAACTCATTTTCAAATGTATGCCACCTCCATTAATTCTCCTGAGAAGGATTTGTGTGGTAATAATAAAGCAGGTGCCATTTATTCTTATTTTACAGTTGAGAAATGGAAGTCCAGAAAGATTCAGAGATGTGTCGAAGGTCACACGCCTAGAGAATGAAATTGTTCATGAACCCAGACTGTCTCAGTCGCAATACTAAATGTTGTCCATTGCTGTGCTGTTGTTGGGTAAATCTTAATAACAATTATCGTGACTATAATTACAGGAAAAAATTCATTTACATCTTAACTATGAGAGATATAATTAACAGATTCTTAAATTCAAAAGCAGAATTTTCATAAAAGTTTCCGAGCGTGAAAACTAGGTCATTTGCATATTTTTCTTTGACTTACATACCTAATTGCCAGGGTATCTGCATTTTTCTATCTGATTTTGCCAGCGCATCCAATTCATCTACATATTTCTGTTAGTCTAGTTGCTGAAAATGGGTGATTTTTCCTACCCATAATTAGAATTAACTTCAGCTTGAACACACTTCAAGAAAGGGAATTTTACAGACCATAAAGAGGAAATATTTTCAGACTCAAAACTTGTCATTGCTTTTAAACAATCAATAGGTATTCTGATATTCTTCTCAGCCCGCCCAAGGCTATGTAAAGCAGGGTTAACATTGAAGGTATTTTAATAACGCATTCATACATAAACTTAGCGGTAAATAAAGAGGATTTATATTTGAGTGTACTAATATTTTAACCCAGGTATGTGGCACTAACAGATTGTATATTCTCTTTCATTTCTCATAATACATTTCTTCTTTGGCTGAGTTTGATATTAAATCTCTAAATTTAGAAATTACAAAAGGATAGAAATCTGATTTATTGAAGAGGCTTTCAGCCTATGTAATTAACACTCCACAAAAGCTCACAACAAGACCTTTGGGATTCTGCAGCTTTTGTGCTTGAATCACGCTATGCTTATCTAAAAGAAAGTGAAAGTGAAATACACATCATTGTACTGTTAATTCATTGTCTGCATGGTCCACGTACCTTTGCAGTTACTTCTACCTTTATCCTGAATATCGTGACCAAGACGGCCTTACTATTCCCCTCAGCTTGACTCAACTTGAGATGGACTTCTTCCTGATCTTAGGCCCCTAAACTCCCTTTTCTTAGAACATTAACTTTAGGGCATTTTTAGTTGTAAATTCTTTCTCTGCTCCTTTGAGATAAAAATCTTCTTTCAGCATCTTACAGCTTTATAACCCAGAATGTCTTTCTCAAGTCCCTGGATGCCATGCCTTTCAAATGTCGGCACCAAAGGAGATGTCACCCCTATCTCCCAGCCAGGGAGCTCCCAGGGTAGGAGCTTAACATCCTTCAATTAGCAAACATCCACGGTCTAATCACACTGACCACCTCCTCCCCCAACAATGTCTAGTACTTCACTACTTGCTCACTCCAGTGCTCCAAAACCACTCCTGCTTTTTGTTTCAGTGGAGCTGAGTTTAATCTTCCTCCCTTATTGCAATAGTCTTGAATAAAGTCTTTCTTGCTTCTTTAACTCTCCCTGGTGCAAGTTTTCTTTGACAAGCTCCATCATTGTTACTGCTATCTTTTTTGGATCACTTACCATGTGCTAAATACTTCCCTAAGTGCATCACTATAGGATGTCTTTTTTAATTTTCACAGTAACCTAGAGCTTATTCTTGGTCCCATTTTACAGGTGGAGGGAACAAAAGCACACAAGAGTTAAGTAACAATACCTTCTCTGTAAAGGGGAACCTAGCAGTTTTCAGAGAGAAGGTGTGTTGGGAGGTGGAGAGAAGGGAAGAAGGAGAGGAAGGGAAAAGAGTGAGGAGGATAAGGGAGAAAGAGAGATCTAAGAGAGAGAGAGAGAGAGAGGAATAGAGACAGAGAAAATATGTGAATAGGCAAATACTTGCCTTCCCTAGGAAATTCTGGGGCCTGGGCCAAATCACATTGCCTCTACCTACTGCTCAGTCATGTCCACATAACGTTTTTATGGAAATAGAACAATAATCATGAAGAGAAGGCATAAGCCTCAAAATTGAATTAAGATTTCAAATAAAGCTTTAGCAGAGTTCTATCATGAGAAGTAATATAGGAAACTCAGTTAATAATAAGGAGGTAGATTTGTTTCTCATTCTTTATGTATCTTAGTTGTATCATTCCTCTGGGGACCTCATGATTTGGAGAGATGGGCAGCGTAGGATTCAGTTCAACTCCTCTTTGTTCTCTAGATATGAGAAATACATACATAGACACAAACATACATACAGCAGCAACAACAACCCTAATTTTAACCCCTAATGCACAGCATCTTGGCTGCCTATTTTTCTCTTTTCAAAACACCATATCCTATATAAATACAATTTTAGTAGTCTACTACACACATCTGGATCCAATATGCAAACATGAATGACCCAGATCTATTAGAGCCCAAATCCCTGATTTTACCACTTCCCCCAGTTATACCCATGGTTGGTATGGACACCGTTATGACAATGCTACATGTAATATCATCCTATATTCTTTTTCTCCAGACACCCCTTTGTGTGTGTGTGTGTGTGTGTGTGTGTGTGTGTGTTTGAACGTGAACAAGATCTGCTTTTCCATGGACTTCCAAGCACCCAGATATCCACCTTCAGACACTTGTTTGTATCCTAAATTTAGATGGTTATAATCTATGCCTTTTATATTCATGCCTTCCTTTCTCTGGAACCATGTCTACATGTCCCCCGGGGCCATACCCTAAAGAAACTGCATTATTTGCATGACAGAAGACTACTTCCGCTATACCTCTTACCACAACATAACTGACCCACTTTTCTCTTCAGAGCAGAACTTGCCTATAATGATGAGTGCTCTTCTTCTAAATGAAATATATCCTTTAACTTTGGTTTCCATCTCCATTTTATACCTGATGGCCAATATCTGAAAGAACCATAGAGCATTTGAAAGAACTTCCAGAAGCAATGTTTCTTAAGGGGGAAATTCTGAGTGGGATGTGAAGTCTGGCTTTGCCCCAGGACATAGAGACAATATGTCTAAGCCAGAAGACAGAGAATCCTGAGGACATTTGAGTGGTGGAGTTGTCAGTACTGTGGCCTGCTAACTCTGGCTCCCATTTTGGAATGGATCTTGCAGATCCATTTCATGGTTCATAATTGCAAGCTATGCTTAATTCATTGAGACTGCCACGTTCTACCTTATGCCAGAGTGACATGCCTCAATCTTTAGGATAAGAACTCATGTATGACATACAGGGCTGCCTGGGTGGCTCCGTTGTTTAAGTGTCCAACTTTGGCCCATGTCATGATCTCATGGTTCATGACTTCGAGACCCACATCAGCCTGGAGCCTGCTTCAGATTCTGTCTCTCTCTCTCTCTCTCTCTCTCTCTCTCCCTACCCCTCCTCTGCTTGCACTCTGTCTCTCTCTCTCTCAAAAATAAGTAAACATTTTTTAAAAATTAAAAAAAAGGAGAGAACTCTTGTATAACACAGAGAAAGTGCTAGAATATCATTAGGTTCCCAGCCAGTGGCAGTGTCTGGTTTATAGAAAGGGGATGGCTGGAAGGAGTCATGAGATATGCTTTTTTGGCCTCAGGTACTTACTTGCATGTGTTAGGGCCTTTCACTCCGATGCTTCAGGGAAATACTGGCCTCACTTTATTTGAGAAAAGGATTGTGAAGAGGGAGTAGTATTGACTCTGTAAAGATCCCTGTGTCAGGGAAGCACCATGTCCCATAATTTTATGTCAGCACAGACCACTGCATGTGTTAGTTCTCCCTTGGTTTGGAAACTTTTAGACCTCTTAGTATATTTCCATTTTCAATCATGGCTCTGTGTTAATATAGTGACCCACCTTCTTACTGCTTATTTTAAGTATTCTCTTGGCTTCTAGGTCCTATAATAGTGAAGAAAATGCAAATAATGTAGGTTGTATTAGT
This sequence comes from Prionailurus viverrinus, assembly GCF_022837055.1. Lineage (NCBI taxonomy): Eukaryota > Metazoa > Chordata > Mammalia > Carnivora > Felidae > Prionailurus > Prionailurus viverrinus. The sequence continues at coordinate 175,762,804 of NC_062564.1, forward strand.
TCCCTATTATTGCTGTCCAATCACCACAAACTTTGTGGCTTGGGACAATACAAATTTGTTGTCTCACATTGCTGGAGATGAGAAGACCATTTTGGGTCTCACTGGGCTAAAATTAGGGTGCTGGCGAGTCTCCATTTATTTATGGAGGTTCTAGGGAAGAACTTCTTTTCTTACCTCTTCAAGCTTCTTAGAGGCCACTAGCCTTCCTTAGCTCTTAGGCCACTTCTCCCATCTTCAAAGACAGAAATGTTGCATTTCTCTCTGACTGTCCACTTGTAGTCATAGCTCTGTCTGCCTCTTCTGCTTTCCTCCTTCTCTGTAAGGACTCTTGGGATTATACTGGGCACACACAGATAATCCAGAATAATCTTTCCTTCTTTCTTTCTTTCTTTCTTTCTTTCTTTCTTTCTTTCTTCTTTCTTCTTTCTCTGTCTTATTATTATTTATTTTATTTTTAGAGAGAGAGAAAGAGAGGAGGGGAGGAGGGTCAGGGAGAGAGGGAGAGAAAAAATCTCAAGCAAGCTCAATGCTCAGTGTGGAGCCTGATGCAGAGTCTGATCTCACAACTGTGAGATCATGACCTGAACTGAAATCAAGAGCGCGACGCTTAACCGACTGAGCCACCCGGGCACCTCCAGGATAATCTTATTTTAAAATTGACTGATTAGTAACCTTAATTCCCCTTTTTCATGTCACCTAACATATTCACAGGCTCTGGGAATTAGCCATATTTGGGGGCTGGGCATGATTCTGCCTATCACATCAGTCAAGGCAGTCAATCCCACAGTTTACCTCCATCTCTGCCTATTACAGGAACACATGTCAGCTGTCAATTTTCATTACTTGTTCCTGCAATATCATTAGGATACAAGCATCTATGTCAGGCCTGTCATTTTTCTAGTTTCCATTTTCACTTCGTACTTGATCAACATCTCAATTTCCATCTGTTTTTCATATACTGTGTTTAGTCCTCCTAAAATTCTGTTGCCTGGGAGACACTCACAGGATTGGAAGCATGTCAACAAACCTGGAGAAATGTTGTACTTTACTTGGAAATGTGAAGCCCATGTTTGGTGTCAGATAACATAGTTTGGAGAAAAAGATACAAGTACATAAAGAGGCTGCCCTTCGGAGAAGTAGTTAAGGGAAGCGAGATGGTTTTTACAGGTGGTAGTTAAAAGATTTATCTCAGTGACTAAATAGGACAACCTAAAACAGGTACTTTATAAGCTGTCATTTTCATTCCTTTTAATGAAACAGAGTTATGATGGCTTTAAAGAAGGTGTAGAATTGTAGACTGAACTATTTAATTATTATATACAAAAGCAGCAGGTGTATGGCACAAATAACACTACGGACTAACAAGAAATCATTGGTTGTCACTTCTGTAAAAACAAAGGGAGAGCACTAAGCAATTACATAGTCTGGCGCTGCCTATCCAAGCACAACGATTCGTGTTGATTGTCTCTAGCAATTAGCATTTTCCATTTCACAAAGCAATTATTTATATTCTTTTTTGTCCTAATGGATTTTATTAATCACATCCATCAACCATACAGCGTTTACTAACTCCAGCAGTAAAACATTTAAAAGGTTGCATTTATTTCTTAATCAGAGAGGCAAACACTAATTGAGGATATCTCTAGAAACCAGGTCTTATGGTGTGGATCAGGTGATATTGGCAGCCCGGAAAGGGAATAATGAACTAATCTCTGCAGAAATCAGTTCTGGTTCTCTGCTGAACTCCCCATCTGGATTTCTCTGTTAAGTACCCAGCCTCCTTCAAAATCATGCATTAAGGGTCTCTGTGTGATAGATGGCTGCAATTAAAAAAAAAATACCATCTGCTATTTGTAAGTCACTCTCCTAGATGTTAGAAGGATAAATGTAGATGGATAAGAAATTATAAATGTCCTTAAAAATATTGAGGATGAGAAAAATCCTTGCAGCTAAAACAGAATGAAGTTAAACTGTCTGAATATGACAGAGTGGTATAAAAATGTCCTAGGTGGTCATGCCTGGGTGGCTTACTTGGCTGAGCCTCTGACGTTGGCTGGGGTCATGATCTCATGGTGTGTGAGTTCGAGTCCCACATCACGCTGGCTGCTGTTGGCATGGAGCCCCCTTCAGATCTTCTGTCCCCTTCTCTCTGCCCTTCTTCTGCTTGTGCTCCCTCTCTCAAAAATAATAGATAAACGTTTAAAAAAATGTTGTAGGTGTGCATCGATCAAGTGAAAGTAAGAGGAATTAATTCTTGGAGGCTAAGATGATCTCTCAGAACAGTCTTGAGTTTAGTTGATGGTTAGATTTATGACTGAGCAGCATTGTGGCTGGGCAATAGACACATGGAATTTTGAAAAGTTGAGATAGGAAGAGAAGAGTGGTTGGCAGAGGCAACATATTTCAAATCGAAGAAAGAGTGAGCAGCAAGCAATGCAGGGTTGAGAAGTCTTGAAGTACATTCAAGAAATGCCGAGCGGGAGCAATAGTCTCCACCTATGCTTTCTTCATCCACACTTGTCTCTGGATGCCATTCTTCACGTTTTAGCCATGCTGATCTTTCAAAAACTGCAAATATGATCCTGTCCTTCCGCATCTTAGAAACCTTCAATAGTTTCCAACTGCTCTCAATAAAAACTGATAGAGATCCAATAAAGCCTTGAACTGTCCCCATACTTACATGACCTGGCCTCTCCAGAAACTTCTAGCCTCATCTCTTATTTCCATTTATATTAGGAGTCCTAGTAGCATGCTTTAAACCACTGCATATATTGACTTTGGTATGGAATCCACTTGGTCTAATTGCTAATTTCCATGTTTTTACCTACCTCTACACAGCTATTATGACTCAACTTTCTATAGTTCTCTTTAGTCCTGACTTGGCAATCTTTGAGGATTCTTTAGGGTTCTAACTTCAAGGCAGTAAGCACATTTTATACCCTCAAGGGACTGTGCCTACGCCTTACTACCTTAAGATGTCCTTACTTGCTTTTCATACTACTTAGAATGACCTCACTCCCTCTAATACCTACTCATCTTTAGAGCTGAACCTAACCCTCATTTCCTCAGGGCACTTCTTTGACATCAAATATTTGATTATATCCTTTGACTATATGACATTGAAGCAGTTGTATGTCTCCTTTACTCATTAAAATTCCAACTACAAACAAACTTTGAAAGTTGCCTGCAATATTTAACTTTCCTTCAAGATGGTAAATCTATGTTGCAGGAGACTGCATATATCTTGTTAAAATTGTATCCTGTGTGGTGCCATAGTGCCTGGCAACTGGTAAGTCCCAAATAAATGTTATTAAATAAATGAATGTTTGAACAAATGAGGATATGATTAGGAGGACAGGCTAGATCCTGATTGGAAAGGACCTTAAGTTTGCTACTAAGGATTTTGTGTAGAAAATAGGACATCTATATTTGTGAAAATATCTTGTAAGCTGAAACAAATGCTTGGATGTGAAAAAGTAGGGCTATTCAATAAATTATAACTCCCTTTTCATCCAGGAGTCTTAATTCAAGATAGATACAGAAATCTGACACAAATTCTTTTCTGTTTTCTGTGTATATAGACATTCAAGTTCTTGTTTTCCACTTCATCTCTTGTCTGTTCTCTATGTCAACATTTTTTCTTATGGAAATCTCTCTTTCCAGCTCAGTCAGCCTGTCTTCCTTTACCGTACTTGCATTCTTCTATTGCTCTTACAGTAGCAGTGAAATCTATTTTTCCCCAAACTCTAGCCCCTCCTTGTTTTTCTGTGCAGGTATCGGATTCCTAGAGACATAAGTCTTTTAAATTGTCTTTCTTAACTTTTTTATTTGAAACACTTTAACTTTTACTTGGCTTTTTAAGAAAAAAAATTATTGTGGCAAGATCATTTAATGTGAGATGTACCCACTTACAGATTGAGTATACGACATTGTATTGACATCTATACACAATGTTGTACACCAGATCTCTATAACATATTCATCCTGCATAACTGAGAATTTACACCTGTTGATTAGCAACTCCCCATTACCCCTGTCCCCAGACCCTGGCAAACACAATTCTATTCTTTCCTTCTATGAGTTAGACTATTTTACATACCTCAAAAGTGGAGTCATACAGTATTTGTTCTTCTGTGACTGGCATATTTCCCTTAGCATAATGTCCCTCAGGTTTATCTATATAGTGGCATATGGCAGGAATTCCTTCTTTTTTAAGGCTCGATAATATTCAATTGTGTGTATACACCACATTTTTTAACCCATTCATGTGTGAATGGACATTTAGGTTGTTTCCACATTTTAACTTTTGTGAATAGTGCTGCAATGAACACAGGAGTGCTAATATCTCTTTGAGATTCTGACTTATGTTCTTTTGCATAAAGAGACATAAGGGGGACTGCTGGATTATATGTAGTTCTGTTTTTAATTTTTTGAGGACCCTTCATACTGTTTTCAGTAGCAACGGAACTATTTTGCATTGTTACCAACTGTGTACTAGAGTTCTAATTTCTTCACATCGTCACGAACATTTGTTTTTTTGTTTTTATTGATAATAAAATAGATAACTAATAGGTACTAATAGATGTGAAGTGCTAGCTCATTGTGATTTTGATTTGCATTTCTCTGATGATTAATGACTCTGAGCATCTTTTCATATATCTGTTGGTTATTTGTATGTCTTCTTTGAAGAAATGTTTATTCAAGTCCTTAGCATGTTTTATAGTTGTATTATTTGTATTTTGCTATTGAGTTACAGCTGTTCTCTATAGATTTTGGAAATTAGCTTCTTATCAGACATATGGTTTGCAAATATATTTTCCTATCCTATAAGTTGCTTTTTCTCTATTGATTGTTTCCTATACAGTACAAAGCCTTTTCAATTTGATGTAGCCCTGTTTGTCTGTTTTTGTTTTTATTGCCTGTACTTTTAATATCATAACCATAAAATCATTGCTAAGACTAATGTCATGAAGTTTTCCCCTGTATTTCCTACATGGAGTTTTAGAGTTCTTAGTCTTATATTTACATCTTTAATCCATTTTTATTTGATTCTTGTGTATGATGTAAGATAAATTTCCTACTTTTGCATGTGATTATCCAATTTTCCCAACACCATTGTTGAAGACATAATCCTTTTCCTACTGTGCATTCTTGGTGCCCTTGTCAAAGATCAGCTGACTATATACACATAGATTTATTTCTGAGCTCTTGATTCTGTTCCAGTGGTCTATATAATCTGACTTTATATATCTGACTTTATGCAAGATATATTTGAGATGTTTATGTTTGATAAGGATAGGCCTTAATTCTTCTTAAATGTTTGGTAGAATTCACCAGTAACACCATGATCCTGGACTTTTCCTTATCAGGAGGTTTTTTTCATTCCTGATACAGTCTCCATTCTAGTTACAGGTCTGTTCAGAATTTCTATTTCTTCATGATTCAACCTTTGTAGGTTGTATGTTTCTAAGAATATATCCATTTCTTCTAGGTTATTCCATTTTCTGGCATGTAATTGTTCATAGTATTCACTTAGGATCTTTTTTATTTTTATGGCACTACTTGTAGATATCTCCAATTTATTTCTGATTTTGAGTATACCCTCTTTTTTTCCTAGCTAAAGTTTGGTCCATTTTATTTATCCGTTTGAAAAACAACTCTTAGTTTTATTGAGTTTTTAAAAATTATTTTCCTATTCTATAATATATATGCTCTAAACTTTATTATTTCCTTCTGCCAAGTTTTGGTTTAGTTTATTCTTGCTTATTGTTTTTTTCTTTTCTTTTGTCTTATTTTGTTTTGTTTTTGTTTTGTTTTTGTTCCTTGAGATAATGAAATCAGGTTGTTTATTTGAGATCTACCTTATTTTTTAATATAGTATTTATTGCTATAAACTTCCCTCTAGGAACTGCTTTTCCAAAATCTGTTAATTTTAGTATTTTCATTTGTATTTCATTTGTATTTTTCATTTATATCAATATATTCTTTAATTTCTATTTTTATATCATTTGTGATCCACTGGGTGTTCAAAAGTGTACTGTTTTATTTCTATATATTTATGAATTTTCTACTTTCACTTCTGCTCTTGATTTCTAGTTTTATTCCATTGTGGTCAAAGAAGATACTTGCTATAATTTCAATCTTTTAAAATTTGCTAAGACTTGTTTTGTGAACTAACAAAGAATGTCCTTTGTGTGCTTGTGAAGAATATATTTTCTGCTGCTATTGGGTTGAATGTTCTGTATGTCCATGAGGTCAATTTTATCTATAGTATTAAAAACCATTGTTTGTTTATTTCCTGTCTGGTTATCCTTTCTGTTATTGATATTGGGTATTGAAGTCTCCTATCACTATCAAATTGCTGCCTGTTTTTCTGTTTGTTGAGTGCATTTTTTTATAATTAACATACCTTCCAGTGGATTGAGTCTTTTATTATTATCTAGTGTTCTTCTTTGTCTCCTATGACTTAAAGCCAATAGCCATGAGGCTTAAATGAAATATCTTATAATTATGGCAGTCTATTTTAAACAGGTAACAACATAACTTGTATTTCATATAAAATCTCTATCCCCTACTCCCACCAATAACTTTGTTATTGATTTCACAATTTACATTTATTTATGTTGTGTATCCATTAACATATATTTTACTTATAGTTATTTTTAATACTTTTTATTTTAACTTTTATGCCAGAACTAAAAGTGATTTACCCACCAGTAATGCAGTATTTTGTATTTATCAATATATTTACCTTTATCAATGAGTTTTATATTCTTTATACTTCATTTCAAATGGAAGAACCCCTTTTAGTGTTTTTTCTAAGTCGGGTTTGGTGCTGATAAACTCCTTTGGCTTTTGTTTGTTTGGGGAAGTCTTTATCTTTCCTTCATTTTTGAAGGACTGTTTTGTCAAGTATAGTATTCTTGTTGGGAAGATTTCTCCCCCCCCGCCCCTCGGTATGTTTAATCACACATCCTTCTGACCTGGAAAGTGTCTGCAGAAAAACCCCTGATAATCTTATGCACTTTCCTTATATGTGATAAGTCACTTTTCTCTTGATACATTTTTTTAATTTTTGAGAGACAGAGCATAAGAAGACGAGGGCAGAGAGACAAGGAAACAGCGGATCCGAAACTGGCTATGCACTGACAGTGAGCCTGTTGCAGGGCTTGAATTCACAAATTGTAAGATCATGGCCTGAGCCGAAGTCAGATGCTCAACCAGCTGAGCCACCCAGGTACCCCTTCTCTTGCTGCTTTTAAAATGATCTATCATATATGATCCTGTCAATATGTGCAGAAAAAGCATTTGACAAAATATAGCTTCCTTTCTGATAAAAGTCGGGATAGAAGGAGCATGCCTTAACATCATAAAAGCCACATATGAAAGGCCCCAGTTTTCCCTCAATGGGGAAAAACTGAGAGCTTTCCCCCTGAGATCAGTAACACGACAGAGATGTCCACTCTCACCACCATTGTTCAACATAGTGTTGGAAGTCCTAGCCTCAGCAGACAACAAAATGATATAAAAGGCATCCAAATTGGCAAAGAAGAAGCCAAACTCACGCTTCACAGAACACATGAAACCCTACATAGAAGACCCAAAGGACTCCACTAGAAAACCGCTACAACTTATATATGAATTCAGCAAGGTCACAGGGTATAAAATCAATGTACAGAAATTAGTTACATTTCTATACACCAATAATGCAACAGAAAGAGATATCAAGGAATCAATCCCATTTACAATTGCACCAAAACCCATAAAATATCTAGGAATAAACCTAACCAAAGAGGTAGAAGATCTGTATGCTGAAACTATATAAAACTTATGAAAGAAATTGAAGAAGACACACACAAAAAAATGGAAAAACATTCCATGTTCATAGATTGGGAGAACAAATATTGTTAAAATGTCAATACTACACAAAGCAATCTACACATTCAATGCAATCCCTATCAAAATAGCACCAGCATTCTTCACAGAGCTGGAGCAAATAATCCTAAAATTTGTATGGAACCAGAAAAGACCCTGAATAGCCAAAGTAATGTTGAAAAAGAAACCTAAGCTGGAGGCATCACAATCTTCGCCTTCAGGGTGTATTACAAAGCTATAATCTTCAAGACAGTATGGTATTGGCACATAAAACAGAAACATAGATCAATGAATAAAATAGAGAACCCAGAAATGAATGGATCTACAAATATAGGCCAACTAGTCTTCGACAAACCAGGAAAGAGTATCCAATGGAAAAAGACAGTTTATTTAGTAAATGGTGCAGGGAGAACTGAACAGCAACATGCAGAAGAATGAAACTGGACCACTTTCTTACAGCATACACAAAAATAAATTCTAAGTAGATGAAAGACCTAAATGTGAGACAGAACACCATCAAAATCCTACAGGAGGAAACAGGAAGCAACCTCTTTGACCTTGACAGCAGCAACTTCTTACTTGACATGTCTCTGGAGGCAAGGGAAATAAAAGCAAAAATGAACTATTGGGCCCCATCAAGATAAAAAGCTTTTGCACAGCAAAGGAAACAATCAACAAAAGTAAAAGGCAACTGACTGAATGGGAGAAGATATTTGCAAATGGCGTATCAGATAAAGGGTTAGTGTCCAAAATCTATAAAGAACTTACCAAACTCAATATCCACAAAACAAATAATCCAGTGAAGAAATGTTCAGAAGATATGAATAGACACTTTTCTGAAGAAGACATCCAGATGGCCAACAGACACATGATAAAATGATCAATATCACTCTTCATCAGGGCAATACAAATCAAAGTCAAAATGAGATACCACCTCACAGCAATAGGAATGGCTAAAATTAACAACTCAGGAAACAACAGAAGTTGGTGAGGATGCAGAGAAAGAGGATCTCTTTTGCACTGCTGGTGGGAATGAAAACTGTTGCAACCACTCTGGAAAATAGTATGGAAAACAGTATGGAGGTTCCTCAAAAATTAAAAATAGAATTACCCTATAACCCAGCAATTGCCCTACTAGGAATTTATCCAAAGGATACAAAAATGCTGATTCAAAAGGGCATGTGCACCCCAATTTTATAGCACCCCAATTTTTATAACACCATTGTCAACAATAGCCAACTTATAGAAAGGGCCCAAATGTCTATCAACTAATAAATGGATTAAGAAGATGTGGTATATAGGGGTGCCTGGGTGGCTCAGTCGGTTAAGCATCTGACTTTGGCTCAGTTCATGATCTCACAGTTCATGATTTTGAGCCCTGTGTTGGGTTCCATGCTGACAGCTTGGAGCCTGGAGCTTGCTTTAGATTCTGTGTCTCCCTCTATCTCTCTGCCCCTCCCCTGCTTGTGCTCTGTCTCTCTCTCTCTCAAAAATAAGTAAATGTTTAAAAAAAATTAAAAAATGTGATATATATATGTACATACACACATATATATACATATATACGTATATACATATATGTGTGTATGTATATATATATATATGCATGCAATGGAATACTTCTCAGCAATGAAAAAGAATGAAATATTGCCATTTGCAACAACATGGATGGAACTGGACAGTATTATGCTAAATGAAATAGAGAAAGACAGATAGATATATGATTTCACTCGTGGAATTTGAGAAACTCAACAGATGAACAAAGGGGAATGGAAAGAAAAATAAGATAAAAACAGAGAGGGAGGCAAACCATAAGGAACTCTTAAATACAGAGAACAAATTGAGGGCTGCTGGAGGGATGTAGGTTACATGGGTGACAGGCAATAATGAGGGCACTTTCCAGGATGAGGACTGGGTGTCATATGTAAGAGATGAATCCCTGGTTTCTACTCCTGAAGCCAAGACTACACTGTACGTTAACTAACTTGAAAATAAATAAAAAATAAAAATAAAAAGTAAATAAAATAAAATAATAAAATAAAATATCTTTTTCTGACTTTTCACTATTTTATTATAATGTTCCTCAGTGTTGATTTCTTTGATTCATCTTATTTGGAATCTAAAGTTTTCTGGATTTTGATGTACATTTTCTCTTCAGATTTGGGAAGTTTTCAGCCATTAATTACTTGAATATGCTTTATAGTCTTTTCTCTGTCTCTTTTCCTTCTGAGACTCCCATAATGTTATTGATCTACTTGATGGAGTCTTAAAAATCCCATGAGCTACCTTCACTCTTTTTTATGCATTTGTTTCATTTTGTTTTTCTGACTGGGTTTTTTAAAGTGACCTACTTTCGAATTCACTGATTCTTTCTTCTGTTTGTTTTAGTCTGCTTTTAAACCCCTCTATTTAATTTTCTAGTTAATTTATTATATTCATCAGCTCTAGAATTTCTTTTTGGTTCTTTTCTAGATTTCCTTTTTGTTAAATTTCTGCCTTCGGCCTTTACTCATGTCAAAATGACTCTTTTGAAGTCATTGATAATTTTTATGTAATTTGAATTCTCTAACCAGTAAAATATATCCCCAAGTCATTACAGTTGGTTTCTTTGTTTTACTTTGTTCCTTTATTGAGGGAAGCTGGTCTTCATTTTTCTTGACTCTTTGTTGGTATATACACATTCAAGAAACTGCCACTTCTCCCAATCTTCCCCAGATTGGCCTCATACTGGAGAAAATCTTCAGCAATTAATGTGGCCTGAGCTTCTGTGGGCCTCTTAAACCTTTGTGCTAGTCCAAATTTCCATCCTTGTTCTTTGCTGCCCCAAGGCATCTAAAGTATGTAGCTTTACTACTCAAGTAGCTCCCAGAGAAGTTGGAATCTGGATTTGCAGTCTAACTCTTTCCCTCCTCACAGAGAAGCTAGAAGATTGACTTTATTGCCTACTTGTGCTAAACCAAGGAGAGAAACTGAGGCATGTGTCTGCCTGCTAGTTCAAATTGCTACTTTGCTCTCTGTAGTCCCCTGGGAACTAGCAGAAGCTGAGATTGCCAACTCTCTGAAACAAGCAAGATAAAAGACAGTCCTCAGGTTGCGCCTGGAAAAGTTGGGGCATTATATGTGTAGTTCACACATTATATGTGTAGCTCCTCACATTACACACATTAATGTTCACACATTATATATGTAGCTCCTCACAGGGAAGCTGTGAGTGTATCACCACTCACTCTGTGCTAAACCAAAAAGAAGAGCCATGGTGAGCATTCTAGTTCTCACAGCCACCTTGTTCTCTGTAGACCCTGGGGAACTAGTGTATATCAGGCTCCATCAGCTCACCAAGAAGGCAAGGTACAAGTCAGTCCTGTGGGTAGCATCTAGACAAGTTGGGATGCTAGATATTTAGTCTAACTCATTCACTCCTGAGAGGGAATGTGGGACCTGGAGGCTCCCTCCCAGTCATGGGGGACTGTGATAGGGGTGGGGATTTTGGTAAAATTATGTCTCTGCTTTTAGTACTGGTTTCTATGATGCTACTTTCACCTTGTCTGGGGTGCAGGAGCCTCTTAGCTAATTTCCGGATTTTTCACAAATGGAATTGATCCATTTGTTGCTATTGAATTTGTGTGTCTCCGGGGAGAAGGGAGTTTAGGATTTCCTATTAATCATCTTGGTGATAGCATTCCCCTGGAACATTTCTTTGAGTTATTTCTCTGCTTAACCTTCTGTTGGTAAAAGCCTTAATTTCTAGTCCCTTAAATATAAAAGCATGACAAGTTCTGAGCTTAATGAACACATTTGAGGCTGTCTGGTTCAACATTGCCCTTAAGAACCTGGAGAAACAGCAGTTCTTTCTCTTGGCCTTGAAGTAATTAAAAACAACATTAAAGAGGAACAGAATTCAAAGCAGGTCATTTAGGATTACTTATCTCTGTTGGATAATAATAATTTAAGCCTCAACCTCTAATGTTCTATAGCACTTATAGATTTTAGACACCTTTGAAGTTTAAAGTCCTAGTCTCCTGATGCACATATGGCCAAAACCCCCAATAAAACTGTAGTTAAGAAATTACTTTTTGCATAGTGAGATTTCCCTGGGACTAAAAGAGTCGCTTTTCGAATAATCCTTGCAGCCACTGTGCTGATGGCACAGGTACCTGAAGAAGTCAAGGTTAAGCTGCAGGGACTTCACATCGAGACCCTCGAATCTAGGTCTATGGAGTCCTATGCCATGGCCTGAACTTGCTGGGGCCCATTCCAGATACCAACAACCAGCAGCCTGAGACCCACAGTGTCAAAGCTGTAGGAGTCTGCCAATTTCAAAATTTCACACAAATCATATTTACCAAATTTCTACATTTCTGTCCAGTTGTGTAAGTAATGACTCATCTCCACACCTGTAAAAATCAGCCTCCTTGGACAATAGATCCACCGCAAATTGCTAAGGTTAAAACCACTCAATACTGACCTCACTTAAGCTAATGCCTTGAGTGATAGTACCAGCTTGTACCAGTTATTTGACTCTCAAAATCTACTCCTTAACTTTTCTCAAAGTTTCCAGCCAATTTTCCAATGTTTGTATTTTAGAGGGTCTACCAAGTAAAACTTGTGTTTGTTCTGTGTCTGAATTATAAACTGTTTACGAGGCACAAGAGTTTAGCAGATAAAGATAAAAATGTGAAATTATTGCTGATATTAGTCATATTGGGAAATGTGGTTTACGTGTTTTATCCCCACACATCCCAGGAAGAAAAAATATCCAAGACTGTCCCGTACAGCCAGAGTCTGTTCCAATAAGGCTAATCCTTTTTTAAGAAAGCAGACTAGACTGTGCCTTTATACAGGCAACTGTGGCAAATCTCTCTCTCTCTCTCTCTCTCTCTCTCTCTCTCCTCTCTTTCTCATACACTACACACACATACATACACACACACAGGCAGGAAGGAGAGAGTGGAGTCATAGAAGTAAAATATTTTCCTATTAGAAAATCACTCCTCCTCCTCTAGGGAACAATTAACAAAATATGGCTCAGAGTACAAGTAATGTTCCCATGTGGCAACATGAGGGATGGGAAAGTAGTTTTCTTTCCTAATGGGAACAGAGAATCACACTGTGGCCCTACAATAAAAGGCCTATTTCCTTAATGCCTCTATTCTAATAGCACTGTCTAGGTTGAAGTAAGGATACTGGTTATTGACTGGATCATAGAGTGGAGACAAACATCAGGGGAATGAGGGAGGAAATGTTTTCATCTGAGATGAAAATTGTCAGGTTAATCTGCTACAGTTTACTGGGGGAAGCCAACCCCTAAAGAGCAACTGACCCCAGAAAGGTAAAGTATACTAAGAATCCTTCTATAACTAGGGGGAAATGACACTGGCAACAGATCCTTTGACTCTGATGGACAAAGGAGGGTTTTATATTGAATTTGGAGTTGAAGATAGGTAACTCTTACTCTGAGGACTAAACTCTTAACCTCAAATCATTGCTGCCTTTCTGAATCTGTCCACTAATATAAAGATATTCTAATGCTTTGAAAAAGAAAAACTACAAATCTGTTACCTAAAATTGAGAACATACCCTCTGTTTTGATGTTCCCTTCCCTTAGGCAGCTTAGGTCTTTTTAAAAAGCGCTGGACAGTGAATAATTATATATTTAGTGTAAATGTTTCAGATCTTTGGATAAAGTCTTTACATGCTGCCTTTTTTTTTAAAAATCTTTCTTTGTGTAGTTCTAATTGATTCTTCATATAATCGTTCTATTTATAAGTGGTATTCCCAGATACATTAAAGTCGTTCTCTGTTGGAAATACTTACTGTTTCCTTGACACTTGCATACACATATCCCAACACAATTGTTGGCTTTGAGATCATATCTTATATCAAAAGAAGTAGTTCTTTTCATTCCAAAAACAGGTGTCAACGATGTTAATGCCTCATCACCTTAATAGGCCTGAATAGGTAAGATCTTACATAAAGTAAAGGAAGCATGAACAGTGTTTTGTCAAAAGACAAAAAACATTGCTAATGTGTGACAAACTCCTTTGTCCCTCCAGAAAGCCGGTATTCAAAATTTCACAGGATCGAATATGGGTTAGAACATTTCCTTGAATTCAGGATGTGAGATGATACCTATTAGGAGCAGTATTATCTTTGAAGATCAAGGATTCTTTTCTTCAGTAAGAAAAACTTTTCCCACTTTGTTTAGAGAAATCAAATAGGGGTTTCAGAAATAAAAATGTTAGTGATAATTATAACCCATTTCAGTCTCGCTTGTGGCAGGGGTGGGTTGAATGACCTACTAGGGATGTGACTTTTATTTAACAACCTATCTGGAAGAATTGAAAAGTGAGGGTAGAGGGTTAGCATAAATAAAATTGTGCTTTAAGACTATTACTATTCTGACTCTATTACTCTAAATCAGGCTGATGTAGAAAGAATTTAGAGGCAATTGTGACTCTTGTTTTTGGTGAGCTGAGACTCTCCCAACCCAACCCATATTCTGATGACAGAACCCAATGTCCTTGTCCTTACTCCAGTCACATGGTATGTATGTAACCTGGGAAGGCCAAGCATTTCTTTCTACCAGGAACTGGCACAGAAGTCATCCTAAATCATGGGTCACATCACCAGGGGGATGTGCATTAGGAACTATCACTTCTAGTATCTAATCTTCCTGGTCACACTGACAGATCCAGAGGTGAGCACATGGCCCAAGATAACCTACATGACTATCTCTAGTTTTACTAATTAGAACTAGAGGAAAACAATCTCTTGCTTTTTGGATCTTTAGTGCCCATGATACATCAATCTAACATAGTGAGACCATGTTCCCATTCTCAGCATGGGCAAAAAGCTTGTTATGCAGTAGAGAATAAAGTGATTATTCTGAGGTGGGAAAGAAGGTGAGAGAGAGAAAGAAAGGAGAGAGAAAGATGGAGAAAGAGTGAGAGCACATGCATGCAAACATGAGGCTTAATGGTATTCAAATTTCTGCTTTTTATGTGGTTCAGTTTTGTGCTTTTGTAAATTTCTGCCATTTTTTTTTAAAGAAAATTACATAGAGGGCTAACTAAAAAAGAATACAGCCTCAAGATCCTATAGTGCTTCTCCAGACCTAAAAGACAAATGCACATAATTCTGCTTGCTCAACAGGAATTAGGAGTTTGAAATGATTCCTGAATCCTCAAGATTCGAATTTTCCAAAAGGGAGGGGAAGGGAGTGGTTACCTAGGCAATTAAGCACTGTGTGTGAATCCAGGGCTCTGTGAGGGCACATAATGCATGTGGAAAATAGCAACTGGTTTTTGTGGCAAGATGGGGGGCAGACGGAAGGAGAAGATCATAAAATAAATCATTTGTTGTACTTTACTTTATTCTGAAAATAATGATGGAACACTGAAGACTTTTCCAAGTAGAAGAAGGTCATGTTCCTATCTGCATTTGAGATAAATGATCTTGTTTTGTAATGTACAGGCTAAGCGGAAGGACTATTGTGAAGGAAAGGAGCCCACTTGGGAGTGATTAAAATAGCTGAGGTAATAAACGATACAATATCCAGTACAATAATAGTACAGACATGTACAAAGATTGTCATGAGGCTAGAGAAGAAAATACAGATTCAAACAACCATGAAGACTCAAAGATTTTGCCACGAGAAAATGGTCATATACAGGCAAGATGGAAATAGAGGGTAGTTTGGGGGACAAGTGGGAGCAGGGGAACAAGGTAATGCATTTGGTTTTAGTCTTTTTGTACCACTTGTTCTTATGTACTTCCAGATGTAGAGTTCTAGAAAGCTGGAGGAAATGTGGACCTTATATTTAGGGTAGAGGTTACACATTAGTAACACATGGGCAAAAAAAGGTTTTAGTTGTCTCTATGACATTAGACACAAATTTCAAAACAGAATATTTAAAAAAATTTTTTTTCAACGTTTATTTATTTTTCGGACAGAGAGAGACAGAGCATGAACGGGGGAGGGGCAGAGAGAGAGGGAGACACAGAATCGGAAACAGGCTCCAGGCTCTGAGCCATCAGCCCAGAGCCTGACGCGGGGCTCGAACTCACGGACCGCGAGATCGTGACCTGGCTGAAGTCGGACGCTTAACCGACTGCGCCACCCAGGCGCCCCCAAAACAGAGTATTTAGTAGAAAGAGAAGAAGTAAAGAAATGATAATCAACCCTTTACAATTAACCTAGATGATATTAGTGATATAAAAAGAGTTACTGAGAGGAGATTTTTACAGGACCCCGAAAGGCTAGAGTACAGCCTGACTATTTTCTCTCCTCCCCACCCAAAGTGTAGACTTGAATTTGTTTCAAAGAAGAGCCCTACAGGGGCACCTGGTGGCCCAGTCAGTGTCTGACTTCGGCTCAGGTCATGATCTGACTGCTTGTGAGTTCGAGCCCCGCATCGGGCTCTGTGCCCACAGCTCAGGGCCTGGAGCCTGCTTCGGATTCTGTGTCTCCCTCTGTCTCTGCCCCTCCCCCGTTCACAGTCTGTCTCTCTCTGTCTCTCAAAAATAAATAACCATTTAAAAAAATAAAATAAAAAAATAAAATAAATAAAATATTAAAAAAAAAGAAGAGCCATACAGTTATTAACATTTCCTTATATGGCAGTGAATATAGATGAGTGGTCTAAGTTCTTCTGTTAAGGTGGTGTAAGCCTGAGAAACACAGAGTTGCTGCCAGCAGGATCTGAATTTCTTCAACGTGGTGCAATCACCTGCAATTGTCTGATGCCCTGGGCTGGGCATTTCAGTCATCTGCTCTTGTTTTTTGTGTGGGCATGCGTAGGATGTGTATATGTGTTTATGTGTGCGTGCATGTGTGGCTTATGTGTTCATAGCACTTCTGTGCATATATGTACACATGTAGGTATGTGTATGGTCTCTTTCTTCCAAACTAAAATTACCTGAAATGAAATGCAAGAATCAGTTGATCTAGCTCAAGTTATTAGATAAACTAACTTTAAGATCTACAATTCTTTTTTTTTTTTTATAATGTTTATTTTATTTTTGAAAGTGAGAGAGACAAGGTGCAAGCGAGGGAGAGGCAGGAAGAGAGGGAGACACAGAATCCAAAGCAGGCTCCAGGCTCTGAGCTGTCGGCACAGAGCCCAATGTGGGGCTCCAACCCACAAACTGTGAGATCATGACCTGAGCCGAAGTCAGACGTTCAACTGACTGAGCCACCCAGGCACCCCTAAGATCTAAAATTCATAAATGTTGTTGCAAGGTAACCATAAAGACGTGATTCCAACATGAAATATTTTTGAAACTATGTTCAAGGCTCAGTATGCTGTTTTATAATGTGACTGAATAGAGCATGCCTAACTTAAATAAAATTATGATGATGTGTTTCAAGTAGATATTTAATAAAACAAATATACCAGCTTTAGTACCCTAGAGTAGACTCATATAATTAGAATAGATGTTTTTTCCTACTTACTAATAATTTTCACTAAATTTTATTAAAGGTCTTATTTAATTTAATCACCTTTAGCTGATTAATCAAACCGCACTCTAAATGTAAGTTTATACCTTCTTGCTTTAGCTGGTTGCTCAAAATGCTGAGGTTATAATTTTCAGAAATTGCTGCTTTCTTTTTGGCCATTACTACGTGGGAAATAAATTGCTCTTGTTCAGAGTTCTATCTAGTAGCTTACACAATTAATACTTAAATTTTTAAAAATACATTTTTCATACTTTCCATTATACACAAGTGTTTCCCTGTATTCTTTTGTAGCAAGAGAGAAATTACGGTTCTTGAATACAAAACAGTGTGTAAGAGTGTGGGTGTGTGTGGGTGCCATTACAATATATCCTATGACGTCTGTGTTCATTATTTAATAAATCAGGTGTCAAGGATAATTTCCAAAGATCTATGAACACATGACATGCATAAGTAAGTTCATTATGGTAATGCAAAAAGCTAGAGGATAAATATTTATAATTCTATAAAGACTGCTTTTTCCTCAAGCCAATCTAATCAGTATTTCAATCACATTATCTAAATCAGGTACATGATAGATTGAAGAGCTATGTCGATAAAGCGAATTTTCTTTCACTTGTTAGCTGAGGAAACATGTCTATTTTAGATATTTGGGAGTGTGAGAAAATCTGAATACTAAAAATTGATAAATCTGTATATTATAAAGATGCTATTTGTATAATTACAGTCATCACCAAGTGCTACTATATTCTTTGGTATTCTGTTATGGATAAGGGACTAAAGACCTAGAACCTGTAAAAAAATATATTATTTCCTTTATCCTCTGCTTTTATTTCTGGCAGTTTGCTTTTGCTGGTACCTGAGTGTGACCATGAACTAGATATACCAGGCCAGAATTTCTTTACCCAAGGGGGAAAAAAAATCAAGAGAATGATATGTCACATGCTTTACAAATAAGAAACTGAATTATGCACTTAGTGAATAATAGAAAATAGTACTGATCAATCATACAAATATTGTTAAAAAAATAGAATTATAATTATAAAAAGTTATTCAATATTAAGGATTAATTTTTTGCTGATTTCTTTGTTTTGCCCAATTCTCTTTTTATATACCTTAGTATATATTATGTATTAGTTATCTACAAATTAAATTACTTCATCACTGAAAATTTAATGACTTAGAACAACAAACATGTATTATGTCCCAGTTTCTGTGGGTATTAAATCAGTTGTGGCTTAGCTGGCTGATTCTGACTCAAGACCTCTCACATGGTTGCAGTCAAGCTGTTGACCAGGGCTTCAGTCATTTCAAGATTTATTTCCATGATCATGGAGACACTGTTGGCAGGAGCCAAAATCTCCATTTCTCAACTCACCCATGTGGCTGCTGGCAGGCCTCAGATGGTCTATTTCCAATCTCACTCATGTGGTCTTTCTACAGAGCCTCCTTGCAACTGGTTTCTCCCAGGGTGAAGAATCCAAAAGTGAGTGAGAAAAAGACTCAAACTGAAGGGCACCTGGATGGCTCAGTTGGTAATACATATGACTCTTGGTCTCAGGATCATGAGTTTGAGCCCCATGTTGGGTATAAAGCCTACTTAAAAAAACAAACAAACAAACAAACAAACAAAACAACAAAACAACAACAACAACAACTCAAGTTGAAAGTTACAGTCTTTTTATAACCTAATATTGGAAGTGATATCCCATTAATTCTGCCATCTTGTATTTATTAGAAGTGAATCCATAACTCCAGCTCACAAACCATGGGAGAAAATACAAGGGAATGTTTGACGGAAGGCTGAGGTCATTGGAAGTTATATCAGAGGCAGTCTACCATATCTGTTAGCTCTGTTTAGGAAATTTCTCACCTACTTAGGTTATTGGAAGTATCGCAGTCACCAAATAACCATAAATTTGCCATAATCTCACAAGTTCTTGGATTCCATTTCAGAAGAGTACTGAATTGCCACTTTGAACTCTTCTCCATGATTCTTACCTGCCTTGTGTCTCATTCTCCACAGACATGTCTAACTTTCACCATGCTCCTCAATCCCCTGATGGCTCCCTTGCTTCTTCCCTCAGTAGATGATTGCACATTACTATATCTCAGAGAAAATAAAGTGCATCAAGCATTTAGTCATTAACATTCTGCACTTCCTACCATACCCCCAACAGACAGATTGATCATAGCATGTATTCTCTCTCGCTTCTCACACTCTGCATTTCAGAAGATTTTATTTCTCCTCTTGTAAATTTAACCAGCCCTTTTGGGGCAGCTGAGCTGTGTTCCATAATGAATTGGAGTTCACCAAGCCTCCCTAAAGAGATGAATCATTTAGGATTCTCTCTTCCCTGGAAATTTGGATTCATTGGGTTGGGTTAGGTTGGGTTGGGTTGGGGACCTAGGAATTTTCATTTTAGCCAGGATAGCAGGTGATTCATATCTTCAGATAAGTTTAAAAGGCACCAAGTAACATCATTTAAGTAAGACTATTTATTAAATCTTTATCTTGGGGAATGCATTTACTAATTGCTATGAGGAATACAAAATTATATATTAGTAGAACTTGACCCAAAATTAGTTTCTAAGGTATGAAACAAAACATTTCATGAGTGAAAATAGCTAAGATGACAAACAGTACTATGAACACATTTTAGTTACAAACAAGGTGTTGGAGTCATTAAGTGAGTTAAGTCACTGCAATTTGCTAGACTCTCTTGGGGAACATTTTCACAGAAAGTTGCCTAATACTGAGCAATGCTTTTAGTAACTTGAACATTTTTGTTTTGTTTTGTTTTTCAGGGAGGAAATGGAAAAGCATTGTGGTAGTAGGTTTTGTTAAATTTGAGAAATGACAGAGGTCAAGGCATTACATGAGTCTATTTGAAGTGGACTGAGAACATAAGCATTATGACGTCATGTGGGAAAGATGCAGTTGGTGGAGGGCCTCTGGAAACTTGATCTGAGCTGTTACTGTAACACTTAGGTTATTGGTAGAAGACAGTGGATTTGTGACCCAGTTTTGCTTAAAGAAAACTAACATGTTATTGAGCATCTATGTATCTGCTTCCAGGCTAAGAATTTTATAACTGTTACAAATTAAACTCACAGGCACATGCCAAGGAAGTATTATTATACTCCTTAATAGATGAATAAATGAAGACTCAGATGTGATCAAATCACAGCACAGGAAAGTGGTAGAGTTGTGAAGCCAATCCAGCTCTAAGCCAAATTCATTTCATTTCCTAGGACTGTAATATTACAATAGAACCACATTTTTGAAATGTGTATCCAGGTAATTTGGATCCAAGATAATTCTTAAAATCACACTGTGAGAGAGTAGGGAGGGAGGGAAACTAAATCTGCAAGCACTTCAGATAATACACAGGAAAAAAATTATCCCAATTGAGTTAACGATGGGCAGTCAAAATGTTAGTGTTCTTCCTTTTGCAACTTAAAAAAAAGCCTGACATTTTAAAATTATAGAATCAGTTCACAGATATCATTTAACCACTTATATTTAGGACCAAAGCTTTTTTTAAAAAAAATTGTAATGCTTATTTATTCTTTGAGAGAGAGACAGGGTGTGAGCACAGGTGGGTGGGGGGGAAGGGGTGCAGAGAGAGAGGGGGACACAGAATCCAAAGCAGGCTCCAAGCTCCGAGCTGTCAGCACAGAGCCTGACATGGGTTTCGAACCCCTGAGATCATGACCTGAGCTGAAGTTGGACGCCCAACCGACTGAGCCACCCAGGCGCCCTGCAAAGTTTTTTTCTTTTTTTAAGAAATAAACATTATATTTAATAAAAATGGGATCTTTTGAATGCTTTTAATCAGTATTCAAAACATTTTTTTTTTGCTTAAAATTTCCAAAATTTAAATTGGTAAAACATCTCCAATTATGGAGATAATTCTCCGTGTGTCAGGAGGGAAATTGCAGGAAACCAAATAGTGTTTGATATCAGTTACTTCGGTAGTAACATGATAAACTCTTGGTTTAGCATCTCTGAGTCTCCTTATAAGACAAAGCAATCACTTCCTATTACATCTATCAGAAGCAACTTCTAATACTAGGTCAAGGACTTTTCTGCTTCTAAAAATCTAGGTGGGAAATATGAATCTGTGCTTCTTTCTTCATGACCCACACCTCCCTGGGTCCAAAACTGGTTCTCCCTTTCCAGAAACCCTCTGTCTATGACAACTCTTATCGATAGCCCATCCCAACTTCTTCTAATGCAGCTGCTGCTTTAGCAAAGCACAACTATCTCACAACCTATAACTGCAATGCCACTCCCAGGGCATAATTCCCTAGCAGGCACTGTTGATAAATCTTTGGCTCTGACTGTAACATCTGCCCTCAGACCCTCTCTGGCTGGCTCCTAAGACCCAGGAAAGTTATAAGGATCTGATCAACTGAGAAGACTTTTATTTTCATTTACTTTATTTAAAAACTACAATGGGGCACCTGGGTGGCTCAGTCGGTTAAGCGTTCGACTTCAGCTTAGGTCGTGATCTCACAGTTTGTGGGTTCGAGCCCCGGATCAGGCTCTGTGCTGACAGCTCAGAGCCTGGAGCCTACTTTGGATTCTATGTTTTCCTCTCTCCTGTCCCTCCCCTGCTTGTGTTCTGTCTCTCTGCCTCTCTGTCAAAAATAAATAATAAACATTAAAAAAAATAAAACTACAAAGTATTCTAGACCTGTAAGAGATCTAGTAGTGCTTTTTCTTTTGAAAAGTTTTTATAGATTTCATTAGAATGGGTCATCATTTAAGTGATGGCAAGACATGGAAAGGAAAACCTCATTTTTCCAGATGCCAAAAAGCTATGGAAGAATATACTTAGGGATTATTAATGATCTTGGGAAATATTGCTATTTAAAGAGCAATAACATTCTTTTTCATTTCAATATGATCATTCAGATAAGAACAAAATGAAGACAAAAATCTACAGTTGAGACAGGGATCATAGTGGGCCTAGAGCTTGATGAAATTAGGTAATAAAACATTAATTCCATTTCTAGTATGCATTTTCATTTTATCCTTTTATATGCATGTTCCATGTGAACACTGAAATCCAGATGCATACTAATTAGCAATTAATATTCATCAACTTGTATAACAGTCCTCAACATAATGGTGATTAGCTTTAGATATTTATAGCATCATGAATAACTAGTTAGAGAATTGCATCATTTTCATTAGAATTACATTATGTTCCATAGGAGAATTTGTCTTGATACTGGGAAAGTGCAATGCTGTTTTAAAACTCTACATTTCAAGAAAACTGAGCATATTTGTCATAAACCTGATAAGTAGTTACTTCAGTAAAATTGAATGGATAATTATTTTCCACAGAGTTTTTTTTTTAAGTTTATTTATTTATTTTGAGAGAGAGAGCATGCGTGTGTGAGTGGGGGAGGGGCAGAGAGAGAGAGGGAGAGAGAGAGAATCCCAAGCAGCCTCTGTACTTTCAGAGCGGAGCCTGACATGGGGCTCAAACTCACTAACCTGTGCCAAAACCAAGAATTCACAAACCATGAGATCAAGACCAGAGCCAAAGTCAAGAGTTGAATGCTTAACTGATTGAGCCAACAAGGCACCCCTAAAGAGTTCTTTTTTTCAGTCTTATTGTTGGTTTGCAACCCTCTCTGGAGCTTCCAAGTGAAATCTAAAACCAGCTCCCATATGCGAAAAGCAGGGAGAGACCCAAGAAAGAGGCAGGCCACTCCAGGTTGTTTGGTGGCAGTTTTAGTAAGCAAAGGGAACTCACATAGGAGGCTTGTCTTAGGCGACAGGTAGATGAGTAGATCCCTATATCTGCCACCAAATCTTAAAAGTTTATCAAGAGCCATTAACTAGGTTCAGTCACGTATACGGTGCAGGTGTTTTCAACATCATATCACTATCTCAAGTCTATGTCTTGGGAGCAGCCTCTACAAGCAGGAAAGACAAGCAGCACTCACATTACAAGGACAGGGGTGGGATGAGGAACCTCTGATCTCCTAGGTCCAACTCTATATCAACTGGCAGTCACATCTTCTTGACGTCCTTCCCCAGTGTTTCCTCTCTTGTGAACAGTGTTGCTATCTCTTATGGCCCCTCTTCTGTAATGGGCTCTGGGCAGTCAGCAAAGGGTTTCATTAGAATTGAGGTGGCTGTTTTGGTGGCTTTCTGGCTGCATTGGAGGTAAACTCCATAGGAATACAGATAAGACGTAAGATAAAATACAGATTAAGAGAATAATTTCCAAAATTAGTGACAACTTTCTTATAAATGCCCATAATTTGAACCATTGCTTTATTAAATCTCCTAAGCTGGGAGCTGACTCACTCGGGCATTTTCTTGTGTTCTTATGTGATTTATTTGTTTATTTATCTACTTTTAAATGCTTATTTATTTTGAGAAAGAGAGAGAGCATGAGTTTGAGCAGGGGAGGGGCAGAGAGAAAGGAGAGAAAGAATCACAAGCAGGTTCTATACTCAGTGCAGAGCCTGACACGGAGCTCAGTCTCATGACCATGAGATCATGACCTGAGCTGAAATCAAGATTCAGACGTTTAACTGACTGAGCCACCCACGCACCCCTTTTATGTGATTTAATAAAAAAATTATACATGAGCATACTTATCAGGTATGAACATGTAACATTTTGTTTGCATAATGGCATAGGTGGCTCCTTGCAAGGCAGTAATAATATCTAAGGCCATTTTATTTCAGAGGACAGCTTTTCTCATTAGAGTCATTTCAGTGTTAAGTAAGGACAAGCTTTGTTTAAGGCTTACGGTTTTCTAGGTGAACTTAGAAGTGGCTTCTATGTGTCCTATAATGTCCTTCAGGCCAGTGGAGGAAACAAAGATGGTGGTAAAATGATTGTGGTCGTGGGAAACAGTGCCTATCTGGCTTTGAGGAGAGGGAGGTTAACAGCTTTAGGAACTTGACCCACCATATATATTGGCTAGGGGAGGCAGCACCGTCAGGCATGAGGAGGTGAATTGGGGACAGGAGATGCTAGACCAGGATCCCATTTTTTGCCTCTTTTAATGGGATGTGTTCTATTCCAAGTATAATGTACTTTAAAAAGTCCAGCTGGTAGCAGGATAATGGGATTCCAAAGGAGAATGAGTAGTTTCCCTCACCCAGGGTTGCAAAGTAACTCACCATTCTGGTGAGAAGTCCCATTCCAAATGCTAGTAGATAACTTCTTTCCTGGGTGTATCAGGGCTTGGTGTTCTCACCAGCCTAGAATATTGATCCATGGTGAGATTTAGGGTAATGGCTATCTCTCATGACTTCCATACCTGTATAGTTTTAGATGCCTTCCAGAGATCCCCAGTCTGGATTATGGGGCAAAGAAAAAGAAAGAAAAAAAATTATTTCTTTTCTTTCACCTTGTTTGTGGGTTATAGGGGAGATGAAACCTGCCATGCAGTGTCATGTACTTTTGCCCAGTCTTACATATTATAACCTTAGAAATGTGACCACCAATCATGAGTAGTACTCAGTATTTTAATCCTTTAATGGTGGCAATCTATTTTGCATGGTGGCAAGGGAAAGCTTAGGTTAGACCAGATGTAGTGTTCATATAAACCAAGACATCCTTAGAACTCTCATTAAGTGGGAGGGGACCAATATGGTCAATTTGCCAATCCTTTATGGTGGATTGCTGCAGATTCTTTTGGCAGGTGCCTTGGGCATTTTTTAGAAGACACAGGACATGCTGTTATAGCATTAGCCAAGTAATTGTACAATCTGGCATCCTTGACAATATATGGTGTTGCTTGGGCATTGTGGTGGACATTCCTTATGTGCTGTATAGTCTGCTGTATCTACTGAAGGGTCAGTAGCTAGAGCTCATACCTGAGCTAGGGTATCAGCTTGTTGATTGCCAGCAGGTGTCAGTGACTTATAAGCTGAGACATGGAAAACAGTGATAACTGCCTCAGGTTCTTGCAGAGAGACACAAATGTATTTCATATATCTTGCCCCCATAAGAACTTATTTATGATTATCCATGTCTGCCCATTGTCCAAGCCACAGGGTTAATCTCCTTAGAACAGCTTGTCAGTGGAAAGGGTTAATAGCCAGGGCTCATGAGTGATTACCAGCCAGACCTCTTTGAGTTTAGTACAATGGCTGCTTATGGTATGTTTTTGTTTTTATGCAGATTATGTCAGTGTTGGGCTAAATAGTGACTGTAGTCAATGTGGATAGATTTCCTCAACTAGACTTGTCTGTTATCAGTCAGACTTGTCTCACACCAGTCATTAGTGAGAATTTTTCTTGTGTGTATCACTTCTTTATAGGCTGCAGGCTCTGACACAGAAGCAGGAGTGGGGGCTTCTGGATGATCTATATATTCTAGGGTCTAATACCACTTATATTTCTAGAGACAGTGGATTGGTGGACAGGATGCTCCTCTTCTACAAATAGGCATGTCATTTAGTCAAAGTAGGAATTTGAGCTATAACAAACGTCAGCCAATGGAACATAGTTTTAACCAACCCCTTGATAGATAGGGAAGTTCTTACCACAATGCACTATTCCTTAGTGATAGGGAAGTTCTTACCACAGTGCACTATTCCTTAGTGAGAGACTCTATTTGGATGAGTGCTGTATACACTACTAGAAGCTGTTGCTGTAGGAGGGTATATGGGACTTTTGCACCTTCCAAAACTGAGACCAAAATCCTAGGAGTACTCTCCTTCCATTGTTTCTGCCTTAGTGCCTAACCCACACATTTTGGCATCACAGACACATCTAACTCAAGTGGTAGTGTTTTTTGGGAGATGCCCAGAAATTTAATCTGCGTTATTAGTATGTTTACCTTCTCGAAGGTGGTTTGCTGTTCTGATCACCAGTCTCATAGATGCCTTTTCTTTACCAGATGACATAAGAGACAAAGACACAGTGTCAGGTGGGGAATAAACATCTTGTAAAACCCCCAAATCCCTATAAAGTCTTGTATCTCTTACATTCTTAGGGATTGGATAGGCTTACATTTTATGAATTACAACTTTTGGGATTGCAAGCATTTTACCTGACTAAACAACTCCCAAAACTTTACACTGGTGCCTGGGCTTTGAATTTTCCATGGATTCATTGGCCATCCTCTCCCTTACAGATGCTTTAGCAAAGCCTGTGGAAGGTCCTACAGAAGAGGCAGATCTTCATATGTTAACATTCCCTCATTGTAATGGGTCCATTTTACTTATTTGGAGGAGAACAGGGACAGGTCCCCAGCTACTATCCCATGACATATTATACAGCTATGTAGATAGCCTTGGTGGAGCACTTCACACGTTCACTATTGTCCCTCCCACATGAAATCACGTTGATCTTAGTTATCAGAAACCTGTACTTGTCAAGTCTTTTCCATGAATTTCCTTGAAGACGAAGCACTTTTGCAGGAACACTTTTTTCCTGCCAGAACATCAGCAGAAAATAATAACTGTCCATAAATGACAAGAACCTCAAAAATGACCGTAAATTTCTGATGAAAAGTCATTATAATGCAATTATAATACATATAATACAATGTATAATACAATATAATACATTATAATACAATATGGTTATTTCTGTGACATACATTTTAAAATTATGACTGATAACATTACACAAGGACATATCAGACTTTTAGCAATTTGATACAAATAACGCTAAATTAAGAAAATTTTAGCAATTTTATATAAATAATGCTAATGTAAAGAAAGTGTAGCATTTCTTATTTGACAATGCTATCTATGAAGTTTAATATGTATAAAAAGTTAGATCGTTATAAAAAACTTACCTCTTTCCATAGAGAAGACTCACTTTTTAAGTGATCAAAGACCTAGTAAAGACAAAATGTAGTCTTCATTTTCTAGGTAGATTACATTAAAGGTAAAGGAAAACCTTTGTTTATATATATTCTTTTATTAAGAGCAAACCAATAATCTAGGAAATGTTTCTCTTTTTAACAAAGAGAAAACCATATTCTAATTTTGCACCAGTTTTTACATTAAAATTCTATTTTTATGTAAATCCATTTTAATCTTAGCCTGATTATATAAAATTTTTTCCCTCAATATTCTTTTCTTTATAAACTTTCTACAACTTCCTATATCTATTAAGGTATTTTTCCAAAACTTAGCCATGAATCAGGCATTCATTCATGTGGTTAAAGCTTTTCAGTGATCACTGTGATCTTATGGAGGCCTTGGATTAGATTTTGGGACAAGGGAGCTACTACAGTAGTGTGTAGTTTTAAAAGCCTCCCCTAGTCTCTTTTTTAAAAATTCAGTCTCTGTGAGCAATGTTTAGGTTAACTCCTGGGTGTTTACATTTGAAAGATATGATAAGATTTGCAACTTCATGGGACACAGAAAGAATGTAAGATTTTTCCTAAAAGCTTTGGGTTAATTGCTCTTTACAATTTCTTTGTATTAGAAATCAGAAGGCATGGGAGAGAGCCAAAGCATAAGAGACTCTTAAAAACTGAGAACAAACTGAGGGTTGATGGAGGATAGGAGGGAGGGTAGGGTAGGTGATGGGTATTGAAGAGGGCATCTTTTGGGATGAGCACTGGATGTTGTATGGAAACCAATTTGACAATAAATTTCATATGTTAAAACATAAAAAATAAAAAAAAGAAAGAAATCAGAAGGCATGGGGCATTTCATCTGTTTCCTCATCCATTAGTATAACATCGCCCTCTCCGTTTTCATTATTTTTTTAACTTATTCCATCTCGTAGCATCTTATTTATTTACTTATTTATTTATTTAAAGTTTATTTATTGAGAGAGACAGAGACAGAGCAAATGGGAGGGAGCAGAGAGAGAGAGAGGGAGAGAGCCGGATGCAGGGCTTGAACCCATAAAACTGTGAGATCATGACCAGAGCTCAAACCAAGAGTCTGATGCTTAACTGACTGAGCCACCCAGGCGCTCCCCCTTTTTTATTTATTTTCCATCTCTTAGCATCTTAATCAATCTTTGTCACAAGCACTCAGACCTTAATCAGTGGCAGCTTGCACCCTTCCAGCTTTGCAGAACAGCATGCTAGTCTCTAACTTATTATTCTGCTCTGCCATTTTGTCTGCCAGCCCTGTAGCTAGCAGAGTAGTGGATATTCCCATGTTCTTCTCTTATATCAGCTCTTCTAACTTTGTATCCTGATCTTTAGCCTCTGGTTGGTCATCAGTGGCTAACAGAATGGCCCACAGGGGAGGTCAGCCCACCACAGCAGGCCAACCATTTTTCTTCTTTGTTGCATTGTGAAACTTTGAGCAGCCAGCATTTTCAGGGTGCCCCCATACTCATGTGGTGGTCCATAAGCATCTGACACTTCTTCACACGCAGGTTGATGTGATTTTCCACATCAGGTGCCCAGCACAGAACCTGATGTGGGACTCAATCTCACAATTGTGAGGTCATGACCTGAGCTGAAATCATGAGTTGGATACTTAGCTGATTCAGGTAGGTGGCAGTTTTGATAAGCAAAGGGAATTTACATTA
The DNA here is from genome assembly GCF_022837055.1 of Prionailurus viverrinus. NCBI lineage: Eukaryota > Metazoa > Chordata > Mammalia > Carnivora > Felidae > Prionailurus > Prionailurus viverrinus. The sequence continues at coordinate 175,791,635 of NC_062564.1, forward strand.
TGAGGTGTGTCTTGGGTGGCAGCAAGATGAGAGAATGTTTGTATCCACCTGCTGACTCTTAAAAGAGAGACCTTAACTGGGTTCAGTCAAGTTTACCATGCAGGGGTTCTCAACACCACATCACTATCTAAATGCTATGTCCTTGGAGCAGCCCCTGGGAAAAGGAATGACAAAGGAAACCCACATTCCAAGGAAAGGGGAGGTGATGAGAAGCTCCTGATCACCCGGGTTCAGTTTATGGGTCAACTGGCATTCAGGTCTTCTTCATGATTTTCTGGAACAATCATCTTCCCGATTTTTTTTAACACATAGGAGAAGTTAGTCTGTCAAGTATTTGAACTCCAGTTAGCCTCGTTCCAGGCCATGGAATGCAGGCAACAGGCAATAACTCTCAAGGTCTCATCCCCTCTTGACCACTCAAGGACATAGCTCTAGCGGTTATCCTTTGCTTCTCCTGCATCCTATTTGTTCTTTCTACTAAGTATTTTTCACTAATTTACAACCATGTATTGTACCAACATTCATTGTACAAGCATGATACCGCTTCAGAATGTCCTCTTCCTGCAAGCCCATGTGCTAAGCATTATTTTTCTCTATAACACCTTTCATCTCCCTTGATGCCACTGGCCCATTTCACTTTGGTCTATTACCACCATTTGACCCAACTGATCATTGCCTGATTCTGGGCTTTCAGAACACCACACTCTATTAGTGTTTCCTTTTACTTTACAGACATCTGCTTCTTAGTCTACCTTGTTGGTTATCTCTAATCTCTCTGACCTCTAAAATGAGGACTTTCCAGGGCTCTGACCTAAGACATTTTCTCTTTCCTACATCCCTTACGTATCTGGTGATCTCACCCAGTTTCATGGCCTAAATTCTGCTAACATGCCAACAACTCCCAAATTTATGTCTACAGCATATATCTCTTCTCTGAATTCTGGACTAATAAACTTGACTGATGATTTTACATCCCCACTCAGAGATAAGTATCTCAAACACAATATCTCTAAAATTAAATTCCTGATACTCTCTAGGAAAGCAGATCACCCCAGTCTTCTTTATTTCAATAATTGGCAACCTTGTATTTTCAGCTACTAAGGCCAGACACATTGAACTGATCCTTGACTCTTGCTTTCTCACAGGCTACATTCAATCGTTGATCAAATCCTGTCGTCTCTACTCTCAGCATGCACTCAACACTGACCATTTCTCACCTCTTTTCCTGCCACTACCTTGATTTAAGCCACTCTCATTCATCTCTTGAACAGCCTTGTTGCATTCTCTCTGCCCAGAATGCTTTCTTTCCTGATAGCCTCATGTTCTGCTCCCTTATTTCTTTCAGGAAATGCCAACATTTCAGTGAGGGCTTTCTTGACCAGTCTATTGCAAATTAAACCTCTTTAGAATGTTCTCTTCCTGTGTGCTGCTTTATTTTTCTCTATCCCTCTCACCTTTTAACATGTCTTGTAATTTATTCATTAATTTTGTTTCTTTACTATCTTACTACACTCTATTTTGTTTTTCTTCTTTGTTCCCTTCTTTTTAGATTCATTTTCTTTTTATTCTGTCTTTCCACACACATTTCTTTCTTCTTACACAGTCCATTATTATTTCTTTAGTGGTTCTCCTAGAGATTACAACTTACATATACTGTAGAACAGTCTAATATAAACTTTACTTTTGTCACTTCCCAGAAGATGCTCTGATCTTAGAACACTAAGTCTCTGTTTACCTCTATTTTAATTTTTTTTGTGATATTGATGTTAGTTATTTTAATTCACATGTGTTTTGGGGTGCCTGGGTGGCTCAGTCAGTTGAGCATCTGACTTCGGCTCAGGTCATGATCTTGCAGCCTGTGGGTTCGAGCCCTGCATTGGGCTCTGTGCTCAAGGCTCAGAGCCTGCGGTCTGTTTAGGATTCTGTGTCTCCCTCTCTCTCTGCTACTTCCCTGCTTCTGCTCTGTCTCTGTCTCTCAAAAATAAATAAATGTTAATTCACATGCATTTTATACCTAACAAGACATTACTATCATTGCTATGTTCAGTCAATACTCATTTGTAATTCACTACATGTTTAATCTTTGCTTTGCTTTTTATTTTTTCCTGCCTATCTGTGATTCTACCGGAGATCACTTTCCTTTGGCCTGAAGAACTCTTTGTAGTATTTCTTCTAATGCAGACCTGCTGGCAACAAATTGTCTCAATTTTTGAAAAGAAATGTCTTTTTCAAATTTATTTTAAAAGATATTTTTGTGGAAATAGAATTCTGGGTTAACACTTCTTTTCTTTTAGCAGTTTAAAAACGGTATTCATTTAATTTCTATCATTGCTGTTGAAGAGTTATCAGTGCTATCATTTCTCCTTTGAAAATAATGTGTCTCCGGGATGCCCGAGTGGCTCAGTCAGTTAAGCGTCTGACTTTGGCTTCAGCTCAGGTCATGATCTCACAGTTCATGACTTGGAGCCCCACTTTGAGCTCTGTGCTGACAGTGCAGAGCCTGCTAGGGATCCTCTCTCTCGCTCTCACTCTGCCCCTCCCCTGTAGCATGTGTTCTCTCTCTCTCTCCCTTGAAAGTTAATTTATTTTGAGAAAATTATCTCTTTTTCATTTACTTAGTGATAAACTATAAATATAGGTATGGAATCTGCTTCGCAAACCAGTACCTGGCACATAATAAGCGTAAGCATTATGTAAATATTTATTGAATAAATGACCAAGTCTTCCCTGACCTCCACATTACCACTGCTTTTTCATCTTTAATTTTGTGGTGTATTTTTTTCATTCTATCTAGTGTTATGTCGTAGTGGTCACAGGTATTTTCTGCATCCACAACAACCTCAAAGCTTCTTTTTTTTTTTAAAAAAAATTTTTTTTAATGTTTATTTAGTTTTTTTTTGAGACAGAGAGAGACAGAGCATGAGCGGGGGAGGGGCAGAGAGAGAGAGGGAGACACAGAATCTGAACAGGCTCCAGGCTCTGAGCTGTGGGCACAGAGCCCGACGCGGGGCTCGAACTCACAGACTGTGAGATCATTACCTGAGCCGAAGTCGGACGCTCAACCGACTGAGCCACCCAGTCACCCCAACAACCTCAAAGCTTCTTGAGAGTCAGGCTACATCTATGCCATGTTTGTCCTTTTTCATCTTTCCTTCCCTAGGAGTATGTCACTGCACAATACACAATCACTAAGTATTTAAATTGTCTAGTGTACTAGTTAACTCTTGTGGCCTTAACAAATAACTACAAGATTTCTGGGGCATACAACAATAAACTCGTATTTTGGTCATGATTTTACAGTTGAGTAGGGACTTAGCTAATCCATTCAGAACTTGATTGAGAGGCTGTCACCTGCCGGTTTAGTTTGGGAAGGTTTCACATGAGTCTTGTCCACCTTGGATCAATGGGTTAGTTAAGTCATGTTCTCATGGCAATGGCAGAGGGCAAAAGAGCAAGTTGAAATATGCAGTTGGTCTAGGCTTAATTAGGACATTGCCATTTTTACCTGTTTTCCATTGGTCAATACCAGTCCTATGTCCAAGCCAGAAATCAAGGGATAAGGAGATATACTCTGTCAATGGTGAGTAGAACTGCAGAAGCTCATGAAAAAGAGGGTGAGGAGACAGGGCAGGCTGAAGAATGTGGACCAATAATCCAATTGACCACATTCAATGGTTTCAAATATGCTATATTAATACTAGTTCATGAAGCTTTACAGGGTTTCACAGAGCTTTAATTCATTCCTCAAAAGTTTTGAGGGCCCACCATGTGCCAGGCACTGGTCTAATCCCTGAAGATACAAAAATAAATGAGATATTTATAATGAGACAGCATTGTGAAACAAGGAAGTAGTGACTCATTTTACAGAAGGGTTAACTGACAGCTTAGTTCACAAGCCTGGTGAATAGGAAAGCCTGGAATTAAATAGAGGTTGGCCTCTTTTGCAATAATTTCTATACCACTTCCTTATTTACCTATAAATTTTGGCAGGATTAGAATGACAGAATCCATGGGGTGCCTGGGTGGCTCAGTTGGTTAAGCAGCCAACTCTTGATATTAGGTCAGGCCTGATCTCACAGTCATGAGATAGAACCAGGTGTGGAGACTCGTGCTGAGCGGAGCATGGAGCCCACTTAAGATTTTCTCTCCCTCTCTCTCTCTCTCCATTTGCCCCTCCCTCTCTCCCCTTCTGCCCATACCTCTCTCCCTTTCTCCATTTCTCTCTCTCTCCCTCTGCCCTGGCTTTCACTCTCCATTCTATATTAATGTCATTGGATAGATGAGGGTAACTTGCCTAGTTTCCTGACAACTCCAGGCCTTGCGTGTGCAATCATGCTGCTCTTAGCTAAAACAATCTCCTGAAATTCACCTTCTCCCTTTCAAAGAGCTCTTATACACATCATTTCAGGGCAATAAAACTTCAGACTGCAGAGGAAAAGACTTTGAAAAGAGACATCACAAGAAGATGAGAACCCACCTTGAAACTTTATTAGTAAAACAAAATCCTGCACTCTCCTCTCGTTGCCCTGTGCATTTTCCCACTGCCTTCCCCCAACAAGCTGTTCTTCATAGGAACATACTGATTTCATTGAATCTTACAGCTGTGGCTGGGAAGCGCCCTGAATAACAATAAGGCTTTTATGTGGAATATGACTTAATTTAGAGAAGAACGGCTGATGCAAGATGGCAGATTCATTAAACTGCCTGACTGATCAATGTACTGCCATTTGGAAAAGCGAGACTAGGAACTAAATAGCTCTTCATATTGGTTGTCAGACATTCTTTTAAATATCTTGTTATATGTTATGACAGACGGATGAGAAACAGCTTTCGGTAATCAGAGGATCAAGCCCGCAATTTGAATCTACCAGGAGGGGGGGAAAAAAAATCACCTATGTACAACAGGTGCTGTTCCCGGCTTCGAATTTCTCAAGGAGAGCTCCGTATCACAGCAGAAACAAAATGTGGTCATACTCTCTGTGGTAACAATGACAGGGGTATACGAATTCTTTATGATAAAGCAACTTCTTCCCCTGTTTTCCCAATTTATAGCGAGTAGAGGGCTCCCTAAGTTCAAGTGGGAACACTGTTCTTCCAATAATCTGTGCCAGCGAGGGTATTATTTATAAGGAAGTCACTGAAGCAGAGTCTTTATCTAAGAATTTGCAGGCCTCTGCTCCTTATTCTGGAAATAGCCATGTCCCTGAGACATCCTGGCCTTAAGCACCAGACCTCCCTTGCACGGTGCGTCACGTGGTTCCAAATCCCCAGGGAGTTGTCTTAATCAGCAGCAGCCTGCCCTGTTCTAACTAGCCCAATTAGGATTAAGAAACAAGGGAAAATTTCTTGCCTCAGAGAACAGTCATGCAAACTTCAGTGGTTTGGCAAGGCATCTGAAGTGCAGCCCACCAATGGGGAGTCACAGTTATGGACCTGAGAATTTTTAATTTTAGCTCTTTTTCAGTGGGAGTTCTACAGCTGTGGCTGTGATTTTTTTAAATGCTCTAATTTGATATAAAAAAGTGATTATCCTGTAATCGCTTTCCTGCTTGATGAAGTCCTGTCTTCCTGTGGAAAGATGTGTGTATTGGAGTATTATTCAGAATTCTTTTAAGAAAGAAAGGTCACAACATGTCAAAAATAAAAGAATTTTTCTATAGTTTTTCCCTTCCTAAGTGCCATTTCCAATCAAGGAAATAAAAGCACTATTGAAATATGTTGGCAACGGCATTTGTTGTTGGGAGAAAAAAAATGGCCCCGTTTCCCTAAGTCAACCTATCTGTGGTGTCACTGTCCCATCTGTAGGATGTCAACACATTTTATCTCATCTTCCTGTTGAGCTGATTAGAACAAGAAGACTAGTGAGTGGTAACACCGAGTTGCTTCACTGAACCATGTCATACATGTGAGGCTTTACAATAGCCCAGATGCAGTGAGCATGACATTGAGTATAGACAGAACAAGGAGATAATTATGGGAGAGTTAACCATGAGGTTTGAGGAGGAGGGCCAGCATGAAGGCTTCTCAATTAACAGGTGCAAAACAGTAAGTGTGGAGCTGGTGAATGGAAAACTGCATCAGAGGAATCTAACTGGTTTGAGGTAAATAGCCTAGTTGACTAAGAGCTGCCAAACTTTATATTGAGGCCCAGATAGTAAGTAATTTAGGCTTTATCATCCATGTAGTGTCTTTTGCATCTAACCACCTCTGTCCTTACAGCCTGTAAATGAATGGCATGGCTCTATGCCAGGAAAACTTTATTCACAAAAACAGGTGGTAAACCAGATTTGGCTGGGTGGCCTTAGTTTGCTAACCCTAGTCGCTGAAAGAGTCAGTGTGGGTGGAAGCATAGATCTTGTCAAAGACAAAGCAGAATGGCTAGCAAGGACTTAGGTTTGGAGTCATAGGAAATTGGGTTAGTTACTGCAATCACAATATAGTTTCAGAGTAGAATCAGTGGTAAGACAGATAAGCAGAGCTTATCTGGCAAATGAATAGCTTCTTAGAAACCCCCCTGCTTTGATTGAAAGAACTGTTACCCAAATCTAGGTGACACTGGATATGCAAACAGGGGCCAGCTCGTGTCATCTGAACGTGACTGTAATTATGGCAACCCTAGAATAATGTCAGAACTGGAACTCGATAAAAAGTTTTATACATAATAGAATAAAAAAATTTAGCTTGAGCAAAATAAAACACACTTCATATTCATATACTAGTTATATGTGAGCTGAGACTCATCCACAGTTGTATCTTTCGTGTAAAGGGGTAAGAAGAGTACTTAAGTCATAAAGCACTGCAAAGGCAAAAATGGGATGCAAAATACTTTTAATCCAGTCTTTGGACTCATCAAGTCCCTCAATAAAAAGTAAAAGCCATTATTTATATTTGTGTGTGTGAAATCAACTTTTATTGCACTCAAAAAGACACTGTCGTGTTTTATTTAATATTTAAAAACTGCTGTGTTGTATGGAATGATCCTCTAAAAGAGTTCTCTTAAGAAAAGGATAAATATAAAGGAAATCATTGGATATAGATTCGTGTAAACTCACTTGGATTTAGATTCAAAGCAAATACCAAATTCTTTTCTAATTAGAACTGACCATTGTGACATTTTATAACTGACTGTTTTTTTTTCCTCTTCTTTTGGTTCCTTTTCCTTATTTCCCTTTTGTCTGATCATAAGGAAAAGAAAGAGTAGGGAACTTTGTGGGGCAAATGAAGTGCTTCATTTTATTTATTTATTTATTTATTTATTTATTTATTTAACGTTTATTTATTAGTGAGACAGAGAGAGACAGAGCATGGACAGGGGAGGGTCAGAGAGAGAGGGAGACACAGAATCTGAAACAGGCTCCAGGCTCTGAGCTGTCAACACAGAGCCTGACACGGGGCTCGAACTCACGGACCGCGAGATCATGACCTGAGCCGAAGTCGGCCGCTTAACCAACTGAGCCACCCAGGCGCCCCGAAGTGCTTCATTTTAAATTAAATGCAGAATAAACTCTAGTGGTATAGCGCAGATTAGGGAAAGTGAAACAAACCAGAAAAAAAAAAAAATAAACCTCTTCTGACGTGCAAAATTAATGGAAGAACTAAAATTTGGATACTAGTAAAGACTTGAAGCATTTTAGGACATATGTTCTACTCAAGGCTTGTTGGCAATCCGGTACTGAACTTTCCTTTAAATTGCATGTCAATGATTCAGCCATAGCAACTAGAAACTCAATAATAACAAAAACAGCAACAGCAGATAAAATTGAGTCCTTGCATTACATTCAGACTACATATATTAATTTCGTGCTCAAGTTATATCTAAGAAATAGGCATCTTTAATTACTCCAATTTTACAGATGGAAAAAACTAACATACAAACATGTTAAGTAATTTGAGAAAAGTGACACATTAAATAGCAGAGGCAAAAATTTTCATCCAGAGCATCGGGTTCCAAAGCCCAAGTACCTACCTTAAATATAGAGTGGTGCCTCACATTTTCATGAAACCACTTCTAGAACCAGTGTGACAAACTTGTCCCAGGTTGCCTGCGTTTTGTTTGTTGGTTTTGGTTTTAGTATTAAAAATTCTGCTTCCCAGATGCCCCCTTGGTCTCAAGCAAACTGGGACAATTGTTCACACTAACAACCTTCACATATGTGAATTTCGCCTTGTAAAAGAAAACAAAAAGACCTCAAGTTATCAAAATACCTGTCACAAAATCTACTCAGAAATGCTCAGGCATTCGGATCAAAAGAGAACTGTCCATACCATCACAAAGTGCATTTAAATCTCATTTAGATGCAATTAGAAACCTTAGTTTAGATGCAATTAGAAACCCTAGTTTAGATGCAATTTTGGCAGAATTGGCTAATTGGCTTCCCAACTAAACAGGAAGGAGCTAAAAAGAGCAAGAGGTGAAACTAACAGAGAGAAAAGAAACTAAAAAACCTATAAGGACAAAGTCTAAAGGCATTTAATGACATTAATGACAATTGTGCATTAGTTAGGTACATTTTATTTGTCAATGACAGAAAACCAACTTGAACCATCTGCAGTAATCAGAGAAATTTATCAGAAGTACTTGCAATAGGGGCATAGATGCCATTAGAACTTGCTTCCTCTCATCATTGTTTCTCTTGTAGTGGCTTTATCTTTCAGGCTGCCTCTTACTTTGTGATTGAAAACATGAAACCAATAGCTCCTAAATATTATGTCTTCAGGCATAAGAAAAAAAAATGATTATTTTAATCCAAAATTTAAAAACACCAGGAATTTTACTAGGAATTTTACCCATTTGCCTAGTTTGGATCATGCAAACATATGTCTGAACTGGTAATCTAAGGCCAGAGTTGGGGTCATATAAGAACATGGCAGCCTTATAGGAACCATGTTGATGGAATGAGAAAGGCACTTCTCAGAAGGAAAACTATCCACGACAGTCCTCTGTTTGGCTAGATAGCATACTCCCACGTCTACTTTCAACCAATTCTCAATACACATTCTTTCTTACAGATTATCAAAAATGTCACCATGAATATATTTTAAATATCTTACATATAACTACAATTTTTTTAATGTTTATTTATTTATTTTGAAAGAGAGAGTGTGAGAGAGCACAAGCGAGGGAGGGGCAGGGAGAAGGAGAGACAGAATCCCAAGCAAACTCTGCACCATCAGCGCGGAGCCCAATGTGGGGCTTGAACTCACAAACTGTGAGATCATGATCTGCGCCGAGATCAAAAGTCAGACACCTAACCGACTGAGCCACCCAGGCACCCCTAATTACAAAAACTTAAACACTACTCCAAACTATGATTTGTACAGAATTGTTATTTGTAGAAATATACTAAAGCCTGACAAACAGGAGGGTGGTCATCCAAGTTCAGCCTTTCTCTGTGATATCATAGCTTAAGTCAATATCTCTCAGGTTAGTCTGCATCATGTCCAGATCAGTTGTTCTATCAGTAGTAATAAATTTAACAAGCCAAAATGCCCAGTGTGCAATGTTAGAGAAAAACTTAGAGCAAACTCCCACTTCAAAAGAGAGAAAGAAATTTAACAACATGCTCAGTATGTCTTGATCCATTTGAATGTAAAGTCTGTAAGGACAGGGATTTTTGTTTGTTTAACTGACCTATTCCCAGAGCTCAACACATAATAGGCACCGGTATGTAACTGTTAAATAGATGGACATCCTTTTCTTGTTTCATTCTCTGTAAGCATTGTGTGTTCCTCAGTCAACTGATATAACTCCCTGAGATCCTGTACACTGTTTGGGTATTGCATTGAGAGAGAAAAGAAATGTATTGAGTTCATTATGATTTTGAATGGTAGCATGCCCCTTGGGTTGGCTGTAAAATGGCAATCATTATTCAAAAACTGAATATCCACAGTCTTCCACTGTATGTGCTTTATTTCCTAATTGAAGTCTTCAGTTCCTGAAAGTATAGCTATGACCTAAAGAAATAGCAAACAACTAACTCAGTTACAAAGTTCATGCAAGGTTTCCTTCTATACTCCTCTTAGCTGTAGATAGATAGTAGATAGAAAATGTTGCCACTGAAATTCAGGCATTTTGGCAGGATTCAGAGAATCTGGTAAGGAGTACATATTTCCAACAATGTTGTAAATGTCATAATATGGTTCTTGTTAGGTGTGCCGATGGGTTTATTGAATGTCTTGGGGATATCACATTTTCTTTTTTAAATCTCCAAAAACAGAGAGAGAGGAAGCTATAAATGTTATATGTGGCTATGTAAGGCTGAGCTAATGAGTTTGTGTGCTCCCGTAGTACTTTGTTTTAAGAAATCACGACTTTACCCCCTTTCAGCTAGTGGGGTTTTGTTGAGGCCGATTACTCCTCTGGCTTCATTCAATGCAGGACATGTGGCCCAAGCCCAGTCCAGCAGAGTAGTTCACAACCTGGCCACAGTTATTGATTCAAGATGGGGCCGGTGACCCCAGCTGAGCCAATGAGAGTCATCCCTGGGACTGTTTTTCTGGACTAGGAGAAAAGTAGGATTCTTTTCTCTGGAAATAATAGTAACCCTAGTGCTTACAGGGATCATATTTGACAAGAAAGGAAAAACATTCCTGAGAATGAAGATCATCCAGGATGAAGACAGAAACCTGATGACATACTTTGTACCATGAATGTGACATATCTTAAGTCAAATCTACCCTGGAGTTTTCAGTTGTGTAAGCCTCAAAATTTCCATTTGACATAAACTGGATATTGTTGGGTGGCACTTATGTCTTTCAGCGGAAACATTCCAAGAGAGTTTCTCATTATAGCGATTTGATATAAGAATATGTAGTGAAATATTTATAAAGCTCTTTGAATACTTCTTGAAAAAGGTAATATTAAATTAACGTTGGCATGAGAACTCTGAATTATAAACATCTGTAAGGTTCAGATATTATACAAGCAGACATGCTAAAGAACAAGTCATAAAGATAGAATGATGTACTCAAAGAATTATGGTTCTAAATTAAAACAGATTCCACTTAGAATAAGAGCTTTAAACTTCTCTAGAATTCCAGCAATATTATCAGATCAATGTACAAAATTGTGAGTTCTCTCAAATCATATATAGCATACACAGTTATTTATATAATTTTTCTTAAAATTAATTTCCAGTTATAATTTTCAGAAATAATAGATACAATTTCTTTGTGACTTTCAAGTGATAATCATGTAAATTACAGTTTCCTTAATAGTAAGGTAAATTTCTTATTTCGGAAGTGTGAAAAAGGAATATTGAACCTGGCAATAATATAGGAATAGAGAAAGTAGCTCTTCTTCATCAAAATATAGAGAAAGGTGATTGTCTCTCAAGCTTATGTTAAATGTGTAGATATTTAACTAATGAAGGACAGTTAAGTTTATGTATCTTTTGTGAATATTAACAATTTTCTTGTGAAACTTTGCATGTAGAATAATACTAATTTACTAAGTATTTAGTAAGAAATGCTAAGAAATCAGTTGAGTGGCTTAACCAGAAAGACTATTAGAACATAGCTTAAGCATATAGTTCACAGGATGATAGCTTTTATCGGGCACATCTAATGAATTCAAGAGCTTTTTACTTTATTAAATAGACATTTATAAACAAAAGAAATTTTGGGGGGATTCACTGACTCTGTCAATTCCTTCTCTTCTCTTCTTTGATCTAGGCCTAATGGACATCTTGGGATGGTTACCAAAATTTATAGTAATGGAACTGGCAATATAATGGCAAGATAGAGGATACATTAATGAAAAGCAAGATAAATTTGTTCTGTGGCTTCTGTAGATCTGAAGGCCATAAGGAAATATTTAAGTAAATCTTTCTTGTCAGTAATAAGCCAAACCACACTCATAGATAATAATGACAAAGACATATTTAGCATAGGAAAAATACATTTGCTAAATTTTCCTGTGAATAGCACCAATTACAGTATTCCTTAGGCATGGTTTGTGAAATGAGATTTACACAAGATTTGGCAGTGCATAAATTAGTCTGAAGGCATAAGGTATGAATTCATGGAGCTATATTAACGGTTTCAGAACAACCACACATTTTTAATAAAGTGCTGGGGTGCTGTGCTGAATTCTGTTCTGTTCTGGCCAGAAGAAGTTTAGTCATTATTTTACAGGCATTTCCTACAAACATCCTCTGAATGTTAGCATGTTACTAGACACATGCAGATTTAAGAGTTAAAAAAAAAGAGGAAGAAAAAAGGAAAAAGAAGAGCCATTCTACAGACCACAGCCTGGCTTGGGGTTGAGGCAGGAGACATGGATTACAGCCTACCAACCAAATGTGTTTCCCCAAATTGGGTATATCCTCAAATGAAAAGAGTTGTGTTTTTGTTTTTGTTTTTGTCAGTTGTAATACTGGGCTAAAGCTCTTTTTAAGGTCATTCCTGTCTTTGAAATTCTACAATTTTATTATATTTTATCTTCCCTGGGAAACAAAAAATGTAATTGATGGAAAATAGATACCTGCATTTAAGAGCTACAAATATATAGAAAGGCAGCTGTTTAACTACAGATATTGAATCCACACATTCTTTAAATTTTTATTGTTTTGTTTTAGAGAAGACAGAACATGAGTAGGGGAAAGGGACAGAGGGAGAGAGAATCTTAAGCAGGCTCAATGCTCAGCCCAACATGGAACTCAACCCCACAATCCTGGGATCGTGACCTGAGCTGAAATGAAGAGTCAGACATTCAACTGACGAAGCCACCCAGGTGCCCCCAGATCCAGACACAATTTTAGAAGAAATTGTGCAGAGTTCTAAAAATTCTTTGACTCCCAACCCTTTTCCATAATAAATTGTTCATTTGTGCTCTTTTTGTAAAATAGCATTCCAAGCCTTTATCATAGTAATCATCTCTTTCTATTAGGGACAGCTGTACAGTTCTCTGGTGTATCTTTCCGGTACCCCCATCCGAAGTCCTTGTGGGTAAGACCTACCTTACTTTCTTATCCCTAGTGCCTGTTGACCTGGATTTGATGATCAGGAGATGTTTGAATAAATAAATGAATGAGTGAACAAACACTGTCAGAGAAGAATCAGTAGAACAAGAAGTTATTACTCCAGAAAATAAAAATCTTACTAAGTAATACAAATCACAACATATATGAATAAAATGTTATCAAGTTGACATTTTCCCCATTAAGACATTTTCCCCATTAATCTTGCCTATTAATCCTTAACAATCTACAATTCACCTCTGTTTTTTTTTTTTCCTACGTAGATTTTGTTTTTTAATCTAACATGATTTTGGAATCGTGGCCTGATAATTGCTATCTATTTTCTTTATCATATGATGGCCAGGGTGAGTGCTCCGTTATATGAAATGCAAGAAAGAATCTCAAAGGGTAAGTTTCCGAATACAGTCACAAACTTACCACATAACTTTCTAAGGGAGTGTCTCCCTTCAGTAATGCAGTCTATGGCAAGGATGACAAAGATGGTGGCTGTGCTGTGACCCTACCAAAGTTGATGTAAATGACAGCCAGTGCCGTTAATAGCTTGTTTGAATGCCTACTGCGTGTGAGGCATTTTGAATATAACAACTCACTTAATCCTTGTAACATCTTATTGAATTAGTTATTATTCTTTTGCTCCCTTTTGAATAAAGAATTAGCTTTAAGGAAGTAAGCAAATTTACTATTATCCCACAATTCACAGTTAGAAGGGCTTGTCTAGAACCCAGATCTTTTAGAGAGTACACTTAGCACTCTATTGCCAATCAAACCAACAGGCTAAGTACAAAATTGAATCATAAACAGAATCAAACTGTTAAATGTCATCAACATGCTTGTATTATATTAATTCACTTTACAAATTTTATTTTTAACCACACACACATTTTGAATGTGATCATATCTGCCACAAATGCATAAACAATTAAGAAGTAGATAGTGCTACTTTTTCAGTGAGGTGAATGACAATACCTTTTCTTACCAGTTGAATTTATTTCAGCCTCTGAAAACACAACCTTAAAATGTCTATGGTCCGAGAGTTATGTTGTGGGAAGCTATATTTATAAAGGATTTCTTGAAAGGTAAGCAAGTCATCCATCTCTTTAGCTAATCTTGTTTGTCTCTCCACCAGTCTGACAGCCAGAAAGTGGCACAACTTGATGACGTTTTCCAACATTTAAATTATTGCTTTTACATGGCATTCATGTAGGAATTTTTTTTAAAGCTATCTTACTGTAATCTCTATTTATTATAAGGGTATTTGTGAGGTCACTTAACCAAATAAACATACATGGAAGATTTGTGTTCCTGACCATTTTCAAGAAGTGCATTTATCCTAAGTAACCAGTGTACTTTTCTTTTATGGACGATGCTAACCTTATAAAGGATGATATTTCTCTTTTTTTTCTGACAACTAGTATACTTTGTCAAATTTCTTTCCCACTTTGAGTCATTATGCATAAAACTTGTCTCTTAGGCTTATCTTTCGTGCACAGCACACTTTGGCATCATTTCACTATTTTTCCATCATTCTCTCTTCACAATGCTTTTTTCCCCATTGTGTTATTGTAATTTCATGTTTTGGGGGAAAGTTTTCATTTCTTAAAGTAAGCAACTTTAGTATAGAAATGCTTCACAACACTTGGAGTCTTGTTTATGAAAAATCCTGTACATAGGCAAAGTTTAAAAGTCGAAGAATGACCATGAAGACCCAAGCGTGATAAGTTATGATGGTGGTCAAGACAAGAGGACACATACAGAACATGAGAGCCTCCTTTGTCAGGATACTAATAAGTTGTTTTCCTTGGTGTTCTTTGGAAGGGACACAAAGAGCAGTTAGATAGAACAAGGCTGAAAATAAGCTATACCCAACCAGTTTGCCTTTCTTCTTTCTTCTAAACTCAGTATTGCAGGACATCTGCCCCCCCCTCCAAAATTTTCTTATACCTCCATTTTAGGAAGAGTTTTGGTAAATATCTCGTTGCCTAAAACCATGCATGAAGTCAAAACATGTTAAAAATTAATTGCACATATAGCTGCTCCCTTTAAACATCAGAACTTTGGAAAGATCTCATGATCATGACAAGGGCCCTTGATAGGATGCTTTTGAAATACAAGAAAGAAACATTTCACTGACTGAAAAATTTGAACATTTTCTTATGGATCTGATCTCTTGGTATCCTAAAGTCACTTTGAGGAAATTAAATGAAACTTAGATAACTTGTAGGTTCATGTATGATCACCAGTTCACCATCATATAATCCTCATTCATTGGTCATTTTCCTGATTACCTATTGGCACATTCATGCTACCTAGCAGACAACTCATTAAAGACATTAATTAGCTCAGGAGGTTGTATGATTTAGCTAATCTGGCCCAGGGTCATGCATACATCCTCATCTAGGCAGCTCTGCTGTTACTATCTGGGGTTGTAGACGTATGTGGGAGTTGACTGTTGGCTGATCTAGGATGACCTTGACTGGGATGATGTCAGTGAGCCTTGTATCTTTTATCCATGTATCTTTTATCCTCTAGCAGTCTAGTCTTGACATGTTCTTATAACAATGACAGAGATGCAAAAGTAGGCAAGCCCACTTGAAAAAGTATCTTGCAAAACTCACGTTGGTCACACTTACTGACTTCCCGCCAACCCACGCAAGCCACATGGCTGAGGCTAGAGTCAGTGTAGAAGGGCACAACAAAGTTATGTGGCAAAGAGTCTCAATACAGGGAAAGGTGAAAACTTAGGGCCATTTTGCAAGGGGTGTTGCAGAGTTGTATTTTAGCTACCTTATAGCCCTGCAGCTTGATATAGTCCACGTTTCCATAGGATTCATGGATCTGGTAACACGTAATTTGCTCATTATATTCCCCATGGGAGAAGAATTTCTTGATCTTATTAGTGCTTTCAAAAATGAATATTGTTTATACTCTCCTACCTATCCTCTCTCTCTGCAGGAATTTGGAGGGAGGTGAGTTTCCTTTGGCTCTTTTCTTCATGACTTGAAGTATTAACTGACATTATTAATGACAAGTATAGAGTAGTGTTCTCCTGCACCCAGGAATGTTATAAGGAGATAAAAGTGAAAATGAAATGACAAAGGAAATGAGCCAGAAAATAAGACCTCTGGACAATGAAAATTTAGTACCCATGCTAAACAAGTGAAAGTCTTTTAGGTAGATTGTATAAATTCAGCTTATTATAGATTTTAAAAGAAAACAATTTTAAGGTTCCTTATCACCGTGAACAGCTGCTAGACCTCCAAATGGAATTTCCTAATGAGTATAGAAACAAAATCTGTTTCCTTATTTCCCAGATACCCTGCATTTGCCTGGCTACTAACCAATGCCGATCCGCTGCTATTCTCTATTCTGCAGCCACCTGGTCTTATTGCTGACATTTGAGTTTGGAAGGAGTATGTGCTTCTTTCTAAATTTTCCAGATATTATCCCCTACTTATACTGTACATGGCTCCTGGATTAACTGTAATAAGAAATGTCAAAAGCTCCCTGGCCTTTCTATGAGATACAACAAAGTGCTTGGAGGGTCTGGAAAAGTCCATGACAGCCATTCTCCTTTCCTCTGTGTTTGTCAGTGATGTGGAGACTGAGAAGCTTGAACCTACATTTCCAAAACCCTTTGGCAGTGAGGGTTCTTAATTTCATATAGTTTATCTGGTTAGGTTGGAACATGGGAGGAAGCCGAGCCATACTTTTGTGGCTGCTGCCATCACTGCTGGAAAGTTCGGTCAGGAAGGCTCTGGGAGTTTTTGCACCTGCTTTAGCTACAGATCAATTCCAGGAGCCACTGTGAACATCAGGTGTTGGAAGTTTCAGTGAACGCTCATCAGGTGTTGGAAATGTAGATTTAAGCTTCTTAGTCTCGGCACTACTGACAAACACAGAAGGAAGGAGCGTGGCTGTCATGGTCTCCTCAGTGAGACACTCCAAACGTTTCGCTGTGCTTCGTTAGGTGTGAGAATGAAGAGGCAGGGTGCAGTAGTCAATGTTGACTTCCTGACTCCTGGAGGGAAGCTAAGGCTGTGAATTTGCAGAGCTAGTAGCTCCTGGAGGTGAGTTCCCACTCTCTCATTTCTTTGTTATAGACAACATAGCAGTGCTCTTGGTGGGCTAGTTTTGTTCTGTTGGTGTGTGCCTCATTGCTAGAGAACTAGCTACTGAGCCTTTCGGTGATTCCATAAGCTTTTAATTCTCTTTGTTAAATGTCATTCTGCGTAAAATATGGTTGACCCTTGAACAACACAAGTTTGAATTGTGCACGTCCACTTTTACATTTTTTATAAGACAGTACTGCAAATACATTTTTTCTTATGAATTTCTTAATTTCTTTTCTCTAGCCTGTTTTGTTGTCAGAATGCAGTATATAATACATATACAGAATCAATTATTCAACCATTTTTGTTATCAATAAGGCTTCTGGTCAACTGTAAGCTATTAGTAGTTAGGTTTTGGGGGAGTCAAAAGTTATATGGGGATTTTCAACTGCTTGGAGTGGAGGGGACTGGCACTCCTAACCCCTGCATTGTTCAAGGGTCAATTATTGCTAGCTTTCTTTCTATTATTTGCAACTGAATCCTGACATAATCAAATCTTGCTAAAACCAGAGATATTGAGTTAGTTGCTTCCTTGCCTGACCAACAAAAGTAAAATGTATAATACAGACTTATGCTATTACTTCATTGATTTTTATTGCTTTTTAAAATTTTTGTTTATTCAAAATTATGAAATATTTCAGTCAAATTATGAAAAATAATGTAATAGATTTGGGATATCCATGGTAAGATTTATCAAATATTGACGTTTGGGTATATTTGCTTCAAATCTTGTTTTTTAATTAAAATATTGTAGATATGGGGCACCTGGGTGGGTCAGTCGGTTGAATGTCTGACTCTTGATTTTGGCATAGGTCATGATCTCGTGGTTTTGTGAATTTGAGCCCCATGTTGAACTCTGTGCTGCTTGAGGTTCTTTCTCTCTTCCTTGCTGTCTACCCCTGTCACACTTGTGCTGTCTCTTGCAAAATAAACTTTGATAACCAACAAAATAAAATACTGTAGATAAATTTAAATTCCTCATGAATCCCACTTCCTTTTAGCTGTCATCAGAGATGACCAATGTCCTGTAAAATATATGCATATTCCATGTATATTTTATGCTTTACATATATGAACTCCAATTTGCAGTACTGTTTTGTACATGTACACTTCATATAAATTGTTTTATGTTGCATAAATCATGTTTCACAAAATGCTCTTTCAATTAGTATTATATTCCTGACTTCTTTTTTTTTTTTTTACTTATCCAGTTAATTTATTTTACCTTATATCTATTTTTCATTGGCTGATTATATTACTTCCTTCCTGAGATTGTTCGCAAGAAGTGACTTTTTTTTAATAACATCTCAACATCAATATACTAATAATTGAATTTGTAATATCCCCTGACCGTTTACAATGGTTCTTACAATTGATCTCTTTGATTTTGCCAAGGGCATTTATATCTCTAATCCTTTCAGCTTTAAAACTTTGGGATCATTATTTTCATTATTGATCAATTCATCAAACACTGGATTTTTGTCAGCCTCTGTGACAAAATGTGCTAAAATGTTCTTTCCAGAGAGATTCCTAAAGGAGCTTCCCCCCACCCCCACTCAACTTTCTCTGACAGACTCTTCCTTTCAGAACATTTAACACCATGTATACCAATATTTATTTATATTCTTGTCTATTTGTTGCCTGTCTTCTCCAATCAACTGCAAGATCTGCAAAATTTGGGACTGGGTCTTTATATCTAGTACTAGTTTAGAACATGATTAGAGCTCAGTAGATATTTGAATGACTGTATGCATGCACTTTATAGACCATTGCATTGTAAATTCAACCAGTCACAATTCTTAAGAATTTTTTTCTTCAAAACAACAATAATATAAATATAAACATGGGACTTTGACAAAAAAAAATATAACAATAAAGAAATGCTTGTATTTATTTATTTTTAAAATTTTATTTAAATTCAAGTTAGTTAACCTACAGTGTAGTATTGGTTTCAGGAGTAGAATCCCGTGATTCATCACTTCCCTATAACACCCAATGCTCATTCCAACAAGTGCCCTCCTTAGTGCCCATCACCCATTTACCCCAACTCCCCGCCCCCCACCACCACTCCCGCAACCCTCAGTTTGTTCTCTGTCTTTAACAGACTGAGCCACCCAGGTGCCCCGTCTGTTAAGTGTCCGACTCCGGCTCAGGTCTTGATCTCATGGTTTGTGAGGTAGCACTCTGTGCTGACATCTCAGAGCCTGGAGCCTACTTCGGATTCTGTATTCCCCTCTCACCCTCTGTCTCCCTCTCTCTGTCTCTGTCTCAAAAATAAGTGAGTATTAAAGAGTCTCTTATGGTTTGCCTCCCTCTCTGTTTTTATCTTATTTTAGAGCTTAGCACATTGCCTGGTCATATGTTTAAAATTATAAATATTAAAGTATTTTATGTATGTAAAGTGTTTTATTTTTACCTTAGGATAAATGGCACAAGGTAAAATCACCTTGTCAAATATGTGACCTATTATAGCAATAGCTTAAACTTTTCACATGAATAAATTGTTTCCTATTAATAGCATGAATTGAAATCATAATCAAGCCTAACTTCAAGCACATAAAAATGTGCAAAAATAATAGACACCTATGTACCCACCTCCAAGATTAAACAGATGTTAACATTTTGCCATATGTGCATCGAATCTGTCTCTGAAAATGAAAAATAATGCAGATTCAGTTAACTCCTCCCTCTGTTTCCTTTCCTCCCCACCAGTCACCACTACTTTAAAGTTGTTTATCTTTCCCCTGTATGTCATCATGTATATAAAAAAAAGTACTGTAGTACGTGATGCCGAGTGTCACATGATCACAACTGAGCCAATGGTTCTTGAAATTCGCTTTGATATACAAGTGCCTTGGATTACAAGCATGTTTCTGGAACGAATTATGCTTGCAAACCAAGGTTTCACTGTATAAATTTTTTATGTGTGCACTCTGGGGCCCTTATTTGATGAGGGGAAAAAAACCATGATTACAAAGCATAGTTAGATGCAAAAGTGAATACTTCTGTAGAATGAGGAAAAAAAAATACAACATGTTTAAAAATGTGAAGAGCCGATAAATATGGCAAGCATTTCGCATTCCCCAAAAGTAACATAATATTTTAAGATAAGTTGTCTGACCTACCTCTATAATACATGTTTATTTGTGACCACATAGTCTTTGATTCCCTCTTCCCATGACACCACTTCTTAATAATTTTTATGGAGCAATTAGAAAATTGTTTGCCTTGTAGCATGAATGAACTTAATTTATTTTTATTATTGATAGCTGGAGTGTATTGAACTTACTACTTCATGCTTCTTATGCTGATACAGGCTTTTGCTCAATATATGTAGGGATTCAGAAGGAAGGAACGCTCATCGGTAGAGGTTACTAGCTTTGCTAGAGGGCAGCAGCTGTGGCTGAGGGAAGGCCTGACCTGTCTCAAGAAAGTAATGCATGCTTATTTCTTTACTATCTAACTTTCTACTTTATTAAAATAAATAAGTGTAAATATTTTACTAACCAAGTATGTGCATCATTGATAATTTCTCCCCGTATCGGCTACCCTTCAATACCCTAACACTGAAAGTTTTATGTTTAACTGTGAGTTAATATGCAGAAAAAAAAAATCTTCCCTGGAAAGAGGCCTATGCAAGCGAAAGCTGCCAAAGCTTAAGGTTCATTTAACTCCATGTTAAATCTCCCTTCATCTCTGTGGGTTCATATTTTATATACATGGGTTCATTTTGTACTTTAAAAAATCTTTGTGGTTGAAAACTTTAATTTTGAGGATTTTCATGTGGATACATGTAGATATACTCTGTTTTGCTTTAACTACTGCCAAGTATCCCATTGCACTAATCCACCCCATTTAATTTTTCTACTCTTTTTCCAAGCGGCATTTAGAGTTTATCTTATCTGTTTTTGGTATGATTAATGCTGCAGAAACATTCTTCTACCTGTCTCCTTGAACATGTGTGGCACTGTCTCCAGGGTAATCAATTATAGTAAAATTCAGGATCCTGGGATGTGCCTACCTTAAACAAATTGCTAACCAAAATGGCTCTATGATTTTTATCTTTTACTAATAGAGTCCCTGTTACATTTTCATCAATATCTGGTGTTCCTATTCTCCTTAATTTTGACAACCAGTTGAATGTGAGAGGGGTTCTTACTGTTATTTTCATTTGCATTTAACTTTTTACCAGTGATCTTGGACTTCTAATACTTTCTTCATGTTTATTTCCTCACCTGTGAATTGCCCATTTGTATCCTTGGATTATTTTTATTGGGTTTGTGTCCTTTTGATTTTTATTGATTTGAAGAAGTTCATTGTATTTTCCAATTGCTAATTCTTTATCTGTTATATGGGTTATGAATATCTTCTTTCGGTCTGTGACTTATTCTGTTTCTGATCTCTTGTCATACAGAGGTTTTCAATTTAATATGGCAAACTATTTTCTATAAATTTTACCCTTTCCTTCACGTGTATGAGAATATTCTCTATCCTACCACAAAGATATAGTATCATGTTTCTTTCCTAAAATTTTGAGTTTTCTTATGTGGAATGTGTTGGTGCTTTCAGTGAGATATCCCCTTATGACTGTCAGAATGGCTAACATTAACAACTCAGGCAACAAAAGATGTTGGCAAGGATGTGGAGAAAGAGGATCTCTTTTGCATTATTGGTGGCAATGCAAGCTGGTGTAGCCACTCTGGACAACATTATGGAGGTTCCTCAAAAAACTAAAAATAGAACTACAGTATGACCCAGCAATTGCATTACTAGGCATTTATCCACGGGATACAGGTGTGCTAAATATGCACCCCCATGTTTATAGCTGCACTATCAACAATAGCCAAAGTATGGAAAGAGCCCAAATGTCCATCGATGGATGAATGGCTAAAGAAGATGGATACACACACACACACACACACACACACACACACACACACACACAATGGAGTATTACTCAGCAATCAAAAAGAATGAAATCTTGCCATTTGCAATTACGTGGATGGAACTGGAGGGTATTGTGCTAAGTGAAATTAGAGAAAGACAAAAATCATATGACTTCACTCATGAGTACTTTAAGACACAGAACTGATGAACATAAGGGAAAGGAATCAAAAGTAATATAAAAACAGTGAGGGGGACAAAACAGAAGAGACTCATAAATATGGAGAACAAACAGGGTTACTGGAGGGGTTGTGGGAGGGGGGATGGGCTAAATGGGTAAGGGGCATTAAGGAATCTACTCCTGAAATCATTGTTTCAGTATATGCTAACTAATTTGGATGCAAATTTTAAAAAATAAAAAATAGAATTAAAAAAAATTTAAAAAACGATAGGAAAAAAAAGTTGACTTGAGTGTATTATATGAAGAAATATTTTCCACATAATTAAAGCTGCATTTGGTCAATATTCCTTCCTTTTGCCATATATATATATGTAAAGCCAATTAATTCATTTCATCAGAATTGGAATCCTGACTCTACCCTTACTAGCTGTAGGATCTTAGACAAATTACTCAACTTCTGACATTCCTCAGTTTATACAGCTAAAAATAATGCACCACTTATCGACACTGTAAAATTATAAGTATGAACATTTTAAGTGAGTTCGTGACCTGTATTAAACGACACTAATAGCACCTTAGTAATCGTGCCTTTCTTTTGAGGACATTAGGTATAGTTTGATAACTAAAGGAGTAAAGATGGAGGTCAAAATATCTTTATTATTATTTTTTTAATTATTTTTTTAATGTTTATTTATTTTTGAGACAGAGCATGAATGGGGGAGGGCCAGAGAGAGGAAGACACAGAATCTGAAACAGGCTCCAGGCTCTGAGCTGTCAGCACAGAGCCTGACGCGGGGCTCAAACTCACGGACCGCGAAATCATGACCCGAGCCGAAGTGGGCTGCTTAACCGACTGAGCCACCCAGGCGCCCCAAAATATCTTTATTATTAAAGATAAGTTAAAGAGCATAGTATATAGGATCAGGCCAGTATGCTTATTTATAACTTCAGAATTAGGCAAAGTTTTCCATTTAGTGATGGGCAAGGCTGGAATAGGGCAGAGTTGACATGTGGAAGGCCTGGATAGGTAAAAATTACCATATTTTGCTGAGATGTTCTTTGAAATGTTGCATAGGTAAAATTTTGTTCATAAGTGATGTTGAGCTACTCATTTCTTGTACTGTCTTAGTTATATATTAAGATTATACTAACTTGTTTTGTGTTTGTTTTGGGGGAATAATTTGCTTAAAATTTGGATCATTTGTATATTAGAAGTTGGGTAAAATTTCTTTATAAAACCACCTGGATCTAAATCTACCCACCCACACACTATAGGTTTATTTGTATGTATGTGTAGATTCTTTTCTATTCTTCATTCTCTTAAATCATTATAGGACTACTCAGTTCTTCTACTTGTTCTTCAGTGAGTTTTGGTAAATTATATTGTTCCAACAAATTTTCATTTCATCAAAACTTTCAATTTTAATGCAATAAAATCATTTATAGTATTATATGATATTTTCAAATCTTTAGTATATCAGTTAATTTCCTTTCTTTATTCCTGGTACCATGGGGATGTATGTGTATGTGTGGGTAACAATTTTTGTGTTTATATGTGTGCTTGTGTGGGTGCCTTTTCTTTTCTTCCTCTGAACAGTAATACCAGAATCTTGTCTAATTTATTAATCTTTTAAATCATCAACTTGGATTTTGTCGAGGTTTCCTCTTTGCCTGCTTTTTTTTCTATTTTTACTGATATTTACATCCTGCTTGTGTTTTCCTATATTCCATTTATCTGAATTGTTGGATGCTTATTTCTTATTTCTTTACTGTAATCATTCAAGTATAAAGATTTTCCTCCTATGTAGTTTTAGCTTCATCTCACCCAATTTAATATAGTTAAATTTCCATTACATTTTCTTTTTTTCCCCCCATGATTTTGTTAAAAGGATCTTAAGTTATCCAAATAAGAGGGGATTTATAGTTCTCTTTTTATAATTTATTTTATATGATTATATAATATTTGATGCTTTTTTGTGTAATTTTCAAGAATTTTTGTATATCCTAATACGCTCTTATTTTGGAGAAAAATTCTATGACTAATTGAAATGAAAATAAATTTTCTGCCAGTTGCAGGGCTTTATATACCCAGAGATATTACTTCAAACCTATCAATTGTGCTCTCAGAGGAAACTCCATACTATTTTCCAGTGTGGCTGTACCAGTTTGCATTCCCACCAACAGTGCAAGACGGGCCCCCTTTCTCCACATCCTCCCCAACACCTGTTTTTTTCTGGTATTGTTGATTTTTCTGACAGGTGTGGGGTGATATCTCATTGTGGTTTTGATTTGTATTTCCCTGATGATCAGTGATGTGGAGCATCTTTTGTTTTCTGCCCATCTTTTTTAATTGGATTATTCATTATTCAGGTGTTGGGTTTGATAATGTCTGTGTATATTTTGGATACTAACCCTTTATCAGATAGGTCATTTGCAAATAATCTCCTGTTTCGTATGTTGCCTTTTAGTTTTGTTGATTGTTTCCTTTGCTGTACAGAAGCTTTTTATCTTGATGAAGTCTCAATAGTGCATTTTTGCTTTTGTTTCCCTTGCCTCAGGAGACCTATCTAGAAAGAAATTGCTACAGCTGATGTCAAAGAGGTTATTGCCTGTGTTCTCCTCTAGGATTTTTACAGTTTAAGTTCTCACATTGAGGTTTTTAATCCATTTTGAGTTTATTTTTGTGTATGGTGGAATAAAGTGGTCTAGTTTTATTCTTCTGCATGTTGCTGCCCAGTTTTCCCAGCACCATTTGTTGAATGGACTGTCTTTTTTTCCATTGACTATTCTTTCCTGCTTTGTCAAAGATAAGTTGACCATACAGTTGTGGGTTCACTTCTGGGTTTTCTATCCTGCTCTGTTGATCTATGTGTCCATTTTTGTGCCAGGATCATACTATTTTGATCACTCTACCTTTGTAATGTAACTTCAGGTCTGAATTGCAATGCCTCCAGTTTTGCTTTTCTTTTTGAAGATTGCTTTGGCTATTCAGGGTCTTTTGTGGTTCCATATAAATTTTAGGTTGGTTTGTGCTAGTTATGTGAAAAATGCTGTTGGTATTTTGATAGGGATTGCATTAAATGAGTAGATTGCTTTGGGTAGTACATACATTTTAACAATAGTTGTTTTTCCAAGTAATCAGTATGGAATGTCTTCCCATCTCTTTGTGTCATCTTCAATTTCTTCCATTGGTGTTTTATAGTTTTCAGAGTACAGGTCTTTCATCTGTTTTGTTAGGCTTATTCCTTGGTATCTTATTATTTTTGGTGCAATTGTAAAGAGGGTTGTTTTCCTAATTTTTCTTTCTACTCTTCATTATTGGTATAATGAGATGCAACAAGGTATAGTTTCTCCCATTACTAACATCTTAATTAATATGGTACTTAAAAATAAGGCAATATTGATTTATTATAATGACTATGGTACTATTGAAGATACATAGTTTATTTAGGTTGCCTTATTATTTACCTAATGTCCTTTTTCTGTTCCAGGGTCCATCCAAGCTACCAAATTGCCTTTACTTGTCACATCTTCTTATGCTCCTCTTGGTTCTGACAGTTTTTCAGACTTTGCTTACTTTTTATGACCTTGATAGTTTTTCATAGTATTGGTCAGCTATTTTTTAGAGTTCTACTCTTTGGTAATTTGTCTGATGTTTTCCTCCTCATTCAACTAAGGTTATGGTTTTTTGATAGGTAGACTATAAAGGAAAGGTGACATTTTCATCACATCATATTGATATATGTGCTATCCCCAGGATTTTTCATTGTTAATGTATTTGATCATAATCACCTATAGAAGTAGCATTTATCAAGTTTCTTCACTAGAAAGTTAATATTTTTTTCCTCTTTCCACAGTGACCTCTTTGGAAAGAAGTCATTCTGCACAACTCACACTTAAGATCTGGGGGTATATGCTATTCTTTATGAAGGCTGAATATCTATATAAATTATTTGGAATTCTTCAAGGGGGATTCATCTAATCTCCCTCATTTATTTATACAGTCATTTATTTCTATTGTGAATTTGTGAATATTTTATATGCTTTGGGCTATAATCCAATACTACTCTACTTCTCAAATTGTTCCAGCTTTGGCTATTGAGTCAGCTTTCAGTTAATTCCTGTGTTCTTTTCATATACCTCCAGAAATTTATTTATATTTTTATTTATGTTTATTTAATTTTTTTTTTGCAGTTTAATTTTTGGCACTGCTAGATGCTCCAGGCTCCCCTTGCTAACTTTTTGTTCCAGTCCTTAGTTAGCCAGTTCCCCAAGGAGCCATATTTCCTGCTGTTGGACACCAAGATGTGGGCTTTAGTCATTCTGTATGCTTACTAGGGCCACTACTTACTTCTTAACAATTTGGATGAACTGATGGCAGCTAGGGTTGAATTTATTTAAAGTTTTATATCCTTGTTTCCTTTTATTGCTTTTTGTATACAATTTAGAAAGTACAGAAATATGTACACATTTTTATATACATGTAAATAGGCTAAAAATCAATATACAGTTTTTCAATATACAGTTTTTCTTTTCCTTGTACTTTTAAATAATATGCACTTTCCTGTCATTTTTCAATTTTTAAGTGACTTTTACATTTTAATTCCAGTGAAGTTAAAATACATTGTTATATTATTTCAGGTGTATAATAGAGTGATTGAACAGTTCAATACCTTTCTCAATGGTCATCGTAATAAGTGTACTCTTACATCATTTATGATAGCTGTATAAAATCAATGAATGCATAAATATATTTATATTTGTAAAGTTAAACATTTAGGTATCTTCAATTTTTAACATTTTAAGTGGAAAGACTATTTTTTATTAATTTTCAATTACTTAGAGTAAATCTCTAAAAGCATATTTTTATGGTCAAATAACTTACATATTCAAAGCATGATATGGTTTGTCTACTTATTTTCCCAAAGAATAACAATATTTATTTCCAATACTACATAAGTCTGTTAATCTTTCTATGACCTTTAGAGTCATAGAGTTAACAATAATAGTTTTTAAATTTTACTTGATTAGAAAAATATTCTTATTCTGGTTTTGATTTTCATCTTTTATTTCCACAAAGTCTGGTAGCTATTTCATTTTTTATTTGCCTTAATAAATGAGCAATGGAAATGTCATCTAGACCCTCCACCTGTTAGCTCTTTCCTGGCTTCCACAAAAGACAACCTGGGCATTTCATTGGCTCATTTATTGTAGATTTGTAAAGATCATAGGAAAAGGATATATTGCATAGGTGGAACACAAAATTGTCATCTCCACCCCAGCTTCTACCAATGCTCCCTCTTGCCCTCCATTTCCTTCTCATTTCTCTCTTATGATTGATTGGAGACCATAGTTGTTTCTTTGAGCTCTCGCCTTTTTTTTTTCCTTAAGTGCCTTTCAAGATATTCTCTAGAGGAATTCCATTGAATACATTTGGTTCCCTTTCATTATGTCCATAGTTTCTCTTTCCAAAATTTTGTGTTGGGTCCTTTAGTAGATGCTGCTTTGAAAATAAATAAATACTACTTATTCATTTTAACATTTTCATTTATTAGATGCTGGCAAGATGCCAGGCAGGCATGATACTCAGCACTGGGAATGGAAAACAAATGCCACATGCTTTCACTTTAAGTTGTTTACAATAGTGTGGGAGACACTTAAGCCTCATGACTGTTTTGAAGCAAATGAAGATTAATTATTTTAATCACAAGGAGCCATGAGGCTCATGTTAGAAGCGCCTCTAGAAAGGAACTGTGGCTCTCACTTTAGTAATTCCCCATGGAAACCATCTGAGAACATACTCAAAATGTCAAAAAGATGAGGAATGAAAAAGACCTAGAAATAGAAAGGGACAGAGGGAAGGGAGAAGGATTGGGAAGAAGAAAATAAAACGATACAAAGAGAGAAAAATGCACATGTGCTCTGGAGATGCAAATATACTGAAAAAAAAAAATGGAAAGTTCAAGAAAGAATTAGAAAGATGGGGATACTTCTATATTACAAACCTTTGCAATATTTTAAGCTTTACCTTTTTTTTCTCACCACTTTTTCTGTTTCAAATATAAAGCTAACTCCAAATTCTGCTTATTGCTTTCTCTGGAAAGTTTCTTAAATTCAGTATCTCTTCTCCTTTTTCATCCATAACCCCCAGCGGTTCATTGTAATGTGCTTTCCTCTTCCTCCCACAGGCCCCAGGGATTTGCCTACCTGCTGTCAACATCAACTCTTCCATCTGTATTATATTCCACTGGGGCTCTGGAAGAATGTGCCAGTCCCTAATTTCTCCCTTTGCTGCTGTTTTTGAAACATCCACACAGTTCCTTCCGGCTTTCTTAAATTTCTTTGTTTTCTCTGTGTGGTTTTGTTACTGATAGTAATTAAATTAAAGCACATAGCGATGAACCATTAATAAACCCTATCACCTACTGACAGTAATGATAATTGTTAAACTCTAGATGCTAGGCTTTGTGATAATACCCTTGTATTTTAAATCCAATTTAATCCTAACAACGATTTTATGGGATTGTCTTATCTATGAAGTATTTGTGATGTCTCAGACTACAGAGGAGGAACCCAAGTCATTGGGAGGTGGAAAGTGTAAAATAAAAGTTTCGGAAGAATAGGAAATCTTAAAAGAATGAAGAGATTGTTTTTGGGGTGCCTGGGTGGCTCAGTTGGTTGAATGTGTGACTGGGTCAGGTCATGATCTCATAGATAGTTCGAGCCCTGAGTCAGGCTCTGCCCCTTAGCCGCTCATGCTCTGTCTCTCAAAAATAAACATTAAAAAAATTAAAAAAAAATTGTTTTCACTTTATTTTTACACTGTATAAATGTTAGGTGTATAACATGTTGGTTTGATATACTTATATATTGTAATCTGATTGCCATTGTAGTGGTAGCACCTCTATCATGACACCTAAGTGTCATTTGATATTTTTTGTGGTAGGAATAATCAAGACCTAGTCTCTTAGTAATGTTGACTATAATACAATATCGTCTAGATTCACTACACTATGCAGTAGACCTCCAGGACTTCTTTATCTACTAGCTGCAAGTTTGTATCTTCAAACAGTCTCTCTCCTATTCTTATTTGTATATTCACTGTTTTTTGTTTTGTTTTGTTTGCTTTTTTGTTTGTTTTTTTTTAGCTAAAATTTAGATCATACTTAATTGAGACTGCCGTTTCGGGACAGATTCCTTATTGATGTCACTCCTGACAAAATCATTCTTACCCCTCCTTTGATCATTCTTATTCCTGGAAATAGAATTTGTTGTGCATCCCCTCCCCCTTTCTTTCCTTGTCTTTTCCCCTGTTGTCACTGACTTCATTCATTCATACACTTAGCAAACATATTGAGTTTTACTGAGTGCTGTAGACTGAAAATGCTCTAGATATGGCACTGAACGAGGCAGATAGAGACAGTCCTGCCTTCCTGGAAATTCTAGTCAAAGGAAAAGCCAATAAGTAAATAATACATAAGTAATCCTAGATTTTATTAGTGTTATGAACTAATAAAACTAAATAGGTGACAATCAGTAATCGTAGGGGTAACTTTCTTTAAATAGGATAATCTTCTTTTCTAAAGAGCTGACATTTTTTTTTTCCCCCCAAGGCCTGAATGAATGATGAGAAGAAGCTAAATGTGAATTCCCTTGGGGATATAGCATTTCTTTTACAGAGAAGAATAACTTCAAAGTTGTGAGGCAGAGACAAAGGAGAGAGAAGTAAAAAAATAAGGTCAGAATGATGAGAAGAGCGGAGTCTTGCACTCACTGGTAAGAGTCAGGGATTTATTGGAATTGCTATGAGAAGCCATTGGTGAGTTTTCAGCAGGGGAGTGATATAATCTGAATAATTTTTTTTTTTTTAATACACTGCAGATGCTGTTAGGCCAAATGAAATTTTAGGTGCCAAAGAGTGGGTGATTCAAATTCTCCAAGGCTCATATGAGTTCTATTTATATCCCAAAAGAAAACTCCATATTCTCAGAGTTCTTTGGTTTCCTGCAAGAAACTTAAAGACTCTTGGCTGTTCCCTTCTGAAATTAGACTACTTTTTTGGTATTGCTTTTCTTCCACAAAGAGAAAGCAATGAGATTTAACATACCCATAAAAGGAAAACTGTGATCATGCTGGTAGATACCTGGATTCTTGGAAGAACCTTGTCTTTCTGGCAGTTTGGACCCAATAGTTCAATTGTACGGCATAACCTATGATGTACAGGAGGTAGGTGGGAAAAATCGCACTTCTCCCCAGCTGTGAGACTGTGGGCTGTGCATGTTCTTTCTCTGGGCATTGGATTCATCTTTCATAAAATGAGA
Source organism: Prionailurus viverrinus (assembly GCF_022837055.1). NCBI lineage: Eukaryota > Metazoa > Chordata > Mammalia > Carnivora > Felidae > Prionailurus > Prionailurus viverrinus. The sequence goes on from NC_062564.1 coordinate 175,822,110, forward strand.
GGCTTGGTCTAGAACAAAACTTCTCAAATGCAACTATCAACATGGTGGGCTGCCTAAGTCTCGTTGTGAGGGACTGCCCTGCACATGTCCTCATGTTTATCAGCAGCCCTGTCTTCTACCCACTACAAACCAGTAGCATCTCCTGGATAATTAAGAATGTTTTTAGACAGGGGCGCCTGGGTGGCTCAGTCAGTTGAGCAACCGACTTCGGCTCAGGTCATGATCTCACGGTCGGTCTGTGAGTTCAAGCCCTGCGTCAGGCTATGTGCTGACAGCTCAGAGCCTGGAGCCACTTCAGATTCTGTGCCTCCCTCTCTCTCTGCCCCTCCCCCACTCATGCTCTGTCTCTCTGTGTCTCTGAAATAATAAACATTAAAAAAAAATTTAAGAATGTTTTTAGACAGTCAAGTGTTCCCTGATGGGTAAAATCCTCCATAATTGAGAGCCACAGGTTTAGAAGGACTATTTCTTTTCCTCTACGCACTTAAATTTTAAATGCATAAAGAACTCCAGCAACAGTCAGAGATTCTGGTGCACTTTTGATATATTTCTTAGGAAGATATTTTCTGCTGAGAAATGTTAGGATCCTTTCCCCCCCTTTCTCCCTATCACCATGGCACCAAATTAACTCTCTGAAGTGACTCAGTACAGAGAGTGCTAAAGTCAAGGTGAATATCCCTTTCTCAAAAGCTGGTATATAATGAATTGAAGGCTGCTTGTTCTTCAGGTATGTAAATTTCATTTGTCTTTCAAAAGCCCAATGATTCATTAAGGGAAGAAGAAATGGTTGTGCATTTTAGTTTGCAGAAATAGAAAGTAAATCTAAGTGGGGAAAGTTACACTTCTAGTGATCACAACCTTATTTAAATTGAACTTCTCTATTACTTCTAAACAATATGGAAGGAAATATGCCAACTAGGGTAATGTACTTCAAAACATTATATCATTTATTAAAATTTGTATTGACTTTGAGAAAGAGAGAGGGAGCAGGGGTACTCCAGCAGGGGAAGGGCAGAGAGAGAGAGCATCCCAAGCAGGCTTCATATTATCAGCACAGAATCAGATATGGGGCTTGATCTCCCAAACTGCAAGATCATGACCTGAGCCGAAATCAAAAGTCAGACCCTTTGCTGACTGAGTCACCCACGTGCCCTTGTATTTCATATTTAGACCAAATGTCTGCACTGCTTGTGATATTTCTCCAAGAATCCCAGGTGAGTCACCATCCTCTTAGACTTTGAAATGCCACCTGGTCACTGTCACCTTATTATGCCTTGTTACCTGTGAATCTTACTTACCCTTTTTTTCTTTGGTATACTCTCCACCCATTTCCTGTATGACCAAAACGTGATCCTTCAAAGCACAAATCAACCATCAGCTTCTGGAAAGTTTTCTTGGTCCAACACTTCAACATCATTTGGATACTGCTGCTTTGTGTTCACAAATACCATGGGTCTAGCAAGAGAAACTGAAGAGTCCAGTTTGGAGGCTATAACTTATCCAAGTAAAAAACGATAAACAATTAGGGCCATGGCAGATAAAGTGGCACTTATTGGAAATAAGCATATAGATTTAAGATACAGTTTATGTATTGACCCAAGCCCTCATAAGTCCTCTAGGGATTGAATAGTGTGTGAGAGAAAGGAAGGATGTCCTTGCATTTTTATTGAGACTTACCTGATTTTTTTAAACGTTTCTTTGCACCAGAAAAAAAAATGGAATATAAATATTTGCCTTCTACTCCTAAGAGGGAAATTAATAGTTCTTAGGAATCTAATGAACTGGGCTGAGTTGAATAAGCTTTTAAGATATACGGTGAAATACAGAAGAGAGTATGAGGTCTGACAGGAATAAAGAAGTAAGTCTTTCCATGAGAAATATGGAGGCTGGAGTAAGAGGGCAGTGGACTAAAGGAGGCTCCATGATTTTGCAATCTGATTACAAAATATTTGCCCTAAAATAGGGCACTTTGGCTTGAAAGTGACAGACCTTGCAGAGACCCACTATGAGGATCTTTGTTCAAGCGCCCAGGAGCCGTGTGAAATCCTTTTCATTTTTTTTCCTTTATTATTTTTAATAGCCTTTTTAAAGAGCAGTTTTAGGTTCATAGCAAAATCGAGGAGAAGATAGAAATTTCCTGTGTGTTTCCTTTCCCAACATATATGCATAGCCTCCCCCATTAATCAACATCCCCCACCAGAGGTCGCATTTGTGACAACTGATGGATCTACAATGACCTCATACTCCTCCCCAGTCCATAGATTGCATGAGGGTTCATTCTCTGTGTTGTATATTTGGTGGATCTGGACAGATGTAAATGGCATGTATCCAGCCTTATAGCATCATACCAAGTAGTTTTACTGCCCTAAAAATCCTCTGTGATGAGGACTTCTTCCAAATGTTTCAGTAGGAATGTTGGGGTGAACAACTGTGATGCTCTGACTCTAGTTTGAGGACCTGCACAACTGCTGCGGAACCCCTGGATCTGAGCCCAGGGAGGCTGCCCCTAGGGTAGAGACCAGCTCTGGCACAACTTCCTGGAGAGGGCAGTTTGGCCTGGTTGCTCCCAGCAGTCCCCCCACACTTTGCTGCACTGGGAGAATCACTCCTGTAACAGAATCACCTGTTACAGGAGCCTCGCAGGGCCAAATCCAGCACAGGGAACTGCATAGCTGCTGAAGGAACAGAGATGCTGATGTGGAGAGGCCGCCTTCCCCGTGGGCAGCCCCAGGGTGTAACTCCATGCTCTGAGGCTGGAGGCATGGTGGGATACAGGTGCAGCTGGTAGATACCTGATAGGGACAGGGGCTTCAAGACAGGGGTGGTGCTGCAGCAGGGTGCCCGTCAGAGGATGGGCAAGATGCTTTAGTTTTTACCTAACGTCCTTGGCCCTGCAATCCCATCTAGCCTGCTCCATTAAATTTAGAAATCATGTCTCCTTAGGCTTCTTCAGACTGTAACCTTTTCTCAGATTTTCCTTATTTTTGATGACCTTGACAGTTTTGAGGTATACTAGTCAGGTAATTGAAGACTTTCTCTCAGTTGGGATTTGTGTGATTTTTTTTTTTCATGGTAAAACAGACGTTATAAATTTTAGGGAGGAAGATTGCAAAGATAAAGTTCCAAACTCCTCATCCTCTCAAGAATATATGCTATCAGTATGATTTATCACTGTTGTTGGTAGCCTCAATCACTGGTCCAGGGAGTGTTTGTCAGGTTTCTCTACTTTCTTCCTCCTTTCTGTTTTGCATAACCTTCGAAAGGAACCCATTATGGCTAGCCCACACTTAAGGGGTGGGGAGTTACGTTCCTTCTATTTGATTGGAAAATACTTACATACATTATTTGGAACTTTTCTACATGGGAGATTTGTCCATTCTTTTTGTATTCATTCAATCATTGATTTATTCAGTTATTGATATCAATATGGAATCATGGATATTTATACTTTAAGCTGTAATAGAGTAATACATTATTTTGTTGCTCAAATTGTTTCAGCTTTGGCTATTGTCCTTCTTTTAGTTGGCTCCTGTGTCCCTTTGACCTATCCCTATCATTGAATGTGTGCATGTGTTTACTTATTTTCTGGGAGTCCTTGTTTTGTAAAGCATAAAGAACTAAGAGAACACAGCAAATGTTCATAACTTGAGACTTACACCTACCAAATATTTAAAATATGCTAATCTCCAGATTTCATCTCAGTAAAGAATTATATCCTGCTGAAAATGTTGCTAAGTAAAGAAAGGTGGGGAGAACAACTTTTTTTTTTTCTTCCTGACAGACTCTCTTCTTGACTAAAATTTAGTTAGGCTTCTTTGAACCCTCTTCTTGTATAGACCTTGTTCTTGGACTCTGTCTTCAGCCTGAATAGTCCAGTTGTAGAAAGAATCCTGCCAAGTAAGTTTAGAGACAATTTTCTACCCTTGCTATGTGATCAGTTCCTTATCCCTTGCCCTAATAATCACCCTGGTCTGCCTTGAGCAAGAATCCTGTTAAGTCAGTTTAGCAAGAATCTCCCTGCCCTTGATGTCTCGTCTTAGCAATGGTCTATCCACTAACCCTTTCACTTTGCTCCTTCATTATAAATCCCCACTTACCCTTGTTGTGTTTAGATTTAAGCACTGTCTCTGTCTCTCTCTCAGTGAGATCATCTTCTCACCATTTGCAAAAGCCCTGAATAAAATAAAAGCCCTGACACTCTTTGAAAAAACTAACACTGGTTATTTTTTTCTTTAACAAGCTTACCTAATTTTAATAGTTAAGTTAGTTATCTGGAATACATAAGCAGTAAATTCATTTTGGAGAAATCTCCCAATAAGAGGTCAATTATGCATTGTATTTTACCATATCTAGAAGGAAATCCACCTTTTCTTGCTGTCTTCTGTCTCTGAAGAATGGCAATTGAAACGTTCTGTCTTCTCAAAACTTCTGTAATGGGCAGTACAGGGGCCCCCAGGCATCAGGTCCTATTCAAGGCGCCATTCTTTTTCATGGCACATAGCCAAAGTCCCAAAATTGTCGTTACTCTTTTGAACTTGTGGTCTGGGGCCCTAGTGATGAACTGAGTTTTGGTTTCTTTCCCAACAGAACCTTTATTTTCTCATGTAAGTTTTTGGCCTCAGTGATGGTGGTAATGGGGCCACTTAGGCCTATGAAATCTGCCTTGTAGGGAGGAGTTTCCTAGTTTGCTTCTCTGTGACAGAGAATCTCACCAGCTGTTTCACCTACTGAGGCTTTTTTTGGAGTTTCAGGAGGCTGTGCCCTCAGGAGCTAGTGAAAACCAATATTCCTGATATTTGTTCCTCGAGACACAATTTTTCTCAAGGTTGAATAGTCTCAGTCTTAACTAGTGTGCATTTATTTCTACTCTTTTTTTATTTTTGTTTTATTATGATATGGACTACATGAGCCCTACTCTCTTAACAAATTATTAGTGTATTAACTGTAAGCATAATGTTGTAAGAGCATCTCTAGGACCTATTCATTTGTATAACTAAAACTTCATACTGGTTTAACATCAACTTTCCATTCCCCTCTCTCAGCCTCCGGTAACTACCATTCTGTTTCCTGCTTCTATGAGTTCGACTAGACATATCATCTAAGTGGAGTCATGTAGTATTTGTCCTTCTGTTTCTGGCTTATTTCACTTAGCATAACACATTCCCGATTCATCCATTTTGCTGCATAGGGCAGGATGTCCTTTTTAAAGGCTGAAAAATATTCTATTGTACATATATACCACATTTCCTTTATCCATTCATCTATTGATAAATATTTAGGTTATTTCCACATCTTGGCTATTGTGAATAATGCTGCAATAAACATGGGATATAAATACCTCTTCAAGATCATCATTTCAGTTCTTTTGTATAAATACCCAGTGACCCTCCAGAGTTAGTCAAAAATGATCATCCCTCACTTACTAAAATAGAGTAGTCCTTGTGTACTACAAGTATCTACTGGATATCAGAAACTGCTTTCTGCAGATTTCTTCTATTTTGGGGAAGGGAGTGTCTTGAAATTCTAACTTTCATCTGTTCTTCAAAGTTTATTGCAGTCAAACAAACTTCTTGAGTTTTGAGGAACTTAACAAATAATATCTCCTTTCCTGCCTGAGTTCAGAACCAATTAAAAGACTGAGGTGGGAGACAGCTGAATGCCAAAATACCAACTTACTGTGGATAAGAATTGTTACTGGAGGATGAAGGTAGATTAGCATGTTAATACTTCACTCTTGATTGAGACCAATTAAGCTATAGGTAGCACCAGACAACTGTTGGCCTGTCTGGCTCAGCTGCCCATTTGGTTGGAAGGACAGCCCCTCCAAGAATCCCCTCAACACGCTGGTGGATCCAAAAACCAGGGGGTGTGGGCTGAGTTGAGTTTCTTCAGTTTCTTCTCCCAGACTCATGTAGCACACTTCCCTTCATCAAGGTAAGGAGAGAGACTGGACATGCTGAACCTGTTCCATGTGAAAACACTTAGGTTAGAACTGTCATTATCTTCCCCAACATTTTATTTTAATTTGTATATAAAATGCCTTGAACTCTTATTTATGATTTCTGGGAATTCTTGTGTTAGATTCTAATGCTTACTTTTGGTTCCAATTTCCTGTTCTTGCCATCAGGTATTTCTCCCTCACCATCCTTTTTCCCTCAGCCTCACACTTCCTCCACACCACTATGTCTTTTGCTCCTATTTCCTTTCTTATAAATAAGCTTGCACTTAATTTTAAATTATTATAGAGGAAAACTTAGGGCTGTCTCTATTTCAGTCCTTCATTTCCCAAGATTTTTTTTCTGTGGCTTAGCTTTCTACTATCAAAATGGCCAATCAAGATATATAGCATCAGGGGTGCCTGGGTGGCTCAGTTGGTTGGGCATCTGACTTCAGCTCAGGTCATGATCTCACAGCTTGTGAGTTCAAGCCCCGCATCAGGCTCTGTGCTGACAGCCCAGAGCCTAGAGCCTGTTTCAGATTCTGTGTCCCCTCTCTCTCTGCCCCTCCCCCACTCATGCTCTGTCTCTCTCTCAGAAATAAACATTAAAAAAAATTAAAAAAAAGATATATAGCAACAAAAATTAAATAATACATCCAAACTCTTCTCTTCTTCCCTAAGGAATAGAAAATCAAATCTACCTTGAAATTTAGAATTAATGTTACTGTTAGCTACAAGTGCATTATATATACAAACATCATAGTACCTTTGAAGTAGGAATTCATGGTATCATAAAAAATAATGTACTACATTGTGAAATGTATGGATAGTCATATGACAAATAATCATATTTAGTTCAGGCTCTCAAAAATAACCATCACAAGAACATAAATCTTTGGGAGTCTAAACACAGAGTGCCACGGTCTCCTATACAAAGAGGGAAAATCTGCATGGTTGACTAACAACTTTACATTAAAAAGAAGGAAGATTATATTTTCATACTTAAAACAACAAATCTTAAGCCACACAGACAAATTAGGAGTAGTCAAGTAGATGAAGATCCCAACAAAGTCTGAAATGAATTAACATCACCTCCAGTTGCCTTTTTATAAGTGTCTTTTTCATATTAATAATGATATTTCTCATGTTAGTAATATTATGAGAAGAGCCATGCGGAAATGAAGTCAGTGGTTATCAGAGGAGTAACAACATATAGTATAACTAGTCCCAACGTGGTGGAAGGCTTGCAAAGGAGGTTGGGAGGGATTCACACAGAAGGCATAGGAGGAGATCACAAGGAGATAGTCTTGACTCACAAATAAAGATGATCATGCTGAGCCTGCTGACTTGGGAACCTCTCAAGTGCCTATTGTACTTCTTGACGACTTGGTTTTAGTAGCTAAAAAGAAACAAAAGTGTATAGATCCAATTAGATATCTGTTTTACTGGGAGCAATCTGTTTTACTGCATGGGAGCAAGTATTTGTCTTGAGAAGTACAATGGTGAGATTATTTTGTAAGTTGACTTTGGTTGATTGCTTGTTGCCTTGATAGGTCTTCTAAATCCTCATTGCTATCAACAGGACTTGAGCTTACTGAAAAGAATTAGGAGATGTACAGTAGAGTCTCCATAGTACATAAGATGTAAATGCACCAAACATTCATAGTTTCACTTAGATGGTGAAATAATAGATTTTTTTTCTTATTCACTTTATAATGTTCAAGCATTCATTATTTTGCTTAATTTTTATGTATTTATTTTTAGAGAGTAAAGGAGGAAGACGGGCATTTTTTTGTTTATTTTGAGAGAGATCGTGCAAGTGGGTGGGGGCAGAGAGGGAGAGAGGGAGAGAATCTCAAGCAGGCTCCATGCACATGGTCAGTGCACAGAACTCGATGTGGGGCTTGAACTCATGAAACTATGAGATCATGACCTGAGCTGAAATTGAGAGTTGGATGCTCAACCTGTTGAGTCACCCAGGCATCCCAAGCATTTATTATTTTTAATCAGAAAGCAAAAGTTAGTTATAAAAGAAATAACTATTTCAATCAACAAATTCACATTTAGCAATACTTTTTGCATTTAGCTTAGCAGTTATTGATTACGCATATGAACCAATGTACTCAGCACTGTAAGTGGAGATATAAATGAAACTTAGTCCCTTTCTTTAAAGGACTTACTGTTGGTGGTGGTTATGGGGGAATATACAGATATTTAGAAATGATACTATTATGTAGAATTTGAATGCATTTGTTCAGAAGAGGGATTTCTTGTCATAAGCTGATTATGAGTACTAATTATTATTAGTGTGGTATCTCTTTTTGATCACCATTATTGTGAGTAGAAAGTGTTATCTCATTCTGGCTTGATTTGCATTTTTCTAAATATTAATGATAAGCATATTTTTAAAAAATATTGAAGTACGGTTGATATCCAATGTTAGTTTCAGATGTACAGCATAGAGATTCAACAATTCTATACATTACTCAATCCTCACCTCAATAAGTGTAGTCCTCATCTGTGCTTGTGCAATGTTATTACAATATTATTGACTGTAAACCCTATACTGGATTATTCATCTCCATGACCTATTTATTTTATAACTAAAAGTTTGTAACAATTAATCCCCTTCACCTATGTCACCCATCCCTCACCCACATCCCTTCTGGAAACCACAAGTTCTCTGTATTTGAGAGTCTGGTTTTTTTTGTTTGTTTTTTACTTTGGTTGTTCACTTGTTTTTTAGATTCCACATCAGAAGTGAAATCCTATGGTAGTTTTCTTTCTCTGTCTCATGTATTTTACTTAGCATAATACCCTCTAGGTATATCTGTGTTGTCACAAATGGCAAGATTTTATTCTTTTTTATGGCTGACAATATTCCATTGTGTGTGTGTGTGTGTGTGTATAATGTGTGCGTGTATTATATATATGTAATATGTGTACACACTACATCTTCAGTCATCTATTGATGAACACTTGGGTTGCTTCCATATTCTGGTCATTGTTAAGTTGTGCTGCAATAAACATCGAGGTACATGTATCTTTGTGAATTCGTGTTGTTCTCAAGTAAATAGCCAATAGTGGAGTTGCTGGATCACATGTTATTTCTATTTTTAATTTTTTTGAGGAAACTCCATACTGTTTTCCACAGTGATTGCAGCAATATACATTCCCTGTTAAGCATGTTTTTATTGCTTATGATCCATTTCTATATATTCTTTGATGAAATGTATATTCAATTCTTTTGCTCACTTAATCACTAAGTTTTGTTACACAAAATATTTGGTAGGGAGGGGCTTGGGTAAGGAAAGCAACATTTTGAAAAAATTCCCCTTACACAAATACTGTAATAATGCTAATATGCATTAAAAATTGAGCAGATGGGGCACCTGGGTGGCTCAGTCCTTTAAGCGGCCGACTTCGGCTCAGGTCATGATCTCGCGGTCCGTGAGTTCGAGCCCTGCGTCGGGCTCTGTGCTGACAGCTCAGAGCCCGGAGCCTGTTTCAGATTCTGTGTCTCCCTCTCTCTGACCCTCCCCCGTTCATGCTCTGTCTCGCTCTGTCTCAAAAATAAATATTAAAAAAAATTTAAAAAATTAAAAAATTAAAAAAAAATTGAGCAGAGTAATAAGGAAAACCTAAAAGATTCCACCAAAAAACTGCTAGATCTGATCAATGAATTCAGCAAAGTCACAGGATATAAAATCAATGCACAGAAATTGGTTGCATCCTTATACACCAAAAATAAAACAACAGAAAGGGAAATCAAAGAATCGATCCCATTTACAGTTGCACCAAAAACCGTAAAACACCTAGGAACAAACCTAACCAAAGAGGTGAAAAATCTATACACTGAAAACTATGGAAAGCTTATGAAAGAAATTGAAGAAGACACAAAAAAATGGAAAAATATTCCATGTTCATGGCCTGAAAGAACAAATACTGTTAAAACGTCAATCATAACCAAAGGAATCTACACATTCAATGCAATCCCTATCAAAATAACACCAGCATTCTTCACAGAGCTAGAACAATCCTAAAATTTGTATGGAAACACAAAAGACCCTGAATAGCCAAAGCGATCCTGAAAAAGAAAACCGAAGCTGGAGGCATCACAATCCTGGACTTCAAGATGTATTACAATGCTGTAATCATCAAAACAGTATCATACTGGCACAAAAACAGACAGATCAATGGAACAGATAGAGAACCCAGAAATGGACCCACAAACGTATGGCCGACTAATCTTTGACAAAGCAGGAAAGAATATCCGAAGGAATAAAGACAGTCTCTTCAGCAAGTGGTGCTGAGAAAACTGGACAGTGACATGCAGAAAAATGAACCTGGACCACTTTCTTACACCATACACAAAAATAAACTCAAAATGGATCAAAGACCTAAACATAAGACAGGAAGAAGTGAAAGCAGGTAAAAAACAAAAAACAAAAAACAAAAAAAACAAAAAAAAACGCTTTGACTTCAGCCACATCAACTTCTTACTCAACACGTCTCTGGAGGCAAGGGAAACAAAAGTAAAAATGAATTATTCATCAAAATAAAAAGCTTCTGTACAGCAAAGGAAATGATCAGCAAAACTAAAAGGCACCCGATGGAATTGGAGAAGATATTTGCAAGTGAAATATAAGATAAAGGGTTAGTATCCAAAGTCTATAAAGAACGTATCAAACTCAACACACAAAAAGTAAATAATCCAGTGAACAAATGGCAAAAGACATGAATAGACACTTCTCCAAAGAAGACATCTAGATGCTAACAGATATATGAAAAAATGCTCACCATCATTCATCATCATTTAATACAAATTAAAACCACAATAAGATACCACCTCACACCAGTAAGATTGGCTATAATTAGCAACTCAGGCAACAATAGATGTTGGCGAGGATGCAGAGACAGAGGACCTCTTTTGCACTGTGGTTGGGAATGCAAATTGGTGCAGCCACTCTGGAAAACAGTATACAGGTTCCTCAAAAAATTAAAAATAGAACTTCCCTATGACCCAGCAATTGCACTATTAGGTATTTATCCAAGGGTTACAGGTGTGCTGTTTCAAAGGGGCACAGGCCCCTCAATGTTTATAGCAGTGCTATTGACAATAGCCAAAGTATGGAAAGAGACCAGATGTCCATTGAGAGATGAATGGATAAAGAAGATGTGATGTATATATACAATGGAGTATTACTTGGCAATGAAAAAATGAAATCTTGCTATTTGCAACAGCATGGATGGAACTAGAGTGTATTATGCTGAGTGAAGTTGGTCAGAGAAAGACAAATATCATATGACTTCACTCATATGAGGAATTTAAGATACAAAACATGAACATAAGGGAAGGGAAGCAAAAAATAGTATAAAAACAAGAAGGGGGACAAAACATAAGAGACTCTTAAATATAGAGAGCAAACAGAGGGTTGCTGGAGGGGTTGTGGGTGGGAGGATGGTTTACATGGATAAGGGGCATTAAGAAAGACAGTTGTTGGGATGAGCACTGGGTATTCTACATGGGGGGATGGATCACTGGAATTTACTCCTGAAATCATTATTGCACTATATGCTAACTAACTTGGATGTAAATTAAAAAAATGAATTAAATATTGTAATAAAAAATATATAAAATAAAAAAAAATTGGCACAGTATTTTTTTAAATTAGGATATTAGGATAACACAAGTAGAAGTTTATTTGCACTATGCAGGTAGCCTAGGACACATTTGTCAAAAAGGCAAATGAGAGGATGGGATTTCCACCTGGATGGATGATTTGATGGCTGGGACTAAGCCCAAGCCTATTGCACTTAGTTTATGCAAGCCATCTCATTTCCCTTTGGTTATCCAAGGAGAATCCCCTTCACTGTAAGCACCTGTCAATGAGCCCAGAAAGCTATGTGAATTGGGCTGAAATCCATAGGTACTCTATCTTTCAGTGATGATAAATGAGGTAAAATGCCATAGAGAAATTCTTTACCATTGTCTTTGGCATCAGAAATAGGAGTGGAGGGTAAAATAAATAAACAATATAAATGAATGTACACTGTGGGGAAGGAAGGCAATTGTGCCTACATCGAAACCATATTCAATCAGAGGAGCTTGGCCATTATTTCTCCCCAGCCAGTTGATGCTTTGTAGAAATTTGTGCTCAATCTTTCTGGATTATCTTATTAAAAACAATTTAAATTTTTATCCATTTTTGAGAGAGAGCATGAGTGGGGGAGGAGAGGGGCAGAGAGAGAGGGGGTAGAAGATCAGAAGCGGGCTCTGTGCTGACAGCGGCGAGCTGGATGTGGGGCTCAAACTCATGAACCATGAAATCACGACCTGAGCTGAAGTCCAACATTCAACTTAGCTACCCAGGTGCCCCTATATTGACTAATTTTTAAAGAGAATCTGAAAATTCAGATTTTTATATAGAAACTTCTCAGTATGTTAACCTTATATAGGCATCAGAGGCAACTAGTTTGCTATTTACCTCCTCACCTGTAGATTCCTATATTCTTTTTTTTTTAATTTTTTTTTTTTTAACATTTATTTATTTTTGAGACAGAGAGAGACAGAGCATGAACGGGGGGAGGGCCAGAGAGAGAGGGAGACACAGAATCTGAAGCAGGCTCCAGGCTCTGAGCTGTCAGCACAGAGCCTGATGCGGGGCTCGAACTCACGGACCGTGAGATCGTGACCTGAGCGAAGTCGGACGCTCAACCGACTGAGCCACCCAGGCGCCCCAGATTCCTATATTCTTTTTCCTTCCACTATTTATGGAGAAAGGGAGAAACTTTAGAATACAGTTTTTTTGGAAGTCCAAGGTCTCTAGTGTTTTATATCTGTGACATCTGTGATGTCACAGTACAGCAAGGAAAGATAGTTTTTTTCTGAAAAAACAATGATCAATTGGGTGTGGAAACACCTGTTTCCCTTTGGAAACAATTTATCTCGAAGCTTATCTCACCCCTTTGGTGTAAAAAAAAAAAAGTCAATTCTGTATGGATTGCAGATCTATATGCAAAAATAAAATAATAAAACTTAGAATATTCTCATGACTTTGGAATAGAGTAGATTTCTTAAACAGCACATACAAAACACTAACAGTAAAAGTAAAAATATGATAAAAACTGTACCATATCAAAATAAAGGTTCTTAATCATCAAAAGATGCTGTTAGTAGAGTCTAGGGACAGCACTATTTGCATGAGCCCCTAAATGAAAACTACCCAGATACTCACAAATAGTAGAATAAATAAATACATAACTGTAGATCACACAGTGAATACTATACAACAGTGAGAATGACCATTGTACAATGAATTACAATGATATGAAATCATAAACATAATTTTGAGACCAGTACATAATCTTCTATTTATATAAAGTACATCTTGCAAAAGTAATCAATACCATTGGAAGGCAAGAGAATGCTTACTGTTAAAAGCAGCGACTGCAACAGAGATGACAATGACCTCTGAGATGTCTGGAATACTGTTTCTTGGTGTGGATGCTTGTACAAATGTATCATGCTGCATATTCATGATTATTTGATATTTCTGTTGGTCGAATGCACTTAAATAAAAACATCTAAAACAATAAGGCAGGGGTCTTAGGCCTTGTTCAAGCTATCTCTCGAAAGACTTCGAGCAGACTGGCCTTTAGGAAATAAGGAACTTTAATTAGGATTTTGAAGTTTAAATTGCAAGCAGAAAAATCCTTACCAGCATGTTCATAAGCGTGTTGAGATTTTCTTGCACCCTTTCTCGATCATCATCTTGGCTTAGCTCCGTGCTGGTTTTTCATTTTCTCTTTGTTTTACTTGCCTCTTGGTCTCTACTATCATTTCTGTTACAAAGGAAAAGTTTGTGGAAGCAGAAATGAGGTTTGATTCATGTGTGTAAACAAGATTCTGAAAGATAGAACATGTGGTGGAAATGTGATTCTGTGATGTCTACACAGAAAAGCATACAATTGGGTGCAAAATACTTAAGGAATGACCATGTTGTACAGAATTTTTCATCCTGTTTTAACGGAGATGTTCAGGGGCACTTCAGCATGATGGTTAGCTGGGTGCACTCTAGAACCCACTCCCTGAATACATTCTAGTTCAGTGAGTTAATCAATTTTCATTTCTTTATCTTCAGAGTGAGAGTAATTCTAGTATTTATGTCTAGTGTTGTAAGTATTAGGTGAAATAAAGCCTATTGAGTCCTGTGCCCATATAATTTCAGAGTAAGTGTTCAATAAATACCATTATTATTTTTCAATACTGGTGGGACTTCATAAAAACAGCAATTTAGGGCTGGCTTTACTGGTCCATAATTTCCTGGCAATGTGAACTTGTATGGTCACCTACATGAAGCTTCACATTTTTTTTTCCTGCAAAATGACGGAAATAAACCAAAATGAGATCATGTGAAATAATTTAGTTTAGACTTTGGTCACATAATAAATGTGCATTTTATATAATAAATGCAAATTCAACTAGGTTAGTGGATAATATGATCAGTGCTAGTCCATGAACATACTTTTATCAATATAAATTTTAAAGCCCTATTCTGACATTAGCATTGAGTGTTGTTATTATTTATGTTTGAAAAGGGGCAGAAAACTTCTTCAACTAACATTACATACTCTTTTAAAAATTTTATTTTAGAGAGAGAGCACGATCTGAGGAGAGGAGCAGAGGGAGAGAATCTTAAGTAGGCTCCACATTCAGCATAGGGCTCAATCCCACAACGCTGGGATCATGACCTGAGATGAAATCAAGAGTCAATCACTCAACTGACTGAGCCACCCAGGTGCCTCTGGAATTACATACTTTTAAGATAGGCATACTACTTATACCAAAGAAGCGTGGTCTCTAAGTCATAGATGAAAATACTATATATGATATGCTATAAATGCTATATAAATGCTATATATGATAGATGATACATAGATGAAAACGCTATATAAATCTAAAGGTATATGGCTAAGATAAACTTTCTTTGTCACATAGCAAGGTCAAAAAGATGGTTCTAAAAGTAAAGGAATATTGCCAGTGATGAGGACTTCTTCCACTTGTGTTCGAGGTCCTCAACCATGAGATGACCCCACATGCCTCCCTCTTGCCCCAGTTAAAAAAAAATAAATAAAAATTTTTAAGTAAAGGAAAAAATATGGTAGAGATTCCAGGAGCTTTAATATTTCTGTAATATAATTGCTCTTTGAAGATTGTAGTTAAAGTGAGATGAGCATTTTGTTTTATTCTGTCTAGACAATCTTCCCCTCCAACGTTCTGGGCATATGTATCAGTGTTCAGAAGAGAGCAAGGGCTATTCTTGCAGAAGGGCTTGCCTTTGGAGAGAGTGTCAGGAAGGATGAGTCACTCTTAGAATTGATTCCAGATAATCTGTTGCCAAGCTGTATTTGCTAATGCAGTCATCTAAATCCTGGTATCCATGGAACACAGTGGAAGACAAATTTGTCCTTGTCATTTCATGGCCAGAGGCCTCCTTTAAAAGATAGGAGAAAATTAATTAGAGCACAAATTCATCCATAAAATGAAAAGACAGGCTACCTGGGCAAAAGGATCTGGAAGAGGAAGACTCATTTTTATTAGGAAGCTCTTTGTGTCCAGCTCAAGTAGCATACATTTGTGCAGAAGAGATAATTATTTGGCATTATTATTCCCAATCCTGCAGTCAGTCAAGGAAAAACTCAAATGAATACTTCATCACTAACTATACATTTAATGCTCATGCTATGGCAACATCACTGTACTCAGAGATCTTGAAGGACGCAAGATCTTGAACGTTATGATTGCATTTACTCCATATTAATAAGTATTAAATACAGTAAAATAAAATAAAAATTTATCTAAATTCTGGAAGATCTTAAAAATTAAATAATTGCTGAATAAAGTGATTGAAAACTAAATCAGGAAAGGTCTTATTTCAACCATCATAATAGAGATATATGATTATACAGTTAAAACTGATCTGTTGAGAGAACTTATAATTCCTATATGCTTTTGCCATTTTACAGCAAAAAAGTTTTTTTTAAAGACTACAGAATGTGAAGGCTTTTTTTTTAGCTACAAAGTAGTCCATCCTTATTTCTGACTGTTGAGCAGTATGACTTTTTTGACAGATAAAAATAAATTTTATAATAGACTAGATGAACTGAAAGGTTCCCAACTACTTTGGCGAAGTGATAAATGGCCCTTCTGATTGTACACTGTTTGCAGACCTTGGACAGGTGAAGAAAAGATACAACTAGCATTATTTCCCACTGGGGTTGGGCATAATATACTGGAGAGAAAACTAGATTTAACTTCTGGCAAGTAGTTATGCCTTCTTCAAGTCATGATATCATATAGAAGAAAGAGCAATAGAGATTGGACGTTGTATGCTTTATAGGTATCATTCCATTAAATGGGTCGTAGAAAAGTTATGATTGTGTTTTCTCCATATTAACAAGTGTTAAATATAAACACCACAATTAGAAAAATAAGGAAAATTTAACATCTATCATATCAAATCAAAGTTTAACCAATTATGTCAAAAATGAGGAAGCGATGATTGAATCACATCATAAATTCTGTGTGTTGGGGGATGAGGATTAGGGGAACAGCTAGATCTTAAGAAAATCTCTACACACCCCAATCTACCACCAAGGCTCTCAATTCCACTTGATTAGAATAAAGACTACAAAACAGTAATCAGTAAAATGGATTCAGCCAATGGCTCCATGGACAATCAAAAAGGACATCTTAAAAACCTTGAGAAATGAATTAAATCTGTATAATTCTATGTTTATTTTTCTCTTACTGCACTAAACTTTTCCACTATCTCTTTTTTATAGCCATTGTTTCTAGTGTTTGCAAAGAAAGCATTTAGTTTTTATTTACTTAATAAAAACTCAATAGGCAAGATAAACATTAAGTTCATTCTTGAAGGAAATGAGTTTGGCAAGAAAAAAGAACAACGTTCTTAGAACGGAACCAATTATCAAAACAGAACAGGGAAAGTATGGGTAGAAAAAAGCTAGATAAATAAAAGTGTTGAAAAAATTAGCGGTGATTTCTTAGACTCTGTTACACACTAAGCACTCTGTAAGGCACAGTGGAGAATACAAATTCAATATAACGGGGGTTGCTGTCAATGAGTTTTAAAACTCCTTGTAAAAACAAACTTGTATATACCACTTTTCCATTGTGCAGAGATAGAGATTTAGTAGTGTCATGATTAATGGATTATACTTTTTACTTTAATACCCCTTTAGAAACTACTAGATCAGAAGGACCCTCTATTGCCCATACTACCACCACTGCCATGACCACACCATCACTTCCTTAATGGGTGCCTACAATTTGGCAGACAATGTTTTAATGCTTTTACATTCATTTGCCCGTTTGATTCGTTAAAAAACCCAACTGTGTTGTGGTATTCACAGTTACTACTACTGGTTCACAGATAAGGAAGCCAGGTTACTGAGATATTAAAGTAACTCTCCCAAGGTTCTGAAAACAGTCTACTACCTGAAAGGCGAAGGCTGAAGGATGTCAAGTTTCCACAATAGAGAAACCAGATATTTTGAAGTGTCCCTGGCAACATACAGATACTAGATAAAAGAATTAAAAAACAAAAAACAAAAAACTTTTTTTAAATGCAGTTCTGGACTCCTAGGAATTTAGATAAACCTTAACCAGTGAAAAGAAACTTGACAGATTGGTAATGGAGTATATGAGAATAAGGAGTAAATTACCATTCTTCTAGCAGGTGACTTCTTAATAGAAACAATGGGAAAAGTAGATAAAGAAATCGTTATTGTCAAAGTGCTAGGGAGGTGGGAGAAGAGGCTGTGATAGGGAGTGTTGATCCAGAATTGTGTGCCCACAACAATTACCTTTAAAGAATAAGAGTGAAGAAATGTTTCAGATAAACAAAAGCTAAATTTGCTACCAGCAGGCTGTCACTAAAATAATTTCTAAAGGATGTACTTTTACTTTTAAAAAGTACTTTTAAAAAAGGAAAATTATTCCAAAGTAGATGTTTAGATTGCAAGACTAAGAGTGAGGACAGAAGCTGGTAAGCAGAAAATATATTTACAGACTTCATCTATATGGAAAAAAATCTGTTTTTAAAAAGTCAAAGAGGGGCGCCTGGGTGGCTCAGTCAATTAAGTGTCCAATTTCGGCTCAGGTCATGAACTTCTGGTTCGTGAGTTCGAGCCCCATGTCAGGCTCTGTGCTGATAGCTCAGAACCTGCAGCCTGCTTCAGATTCTGTCTCCCTCTCTCTCTCTCTCTTTGTCTCTCCCTTGCTCATGCTTTGTCCCTCTCTGAAAAATAATATATTAAAAAAAAATAAAAAGTTAAACTCTGTGGGTACATCCACATTGTTGCAAAGAGCAAGATTTCATTTTTTAAATATATTTTTAATGTTTATCCTGGAGACAGAGACAGAGCATGAGCAGGGTAGGGACAAAGAGAGAGGGAGACACAGAATCCAAAGCAGGCTCCAGGCTCCGAGCTGTCAGCACAGGGCCCAACGTGGGGCTTGAACCCATGGACCATGAGATCATGACCTGAGCCGAAGTCAGATGCCCAACCGACTGAGCCACTCAGGCGCCTGCAATTTCATTCTTTTTTATGGCTTAGTAATATTCCATTATATGTATATTATATATTTTGTATATTATATATGTACATATATATATACACACACATATATATGCAATGTTTATTTTTGGGAGAGAGAGAATGGGGAGGGGCAGAGAGAGAGGGAGAGAGAGGATCTGAAGCAGGCTCTGCATTGACAGCAGCAAGCCTGATGTGGGGTTCTAACTCATGAACTGTGAGATCATGACCTGAGCTACAGTTGGGCACTTAACCAACTAAGCCACCTACTCAGCCACCCCTATATACCACCTTTTCTTTATCCATTCATTAGTAGGTGGACATTTGGGCTCTTTCCATACTGTTGCTATAATGCTGCTATAAGCATCAAGTACACATATCCCTTCAAATTAGTATTTTTGTATTCTTTGGGTAAATACCTAGTAGTGCAATTGCTAGATCATAGGGTAGTTCTATTTTTAACTTTTTGAGGAAACTTCTTACTGTGTTCCAGAGTGGCTGCACGACTTTGCATTCTCACCAAAAACGCACGAGGATTCCCTTTTTCCGTATCCTCCTCAACACCTGTTGTTTCTTGTGTTGTTGATTTTAGCCATCCTGACAGGTGTAAGATGATATTTCATTGTGGACAAATACCATATGATTTCACTCATATGTGGAATTTAAGAAAGCAAACGAGAAAAAGGGAAAAATAAAAAGAGAGAGGCAACCCAAGAAACAAACTCTTATAAAGAACAAACTGATGGTTACCAGAGGTGAGGTAGGTTGGGGGATGGGTGAAATAGGAGATGAGGATTAAGGAGGGCACTTGTGATGAGCACCAGGTGTATGTAAGGGTTGAATCACTAAACTACACCTGAAACTAATATTACACTGTATGTTAACTGGAATTAAAAAAAAAAACTTTAAAAAGTGAAAAAAAAGAAAAGCTAAAAACAGGCCAAATAGAAAGTATAAAGTAAGATTGTAGACATGAGTTAAATATACAACAGTAATAACAAAATAATAAGTATGCTATATTTAGCCACTAACAGATCAGTATTATAATGTTAGATGGAAAATGGCCTAATTATACTCTATTTACAAGAAATAAAGTGAAGCTATGAGGACATCAAAGTTTGAAAATATCAGAAGAAAATCTGTATTAGCAATTTTAGTACAAAAGGGTCTTTAAAGGACACATTATTTTAGAAACAAAGTCCTATTTAATAATAGATCAATTAACAAAAAATATGTAAATTTAAACTTGTATGTACATATTAAAATAACCTTAAAATATAGAAAGTCAAAATTGTTAGATCTGATAAGAGAAATTGGCAACACATTTATTATCCTGGGAAATTTTCAAACCTTTTCTTTCCATATTTGTTAAGACAAATAGACAATAGATAAAAAGTTGGGCAAGGTATGCAATATTTGAACAATACAATTATGAAACTCTATTTAATTGGCATATGTTAAAGTCTGCACCCAAGAATTAAGAATGTACATTGTTTTCAAGTACACACTGAATATTTATAAAATCTACCTAAACATAGTAGGCCATAAAGAGAATCTAAAATTTTAAAATATTTTAAAGTATCTAAACATAATGTAATTTAGTTGTAAAATAATAACATGTGATAAATCTAATAGCCTTATATGGTAGAAAATATTAAGACCTATGCTCAAATATTTTTAAGATCAAAGAAGAAATCATAATGGGAAGTAAATATATGTAGAAATGAACATGACATAACTTTAGAGGATGAAGTGGTTATGACGCTTTTGAGGGAATTTAGTTTTGAATACTTACATTGAAAGAAAAGGAAGTTTATAAAATATCTAATAAGCATCTAACTGAAGAAATTAGAATGGGAATAAAGAATCACCCCAAAGGAAGTAAAAACAAAAAGGTAATAAAAATAAGAATAGATAAAAGCATTCAAAAGATAAAAAGCATTCAAAAGCCAGAATTTGATTCTTTGAAAATATATGAAGATTGATCGAGAAAATGGGAGAGAAGTCACAAGTAGGCAATAATAGAAGTTTAAAAGAAGACATAAATACATATATAACAGATACTAAATATGAAAGCTAAGAATAACTTCATATTAATACATGTATGAAAGAAACTGGACAAATTCTAGAGGCCAAGACTTACCAACTTTTTTCTTTATGCTAATCAGTAATCCTCAAGGAGTGGAATGCTCTATTCACTGGATAATTTAAATTCATGTTTAAATTCATGTTTGCAAAAACAGACATCTGAATGAGTTATATAAGCATGGAATTATGGATTTAAATTAAATTTTTAGCATTGTGCAATTCAGTGTTTTTGAGATATGGTTTCCCCTGCATCATGGACCCTTATTAGAAGGTCCTAACTCTTCTATTTGATCTACCAGAGCTATGGGTATAAAGATCTCCCAAAGATATAAGGAGCTGAAACGTTGAAAGCTCTCCTCTTAAAAGTTTCAAAAGCAGACACCTTGCCTTTCTCTCCAATTTTCTTTCCCCAAATCCTGTAAGGAAATAAGAGAAGTGGGGAAATCATTGGTATGAGCTTCTTCCGATTCACTGGGGAGGAATGCAACAAAAACAGAGTTGTGACTCATCTACTTATAAAAAAACTTTATTATTAGAAAAATCATAGTCAAAATTAGAAAATAAGTTGTTGGAGTTAAGCCCCGTGGTATGTTCTTGGAAATATCTCCAACTTGACCAAAGAGGACCAAATAAAAGTAATATATACATTCTAAATTTGTCAGTTTAGGCTCTGGAATTAGACAAAATGATTTCTATAAACCTTGCTTTATCACTTACTGTTTAAATGTTTCCTTTATAAGGTATGGTTTGCAGCAGGATTCTCACACAGAGGGTCCTGACACTGAGGCTTTTCTTTCCAGGAAGCAACTTTATTCGTGTTGGCATGGCTCAGTTGGGTTCATACCCAAAGAACTGGGCCCTGAACACTACATGCTGTAGTTTTTTATACATTTTTTCTTTCTTTGTCTCCTGTATGGTAACACACAAACATACAGTCTGATTAAGTGGTCTTATGTTACAAGGTCATGAGGGATGCTGTCACATAAGGCATTCAGCCAGGTTGCCTTGAGGTTTTTTTTTTTTTTTTTTAATTCCTTAGGGAGGGGACCCTACCACAGGTTAATAATGGTGCTCTCATAGGAGACTGATAAATAATATTCTAAAGTACTCATCATGGTGTTTGGTACATAACAAGCACTGAAACATATTAGTTATATATATATATATATATAGTAGAGAAAATATTTTGTATTTACCTACATTAAGCATGTTTTAATATAATTTCTATATTTTCTAACATAGTGCAAAATTGCCAATTGTCCTTTACTTTGAGATCGCGATCTTTCTCTTTGCTGCTCGATGTTCCCTTTTGTGTTAAATGATCGGATAGCAGTACTTAGTGGCGATTAATTTTTAGCCTAATATTCTTATCTGACTAATGTAAATATTGAGGTAAGAGGAGAAAGAAGAGAAAGGCAGGTTCATTATCAATAATATGACACCTTAGAAATTGTGTAAGGACTGAGTTTCAAAATGTAAACATGACTGAAAACAACAAGGGCTGCTGGGAAAGGTTGGTGAATAAAACATTAGAAAAGAGTAATTGTACCTATAGATCTCTCTAAAAGTACTCTCAGAATTTCAAACATACAAAGCATTAGTTAATTCTATCTCTTTCAATTGATAAATCTGATGGCATAAAAGTTGGAGAAAAACAAACAGCATTTTGCACCTAAATTTTTAGAGAAGGCTTTCGTGTGGCTCCATTAGAATTTAAGAAAAACACTGCGCATATCTTGCATTTCCTAATTAAGCAACACCTTCAATAAAGTTACTAGTGGCTTATTAGTTGGATTAATTAGAAAAGCTGCTGCCCCTTCATTTTACCAGATGTTAAAGGTTCTCCATGGGCTTGATTGATCATGTGCATAATTAAGCAGTAAAAGATGTATTATTAAATAATTAAAACTTTTCTATATTATTTGGTGTAAACAGATACTCTGTAATTATATAGGGGTGCTTCTTTAGTTATTCACTGAAAAAAACCATCATTTTATATAGTCCTATAGGTATGTCTATGTTCCATGGAATTTAGTTAGCTGTCAAATTATATAACAAATTTTATTTAAGATTTTCAAAAATCAATCTAACTTGCAGTTCACCTGTGTGTGGTGCTTTAGATGACTTTTTCCCATATTCAACTCATTGCTAACACTTAAAAAATTTGTTTCAGGGCACCTGGTGGCTCAGTTGGTTAAACACCTGACTCGATTTCAGCTCAGGTCATGATCTTATGGTTTGGTTTGTTGGGTTGAACCCTGAGTCTGGCTCTGCGCTGACAGCACAGAGCCTGCTTGGGATATTCTCTCTCTCTCTCTCTCTCTCTCTCTCTCTCTCTCTCCCCCTTACCCATGTGCATGTGTGCACATGTACTCTCTCTAAAAATAAATATGTAAATTTTTTTTAAAAATAAAAAAATCTGTTTCAACAAACAACATACTGATACATGTAAAGTTCTAACATGTGATAATCTCTGTGGGGAAATAACCAAGATTAGTAAGACATGATCAGAAAGCTTACAAAGCATTTAACAGGATACAGTCAAGACAAATTCTAGGACTCAAAGTAAGATTCCTGGAGCATTCTTTGATTCTCCAGAGTTACAGTATGTATAAGTCAGGACCAAAAATGTGGACGTGAAAATGAGAGTAGGAGCAAAAGTTGATTACATTTTCTTTTATTGTGACCACAGTGCAGTCAAAGGCAGGACATACATATTTACATCCTTAGGGGCTTTCCTCCTGTGATCCCACAGTATGTCCAAGGCTGCAGGGCTTGCCTGTAATCCTTCTTGGTGCTTTGGACTAAATGTGTTCACTGCGATGGATTCCAACCTTATCACTAAACAGTGATTATCCTCCACATCACCAATATTCCTGTTTTTTTTTTTATTTTTTATTAAAAATTTTTTTCAACATTTATTTATTTTTGGGACAGAGAGAGACAAAGCATGAACGGGCGAGGGGCAGAGAGAGAGGGAGACACAGAATTGGAAACAGGCTCCAGGCTCTGAGCCATCAGCCCAAAGCCCGACGCAGGGCTCGAACTCCCGGAAGGCGAGATGGTGACCTGGCTGAAGTCGGACGCTCAACCGACTGCGCCACCCAGGTGCCCCCCTGTTTTTTTTTTAAAGAAATTTCACTCTTCTGCTTCTTATTAAAATTGAAATCTGATTTTTTTCTTTTCAATTTCCATTGTGTCTTTTGTCAGTCTCATTAGAGATATTTTGTAGTTGTGCCAAACTGACTGATACTCTGGTATCGAATATTACCCCAATATTAAATAGTTTAGCCATTAATCATAAAATAAATTTAGATAGCTGTTTGGGTGTTTGAAAATAACTTCCTAAATTGATCTATTAAACATGAATTGGGGAATTTCATGTTCAATGTTCAAGTTATACCTACTAATAAAAAATATTTAGTATGATCCTAGGAGGAAAAGAAAAAGCTTTTGATACCTTTAACTATTCTTTCCTTCAAGTCATTTTTTTAACGTTTATTTATTTTTGACAGAGAGAGAGAGAGACAGAGCATGCGTGGGGGAGGGGCAGAGAGAGAGGGAGACACAAAATCCAAAGCAGGCTCCAGGCTCCAAGCCGTCAGCACAGAGCCCGGTATGGGGCTCGAACTCACAGACTTGTGAGATCATGACCTGAGCCGAAGCCGGACACTTAACTGAACCACCCAGGCGCCCCAAATATTCTTTCCTTCAGAAAGCCTATTTAGAAATAGTTGATAAAATGCAAATTAATCTCCAGACAAGAGAAGAATATGGAAGAGGTGCTTAGTCTTCCCTGGGGAAGATGGTTATAAAGTTAAAATGAGTTTGAATCTCAGCAAAAAATATCTAAATCCATTGGGACTTGAAGAAGAAAGAAACTAACAAACCAAAGAAAGATATGCCCTACCATACTTTCTCTGAAAATTATAGTACTGGTTTTCTAAACATTTTAAAAAAGATGGCATCAAAGGAATCAAACTTGGATTTAAAGAAAACAGGAGAGAAGCTTTAGTTGCCAGAAGTAAGAAAAAAAAAAGTCACTCTTTTATGTCTTTCTACTCACACTTTGAAGTAGGTTCTTCGAACTAAGAATTCCAAGTAGATTTCTGACTCTGAGAACACTTTTCAGTAATGTATATCCAAGGTACTTCCCTTTATATATTCTACATCTATAAAATGCATGGGATCTTATTAGGAAGTTCTGCTGCAAGAATTCTATAAGATTTCCCAAATTATAGTTTGTAGTCAAATGTGGCTGTTTTAAAACAGGTCCATAGTTTCTTTGACATTCCTCTCCTCGATAGGTGAAGCTTAATATCTCTCTTTGAATGTGGGCTCCACTTAGTAGCTTACGTCTAGGGAACAGAATACAGCAGAAGTTAGAGGATGTCACTGTTGACATTACATTTTAAAAAGATGGTGATCTCTGTCATAACTGTATTCTCTTGTTCTCTCTGTCTCAAGTCACATGCTCTAGGGAAACCAGCTGCCATATTCTGGGTAGTTTAAGGTTAGGGGTCGTGGGTGCTGGCTGCCGTGTTGTGAGGACATTCAAGCAGCCAAAGAAAAGGCCACATGGTGAACCTGCTAGAACCACATGAATGAAGTCAGGAGCAGACTTTTCTAGGTTTGCTAACACTTATGTAAATCAGCTTGGAAGTAAATCTTTAGTCCAACCATGAGATGATAGCATTCCTGTTTGAGAGCTTGACCACAACCTAACAAGAAACTAAACTAGAATCACCCAGCTAGACTACTCTTGGATTTCTAACCCACAGAAACTGAGATAAGAAATATTTGTTGTTTTAAGTCACTAAGTTTGCTAAGTTTTTATACAATAGTAATTAATACATTGAAAAATTAAAATAATAAATGTGATATAACATTTTGTTTCACAGAATTATGAGGGTTTTTAAAAAATGTTCATTTATTTATTTTGAGAGAGAGTTCATGAGCAAATGGGGGAATGGCAGAGAGAAAGGGAGAGCGAATCCCAAGCAGGCTCCTTACTGTCAGCACATAGCCCAACGCAGGGCTCGATCTCATAAATCATGAGATCATGACCCTGAGCCAAAATCAAGAGTCAGATGCTTAACCAACTGAGCCACCCAGGCACCCCACAAATATGTATGAGTTTCTTTGTAAGTATGGCTTCCAAGTAATATACTTTAATAATAGTTATGTCTTATTTTGTTATATTTTATTGAGTTGTAAATTTTTATGGTTAGCTGATATTAACTTGATAGGCAGTACTCAATTAGTATTGACTACAAATACCTTTTTCTTGATTAACATTTGTGGAAAATCACCCCTGACATATAGCAGTGACCCTGAATTACAGGCAATGACTTCCAAATTAGCTAAACTTAAAGGAGATATATATAATCCGTTGTCTTATTTCTTTTATCCAAATGTTACCATATTTGTTAAATGTTTGATAACCATCTAAGGAAACTGAATATTAAGAGAGTAGTATACTTAAGTTCAAATTTCCTGTCAAGTGTGATTTGATATAGATCTGCACTATGAGCCAGTAGGATATAATTTTAATCAAATTTAAGTATTTTCTCTAAATAAGAGTCACTAGAAAAAAAGTATCTTTAGGGAACTTTTATTGTAAAGCGAAAAAACCCTAAAACTTACAGAAATGAACAGTCCACAGTCCCCTGAATGAACAAACACACCAAATTAGTCAAAGATACCTCAATACAAATTTAAGAACATATATTTATGGACAGTAAATTAAAGGAGTTATGTAGTTATTAAATATTTAAATAGGAAGAACATTAAGTGCCTTTTAAAACTCTTCTTTAATTATAAAAGACCAGAGGGAGATGTGGAGTCTGAATTAAATATGAAGTCAATAACCAAGTTAAAAAATAATGCGTTTAACCAAAAAGCATCAATTGCTTTCATTTGACAAGATTTTGATTCTAGTTAATACCGTCTCTCAAGCTATGCATCAGGATATACTACGAATGTCTTTTTAGTTATTAGGTGACATTACTGAGGGCACAAAGATAGTGCCTGGCACAGAGTAGGTAGTCATAATTTAGTTTATGTAAACTAAATCCAATCTACATGATTGGCATGTATCTTTTAGAGAATTCTTCACACATTTAGTAATATAAAAGTTATACTATGTTATGTTTTTGATAGTTACATTTCTATCTTTGTATTCTCCCAAAGCTGTGGCAATATTTAGGACAGGAGTTTTATCTTCTACTTTTTAACCTCTCCTCACTGTTTGGTACATTGCTGATATCATGGAAGGCATTGATTGAATGCCTGGTTGATAGTATGTTTGATTGGAATCAACTTGACTTTAAAGAATTGTTAGAAGAGGTTGTGCTCCTCTGATTGGACTTGTTGAGGTACCTTGAAGGAGAAAATCAAATTCTTGTTATTGAAGTATCTATGGAACATTTTTCTTCATTTTATTCATGTTATTAGAGTAAATTAAAATTAGGAGTGGTGACCTGTCATATAAAATAATTTATTATCCCAAGGGACTTAAAATATTAAAGTCTCTGTTTTCATAAGAATGTAGCTCTTGTTAGTGTGTTAGGAGAATAAAAGATCATATCTCTAAAAAATATTTTCAGTGACAGAGAGTGGCCAAGGTTAAGCATTACTCTCTGTAGACACATTCCAGTTTTAGAAACATTTCCAGGGGAAAGACATAAAATAACCTTAATCTAATCAACCATACTCATAATTTTCTTTAGCACTGTGTAGCAAAATATTAAAATATAGACTACTAGCAACTTGGAGGATACTGAGAGGAGAGTGATTAGGAAGAGAATGGGCTCATATCATGTATTTGGACATCATTAAATGAATTTCAGATGTCAGTCTGGAGAAAAGAAATTTTAAGTTAAAAAAGAAAAGCACCTGTAAGTATTTCATGTACTATTATTAATAATGAAATTACACTTAGTATATGTCATACCAGAAGGCACAAAAAGAAGTTTCTAAGAAATAGAATTCAATTTAATATAAGGAATAACTTTTAGGTAATTAGCATTGCCCTATAACATGATTTTGGAAACCAGTTGTTAAGACTGAACTGTAGTGAGGTATTAGACTAGATAACATCTCTGGTTCCTTCAAACTCTTTGATTTCATAACGTCACAATTTACCCATCTACAAAAGCATCTCTCTTGTGTTCTCTCTCTCTCTCTCTCTCTCTGTCATCTATACAACTATATAACTACATCCATTTTTTTAATTTTATTTTTTACTTTTTAAAATTTACATCCAAATTAGTTAGCATATAGTGAAACAATGATTTCAGGAGTAGATTCCTTAATGCCCCTTACCCTTTTAGCCCATCCCCCCTCCCACAACCCCTCCAGCAACCCTCAGTTTATTCTTCATATTTATGAGTCTCTTCTGTTTTGTCCCCCTCCCTGTTTTTATATTATTTTTGTTTCCCTTCCCTTAGGTTCATCTGTTTTGTCTCTTAAAGTCCTCATACATTCATTTTTTTTTTCTTAAATTGTCATTGTAGGTTCTTGTAAGAATGATGACAAATATGTGGTCAACCTACCATACTAATAAGACATTTCCTACTAATCCCTTCCAAGAAAATCAATCCTAATTAGTTGTAATACATCTGACTTAATTATATAAGTATTTTGCTCCCAAAATGACAAATTCATTCTTCCTAAATTAAGCTCTGTATTACCTTTCTCAAAACCATCAACAAATATTTTTTTTTAATATGGAAACAGCTTATTTAAAACCATAGGTCTAAAATTACGAGTATCATTTCTGAATATAATTCTCCAGGTACTCTATACTCTAATACAATATATTGTTTATCTTACTATGCTATATAGCTTAGTAGATCTTACTATATAGTTTAGTATATCTTACGATATAACTTACTATTATCTCTAAATGGATATCTGACTTTGCTTTCTCCGTGACTTTATATGTTTTTTCTTCTTTCCACTTAAAATCATGTTGTTTCTTTTCCCCTATTAAAAAGGGGGAAATGGTAAAAATACTTATTTTCATTTGACACTGAAATATTACCTAATTCATTAAAACTTTCTGTTTCTCCATACAAACTTGGATTCTCTTTCAAAACTGTGAAGATTTATTTTGTTACTAGCTTGTGTAATTTTTCAAGACTCTGTGTCACTTTTTAAAAAACTCAAATATGACTGACATATAAAATTATATTGCTTTCTGGTGTACAACGTAGTGATTCAGTATTTGCATATACTATGAAATGATCAACATAACAAGTCTAGTTAACATTTATTACTATACATAGTTACAGAAATTTTTACCTGGAAAACTTTTAAGATCTATTGTCTTAGCAACTTTCAAATATGCAATACTGTATTGTTAACTATAATCACCATGCTGTATATTACATCTCCAAAATTTATTCATCTCATATAACTGGAATTTTGTACCTTTTGACCCCCTTCACCCATTTCACCCACTACCCACCCACACACCCTCCCTCTGGCAACCTTCAATATGCTCTGTAGCTCTGTATCTATGAACTTGTTTTGATTGATTTTTTGTTTAAAGATTCTACATATAAGTAAGATCATACAGTATTTGTCTATCTCTGACTTATTTCACCTACTACAATGCCCTGTAGGTTTATACATGTTGTCACAAATGGCAAGATTTCATTCTTTTATAATGGCTAGATAACATTAATGTATATATATATGTATATATACACACACATATATTACATGTATGTATGTGTATATATGTATGTATGTGTACATTACATATATACACATACATATATACGTATATATACACATATATGTATATATGTATATATACACACATGTCATTCATATATATATGCACACACACATACATACACACACATACACACCATATTCTCTTTACCCATTTATCCATTAATGGACACTTAGGTTGTCCCATATATAGACTATTGTAAATGTGCTACAACAAACACGGAGGTATACTTATCATTTTGAGTTAGTGTTTCCTTTTTTCAGGTAAATTTCTAGGAGTGAAATTGATGGATCTTATGGTAATTCTATTTTTAACTTTCTGAAGAACCTCCATACTGTTTTCTATAGTGGCTGTACCAATTTACATTCCCACCAACAGTGCACAAAGGTTCCCTTTTCTTCACATTCTTACCAACTTTTGTTATTTCTTGTCTTTTTGATACTAGCTATTCTAACAGGTAGGAAATGATCTCTCATTGCAATTTTGATTTGCATTTCCATGATGATTAGTGATTTTGAGCATCTTTTCATATACCTGTTGGCAATCTGTATGTTGTCTTTGAAAAGATGTCCATTCAGATCCTCTGCCCATTTTGTAATTAGATTGTTTGTTTTGTTACTGAATTGTATGAATTCTTTACATGTTTTGGATATTAACCCCTTATCAGATATATTATTTGAAAATATTTTCTCCCATTTAGTAGGTTGATTTTCCATTTTGTTGATGATTTCCTTTGCTGCACAGTTTTTTAGTTTGATATAGTCCCACTTGTTGACTTTTAGTTGTTGTTTTGGCTTTTGACACCAAATCTCCCCACTGCCCCAAAATAGTCATCAAGACCAATCTCAAGATTACCACCTTTGTTTTCTTCTATGAGTTTTATGGTTTTGGAACTTACGTTCAAGTTTTTCTTATTAATTTAGAGTTAATGTTTGCATAAGGTATAAGATGATGGTCCATTTTCATTCATTTGCATGTGGCTTCCTGTGTTACTTTTTACAATCTACTCTGTTTCTCAAAATTATATGATAAGCCTATGCCCAAAGTATTCACTGTTGGGAAGTTTGTATTTTAAGCATATCTCTGATCAGAGACAGAGTTCAGTGATTATTTGTTGAGTTGGATTGAAATGGCAAAATTCCACATATAAAATATAATTTTTGGAAGTCATAGAATATTTACTTTGTCAAATAGACTGTTAATCCATGTCTCTTACAATGAACTATTTGATTCAGAAGAGTTTTTAAACCTCATTAGCCAATAAAAATGATTACTCTTTTCATAAGATGTTTACATAGATTACTCTTCTCTCCCCACTAAGAACTCAATAACTATTAAACTAAAAATAGTATCACTATGTACCTTCCAATAACTATGGTTTCAAATCAATTACCAAAATGGATGAAGATAAATCCCTTTCTAGGATGTATTAGGCTAAATCCAAATTAATTTGCATTATGTGTATAAGGATTATTGGAGATTGTTTGTATCAAAAAAGCCAAAAGGGAACTGGAGAGACAAGGCATGTTTTGAAAATGGGTAAAAGCAACAAAGAAAATGTTATGACCAGTGTTTTCCTTAATTGATGTGAAAATATACTGATAAAATAGAGATTAGGTTAATATTGAAAAGAATAATGTTTACAGTGTTTTGTTTTTAATTGAAAAATAGTTGACATGTTAGTTTCGTGTGTACAACATAGTGACTTGATAATTATATACTTTACAAAATGCTTGCCATGATAATCATCTGTCACCATAAAAGATTATTACAATATTATTTACTATATTTGCTATGCTGTACTTATCATCCCCTTGACTTATTTATTTTATAACTGGAAGTTTATATCTTTTAAGCCTTCACTTATTTTTCTTGTTCCCTTACCCTTTCTCCTCCAGCAACAACCAATTTGTTTTCTGTATTTATAAGTCTGTTTCATTTTTTTTTCCACTTTCTTTCTTAGATTCTACATATAAGTGAAATCATAAGGTATTTGTCTTTCTCTGACTCATTTCACTTAGCATAATGCCCACTAGGTCCATCCATGTTGTTGTGAATAATAAGATTTCATTCCTTTTTATGGCTGAGTAACATTCCATTCTGACATATACATTTTCTATATTCATCTATCAATGGACTTCTATGTTGCTTTCATATCTTGGCTATTGTAGATAAGGCTGCAGTAAGATGGGATACATTTATCTTTCCAAATTAGTGTTTTCATTTTCTTCAGGTAAATGCCCAAAAGTGTAATTACTGGGTCATATGGAATTTCGATTTTTAATTTTTTGAGGAGGCTCCACATTGTGTTCCATAATGGCTGTACCAATTTACAATCCCACCAACAGTATATGAGGGTTCCCTTTCTTCCATATTCTCACCAATTCTTGTTATTCCTGTGTTTTTGGTACTAGCCATTCTGACTGGTAGGAAATGATATCTCATTTGGGATTTGATTTGCATTTCCCTGATGATTAGTGATGTTGAGCATCTTTTCATATGTCTGTTGGCTGTATGTTTACTTTGAAAAAATTCTATCCAGGTCCTCTGTGCATTTTTTAATCGGATTGTTTTTTGGGTGTTGAGTTTTGTAAGTTTTTAAAATATATTTTGGATATTAACTCATCATCAAATCATTTGCAAATATTTTCTCCCTTTTGTTGGTGATTTTATTCACTGTGCAAATATTTTTTTTTAGTTTGATGTAGTTCCAATTGTTTAATTTTCTTTTCTTTTTTTCTTTTTTTCCTAGGAGACATATCCAGAAAATATTGCTAAGGCTGATGTCCAAGAGATGCTATATGTTTTCTTTTAATAATTTTATGGTTTCAGGCCTTATTTTAGGTGTCTAATCCATTTTGAGTTTATATTTGTTTATAGTGTAAGAAGCTAGTTCACTTTTATTCTTTTGCAAGTAACTGTCCAGTTTTCCCAACACCATTTATTGAAGAGACTCTTTTCCACATAATATATTTTTGTTTCCTTTCTTGTATAGTAATAGACTATATAAATGTAAGTTTATTTCTGGGCTCTTTGTCCTGTTCCATTGACCTATGTGCAGATTTTCACCATTGAGTAGATGTTAGCTGTGGGGTTGTCATATGTGGCCTTTATTATGAGGTATGTTCCCACTATACCCACTTTGTTCAGAGTTTTTATCATGAATGGATGTTGAATTTTGTCAAATGCATTTCTGCATCTATTGAGTTATGATTTTTATCCCTCATTTTGTTATGTGGTATATTATTATTATTTTTTATGAATTTTGAATCATCCTTGTATCTCTGGAATAAATCTTACTTGATTGTAATGAATGATCCTTCAGTGTATTCTGTAATTGGTTAATATGTAGTTGAGGATTTTTGCATCTATGTTCACCAGGGATATTGCTTTATAATTTTCTTTGTGGTATCTTTGTTTGGTTTTGGCATCAGGGTAACACTAGCCTCCTAAATGAAAGGGAGGAGTTATTTCCTCTTCTATTTTTTAGACTAGTTTGAAAAGGATATGTATTAACTCTTCTTCAAGTATTTGGTCAAATTCACCCATGAAGGTATCTGGTCCCAGACTTTTAATAATTGTTTTTTTCAAATTACCAATTCAATTTTGTTACTAGTAATTTATTCAGATATTCTGTGTTTTCTTGATTCAGGCTTGGAACACTGTATGTTTCCAGGAATTTATCCATTTCTTTTAGGTTGTCTATTTGTTGGCATATTATTTTTCATAGTAATTCCTTATAATCTATTGAATTTCTGTGGTATTGGTTGTAACCTCTAATTTTTTATCTATTTAAATCATCTCTTTTTTCTAATAAGTCTCGCTAAAGGCTTATCAATTTTATTTATTTATTTCAAAGAGTAAGCTCTCAGTTTCATTGATCTTTTCAATTTTTTTACTTTGTTTTGTCTGTATTTTATTTACTTCCATTCTGATCTTTATTATCTCCTTTCTTCTATTAGTTTTGGGCTTTGTTCTTCTTTTTCTAGTTCCTTTTGGTGTAAGGCTAAATTATTTACTTGAGATTTTTCTTGCTTCTTGAGGTCAGCCTGTATTGCTATAAACTTCCCTCTTAGAACTATTTTTACTGCATCCAAAAGGTTTTGGACTGTTGTGTTTTCATTTGGCTCCATGTATTTTTTTTTTCTTTTCTTCTTTGGTTGTTGTTTTGTTTTGTTTTGTTTTGCTTTTGTTTTTGTTTTTTGTTGGTGAATTAACTTTTTAGTTTCCACATGCTTATTTTTTTATATTTTTTATCTTGTATTTATCTCATAATTCCTGGTTTCAGGATGTGGTAAGAAAAATTCATGGTATGATTTCAGTCATTTTATTGAGACTTGTTTTATGATCTAATATGTGATTATCCTTCCAGATTGCTAATTCACTCTTTCATATCCTTTAATTTGCTATTGATTCCTGTTAATGTATATTTCACTTTAGTTATTGTATTCTTCAGTTTTGGATGGTTCTTTTTATATTTTCTTTTTTTTTAATTTTTTTTAATGTTTTATTTATTTTTGAGACAGAGAGACAGAGCATGAACAGGGGAGGGTCAGAGAGAGAGAGGGAGACACAGAATCTGAAACAGGCTCCAGGCTCTGAGCTGTCAGCACAGAGCCCGACGTGGGGCTCAAACTCATGAACCGCGAGATCATGACCTGAGCCGAAGTTGGCCGCTTAACCGACTGAGCCACCCAGGTGCCCCACTTTTTATATTTTCTAAGTTATCACTGGTTTTATCTACTTTTCTCTTAAGTTTAGTGAGTATCTTTATGACCACTTCTTTAAACTCTTTATCAGATAGATTGCTTATTTCCATTGTGCTTTGTTCTTTTTCTGGGCTTTTGTCTTGTTCTTTCATTTGGATATTTCTCAGTCTCCTCATTTTGTTTGACTCTCTGTGCTTGTTACTATGTATTTGGTAGGTCAGCTACATCCCTGGTCTAGAAAGTAGTAGTCTTATGTATAAGATGTCCTTTGGTGCCCAGTAGTGTGATAACCCTGGTCATGAGAACCAGACATTCCAGAGGTGTCCCCTATGTGTACTATGTGTGCTCTACTGTGTGGCTGAGCTGGAAACTGCTACATGAACTCTGGTGGGCAGGGCCAGTGCTCAGTTTAGTTGCCTGCAGTGATCAGCCTTGACTACTGTAGGCACAGTAGTGGACAGGGCTTGCCCCTGGCAAGGTGGACTAAAAGGCTCCACAGTAGCTCCTACAGTTGCACTGCTAGGTCTATCTCTTGTTGCTGCTGAGTGAGAAGCCCACCTGTGGCTACTGCAGATGGGCTGCTGCACAGGGCTAGCTTCCCAACCATCCAAAGCAGAAGTTGATCTGGGTATGTGCCATGTCTGGCCAGGGCTGCTTAGCAGATGTGTCAGGGCACTAGTCACTCTAGGGGGATGCTAGTCCCAACTGAGATTGCCTGCTGAGTGTGGCCAGGTGGAGGGGCAATGCTGGGGGGGTGGGGAAGATGAGTTCAGTAGGGTAGGTCAATGGTGGAACACCTGGACTGGGCAATCTGTGCTAGCAAGGTAGATGGAGAGTGTCAGAACTGTTTCCTGCAAGTGTCTGGGTAGCTAGCTTGAAAGAGGGCTAGAAAAGTGGTGTCCACCAGCACCTCCATTCCCAGAGATAATTTCTGCAGATCCCTGTCCCTCTGGAACATGTTCCAAAAATAGTCATTCTCCTTCACAGGTGCTTTTCAAACTGCTGCTTCCACACTGGAACTTGGTCCAAGGGATATAGCATACTTGCCCTTTAGAGCAGAGATTCAGTTTCCTTTAACCTTCTGGCTCTCCCACAGTTAAGTCTTACCAATTTTCAAAGGTGTCTGAGCTAAACCCAAGCAGTTTTCAAAGTGAGACTTTATGGGGGATTGTCTTCCTAGTACAGGCTCCCAGGGCCAGAGTGCCCTGGGATTTGAAGCTTGATGTCCTTCTCAGGGAGTACTCATGCCTGTGATATCCCTCCTACTTGTAGGCTGTTGCCACACTGGGGGTTTGGGTCCCTATCACATCTCTTCCCTTCCTGCCTTTCTTGGTGTAG
Source organism: Prionailurus viverrinus (assembly GCF_022837055.1). Classification (NCBI taxonomy): domain Eukaryota; kingdom Metazoa; phylum Chordata; class Mammalia; order Carnivora; family Felidae; genus Prionailurus; species Prionailurus viverrinus. The sequence goes on from NC_062564.1 coordinate 175,857,553, forward strand.
GCTTTTTTTTTTTTTTTTTTTAATGGCTTTAGGTATGGGAGATTTGCTTTGCCAGTATCAGGTCATTTTCAGAGTGAATTGCATTACACGTAGTTGTTGCTTCAGTATGTATGTGGAAGAAGATGAGCTAAGATCCTCCTACTCTAACACCTTCTTAAAGTGCCTATAATTTTTTTTAATATAATTTATTGTCAAGTTAGTTAACATGCAGTGTTTACAGTGTGCGCTTGGCTTCAGGAGTAGATTCCAGTGACTCATCGCTTACATACAACACCCAGTGCTCATCACAACAAATGCCCTCTTCAATGTCCATCACCCATTTTCCCTTCTCCCTCGCACCCCCTATCGACCCTCAGTTTGTTTTCGGTACTTAAGAGTCTCCTATGGTTTGCCTCCCTCTCTGAAACTATTTTTTCCCTTTCCCGTCCCCCATGGCCTTCTGTTAAGTTTTTCAAATTCTACATATGAGTGAAAACATATAATATCTATCTTTCTCTGACTGACTTATTTCACTTAGCATAATACCCTCCAGTTCCACCCATGTTGTTGCGAATGGCAAGATTTCATGCTTCCTCATTGCCAAGTAGTATTCCATTATATATATAAACCACATCTTTACCCATTAATCAGTTGATGGACATTTGGACTCTTTCCATAATTTGGCTATTGTTGAAAGCATTGCTGTAACCAGTGGGGAACATGTACCCCTATGAATCAGCACTCCTGCATCCTTTGGATAAATTCTTAGTAGTGCTATTGCTGGTCATAGGGTAATTCTATTTTCAATTTTTTGAGCAACCTCCACACTGTTTTCCAAAATGGTTGCACCAGTTTGCATTCCCACCAACAGTGCAAGAGGGTTCCCGTTTCTCCACATCCTCACCAACATCTCTTGTTTCCTGAGTCGTTAATTTTAGCCACTTTGACTAGTGTGAGGTGATATCTCAGTGTGGTTTTGATTTGTATTTCCCTGATGATGAGTGGTGTTGAGCATCATTTCATGAGTCTGTTGGACATCTGGATATCTTCTTTGGAAAGTGTATATTCATGTCTTCCACCCATTTCTTCACTGGATTATTTGTTTCTTGGGTTTTGAGTAAGTTCATTATAGATTTTGGATACTAACCCTCTATTCAATATGTTATTTGCAAATATCTTCTCCCATTCCATCAGTTGCCTTTTAGTTTTGTTGATAGTTTCCTTTGCAGTTCAGAAGATTTTTTTTTCTCATTTTACTAGTTTTTATTTTTACTTTTTAATTTATTTTTATTTTTTTCAATATATGAAATTTATTGTCAAATTGGTTTCCATACAACACCCAGTGCTCATCCCAAAAGGTGCCCTCCTCAATACCCATCCCCCACCCTCCCCTCCCTCCCACCCCCCATCAACCCTCAGTTTGTTCTCAGTTTTTAACAGTCTCTTATGCTTTGGCTCTCTCCCACTCTAACCTCTTTTTTTTTTTTCCTTCCCCTCCCCCATGGGTTTCTGTTAAGTTTCTCAGGATCCACATAAGAGTGAAAACATATGGTATCTGTCTTTCTCTGTATGGCTTATTTCACTTAGCATCACACTCTCCAGTTCCATCCACGTTGCTACAAAGGGCCATATTTCGTTCTTTCTCATTGCCATGTAGTACTCCATTGTGTATATAAACCACCATTTCTTTATCCATTCATCAGTTGATGGACATTTAGGCTCTTTCCATAATTTGGCTATTGTTGAGAGTGCTGCTATAAACATTGGGGTACAAGTGCCCCTATGGATCAGTACTCCTGTATCCCTTGGGTAAATTCCTAGCAGTGCTATTGTTGGGTCATAGGGTAGGTCTATTTTTAATTTTCTGAGGAACCTCCACACTGCTTTCCAGAGCAGCTGCACCAGTTTGCATTCCCACCAACAGTGCAAGAGTGTTCCCGTTTCTCCACATCCTTGCCAGCATCTATAGTCTCCTGATTTGTTCATTTTGGCCACTCTGACTGGCATGAGGTGATATCTGAGTGTGGTTTTGATTTGTATTTCCCTGATAAGGAGCGACGTTGAGCATCTTTTCATGTGCCTGTTGGCCATCTGGATGTCTTCTTTAGAGAAGTGTCTATTCATGTTTTCTGCCCATTTCTTCACTGGGTTATTTGTTTTTCAGGTGTGGAGTTTGGTGAGCCAGTTCAGAAGATTTTTATCTTTATGAGGTCCCAAAAGTTCACTTTTGCTTTTTTTCCCTTGCCTTTGGAGACATGTCAAGAAAGAAGTTTCTGTGACTGAGGTCAAAGAGTTTGTTGCCTGTTTTCTCCTCCAGGATTTTGGTAGTTTCCTGTCTCACATTGAGTCTTTCATACATTTTGAGTTTATTTTTTTGTATGGTGTAAGTGATCCAGAGCACCTGAGTGGCTCAGTCGGTTGGGTGTCCGACTTCAGCTCAGGTCATGATTTCACAGCTCATGAGTTCGAGCCCCGTGTCGGGCTCTGTGCTGACAGCTCAGAGCCTGGAGCCTGCTTCAGATTCTGTGTCTCCCTCTCTCTTTCTGCCCTCCTCTGCTCATGCTCTGTCTCTCTCTGTCTCAAAAATAAATAAACATGAAAAAAATTTTAAAGAAAGTGATCCAGTTCATTATTCTGCTTGATGCTATCCAGTTCTTCCAGCACCGTTTGCCAAAGAGACTGTCTTTTTTCCATTGGATACTCTTTCCTGCTTTGTCAAAGATTAGTTGGCCATAAATTTGTGGATCCAATTGTGGATTCTCTATTCTATTCCATTGTCTGTTTCTGTGTCAATACCATACTGTCTTAATGATTACAGCTTTGTATTAAATGCTAAGTTTGGGATTGTGATGCCTCCCACTTTGGTTTTCTTTTTCAATATTACTTTGGCTATTTGGGGTCTTTTGTGGTTCCATACAAATTTTAGATTGTTTGTTTTACCTCTGAGAAGCATGCTGGTGTAATTTTTGATTGGGATTGCACTGAATGTGTAGATTACTTCGGGTAGTATTGACATTTTGACAATATATGTTCTTCTAATCCATGAACATGGGATATTTTTTTCTGTTTCTTTGTGTCTTCTTCAATTCCCTTCATAAGTTTTCTATAATTTTCAGTCTACAGATCTTTTACATCTTTGGTTAGGGTTATTCCTAGGTATTTTATGGTTTTCAGTGCAATTGTAAATGGGATTCATTTCTTGATTTCTCTTTCTGTTGCTTCATTATTGGTGTATAGAAATGCAACCAATTTCTGTACATTGAGTTTGTATCCTGTGACTTTGCTGAATTCATGTATCAGTTCTAGAAGCTTTTTCATGGAGTCTTTTGGGTTTTTCATGTAGAGTATCATGTCATCTGTGAAAAGTGAAAATTTGACTTCTTTGCTAATTTGGATGCCTTTATTTCATTTTGTTGTCTGATTGCTGAGGCTAGGACTTCCAACACTATGTTGAACAACAGTGGGGAGAGTGGACATCCCTGTCGTGTTTCTGATCTCAGGAGGAAAGCTTTCAGTTTTTCCCCATTGAGGATGATATAGCTGGGGGCTTTCCATATTTGGCTTTTATGATGTTTAAGTATGTTTCTTCTATCTCGACTTTTTTGAGGGTTTTTATTAAGAAAGAATGTTGTATTTTTTCAAATACTTTTTCTGCATCTACTGACAGGATCATATGGTTCTTATCCTTTCTTCTATTAATGTGATATATCACATTGATTGATTAGCAAATATTGAACCAGCCCTGCAGGCCAGGAAAGAATCCCACTTGATCATGGTGAATAATTCTTTTAATATACTATTGAATTAGATTTGCTAGTACCTTGTTGAAAATATTTGCATCCATGTTCATAAGGGATATTGGCCTGTAATTCTCCTTTTTAGTGGTGTCTCTAGGTTGGGAATCAAGGTAATGCTTTCCTTGCATTTCTGTTTTTTGGAACAGGTTGAGAAGGATAGGTATTAACTCTGCTTTAAATGTCTGGTAGAATTCCCCAGAGAAGCCATCTGGTCCAGGACTCTTATTTGTTGGGAGATTTTTGGTAACTTACTTAATTTCTTCACTGGTTATGGGTCTGTTCAAATTTTCTGTTTCTTCCTATTTGAGTTTTGGTAGTGTGTGGGTGTCTATGAATTTTTCCATTTCTTCCACAGTGTCCTGTTTTTTGGCATATAATTTTTCATAGTAGTCTCTAATAGTTTGTATTTCTGTGGTGTTTGTTGTGGTCTGTCCTCTTTCTTTTGTGATTTTATCTATTTGGGTACTCTTTTCTTTTTGAGAAGTCTGGCTAGGGGGTTATTTTGTTTATTTTTTTTTTAGAAAAAACAGCTCTTAGATTCAGCTCTGTGATCTGTTCTACTGTGGGGATTTTTTTTGGATTATATACTGTTTATTTCTGTTCTAATCTTTATTATTTCTCTTCTGTTGGCTTTGGGGTTTCTTTGGTCTTCTGCTTCTAGTTCCTTTAGGTGTGCAGTTAGTTTCATATTTGGGATTTTTCTTGTTTCTTGAGATAAGCCTGGATTGAAATGTATTTTCCTTTTTTGACTGCCTTTGCTGCATCCCAGAGAGTTTGGACTGTTGTGTTTTCATTTTCATTTTCTTCCATATATGTTTTAATTTCTTCTCTAATTGCCTGGTTGACCCATTCAGTCTTTAGTAGGATGTTCTTTAGCCTCCATGCATTTGGAGGCTTTCCAAAATTTTTCTTGTGGTTGATTTCAAGTTTCATAGTGTTGTGATCTGAAAATATGCATGGTATGATCTCAGTTCTTTTATATTTATTGAGGGCTGTTTTGTGAGCCAGTATGTTATCTATCTTGGATTATGTTCCATGTGCACTCGAGAAGAATGTGTACTCTGCTTTTGTATGAAAAGTTCTGAATATCTGTCAAGTCCATCTGGTCCAGTGTATTATTCAAGGCCATTGTTTCTTTATTGATTCTCTGCCTATATGATCTGTCCATTGTTGTAACTGGAGTATTTAAGTCCCCTACAATACTGTATTCTTATCAATAAGATTGTTTATGTTTGTGATTGATTTGTATATTTTGGTGCTATGAATTGGGTGCATATAACTGTTAGATCTTCTTGATGCATAGATCCCATAATTATGATATAATGCCCTTCTTTATATCTTGTTACAGACTTTAGTTTAAAATCTAGTTTGTATGTAAACATTAAAAAAAATAAAAGGGGGGGGGCGCCTGGGTTGCTCAGTCAGTTGAGCGTCTGACTTTGGCTCTGGTCATGATCTCATGGTCTGTGAGTTTGAGCCCCACGTCAGGCTCTGGCAGCTCAGAGCCTGGAGCCTGATTCAGATTCTGTGTCTCCCTCTCTCTCTCTGCCCCTCCCCCCCTCATTCTCTGTCTCTCTGTCAAAAATAAATAAACATTAAAAAAAATTTTTTAATCTAGTTTGTATAAGTGTGGCTACTCCAGCTTTCTTTTGACTTCCAGTGGCATGACATATGGTTTTCTATCCCTTTGCTTTCAATCTGAAGGTGTTCTCAGGTCTAAAATGAGTCTCTTGTAGATAGCATATAGATGGATTTTTTTTTAATCCATTCTGATATCCTATATCTTTTGATTGGGGCATTTAGTCCATTTATATTCAGAGTTATTATTGAAAGATATGGATTTAGTGTCATTGTGTTTTCTGTAGGTTTCATGCTTGTGGTGAGGTCTCTGGTCCTTTGTAGTCTTTGCAGCATTTTACTCACAGAGTCCTCCTCAGGATCTCTCACAGAGCTGGTTTAGTGGTCATGAACTCCTTCAGTTTTTGTTTGTGTGGGAAAGCCTTTATCTCTCCTTCTATTCTGAATGACAACCTTGCTGGATAAAAAAAATTCTTGGCTGCATATTTTTCCTATTCAGCACATTGAATATTTCCTGACACTCCCTTCTGGTCTGCCACATTTCTGTGGACAGGTCTGCAACTACCCTCATGTGTCTACCCTTGTAGGTTAAGGCCCATTTGTCCCTAGCTGGTTTCAGAATTCTCTCTTTATCATTGTATTTTGCCAGTTTCACTATGATATGCCATGGAGAAGACCTATTCTTGTTGAGTCTGAAGGGAGTTTTCTTTTCCTCCTGGATTTGGATGTCCACTTCTTTCCCCAGATTAGGGAAGTTCTCAACTATTTGTTCAAATAAACCTTCTGCCCCTTTCTCTCTCTGTTCTTCTTCTGGAACTCCTATAATACAAATATTATTATGTTTCACTGAATCACTTAGTTCTCTAATTCTTCCCTTGTGGTCTAGGATTTTCTTATCTCTCTTTTTCTCAGCTTCTCCATTTTCCATAATATTTTTTTTTATGTTTATTCATTTTTGAAAGACAGAGATAGAGCACAAGCAGGGGTGGGGCGGAGAGAGAACGGGACACAGAATCTGAAGTAGCCTCCAGGCTCTGAGCTGTCAGCACAGAGCCCAACGCGGGGCTCAAACTCACGAACCGTGAGATCATGACCTGAGCTGAAGTCAGACACTCAACCAACTGAGCCACCCAGGTGCCCCTCCATTTTCCATAATTTTATCTTCTATTTCACTTAGTCTCCCCTCTGCTTCTTCAATCCTTGATGTCACTACATCTAGTTTATTTTGCACCTCATTTACAACATTTCTTAATTCGTTGTGACTATTTCTTAGTTCTTTGATCTCTGCAGCAATATATTCCCTGTTGTCTTCTATGCTTTTTTCAAGCCCAGCTATTAATCTTATGACTATTGTTCTAAATTCTTGATCATGTATATTGTTTATATCTGTTTTGAGCAATTTTCTAGGTATCATTTCTTCCTGTAATTTCCTTTGAGGAGAATTCTTCTGTTTCATCATTTTGGCTAGTTTTCTGTCTTTTACGTGTTTTAATAGCTTATTATGTGTCCTGCAGCTGTGAGCACTACTATATTAAAAAAGGGTCATACACTGTCCAGGGCCTGACCTTTTAAGAGGTGTTATTGGAGTGTGTTGCATGCTCTCTGTTTTTGTGATTCTGGTTGCTTTGTCTCCCTACTTGTCATTGTGGTTTGGACCTTCCACCAGATGTGCTTTGATTTGTTCATTGAAGTAAACCTGGAAAAAATTTAAAAAGGGGAGAGTGGTGGAAGAAGCCTTATCCCATATAAAGAGAGAAATGGGTGGTGAACAAGAGAAGAAAAATTTAAAAAAAGAAAGAAATAAAGAAACTGACCAGGCAGAGATTCAGAGAAACTATATTGCTTAATCGAGAGAGAGAGAGAGAGAGAGAGAGAGAGAGAGAGGGGAAAATAGAGAAGGAGTTACAGAAGAGGTGTGAAAAGAATAGACTAAAAATATCTGCTTAAACAAACCAACAACCAGAATAGAGAAGGGAAGAAATAAGAGGAATAAAGTAAAGAAAAAAAATAAAGAAGAATTGACCAAGAATTAAATCAGAAAATGCAAAAATGTTGGACTGATATCTGACGGTGCCTTGGAACCAGTGGCTGTGCTGGTCTGGAGGAGGGACTGTCTGGTTGGTCAGTGTCAATCTTGCTCTGGTAGATAAGCAGTTACCAGGCACAAAGGGGCGAGATTTGGTGTAAGCAGATCCCGCCTCCACTGTGGGCCCAGTTGTCCCCTCCCTGAAGCCCCACTTTGTTGGTGATGGGGAGAAAAATGGCCACACCCCAGTCTATCCCCAACCCCCCCCCACCCCCCAAGATGGGTGTCTCAAACCACTCTGTTTAGGCTGTCCTCACAGTGCCACGCAGGCACCAGCAGGCAGATTTGTCTGGCTCCACAGTTTCCCGCACCTCCCAGGCACTTAGTTGGGATTCAAACTCAGATGTCTTAAAGGATCACGTGCACCCTGGTTTTGGGGTAGTGCCACTCCATCCAGCTGACAAAGGGCCTCTGGCTGGTGGGCACCTGCAGGGTCTTTTGTCCTTGGAGAGGTATGTATATACCTACTTCCCACAGCACTCGAGGGAGGGGACTGCTCTCCAACTGTGCCTATGAGCTGGCTACTGAGCCTGGGGATTGCCTCCCCTCCTCCCCAGGCATGTGCACAGCGCGGCTGGTCCCAGTCCGGAGGAAGACCCACAACCCTTGATTCTCACTCTTAATGCTATTTGCAAGTTAGAAATTACTTCTTTCTCCATTTTTTCCATTCCCCAGTCTGGTCTGTGGTCTGGAGAGGCTTTCCTCTTGTCCAAATACAATCCTACACTTCCACAGTCTCTCTCTTCCTTTTGTCTCTCCACAGAAGGGGATCCCTCCCCTCCATGCCTATGCTGCCCATTTTATCTCTCCCTTTGCAATCATGCATCTGTGGCCCACCAAGTTGTCCCTGGGGCCTCTGGAGATGTTTCTGTCACTCCATAGCTTGGATTCCTAGAATTCCAAGTCTTCTGGCCCCAATACTGCTGTGTTTGAGGGATGAGGGAACTTCGGGTCCTCCTACTTCTCTGCCATGTTGACTCCCTCCTAAAGTGTTTATAGTTTTCAGCAGTGACAAGCAAAATAATAAACATGATTATTCTCAGCTTGAAAAGTATATCACATTTCTCTATAAGGTGATATCTACACCAGTTAGAAATGCCACCTCATTTTGATTTGCTAACGCGTGCTTAATAATGTGTCTTAAAAGGTGTGTTTGATGTTTTTTTTAGTGTAGTAGGGCTTGACATTTGGTGGAAACTGGGTATTGACATATTTGCATTTGAGTCAGAATTTGGCAATTGTGTTCTGTCACATTTATTCTTAAATCTATAGTATTTGAATTTTCCTAAGGGTGGAAAAGACTCTTGTTGAAGCGGAACTAGAATTAAGATCCCACTTTTTTCTATTCAAAATCCAGACTATTTTTGTTAAAAAAAAAAAAAAAAATTCCAACATGTCCCTTTAATCAGTGTGGCTTGAATCCATATTGTGGGAAAGACAGCTGTGGTTTCTGAGAAAACTCTCCGGAAAAATTCTATGGTATGAATACTTGTGGCATATTTCAGTATCTCTCTCTCCATCTGTGAATAAAACAAAACAATAATAGCAACCTAAAAAACCCAATAAGCCAAATTATGCAAGTTTCATGTTTTAAAACTAAAAAATAGCCAAGACAGGTCAAGTCACAGCAGAAAAAGGAGAGGAATGTCCAGGGTTCCTAGAGACAAAATATCTTAGAAAATGATCCCAGAATATACTCTTTGGCTATTAGCTATGAAAGGTTTACTCTGAGAGCTGTAACAAGAGGAGGGTGAGTAATAATGAGATGGAGGAGAAGCAGGTATGAGGGAGGACAGGAGGAAGCACACAGTATATGAAGAAGGCCTACTATTAGTAGACATCCCAAACACCACAAGTCATACATGTGTGACTTTAAACTCCGGGATTAACCTTGAGAAACATAGATTGTGTCCCTTTACTGAGGTTGTTGAGAGACTTGGGGATGACAGTGCTAGTGGCAAAAACTAATCCTGGATGTGGTTAGAATCAGAGAATAGAGGAGGCAGGCTAAACACTGCCTCTATGGCAGTCAGGAAAACAAGAGTTTCTTCAGAAAACCTGAAAATCATTAGAAAATCAATCAGCACCATCACCATATTAACTCACTATAGAGGAAAATTATTTGATTATAACAATTGATGCAGGAAAAGAATTAGATTAAATTTAACGCTCATTAATGATAAAAATGAAGCAAGGCAGGAAAACATGGGGGTTCTTCCATTTGGAAAGGAAGGGTGCAATAAACGGTGTTGGAACAACTGGATAAGCATTTAGAAAAAGTAACTCTGGTCTGTAGTTTACAACATGCACCAGAATACACCTCAAATGGCTCAGATACTTCAAATTTTTAAATTAAATAATAAAACATTGGAAAATATCTTGAAACCTTGTGTTGGGGAAAGTCTTTCTTACCACTACTCAAAGCCTAGAAATTATAAAAAGAATGATTGATGAATTTGACTGTGTATGCAACTTCCATATTGCAAAACCTAAAAGAAAAACACTATTTTCAAAATAACAAGATGAAAGATAAGTTGAAAAAAAAATACTTAAAATACAGTCAAACAAAGGCTAATATGTAAAGAACTCTTAGAAATCCCTAAGTATCAATAATCCAAAGAATATGAATGGACGAGTAAAAGAGAGTGAAACACAAATTGTTCTTAAACATATAAATAGTATTCAACTTTATTCCCAAGAAGAGAAGACGCAAATTAATATTACACTGAGATGTCGCTTTCTGTGCATCAATTTGGGAAAAATGAAATAAAATGCTCGAGAGTGAGCCTTATTGCTAAGGTTTGGTGAAATAGAGACTCCCATTCACTGATGGCATTAATGTAGGTTTGTACAATTTCTATATTTGGAAATATAGGCATACATCCTCAGTGATATTGTGGGTTTGGTTCTAGACCACCTGCAATAAAGTGAATATAATGATATAGTGAGTCACGTAAATATTTTGTTTTCCCAGAGCACATGAAAGGTATATTTATATTATACTATAGTTTCTTAAGTGTATAGTATCATCATGTCTAAAAAAACCCAAGTACATACCTTAATTTTAAAAAAGTACTTTAGGGGCGCCTGGGTGGCGCAGTCGGTTAAGCGTCCGACTTCAGCCAGGTCACGATCTTGCGGTCCGTGAGTTCGAGCCCCGCGTCAGGCTCAGGGCTGATGGCTCAGAGCCTGGAGGCTGTTTCGGATTCTGTGTCTCCCTCTCTCTCTGCCCCTCCCCCGTTCATGCTCTGTCTCTCTCTGTCCCAAAAATAAATAAACGTTGAAAAAAAAATTTTAAAAAGTACTTTATTACTAAAAAAAATGCTTACCATCTTCCGAGCTTTCACTGAGTGAGTCCTAATGTTTTTGCTGGTGGAGGGTCTTGCCTTGATGTTGATGGCTGCTGGCTGATGAGGGTGGTGTTTGTTGAAGACTAGGGTGGCTGTGGCAATTACTTAAAAATAAGACAACAGTGAAGTTTGTAGCATTTACTGACTCTTCCTTTCACTTGAAAACTTAGAGTCCATTGTAGGATTTCTGAGTGGCCTAATTTCAGTATTGTTGTGTCTCAGGGAAAAGAGAGGCCAGAGGAGAAGGGAAAGATGGGAATAGTCTCTTGATAGAACGAACAGTCAGAAGACCCACGAGATTCATTAAATTTGCCATCTTACATGGGCATGGCTCATGGCACCCAAAGCAATTACAATAGTAACATCAAAGATCCCTGATCACAAAGCACCATAACAAATATAATGGTAATGAAAAAGTTTGAGATATTGTGAGGATTACCCAAATGTGACAGACACAAAGTGAGCTAATGCTGTTGGAAAAATAGCACTGATAGACTTGCTTGTTGCACAAACCTTCAATTTATAAAACATGCAGCATCTGGGGGTGTCTTGAGTGGCTCAATTGGTTAAGCGACTGACTCTTGGTTTTGGCTCAGGTCATGAGCTCAAGCCGCACATCAGGCTCAAGCCGCACATCAGGCTCTGTGCTGGTAGCGCAGAGCCTGCTTGAGATTTTCTCTCTCTCTGCCCCTCCCTGCTCTCCCTATCTCTCTCTCAAAATAAATAAACTTAAAAATTTTTAAAAATAAATACAGCATCTGTGAAGCACAACATATATAGTGAAGTGGAATAAAATGAGGTATGCTTATATATAAAATTTGCAAAGGTATAGACTCTTTAATTCAGTGATCACAATTCAAGTAGTTAGTTTTTCCTATAGATATAATTGCACATATGTGAAACAATTTATGTTCAAGTTTATTGAAGACATAACACATTATCATATCAATAGACTGAAAATAACCAATTTTTCTATCAATGGGGGAATTAAAATGTGTCTATACAATAGAATTCTTTGCAAGTGTAAAAGAAAACGAGCATAGACTGGTATGAAAAAATGTTGAAGAGATAATAAGTAAAAAAAAAACCTGCACAGAAGTATGAATGCTATATCTGTCATAAAAAGAGGAGACAATAAAACTATAGTTGATCCTTGAGCAATGCAGGAATAATCTGTGTACAACTTTTGACTCCCTAAAACAATGGCCAATTGTGAACTGTTGACCAAAAGCCTTATCAATAACATAAATAGTTGAGTGACACCTATGATATATATTACATAGTATATTCTTATAACAAAGTAAGCTAGAGAAAAGAAAATGTTATTAAGAAAATCATTAGGGGGCGCCTGGGTGGCGCAGTCGGTTGGGCGTCCGACTTCAGCCAGGTCACGATCTCGCGGTCCGTGGGTTCGAGCCCCGCGTCGGGCTCTGGGCTGATGGCTCGGAGCCTGGAGCCTGTTTCCGAGTCTGTGTCTCCCTCTCTCTCTGCCCCTCCCCCGTTCATGCTCTGTCTCTCTCTGTCCCAAAAATAAATAAAAAATGTAAAAAAAAAAAAAAAAAAAAAAAAAAAAAAAAAAAAGAAAATCATTAGGAAGAGAAACTGCATTTACAGTACTGTGCTGAATAATCAAAAATCTGCATCTAAGTGAAACTACACAGTTCAAACTCCTGTTGTTCAAGAATCAACTGTATATATTTATAACTTCTTGTTATTTGTATAAAAAAATTTGGAGGAATATGCAAGAAACTCGTAACAGTGGTTACATGTCTGCGGAGGTAAGGAAATAAGGCATGACAGACTTTTTTGGACCACACATATTTGGTGCCTAATTCTTGAAAAAGTTTTTAATGTCACCATGAAAGAGGATAAGATTTGACCTGCCTATCCCTGCCTTGGCATCAATACCAGGCTTTTGGGTCTAGGTGCAGTCATAGATGTTGACTAGCACGTCCCAGTTGGCTTACTCTAAATCAGTCTAGGTGGGAAATGGTTGAATGGGTAAATAAGAAGAACCGTGTTTTCAAATATTTATAACTCTTGGGATTCAGGCAGTTTTGTACTGTCCCAAATTGAGCATGACATCGAAAGAAGGAAAGTTCTAACATTCCCTTCTGACTCAAAAAACCACTTTGGCTGGGCAGACAGGTTTAGAGATCTAATAGGAAGGATATAATCAGGGGAATTAAGATTACTAGACTGACAGATATGACAAAGGCACTATCTCTCCAGCTCGTTGGCTTCAATGAGTCATAAACCCATAATTCTTGTTTTAATTAAAGTCTATAAAAGCAAGTAATAATGTATTGGTTCCTGGTGTCCAGCAGGAGGGGATGAATTTTTCAGGCCAAATCCCTGCTAGATTGATTCCAGAGAACCCTAGCCCTGAAAACCACCACATGGAGCACTGGAAGCAGCAAAGACCAGTCTGTGCAGACACTCTGAGGTCAAGAGTGGTGGATAAAAACCTGGAAGGGGACATAAATAATAATATATCCACTACAGGCCATAAAACAACAAAGAAAAACTAGTGGATTCAAACAAGTAAATGTATAAGGAAACAGAAGTTTTCCTGAAACTGAAGGATACCTTAGCCAAAGACTATTAAGTACGTTAAGGATTAAAGACATGAAAGAGAATTTACCAATTTGTAGGCACTAAACATGGGAAGCCTGAGAGATCATTTGCAAAAATGGTCTCTGTTCTCCACACCTCTCTGTGTTCCCACCCTTTGCAATGCAACTTTGCAATGCTCTTTCTCAAAAGGAGAAGTCTCTTAATCTACTCCCTTGAATCATGAGCTGGCCTTGTGACTTGCTTTGATTAATAGGGTGTCCAGAAGTGATGATGTGCCAGTTTCAAGTGTTGACCCCGAGAGACCTTGTGGACATTTCACTCTCTCTCAAAAGCCTATCACTGCCTTAAGGACAATTCTGGGCTAAGCTTCTGGAAGATGAGAAGTGATTGAATCCAGTGCTAAATCATTCTTACTGAAGACACTCTAGACCACCCAGTCCCCAGCCAATCCTGACTGATATCAGCAGAATGCTGTATCAATCACCCCTTCAACTCATGATAAATAATAAACGGTGGTTGTTTCAAGTCACTAAGCATTGGGGTGGTTGTTACCCAGCAATAGCTAATAATACAAGAGATTTGAACATAAGGAAAGAGGGAAGGAGTGGGGGAGAGGAATATCACAGGGTAGTTTTATTTACCTAATAAATGCTCCTGGGTGGCTCAGTTGGTTAAACATCCGACTTTGGCTCAGGTCTAGATCTTGTGGTTGGCGAGTTCCAGCCCCGCATTGGACTCTCTGCTTTCAGTCCAGAGCCTGCTTCAGATCCTCTGTCTCCTTCTCTATCTGCCCCTCAGCCACTCATTTCCTCTCTCTCTCTCTCTCTCTCAAAAATAAACATTAAAAAAAATAAGTGTGTCTTTCACCACTCCCCAGTGGTTTAAATGTTGGAAGTAAAATAGGAATCAAGTTAATCATTTCATCAGTTTGAGGTCACAATAATTAAAAACTGGAGTGTCATCATGACTATTGGAGCTGGCAATAACAACTTCAGTTTTCAGCATTGCACAACCACTATGCCACCTTTCTCTCACAGTAGTCCTGTGGAATAGGTAGTTTAACCCAGTAAGAAATAGGTTTAGGAAATGTAACACACTTAGAATAAAGCAGCCTCTAAATGGCAGAGTCAGATCAGCATTTCTATTTCATGAATCCAAATTCTGCTAGTGCAAAGGGTAATGAAAAAACTGGCATGGGATGCATCTTAAATTCTTATTATCCTGAAAGTTTTTATAGGATAGTAGCAGGGTCTCATTCATTTATGCCATATTTACCAAAGCTTCGGTGTTTATTTCTATTGTAAGGTGGGAACATTATTTAAACGCTTGTGCTTTAGTTTTCTCAACTATACAATGGTGATTTTCATTTAAGTGACTTATAAGAATTAAATAGCATACTACATGTAGACCAATTTGATCAATATCTGACACATGGACAGTAATAAATGTTACTATAATCCTAGTTGTATAAAATAATCAATGGCTGGCACAGATGACATGATAATTGAACAGTAGTTGAAACCAATAAGAAGCAAACTAAATTGTCTCTCCTTTAATCTTGTTAACTTGAACTTTTTCTGTTGTGTTGGGCATAAATGGACATTTCTTCAGATATGGGTGCTAAATTCTTTAAATGATTTGGTGAAAAACAAGTGTGATGATTCCCTTAATGCTTTTAATCTCTGATTTAATGATGACGAATATATGGGAGACTCCACCATTAAAAAAGTGAATGAAGCGAGTGATGGGTACTAATGAGGGTACTTGTGATGAGCGGCGGGTGTTGTATGGAAGTGATGAATCGCTAAACTCTACACCTGAAACTAATATCACACTGTTAACTAAATAGAATTTTTTTAAACAAAAAAACAAACGAAAACAAGAATACTCTTTCCTATATCAGAATAAATAAATGTAATAAAAGTCACCATGCCTGTTGACATCATTGTTGATTTCATTCTGGAGTAGAAGACTACAAACCAAACATAAGAGCTAATCTTAAAGGAAAATTGTAAATATAGCCTGTGTCATCAAAATTTCAAAACAGGGCGCCTGGGTGGCTCAGTCGGTTGAGCGTCCGACTTCAGCTCAGGTCATGATCTCACGGTCTGTGAGTTCGAGCCCCGCATCTGGCTCTGTGCTGACAGCTCAGAGCCTGGAGCCTGCTTCCAATTCTGTGTCTCCCTCTGTCTCTGACCCTCCCCCACTCATGCTCTGTCTCTCTCTGTCTCAAAAATAAATAAACATTTAAAAAATGTCAAAACAAATCAGGCATTTCAATAAAAGTTTGTCATTTGGACATCATTCTGCCTGTTGTCAAATATTCAGGTTGAGGTTTTCACTGATAGGGCTACCTTTTTTTTTGTTTTAATGTTTATTTTTTAGAGAGAGAAAGAGAGAGAGAGGGAGAAAGAGAGAAGGATGAGTGGGGGAGGGACAGAGCGAGAGGAAGTCACAGAAGCCAAAGCAGGCTCTGAGTGAGCTGTCAGCACAGAGACCAATGTGGGGCTTGAACCCACAAACCATGAGATCATGACCTGACCTGAAGTCAGATGCTTAACTGACTGAGCCACCCAGGTGTCCCTGACAGGGCTACCTTTTAATTGAATTTAGCAGGTTGTTTGTATTGCAGATTTATCATCATGATTGCCAACTTACCATATGTAGACTCAGGCAGTTTACAATCACATGCCTCAGAGAAAGTGAAATTGACTATCACCACATCTTAAATTAAGAATTAAAAAATAACCTGTGATTCATCAATGGCAATTAATGAAACCATTCTCTCGGTGATAAAAATCTTTTCCCATTAAAAAAAATATTACTTTATTTGTTTACATTCAAAAAGTATAAAATGGGCTCAGATTCTTTGGATATTTGACTGTAATCTCCATTTAATTTTTATTAACATTTCAATTTTAATTTAATTTATATCAGATAAAACCTAAGAGAAACAGCACTAGGTAAGTAATTATGGGAATATAAAAAACATATGCCAGATAACACTCCTTGAGACATTCATCTGATCCCTCAGCACTAAGACTTCTCTCCTATTGTAGATAACTATCATGAAGTTTTTGGAAAACAACTTTGTATAATCTATAAACAGATGAGAGAAATTAGAACATTCCTACCAAGCATCCAAGCCCCGCCCTTCTGACTGTGTGAATATTCAGGAACACCTTGGATGTTCCTCAGCACATGGCCATGCTTCCCCTTCTCCCCCTTCTGCCCCAGGGCATGCTGCACTACCACAGCGTTTCCCCAGATACAGCACAATTACCACGGCTGTGGGAGGATGCTGTGGGGGGACTGTCCTGCACATTTTAGGACACCTAGCAGTACCCCCCCACCTCTATCCAATAGATGCCAGTAGCAATGCTTCCCCAATCCAGTTGTGTCAATTACATGTTTCCAGACATTACTAAATGTCTTCAAGGCGGCAAAAAAAATCCCCCTAGTTGGACCTACTACATGATAGTCTTCAGGAAACTGCCACCCCAATCTCTACCACACCGATTCCCCTTACACAGCAGCTTTATTTATTATTTATTTATTTACATGAAGTTTATTGTCAAATTGGTTTCCATACAACACCCAGTGCTCATCCCAACAGGTGCCCTCCTCAATGCCCATCACCCCCCCCCATCAACCATAAGTTTATTCTCCTTTTTTAAGAGTCTCTTATGGTTTGACTCCTTCCTGTCTGTAACTTTTTTTTCCCCCTTCCCTCCCCCATGATCTGTTAAGTTTCTCAGGATCCACATAAGAGTGAAACATATGGTATATGTCTTTCTCTGTATGACTTACTTCACTGAGCATAACAGTCTCCAGTTCCATCCACATTGCTACAAAAGGCCATATTTCATTCTTCATTTTTCATTCTCATCACATCCAGATGGCCAATAGGCACATGAAAAGATGCTCAATGTCACTCCTCATCAGGGAAATACAAATCAAAACTACATTAGGATATCACCTCACACCAGTCAGAGTGGCTAAAATGAACAAAGCAGGAGACTACAGATGCTGGAGAGAATGTGGAGAAATGGGAACCCTCTTGCACTGTTGGTGGGAATGCAAACTGGTGCAGCCGCTCTGGCTGTAGGTTCCTCAGCCCTCTGGCTGTAGGTGTGTAGGTTCCTCAAAAAATTATAAATAGATCTACCCTATGACCCAGCAAAAGCACTACTAAAAATGTACCCAAGGGATACAGGAGTGCTGATGCATAGGGGCACTTATACCCCAATGTTTACAACAGCACTTTCAACAATAGCCAAATTATGGAAAGAGCCTAAATGTCCATCAACTGATGAATGGATAAAGAAGTTGTGGTTTATATATACAATGGAATACTACTTGGCAATGAGAAAGAATGAAATATGGCCCTTTGTAGCAACCAACTTTAATGATATACATGGAGTTCTGAATCTGGTACAATGATCTCAATTCAAATCATTACATCTATGGAAATGAATCTGTACTTTCGATCTTGCACTTATGATAGAGGTTCTATTATGTAATTTATGTTTGTATTACCATTAACTAGGACCTTTTTATGATAATCTAATCTGGCCACTTGTTATGTATGCATCAAAATATCAATATATTAAGGGGAGAAAAGGTGGTAAGTTGAAGAGCCTATAATCCTAAACCCAGCATACAAAAACTACTTCTATATTGCGTGATATACTTGTTATAGACACAAATTAGGCGACGTGTATACATACACAAGTGCATGCATACACAAACAGCTCCACACAAACCACGTTCATTATTGTCAAAGCCACAAAATCAGAGCTCTTATAACTGCCAGAAGTGTTTTAAAATGAGAAAATTAGTAGCATGGTTCATACAGATTTCTTTGTGGAACAGCAGTCTTTATGGTACTTTGCTGAAAGTTGATAAGAGAATGGAATACTGGAAAAAAGTTTATAGTTGTAACTAGAAAGGCTAATATTCAGATTTCCAGATGATGGAAACCTCACCAAAGGGGAACCCCAGAAAGCTCCATCCTAACTGAGTTCCACAATGGTACTAGATCTAGAGGAAAGTTGTTGCCTCCCACTTTCAAGAGCCAGTTAATTTCACACTACAGAGTGACAGGCAGTGGGAATACACACTTTTTTCCTTTGGAAACAGGTGGTTGAGAGAAGAAAATCAAAATGGATGACAGAGCGATTCCTAAATTGTGAGAGATTCACTCAAAAAGAGCATCATAAGACTCTGGCATTTTGGTCCAGCTGCTTCCTGAGTCCTTCCTCTGACCTGAGGCATGAGACATCAGTCCTATACATACTCCCAGGAAAATTCTGTTCACAAGCTCCCTTTGAGAAAATAACTGGATTAAAACAGCAGTCACTTCACCAAAAAAATAACAAACGGAATCAGAGAGATTTAAGTCTAAACACAAGCTTAGGCTTGTTTTTGCCCAAATCATTTGAAGAATTTAGCACTTATATTTGAAGAAATATCTCCTTAAGTCTAACAAAGCAGAAAAAGTTCAAGTTTAGGAGAATAAATAAAAATATAAAGAATAAATAAAAATAATGCTATAATCTTAAAATACATCATATTTAAATGTCTGAAGCAAACGCTCAGTATTTTCAGTCAACGCTCTGTTTTCAGGTTAGTCTGGGCTT
This sequence comes from Prionailurus viverrinus, assembly GCF_022837055.1. Taxonomy (NCBI): domain Eukaryota; kingdom Metazoa; phylum Chordata; class Mammalia; order Carnivora; family Felidae; genus Prionailurus; species Prionailurus viverrinus. The sequence goes on from NC_062564.1 coordinate 175,876,562, forward strand.
TATAATTCTTTTAAGGAAGAATGGGACATTATTTCTTTAACATTTCCATAAATAAGAGACTCATTTTAATGACTGTCCCAAAGAAAAGAAGATTGGTCCAATGATAAATTGGTACTACTACTCCCATAAACAGAAATCTGTGAGAAATTTAAATGACCTTTCTCTAGCTTCAAAAAATTAGTTCCACTAGAAAACTTCTGTTGAAAGAGCAGCAAATCACCCCTGCACAAAAGAATGCAGTGTGTAATGCCTTTCAGCGTCCAGCTCCCAGAGCTTTGCTTTGTAGCCCTGGATGGCTTAACAATAGACTTCAACTGCATCAGAAGCACAGAGCATTTTACAGACCCAGAAAGGTGCTTTCAGGTAAGAGCTACAATTATACATAAATGCGAGGGAGCAAACTGCCCCAAAGTAGAGAAAATAGGTAGGAAAGAATGATGATGTCTGAGACAAGGTTGTAGAAGGAAAGCAAAAGTAATTGGCCATGTTTAAAAGTGTACACCAAGTTTTGAAATGGGAAGACAAAGGGAGAGAGAGAATTGGACTTCAGACTCACCTTTCTATCAACCTTGAATTCCAAGTAAGCTCTGACTCAACTTCGTTCGATTTTTTTCCAGGATGCCAAATATTATGTTTTTAAATAGTGGCTTCAACCAACATTAAAGGTTTGTTCTGGTCATTTTCCTAAAGTAAAGGAAGTTTGGCCCAAGAATGAATTAGTACCACTTCTGTAAATAGAAATCTGTGAGAAACTTAAAACAATTTTGTTTTTTCAGTTTCACTGAGAAATAACAGACCGTAAGTTCAGGTGCACAGTATGATGGTTTGATTTATATATACATTGAGTGAAATGATTACAATGGGTTCAGCCAACATCCATATTCTCATATAGATACAATAAAAAGAAAAAGGGAAAAAAAAAGGTGCTGCCTGTGATGAAAACTCATAGGATTTATTCTCTTAACTTTCCTATATATCATTCACAGTGTTAGCTGGAGTCATCATGTTACACCTTACAGCCCTAGTACTTATCTTATAACTGGAGGTTTGTACCTTTTGACCACCTGCCTCCAATTTCTCTCCCCCCATACTCTGCCTCTGGTAACCACAAGTATGATTTCTTTTTCTATGCGTTGTGGTTTTTTTAAGATTATACATAGAAGTGATGTCATACAGTATTTGTCTTTCTTTGGCCTTTCTCACTTAGCATAATGTCTTCACGTTCCATTCATGTTTGACAAATGATAGGATCTTTTTTCTCTGCAATAGAATGATATTCTATTGCATATATATACCACAACTTCTTCATTCGTTCACATATGGACACATAGGTTGTTTCCATGTCCTGGCTATCATAAATAGAACATTGGGGTGCGGGTAACATTCCAAGTTAGTGTTTTCATTTCCTTTGGATATATATTCCCATAAGTGTAATTGCTGGATCATATGGTAATATGGTAGTTCCTTCTTTTTTTTTTTTTTTTTTATTGGTTAGAATCATACTGTTATCCGTAGTGGCTGTACCAATTTATATTCCCACCGACAGTTCACAAGGGCTTTTCTCCACAACCACACCATCATTTATTATCTGTGAGAAACTTTTTCTAGCTGTGAAAAACCAGGTGACTGTTGTAAGAATATCCCTGGAAGAACTGAATACAACACCACAAATTGACCAAAGGCTCCAAATCCTAAGATTTTAAATTCATTGTGTGTTTTAAACAGAGGCCATCCTTCTCATGGGACTGTTACCAGACCATGAGGTGGGAGGTGAAGGGTAGGGAGAGATGCTAGGAAGACCAGCGTTCCCTTTATACCTCAATGACTCCCTTCTACAGCAGGGGAGTAAAATTTCCCCCAACCTTCTATTTCCTTTTCCAATGCCAGACTAGCATCTTGGTGGTATGGCTCTTCCAGTCTTTCTCAAATTGCTCCTTCCCTCCCTCTCTCCCTCCCTCCCTCCGTTATTTATTTATTTATTTATTTATTTATTTATTTATTTATTTATTTATTTGCAAAAGCATCTCTCTTTGATATAATCCTTGTGTGTTAATCCAACTTTGATGTCTGACCCAAACTAACATGGAGCATGTATTTTTAAGTCAGCATGTTCTCAGGTTTATTAATTAGATAATTCTGAAATTCTAGAGAAAAGCCATGCACTAATGTGCTCAGAAAATCTTGTCTTTCAATGCTTCCTAAAAGTTCTGTTAAGGGCAAACCCTGAAAGAAAATGAAATGAAAGAAACAAAATGTTTATAATATAGTAAGGGGGTATATAATATATATAATATATATATAATATATATATATATATTATATATATATATAATGGGATTTAAAAAGGGCAAAAGAATTCACAAAATTATGATCTCAACCTATGTAAAACAGTATTTATGGGGTGAGTGTAATGCATCATACCAGGTGTTTTTATCTGTTTCCTATTTTTATTATTTTCCAAGTTTTCTTAGTTGAACATATCGATATTAGGAATAAAAATAAAAAATATATATGACATACATTAACCAAGTCAAGGAGAGAGGGAAGTGAGATCAAAATCAAACAATTGGACTATATGTCTTATATCCTTGCACATCTACTTCCTCCAAAAAAATAGTGAGTACTTGATTATTGACTGACTCCTGGCACATGTTCATTTTACCCCCAACAGAGAAGTCTTTGCTAGGTCGGAAATTCTCACTTTTCTATTAGAGGAAATATAGTCCTCATCTTTGGGAACTAGATTTCTTCAAGAAACTTCATTACTACCACATGAGACATGCAGTGGAAGAACCCAGAGATTCTTGTTCCTCCTGAGTGGTGCTCTGTCCCTACTGACTGGAGAGCCAGACTAGCCTTCTGTGAATTTCATACCACCCTGCTATACTCTGAGTACCTTAACCAATGGCTTCCTCTTTCGACATATTTTTAAAAGCATAGAGTTCCATTAGTCTCAAAATGAATGAGGTAAACTAGAAAAAAAACAATATTTTCTTGACTTTGCATCACCTATCTCCTTTTGCTCTAGAGTACTAATTCTCTTATGGAAGAACTATTACAATTACTAATTAAACAAACACAACAATTTCATTTTGTAAAATATTTATTTATTTTGAGAGAGAGTTTGTGTGCATGTGTGCACACATGAACAGGGGAGGAGCACAGACAGGGAAAGAGAGAGAATCCCAAAAAGGCTCTGTGCTGTCCGTGCAGAGCCTGATGCAGGGCTTGATCTCACAAATGAGATCATGACCTGAGCTGAAATCAAGAGTTGGACACTTAACCAACTGAGCCGTCCAGGTGCTCCAACACAGCAATTTCTCAGTAAAGATGCCTCCACCAGGTCCAGTTTAAAAATTTCTTATAGGTAAATAGTCCTTTCAAGATTCAAAGTTCTCATCAAATTTACTTTCCATTTAAGGGGCTGTCCTATTTTGTTCTCATTTCCAAGATCATGTCTGAGTATAGGAAGAAAGGGGGATAACCTTATGGCGTTTGGGTACTGGGCTGATGACTGTGTTTCATCTGCCTCTACCTAATTAGAGTCCTCCAACATGACTCTGGTTTAGCATCAATCTCAATTCTTTTTCTGCTGAACTCTCCATGGATTGTTTAAGTCATGGTCATTTTATTCTCTTTGATAAAGGAAAGACATGGCAGTTCTAGGGGTTAGCCATCTCCTTCTGACCAGGCACCCTACCTTTGTTCTTACTAATTATATGTCCCAAGTTATGGGCATTACTCTCTTGTAATCCCAAATTTGGGAAATCTACCCTGAAGACCTCTACTTTGGGGTCACTTCACCCCTCATGATGGTTATCTCCTACGAGTTTGCCAGCCTGCACCCTCAGCCATATCCTGTGTCCTTGTTGGGCACACTCAGGAACTTTTGGATCCCCTTTGTTTATGCAGGTTCTGAGGAGGTTGGAGCTCAACATCTCTATGTATATTTCCCTCAACCATTTCTAATATACTTCTCTCTGTCTCTTTAGATATGACACCATGCTATGTGGTTTCTTTGAGGGCTTAGCATTTTGCAGAGAAATATCCCCCAGCAGATAGATGGATAGCCTCTTACATTGGGGTTTTGTCTCCCCCAAAGCATCTAAGTTTATATACCTTTAGGAGTTCCAACCTTCTACTCAAAAAGAGAAATCAGTTACCTAGTGTCTTTTTTTAAAACTATACAACTCCTCTCTCAGTCAGTGTCTATAATCAGAGGAAAGGCTTTCAACTTCCTTTTTGTGGTGACTGAATATTTCTGAATGTAGTACAGTCCTCTGCTCTGTGTTCTACAATGCTGCTCCTTTTTAAAGCAATAAGCCTCATGGCCTTGCTTTTATTGCAAAAGGGCTGCTGGGGAAGGAAAAGAACAAAACTAGATTACTAAAATAGAAGATATACTAGGAGATGTTCCAACATCATTTGCTCACATTGGAGTGACTTTCACCCTTTTAACTTCTTTAGCAAGATGGTATCTTCCATATATTTATTTAAAAAAAAATTAAGTATCATTAAGTAAACTAAAAAGCAGTTAGTGTTTCCATACCTGGTTTGTAGATATTAAAAGTGTGGCACAGACAAATGGCATTATTTATCCTAGGTTTCTTAACTAGGAAGTGGTATATCTAACATTTTAACCCAGCCTTATCTGAGTTTGGAGCCCTCAATACTTTGATTTCATGCATACTAAAGTCCCACGGTCTATCATGCATTCTATCTCTCCTATTTCTTCTTCTTTAACCTAATCTTCTGGTTGAGAAAAGGAGAGGGGGAGGGAGAAGAATTCTAATGCCAGGGCTCCCATAATTAACTCCTTTCTTCAGCCTCGTCTCCCTCAGATGGGCATGCAAATAATCCCAAGGCATTTGCTCAATACCATGATATGCCTTTGTGGGGGAGGAAAGCTTTCCTTTCTTCCATTTTAGGTTCTTTGGCTGGTCTAATAACTAAATTGACACAGACAGATTAAGAGGTGAAAGAAATTTTAATTTGGGCAGTTCATAGAAATATAAGACTTAAAATGTGATCGAAGCAAGCAAGTTTTATACATTGTTAAACAAAGAAACAAAAAATTTGTGAAGAATTTATAAGACAAGTTTGGGCTTGGGTAGTAAATTAGTGAAGAAGTCACAAAATTGGTTTATACGGCTTTGTAGGTTCTAAATTTGCTATCTCTGTTGGTGAGGATGTCTCTTTTCTTCCTAGTACAGGGAAATTACCTTTCACATGGAAGATTTATTTCCCACTTTCAGGGGACAAAGGACAGTCAGAATGTTTTTCTTGCACTGGCTGTTTCTTAAGTAACTTTAATTCAAAATATTCAATATGGCAAAGTGTATATTTTGGGGCAATCTTTCCTGAACCTTACCACTTTTTTTCTTGGATGGCAGTTCTATTTTTTTCTTGTTATTGTTTCAAGTTTTTGTTTAAATTCTAGTTAGTTGACATATAAGGTAATATTGGTTTGAGGAATAGAATTTAGTGATTCATCACTTACATGTAACACCCAGTGCTCATCACAAGTACCCTCTGTAATATCCATCACCTATTTAGCCCATCCTCTGCTCACCTCCTTCTATCAACCTTCAGTTTGTTCTCTATAGTTCTGAGTCTCTTGTGATTTGCTTATCTCTCTTTTTTCCCTTCCCCTACATTCATCTGTTTTGTTTTATTTTGTTAAATTCCACATGTGTATTTGTCTTTCTCTGGCTGACTTATTTCACTTAGCATAATACACTTATCTCCATCCATGCCATTGGAAATGGCAAGATTTTATTCGTTTTGATGTCTGAGTACTATTCCACATCTTCTTTATCCATTCATCAGTCGATGGATATTTGGGCTTTTTCCATAACTTAGCTATTATTGATATGCTATTATAAACATTGAGGTGCATGTGCCCCTTCAAGTCAGTATTTTTATAATAGCATTCCCACCAACAGTGTAAGAGGGTTCTCCTTTTTCCTCATCCTTGCCAACATCTGTTGTTTCTTGTGTTAATTTTAGCCATTCTGACTGATGTGAGGTGGTATCCCAATGATGAGTGATGTTAAGCATTCCTTCATGTGTCTGTTAGCCATTTGTATGTCTTCTTTAGAGTAATGTCTGTTTATGTCTTCTGGCCATTTTTTAACTGGATTATTTATTTTTGGGGTGTTGAGTTTTATAAGCTCTTTACAGATTTTGGATACTAAGTCTTTATCAGATGTGGGGTAACAGTTCTATTTACTCATTCTCTTATGAGTGTGAATCTCTCAGCGCCTAAGAAGACCTGTGTCTTTTCCTTCAATAAAGTCTCTGAGTAGTTGTTTAAACCTTTCTTACCCAGGAATTTGATTAAAGCCTTTATATTATAAAATAGCAACTATTAAGTACAGATCAGTACAGAAACAATGTGAAAGGTCTCATTACTATTTTCCCCCTTCCTCCCCTAATGCACATTCACAGAAGACAACAATAGGGGGAAAAAAAGAGATGGAAAATATATGAATAAAAACTGAAAACATCAGAATTAGGCCATTAACAAAGTCACGTATTTGAAAACATTTTACTCAACACTACGGTTAAGGAGAAGTTGACAATTAAAGCTAATTTCATTTGTCTATTTATAGAAAAAAATTGTGGCTTAATGGTAGGTCATTTTAATAAGGCACAGTTACTACATAATTCTCTATAAGAGGTCTTTTGTCTCGAAGTCTGTGCATATTTCTTTCTAATCAGTGTACAGACTGTAATCTCAGTTCTCTTCTAAAGTTGATGTATGTTTGCTAACCAGAGGCCAGAGTTAGATGAGAGTAGTGAAGATCTGGATGATGTGGTGTAAATAAATAAATAAATAAATAAATAAATAAATAAATAAATATTTTCATACATCTGTAAGATAAAAGCCTAAGTAGACATTCAATCAAATATATTTTTGAAACTTCAATGTTATCCATTCAACAAAGTAGGAAGTAGGCACTTTGGTAATTTCATCTTAAAATGACATTTTTAAAAATGTTGCTCTGGGAAAATGGGAAAATTTTTCTTGCTTTCATTTTGTGCAATTTGAACTACCCCAAATCAATATCTTGAACCTCTTAACTTGTAACATCATAAGAAATGACACTTAGCTGATTATTTCTCAGAATAGCACAAGTGGACCCACTTCGTCCAAAGCACTCAACAGTACGTCTGCTACTTCAGCTGCAGCAGTTTGATTGCTACAGAGAGAGAAAGCTCTGACTTTAGAGAAACCCACATCTTAGTACTAATATCTTTTCCCTAATGGAGCCCTTTTACTTTGCCTCTTTGAAACCCATTTCTTCACTGTAAGTCTAGAAATAGGAAAATTGTATTGAGCTTTGAGGCTTTGGTTGATGATTGTGTAGTCATACTGATTTTAACTTCTCTTGGTGATATTCTGATATCGGTGTCTAGAAAATTTCTTTGTTATAATTTTGGTTACATTTGTTTATTTGTGCTAATAGAGAACACAATTTCATAGTGTCCATTTTCAAGCTTCCAATGTTTGATTTCCATGCATATTCTATATAATCATGCTTTAGGCTACTTTGAAGATATAAAGGAAAATGTAGAGTTTCTGTCCTCAGAAAACAATTTAATGGTAGAGTCAAGATAAAAGCATGTGGATTTGTAGTGGCAAAACAAACAAACAAACAAACAAAAAAACCCAAACAAAACCACAAAAAAACAAAAAAACAAAAAAAATATCTATTTTAATCAAGATATCAGATAGTCTACATATTTTCCTGGGAAGCCAAGGTTGGAGGCTGTGAAACCAGAAACAGTTCCCTAAATCACACTGAAGTACTGCTCAAAGGGATTTGGTAATGCTGCCATTGGAGCCAAACACTGGGGCTGGTGACTAGAGCCCTTTGGATGATAGGCTCTAGATTCTTCCTGCCTGAATGTCTTCAATTGTTCCCCTGGAAACCAATTGGAGCTGCCACCAATTGGCGGTAGAGATGCCACCACCATCACTTAAATGGTTCTTACAAAGAAGCTGCATTTTGGCTTTCTCATCTTCTAATTCAGAATTCAGCACAGATACATCTGATTGGCCCAGGCCACTACCTGCACCTTAGCTGAAAGAAGGTCTGGAAATACCAGTATCTGACTTCTGTAGTGGAAATACACAAAGGGAGGAAATCCCCCAATACTGGAAGAGTGTTTAAAGGTTTGGAGTAGCATTCAAGAGGAATGACTATTAATCATTAGACAACACTAAAGCAAATTAAATACAATTGCCCTTATGTTATGGTATAAAATGCTGAATTATGTGGTGTAGATTATATGTTTTCTAGGGTTTCCAGCAGCAGCAGTCTTTAAGCAGGACTCTTTAAAAAAGTAATATTATTGGGAACTTACTATGTTATAAATATTTTTGTGTATTATTTCATTTACTCCTAAGAGATGATACCATTATAGCATTTGTGCTAAGCTATTAGCCTCCCAAATATGTCCACATGTAAATCACCAAAACCTGTGAATATGTTAAGAAATATTATTAATGTAAGGGTCTTAAAATGAGAAGATTATCCTGGATTATCCAAATGGGTCCAAATGTAATCTTAAGGTCCTTATAAGAGGGAAGGTCACAGTCACAAAGAAGATGTCACAAAAGAAGCAGGGTTGACATAATGAACTTTGAAGGAGAAAGGGGCCATGAGTCAAGGAATGCAGATGGCTTCTAGAAACTGGAAAAGTCAAAGAAATAGATTCTCTTCTAGAGTCTTGAGAAGGAATGAAACTCTTTCCACATTTTCACTTCTTTCCCTGTGAGACCCATTTTAACATTATAGTCTTCGGAATTGTTAAGATAATAAATTTGCATGGTCTTAAGTCATCACATTTGTGGGTAATTTTTTCTAGCATCAATAGAAAACCAATACAGCCCCATTTTATAGATATGGACGCTAAGGCTTAGACAATGTAATTCATACACCCAAATTTTCATACCTAATGAGTATCAGAGCCAGGATTTAGAGTCATATTGGACAACGAACTCCAGAGTTTGTTCACTACCTCTCATTTCATGCCCTTGTCAATGCTATAGGCATTTGTTCTGCTGAGAACATGATTCTCAGGGACAAGAGAAAAGAAAGCGTATTTCATGACATAACATTAAAGAATTGGCCAGATGTCAATAAGCAAATAAGGACTAAAAGAATTTTGCAAATAAAGTTTCAGAACTTATGGAGTCACAGCCCAGCAGTATAACACTTATTAAAATTCCAGTGTAGTTAACATGTAGTGTTATATTAGTTTCAGGTGTACAATATACTGATTCAGCAATTCTGTACATTATTCAGTGCTCATTGTGATAAATATACTATTAATCCTCTTCTATTTCACCCATCCTCCCACCCCCAACCCCTCTGGTAACTATCTGTTCTCTATAGTTAAGAGACTTTATTTGTTTTCTTTTCAATTTTTTTTTCTTTTTCCATATTTGTTTTTTTCTAATTGACTTATTTCACTTAGCATTATAGCCTCTAGATCCATCCATGTTGTTGCAAATGGCAAGATGTCATTCTTTTTATGGCTGAGTAATATTCCATTGTGTATATATTCCACCTCTTCTTTATCCATTCATCAGTTGATAGATAGACATTTGGGCTGCTTCCTTCTTTGGCTGTTGTAAGTAATGTTGCAATAGATATAGAGGTGCATATATCTTTTTTAATTAATGTTTTTGTATCTTTGGGTAAATACCCAGGAGTGGAATTATTGTATTACATGATAGTTCTATTTTTAATGTTTTGAGGAACTTCCATACTGTTTTCCACGGTGGCTGCGCCAGTTTGCATTCTCACCAACAACGTGCGAGGGTTCTTTTTTCTCCCAATCCTTGCCAACGCTTGTTGTTTCTTATTTTTTAGTTTAGCCATTCTGACAGGTGTGATGTGGTATTTCATTGTGATTTTGATTTGCGTTTCTCTGATGATTATTGCTGTTATGCATCTTTTCATATGTCTGTTGGCTGTCTGTATGTCTGGAGAAATGTCTGTTCATGTCATGTCATTCACTTCTTCCCATTTTTAAGTTGGATTGCTTGTTTTATGGGTGGTGAGTTGTATAAGATTTTTATACATCTTGGATACTAACCCTTATCAGATATGTCATTTGCAATTATCTTCTATTAAGTAGGTTGCCTTTTCGTTTTGTTGATTATTTCCTTCACTGTGAAGAAGCTTTTAATTTTATGTAATCCCAATATTTTATTTTTGCTTGTTTCCCTTGCCTCAGGAAATATATCTAGAAAAATATTGCTATTGGCTAACATCAGAGAAATTACTGTTTGCACTCTCTTATAGAATTTTATGGTTTCAGGCCTCACATTTATGCATTCATTTTGAGTTTGTTTTTGTGTATGATGTTAGAAAGTAGTCCAGTTTCATTCTTCAACATGTAGTTGATCAGTTTTCCCAACTCCATTTGTTGAAAAGATTGTCTTTTCTGCATTGCATAGTCTTTCCTCTTTTGCCAAAGTTTAATTGTCCATATAATTATGAGTTTATCCTGGGTTTCTATATTCATCTGTGTGTCTATTTTTGTTCCAGTGCCAGACTGTTTTGACTACTACAGGTTGTCGGTGTATCTTGAAATCCAGGGTTGCGATAATTTTGTTCTTTTTCAAGATTGCTTTGGCTATTCAGTGTCTTTTGTGGGTTCAATACAAATTTTAAGATTATTTGTTCTAGTTCAGTGAAAAATCTGTTGGTATTTTGATAGGGCTTGCATTAAATCCAGAGATTGCATTTTGTAGTTTGGGCATTTTAAGAATATTTGTTCTTCCAATTTGGGGCATGGAATATCTTTCCATTTTTTTGTGTTGTGTTCCATTTGTATCATCGATACTTTACAGTTTTCAGAATATAGGTCTCTCACTTCCTTGGTTAAGTTTATTCCTAATTATTTTATTCTTTTTGGTACAATTGTAATTGGAAACAATTCTTTAATTTCTCTTCCTGCTATTTCATTATTAGTACATAGAAATGCAACAGATTTCTGTATATTGATTTTGTATCCTGTTACTTTACTGAATTTATTTATCAGTTCTAGTAGTTTTTTGGTGGAGTCCTTAGGGTTTTCTATATATAGTATGTTATCTGCAAATACTGAAAGTTTTACTTCTTTCTTACTAATTTGGATGTCTTTTATTTCTTTTTCTTGTCTGATTGCTGTGGCTAGGACTTCAAATGTTATGCTAAATAAATTTGGTGAGAGTGGATATTTTTGTTTTATTCCTGATATTAGGGGAAAAGCTCTCAGTTTTTCATCACTGAGTATGATGTTAGTTACGGTTTCTTCATATATGGTCTTTGTTTTGTTGAGGCATGTTCCCTCTAAACCTACTTTGTTCAGGGTTTTTATCATGAATGGTTGTTGTACTTTGCCATATGCTTTTTCTGAAGCCATTGAAATGATCATATGGATTTTATCCTTTCTCTTGTTGATGTGAGGCATCCTGCTGATTGATAAATATTGAGCCACCTTTGCCTCCCAGGAATAAATATCACTTGATTGGGGTAAATGATTTTTTGATTGCTAATATTTTGTTGAGGATTTTTCATATCTGTGTTCATAAGATATAATGGTCTATAAGTCTCTCTCTCTCTGTAGTATCTATCTAGTTTTAGTATGTGGGTAATTCTGGTCTCATGAAATGAATTTGGAAGCTCTCCTTCTTCTAATTTTTGGAATAGTTTGAGAAGAATAAGTATTAACTCTTCTTTAAGTATCTGGTAGGATTCACCTGCAAAGCTGTCTGGTTCTGGACTTTTGTTGGAAGTTTTTTGATTCTATTTCATTGCTGGTAAATGGTCTGTTCAAATGTTCTACTTCTTCCTGATTCACTTTTGGGAGATTATATGTTTCTAGGAATTTATCCATTTCTTCTAAGTTGTCCAATTTGTTGTCATATAATTTTTCATAATATTCTTTTATAATCCTTTGCATTTCTGTGGTGTCAATTTCATTTACGATTTTGAGTATTCTCTCTTCCCTTTTCTTCCTTCCTGTCTCTATCTTTCTCTATCTCTCTGTCTGTCTGTCTGTCTGTCTCTCTTTTGATGAGCCTAGCTGAAGGTTTATAAATTTTGTTGATCTTTTCAAAGAACCAGCTTCTGGTTTCATTAATTGGTTCTATTGTTTTTTCATTTCTGTTTTGTTTATTTTACTCCAACATTTATTATTTCCTTCTTTGTACTGATTTTTTGTTTTGTTTGGTCATCTTTTTTTCCTAGCTCCTTTAGTTATACAGTTAGGTTGTTTATTTGAGATTGTCCTTGCATCCTGAGGTAGGTCTGTATTACTACAAACATTCTTCTCCCCACAGCTTTTGCTTCATCCCAAACATTTTGGACTATTGTGGTTTCATTTTCATTTGTCTTCATGTATTTTTTATTTCTTCTTTGATTTTTTTTTGGTGACATATTCATTGTTTAGTAGAATTTTATTTAGCCTTCATGTATTTGTGTTTTTTCCAGACTTTTTCTTGTGGTTGATTTCTAGTTTCATAGCATTGGGATCAGATACATGTTATGAGTTCAGTTTTTTTTTTTTAATTTATTGAGATATGTGATGTGGCATAGCATGTCATCTATTATAGAGAATGTCTCACGCACACTTGAAAATAGTTTGTGTTCCAATGTTTTAAGGTGGGATGTTCTGAATATATCTGTTAGAACCATCTGGTCCAATGTGTCATTCAAAGCCATTATTTCCTTATTGATTTTCTATTTAGATGATCTATCCATTGGTATAAGTAGGGGTGTTAAAGTCCCCTACTGTTTTGTTACTATCAATTACTTGCTTTATGTTTGTTTTTAGCTGCTTTATGTATTTGGGTGCTTTCATGTTGGGTGTATATTTACAATTCTATCTTCTTGGATTTTTTCCTTTATGATTATATAGTGTACTTCTTTGTATCTCATTACAGTCTTTGATTTAAAGTCTGTTTTGTCCAATATAAATATTGCTACCCCAGCTTCCTTTTCACTTCTATTTGCATGATAAACATTTTACTATTTCTTCATGTAATATCTACAGGTGTCTTCAGGTCTGAGATGAGACTCTTGTAGGCAGAACATCTATAAGTCTTGCTTTTTAATCCATTATATCACCCTATGTCTTTTGGAGTGTTTAGTCCATTTACATTCAAAATAATTACTGATAGGTATGTACTTATTGCCATTTTGTTGTCTTATGGTTGTTTTTGTAGTTATTTTGTGTTCCTTTCTTCTCTTGCTCTCTTCTGTCATGGTTTGCTGGCTTTCTTTAGTAATATATTTGGATTCCTTTCTCTTTAATTTTTGTATATCCGTTACTGGTTTTTGATTTGTGGTTACCATTAAGTTTGTATATAACATCTGTGCACATAACAGTCTATGTTAAGTTGATGGTTACTTATGTTTGAACCCATTCTTTACTCCTCTTCCCTCTCTTATCTATGTTTTAGGTATAGGTGTCATACTTTATGTCCTTTTGTGATTTCCTTGACTGATTTTTATAGGTATATTTAATTTTACTACTTTGTGCTTCCCACCTTTCTTACTCCTACTTATGACCTTTCTTTTTCACTCAGAGTCCCTTTTAACATTTCTCGTAGGGCTAGTTTAATGGTGATGAACTCCTTTAACTTTTATTTGTCTAGGAAACTCTTCATTTCTTATTCTGTTCTGAATGACAGACTTGCTGAATAGAGTATTCTTGGTTGCAAGTATTTTTTTTTTCAGCATTTTGAATATATAATGCCCCTCTCTTCTGGCTTGCAATGCTTCTGCTGACAAATCAGCTGATATCCCTTTCTCTCAATGCTTTTAAAATTCTCTCTTTATCATTACTTTTTACCATTTTAATGTGTCTTGATGCGGACCTCCTTGGGTAAATTTTGTTGGAGACTCTCTGTACCTCCTCAGTCTAGATTTTGATTTCCTTTCCCAGACTTGGGAAATTTTCACCTATGGTTTCTTCAAATAAGATTTCTGTCCCCCCCCTTTTTTTTCTCTCTTCTCCTTCTTGGATCCCTAAAATAACAATGTTTTTATGCTGAATGGTGTCACTGAATTAAATAGCCTATTTTCATTTTTATTATTATTTTTCTCTCCTGTTCTGCTTGATTACTTCCCATTGCTCAGTCATCAAGGCCACTGATCTATTCTGCTTCCTCTAGTCGACTGTTTATTCTATCTAGTGTATTATTAATTTTAGTTATTGAGTTCTTCATCTCTGATTGGGTCTTTTTTATGTTGTCTATATCTTTGAGGAGAGTCTCACAGAAGTCCTCCACTCCTTTCTCAAGTCCAGTGAGTGACTTTATGACCATCACCTTTTTTAAAAAATTTATTTATTTATTTATTTATTTATTTATTTATTTATTTATTTATTTATTTTTAGAGACACAAAGACACCACAAGTCAGGGAGGGGCAGAGAGAGAGGGGGAGAATACCAAGCAGGCTCTATGCTTTTAGCACAGAGCCCAACATGGGGCTCAAACCCATGAAGCCATGAGATTATGACCTGAGCCAAAACCAAGAGTAGGATGCTTAACAGACTGAGCCACCCAGGCGCCCTTATGACAATTACCTTAAATCCTCTGTCAGGCATATTACTTATCCCCCTTTCTTTTTCTTTTTTATTATTATTATTTTTTTATTATTTTTAATGTTTGTTTATTTTTGAGAGCAAGAGATACAGAGCATGAGCATGAGTGTGGGAAGGGCAGAGAGAGAGAACCTGAAGCAGACTCCAGGCTCTGAGCTGTTAGCATAGAGTCCCATGCGGGGCTCAAACTCACAGACCAGGAGATCATGACCTGAGCTGAAGTTGGCAGCTTAACCGACTGAGCCACACAGGTGCCTCACTTATCCCCCTTTCATTTAGCTTTCTTTCTGTCATTTTGTCCTTTTCTATCATTTGGGACATATTCCTCTGTTTCCTCATTTTGCCTAACTTTCTATGCCTGTTTTTATGTATTAGGAATGTTAGATACATCCTCTGCTCTTGAAGGTAATAGCCTTAAGGAGAGAAGATCCAGTGGTGGCCTGCAGTGCATTGTCACTTGTTCACCAGAACCTGGCCCTTCAAGGTTGTTTCCTATGTGTGTTGCATGCACCCTACTGTTGTGACTGAGTTACATTTGCCTTCAGTCCAGTCATCTGCAATGACTGTCTTTGCCTGTTGTGGGCAGGGTTTGGTTCTTGTATTGTTAGTGGATGAGATTGGGGTTGCCTTGGGCTTAAATTGAATCAGACTAGGCATTTGCCAGAGATGCAGTAGCACCAAACTGCAAGATGCATTCTCCTTTTTGTGCCTTGAGATGCCTTTGTTGGTGGGTGGGGCCTGCAATCAGACCTGATGTCTCAGACCGTTATGTGTGGTTATCTTCCCCTCTCCCTAGGGCAGGAGTCACTTTGGAGTGTTGCTGGCCCCTATTATGGTTATTTGTACCCTGCCAGTCTTGTGGCATCTCTATGGATGAGCTGCGGCCAAGAGTGTATTAGATGGGTCAGGTCCATAAGAGAACACAGAGGTGGGGCAGGTGGTGCCAGCAAGGTCTGCACTAGTCTACTCTTGGAGAGGGTATACAGCTGCTTGGGGGAAAGTTCCTGCCCAGGCTTGGATGGAGAGATGTTTCCACAGAGTGTGGAAGCAGAGAGCAAGCTAGGTGGAAAGTGTTCCTATTGCATGCTAGCTCCCACAGGTATCTGTGTTTTTGGGGTAGGGGACAGGAGAGGGAAATGGAACCCACCAGCTCTTTTGTTCTTGGAGAAGTTACCCAAAGATCCCTACCCCTCCAGCACAGGCTGTGAGATTAGGCATTTTTCAACCTGCTGCTTTTATGCTATATCTCAGCTGGGCTATTTGTTGTATTATCTCTTTAAGGGCAGGGACTCCACCCTTTCAGCTCTCCCAGAACAAGGCCTGCTCATTTTTAAAGTTTGAGGTGTTAAGCTCCACTGATTTTTAGGCCTCTCTGGTTTTCAAAGCCAAATGTTATAGGGATTCATCTTCTCCATGTGGGTCCCCCAAGCCTCAAGTGACCTACATGAGGTTTACTCTTCTCCCCAATCTGTACCCATGGCATTCCTCCCTTCTGTGGACAGTCCTATGGGTCCGTTTGGCTCCCAACTCCAACTCTGCCTTTTCTACCCTTTTTAGTTTGGACTCATTTCTATATTTAGCTGTGGGGAGTCTGTTCTGTCAGTTTTCAGGTCATTTTCTCAGTTATTTACACTGACGTGGGTGTTATCTAGTTGTATCCAAGGGACAAGGTGAGCTTGGAATCCTCCTATTCCTCCATCTTTTCATTATAGCATTTTAAACTAGGCAAATAAAAGCCCAGAATATTGCCTAGTGACTATATATACCAGAATATACCAAAGTACTGACATGTGAGGAGGAGAGGCCACCTTTCTCCTGTGTGATGCTTCCACAGGCAGCTGCATTAATTATGTAACACCCTTGGTCTCTCTGCATGTATACTTCCATGCCTCAGAGGTATAGGAATAGCTTATTTTATCACTTAGATTGTAAGAGGAAGTGAAGATGTGTATCTTATGCCCTTCTTCTTTTCCACCTTTTGGGATGCTGCCTACCTGCAAATAGTGTTCCTATCTGGTCTTCCATCCCATGGCTTTATAGGGGCCAGCTCTCACATGGGTGCCTCTGTTGTTTAATGCTGCCTGAGACTGAGATGTAAATGTTCCTTGATATGAGATACAGGATTAATGAATCCACTTCAATCTCAGACATAAAAGAATCTTCTCCAGTGTAGCATTTATTGTTAACAAAGATGATATTTTTTCTTTCCACCTCTTGATCTCTCTTTAACTTTTCAGAACTAAATAGAAGAGAGTGCTATGTATTGAACCATCTAAAATCTCAGCTAACACAACTTTGAAGTCACTTTAAGGCAATGCTTTCTACCTTTTTTTTTTCAAATACCAATCTTCTAGTAACATCTTTTTACTACCCCCATTTTCTTCAAACTGATAGTTAAAAAAAAATCCTCCTATTTGAGGACGTAGTTGCCTTAATTGCATCTTTCAAATGTTTTACTACTTCTGACAAATAGATGAATTGCCTTTAGGGGTTGGAGCCTTAGACCAAAATAACAGTTAACTGTCTATAGCTAGACAATTATAATTACAATTTGGATACCATGCTAAAAGCTTTCTTTTGCTCTCAGTAGGTAAAGGTACAGGATAGCCTAAACAGAAATAATCATGTCCTCTCTGAATATTAAGATATAACCCATACTTAACTAAATATGTTAAAATTTTAAATTTTAAAACTGGGGCTATCTGAAAATATTAATACTAGTACTGTTTAATTGATATTTTTCAAAGATTCAATCATGCAATATGCCTTATTACTATAAGTCACCTTTACTAGAATTTTAGAGTTTCATTAAATTTCTTAAAATTTCTTTTTTTAATATGAGTTTATTTTTGAGAGAGGGAGACAGAGTGCGAGTGGGGGAGGGGAAGAGAGACAGGGAGACACAGGATCTGAAGCAGGCTCCAGGCTCTGAGCTGTTAGCACAGAGCCTGATGCAGGGCTTGAACCCACGAACTGTGAGATCATGACCTGAGCCGAAGTTGGACGTTTAACCAACTGAGCCACTCAGGCACCCCTCATTAAATTTCTAATCATTCTTTTACCTCATCACTTCCTGGATCTTGAATATAGAAATCAACTATGTTCCATTCAAAGTGTCTGTTACTGACAAGCAGTCAGCTGCCCTCTATACAAGTTTATCATTTGCCTTAGCTCATTGGTGGTTGGTATAGAATGGGATAGAAATACATTTCTTGGCCTTCATTTGACCTTTGACCACTTCATGTAACATATGACGACAAATGTATGTATCTGACTGTATTATACTGACCTTATCCTTCATTTATCTCCTTGTTTTAGCTTCATTTTATATTTATCAGTTAAAATATCCATGTCTAAATGCTTATACACACATATACACGCACACATATCACACCTGTATCTCCAAAGAAATATTCTTTTAAAGTAATTTGTTCATACTGACAGCATTCCTCTGATATCTGCTTTTCACATTACTCTTAATATAAGCTGATAATGTTTTAATTCATTTAAGATCAATTTTAATATAAAAACAAACAGAAGAGTTGGAGAAGCCATTTAAAAGAAACCATATCTTTTTTATAAGAATTCGATTTTAGCTCTCTACCAAGTGAGCTTACGATGGACAAATGATGACCTTCTCACAGCAAATCATTGCATGTTTCACAAGAGCAGATCTGGTTTTGAATGCTATGAAGCCCCAAATTCCCCCCACAGAAAGCAGTCACAGTAAAGCATTCCATGTTTCAGGAACCAGACCCTTCCTTTTAAACTGAAGGGTCAAATTTAAAAGTAGTAGACCTTTAAATTCTTACCATATACACATTCACACAGATATACACACATTAACTATGTAAATCATATCAGGTAAAGTATGTGTTAATTGTCTCAATCTTGGTAATCATTATATAATGCATATGTATATCATATCATCATGTCATGTACTTTAAATACATACAGTCACATTTGTCAATTCTTCCATAAAATTGAAAAAATAAAGTCTTAAAAATTTAAATACATTATTTAAATTATTATTAAATTTAAATTTAAATTATTATTAAATTTAAATTATTTATTTTGGGAGAAAAATTAGATAAAAATTGAACTGGAAAAATAAAAGCAGTAAAGAAAACTGAATTTAAGCACATCCCATTCTGAACTGTCTTCAAGACAACATTGCCAATTATGTATTTTCTGTGTGGCACATGGTTTGGCCATTCCATCATTGTTTGCAGTGAATAGATCCAAATTGTTGTCTCAAGTTTTATGTGAGTTGTGTATATTTTTTTTATATTTTTTACCTGCCAAGGATAACACCTGGTATTGAATTGTGTATTTTAAAATTATAATTTCAAAAATGATACTGTGATGACTTAATACGAACCATAAGGGACCATGTTTTAAGATGACAAAATCTTTCATTTCACTTGTAACTATTTCAATTTGTTGCAACTTATAAGCATTCAGTCTTCATTAAAATTGTGTGGATTATTGCTAATTTGGAACAGTGGCTATCCTAAATACATGCTAAATTTACCTTTGCTACTTTAAAAAGACATTAAGATTTGGTCTTCAAACCAGAGGAGTTAAATCAGAATATCTTATTGAGATGTAGAAACACATATTCTTTTAGATCTCTTTAGACAATTTCAGTGTCAAGCAGAATAGAAAATCATTGGCTTGGGTGATGCTGTTATGATGGTGGTGGCTTTGCTGTACATATACCTCTTAGGCATCTGACCATTTTTTTTTTCAAGGAAGTTAAAGAATTGAGTCTGATCATTAGGAAGCCATTTAGAATTTACTAGAAATGACTCTCAGTGAGTTGAAGGATGAAAAAGAAGGAAATCACTAAAGCCTAGACGACAACTGCCATCCTACAAACTATCATCAGTTATACTGATTCCTTTAATGAACAGTGTTCATTTATAATAAATTCTAATGCTTTCAATGTAGTCCTAAAATATTAGAATTTTTTTCTCCTCTTAATTTTAGGTCTTTGACTATCAATTTACCATTTCATCTAAGTCAGTTCCAAAGTCAGATATAACATTAGGTCTATTTGTTTATAAAACTTATTAATAATGCTGTTCAAATCTTTTATAACGTCATTGTTTTATCTGCTTGGTTTATCAACTTCTAAGGGTGTTATATTACAATCACCTTTTATGATAGTGTATTTGTCAATCTTTGTTTTATATGTGTTGAAGTTATAAGTGCAAAATTTCAACCAGCTTATCCTGGTCAGCTGGAACTTTTAGTGTTATGTTGTGGCCCACTGTATCTTTAGCAATGCTTTTGTGCATAAAGTCTATTTTGAATAATAGTAGCTATTAGCTTTCTTTTCATTATTATTGCTTGATATAATTTTATACCTTTTGATTTTCAAACTTTCTTTCAAACTTTTCTCTCATTTAATCTATTCCTGGAATAATTTTTTAATGAAATCAGACAATAATTGTATTAAAACCAAATGGTTTGGTCTATTTACATTTGTTGTGATTGTTGATATTTTTATTTAATATTTGTATGGGTTTCCTATTTGTATCATATTTTCTGCTTTTTTCCCTTTACCCTCAATTTTCTTGCTTGGTTGGATTAAGCTTGTTTTTCCTTTTTCTCATTTTATTTCTCTGGGTATTGCCTTCTTTCCCAATCTTGTTGTTCTCATGAGGATAGCCAGGGCAGTGTGATGAGATCATCTGAGCCATAAGTTGACTGAAGATGGTTAGGCACTCAGGACAAGCCTGTCACAAGAGACAGAACTGTTATAGCTGAATCATATTAATAGCTGCTCTCCAGGTCAAAACTCATGAATTCCTGGTACTGGAGCCCATAATTCCAAGGATCTTGCCTTCTCTCAGATTTATTCTTCAGCTCCTTTCTAGAATTAAGAGAAAGCTTTTATAGCTGTCTAACAAATTTCATTTTTATGTAAAGTGGCTAGAGGAAATGTCTATTACTTAAAGTCAACAGAAACTTTGCACAGTTTACTTCTTGATTTTAATTCATTATATTCAATTTAATACAGTTTTTATATGAGAATTAGCAATTGCATTCCCAAGTAGAAGGTACTTGAGATCAAAACTGCTACTGCCATCCTTTATAATGGGTGAATAAGTAAGTATAAAGAAGTTTTCCAAGCATAGTAGGGAAACAAGAAAAGGTTATGAAGACTTCTTTGGTTTTCTGAATTTTTGGATATTTTTTTTTTTTGTCCTCTTATCTGTATTAGTATGTGCCATGATAATTACATTAGATTTTGTTAGGACAGGTGACATATTTGGAGGGGGGTGAAGTAAGAATCAAATACAACTTTATGTTTGTTATATATCTCTTTTAATCTTTATAATACCCATTCTGGAGCTATTGTCCTTTGTTCACAGATGAAGACATTGTGTTTCCATGGCATTAAACAATTTTCCCAAATTTATCCTGTTATTAAGTGGTTGATTCAGAATTCCAACTGAAGGTCTGATTGTAAGAACTTCTAAGCTTTTTCTACAATGACAGGATGCCACACTATCATGAAAGTGAAAGTACATGTTTCTTGGTGGCAAAGCAAGAGACTTATAAAGTTATATTCTCCATTCTACTTCTTAACAAAAATTCTTTAAACCAAAGTCTAATCCCTTTTGTGAGTCACACTGGGTTAGAATGCCTCCATGTTCTAGTCTCTAGTAAGATGTCAATGCTCTGTAGTTACAGATTAGAGTACCCTAGTTATTGCTCACTCTTGATTGTTCATATGAGAGACTTTCCTTTAGAGTAATACCCTGGACTTTCTTACATATGATCATTTACTTTCTCCTTTAGAAAGAGAAGTGGCTTAGCTGTATGGGAAGTTAGAAGAAAAAACTGTGCTGGGCACCAGGGTGGCTCAGTAGATTGAGCATCTGACTTCAGCTTAAGTCATGATCTCATGGCTGGCTCGTGGGTTTGAGCCCAAGTCAGGCTCTGTGCTGACAGCTTGGAGCCTGGAGCCTGCTTTGGATTCTGTGTCTCCTTTCTCTGCCTCTCCCCCACTCATGCTTGCGGACTCTCTCTCTCTGTCTCTCAACAATAAATAAACATAAAAAAAACCCAAAAAACAAAAGAAAAAAACCCAGAAAAGAACTGTGCCAAGAAAGCTCAGCTCCTGTTCTTTGTGAAGTCAGCCTGCCCGGGAATCCCAGATCTTCTTTGCTCCTTTATGTCATATATGTTACATAGGAAGCATGTAACAGTCTAGCAGAGGCTGGCTAATTCTAGAGTTAAGTAGTCAAAACCCCACTTTGCTGCACAACATGCAATTCAAAATCTCTAGGAGTCATAAATCTGACTGCTGCTTGCTATCTGTTAAAGTTCTTTGTCCATAAATCAATTCATATGGAAGTAAGCTTTGCTATTCATTAGACTCCTCAAGCACCAAAACTAAATTGTTCTTGAGTCTTCTTACTGCGGGGAAGATTTTCCCCACATTATCCATGTTTTGTCATGAAACTAAACCTTCTCTCAGATTGGTGCTTCATACAAAAATGATAATAGGTATCACTATGTTTATTTTACAAACCCATCTGTAAAAGAGGTGCTATTAATATATCCATTTATCAAATGATGAAATAAAGAGTTTACCTGGCATCAATAATACAATAAATGCATTCTAGATCCAGTTCTTGGACTTGTTCCACTTTTTTCCAATGTCCATGCTTTAAAGATCATTGTGTATATGTATAAAAAAAAATGTAGGGGACAAGTTTTCCTCCACCCTTTTTGGGTCCTCACCCTTTTGCCTGAGGCTTAATATTAAACTGACAAAGACAAGAGAAAAAACATACAAATGTTAATTGAATTTTTACATGTATGAGGAGCATTCAAAAAGAGTGAATAACTGAAGAAGTGCCCTGAGCAAGAAACTTTTATACCTTTTAAATAAAGAAACAATAATTTATGAAGAATTGACAAGGCAAAGAGGTTTGGGTTAGGGGATGTTTAACCAGGGCTAGGTAGTCTTTTCCTTCCTTAAGTAGGAAGATGGATGTTAGGTTAACAAGGCTTGTTTACAGATTCCCCTCATGCCACCTCTGGACTAAGAGTCTATTCCCAGTAAAGGAAGAATATATTTTGCAGAAAGAAGGGAGCTTTTTCTACATTGACTGCTTTTTAATTTCCTTCAGCTCAAAGTAATTTTATGGCATATTTGGGGGTGACACATTCTGGTTTCCTTCATTTTCAAGTATTTCCTTTTGTGTAAAGTTTTTCTGTACAAAATTTAGACAACTATATGTGGCAGCCCTTTCTAGTACCATTGGGAGGGTGGGTAATGAAGTGAGGTAGAGTGCAGAAGTCAGAAAATAAATTAATATAAATTCTAAATGGTGATTTAGCATATTAAGCTTCAGTGTATAAAGATGTATTCCCCAGAAAGTTACTTGGTATCATCTAGCATAATCTAGATTACAGATGCCTATAAAACAGTGAATTTAGTGAACTGTAGTGCTTAACCAACTCACAGTTTCATGGTTTAATAACTATGGAATTTCCCAAGAGGAGTAAGTTTCATAAAGGCTGTGGAAATGTATTTGATGCACTACAAACAGATTAACCTGGAGCATATTTAGATGTTATTAAACAGTTGCTAAATATCTTTATTTTAAACAACCATATACTTGAAGGTTTATATATTTGCCAGGAATTTAGCATTTATATTAAGACGTGTCATAAAGTTTAAAAGTCAAGACTTTGTCCTCGCATTGTGGCATTGCATTGTACTGCTACTTTGGCCTTTCTTACTGTTATAACACTATAAATGAGAACACTTACCTACATTTACTCAGTATAATTATTTGAAGGATTTAAAGGTTTTTTCTCTACCTCTTATATTCCGAAATTGAAAGGGAAGTCATTTATTATTCACAATATTCAGGATGTCTGATTGCTAAAGTAGCAGAAAAAAATTCAATTTCTTGAAATTTCATGTTTGAAAAATTTAGAAATCCTGCCTGTATGTATGTAACACAATTATCTGAATGCTTAATTTTTTTTTATGTTCCATCATCTTTCCATCTTAACTTTATCTTACTCTGCCCACATTTGGTAGGATGTTCCCAAAGACTTAGGAAAGAAAACGTCTAGCTAATGAGATTTTACTGAAAAACTTCTACATTTAAAGCTTTGTACCAGGTGCTAGTGAGACAATACACATTGTAAAGGACATACTATTTACTATGTGCTCACCAATGAGCAAACACTGTTGTTTCTTATTTTAACTGAAGCTGTCTACCAGTATTCTAATTTAGACAATTAATGGGATGGTAGAATCACTACTTGATAGAATACTGGGACAGGCAGCGATTTAAGAGAAAAAAGAAAAATTGACGAATTCCTACCTAGTAGCACAAGGCACACAACAGACAAATGAACAGATTAGGCAGAGGTGAGGGAAGATGATAGGGAAGAGTCATTAACATATTGATGGTCTTGGCTATCAATTAAATCATCAGAATGACTGAGATTACCTGGAATGTAGTATCAAAGGGTGGAGAAGGTGGGCCAAAGAAAGAAACTTGTGTAATACGAAGACTGAAGAGTGGAAGTTTGTGAAGGAGAGTAGGTTACTTGGTCAAAGATTGAAAAGGAAGTATGGTCACCAGTGGAAAGTTTTAAGGAGAGAGTGCTAAACTGTAAAAGTATAAAATAAGTTAAAGACTAAAGAATACCCACTGGATTTAGCCGTTAGCTCACTGAAGACCACAAAAGACTAAACCAAATACAGGGTTGTTGTATTATTCTGACTATATTGAGGTCATAGGTATATAGGAGAGGAGAAAGTTATCACGTAGAGTTTATTCTTGCAAAAAGTGGAGGAAATGAGGAAAAAAATGAAAGAAAGAATCCAACTATGGTGGTAGAAAAATTAAACAAATTGAAAGGAAGAGATGAGTAGAAAGTAAAGATGAGGAAAAAACATAGAACCGATTAGCAATTTTCTAGGTGGAAATAAGAGGAAATGACATCATAGTCATGGTTGTAGAAAAAGTCGAGTAAGAGAATCAACTAACCCACCTGTCAAACTGGCCCAAACAACATAAGGATAATGTATTATATTGGTAAGGCTGCCATAATGAAGTGGCACATCCTGGGTGGCTTAAACAACAGAATTATTTTTTTTCAAAATCCTGGAGATTAGAAACCCGAGATCGAGGTGTAGGTGGGGTCAGTTTTTGTTTGTTTGTTTGTTTGTCTGAGAACTATTTCCTTGGCTTATAGATAACCATCTTCTCCTTGTGTTCTCGCATGGTCTTCCCTCTGTACATGTTTGTGTCCAGATTTTTCTCTTTTTATAAAGACATCAGTCATGTGGATACTGATCCATCCTAATGACCTTATTTTAGCTTAAGTACCTCTTTAAAGATTGTATCTCCAAATACAGTTACATTCTCAGGTAGTAGGATTTAGGAATTCAACATATAAATTTGGGGGCAATGGGAGGGAACATAATTTAGCCCACAACCCATGGGTGCATACATCTAATAATTCAGGGAAGGGAAAAAAAACACAAATTGAGTGTCTAACTAGGAGTTTTAGCACATATCTTTTTGAGCATGCTTCTGAAATACGGGTTTGGTAATAAGAACCATATGAACAGTGGAAAGTAGCTTGTCTCAGTCAGTTTGGGCTGCTTTAACAAAATACCATAGACTGGGTGGCTTAAAATAGAATTTTATATTTTTACAGTTTTGGAGGCTGGAAGCTTCAGATAAGGATACTAACATGGTTGGGTTGGGGTCTAGTGAAAGAGTTCTCTTCCTGGTTTAGAGATATCCATCTTTTGATGTATCTTCCCATGACAGACAGTGGATGATTTCCTTCTTTTTTTGATAAAGGGCAATTGCCATTTATGAGGGTTCCATCTTCATGACCCAATGGCCTCCAAAAGGCCTACCTCCAATGCCATCACCTTGAGGATTAGGGCTTCAACATATGAAATTGGTGGGGGTAACACAAGCATCTTATAGTAAGTAATTTTCAAAATGAAGCATCAGTATTTAGTGGACACAAGAGATTTAGGCCTTGCTGAAATCTCTGCTGTTCCATTTTCTTTTTTTTTTTTTTTTCAACGTTTATTTATTTTTGGGACAGAGAGAGACAGAGCATGAATGGGGGAGGGGCAGAGAGAGAGGGAGACACAGAATCGGAAACAGGCTCCAGGCTCTGAGCCATCAGCCCAGAGCCCGATGCGGGGCTCGAACTCGCCGACCGCGAGATCGTGACCTGGCTGAAGCCGGACGCTTAACCGACTGCGCCACCCAGGCGCCCCTCTGCTGTTCCATTTTCAACCATATTTTCAAGTCTGTTTTCTGGCAGTAGAAAAGATTGTCATTAAAGGTAATGCTTTAGGGACCATGGTATTGAGTCACTGACAAATTGCTTTTGTGTTGAAAAGTGAAAATGCTGAAATGTTCTGCTACATTTCAAAAATTTTCTCTTACATTGATAGCATCGTAAAGCAAAATAAACACTTATAAAGAAGAATATATGTCTAACACTACTTCTATTTCTAGGGATTGGCAAATGTAATATAATTAGAAAGCAAAGAACTTTTAAGAACTAGTAATACGGAGTTTTATTATGGAAAAAAATCAATGCACATGATTGTGGGGGCAGTGTTTTAGGAGTAAGACTGAGTAGGTCAAAGGAATAATTCATCAAAAAATTTGCTTTTGCCTACCTGTATTTGCATGACTGGCTTAAACAAAATGTTTCTTTGCTATTGTAAATCTCTTCAAACATTATATAAATTTAGTTCTTAAATTTATTTAAGTCATTTATGCTACTAACTTAAACTGTGCTAAATTCCTAGAAGAAATCAAGCATATCCTTAATATCTTAGGTAGAAAATAAGCAACTTAAAATTTTTAATAACCAAAGCAAAATTCAAGATATTTGATAACAGGTAAAATGTATTAAACTCTTTACCTTCTTTTTAAAAAATCTTTTTAATGTTTTATTTATTTTTGAGAGAGAGAGAGAGAGAGAGACAGACAGACAGACAGACAGACAGAGTATGAGCAGGGGAAGGGCAGAGAGAGAAGGAGACACAGAATCCGAAGCAGGTTCCGGGCTCTGAGCTGTCAGCACAGAGCTCAATGCAGGGCTCGAACCCAAGAACCACAGGATCATGACCTGATAGGAAGTTAGATGGTTAACTGACTGAACTACCCAGGCACCCCAAAACTCTTTATCTTCTTAAATCAGCTGTATATACATGTACATATACATATACATCATATACATATACATATATACATATACACATATATTTTATTTTATATATATGAAATTTTTATTATTGGAGCTGGCATACAGTATTATATTAGTTTCAGGTGTACAACATAGTAATTCAACAATTTTATACATTACACAGTGCTTACCACAGTTAAGTGTGGTCACCATCTGTCACTATACAACATTATAACAATATTATTGAGTATATTCCCTATGCTGTACTTTTCATTCCAATGACTTATTTATTTAATAAGTGGAAGTTTATACCTCTTAATCCCCTTCACCTATTTTGCCAGTCCTCGTCCCCTCGCATCTGGAACCACCCATTTATTTATTCTCTGTATTTATTAGTTTGTTTCTGGTTTGTTTATTTGCTTGTCCTTTTGTTTTCTTTCATCTTTTCCACATATGAATGAAAGCATATGGTATTTGTCTTTGGAAGTCTGACGTTTAATTTAGCATAATCTCCTGTAGGTCCATCTATGCCATTGCAACTAGCAAGATCTCATTCTTTTTTATAGCTGAGTAATATTACATTGTAGTGTGTGGGTGTGCATAGGTATCACATCTGTATCCATTCATCTCTTGATGGACACTTGGGTTGCTTCCATATTTGGCTACTGCAAATAATGTTGCAATAAACAGAGGTGTATATGTCTTTTTGAATTAGTTTTCAAAATTTTTATTTATTACTCTATTTATTAGTATATTTAACTTAATTATTAATTACTGCATTGTATGGTATTTCTATTTTTAATTTTTTGATGAACTTACAAACTGTTTTCCATTGCAGTTGTACCAGTTGTCATTCTGACCAATAGTGCACATGGGTTCCCTTTTTACCATATCCTTTCAACTCTTGTTATTTCTTGTCTTTTTGATACTAGCCATTCTGATTGGTGTGAGATGATATCTCATTGTGGTTTTGATTTGCATGTCCCTGATAACTAGTAATGTTGTACAACTTTTCATGTGTCTGTTGGCCATCTATCTGTATTTGTTTTTTTTGGAGAAATGGCTATTCATATCTTCTAGCCATTTTCTAACTAGATTGTGTTTGGTTTTGGTGTTCTATGAGTTCTTTATATTTTTTAGATATTAACCCCTTATTAAACATATAATTTGCAAATATACTCCCCATTTAGAAGGATGCCTTTCTATTTTGTTGATGGTTTCTTTTGTTGTGAGAAAGATTTTTGTTTCGGTATAATCCAAATAGTTTATTTTGGCTTTTTTTTCCCTTGCCTGAGGATACATATCTATAAATATGTTGCTAATGTGCAAGAGATTATTGCCTATGTTTACCTTTAGGATTTATATGATTTCAGGTCTCATATTTAGGATTTAATGTATTTTGAGGTTTTTTTTTTTGTATGGTATAGGAAAGTGATCCAGTTTTATTCTTTTGCATGTAGCAATCCGATTTTCCCAGCACCCTTTATTAAAGAGGGTGTCTTTTCCCCATTATATATTTTTATCTCTTTTGTTGTAGATTAATTGATCACGTAAGTGTGGGTGTATTTCTGAACTATCTTGTTCCATTGACCTACATGTCTGTTTTTGTGCTAGTACCATATTGTTTTCGTTGCTATAGCTTTGTAGGATATTTTGAAATCTGGGATTGTGATACTTCCAGCTTTATTTTCATTCTCAAGATTGTTCTATTTAGAGTCTTTTGTGGTTCCATACAAATTTAAGATTACTTCTACTTGTGTGAAAAATGCTGTTGCTATTTTGATAAATATTACATTGAATTTGTAGATTGCTTTGGGTAATATGAACATTTTAAAAATGTTAATTCTTAAAGGTAATGAGCATGGTATATTTTTCCATTTATGTCATCTTTGATTTTTTTCATCAGTATTTTGTAGTTTTCAGGGTATAAGTCTTTCACCTACTTGGTTAAGCTCATTCCTAAGTATTTTATTCTTTTTGGTGTAATTGTGAATGAGTATTGCTTTCTTTATTTCTCTTTCTGCTAGTTCATTATTAGTCCATAGAAATGTCACAGATTTCTGTATATTTTGTATCCTGAAACTTTACTGAATTCATGTGTTAGTTCTAATAGGGTTTTTTGGTGAAATCTTTAGGGTTTTCTAAAGATAATATTATTTTATCTGCAAATAGTGAGAGTTCCTTATGAATTTGGATGCTTTTTTCTTTCCTTGACTGATTGCTATGGTTTGGAATTCCAGTAGTATGTTAAAGAAAAGTGATGAGAATCAGGGGCACCTGGGTGGCTCAGTGGGTTAAGTGTCTGACTTCAGCTTAGGTCATGATCTCACAGTCCCTGAGTTCAAGCCCTGCATCAGGCTCTGTAGCAACAGCTCAGAGAGTGGAGCCTGCTTCAGATCCTGTGTCTCCTCTCTCTACGTCCCTTCCCAACTTACATTCTGTCTCTCTCAAAAATACAATTAAAAAAAATTTTTTTTAAAGTGGTGAGAGTGGATATTTTTGTCTTGTTCTTGATCTCAGAGAAAAATATTTGAGTTTTCACTAATATGATGTTAACTGTAGGTTTGTCATATATAGCCTTTACTATGTTTAGGCATGTTTCATCTAAACCCACTTTGTTGAGAGTTTTTATCATAAATGGATGTTGAATTTTGTCAAATGCTTTGCCTACATCTATTAAAATAATTATATGGTTTCTGTCCTTCATTTTGTTAATGTGCTGTATCATGTTGATTGTTTTGGATAATGAACAATCCTTGCACTGTTAGAATAAATCTCATTTGACTGTGGTAGATGATGCTTTTAATGTATTGTTGAAATTGGTTTGCTAGTATTTTGTTGAAGATTTTTGCATCAAGTCATCAGGGATGGCCTATAGTTTTCTTTTTATGTAGTGTCTTTGTCTAGTTTTGGTATCAGGATAATGCTGTTCTCATTGAATGAATTTGAAAGTTCTCCTTCCTTTTCTACTTTTGGAGTAGTTTGAGAAGACTACGTATTAACTCTAAATGTTTGGTAGAATTCACTGTGAAGCCATTTGGTTCTGGACTTTTATTTTATGGGAATTTTTTTTTTTTGATTCCCAGTTCAACTGCATTACTAGCAATCTGTTCACGCTATTTCTTCCTGATTCTGTTTGGAAGATTGTATCTTTCTAGGAATTTATCCATTTCTTCTAGGTTGTCCAATTTGTTGGCACGTCCAATTTGTTTGGCAACTGAGCCAAAGTCAGCCATCATCTGCTTAACTGACTGACCCACCCAGCCACTGCGACAGTCTTTATTTTAAAGTCTTCTTTGTTTAATGTAAATATTGCCACACTTGCTTTATTTTTTGCACTTTCATTTTCATGGTATATGTTTTATCTATTTCTGTATTCTTAGTCTCTATGTGTTTTTAGGTCTGAAGTGAATCTCTTGTAAGCAGCATATAGATGTGTCTTTTTTTAATTCATTCATTGGCCCTATATCAATTAATTAGAGCATTTAGACCATTTACTTTTCAAGTAATTATTGATAGCTATGTACTTATTGCCATTTTATTAATTTTTTTTTGTAGAACTTCTCTGTTCCTTTCTTCTTTTAATCATATCCCTTGTGATTGATGACTTCCTTTAGTGTTATGCTTGGATTCCTTTATTTTTACTTTATTTTTTTATGTATTATGTTTTTGGTTTGTGGTTACCATGAGGTTCATATATATTATCCTAAATTTATAGCAGTCTATATTAAGTTGATGGTCACTTAAGTTTGAACACATTCTAAGAGCACTATATTTTTACTTTCCCCATCCTTGTTTTATGTATCTCATGTCATATTTTATGTCTTTTTATTTTGTAACTCCCTTCACTAATTTTTTAGATATAATTTTACTAATTCTGTCTTTTAACATTCATACTAGCTTTATAAGTGGTTGATCTATTACTTTTATTGTGTGTTTGTACTTCTGAATTTTTTTTCCTTTCATATTTTTCTTCTAATTAAGACCTCTTGGTTTTTTTTTCTTTTTTCTTTACTCTTTAACATTTCTTATAAGGCTGGTTTAGTGGTGATAAACTCTTAATTTTTTGTTTGTCTGAATGATATAAATCGGTCAAAGATATTATATGTTTTCACTCATATGTGGGTCTGGAAACTCCTTTATCACTCCTTCAGTTCTGAATGATAACCTTGCCAGGTAGATTGTTTTTGGTTGTAAGTTTTTCTTTCAGCACTTTGAATATATCATGCCACTTCCTTCTGGCTGGTGAAATTTCTGCTAAAAAATCAACTGATAGACTTACAGATTTTCCTTTGCAGGTAACTTTCTGTTTCTCTCACTGCTTTTAAGATTCATTACCATGTGTCTGTCTCTCCTGCCATTCTCTATGTGATCCCTCTATCTATCCTTTGTTGTCCAGAAGCTGTTTAGTCAGCACTCAGTTCTTCAGGAGAGTTTGCTTTACGTGTAGGTGTAGATTCATCGTGTCTGTGGAGGAGGTGAGTTCAAAGCTTCCTATGTCTCCAGTTTGAACTTATGTAAATATATTTTTTAATTAAAAAAAAAGTTTTAATATTTATTTATTTTTTGAGAGAGAGAGAGAGAGAGAGAGCGAGAGAGAGCACAAGTTAAGGAGGGTCAGAGAGGTGGAGGGGCGGGGGGGAGACAAAGAATCTAAAGCAGGCTCCATGCTTTGAGCTGTCAGCATACTGCCCAACATGGGGCTTGATCTCACGAGCTATGAGATCATGACCTGAGACGAAGTTGGTAGCTTAACCTACTGAGTGACCCAGGCATCCCAAATCTATGTATATTTTTTAAATGCACTGGAACATTTACTCCATGAAGATGGAGAGTTTGTCTATTTAGTTTACTGCTGATTTTCATTGCTAGAATAGTTCTTGGCATCTAATAGTCACTCAATAAAACTTAAGTAAATGTTCTCAAAGAAAATGGAGCTATAGGGCAATGACTTAGAACAATTATTTTAGTGGTGATTTCGAATTATTATAACAGTCATGCATTAAGTGGCTAGGCTATAGGAGTTTTCTCCTATATTCAATGATGGCAGATTGCAATTTTTTAAAATGTGTATTTATTTATTTTGAGAGAGAGAGAGCAGAGCAAGTCGGGGAGGGGCAAAGAGAAAGGGGAGAGAGAATCCCAAGCAAGCTCTGTGCTGTCAACATAAAGCCCAACCTTGGACTCGATCTCACGAATCAGTGAGATCATGACCTGTGCCAATAGTGTAATTATTTATCTTTAATAACTGGAGTTTCATCTGCCTCTTTATTTTGTTTTATCCTTTTCTAGACTGTTAGATATCAATTTCTGATGTTATCAAAGTATCTTTCTGGCAATTTAAATAATGATTTTTTGTGTGTGTCTTAAAATCTCTTTTCACAGAAGCCTTAACAGCAAGAACTAGGTTCTTTTATTCTCTTATATCCCCAGTGCCAACTCCAGTACCTGGACTGTAGTAGGCTATTCATAAAAATAGTTGAATTAGTTAATATCAAGTGTATCTTTGGAGAACAAAGACTTACCCATATCAGTCTTCCTTGCCTTCATTAGAGAAATCATTTGATATTTTCTCTTTGCTTTGTTTTATATCATTTTCTAAAAGGTGTGTGTGTTCTTTTTGTTTGCTTTAACTTGTAGATTCTGTGCATCTGAAAGAAGTGGGGGACCTCTTTTCCCAATATTTCTATAAGCAAAAGAAACTATTATAAAACATTTCTGAATATGATTAGAATAAAAAGAATTAGATTTACAGTAATCCTCTCTTTAGAATCGGCACAGATTAAATTACACATAATCCTTTCAATCAAATTCAATTTAGAATAATAAAAAGAAAAACTAGAATAACAATAATATCTAGACATATAACCAATAAGAAGAAATTGTCTTCTCATCCCTTAAAGGGAATATTTATTGAAAAGTGTTCAAGTTTCACAAAAATGAAAATCTGTGCATAAAATTATATTGATGAATTAGGTAATTTTAAAATATCATTCCACTTTTTAACCCATTTTAAACATTGTCTGATGCTACATAAATCAATCACACTGCAATCTCTGTTCTCAATGCCTTATTCCAGAAAAAGTACACTTAATAAATCACATTCATATATAATGATCAATATGACATGAACATATTATGTCTAAATTAAAAAGAAATTATCAATTAATTAAAGCTAAGTTATTTGAATCAAAAAGGTAAATAGCCATTT
Organism: Prionailurus viverrinus; assembly: GCF_022837055.1. Taxonomy (NCBI): domain Eukaryota; kingdom Metazoa; phylum Chordata; class Mammalia; order Carnivora; family Felidae; genus Prionailurus; species Prionailurus viverrinus. Next base: position 175,909,606 of record NC_062564.1, read on the forward strand.
TTTTCCCTGAAAAATTCAAAAACATAAATTTCGATGCAAAATATATAATCTCAAATCCAAAGTTTAAAAATTTGGTGTTTGGTTCTTTTGAGAGAATTGCTCATTTTTAAATTTTCATTAAATTGCCTTCATAATGAATTTTAAAGTAAACTATGATCTTGTTCCTTGTTTTTTCCTTATAGCTTTCCAATGTCACTCTGCCTGTTTTCTAGAAGGCAAGTTTTTTAAAATTTTTAATTCTTTAATTATTAACATGTTCTCATACATTTGTAACACCTGTATTTTCTTTTCTATAAACTCTTCATCATTTGCACATTTAAAAAATTGAGTTAGTCTTTTATTGATTTGTAGAAGCTCTTTGTATATTGTGGGAATTAACTCTTTGCCTAATATTATAGAAAATATTTTTTCTTTCTTTTTCTTTTTTTCTTTTTTTGAGAGTTTTTCTTTTATAAAAAATTTTAATATAATTTATTGTCAAATTAGTTTACATACAACACCCAGTGCTCATCCCAACAAAGGCCCTCCTCAATGCCCACCACCCATTTTCCCCTCTCTCCCACCCCTCATTAACCCTTAGGTTTGTTCTCTGTATTTAAGAGTCTCATGGTTTGCATCTCTCCCTCTTTGTAACTATTTTCCCCCCTCCTTTCCCCCATGGTCTTCTATTAAGTTTATCAAGTTTCATATGAGTGAAAACATACGATATCTGTCTTTCTCTGCATGACTTATTTCACTTAGCATAACACTCTCCAGTTCCATCCATGTTGCTACAAATGGCATGATTTCATTCTTTCTCATTGCCAAGTAGTATTCCATTGTGTATGTAAGCCACATCTTCTTTATCCATTCATCATTTGATGGACATTTAGGCTCCTTCCATAATTTGGCTATTGTTGAAAGCACTAAAGGGCAAGTGTTTTTACTACTTTTTTAGTAAAATATAATTCTAAGTTGAACAATTTTAGAAGCATCTATTCTAAGTTGATGTAATTACTAGCTCATGTAGAAAAATTACTGCCATATGACTGTAGATTGTACCAAGAACTATACACAGGATTATTGAATCCGTTAAATAACACAATCTGTATGCATCGTTTCCTTTAGTTCTGAATAAAAATCACTGAGCTAGCTTAAACACAATCCCCGATACAGAATTTGTTCTAATCATTTTTTCAGGAATCTAATTGGAGCCAAGGAAAAAATTAAACCATGCTCTTGTTGTGGAAGCTCTTGACCTCAACAGCAGGACTTTTTGAACTTGTAACGAGAACTCTGCTGCCATGTGTCAGCTCTCAATTCTCAGCCTCTCCTTATTATCAGATGTAGTTCTTTATCATGTGCATATGTATGTGAATGTATGAGACAGAGGAGAGGGGAAAATGGATATTTGGTTCAAAGTTTTCAGAGGTCCACATCTCATCTGGTCAACATCCTTGAGGTAGGATGACAGAAATAAAACACAGTGACCTGGTAATAATACCCAGCATTTTTTGACAACTGTGTACCAGGCCCTGTTCTAGGCATTTTCTACCTGTTATCTCATGTAAGCCTCTCAATGATCTAGAATCTCTTTACCATTTTGTATATAAAGAAACTGAAACACAGATGCAGTTAAGAAAAATGACCAGAATTTCACAGTTTTTAAGTGATGGAGCTTTTATTGTAATGAAGACTGTCTGTTTCCAGAGACTATGTATTAAAAGCTATACCCTACCGAATATAATTTGGGGGCACAGTTGGCACAAGAGGTGGGTTATGCATATTCCACTATAAGTGTCTATTAAAGTGTCTTTTGTTGCCCAGGAAGCTGAAAAATATTCAAAACCTCACTTTCTGTGACGCTTTCTGTTCATCTGTGATGACCTTCATGATTTCCAATAATTGTGCATATCAGATAATGTGGAGTTAATATCTTCATTTTACAGATGAAGCAAATAAGTCTCAGAATGAGTGATCAAAATTGGCTATAACATTAATACATAACAGACTTTAGACTAGGGTGCTCAGGACCACTTAACACAGATCTCTTTGCAGTTTGTTCCACTAGACGGTCAACATGACATCCCCCTGCTGGAAAACACTCACGCACTTGATCTGAGCTTTTCTTTCCAAATGACAGTGTATTTATCTTTTCTTTTCACAAGTGTTTCTGTAGTTTATTTACAAAATTAGAAAAGAAATCTTAAATGTATAATATTATAAGCACTTTGACAAATTCGCAATTAAACATGGAACTTTTTGGGGCGCCTGGGTGGCGCAGTCGGTTAAGCGGCCGACTTCAGCCAGGTCACGATCTCGCGGTCCGGGAGTTCGAGCCCCGCGTCGGGCTCTGGGCTGATGGCTCAGAGCCTGGAGCCTGTTTCCGATTCTGTGTCTCCCTCTCTCTCTGCCCACCCCCCCCCCCCCCCGTTCATGCTCTGTCTCTCTCTGTCCCAAAAATAAATAAATGTTGAAAAAAAAATTTAAAAAAAACCCAAAAAACATGGAACTTTTTCTGAGATTGTTTGATATGAATTCATGCAATTCAGTTAGAAAGCTTCTGTGTGAAACACATGCACACACAAATTCATTTTTAGATAAAAAATATGAAGAAATAAAAACATTATAATGTTACCCTACATCTGATATACTCATTTATTTCAGCTGAAATGTTAGTTTCCTGTCAAATAGACCAGACTACATTCCCCGGGGCAGTCTATAAATAGTGAAAGTGAAGCTTAAACCTTACTGTGGGCTTTGGAAAGATTGCCTAAGTCTAACAGAAGCTGAATGATTGTAAAGTGAGGGAGAAAGTTTAGGGTGAAAGGAGTGGACAAGAAATCCTTTGTACCACACAGTGTTTGTCTCAGAAATTAGAACTCAGAGATAAGTTACTGTGGTGTGCTAATTGAGCCCTAAAGAAGAAAGGTCCATAGACAGAACATGCAAAAACTTCTTGCATTAATAACAGTCCAATTGTGGGTCACAGGCACCACTACTTTTTAAAATTTATCCTTTGTCACAAAGACATAAGAGGTTGACAAGGGGATGTTCTCTTCATTTCTACTGGACACAGCTTATCTTTGGAGAATCTGTGTTGTAAGAGAACATACACCTGATGGGTTAAAGAAGCTACATATCAGTAACAGCTGGGGTCATCACTGGAGTGGTAAACGCAATAGCAGGAGACCATTGGCACAAAACGAAGTGAGAAGGCGATGGAGACGCTTAACCCTGCCATGTGGCATTCCCAGTATTGCTTTGGGTCTGAAGTCCTTGCTTAATAGACGAGATCACAGGCCTCTTAACTATCAATTTTATATGTGCGTTTTCACTGTACAGATTTTCCTCTTGCTTTCTCTTAAACCCCTATAGCAGTTTTATAATTAATATCAAGTAATAAATATCACTCATTCATAAGAAATGTCATGTTACCTAACCGATGAAGATTAACATTTAGAAATTATAGAGCTATAAGAGCCTGGTATGTAGCATATATCACTGGAGACGTTTATGGCAAAAACAACCCAAATACGGTCTCTAAGTTATATTTGAAGGAGCAATTCTCCAGCCAATCCCCATTCATACTTTTCATGCACCATATGGTTCTAAAATTCTGTGATTAAATATAGGAAAATGAAACATTACTTCTAAAGTGGAAATGTTGACAGTTATCTTTCTTATTGCAATCTTTGCAGTTTTAGATGAACTATACAGTCTCTGTGTGGAAGAAAGGATTCTTGGAGAAGGGCTCCCGTGAAGGTTACATGTATTATTTCTTAATGCTTGTCAGCTCTTCAGAGAGCTCCTGGCAACCACTGTAATATGAAATATGGATTTCACAAACAAAAGCAGAAGCTCAAACTCATGATTTTTTTCTTTTTGTATTAGTTCTGCCAAATCCTTGATGCCTGAAATAGGAAAAAAAATTGTGTTTTTTTTCTTGTAAAGGCTATCAGATCACTCCATCCACTTGAAGACCATTATTACTCCATGGAAAGTTTCTTCATATGATGAAAGGTGAAACTAATGTCAGATCATAATTTTAAATCATTGTAAATAGGCTGGTGGTGCTAAGGAATGGAAAAGATGTTTTCGAATTTTGTTCCTTAACCTGTTGCTAAAAAAAAAAATGAGTACATCATTCCCTTTTTATTCCTAATTATTTTTTTGTCCCATTAAGATTAGCAACCATCCATACATCCATCCACCGATCCATCTATCCATTCTTAATTTCTACCAACATTATCTTCTACATACTACCCCCATCCTGGAGGCTACAAAAGTAAAAACAAACAAAACACCAAGGGCTTAACTACAAGGATCTCAAAATCTGCTGGCATGGAAGACAAGCAGGCATAAATAATAAAATCATAATGTAATAATTTCTGAGATGACTAAAATACTACCAGAAGAGCCATAAAGTAGGCTTTGGGGTGGGGGCAGATTTTATTATAGGGTAATAAGCCACAAACGTCTAGTTTTACTTATGTCCCCCTTCATGCAAAGATACATAGGTGTTCAAAGTAGTACATTTAAAAATTAAAAAGGGGCACCTGGGTGGTTCAGTAGGTTAAGTGTCTATCTTCGGCTTAGGTCATGATCTTGTAGTTCATGTGTTCGAGCCCCATGTTGGGCTCTGTGCCGACAGCAGGAGGAGCTGACAGTAGGCCTGGAGCCTGCTTTGGATTCTGTGTCTCCCTCTCTCTCTGCCCTTTCCCCACTCACACTCTGTCTCTCTCTCTCTCAAAAATAAACATAAAAAAATTTTAAATAGTATAGACAATCAAAGTGAATATTAAGAGAGTTGTTGCAAATGGAGTTTAAAATAAACTGAAAACATAACCTTAAGAAAGATGTCCTCATGTCTTTCAATAATGCCACGTTTGAGATTCTCATAATGAAATACATCTAACATACCTCCCCATACCCCACGTTATGGTCATTCAATTAAATAAAGTGGACTTTAGTATTCATAATTTTTAATAATTATTTCACCAGCATTCATTTAATAAAGATTTAGTGAATGCCAAAATATCATTTTGGAAATTAACATGACAGGAGCTTCATGAGTTGTTTCAGACAGAAAACAAATCTCTCCTAGGTAATTAAATTTAAAGCATAGAAAACTCATATATGACTTTTGTCATGCAGAGTACAGTGCCTAAAGATGAAACTGAATTGGTTTCTATTTTCTATCTACTATGACTACATAATATTTCACCCAAACCCTATTGTTATGAAAGTAGGATATTTACACATTTATGTCTTTATAGACTCCTGAACCAAATGGTCTTTAACTTGGCCAATTTGCCTCTTGTTTTTCCAAGTTAATATTATTCACCATATTGTATTCAGTAATATAAAGATATAAACCTCATTGAGGATAGCAAAAATGATTATCGTTGTTTAGCATATTTTTTTGCTTAATACAAAACTAATATGGTCATAAACATATAAGCCTGACGAAGAGACTATGGATAAGACTTATTTCCCAATGTGTCTATGTTGTACTGCTTTTTAATTGTCCTTAGGAGTGATGGGGCCAGAGAATACCCCTGTGAGCTAGGTTGCTGTGGTTTTTCCCTAAGGGATTTGATGGTTCCTACTGTCACTCATCCTGGACAAATAAGACACTAGGTTGACTGAGTTCTTTTTGAAAGCTGGGGAGAAAGCCTACTCTCTGGGTCTGGGTAGAAATAGGAGATGGAGAACAGAAAGGAAATCTTCCAGATTTTATGTGATTCTAGATACCAAAGGAAGGATAATATGATCTTCCCTAAACTACACAGATTTGATATAAACGAGACTCAACAAGAGACCCAGGAATGTGTCTGGCCTTGGCAATAGTTTTTAGGTAGCTTATTATAGTCCCCTTTTATCATGTATTCACCTCCAGCCATGTACAAATCAACTCTGGTTTCAATTTGGCTGTGGAAAACTGGAGATGGGAAAACTATGTGCTGAGTTTCTGTGCTAGGCACTGGTTGCAGACAGCATGACAGTGGGTTGAAGAGAGTGGAGAGGCCATCTCATCATACACGTCAGAAGCTGAGGTTAGGTCACTATGGCAAGATGTGCGGAGTGCAGTGAAGTGGAAGGGAACTTCATCTTGAATTCAACTAAGTCCCTGGAAATATTTGTTAAAATGGCCAGGAGATACCTCGGGTTTGGGCTATGTTGAACTTAACCTATTTGGACCAATTTCTGTAGCAAAAATTAAGTGCTGTGATATTTTGTAGTCCCAGGTTCCAGAGGCCTCAGATATATGGTTCCTTACATAATTTCTGTTTGTTTGTTTGTTTGTTTGTTGTGATTATTGTTGTTTACTTGGTAAGTTTTTGCACCGCACAACTATAGAGGTACCATTTATATCAGAGATTGTTCAGATGATGCCCTCTGCAATTGTGCAGAGTACTATCTGCATATATTGATTCGGTGACCTTGTCAAGTATCAGCTTTTGGTTTCCAGCTCTATGTGCATCAATTCCTTATACGCAGAAGTTAATAATGAGCCCTATATCTTATCTTTAATGTTCTTGGGACCATCTGAATTCTGTTGCTTAGATATCTCCTTCTACTATTGACAATCTGTCTTCATCGCTGTATAGAGTTGTTATAAATACAAATCACTTTTTTAAAAAAGCATCATTGCCATACACAATCCAAATTACATCTAAGTTTTGCCACTGTTTCTATTTCATGGAAATTTTGATTTTTATTTCTATTTTTCATCTTCTGTCTTTTCATATTTTCTGATGGCACTGAAATGCCTAAAGAAGCAGGTAAGTATATTTTCCTGGTTTTGCTTACTGATTTAAAAAATTGTAAAGCCGTGTACATTTCAATTTTACAGAAGGGCTCATAAAAACTTTTTATCAGGTCTGAAAATTTGTCACCAGGTATGTGGGATCCATCATGGGTAAATTGCCTTCATTCAAGTTTGAAACATGCTATTATATATAAAATTAAACATATTTTTATTATTTATTACCAGTGAATGTAGTTGGCTTTATGATTCAAATATGCTTTCGAAATGAGGTTTCATAATTGCATGGGAGAAGGGAGTTTGTTCTCCTAGGGCTTTATATCAAATTGCTTTGGTTAAGTAGATGGTGATTTTCTGTCTATGTGTGACTCTTATGCCCATTTTTTTAGGTTAATGATATAGTCCATCTTCTGAATGTGAGAGAGGAAGCTGGTGATTAAGAATTCAATTTTGGATTTTCATTTGCCAAGGTTCCTTTCATTTAAACTTGTGGAATTTTTTATTTAACCCTCCCCCTCCCTTCTCCATCCCGACCCTTTCCGCTTTCCTGTATTTTCTTAGTGTTTAAGCCAATAACTATGCATGTTCATAATATAAATATTCTACCCAAGAGTTAGGCATCCAAAGCAAAGCTGGATGTTGTTTATATCTTTTGTTTGGCAGGGTAGCTTCCAGATGATTGCTCTCTTGACTTTCTCTTCCTTTAACATTTGCTTTTTTCCCTCTAATTTACAATTGTTTTGACCTTTTGAAAGTCCAATTCACTTTGCTTTAAAAAAATAAATAATGGTGCCTTGGGCTTTGAACTGCTTTTAATTGTACCTTTTGATCATTGCTACTAAATGTTTTTCAATACTCTCCAACTCTAAATACCTTTTTAAAAATTTATAATAACCTAGCTAGTATAATCAGCAAAACTCTATAATTATTATTTTGGCCTCCATTTGTCTCTGCTTTTGCCACTCTCCAGCTCTAAAGCGCTTTCTAGACACTACAGAATGTAGAGTCCACTCATTTTCAACCATTTTTTTCATTTCATTTTTTGAAAAAAAATATTGTAAGAACACTTAGCATGAGATACACCCTCTTAAAAATTTAAGTGTGCAAAACATTGTGGTCTATGGGTACAATCAATGTTGCATAGGAAATCTCTAGTCATCTTGCTTGACTGAAACTTTATGCCCATTGATTATTTACTGCCCTTCCCCAAGCCTCTAGCAACCAACATTCCTCTCTTTGACTTACAAATTTGACTTATAGAATTTCACATAATTTTTATTTATGTGAATTTTATTTTCCACTTACATGAATTTTAGACTCTTCATATAAGTGGAATCATGCAGTATCTGTCTGTGACTGCTTTCTTCACTTATCATAATATCCTCACAGTTTGTGTTGTCACATATGGCAAGATTACTTGTTAAAGGCCGCATAGTATTCCATTGTATGTGTGTACATCTTTTGTATCCATTCATCTGTTGATGGACATTTAGGTTGTTTCCATATCTTGGAAATTGGTAATAGTACTACAATGAACACAAGAGTAATAATACCATTTGAAATCTTAATGTCAATGCTTTTGGATAAAACCCCACAAGAGGTTTTGCTGGATTTTATGGTAGTTCTGTTTTTAAGTTTTAATGAACCTCCATTTAGTGTCTGTTCCATCTTGTATTCCCACCAATACCATGCAAAAAGTAAAAAAAAAAAATGCTTAGGAATAAACTTAATTAAGGAGGGTAAAGACTTGTATGCTGAAAAGTACAAAACATTAATGAAAGGAATTAAAGATACAAACAAATGGAAAGACATCCATGCTTATGGATTGGAAGACAGTGTTATTATCATACTACCCAAAGAGATCTACAGATTCAGTGCAATCCCTATCAAAATCCCAATGGCATTTTTCTCAGAACAAAAAAACGATCTGACCAGTTTATATTCTTACACAATCTACATACATCTGGAAACTAATGATACAACTTTACAAGTGACAAAACTATATAATGAAAATAGAGATGCCTCTCCACTTACTCTGGTAAATGACTCATTCTAGGCAGCTATAAATAACATTGTTAAAATGAGCTATGGCATTGCCTTCTGCTGGGAATACTTGAGGCTTTCTTTTGCATGCAATTGAAAGAGGATTGTGTTCCTCACAATCCTACATTCTATATTGCTCTGACTGTCATTATTAGAAAGAGTAAAACTTTTTAATGCATTTCACAACAACATGAATTCAGAATATAATATGATGGGCAAGTGGCAATTTAGTTACCTATTTTTTAAAAATTGAAATAGCAAAATCTCTTGCTTTATGTAAATAAAATATTTTTGGTTGCCATTTCCAGTGTTAAAATCATATCTTTGATTACAGCACAATTAACTTGTACATAAGCAATTAAATGAAATATCTATTATTTTTTGTATTTCAAAATGTGTATAATAAATATATAACATGAATTCTAAATGAGATAGAAAATGAAAGGTATACAACAGGTCAACCTTCAGCCTTCTTTTTTTTTACTTTTTATTTTTTAAAATTTACATCCCAGCAGGTCAACTTTCTAATCCACAAAATAAATGTTAAAAAAAAATCCACCTTTTTGGGGCGCCTGGGTGGCTCAGTTGGTTGAGCATCCGACTTCGGCTCAGGTCATGATCTAACGGTTTGTGAGTTCAAGCCCCGCATCAGGCTCTGTGCTGACAGCTCAGAGCCTGGAGCCTGCTTCACATTCTGTGTTTCCCTCTCTGTCTGCCCCATCCCCACTCATGCTCTGTCTTAAAAAGAAAGAAAACATTAAATTTTTTTAATCCACCTTTTGTTCTAGTCATTAACTACATTTAAAGAAATAGTGTTTCTAAAAGATCAAATGATTTTTTTTTCTTTTTTTATAATTCTAGCCCCCAAATCATCACTTCTCCCACCCTTTCCCCAATCCAATCAAAAACATTTATTGCTTCAGAAAATGTTGGTTTCTGCCGAGACCAAAGTCATCATTGCTCATTTTGGAGTATGAGGCTAACTTCTTTGAGTGTCTGGGAAAACAGTCCTTTTGAAAGTCATACTTTATTAAGAAGTCTTCTAAATTTCAAGTTTCCCTTTACTATATTGGGTCAAGCCTAGTGCACTGACTCATAGAGTCTTATAATAAGAGTTATGGACAAGGACAGTCTTAATTTTTGCCTTTTATTCAATTGTCACAACCAGTTTAGCACTTGTACTTCTCTCTTCCATTCTCAAAAGTGTCCCAGTTTTCAGGCTAATTTATATATTCACCTTAACTCTAGGGGTGGATAAGAAGAATAATGTAAAATAAATTCCTATGCAATATGAATGGAAAATTGATATGTCTTCTACCCTTGAAGAGGAAGAAATAAGGCAGAAGAATAAGAGGTCAGATGTGGGAGTCCCTAGTCACTACTCCTTCTAGTGGTCATTGAATGGAAGAGTATGGTATATATATATATATATATCCAAATAGGTTTAATGGAGGCCACTATTGCATATGTGTCTTGGGGTGAGAAAATGAGTGCCATTTTGCTTCCTACTTCTTCCCTATACCCTATATCTTTCCTATATCCTATATTTGGAAAGCTTATGTAGTCAGCATGATACCACATTCCACCTGGTGTCCTCTATTAGATTCAAAGTGGCTTGGAGAGTATCCCACATTCCCCACTATTTGTACATGGTGTAACAGGGGATTCCAAAGTTCTCATAAACCTAGTGATACATTTAGAAATGATGAAATAATTGGGGCACCTGGGTGCCTCAGTTGGTTAAGCGTTCGACTTCGGTTCAGGTCATGATCTCGCAGCTTGTGGGTTTGAGTCCTGCATTAGGTTCTGTGCGGACAGCTCAGAGCCTAGAGCCTGTTTTGAATTCTGTGTCTCCCTCTCTCTTTCCCCCTCCCCCGCTCATGATCTGTCTGTCTCTCTCTCAAAGATAAATAAACATTAAAAAAATAAATAAAAAAAAAGATGACCAATATAGGTCTAGGGTCAGAACAAGGAAGTCTCAGAGACTAAGTGAGGGATGACAGGTTCAACAATTGTGACCAGTCACTTGCTCACATAAGAGACTTAATTATGGACTCAAGATTCTTCCCTGGCATCATGAAAGTAGAAATCTTTTTCTGGCATCCAGCAACACTTCTTTTGAAGGACAAAAGAAGAGATCCAACACTAATAGGGAGTTTGGTCTTTGATTAGACTGACATCCCAGTGTTTGAGCTGAGCTTTTTCCTGCATTATATGTCTTTATCCTATATCTTTACATAAACACATTTACACACACTCACACAAATATACATCATTCCTGATATATTTGGTTTTGAAATATAGCCATGAGATGTTTGTGGTATAAACAGTTTTAGAAAATTTGCATTCTTTAGTGTGTATGCATGGATCAATGAAGATGATCTAAATTTAAGTGAATTGCTGAAGGTCATAACATACAGATAAACAACAAAACTAGCATTGTATCCAGGACCATTTAATAACAAGTGTTCTTTCCCCACACAAAAGCATTGATTAAAATCCTTTGCTTTTTCATCATTGCAAATAAAGAAATCATTGCTTGATTGTCTTATTTATCTAAAAAATATTTAGTCTCATTATGAGTTAGTATCACTATGAATGCTTTGAATGGAAAGGTGAGTAAGACATGTTCCTTATAATTAAGAGTTTACAGTTTAATGTGAGAATTAGAAATGTGAACAAATATAACTCATTATCATCACAAAAGAAAGGAAGAAATTGCCGCACAAATGATTCAAATCCAAAATTGTTTATCCCTTTATTACACATTATAGTATAACTGAGATGCCATAAACTTTACTGATCGTTGAGTACAGCTCCATAGAGTCTAAATTTCTATTTGACTAAAAGAATATCGCTGTAAGTATGCCTCTTCCCAAATATGCCTGAGTTTCTTCGGTGATACTATGAAAACTACACCAGATCAATATCTTTTCATCTCTCCTAGTGGAGGATACTAGGAATTGCTGGGTCAGAAAGGGAGCACTGAGATGTCCTGTGTGATTAGAAATGCATCTTTCAACTAAAATCCCTTCATCCAGGACAGCTGCACCTGTCTACCCTCTGTTGTATTTGCTGCTTTGCTGTACAGTGTCACAGCTCGGTCCAGGCTGCTGCAATCTCCCTCAGGTGTCTGAGTGAGATGTGTAGCACTTTGTCATCTCTCCATGAAAGAGGCCTTCCTGTTTGGTGCCTAGCTTTTTATAAGCAAGTTCTTTTATTTATATTAGAATTTGTGCATTTATTCATTCGAGTAATAAATATGAGCCCATCATTGCATGCTAGTCACCCTCCATCTTAGCAAGAGAGTGCAGAACAGGTTCAAGTCACTGGTGACTAAGGATTGTCTTGACATTTATACGGACACAAGCTGCTGCACGGCTTTCACCAGAATTCTTCGTGTGTAAGGATTTTTCTTAAAAGCCCTGTATTTATTCCTCTATTCTACAGTCCAATGTCTAAATTAAGGCACCTAGGATGGGATTGGTAAGTTCCTTTTTTTCCAGTCCTTATATAGTTCTGGGCATAAAGTAGGTTCAAAATATCTATTGGCAAAATGGCCCATACAGTTGATCAGATATGACTTTACACTGATAATGGGTAAGGTTCAAATCTGGGAACCAGAAAATTCTGGGAATATTTTTGTAAGTGAATGGGTAAATGATGGTCTCTTTAATAAATGATGTTGGTAAAACTGGACAGCTACATGCAAAAGAATGACACTGGACTACTATCTTACATCCTATATACGCATTAACTCAAAATGGATTAAATACTTGAATGTTAGACCTGAAACAATAAAACTCCTAGAGGAAAATATAGGTGGTAAACTCCTTGCCACCAGTCTTGCAAATGTTTTTTGTTTTTTTGTTTTGTTTTGTTGTTTTTTGGGTTTTTTTTTTTATCTGACGCCAAAGGTAAGGGCAACAAAAATAAATAGGACAAATTAAAACTAAAAACCTTCTGTACAATGAAGGAAACCATCAACAAAATGAAAAGGCAAACTGTTAAATAGTAATTTGGGGCTCTGAACCCCCTTTCTATTTGGGGGTGCTTTTGCACCTCCCTATTCTTGGTTGCCTTGTCTTGTTTACCCAGACTCAGGTGTGAGCATCCTATGGCTTTGCATTTCATTATGCCTTGTTAACCCATTGGTGTAAGCCCAGGGGATTCCTAAGCTTGTCCCCCACAGGGGACCAGAGTAGAGGCGGGTACAAAATGGGTGAAGGGGCTCAAGAGGTACAAACTTGCAGTTATAGAATATGTAAGTGATAGGGTGTAATATACATCATGGGGAATACATTCAATAATATTGTATAAAAATGTATGGTTTACAGATGGCAACTGGATATATTGTGGTGATCAGCCACAATACAAATGTCAAATCACTATATTGTACCCATGAAGCTAGTAGAATATTGTATGTTAATTATGCTTCAATTTTTAAAAGAACCAAAAAAGAAAGAGTAAGAATTCCTCTACATTTGTGTTTACAATTAGAAAATCACTCTTAGAAAAACATCAAGAATATCCACGTTGGGGGTGGGGAATGGAATTATTTTATTATGTACCAGGTTATTACAATCTTTCAGTTAAAATAGACAGTTTTATATGAAATACACAGCTAGAAAAATTTAATAGAAGATCACAGTTATGGGACGCCTGGGTGGCTCAGTCAGTTAAGCGGCCGACTTTGGCTCAGGTCATGATCTCACGGTCCGTGAGTTCGAGCCCAGCGTCGGGCTCTGTGCTGACAGCTCAGAGCCTGGAGCCTGTTTCAGATTCTGTGTCTCCCTCTCTCTCTCTGACCCTCCCCTGTTCATGCTCTGTCTCTCTCTGTCTCAAAAATAAAGAAATGTTAAAAAAAAAAAAAGATCACAGCCTTTCTAATACTTCTGAAATTAGATGTCATTCAGAATTTAGATATTTCTAGTCTAGAAGAGATAATAAGGTCTATATACAATAAACTACTTTTCACATGCTGAAGGGTCTAGGACAGCAATGCCAAGATCATAGCCAAGAATAGTTTTTGGCAGTTAAATATGTGACTATTCACATTAAGTAAAAAAATGAAGATTATAAACTATCTTATGTCAGTTCAAATTAGGTTTTGTTGCCAAAGATAAAGGACAGTTCAGGTTTTATTACCAAGTGATTTACAGATCCTTCTTTGGTTTTCAGAATTTTTGTATCTTGGAAAGGGAGATAAGAAATTATGGATCTCTATTGCTTCATTTACTAATCTTGAATTAGTAAATTAGAATTACTAGAACTTCATCCAGATGTACAGATCAACCAGACATGGGTAGCTTTGGCAGCCTGGGCAATATTTGTAGTAGTTGAAACATAGATTTAGATTAGAAAACAGAGGTGGGTAAATTATCACAAGTACTTCTTTTTTGCCTGAAAAAGACTCAGCATTGTCTCAGTTTTACTCCCACATCATTGGCTGCTCCTTCACATTTTCCTTGGTTGTTGTCTCCTTTTTTTGACCGCTGAATGTTGAAGAGCTATGGTATTTGAATGTGTGCCTCCTTGAAATGTACCTACTCCATTGGTAATCAGTCCCATTTGGTTTTAGGGCTTATTTAAGCCATACAAATGCTTTCTAATCTATTCTACATCTAAGACTTCTCTGATCACAAGACTCAATACCACTGTCTTCTAAACATCTCCACTTAAATTTAAGGGAAACAAAACAGATGAACATGGAGGGAGGCAAACCAGAAAATTCTTAACTATAGAGAACAAACTGAGGGTTGCAGGAGGGGAGGTAAACGGTGGGGGGGTGTGTGGGGAAGGGGGGCGGGGGATGGGTTAAAGGGGTGATGAGTATGAGGGTACTTGTGATGAGTGCTGGGTGTTATATGTAAGTGATGAATCACTAAATTCTACACCTGAAACTACTATACATTGTATGTTAACTGAAATTTAAATAAAACTTGAAACTACAAAAAAATGCGTAAGAATAAAACAGCCTTCTTATTTAACTAATTAATTAATATCTCTACTTAAATAACTAATGGACATTTTCAAAAAAAAGTGTCCAAAACTGAACTTATTGTCCTACAAATCCTACTCCTTATTGTAGTCTTGCAAAAAGTTTTCATGCCTGTGCCAGACACAAGTAGTTGCTCTGTTGTTTTAGCTGCCATATTATTCATATGTCTGTAACAACCTTTGTCACTTTATACCATAATGTGTTTACATTTTCCCCCACTAGACTCTGCTCCTCTTAATTCTGTTTGACGTTAGTTGAGATAGATTGTTTGATTATCAAGCTATAACTCTTTTTTTAATTACATTTATTAAATTTCAACTCGAGTGCATTTTTTAAAGTATAATTAACATATAGTGTTTTATTAGTTTCAGGTGTACAATATAATGATTCAATAATTCTATACATTACTCAGTGCCTATCATTTTCAGAGTACTCTTTTTTTTTTTTAAATTTTTTTTTTCAACGTTTATTCATTTTTGGGACAGAGAGAGACAGAGCATGAACGGGGGAGGGGCAGAGAGAGAGGGAGACACAGAATCGGAAACAGGCTCCAGGCTCTGAGCCATCAGCCCAGAGCCTGACGCGGGGCTGGAACTCACGGACCGCGAGATCGTGACCTGGCTGAAGTCGGACGCTCAACCGACTGCGCCACCCAGGCGCCCCTCAGAGTACTCTTAATAACTTTTCAAGCCATACATATTAACAGTGGTATGCTGTGACATCATTACTTGCCAAGATTAGAGGATTTATAGCCATTTAAAATAATTATCTTAAAATAATTACCTTAATATATATGATGTATATAAATTACTATATTTGCCATCATTTAAACAATATTCTTATTTGGATTTTCTCTGACACTAGCTTTTATTATACCTGATAATGAGATTTGGAGAAAGAAGCTAATTGTTTTCTTAAACATCTTTGGGGGCTTGTCATTATCTACTAAAAATAACATAAAAGTTGTTAAGATCAAATTGGCTTAAGATGGTGTGTAATGCCTTTTATATTTTATGTATCAAACAAAAGAATGTGAAATTGGCTTATTATCTGTAGTCCATTCTCAATCTATCATCACATTTTTTTTGGTGGGTGGGAAGGAGGAGGAATATTTTTACAGGCTGCTTAAAAAGCTTCTAATTTATGAAAGGGATATAAAGTTTTCTAAACTATATTAAATTTTTAAAATGTCAAACATATTTTAAACACTAATAACAAATTATGCATGAAATATATTTATGGCATGCAACTGGTGAATGAATATGCTTTTTAAAATTTTTCATTTTAAGATAATTGCAGACTCACATGCAGTTGTAAGAAAGAACACAGAGGTATTTTGTAGCCTATACCTAGTTTTCCCCATTAGAAATGTCTGCCAAAACTACCATACATTATCCCCGCAGTCAAGATACGGCACTGACATTGATGGAGTCAAAATACAGAGCAATCCCATAACCATGTTCTTGTTGCCTTTTTCCAGCCACAACCACTTTCTTCCTATACCTCTTCTCCATCCTTAACCAACTGGAAATCACTCATCTGTTTTCCATGATAATTTTTTTTTTATTTTAAGAACTTTATGTGAATGGAATCATACAGTTTATATATAGCCTTCTGAGATTGGCTCTTTGACTCATAATAATTCTCCAGAGATTCTTCCATATTGTTGTGCATCAGTAGTGGTTTTTGTTGTTGTTGTTGTTGTTGTTGTTGTTTATTTTGTTTTGCTAGGTAGTGTTCCATATGGATATACAACGTTTGTTAAAATGTTCACCTACTGATGGACATCTGAGTTACTTCCAGTTTTGGCTATTATGAATAAAGCTGCTAGCACATTTGTGTACAGATTCTTGTGTAAACTTAAGTCTTCATTTCTCTGGGATAAATGCCCAGTAGAAAAAGTAAGTCATGTGGTATTTGTGTGTTTAGTTTATTAGGAACTTGCCAGACTGTTTTCCACAGTACTTGTATTGTTTGCATTTCCCCCCAGGGCTCTACAGAACCTTATGGATTAGACTGTCACCAGACAGCATCCTGGGGATGAAACCTCCCATGTGGCAGAGCTGTGGGAGCAGAATCACAACCCCAGTGGGTCCAGAAAGCAGAGCATCTAGACGGAGACTATTCTGAAGCCTTAAGATCTGCTTGTCTTAAATTTATTTTGTTCTTTTTCTATTTTCTTGAGATGAAAGCTTAGATTATTGGTTTGGAGCTTCTCCCTTTTCCTAGTGTAAGCGTTTAGTGCTGTACATTTCTCAGCACTGTTTTAGTTGCATCTCACAAATTTTGATGTTTTATTTTCATCTTTCATTCAGTTTGATGTGATTTATGATTTAAGACATACTCTTTCACTGATGGATTATTTAGAAGTATGTTGTTTAGTTTCCAAGTATAGATTTTCTGGATACCTTTCTGTTCTTGACATCCAGTTTTAGTTCATTACGAACAGAGAACATACTCTGCATGGTTTTAATCCTCTTAAAATTTGTTCAGTTTTTATTATTCTTATGGCCTAGGATATGGTCCCTTTTGGTATATGTTTCATAAGATCTCAAAAATGTATTTTGCTATTATTGAGCAGGTGTCTTATAAATGTCTATCAGTTCCTGCTCATTGATTGTATTGTTAAGTTATATATATATATATATATATATATATATATATTTTTTTTTTTTTTTTTGATTCCATACATAGTTCTATTTACTGCTGAGGAGGATGTTGAAGTCTTCTACTATACTTATAGATTTGACTCATTCTTTAAATTCTATCAGTTTTTGTTTCACGTGTTTTACATCCCTGTTTTTGGCTTATATGCATATAAGATTACTGTGTCTTCTCGGTGGATTGATCCTTTTATCATGATGTAGAATCTATCTCTGTTAATTTTATTTACTCTGAAGTCTAGTTTGTTTGATATTAATATAAATACTCCTGCTTTCTTTTGATTAAGGTTTAGTTAGAAAACTTTTCCCCCACCCTTTTACTTTTAACTTGCCTGTGCTATCATATTTGAAGCAATTTTCTCTTATATAGCATATGTTTGGGTCATGCTTTTAATCAATTATGACAATCTCTGCACTTTAATTGGGGTATTTAGACTATTTACATTCATTATTAATATTGCTATAGTAGGACTTAAGTCTGACTATTTTTTATTTGCCCTCCTCTCTGCTTTTCATGTCTCTGCTTTCTTTTTCCTGCTTTCCTATGAGTTACTTGAATGTTTTTTAGAATTTCATTTTTATTTATCTGTAGTATTTTTGACTGTATCTTTTCGTATTTCTTCTAAGTATTATGTTACATACACACAACTTATATCTAACTGGTGTGATCATTTTATCAGTTTGAATAAAATGTAGAAACAGTATATTCCTTTAGTATAT
The DNA here is from genome assembly GCF_022837055.1 of Prionailurus viverrinus. Taxonomy (NCBI): domain Eukaryota; kingdom Metazoa; phylum Chordata; class Mammalia; order Carnivora; family Felidae; genus Prionailurus; species Prionailurus viverrinus. The sequence continues at coordinate 175,927,784 of NC_062564.1, forward strand.
ATCTCTTTATCCTTCTTAAAATTATCTTAAAATTTTTAATATACAGTTAGAACCACATCAATGTTAAAAAATTTTGTTGCAGCCATTAAACATAACTTAGAAAAGTCAAGAGGAGAAGAAAGTTTTAATGTACTTATCCATATTTTTTTCTTTTATTCTTTCTTTCTTCATGGAGTTCAAGATTCTTCCTTTATTGTTTCCTCTCTGTTTAAAGAATTTTCTTTAGCCACCCATTTGGGGTAGGTCTACTGGTGACAAATTCTCTTAGTCTTCTTTTATTTGAGAATGTTTTAATTTTGATTGTTTCTGAAGAATACTTTAGTGTAGAATTTTAGTTTGACAGGTTTTTGTTTTTTATTCCTTTCAGTGCTTAAAAAAATGTGCCACATCATCTGCCTTCCATGATTCCTCATGAGAAATCTAGTATTCTCACTGCTTATCCCTTATAAGTAAGATGTATTTTCTCTCTTGATGCTTTCAAGTTATTTTCTGTGTCTTTAGATTTCCAAATCTTATGGCAATCCATGTCTTAGCATGAATTTCTTTGTGTTTAATGTGCTTGGAGCTTGCTTGGCTTATTGTATTAGAAGGTTTATGCTTCTTGTTAAATTTGGTCTGACCTCAGCCATTGACTTATTCTAGTAATTTCCAGCCCTATCTCCTCTCTCCTCTCCTTCCAGGCCTCTGATAACACAAATGTTAGATTTTTATATATAGTGCTACATATTCATGAGGCTCTATTAATTTTGCTTCAAATTTATTTTCTCTCTATGGTTCATCTTGGGTAATTCTCCTTCATTATTTCTATTTCTCTTTCTTCAGGATAACTGGCTCTTTCCTCTGCTTCCATTATGTTTTTGATCTTATCCATTGCGTTTTTATTTCTATTATTATATTTTCATTTGTAGAATTTCCATTTTATCCTTCTTTACAGTTTTTCTTTCTTTGCTGAAGATATATATTTTTCCATTTGGCACAAACATATCTGTGACTGCTCCTTTAAGAATTTTGATTATGGCTGGTCTAAAATTTATTCCAGGTAATTTTAACATCTCTGTCATCTCAGTGTCAGAGTCTATTAGCTGTCTTTTTTTCCATTTAAGTTGAGGTTTTCTTGGTTTTGGGAATGATGAGATTTTCTACTGAAACCTTGACATTGTATGTATTATGTTATAAGACTCTGGATCTTATTTAAGCCTATTGCACTCGCTGGCTTTCTTTGACACCGCTCTGGAAAGGGAAGAGGAGACATCACCTGTTACTGCTAGATTTGGTAGAAGTCGAGGTTCACCACTCATCCTCTGTTAACATCCAAGTAGAAGAGATATGCCTAATTACTTTCAGACGTGCGTGGGAATTGGGGCTTCTCAATGAGTCTGATACTACCCTGACTGGGAAAGGCAGGAAGGCCTGAAATCTCCACAAGGGATCTGTGTTGGAACTTCAGAAAGGAAGTGACTGTATTATTGCTGGGCAGTAGTGAGAATCCTGATTCTCCTGGTGTCTTCTGAGGTTGCCCAGCAAGAAGGGGGAGGGATCATGTTATTATAACAGATTCACAGTTTGGGCTTTACAGACCATAGGGAGGAGAGGCTTATTGACCAGTGTATATAAAATTCATAGCTCACTATTGGCCCTTTCATGACACTACCAGAGATGGGGTTTGGGGTTCTTTTCTACAAGGTGAGGGTGGAAGTCTAAGCTTTCTTCTCAGTCTTTGCTGTTATGGGAAAGGGTGAGACCATATATTTTTCTGTGATATTTGGCTGGAGTAGAGTGGTTACTATCGAAAAGTTTTCTATCTTGCGAGGCTACCCCTTTTCTGGTCATTTGCTTAAGTAGTAGGCCTTTATTGAGGCTATTTTTTGTCTGCATCTGTTGGAGTCTCCAGGTTGTTGGCCCTTCCAAATCTGGGGAATATGAGGCTAAAAGAAAATCATTCATTTGGGTTCTATAGTCCCTAGCCAGTCTGCTTTCTTTTTCTGCACCTTTTGGAGGCATATATCTGTATCTATATCTATATATCTATATCTATTACATACTCTTTCACAGTCTATATGTGTATGTATACACACACACACGCACACACACATGCACATATATACATAGATGTATATATAGGTATTAATGTCCAGGGTTTACACTTGTACTTAGAAGAAACAGGAAAAACATGTCTACTTCATCTTGTCAAAAGCAGAAATTGACTCATGAATTTTTAAATGCTGCATTGCCTAACTGGTATAAAATATTTTCTCCAAAACAAAAAATTACAATGGCATTGGTATGTATATACCAATTATATCTGTGTGTTAAGGATAGATTCACCTAGGTATAGTCCTGTTTCCTTAGAAATGCTCATGATCAAATGCTCGTGATCTGAAGACAATGAAAGATTTGTGTGGCAATGTCAGTTTTTGACTTTTAGCTCCCACCTAGTTTTGTTACTTGGAATACAAATCTATACTCTTTCTTTTGCTGCGTGCTTCTTCTTGGTACCTATGGTTGCTATTCTTTGATGGTAGCATGATCACTGCTGGTTACATCAGAATCACTGCCCTCTGTTCCATTGTTGACAAGGTCCCTTTTCCATTCTTCTCCTTACTGAACCTGCAGCTAAGGAGATATTGTATCTCTCGACTAAATATTGTAATTCAATCAGTCTTAGAAATTACTGTCGTTAAGAGGTTCTATTTATGTTGGACTCCAAATTTAGTTACCTTTTTGGAAGACTTAAGAGCATGTTCTGGAGCTATGCCAAAGAAATTTTGAGTGTCCTACTACATTCTTAAGCCAAAAGCTAGAGAGTATGAACTCTAAATGTTATGAAGCCAGATGTTAGAATTCCCTGTCTTCCAGATAGTATTACTATTAAAAGAAAAACAACAAAGTGGGGCTGGCAAGCTGTTATTTGTGCTTGTACATGGTTTACAACATGATCGGTGCCCTTTTCAGTTGATGGATTACAATCTGGACACACACACTTAAGTTCCGGATTGCAATTCATCAAGTCTTAATTAAAGTGTATCTTTTTTTTTTTTTTTTAGTTTTAAATGCTAAAAAAATAAAAAAAAATGAATGCTAAAAGGAATAAAGAAAATTTGAAAATGAAAAGTGAATGTCCACCTGATATTTTAATTTTTTTTTAGTGTTTATTTTTGAGACAGACAGAGTATAAGAGAGAGGGAAACACAGAATCCGAGGCAGGCTCCAGGTTCCAAGCTGTCAGCACAGAGTGCGAGGCGGGGCTTGACTCAGGAACTTGGTGATCATGACCTGAACCAAAGTTGGATGCTTAACCAACTGAGCCACCCAGGCGCCCCCCCCCCCTGGATATTTTAGTGGGTTAAAAAAGTGTGAGAATTATTTGGGGTGCCTGGTTGGCTCAGTTGGTTGAGTGTCTGACTTTGGCTCAGGTCATGATCTTGCAGTTTGTGAGTTCAAGCCCCACATCAGGCTTTCTGCTCTCAGCACATAGCCCTCTTTGGATCTTCTGTCCTGCTCGCTCACGCTCTCTCTCTCTCTCTCTCTCCCTCCCTCCCTCCCTCCTTCCCTCCCTCCCCTGCTTGGGCTCTCTTTTTCAAAAATAAATAAAACATTAAAAAAAAGTGTGAGAATTACTAAATGAGTTAAACTAGTATAAATTGCTTAAAAGGGGAAATTGAATCATCAAAAAGTAGAATTTGAAGACATTAGGAACTGCTTAAAGAAATAGATATATCTCCATCTCTAACAGTGATATATACTCTTTTTCTGAGTTTTTTTAATAAAAAGAAAAAGACACAAATGCATATATTATTATATTGCAAGTTAGATTCTCCATAATAGATACTGTAAATGCTAGCTGAAATTACTCCAGAGAAATAGAATTATAGGTGGGAAATAACAGTATGTTATTTCCTTTGGTCCATTTTCGATGAAGAAACCCATGAATTTGTATTCAAACTGCTCTGAATGGCTCTCTTAGGACTTTCAAGGTGAGGCAAGCAGGAGGAGCTTCTGAAATAATCTGCCCAGAGATCATCAAGCAGTTGTTTTATTTATTGTACATATCTGGGTTTGCCTATGTTATTTTTTTTGAATGGAGAATAGACTCTACAATTTTGCGTATATGTATTAGATGAGATGGAATCACAAGTGAAATTGAAGCTAAAATAGATTATAAGCCTTACTTCCCCCTGATTCTGTCACAGAACTGAGTAAAACTGGATTAGCAGGCGACTCTTTTCATAGTCCAGAGAAACTAGGGCATTAACTTTCATTGCGTATTCTGTAAGAATCTTTCTAGCTAAGCAGCCTATTAAGTCTCAAGGAAAGTCATTGAAGCCTAAATTTATGTTCAGACTTATACCATAAAATTGAGTGATACATAAACATATTCAGCCATTTTGTTATATCAACCAATATTATGAATTAATTGTAATCCCATTGGAAGATTTACAATACAATTCAACATGCCATTAAAACCCCATTTCATTTGCTGCAGAATAAATGCAGATATGACTTACAACCTAAAAACTAAGGGGACTTTAAATACTATTATATATCATTACGAACGTGAAATACACAACATCACACCTGACATCCTAGGCAGTAGACTTTTTCAGTGAACATGGATATAGGCACACTTTCTCTTGTCCTTAGTTTATGTGGAAAATCATTACCTTGAGCTAATTTATTATAATATATTGTTAAATTATTCTGAATTACTTTGTGTATTTTAACTTGCTTTTATGCTCTCTGACTCTATTGCAGAACTATCTCTTGCATTTTCCATTTTTACCATCAATAGTCGTTTCTCATGTGAAATGGATGCTGGAAGAATGTTCACTATAGCTATATCTAAATGTAATGTAGGTCTCTTTATAAAACTCAAGAGAGAGTTTTCATTGAGATCTAAGTAAATGACAGAACTAAATATTATTAAATAATATGTGTAATAAAAAATAATCTAATCTTTGAATGCATATTCTGCACCAGGCTGTGATAAGTGCTTTACAAATATGAACTCATTTAATTCACTCAACCTGCCTCCAGGATAAGGATTATTATCCCTGTTTTAGAGAAAAGAAAATTGTGATTTGGAAAAGTTAAATAACTGATTCAACAACAAAGAATTAGTAAAATATAACCTCCATAAATCACTCCTCATACACTTTCAAATGGTGTATAATATTGCACTTTTACAGAAAGGAAAAGCAGTCTTTATCTAATTTTCTGGTATGGTTTAGATTCTGACAATAGAGAAGATTGGTCTACATTGGTGATTTGGCTCAGAAATATGTGTCTATACAGACATAAGATTCAAAGACAGAAGGTGGTGGGGGGTAGATTCTGTTAAATTTAAGCGTATAATGGTCACGTCTAGAATACTCTATGCACTCTATTTCCAAACCCTGGATAAGAACAAGACTTTCTCTCTAAGAGTTTTTAAATGGACAAAATCTTGCATAGATCTGCAAATAATACACTACAAGTATCCGAAAGGGGAGCATAACTTAAAAGATGCAAAGGCAAAGACATTGTTTTGGAAAATGTGTATTATAAAAAAGTAAAGACAATTTTAGAAACTACAGTAAACCTGGGCTCCAAACTAACAGATAAAAGATGAGAAGAAAGGGGCACAGAGAGATGGGAAAAGAGAGCACAGAAAGAAAAAGGAAAAGAAGTTAAAATGCAATATTGAGAAGTAAAATCGCCAGTGGTGGCAATAAAGGACAAAAAAATGCATTAAAATTTTAATTCAGTGATGAACAGAGTAGTGTTTAAAAGCTTCACATTGATGCAGAAATAAAGGAGAAAGCTCTGAGAATTACGAGAGCAATGAAGCAAACAAATATTCATTGTATGGATAATGGACATGCCCAAAGGGAAAACCAGAGCATGTTAAACATAAACCACTATCAAGATAAAATATCCTGGTCCACAGATCAAAACTTCCCCCATTGGCAAAGCAACATCAAAGAGACTAACATCTAGACCTATCCTGACTTCCTGCCTTTTATTGTTATTTCAGAGATATAAGAAAAAAGCCTGCATCCAGATAGGTAAAATACATATAATAATCTAATTGTACACTTTTCATGAATGCTAAATTCAAGAAGAAAATGTATCTCAGTCTAATGAGAAAAACATTTGTGATCCAAGAATTCTATACACAATCAGGTTGGTTGATGAGAGTAATTAAGATTTAAACCTGAGTGTATATAATGGAATATCTCTCATCATCTCAATAAATATCTTGTGAATTGTAATAAACTTAATTGAACCAGAATACAACTGACCATATTATCAACTTAGAAATTTAGCAGTTTTTTTAAGGAAAGAGGCAAAATCCTAAATAAATAATTTAATGTATTGAATGAATTAATAAAAACAATCTCCAAATTGCAGTTCATTGTAAGGGACACCTCTGGGTCCCAGGCATCCGTGTTTTACCTCTACAAACACTATTATAACAATTAAAATTTAACAAAAGTTCAAGAGAATGGGAAATAAAGCCACATAAGGGGAGAAAATAATTGCAAAAAAAGAGACATCTGATAAGGACTGTTATCCAAAATACACACACAAAAAAACCTGAAAAATCAAAGATAACAGAACAAACAACTTATTTGAAAAAAATGGGCCAATAAGATCTTGACACCTCACCAAAGAAGAAATACAGATGCAGGTTATCATATTCAAAGCTGCGCCACATTATATATCACTAGGAATTTGCAAATCAAAACAATGAGATATAACTACATACCTGATAGAATAGCCCAGATCTGGAACACTGGCAACACCAAATGCTGGTGAGGATGTGGGATAACAGGAACTTTTATTTATTGTTGACAGAAATGCAAAATGACACAGTTGCTTTGACAGATCATTTGGGAGGTTTTACAAAACTAATAGTATTCTTTTTTTTTAATGTTTATTTTATTTTTGAGAGAGAGAGAGAGAGAGAGAGAGGCAGAGAGGCAGAGAGGCAGAGAGGCAGAGAGGCAGAGAGGCAGAGAGGCAAGGAGCCGAGAGAGGGAGACACAGAATTGGAAGCAGGCTCCCGGCTCTGAGCTGTCAGCATGGAGCCTGATGCAAGGCTTGAACCCATGAACTGTGTGAGGCTATTACCTGAGCCGAAGTCAGATGCTTAACCAACTGTGCCACCCAGGCGCCCACTATTAGTACTCTTCTTAACATCAATCCAGCAATTGTGCTCCTTGGTGTTTATTTACCCACAGGAGTGGAAATTTATGTCTACATAAAACCTGCACATGGATATTTATAGCAGCTTTATTTTTAATTGCCAAACTTGAAAACACTCAAAATGTCTTTCACTTGGTGAATGGATAAGTAAACTGTGGAATATCCAGACAATGGAATGTTGTTCAGCACTAAAAATAAATGAGCTATCAAGACATGAAAAGGCATCGATGAACCTTAAACGCATGTTACTAAGTGAAGTCACTTAGTACTTCTAATTATATGACATTCTGAAAAAGACACAAAGATCATGGTTACCAGGGGTAGAGGAGAAGGCAGGATGAGTGGGAAGAGTGTGGAGATTTTTAGGGCAATGAAACTATTTTTTTGTGATACTATAATGGTGGACATCTGTCATTACACTTTTGTCAAAACACATAAACTGCGCAACACCCACAGTGAACCCTATTCTAAACGATTGGCTTTGGGCAATAATGATGTGTCAGTGTGGATTCATCCATTGTAACAAATGTACGGTTTTCATGTTCTTGTGGGCCTGTAACTGGCCAAGTCAGTACAGTTGTTAAACACCTTAAGCCCATTCTTTATACGTACAGACAACTGAAATCTAAGTTAGAGTTCGCATTTCCTAAATTTCAGTACAGGGACTTGTCAACAACTCTTGCTTCTGCTTTTATAAAAACATTGTATGTCAGAATACAGTACTTCTTTTCCTGCTATCATAGCATGTGATATTGTGTGTAACTTTGATGGTTTACCTCCTGATTTTAATGATCATATAAGAGGTAGTCTTACCAAATACCACATGATTTCACTCATATGTGGAATTGAAGAAACAAAACAAAGAAAGAAAGAAGAAAAAAGAGATAGAAAAGACTCTTAAATATTGAGAACAAACCGGTGGCTGCCAGAGGGGAGATGGGTGAACTAGGTGAAGGGGATTTAGAGTAAACTTATTGTGATGAGCACTGAGTCATGTATAGAATTGGTGAATCACTATATTGTACACCTGAAGCTAGTATAACACTATAGGCTAATTATACTGGAGTTAATTTTTTTTTAAAGGTAGTCTTACACACTAGGTGTATATACATATGGAGCATCATCAGATGGAATGCTGACTGTGTAAGTTGTGCAACATTATGCAAGGCAAAGTAACTAGAAATGACTATGAATTAAGACCGTGTTATAAAAATTTATTTAAAAATTCCCCATAAATATTCAAGGGAGCAGGTCTGGACAGAAAACAATTATATTCAAAAGAGAATACAATACAAATTATTGGGTGTGTAAAAATAATAATGATGTGGATGAAATATTTGAAAATCTTAATAACAGAGCTAAATTTTATGTGCTGGGCATTGTACAAAATGCTTTCTATGGGTTATCTCATTTAACCTTCAAAGAAATGTCCTTCCTTTTAATCTAAGAAAACCAAGATTTAGAAATTTTAGAAAGTCACAGACTTTAATCAAGGTATGTTAGTCTTCCCCAATAAATAGTAGAGACTAAATTTAGATCCAGTTAGTTTGTGGATGCTTTCATTGTCATAGTAAGAGATTGTTATAACTAAGTAATGCTTATGTAGTAATCATTGATGAGTCATTTAGTGAAGTTTTATTACTTCAAATGTGCTGCCAGGATTTCTACCATTCCAAATGTGTGAGCACAAAGATTGTGCACCATTCACATAGACTGAGAACTAGAAAAATACAACGCAAAGACTTTTAGAGCTCAGAGGGATCCCTGTAGGATCAATTAAATGGTTGCTTTAGATCTGTAGGCTAGAGATTCCATCAGATTCACAGAAACATGTATTAATACGGGCTCTGCAAGGCAGCCACCCGGCAACTTTTTAAATATAACTGTTGTAAGACCTAAAGTCCCTTAGTGAACAAGCTGCTGTAGGCTGGTGAGTAAGAGTCAGCAAGACTACCCACCTCTTTATGAACCACATTCCAGCACCATACAGTAACAATTAGACAGCCACACTGCTGAGAAGAGGACACTATCAGCAGGAGAGAGAAATTAATGGCATGTGAATATGGCTGACAAGAGGAAGAACAAATGCTGAAAGCAACTATGAGTCTCTGAGTACAACCTTTCACCATGTTGGGGAGCAATTATCCAGCCCAACTCCCTTTTATTACCACTTCAGTTTCTGTAGAATCCATTGCTCCCTTTCCACCACTGCACTGACACTACTTTATCTCTGGACCTCACCATCTCTCCCCTAGGTGTCTGTAACAACTAGGCTCCCTGGCCCATGTCTCTCCAAGCTCAGGTTTCATGCTGTCTCGAGTGCTACCATAGGTCTCTTTCTGTAGGACACATCCAGTCTCATCCAAACATAGGCACCATCCACTGCCCTCCATATTTTATTGCAGAGCTTTGTTATCATTTTTATTTTTTTTTAATGTTTATTTATTTTTGAGAGAAAGAGAGACAGAGAGAGACAGAGCACAAGTGGGGGAGGTGCAGAGTGAAGGAGACATGGAATCCGAAGCAGGCTTCAGGCTCTGAGCTGTCAGCACAGATCACAACACGGGGCTCAAACTCATGAACTATGAGATTAGGACCTGAGCCAAAGTTGGATGCTTACCCAACAGAGCCACCCAGGCACCTCTCCTGTTTGGTTTATAACCAAGATTGATTGCCAAGGTAAATCTTCTGCAGAACCCCAAAATAAAACATAAAATAGCTAAAATGATTGAAGGAAAAAACACAAATTTCTACCAGTTTAACTTCTAGGTTTCCTCTACTTCTGCCTCATATTGCTGAAATATCAGCAAGCCTTGGGGGTCCTCCAAAGAATGTTAGAAATCCAAGACCATTTGAGAGCCAGTGATCTATAATAAAATGTCTATACTTCTTTCCAAGACACAGTTTCCTTCATTGATCCCCTAGAGCTCATTTCCAGTCATCTCCCATCATATTTATGGTCCAAACAACTCTGAGGAACATGGAGCAGCTGACCAGCCCACGTAGTTTCTTAGCATTATGGATTTATACATACCGTTTCCACTACATAGAAAGTATTACCACCACACCGTTTTCTCTGTCTGTAACAGCCAGAACTAGCACATACCTTCTCGGTAAAACCTTCATCTTCCATTAGGCAAATCCATTAATCTCTTCCGCCTTTTCCCACTATACTTTTCACAAAATGTTATTGCTTTGGACTTACTTTATGGTAATTATTGGTATACATGGTCATTTATTTGTTATACTTTAAGCTCATCTAGTTCAGAGATAGTGCCTTACTCTTCTTTTTGATTTAAGTACCTAGTATAGTGCCTGGCATATGAAAGATGATAAATAAATGATTGTTATGTGAATTAAAAATTTGAGGCCCTGCCAGAGATAAGGAGTTTGTCTATAATCATGCAGCCAATTATCAGCAAAGACTATTTTGCAAACCAAGTCCTCTAGCAAACATTTCAGTGACCTTGACAAAACACCATGTAGCCTCTAAACTTTCCAAATGAATTTAGGACCATCCTACCACTCTCCAAGTTCATGTTCTACCACTCACTGTTTCAACTGGATTTCTCCTGCAGCTGCATTTCTCCTAGGGCTGCAATTAGAGTGAACAAGTGAATACTTAGGAAGTTAAAAGTGAATTCTTTTGTAGTGATGTTGACAGACTGACTAGTCACATCAACAGACTTTTACTAGTTCACTGTGTATGCACTCTGCTAAGCATTATGGGTGAAACAAATGAAATTGAGAGTTCATCCTTGTTTCCAAATAGGTAATTTTCTATTATGGGAGACCACATGTATCTCCAATTATTATATACTATGTAATACACAGTATTATGGGTTATACTGTATATACATTGTATATATATGATATGTATGTACTACAGTATACAAAGCATATATATATATATATATATCATATATATAAATGATAAATACTGTTAAAGTAATACCAACTGATAGTCATAGGAGAAGGGAGCTCTTTCAACACTGTTTTTTTCTAAGGAGACTTCTTGGCACAACTGATATTTGAGGTTGGACGAGATGGCAGGAAGTACCTCAACAAGTGCACAGAGAGAAAGCAGAGTTCCACAGAAGGCCTGGAGGTGCAAGAGTCAAATATCTGAATCACTCGTTGGATGCTGGGTTGGCTAGAAAAATCTTGAGAACAGGACTGCATACACTCACATCTGTGGGGAACATGGCATGTGACTCAGTGCTCAGAGTATAGCATACTACCAATAGTGATCTATTGAATGACAAATCAAAAGGAGTCTATAAAATATACAGAAAGCTAAGAGAGTCTAAACAGATTGCTAAGTTCAGGAAATAGAAGATGATATCCATCTAGGGCATGGAGCAGACATTCAGAGAGTCAACAACTAGAAGCAGCACGTAAAGAAAGCTGACAGTGGGTCCTCAACAAATACCTGGAACAGGTGTTAAAATTGATTGTGAGGTGACACATGGAAAGGCTAGCTATGTCTAAAGGACCAAAACTGAACCCATCAAGTAAAGTGTGTTTAGAAAGAACTAAGACTATTTAGGTATTATAACCTGGAGAGTAGATTGGAGCTAGATTGGCAAATAGTATACATAATTCAATTTAAAAAATAATCTAAATGCCCATTTGAAAAAAAATCTCTTTCTGATAGCATATATTATTGTCTTCTCTTTTCATTAGTTGCAAAAGAATATTCCCCACTAAGGAATCCTCTACTATACCCGTTTCTTTAAAATGTTTTTTATTTGAATATAGTTGACTCACAATGTTACGTTAGTTTCATGTGTACAACATAGTGACTCAACTTCTCTATACATTATGCTATGTTCACCTCAAGTGTAGCTGTACCCATTTTTAATGACGGATTTGATCCTTTGTATTATTCCAAGAGTAGTTCTATGGCAGGGATGATCTGGAGATCGTGCCTTGTAGCTGAGGTACTTAACGCAATAGATGTTCGCCTTACTATTTCACCAACTCTTTCATAATTTGATCCCTTAATCAGACTAAAATTTTATTATATATATATTTTGAATATATAGTTACTCATCATGATTTGGTTTTAGAGTAGAAAGTTTCTGAGTTTGGCTTTCTTCACAATGGGCCATTTCTGACACTGTTCTTTGATGCTGGTTGAGATGTGATTAACTTTGATTCAATAGTACTGATTTAAATGTGCCATATTTGCTTCACTGATTTTCAATCAATTGATATTCATACTCCTACTTATTAGCTATAATGAATCAGAAATGGCTAATTTTCCTTCCAATGAGCAAAAGAATTTTCCTTATATTTGATTTCATGGGAAAACTAATTGTTTTTGTCTACTTCCATTCCTATTTCTGATGAAAATTTCTGTCAATTGAGAAATATTGTGAGGGAAGCAGTGCATTCAACAAAATTACAAGTTCTACTGTGCTGTGTGTGGAAATTTATATTGTGTTTGTGAAATGGCTCGTTGTTCCAAAGTAATTTATTTTTCTCCCATTTTCAAAGGATTATGTTTCCATGTACCCTATATCTTGTTTTATGTGCACGTGTGGGCACCTCCCCACCCTCCACACACCCACACAACATACTGCACATTTAATGAGCATCCAAGTTGGTCTCATTTGGAGAATCATTGCTACTTACAAAAGAGGCACAAGAGAAATCTACTTCTGCAGTAGGCCAATGAATTGACATATTGTAGCTGAAAGGGACTTTTTTTTTTTTTAAAGTCCTAGGATTCTAACTTAAATTGAAACAGTAGGAAGTATTACAGAAATACAGTGTTCTGGGTTTCTTTTTATATATTCCACAGTAAATAAGGGAACTGAGCAATGTTGACTCTAGAAATATTTTCTGAAAAGAAGATTTTGTTTTAATGGGAGAGCAGCTTGGGGTATTCCTATCATTAAGAATTTTAAGCCAAAATTGCATGACAGAAGGTCAGGTTAACACTACATATTTTGAAAAATGTGAAGACAAAACAAAACCTAAGTTTTGTGGAATATTATGACAGAAAAGAGATGCTGGACATAAGCATGTATTACCTACCGTACCAGCCAATTTCTCAGTTCTTAATGTCTTTTCACCACCCTTTTATTCATTCAGTAAGTAGACTGCAGGGAATGAAAGACAGGAGGAATAAACAGTAAGTTTTTTTAGGAGGAGATTGTAGATTATAGTCTAATGGGGAAGACATATAATTGTGCAAATGTAGTGATATTCAGAGCACAAGCTTGGGGTGAAAAGTAATTAATAATAATAGTAGTAACAGTAGTAGCTTTTATCTTTTTTTTTTTTTTTTTTTTTTTTTTTGTTATCCAGCTTGCTTTCTACTTTGAGCTCTTATTTTACCAGGCGACAGAAAGGAAACCTCAGGCGATTCTGTTAATTTTGATTAATTCAGAGTAATCTCCTCTTAGGGTTTTCCCTTGTCTTTTCCTAGGATTTTATTTAAGTCAGTGGTGAGAGGATGACAGATTTACATAGCACAGTGGTGTCATGTGAGGGATCCTTGGCTGTAATCGTTCCACATTGTCACCCAGTGAGGTATCTGTCACACCTGGTCTTGTTGATTACTGGTGGCAGATTGTTAACGCATTCTCCTAGACCCCACCTCAAGGCCTCTTGGTCCGTGGCTCTTTGATCAGATCTTTTCACTCTCAGACACATAGTACAGCATGCTGCTTCTCCTGTGACTGCCCCTCAATGGGAGGAGACTCTATGAATTACCCGAGGAACCTGCCTGGACACCACGCTTGACTACGCATTGACCACAACTCTGCTATGAGGCTGGTTGCCTTGTCAGCTCTATTCAGGAAAGCAAAATGCAAGCCTTCTGTTGTCAAGCTCTTAACCTCTCTGGAGTTCCATTTCTCCAAACCTACCCATAAAAGGAACCTCCTGTTAAGGACAACAGTGAATATTCTAAGGTCTTGCTTCACCACCAATTATCATTTTTCGCCTAGAGATAATAACCTTTGTCTTTTTAGATGAGAGGAAGCAGTTTCCTAAATCTGTTGTCTATGGTTCTAGATTTTACGGTCTTTGATCCTTACAGCCTTAGGTTTTGATGCTCAATACCAGGATTTATCAACAACCCCTCCATCTTTTTAATGAAACCTTTGTTTCTTTAAACGTTTTTGACATTGAGGACACAGATGTCATAGCCCAATTGGATGGAAAAAAGCCATGGATCTAAATGAATTACCAGAGCAAAAAAAAATAATATATAAAAATATTATGCCACATAAGTAACTACAGAATGCTATAAGTATTATAACAGAGAATGCTTTAGTAACGTAGAAAACATTACTCATCATATATTGATACTATAAATTACATGAAAAGGCACATTAGCTTTAATACCTTCTGTCTGATCTCCTTTCCACCTAGTTTCCCTCATAAGAAATGTCTATATTTATAGTCTAGTTCATGTAAAAATGTATGTATCTATTATATCTCACTTAAGTTTTTATCTTTATCTTGAACCTAAACATAAAGATGTTTTTTCGACCCCACACATCTCAGATGCAAATACCTAGAGGATATTGGAATTATATTTGGTATTCAGAGTTCATCCCTTTGAAGCATATAAACCATCTTCACTTTCCCTAAATCTCAGCTGCAATGAGCGAATATTTATTTTTAAGAATCCATAAACCAAATCCCATATATTTGCCCAGTGACTCTTTCTAATCTTAGTGCCAGAATCTATAACCAATTGATCATTGCGTATAAAAGGGCCTCTTTCTGGAGGTCTCAGAATGGACTGTGGTAGAACTATTATTATTTTATTTCTTACTATACCTCACAGAAACTCACATATAACTTTCATAAATGAAATACAACACATTTGCTAAAAAATTAAGTAAAACGTCACCCTTGGAATAAAGCTAGATTTCAGATTCTTACATCAGTGGTACTAGAAATGTTTTGATGATAAATGGTAACTGTTAAAACAGATTTATGTGACATTTCATGTTTCCCTTTTCTAATACAACAAAAGGAGGATCTCATTTTCCTTTTTAACTTCTGTTCAATTCTGTTTCAAGACCATTTACAGACAAAATTGTTAAAAGGAGAGAAATGCATCTTCGAAGAATTTTTAAAAATATTTTTAAATCCTTTAATAGAGAAGACATTAGTTAATGTGAAATTGATTAAAAAATTGATAGTTGAATTAAAACTTGAGATTTTTATCACTTGTTAAATTTACTTTTCAACTCAAAGAACATTTTAGTCTTAAAAACCTCTGAAACTTTGAAATCAATATTTCTTAATCTTTGAATAGAAACATAGTGACATAAAAGAGACAACTCCAAAAGCACCATTTATAAGAATATATAGTAATTGGGACTATAATCAAAGGCTTATGTAAGATGCTAAGCATTAGGGACAGTAAGTGTTCATTGTAATGCTGACCTAAGAGAATTGTAGTAAGTTTGGATTTACATTTCCCCATTTTTACTAGGTAGTTAATAATACCTCGTCTACCTTATCATACTATTGTATAAAATGGATATAAGCAGAGGCATTAAACAACTAAGGAATCCTATTAATACAAATGAAGAAAATCCATTATGTTAATAAACCCTAAGTATTTCTAAATTGCCTCAAGACATTTCAGCATAACAATATGGGATTGCTCTTTGTGTTGCTAAATGTGGTGTTATTATTTGTAGTCTATGTGACTGCTTTGTATTCGCTTATAAAGTGTTCATAAAATACGAGTATAGTAGACTATGCTTTAAATCATCTTCGTTTTCCTCAGATGAATTCTGTTGAATGTTTGATCACAGGTGCATCAAATAGTTTTGTGTAAAGATATCTACTTATGTTAATCTGCATAATCAAAAATATATAAAGACCGTCTGATGTTGCAGGATGCACAAAGAATGAAACTAAATCCCATTTGCCCTAGATTTTGTTTATTTGAACAATTAATCTGTATTTTGTTTATTTGAACAATTAATCTGAATTTTTAATCTGTATAATTATTTTTCCAAGAAATCCAAATTTCTGTGAGCAGAACTGAACATGAAAAGGCAGAAATTTACAGTTGCATCTAAAACCCGAATTTCAATTTTCGTATGAAATACCCGATTTTCATGCACATGTGCTATCTTCTGTACAGGAAAGTGATGAAGCAATTATCCACAACCACCAGGACAAATGGGTTTCCATGACTGTGTGAGTGGTGGGCAGTAATTGGATAAGCACAAACTGATGGGTGTGCTTACAGCTGGATAAGACTGAGGGATAGGAAGACAGAGACTCTTTCCTGGATAGTGAGACATTTGAGAACTGGACCTTGCAAGAAACATATCAGTGAGTGCAGGTAAAAGAAATACAACTAGAAAAGACCTGGAGACAGGAAACTGTAGGATCTATTTGTTGAATAACAAGTAGTGTTTGGTGTGAATGGAGGCAGAATATGCCACCCCCAAATATGTCACTTTGATAAATTTATTATTTTGAGCTTAGGCACTTGATAAACAGCAAATAAAGGGAGAAGCTTTCTCTGAATTCCCCTTATCTGCACAAAGACAGATGCCTAAATAGGAACTCTGTTGTCATAAATTCGCTCTGTGGAGTTTCATCAACCAGGGAAGATTGACTCTTGTCACAGGAGAAGAGACTAGAAGTGACACCACACCTAGATGGGCTTTGTCAAAAACTACCATATCTCCCATTATCCTTCTCAGGGCCCATTCATCTTTCCTAAAACTGATTTACTCTCACCTAACAGACCTACACCCCACCCCACCCCCCACACACACCTCATTCCCTATTAACATGGTACTAAGGCCTGAATTCTAAGCCACCTCAGGGAGTTACTAATTTTTCTCTGGGTCTCTCACATGTATACATAAGGTTACATGTTAATGAGTTTGTTTGTTTGTTGTTGTTGTTGTTAATCTGTTAGTACAGGGGTTTTGGCCAAGAACTTAACAGAATAGAAGGATAAGTATTTTTCCTCCCCTACAGATAGGAAACAGGAGAGGCTCAGGGAAATTGAGTCATGAAGGGCAGTCAGATCACACAGAAAAAAATCCTTCCATATCAGGGAGAGTGTGGACTGTATCCCACATAAAATGAAGAGTCAATGACAGTTTTTAATCATGAAAGTGGCATAGGTAAAGCTATCCAGAAAGCAGGAACATGAATCTGTCAACATAGTATGAGGAGAGTTTAGAAATAGTTGAGGGGGACCTGGGTGGCTCAGTTAAGTGTCCGACTCTTGATTTTGTCTCAGGTCATGATCTTGTGGTTCATGAGATCGAGTCCACATCTGCTCCTCCCTTGCTCAATCTCTGTCTCTCTCTGTAATAATAAGTAAATAAACCTAAAAAAAATAGTTGAGAAGAAATGGAAGTCATATAGGGGGATATAACCTAAGGCATAATCCATGGAATGGTATTGGGCAGCTAAATATTGGGGCTAAGTCATCAAATCTAAAGGACTTGGTGACTAAATGGGGGAGGTGAAGAAGAAGCCAAAGGCAAATGTCGGTGGTAAATGCTGTCAATGACTGTAGGGATTACAGGAGGATTGTAACTAAAGGAATCATTCCAAGTATGTGATAAAGGCTGCAGTGGCTTTCAGAAGGTCCCATTTTGTGTTTTTATTAATCTACTCAGTTCTTTCTTTGTATTTTCATTTACTTTGCAAAGGAGGGAACAAACCAGCATAGTGGCTAAGTAGCAGAAATTGGGATCAGACCACAGTGGTTTGAATGTTACCCATGCCACTTTACAATCACTGTGTGATTGAACAAATTATTTAATTCTCTAAACTTCGGTTTTCTCAGTTTTTAAAGGAAAATGCACACCTAATTTTTATGAGTATTCACAGTGACAGGAAGCATAAGTTTAAATCTATATGTAATGTGGTAATAACAATAGAGAGGATACATTTCCTGTAGGAGGGGATTCTGGAAACATGGTAAACTCATTGTGACTTGGTTCCCTTTTCCTGTACTCTCAACACCGAACTTCTTGTCCTGCCTAATGCAAACAGCCTCTGGAATTCACTGGTGACAGGACTTAACTAAGACTGTGGACTCTATTGGAAGGTGAGGGAAGGTCAGGTTGGGAGAGTTTCCCAGGGCTTCTTTTCTTGGGGGCTGGATACATAACTGAAAAGGACACAGTATATTTGTGTACATATGGAGAATTAAAATTGAAAATCTAAAAACACTTAAAAGAAGCTAAAAAGTTAGTATTGAATAAACAAGTAAAAGAGAGTCGGAAATTGTAATTGAGGCAAAGGATGCGCTAGTTATTTTAATGAACTAGAACATTTAACTCTAGAGTTATTAATGGCAGAAGATGCCAATAAATGAGCAAACTGTGACAGATTCCTTGTGATCTGATGGAAGTATAGTTGATCCTTGGGAGATATAAGCTTTCAATATGGGTCTCTTACTATGGAAAGCATATGTTATACATATATTCATAAAAAAGGAAACTGTTCAAGAGCCTTACAGAATGCAAAATCATTCTGAAATGTCAATAGAGTGGTTGTAATACAAGCCATATCTTCAGAGAATTCAGGAATAATAGATGACAGGGACACCTGGGTGGCTCAGTCGATTAAGTCCAACTTCAGCTCAGGTCATGACCTCATGGTTTGTGGGTTCGAGCCCTGTGTCGGGCTCTGTGCTGACAGCTCAGATCCTGGAGTCTGCTTCAGATTCTATGTCTCCCTCTCTTTTTGCCCCTTCCCCACTCACACTCTGTCCCTCAAAAAGATAAAGAATGAACATTTTAAAAATTAAAAAAAGAGTAGTGGATGACAAGTTAGTTTAAGGTCATTAGTCTATTCTTAAAAATATTTAGTGGAGAAAGAGGAAAAGTGCTCAGTACTGTAGCAAACTTGATAAATTTTGGATATGTCTGTCATAATAATACAGGGAGACCTAGACATATATGTAAGCTACAGTAAATAAAGAAAACAGGGGTAATGAAAATATGCATCGAAGATATAAGAAATGAAGGGAAATTGTTGGGAATGTTACAGGAGCTACTCGGTACTGGATCTATCATTGTGCATGAAAAAAGTCTATACGTTGATTTATACTTCCACTGTGAGCCTTATGAGGGCAAAAGCCACATCTCTCTTGGTCACATTTACATTATTAGTGCTCGGTCCAGACTATCATATTCTCAGTCAAAAACCTGTTAATTTAATAAATGGATATATGAAATGGAAAACATACTCAGAAGTATTAGTTTTTATAACAAAAAAAAAGGAAAATAAGCATAAGTTAGAGAAAATGGCTGAAATCTTTGCAATGAATCGGTCTGGAAGGAAAACTTTGAGGCAGGAAGATGGAATTATCTTTAATGTTAGGGAGAAGGGAGAAGAGGCTGGTGAATATGAATGGTTTGGGCTTCAAAAGAAAAAGTGTTTTTGTTTTATAGAGGTTAATTGTAGACACTTTGGAGGAAGCCATATATATGTGTGAACCAAGATCCAATATGTATGAATTTATTTGATGTTAAGCAAAATAGTCATTTCTATGTACTTCAGTTTTCTCATTTGTTAACAAGAAAATAGTACCTAACTCACACAGCAGATTTACGGACAATATGATACTAGACATAAGTCACCAGCCCAAGCCTGGCATTTAGCACACCCATTGTTAGGTTTAAATTTCATTGAGTGAGTGTGCAGAACAACGACCTACCTATCAGAAGCCTGGAAGAGCCTAACACTGACCACACTCTGCTCTGTAACTCCCAGGCAGGGCTTTGAGGGATGTCTCCTCAACAGGAGCAAAGTCAGAATCTGAACCTGAGAGCCTGACTTCCAAACCAGGCTCTGCCACATGCCAGCTGTGTGGCCTCTGGAAATTCATTTATCTGAGCCTCAGTTTACTCATCTTTAAAGTAGGTTTAACAATGACACCTAGTTTAAAGAGTTACTTTGAGGATTAAATGAGTTAATGTATGGAAAACAGAACAGCGTCTGGCACATTAAGAAGTGTGGGAACACAATCACGTTAGGGGAAGGAGAAAATATGTAGGGAAATGTGGATGGGATGCATGCACTGGTTAAGAGAATATAGGTCGAGTGGGAAACAGAAATGGAGTGGATAGGGATGAAGTAGGAGATGAGACAAGGCAGAAAGGAAGTGTGGCAAATGAACATAAAAATTGGAAAAAAAACCCATAAATGTGAAGGCTCATTTTAAGAGTGGCTCAAACTAATATTTTAAACTTTTTTTTTAATGTTTATTTATTTTTGAGACAGAGAGAGACAGAACATGAGCAGAGGAGGGGCAGAGAGAGAGAGAGGGAGACATAGAATCCGAAGCAGGCTCCAGGCTCCGAGCTGTCAGCCCAGAGCCTGATGCGGGGCTCGAACACCCAAGCTGTGAGATCATCACCTGAGCCGAAGTCGGACACTTAACCGACTGAGCCACCCAGGTGCTCCTCAAACAAATATTTTAATTATATAATCTGACACCAGATTCGGCACCAGTCATGGGAACCCAAATAATAAAATAGAATTCATTGTTCTGAGAATTATGTTAAAAAGCAAACCAAACATTTTTTAAATATTTTGAGAGAAAGAGAGGGCACACATGCATAAGCATACACCAATGGGGGAGGGGCAGAGAGAGAATCCCAAGGAGGCTCTATGCTTTCAGCACCGAGACTGACTTAGAGTCTGATCTCAGGAACCATGAGATCATGATCTGAGCCAATATCAACGGTTGGATCCTTAACTGACTGAGCCACCCACGTGCCCCCAAAACATTTTTTTCTTAATTATTTTCCCATATATCTTCTTCTAGCTCACTCTCATTAGCAGATTTTTTTGGAGAAAAAGAGTTTTATACTGTTATTGGCACCTGTGATTAAAATATCTGCTGTTAATTTAAAATTTGAAGAATTGACAACACATTTTTCTTTAAACATGTCTGAACTAGAGTTTTCCAATACTTTTTATTATAAGATTGAAATAACAGAAACCTTGTACTGTGTGGATTCTGGTCAAATTTTAAAACGAATATTGAAAAGTTGAAATACTAACATAAATATCATTGGATGTGTTGTCTCCTCTATAAAACTATAGAGTTCAAGAAAGTAAAAGTATCCATTTTCATATTTAACTCTTATTTATATGGACATTTTATATTTATCCATCTATGATCTAGAAATATAAAGAGAAAATGACAGATACATATAGACAGCCAAAGATTTTAAAACTGAACTTTTTTTTAACGTTTATTTATTTATTTTGAGAGAGTGAGAGAGAGCACGAATCGGTGGGGAGGGGCAAAGAGAGAGGGGGAGAGAGAATCCCAAGCAGGCTCTGCACTGTCAACATGGAGCCTGATGTGGGGCTGGTTCTCACAAACTGTGAGGTCATGACCTGAGCCGAAATCAAGGGTTGGATGCTTAACTGACTGAGCCACTAGGTGCCCCTAAAACTAAACATCTTGATCTGGGTAGATCTGGAAGGAATAAATAGGTAAGATGTAGAGTACTGAATAATAATAATTATTATTACAAAATTTATTAATAAAATTTTAGTACTTATATATACTATGTGAATATTATATTCATATATAATAAATAAATATACATTTTTTCCCTACCCATAAAACATAAACGTTTCGTAAAATCTCACAATTAGAAAAGTATTCTGACATTCTCAGATCCCACCACAATAGAATTTTGTACTAATGATAAAAATGCAGCACATTAACTTTACTGAGAATTTAAACATTCTCCCAAATAATTGTTTGGTCAAAGAAGAATAAAAATAATTATAATAAAACGTCAAAGTCATGACAATTAAAACACCATATATCAAAAACTATAGGATTAAAACAAAGTTATATGCAGAGTAAAAAAATACAACTGTAAACATTTTTATAACCAGACAAGAAAATAAAGATACAGATTCTTCTCCTGTGGCATCGAAGAAATACCAATAAAAAAAAAAAAAAACCTGTACAAGAAACAAATTAATGCCAAAAAACTCCCAGAAGGGAACCTGGGTGGCTCAGATGGTTAAGCAGCAAACTCTTGGTTTCAGCTCAGGTCATGATTTCTCAGGGTTTGTGAGAGCCCCGGATTGGAATCTGTGTGGACAGTGTGGAGCCTACTTGGGATTCTCTCTCCCTCTCCACCCCTCCTCCACTCTCTTTTGTGCATGCACTCACTCTCTCTCAAAATAGATAAGTAAAACTTAACTCCCAGATTTATGAATTAGAAAACAAATACAACAGTGGAATTAAAAACAGAAAGCACATGAAGAAATTAAAAAAAAATCTTCTGCTTTGAAGGTGGTAGGCTAAGCACATGCTATACCCTCATAATTTAGGGGAACATCACTCATCATCAATGGTCTGCTCCTGGTGGAACATGGGAGCCAAAGTACAGCAGAAGTAACCAGTAGGGCAATTAATTGTACAGCTAAGGAGGAAACCTCTAGCAATTCACCCTTATACATTGCTGTTTGCATATAAAACAAGCAGCAGAATCAGTATTCACTGCCTCCAGGCAGTACAATTACCATAAGAATTTAGACTGGGAGACAAGGACATTCTGGATCAATAGGAAGGACAGGGACTGAATAGTCAAATAGAGCACTTCCCAGTCAACTCTCAAGCTCCCTATAAGGATGGAAACCTTGTCCAAAATGCCTAGTCATCAACTAAAGCACAAACTAAGGAAGCAGTCTCAAAGGGAATTATGATTACCATAATGGACTCATAAATTAGGATTACTAGAAATTTAAAAAAGCCAACACCAAGAAGGAGACAAAAGATTCAATAAATGGAAGAAGCAATTTATAAGTAAAGAGAATTGATGCAATAATCAGAACAAGTTTTTAAGCATATGTATTTAATTTTTTCATAGAGATAAAGGAGAATATTGTATATGGGATACAAACAAAAGACAAATGAATAAAACCAGTTATAAGTAAAATCCAAGAAGATATTACTATTATGAATTTTTTCTATGTTATTAATTCTAATATATCCATTAACTCATCAAAATATCTAAAATGAAACTTACAGAAATTGAGTAGTTTATGAAAGCCTAATTTCATGGCAATATCCATCACATCTTTCTCAGGTTTGCTTGTTCAAACAAAGGTCAACGATAAATGATGGCATAGAAAATTTGAAAGATGTAAGTATGTTTTTGTTATTTGATTTATTCCAGCATAGGAAAAACCAAAAACTTCATAAGTTTTCTAAGTATTCATGTATTATGTACAAAATTTAAATATATACAATGCTTTAAAAAAAAACAACTGGTAACCCAGATTCCAGAAGAGATAAATGAATGTAATTTTTTTAGTTTTCCAAATTGATTCTAAAAGTTCTTGAAGAGTGATGAACAGCATAGAAGTAGTTTTTAAGTTGATACTTTTTTCTCAAGACTATTTTAATGATTGAAAAAAATTATAACTTCTATCATATGATTTCATTTATATATGGAATCTAAAAAATAAAACAGATGAATAACAAACAAAAAGTAGACTCAGACCTATAAAGACAGAGAACAAAATGATTACTGTGGGGTCGGGGGCGGGGGGTGGGATGGGAAAAATCTGTGAAGAGAAATGGGAGGTACAGGCTTCAAGTTATGGAATGAGTAAGTCACAGGAGTAAAATGCACAGCACAGGGAATATAGTCAATGGCACTGTGACAGCATTGCATGGTGACAGATGGCAGCTACACTTGAGCAGAGCATAAGATATAGACTTGTCGACTCACTATGTTGTACACCTGAAAGTGATGTAACATTGTCATCAATTATGCTCAAAAAGTAAGTAAGTAAGTAAATAAATAAATTTACAAATATTTTTACTCAAGTTTCAGAGCTGGAAATAAAAACCACTCCAGGTCCATAATACAGAAAGGATTCAGTACTAGGGATTAGGTGCTTACAAAATTTTTTTTTTAATTTTTTTTTAACGTTCATTTATTTTTGAGACAGAGGGACAGAGCATGAATGGGGGAGGGGCAGAGAGAGAGGGAGACACAGAATCGGAAGCAGGCTCTGGGCTCCGAGCCATCAGCCCAAAACCCGACACGGGGCTCGAACTCACAGACCGTGAGATCGTGACCTGAGTTGAAGTCGGACGCTCAACTGACTGAGCCACCCAGGCGCCCCTACAAAATTATTTTTAAATGATGGTAGATTCAATGTCTGTAAACTCCCCTGCATGTTTTGGTTTTACCATCACAGCATGTGACCTGTTGCAGGCATTATAGTCACTGTTCCTTACCGCATCTGTCACTGCTGCCATCACAACGGCCATGCATCTGTGAAGCTGGTTACCAGGCACTGGAACATGGAGTTTAGTGCTGCAAATATTCATGATTTTAAGAATTGCTTCTCTGGTAGCATAGCTGCAGAAAATGACCTGGCTCTCATCTCTGAATTCCGAATTTCACATGACTTACATCCTGACTCTAAACCTTTACTGCAAAGGAGTCCCACAAAAGTAGTTTTTAGCTTTCCAACCACTGCTAATGACAACAGAGTGAAGTAGAGTCTGAGCCAGTCTATTCAATCATCTGTCGTGAGCAGATCACAAAACTGCATACATCATCTGATTTCCAAATCCTAGGAAAAAAGAGAGATTGAAAATATATCAAAGTTTAACTAGTGATTGTATCTGGATATTGAAATATAGGATGATTTTAATTTTTCCTTTAAATATCTATTGTTAAATTCACTAAAATAAGAATATGGCACTTGTTTTAGGTTTTAAAATATGTATACATTTGTACCTGTGTAGTGAAGATCTTGGTCTTATCCAAAGAGAGGACAGGAAGGTGTCCCTGGTTTCTAGAGTTAACCTCAAAACCTTGGAGTTTCCAAAGTCTTTCTTTTTCATGATAAGCCCCTGGAACCACATTGAAAATATGATACTTTATGCTAACAAAATGATGCCAGGAGGGACTTTCAGATCACATATCATATTCCTAGGGAAGGGGAGTGGGGACGGATCAAACCAGAAAATTGACCTATCCTTCATGATGCCTACTTAATGAAGCTCCGGTATGAACTCCAGTCTCCAACAGTCAAGTGAACTTTCTGGGTTGGCAATATTCCATGTGTGCTGTCCTACATCAGCTTGGGTAGGGTAATGTGTCCTGAGGGCAGCAAAAGCTTTGTGTCTGGAACTCTCCCAGGTACCTCCCTATGTGCCTCTTCCTTTGGGTGATTTTAATATATCTCTTCTGTGTAACAAACCCTAACCATTAGTATAACAGCTTTCAATGTGTTCTGTGAGTCCTAGTGAATTACTGAA
This sequence comes from Prionailurus viverrinus, assembly GCF_022837055.1. NCBI lineage: Eukaryota > Metazoa > Chordata > Mammalia > Carnivora > Felidae > Prionailurus > Prionailurus viverrinus. Next base: position 175,953,264 of record NC_062564.1, read on the forward strand.
AATGAATGCGGTTTGAGGAACTTGTGCCAAGAGTGAGGGCAGTCTTGTGGAGGACTGTGTCCCCGGGTCTTGCACTTTGGGTAACTCCATATAGTAGCAGTCAGAATTCCTTGTGGAAACTACAGAAATTGAATTTGGGTAAGCAAAAAAAGTCTTACTGGAAAGATAGTTGGTAGCTCATAGGGTTTATGAGAAAAGCTGAGAAAAGACTTGGAAAATGGAAAAAGGAATTCAAGCCTGAAAGTAGCCTTTCCTGGTCACTCTGTATGAAAAGCATCCCCCTATTACTCTTCTGGGCATAATTTTCAATTACATCTGTCAACTGTGTCTATTCTATTTAGTGTGTGTGTGTGTGTGTGTATGTTTTTTTTTTTTCTTTCAAAGTGTAGATTGAAGAGAAATGGTCACAAACTCTTCCTCTCTCTGTTTCTATTACCCTTGGGTTTGCCCCTCAGTAACTAACACAAATCTTGGCTGTGTGACCTGCTTTGGGGAACGGAACAGTAGAAACAGTGACATGACCAGAGATTTGAAAAGTGTCCACTTCAAATTTGTGACTAATGTAAGACAGCCTTGGCAAGCCTGCAAAAGGGTGGGAAACCATGTAGAGCAAAATTAAAGTACCTTATTGAACTTCATGCTAATTGCCATAAACATGGGTGAAGTCGTCCAAGACCTTTTGACCATCAACAAACATACCAGTTGACCACAGACACCTGAGATAGCCGAACAGAAATCAGTATAGATTTAAAACAAAACAAAACAAAACAAAATTATTTCTGGACTTTTTTATTCTTTCACTCATATAAAAGAATAATACAATAAGTGTAAAAAACAACATTTAAAAGCACTATTCTTTACAAAAGTTACAGTGCTAAACAAAAAATTAAAGTAACATTTTTTTCTTTCCCAAATCTTGCTTTTAGTTTCCTATGTATTGATTAAAACAATGTAATTTAATAATAAATGTGAGTTAGTCCTTTTTAGTGTTTTACCCATGCCTCTGAATCATTGTCAATACCACCACATAAAATAAAACTTACTAATTCTTATTGTATTAGTTGAGTTCTCTAGAGAAACAGGACATATAATTATAGAGATAGAGATGGATATAAATATATCTAGAGAGAGGAGAGGGAAATTGATTGATTGATTGATTATAAGAAATTGACACGATTATGGAGGCTTACAAGTCCCAAGATGTACAGGGTGAATTGACAAGCTAGAGACTCAGAAGAGCCAATGTGTAGTTCTAATTCCAAAGACCTAAGAACTAGAACTGATGGTGTAATCCCAGTATGAAAGAAGAGCAGTGGGGTACCCGGGTGGCTGTTGGTTAAGTGTCTGACTTGATTTTGGCTCAGGTCATGGTGTAACTCATGAGGTTGAGCCCCACACTGGGCTCTGACAGCACAGACCCTGCTTGGAATCCTCTCTCTCTCTCCCTCTCTCTCCCCCTCCTCCTCCACTCATGTTCTCTTTCTTTCTCTCTCTCTCAAAGTAAATAAATTTAAAAAGAAAAAAAAAAGAAATGCAGCAAGCTGGAGACCTGGGAATAGCCAATGTTTCCATCTGAGTGAATAAAGCTCATGTCCAATTCAAAGGCAATTGGATGGGAGTATTAGCCTTTTTTATTCTATTCAGGCCTTCAGATGATTAGATAAGGCCCACCCACATAAGAAAGAGCAATCTGCTTTACTTGTATCTATAGATGTAAATGTTCATCTCACCCTAGAACACCCTTACAGTAACACTCATAATATTTGATTAAATATCTGCGCATTCTATGGCTCAGTGAAAATAACACATAAAATTAACCATCATGCATTTGTAAATTATGTGTAGATGAATAGATAGATATTAAAACTCACAGTTAGACTTCAACTTTTGATACCAGACTGTTTCTCCCATCTTGTGCTGAATCTTTAAAGTCTGAAACATGCTTCTTAAAGCCTCTTCATTCAGCCTCCCCTATTTCTAATTTAATTTCATTCCTAGCCATGGCCATTTATCATGGAAATGAATGCCATCCATCAGATATCTTTTGATATAACTAAAGCCTTAATTTTGGATTTAAGATTCTAATTAGAATACTTATGTGAATGGAATTTCCTAGAAATTCTGGATAGTTTTATTTGAATAGTGAAGAGAGAGAGAGAGAGAGAGAGAGAGAGAGAGAGAGAGAGAGAGAGAAGTGAGCAACTCCAGATACTTTTATCCAACAACATAAACCACGGAAAAATACAATATGGAATTCCTTCTTACTGGAATTTTATTTATACTTGTCCATCAATTACTGCGCAGAAACTGGATGGCAAAATTTACCAATATTGGATTTTAAGAGGCTTTTGAATATAGGAGACCTAGACATAAATGCCACAGAAAATGGGCATTGGATCAAATATTGTAAGTAATGGCACCATCTAAAGGTGCAAATTAAATCTGCATAACCTACAAAATTTTGTTCTCTCAACAGAAAGAAAAACACTTTTTTGCCATAAGAAAAAATGAAACTTCACAAACTGTAATAGTTAGTGGAAAATATAACCATTGATATTTACATGTCTATAAATTACTGCTCTTTGCCTTGTCTCCACAGAAAAAGATTGTTATTTAAGTAGCTAGTTTTATTGTGGTGATCAGAGGTTGAATCATTATGTTGTACATATGAAACTAAAATAATATTTATTTCAAGTACATTTCAATTAAAAAAAAAGTATCGAAAGCACAATTTTCCTGATATAAATACATGCATATATGAGTGTTCTTGAACTTGAAGACTCAAGATCTAGTGGGAAAAAAATAGACCAAAAACTGTTAAGTTTTATATACTAAATTTATAAAACATATGTTGACAAAAAGCCGTGGAGACAACAGGAAAGAGTCTTAATTCTGCCTGGGACATTGGGAAAATATTCCCAGAGGAGGTAACATTTAATCTGGCTTCTGAAAGAAAAGTGGTTTCCAGACGAAGAAGAGACAGACAGTCCTGGCATAAAGGCAAAAAATGTAAAAGCATCAAGGACTGTCCAAGCCAAAGTATCCAGGGAGTTGCAGTAAATTCATAATGATTAGAGAGCAGAATTCATGGTTTGACGTTTCAGAAAAAGAAGACGTAAAAGTCACGTGGGGCCGCTTTGTAAGTGTGGACTTTTAATCCATACAAACTAGTTCAGGTGTAATGTTTGAGCCACTGGAGAACCGCAGATACGATTAATGACTTTATTGTGTTTTGTTTTAAATTATCGCATGCTCATTAAAAAAAAAAAATCAGAACATTCGTAGGATATACCTAAGAAAGTGAAACCAGCAGTTTTCGAAACCACCCAGAGATGACCACTGGTAATATTTGGGGGAAATTTCTCCAGGCTTTTCCATAGAAGTGTGCACATGCCTGCATGTATGCACGTGCAAAGATACACACACACACACACACACAAGAATATAATACATGTTTTGTCTCTTGCTTTTTCTACTTCCAAATGTATTGAATATACTCTTCAGTTTAATGAGTAGAATTGCACATTGTTTTTTAAAAGATACATAATACTCCACAAATGATGAGTATTAAGATTATTGTCAACACTGTAGTCTTTTAAGAACAGTGATGTTATCAAATTTGATTTTTAAAGCAACGACTCTAACAAGAATGTGGAAAATCTGTTTGGGTGAGTGAGAAATGGTGGTAGAAGGGTCCCTTTGGTTCCTCTGAGAATATGGTAGATAAGGTCTGGGAGTACTATCGGGACCAGGAAAATAGAGGCAAGACACTGGATCTAAGAGATATATCATAGGCAAACTTTACTCTTCTTGAACCTAATTGGTTCAAAATAAGAGTGGGCAGTAAAGGGTTACATATCAGGCCTAGATTGCTCAAACCCTGCACATTCCAAAGGAAGGCATGTGTTCAGAACTGGCCTTTGGCTAGCTCTTGGAGATAACCTCTGTACCATCAAAATATTCTGCCTGAAAATAGTGTGTTCTTTTTTGTTTTGTTTTGTTTTATTCCTGAAGCCTTATGTTTTTTGTGAGGTTGGACATGGGGGATGATGCTAGAATCTGAGTAACTATATGACTGACCCCCAATAGTAACGCTGGACACCGTGGCTTTGATGAGCTTTCTTGATTAACAACACTTTGCAGAATATTCTTCTTCTTTGGGGGGAGAATTAAGTGTGTCTTGTGCTCCTTCACTGGGGGAGGAGAATTGGAAATTTGCACTTGATTTCTCCTGGATTTTACCCAATTACGTTTTCCCTTTGCTGATTTTATATTATTTTATTGGAATAAACCATAACCATGAAGATAATAACTTTTCTGAGTCCTCTATGTCCTTGCAGTGAATAATTGAGCCCATCTTGGGGACCCTGAACCAGAGGATCACAGAGTTCCAAATCATTCCTCCTGAGAAACCAAGAGAAGTGGGCACCACTGAATAAAATAGGAATCATAGGAGAAATAACAAATGTGAATTTCTGAAAACCAGGGTAAATTGCTCAAACACAGTGATTTCAAATTATTAAAGTAGAAGAAGAACATTTCCATTCTAGAAACTTTCCCAAGGCTACTCTCTAGTAGTTACTTTCAACACCACTGGTAGCCACTATTCTGACTTCTGTATACACAGATTAGTTTAGCCTCGAATTTCATATATATAAATCATATTCTATATACTCATCTATGACCACCTTTTTTGTTCAACGTTATGAGTTTCATCTGCATTTTTCTGTATATAGATAACTTATTTCTCTTTATTGCTAAGTGCTAATCCATTGTAAGAATAAATGATAAACAATTGTATATGAGGCTTAATAATGGCATCCCAATGATGTCTGTGTCCTAATACTGGGAACCTATCATTATGTTGCCATACATTCGAAAGGGACTTTGCAGATATGATTAAATTAAAGATCTTGATATGGGGATTATTCTGGATTATCCTGGTAGATCCAATGTAACCTCAGAAATCTTTATAAGAAGGAAGTAGGAGGTGAAAACAAGGGAAAAGTTGATGTGACAACAGAAGCAAAGATTGAAGTGACACAGTTAAGACCTAAGGAATGCCATAGCCTCTAGAAACTGGAAGAGACAAGAAATAGAACCTTGATTTTAGCCTCAAAGGACTTGTTTCAAACTCCTGACCTCTAGAATTGTAAGAGAATAAATAAGTGTTGTTTTAAGCCACAAAGTTTATGGTAATTTGTTGTAGCAACATCAAAATATTAATACAAATAGTTTACCCATTTTTCTGTTGATGGACATAAAAGGTTATCCCAAGTGTGGAGTAACTGTGAGTAACATTGCTGTGAACATTTTTTTCACAGTGCATTTGATAGAAAATTTTCATTTATCTTGTGGAGGGTGGAATAATAATTAAATTTCTGGGTCATAAAATAGTGGGAAGCCTATGTTAATAGAAATCAGTAATTTTCCCAAGTGGTTGTACCATTTTATAGTCACCAGTTCCTCCACATCTGTACAAACATTTCATATTTTTAGTTTTTTAAAAATGTTATATACTTTGATATGTAGTTTTAATTTGCATTTCTTTGAGTGCTAATGTTTTTGAACACATTTTTATATGTGTATGGACTACTTGGCTATCATTTTGAGATTTGGGGAAAAACCATGGGCATCCTAGAAAAAAAAGTACACATATAATTGAAAAACATCTTCACATGATTTCGGGGTTTCATGGGAACTTGACACCTTTGGCTAAGGTTTGACCTTGGCTGCTGATGTTTTCTCCACATCCTGCCCCATACTTTGTGTTCTAGAGATCTTGATTATCTTGAAGTGTCATATCTCTAGTCCTTTAAAATATGCTATCTCCTTCAGACCCTATACTCTCCACCATACACATAGCTCGCCAATTTTCTCTTCTAGGAAGTTTACTTGGATAATTCAATCTCTTCTTTGTATGTATCTCTTAATATCCTACCCCTCTTTGGTTGTCAAACTTAGTGTAGTCACTATAATTATATGTTTATTTTGAACATCTTGACATCAATGACTCTGTAATAGTCATGTTAAAGCTTATGGCTGACATTCGAATATTTGCTGAATGAGTAAATGAAAGACAAAACACGTAATTTGAAAAATCATATCACCAGTAGTGATTATTCTGTAATTCTGAATTTCCAGAATTCGATTACTCGCGTGGCTAATGCAGTTTAAAAATGTGTTTTATTTGTTTTGTCTTTAAATACCCTAGACAGTTTGAGAGGGCAGGGGGGGATGTCTTATGACAAACTAGTTGCAATGATTTGATTTGATTTTGAATTTGAATCTGCTTTTTTTTTTTTTTGCTTTTTATAGAAGTCTCTTCATAGTTGCATTATGGTCTATATCCCAAAGAAATATAATTTTTGTTTAAGATATATGTTTGTCTCTGAATAATATAAATTCATTAAATCAGTTTTCACGTTGTTGTTTTTAATGGTGCAAAGTAGGTGTTCAGTGAATCCTTGTTAATTGAGACTTTTTGTCAGATCATTGACCAGATAATGCCTGAGTAATATCTAGTCTGACAAATGTTATCGTCTGACATTAAAACTTGAGCCAGCTTTCTTTTGCTCCCTCAAAAGTCAATAGACAAGCTAAAGGCAGAAATACACCAGAAACTAGTCTTCCTAAAGAGCATGGCAACAATTCTGCCGTCAGCTGTTAAGCTTGTGCTAGTTCCACGGAAAGAAAAGGTTACTCCTCACTTGTGGCGAATGTCATGTTCTCCCTCACCAGGGAGAGTGTAGGCTGCTGGGTATTGTTCCTTCCAAGCAAATGCAGTTCTGATTTGAAAAGAAAAATTCCAGCTGGAGTTCAAGCACAGGGCCTCCTTAGGGCTGAACTATTATTGCCATTCTCTGCACCAAGGCACAATGATTCTATCTATTTACTCATTCATCGGACTAAATGTATTGAAGGCTCTACAGCAAATCGTCAGCTGAGCAGAATGGGTAAAGGAAAACGAAAGAAGCATCCATGGTCTTTGAGACCTATACCAATAACTAGTAAACAAAGAACTGCTTGCAATAATTTTCTTCTAACCATGCACATGGGCTCATTGCTGATAACTTTACGTTGAGAGTCAACAAGAGAAAATTTTGAAATAAGAGAGATCTAAATTTATCATTTTCTTTTGTTGAAACACATCCTCTTTATTTTTTTCTTCCTTCAAATGTCAGAATACAGTCACTGTATTTTCACATGTTTGCTTCATGACGAATTCTCTTTTCACCTTTAGTTCTTTCTTGGTGCTTTGACCCATTAGCTCCATCAGCTTGCTTTTTTCTTCTTCTGTCTTGCTCTGAAAGGCTCCCTTCTCTCCTCAAATAGCTCCTTTTCCTACTACTTTAGAACCACTGAGCTAGCTGTATCTGGAGGAAATGCTTTTAAAAGGCTCATTTATCAAATCTATTCTGCCATTTCTAGATGGTAAGTGTGACTGAGTTGAAGAATTTAAAGTAGGCCAGCCAGCAATATTTTTGCCCATCCAAGACAATTTCCCAACATTTCTGACAACAGAATTGAGATCTAAAAAATAAAAAAAAAATAAACCTCTTCAGGCCCAGTGTTGGCAGGGTATGAAAGCTAACTGAGGATATGAGAAACAAGTTGTCATAATTCTCCTACTCAAAATTGTTAGGATGCTAACGTGAACTCCTAGTGTCCTTAATGATAGTTTTCTCTGGATTTTGAATTGACATCATAACTAAGGCAGAATCTTGGTGCACCATAAAAAATTGTAACAAACATCAAGTTTAAGGTAAAAATACATTTTAACTGTCTTATCAATCATAAACCAATAATATTTGTTGCAATATTAACAAAATGTTGGGGGAAGAGAGCTGTTTCTAAATACAAGGGAATATTGAATCACTCACTCTTAGACATTCATCTAGTTTGATAAGTACACATATGACTGTAAAAGTAGCAAAAAATGGACAGTTTCATGTAAGCAGTAGTATATGTGACTCATCTAAATCTCTGTACACAGCTCCAAGAAGACTTTTTGTATAGATTTTCTCCCAAATCAGTGTACCAGTGACATTGAAAAGTGTTGCGGTATGTTTTATTATTTTTGAAGAATTTCATGCTAATAAGCATAATGGTCATTAGTATTCTTGTGTTACTGCGTAAACTGCTTATAGAAAGTGTTTTGGTTCACAATTATAATTACCAAGCATAAAATTAACAAATGGTATGTTTTTAAATTATTTTACATGAGCTCCTCTAAAAATCAAGCAATATGAAATAATCATATAGGGTCATTTTTCTGGAAAGCCTCAGCATGCAAAACAGGATTTCAATATCTAGACCAAACACTGGAAAAGGGAGGGGATGGCAGAGGTGTATATGGTTTGGACTCAGCACAGGACTAACGTTGGGTACAGTACAGAACTCCAGCTCACACAGGCATAATTCTGATGAAAAGGTTCTTTCATAATTGCATACTATGCAGACAAAATACTACTTTTTTGGACACCTAAAATTAGATGTTTACTTATTCCTTAATTAGAAGGCCTGGGTTAAAGTGTGAGAATAGCTATTAGATTAGATCATGGCTTCAATGGAAATGTCAAAAGTTAAATCTTTTGTTACTTGGCTTTCCACCCCTGAAATGAGGAAATCATATCTGACAACCTAAAAAGTCTGGCACAACCTCCAACAAACGAGAAGATACACAAATGTGTACACAGGCATTTCATTATGTGAACAGATTTATGTGGATCGGAACATTTTTGTCTGGCTGTTGCTCAGGTAGGCAACACGGTTCCTGCGTTCCTCTGTTTCATTCATGGATGTGTTACTGCATAACTGAGGAAAGGGAAGCCACTTTTAGGGATAGGCTTTATTCTGAGATAAAGATGAAGAAGCAGAGTTAAAGAGCAGAGCCAGAGTTCTGTCTTCTCCCTCAGGACTAATGTTCAGCGATTGTGTAAAGCCCAAGCACAAGTACGCCAGAGAATATGATGACAAAGTGTGGCACACTCCTCTCTTCTGCTCACAACTTACCACTATTCTGATCCACAGGGCTTCTTTGCTTTGGGAGTATTTTGGAATAGCTAAGACAAGATATTCATCTCAACATGGCTAAAACAATATAGGAAACTGATTGCTTGTGGAATGACTTAAGCCAGGGCAGATAGACTCTGTTTCATACTGTTTCTCAGTCCTGTTTCTTTAGTATTGGCCTCACTTTGGCAGGATCTTTCCCTGTCACTGTAAGATGGCTGGACGCTGAGGACAAGTTCTTGTTACATAACCAGCATCACAGAAAATCTCTTTCAGTGCTTTCCACAGAAGAAGAAAGAGGTTTTTCTTTCCCAGAGGCCACAGGAAGCATTACCCAGTGTCTCACTGCCTCTGAATGAATTACATGCCGATCTCTGAACCAGTCCCCATGAGCAAGGATTGGGACACACAGATATCATTAAAACAAGAGTCGACTAGGGTCTATACTTGAAGCTTGAAGGTAAAGGGCAAATCCTTTTTTTGAAGCCTTCTCAATGAAAATGGGGATAGGATGGATTTGCTAAAGTGTAGTTAGGGTAGGATATGAAGAAAGGGAGAAACAGATGCTGTTGACAAAACCAAAAAGTTTCCATTTTAGCTACTTTTATGTAGGTTTTGGTGTTCTTCTGTTATGTAGGTTCTGGTGACAACTAGGAGGTTTCCCCAAGCAACATATGGGTAAAGGGAGGCTAGAGAAGGAGAAAAGAAACTCTGTAGCCCATTCATGATGACCCTAGCTGATAGAATGGTTTGTGAAAACATTAGAGACAACCATTGTGAACTCCTAGAAGTAAGGAAGAAATCAGTTTAGTGTCTAAATGCTGAATACTATATGGTTAGAAGTTTAAGTCCTCCAGGGGCACCTGGGTGGCTCAGTCGGTTAAGCATCCGACTTCGGCTCAAATCATGATCTCTTGAGAGATCGAATTCGAGCCCCACGTCAGGCTCTGTGCTGACAGCTCAAAGCCTGGAGCCTGGTTCCGATTCTGTGTCTCCTTCTTTCTCTGCCCCTCCCCGACTCGCGCTCTGGCTCTCTCTGTCTCTCTGTCTCTCTCAAAAGTAAATAAACACTAAAAAAAGTTTAAGTCCTCCAAACAGGAGAATGTGGTCTTCAAAACCAGCAATTATATAGGCAAATTAAATATAACATTTTCCCCACCCCCCATTATCTCCCCAACATCTCTCCTCACTTATGCTCTCCACCCGTACTGGCCAGTAGAAATACAACACAAATACAAATGCAGTCACATACATAATTAAAAGATTATTTTCAATGTTTATTTTGAGAGGGAGCATGTGAGCAGAGGAAGGGGAGAGAGGAAGGGGGATGGAAGTGGGCTCCATGCTGACAAGAGAGTCCCATGTAGAGCTCAAACTCACTAACTGAACTGTGAGATCATGACCTGAGCCAAAGCCAGTCACTTACCTAACTGAGCCGCCCAGGCGCCCCCATAATTTAAAGTTATTAAGTAGTCACATTAAAAAATAAAAAGATAAAATTAATTTTAATAATATTTTAACTTAATATATTTAAAATATTTTATTTCAATATGCAGTTAATTTTATAACCCACTTGAGATATTTCTTTTGTACTGTCTTTGAAATCCAATGTGTAGCCATATTATAAGTGCTGAACAGCCACCTGTGGGCCTGCACCTACTGTATGGGACTGTGCAACTCCATGACCTACTCATATTAAACTACTTCTTCTTCCCTATGTTTACATTCTTCTCTAACTTTTTTGTCCATTGGATTGTACTTAGGTATCATTGCATCCAGAAAGCCTTCCCCAAGTCCTATACAGGTTATGTGGCTATTCTATGACCCTGTGCTTACCCAGTCATACACATGGTAATGATCATGACGGAGTTTTACACTCCACAAGCCAAAGATTTAATGACACACACACAAAATTAGAAAGTATTATATATATATATATATATATACACACACACACACACACATATATACACATACATATATACATATGTATATATATGCATACATATCTACATATATACACACACATATTTACACATATACATATATATGTATATGTTTTTCTTTCTTATTTATATTATGGTAAAATAAACATAAAATTTACCATCTTAACCATTTTTAAGTGTGCAGTTCAGTGGTATTAAATACATTCAGTCTTGTACAGTCATCACTACCATCTATCCCCATAACTCTTTTCATCTTGTATAATTGGAACTCTATACCTTTTAAACACTAACTCCCCATTCTCCCATCCCTACCTACCCCATCCTGGCAACCACCATTATACTTTCTGTTTCTATGATTTAGGTTACTCTAAGTACCTCATATGAGTGGAATCATACAGCAGTTTTCTTTTCATTGCTGGGTATTTCCACATAGCTTAGGATCCTCAAGTTTCATCCATATTGTAGCATATTACACAATTTCCTTTCTTTTTGAGGCAGAATAATATTCCATTGCATGTATATACCACATTTTGCTTTTCCATTTTCATCAATTGCTGGGTACTTGGATTGTTTCCATGCTTTAGCTATTATGAATGATGCTTCTAAAAACACAGGTGTATAAATATCTCTTTAAGAACCTCCCTTCAAATCTTTTGGATATATGCACTGAAGTGGAATTGCTGAACCATAAGGTAATTCTATTTTTTAAATTTATTTTATACAGTTAGTTGTCATCAAGATATAGTCACATAATTACTAGTTTCATTACTATTTGCTAGTCTTTCATTTACTTTTTTTAATTAAAATATAATTGACACATGGCAATTCTATTTTTAAGTTCTTGAGGAACTATCATACTGTTTTCACAGCACCTGTACCATTTGAATTTCCCACCAACAAGGGTTCCAATTTCTCCAAATCCTTGCCAAAATTTGTTATATATTCTATTGTTTTGCTAATAACCTTCCTAACAGGTGTGAAGTAGTATTTCATTGTATTTTGATTTACATTTCTGTAATGATTAGTGTTGTTGAGTATCTTTTCATCTACTTATTGGCCATTTGTATTTCTGGGGAAATATCTGTTCAAGTCCTCTGCCCTTTTTTGGACTGGATTGTTTATATTTTTGTTGTTAAGTTTTAGAAGTTCTCTGTATATTCTGGGTATTAATCCTTTATCAGATATATAATTTGTAAATATTTTCTCCCATTTTGTAGGTTGCCTTTTTATTCTGTGGATAGGGTCTTTTGATGTACAAAAAGTTTAAAGTTTTATAAAATCCAGTTTATCTACCTTTTTTCTTTTTTAACCTATACCTTTGGAGTCATATTTAAAAAAATCATGGCCAAATTGAAATTCAATGCTGTGAAGCTTTCATCCTATGTTTTCTTTTGAGAGTTTTATTGTTTTACATTTGGATTCTTGATCCATTTTCAGTTAATTTTTATACATGGCATTGGGTGAGTGTCCAACTTCATTCTTTTGCATCTGGATATCCAGTTTTCCTGGCACCATTTGTTGAAAAGACTGTCCCTTTCCCATTAAATGGTCTTGGCATCCTTCTCAGAAATCATTTCATTATATGTGAGAGTTTCTTTCTGGGCTCTGCATTCTATTCCATATGCCTTTGTATCTGTCTTTATGTCAATACCACACCAATGTTGCACTGTTTTAATTACAGTGGGAATCAGGAAGTATAAATCCTCTAATTTGCTCTTCTTTTTCATGATTGTTTTGGCTATTTGAAGTCCTTTGAGATTTTATGTGAATTTTAGGATGGCTTTTTCTGTTTCTTCAAATAGCATCATTGGGATTTTTGTAAAGATTTCATTAAATCTGTAAGTTACTTTGGGTGATAACAACATTTTAACAATATTAAGTCTTCCAATCAATGAACATGATGTATGATTCCACTTATTTGTGTCTTCCTCCAAATGAGAAAAATTTGTTGAAGACCATAAACTTGTGGCCAAAGATTTTGTCTTCTTCACTATCTCATGCACAGAAGTCAGTCCATGGAGCAGAGTAAATACACAATATATGAGTGGAATGAAGAGGAAAAGATTACAAGTCTAAACTAACTTGAACTCTCTCCCAAAGCCAGTAGTATGGCTTTAATAGCATAAATCTTCTCTATGGGGACATTGTATTCTTTCCTCAATGGCAAACAAATTGAAGTCTGTCAATATCTGTTCTTCCCCAATTCATGAGTGATTCACAATGAATGTAACACAATTTAGGTAATATTTCTTAATTTCAATATATTTATAAGAGTATTTAAAAATATTCATATCTAGTCATGTGAGGAATAACTAAGTCTCAGAGTTTTTTTTGTTTTGTTTTGTTTTTCCATTTATTATATGCCAGGTGCTGTGCTAAGTGGTCCGCATGGCATTATATGACCTGATGTCAACACATACCAAATAACACTTTGTGGACAACTTTTTTTTTAACTTGCAGTTGAAGTAAAATATACTATAGTGCTAAGAACAGATTAAGATACAAATGACCTGTATTTATATCCCAGCTTTAGTCTTACTAGTAATTTGAGTTTGGCCAACTTTCTTAATGTTACAGGTTATCATTAAGAAATATTAAGTTCCCTCCACCTCCCACTGAAAAGAATGAAATTTTGCCATCACTTGCCTGTAGGCCTGACCAAGCATCTCGCTTTGGCCAACACGATATTAGCAGAGTTGGCACAAGCAGAAGCTTGAGAAACACCTAAGAATTGTTTATATCTTGCAATTGTGCCATTTCCAAAAGAAAAGTATTCCCAGGCTAACCGACTGGACCCTGGAAAATGAAGAGAAACGTACAGAGTAGAGTTTAGTTATTCTGGCCAAACCTACCCGAGCAGACCTTCAGTCACCCAACAGCAGAGCCTCCCAGCCTAATCCAGCCAAGATCAGCTACCCCTCAGATGACTGACATAATTAAGAAAATAATATTATTGTAAATTTTAGCAATAGAATTTGGGGGGTATTTTTAATGCAATGCTTTTTTGTGGCAACAGTTATTTCCACATTTGTGAAACAGAGATTTTAAAAATTAATAGGTGGCCAGAGACTTTTAAGTAACTTGGTCCAAATTAGTTGATAGTAAATGATGATAAATGATTGAAATCTGATTCTGATTTTACTAGGTTACCTCAAATACCTAAAACGTTGAACTTTCAGAATGTGCTGGAGAACTGGAGAACATCATTAATGAAAACTATTCTTGGGAAGTGGAACAGGTCACAATATAAACAGCACGGGCTTTTGAGTCAGACAGAACTTAAATTCATTTACTGGATAAACATTTAAGTGTTTCTGGGAGGCAACAATTCTGGGCATGACGAATGTGAAGGTAAATTCAAGGTTTCCATCTTAAATAAGAGCAAAGAGGAGATCAGGCCTTTCCTCTGTCCCTTATTATCAGTGTGATCTTGGGTAATTTACTTAATGTTTCTAAGCATTGGTTTCCTGACCTGCAAAATGAGGACAGTATTAATCTGTTCCTGATAGGCTTTTGTGAGGATTAAATGAAATGACTTATGTAACATGGGCTATTGCATCCTAGGCAATCAGAAAATACTAGTTTCTCTTCTCTCTTTTGTTTTTTTCCCCTTTTCTCACAAGAGTACTTTCACAGTTCTTTATGTATCTCATGATGAGTAAGTAAAATTAAATTCTCTCACAGCACCTCACAAGAGAACTAATTAAAAAGATGCTTTGGGAGGATTACTTAAGTACACTCAATTGTAATTATGGAATTCAAATCCCAAGTAAATAAAAACAATTTAATCAAAATTAAGTTGTATGATGTGATCACAAGTGGCTCCATCAAACTGTAAGGACAGTTATTTTCATTTAGACTTTATGGTATCGCTCACTGTGTATCTCTCTTCTGGTCTCATCCTATTCTCCAACTCAAAGGACTTGAGAAAGAACATAAGTTTATCACTTCAACAACTCATTTGAAAACTTTTAAATGCTTTTCTCTAGTTCTGCAATTAATGTTACAGTTAGTTCACTCAATATTCATGTTCAACTCCTTTTTCCATGCCTTCCTCTATTCTAGAGGATAGAAATTTACATAAATGTTTCCTAGCCTTTCCTCATCTCACAGCAAGAAGAAGCCATGAAACACAGTCTAGTCCAGTGAGTTATAAAGGGAAGTCTGTGTGAAGAATTTTATTGTTCTGTTGAAAATGGACCATCCTTTCTTTTTTCCTTCTTTGAACATAATTCTGATGTCTGGAGTTTCCATAATCATCTTAAGCCAAAAAGAAATGGACAA
This sequence comes from Prionailurus viverrinus, assembly GCF_022837055.1. Taxonomy (NCBI): domain Eukaryota; kingdom Metazoa; phylum Chordata; class Mammalia; order Carnivora; family Felidae; genus Prionailurus; species Prionailurus viverrinus. Next base: position 175,968,509 of record NC_062564.1, read on the forward strand.
TATAAAGAGAAAGGACTCAGTTCCTTGATGATATCAAGGGATGACATATTCAATATTTAAAAACAATTATGGTCAGTTAATTAAACCTTACAAACCACTGTGCATCAGTCCTGAAATCACTGATAGGTTTTAACAAATTTGGACAGGATTTCTGAACTTCTTAAGAAAATTAGGTGTACTCTTGTTTTCAGCCAAAAACATTCTGAATAGAATCAAATGTACCCACAGAATCTACAGATGATGCATCACTATGGGAAAAGAATTATGTAAATGCTTTACAGCCAGAAAATGTCTTTAAAAATATTATCAGCAGCATCTATTAGACTAATAGCTATTAATTAATAATAGACTAATAGCATTAAATTGAAATGCCTCAGATGAAAAAGGCAAATTAAAGTAATATTTTAAACACCATGGTTTGTAAAACATTTTGAACTTCTAGGGATTTTCAGAATCATGAGTGAAAATGAAGAAAGGAGATCAACTTTGCAAGTGTGCATTCTATAGTTAACAATGTTGAACTGTGTATTTCAAAATTGTTGGGAGGGTAGATCTCATGTTATGTTTTTACCACAATAAAAGACAAATGGAGGAGGAGTTTCATTTAAAGAAGCACTTACTGGAGCACCTGGGTGGCTCAGTTGGTTAAGTGGCGAACTTCAGCTCAGGTCATGATCTCGTGATTCATGGGTTCGAGCCTGGCGTCAGGCTCTGTGCTAACAGCTCGGAGCCTGGAGCCTGCTTCAGATTCTGTGTCTCCCTCTTTCTCTGCCCCTGCTCCACTTTGTTTCTCTTTCTCTCTCAAAAAAAAAAAAACCATTAAAAAAAACACTTTTAAAGATGCACTTGCTTGAGAATGGTTAAATTTAATACAACATCACCTGAAAAAAATCAAACATCACCAAGTCTTCCTACAATTTGTTTCTCTTTACATCTCAAATCTCTTCAATGTGAATGTGCTGCTTCAGCCAGCAGTCAGCATTAACTGCATATTGCATTGGTCACGCCCTTTTTTAATTGCTAGGACCATTCTGTCTGCATCTTCAAGAGCGGAGATGGTGGGGCCCTGTGAAGAGCAAGACTCTGGTAAAAGACACCCCTGAACTTGACTCCCACCTCTGATTCTTTAGCTGCTACTTATCCTTGGGCATGTTTCTTCAGCTCTTCAAACCCTCACATTTCTTCACCTGCAGTTTGGAGATGATAAGGTCCACCTCTTTGTTCTCCATAAACATACTTGTTTCAAGCACAAAGGACAGTGCCTGCATGGAGAAAGAACTCCCTTAGTCTTGGTTGCATTTCACTCCCAATTTGAATTGCCAGTAACTGCACAGGAATGTCTGATGAATTGAATTGACTCCTGCACTTCAAAGTCCAGAGAAGGAGAAAGTTTCCAAAGCCTTTTCTGATGCCACAATGCCACAAGGAAGTCATCTCTTCCTTACAGCATTTATTAACCATCTTCCTGTATACCACAATAGGCATATAGCCCATGATGTACTGTGTATTGCCTTTTACACAGGTGTCCTCTGATGGAGTATAGGCTCTACCAAGTGATTATTACTGCAAGTGATTGTTATTCATCCTCCTGAGGTCCCTATCGTTTCACACCATGCTTTTCCTAGAGAATTTAAATATTTTTGACAAAATGTGTCTGCTTGTAGAGACAGACATCATGATTTCAAATATGCCAAAGCCACCTACCTAGATGTTTCAAATAGAAAAGATCTTCCAATTGAAACAACATATTAAAGCCCAAGTGTGTCCCTAAATCTCAGAAGGGAACTAGAGCCTGTTTGAAAATCAGGCACACTATTTTTCTCCTAAAGTAATAAATCTATATCTCTACCAAGTATCATCTTCCTGGTTCTATAATAAGGTTTCAACATGAGTTCTTTATTGAAAATTATTATCACCTGGGAAACAAACTTTAAATTATTTGCACATGGGAAATATCTTTGAAAGGAGCTACAATTTAAAATTTCATACATCTTCAAATAAATAATTTCAAAAGAATATTTTTTAACCCAGAGAAAATGAATCTGATGAAGAGATACTTAAGTTTTTTAAATGTTTTTCTGAAAAATACTCACAAAAAAGCATTAATCAAGTTTTTATTTTTATTAACTCATTTCCTACAAAATTTTCTCTCTACTTATGTCAGTTCTGGTATCATATAAAGTTGGAATTTCTGTAGCTCAATATAAGAAATAGACATTTTAAGAATTTGACTAGATTATTGTGTTTCTTGATGTACAATGACTACTGTTTATTTAGAAATTAGTAAAAGTCAAACAAGGTGTGAGAGTACGATTCTCTAAGAGGCATAATTCTAAGAGGAAGTGGGGGGAATCATTTTAAAAAGGGTCTAGATTGCAGATCACTCAGAAATATGTTATAAATTAACATATTAATGAATGTATATACTATATATAATTCCAATGTTTACATAAAAGTAGGTCTTGCTGTTAGCTTATGCAAGGTGGTAGCATTTTCCCTAATATTGGCAACCTGTTTTCCTGCCCTCTATAGACTGACTAGCTTACAGCATTCATTACTTAGCACTTTTTAAAAGCATTAAATATCAACAATATTACACTGCAAACATTATCCTTTTACTTTTTTTTATTTTTTATTTATTTATTTTTTTTACTTTTTTTCTCCCTAACGGATGCCTCAACCAAAACAGAAGATGATATTCAAGCATTTACTCTGGAACTGATTCCACTTGTCATTCAGCCCACTCCAGACACAAACTGACTGCCCGATTCAATATTATCCCTAACAGGAAGATGATTAGTTGAAGATTACTGAAGTCACACTATCAAATAAACCACACTCAATTTAGAAAATCATTAACTTTAGCATGAATTTTAAGCAGACTACAAAATAATATACAAATTGAATTAGAGGACATTTGCAGTCTTTCTTCCCTAAGGGCTTGGTAAAACCCATACCGTGTGTGGTTAAGCAATTGTTTCTGTTCTGGGTCTATGCACGCTTTCTCTTTGTCGCCTGTCACTTGTGTCTGTGCTCTTCTTGGCTCTTCTTCAGGGCTGGTGATTGTCCCTGTGTCAGCCTCTTGGAATTTCTTGTTTGAAAAGCTCAGTCATTAAAGTGCAGATTTTCATCCTTTGTGTCTAGCTATCTCTTCACCTGTCTGCTGCTTGTATAATCTGTGTGAATGCCAGAATCACAGATCTACAATTCAGTGCTGGGTCCTCCGTGGGAATGCTTGGCTCTGAAATGTCTTCTTCACTGTGGTCAGGGTTATTTTAAGACTTCTTGTGTTTTGGAAGTGTGAGAACATTGTTGAGTGCATCCCTATTGCTTCCTTTCTGTGATCCATCATTCATTCAGCAGATATTTATCAAGCACTTACTCTATCTCAGATGCTGCATCAGATTCTAAAATTATAGCATGAAATCAGAGAGAAATCCTTGTTTTTCTACCCACTCCAGAGGCAAATAAATTGGCTGCCATGTATGACGTCATGAAGCCCAACTTCTAGTAATGACAAAAGACAATAACAATTAGATAAGTAAAATACCCAGTATAGCAGAGTTTGATGAATACTATAGACAAAAAAAAAAAATAGAGAAAAGTGATTGATAGGGCCATGGTGACAGCAGTTGCAAATGTTAACAGAGAAGTGAAGGAAATGCCCTAATCTTGCTGAAGCAGACAAGGCAAGATTTTTTATATTGTTAATTACTGCACTGGGTTTTTTCTCCCCGTTTCATGTGACATCACCTTCTGCTATATATTAAGAAATAAGCTGTGTGTGCCTCCCTGATTTGAGGAGCAAGACAGGAAACACGCCTTGATTCCTATTATATCCTCACAACACTGACTTCAGAAACTGTGTTTACAGTAGTGAAAAGTCACTCGTGGAATCTGATTAACCACCTGTGTAAAAATCATCTGGGATATTTGCTGAAAATTCAGATTTATCAGCTGCATTCCAAATCTACATATCAGATCTCTAAGAGTGGTATCTAACATTAGGTAAATGGCTTCTAGCAGCCTTAGGCCCAGTCAGGCAAGGTCCAGCCCAGGCTTTGCACTTCAAGCAGCCTCCTCCTGCAGGATAAAGCAGGCTGGGCTCTCTGAGAAACAATCTCTGAGACTTAGCTTCCTTCAGGAGGTTTAGGAGGGAGAGCAAGCCCTTGTGATTAACAACCGTGGAAGACAGGGAAAGAAAGCAAGATTGGGTAGAGGGAAGGCCAAGTTATAGTTCAACGGGTGTGGCAGCCTTGGCTGACCACAAGGGGAGCTCTGGAGTTTAAATCAGTGTTGTCCCACATGGGGACGAAATGGGAAGACTTTATATCCCCACCTTAATCAGCATTAAATGAGCTGCTTGGGGAAGGACATGGCCTTGGGCTAGCTGTCTGTCCATAGGTGAGGCCATCCCAGAAATGTTGCAAGTCTTTCCTTGATGGGAGATCTGCCTGATACTTCCTCAGGCCCCACACATGGGACAGGCCCCCTGTCTCTGCCCTGTCTCACACGTTAATACCTGTGGGCTCAAGAGGAGAAGGACACGTAAAGCCTTCAACCATCCCGTTCTTAGACTACACTCTGGATACTCAGGACACTGGAATTTCTTGCTCAAACAGTTCTCAAACCTACATACAGGGCCTGTTTGGGCCCCTTCCTCAGAGCTGACAGTGCCATCAATGTGTGGTCAATGTGCAGCTGCCCACAGGTGTGGACAGAGCTCACACATGCAGCCTAACATTGCTACATGCTTATGTTCTACACTCACGGTGCTGAACTGGGATGGGAAGAAAATGAGGCAGGCCACCAGCCCAGGAGTCCCAAACTATGCGGTTCAAACATGGACTTTCAGGTTGTCCTGCAGAGATATATGTCCCAGAAGGATGCTAGAGCATATTCTATTAAGAGTTTCTTAGTGTGATTGATAACTTTTTTATTATTTAGGTATACGGTATAAGGTATGTGTCTCTCCATTTGCACTTTTGCTCCGGCCCCTATGAATAAAATTTGCAGGCCTAAACAAAATAATTTAGTGAGAGAAAAATAAAATGTTAAAAATTATTTCTTTTATTCACATCCTTTAAATTATCAGAGATCAGCATGGTTAGGCACTGTGGTAGTGGATTACTCTGAAGAAGTAATCTATTAAGTATTAGTGGGAACTTCTAGGTCTTTCCTACTAACTTCAAGGAAAGAAATGTTTGTATTCTAAATATTCATTATGCTGATTTCATTTACATTAGGGGCCAAACTAATGCTTGGCAGATTGGAGGATTGTGAATATCCTATTAATACATAATTCCACTTGCTTCCTAAGTGATTTTCTACAGAAGCTCCCTCAAAACCTGTACTTAGTTTAATATTTCAAGATCCCTTTTTTTTTTTTTTAAGAGAGAGAGAGAGAGAGAGAGAGAGAGAGAGAGAGAGAGAGAGAGAACGAACACGCAGAGCCTGATCTGGGGCTCGATCCCACAATCATGAGATTATGACCTGAGTGGAAATCAAGAGTGGGATGCTTCACCAACTGGGCTACCCAGGCACCCCTCCAGGGTCACTTTTATCCTTAAGTGAGAAGTGTAGAAACAGCAAGAGTGTATTTCCCCACTTGAGGTTTGTGGTTGAGAAGATGCCACTGCCCCTGCAGAGGAGGCCCTGCTAAAAATGTGATGACCTCCTTGCAATGTTGTCTTCTCTTCTAAGAATTAAAATAAATGTTTTTGTTTTGTTTTGTTTTTGCTGGTAGCTGGGGAAATGAGTGCCTTAGTCCTGAAAGGGTGACTGGGGTATAGCCTTGACCGCATATACTTATTGATCCATCAATCCATTCATACATCCATTGATCCACCCTCTCTTATTCACCCAACATATATTCATTGAGAAGTATGTGTTAGTTACTGTCTTGGAGGTTGGAGATATACATGAGCTGCTCTCATGGAGGCCACATTCCAATAGGGGAACAGATGCTCAATTTCAGGTGGTGATAAATGCTTTGAAGAAGCACAAAGCAAGGTAAAGGGGACAGAAAATGACAGAGAATGCCACTTATATACTGCACTCAGGGATGAGCTTTCTACCCAGGTTCTTTTTATTATTATTATTATTATTATTATTATTAATTTTTAATTTTCTTATTTTTGACCCTTTTCACCCATTTCTCCATACCCCACCCCCTACCTCTGTCAACCACAAGTGTGTTCTATTTATGAGCTTGTTGTTTTCTTCTTTTTTTTTTTGGTAGTTTTTTGTTTTGTTTGTTTTGGGTTTTGAGTTCTATATATTATACAAGAAATATCATATGTTATTTGTCTTTCTATCCCTGACTTATATCACTAAGCATAAGACCCTTGTGGTTCATTGATGTTGCTGTAAATGGCAGAATTTCATTCTTTTTTATGGCTGTACGATATTCCAGTGTGTGTGCATGTGTGTGTGTGTGCATATACATCACTTTTACCACTTCTTCTTTATCCATTTATCCATTTATAGGCATTTAGATTGTTTCAATATCTTGGCTATTGGATATAGTGCTGCTATGAACATAAGATGCCTATAACTCGTTGAGTTAATGTTTTTATTTTCTTCAGATAAATATCCAGAAATGGAATTGCTAAAAAACAAGGTAGTTACATTTTTAATTCTTTAAAGAAATCAATACTGTTTCCTGTAGTGACTGCACCAATTTACAGTCCCACCAACAGTGCACAAGGGTTCCCTTTTCTCCACATTCTCACCAACACTTATTATATCTTGTTTTCTTGGTAATAGCCATTCTGACAGCTGTGAAGTGATATCTAATTATGGTTTTGATTTGCATTTCCCTAATGATTAGTGATGGTGAGCATCTTTTCATGTACCTGCTGGCCATTTGTATTTTCTCTTTGGAAAAAAAAAAAAACAACTGTCTCTGCCCAGTTGAATTGGATAGTTTAGGTTTTTGGTTTTGAATTGTATGTGGTCTTTATATATTTTGAATATTTATCTCTAATAAGATATATAATTTGTAATATATTCTCATATATATCAATATATTCTCAATATATATCTCAAAACAGATATATTAATTTGCAATATATTTTATCTTTTTTTTTTTTTTTTTTTTGCTGTGTGGAAGCTTTTTAGTTTGATATAATCCCACCTATTTTTTGTTTGTTTGTTTGTTTTTGTTTTTGTTGCCTTTGTTCTTGGTGCTCCTTACTGGAGCACCTGGGTGGCTCAGTCGGTTAAGCATCTGACTTCAGCCTGGGTCATGATCTAGGGCTTTGTGAGTTCATGCCCTGCGTTGGGCTCTGTGCTCACAGCTCAGAGCCTGGAGCCTGCTTTGGATTCTGTGTCTCCCTCTCTCTGCCCCCTGCCCTCCCTCTCTCTCTCTCTCTCTCTCTCTCTCTCTCTCTCTCTCTCTCAAAAAAAACGTTAAAAAAAATTTTTTTTAAAAAATCATTATGAAGTCCAATGTTAAGGAGCTTACTGCCTGTGTTTTTTTTCTGGGAGGTTCATAGCTGCAGTTCTCATATTCAAGTCTTTGAACCAAATTTAGTTAATTTTTAAGTAAGATCTAAGATAGTTTCATTATTTCACGTTACTGTCCAATTTTCCCAGCACCCTTTATTGAAGAGACTGTCCTTACCCCACTGTATATTCTTGGCCCCTTTGTCCTAAATTAAGTCACCATGTATGCATGAGTTTTATCAGAGCTCTTTATCCTTGTCCATTGATCTGTGTTTTTATGACAATAACATACTATTTTATTTACTATTGCCTTGTAATAGAGTTTCAAATCAGGGAGCATGATGTCTCCAGCTTTACTCTTATTTCTCAATATTACTTTGGGTATGCAGTGTCTTTTGTGGTTCCATACAAATTTTAGGATTGTTCTATTTTCTTGAAAACTACCATTGGAATTTTGATAGGAATTGTGTTGAATCTGTAGATTGCTCTGGGTAATATGGATATTTTAACAATACTAATTCTTCTATAAGCATGAAATATCTTTCTGTTTATTTGTGTCTTCAATTTTATTCCTTAATATCTTGTAGTGTTCAGTAGACAGGTCTTTTACTTCCTTAGTTTAATGTATTCCTAGGTATTTTATTCTTTTTGATACAATCATAAGTGGGGTTCTTTTAAATTTCTGTTTCTAATAGTTTGTTAATAGCATGTAGAAATATATCAGATTTCTGTGTATTGATTTGGTATCCTGCAACATTACTAAATTCATTTATTAGTTTGAGCAGTTTTTTGATGGAGTCTTTAGGGTTTTCTATATATTACTATATTATTAATTGTCATCTACAAATAATGACAGTTCCATTTCTTCCTTTCCAGTTTGGCTACTTTTTATTTTTTCTTGCCTAATTGCTCAGGCTTCCAAAACTATGATGAATTAAATTGGCAAGATTGGGCATCCTTATCTTATTCTCCATCTTAAGGAAATACTTTAAACTTTTCACTATTGACTATGATATTAGCTTGTTATATGTGCTTTTTGTTATGTTGAAGTACCTTCTCTTTATCCCACTTTGTTCAGAAACCTATAATTTTATCATAAATCAATGTTGACTTTTATCAAATGCTTTTTCTGCATCTATTGAGATTATCATATAATTTTTATCCTTTATTTTGTTAATGTGGTATATCACATTGAATGATTTATGGATGTTGAACCATTTTTGCATCCCTGGAATAAATCCCACTTGATCATTTTGTATGATTCTTTTAATGTATTATTGAATTAGGTTTTCTAATATTTTGTTGAGGACTTAACTTTACATTTTAAGGAGCTTTAAAAAAAAGAACAAATGTAGCCCAAGGTTAGAAGAAGGAAAGAAATAGTAAAGATTAGAGCAGGAAAAATTAAATACAGATAACAAACAAAAAAGATGATTCAAATAATTAAAATCAGAAATGAAAAAGAAAATATTACAACTAATACTACAGCAATACAAAGGATCATAAGAAACTACCATTAACAATTACATGCCAACAACTTGGACAACCTACAAGAAATAGATAAATTCCTAGGAACATACAACCACCCAAGACTGAATCATGAAGAAATAGAAAATCTGAGCATGGGTAAGGAGGTTGAATTAATGGTCAAAAACCTCCCAACAAACAAAAGTCCGAGACCTGACGGCTTCATTGGTGAATTTTCCCAAACATTCAACAAATACCAATTTTTCTCAAATACGTCTAAAAAATAGAAGAGGAGAAAACTTTTCCAGATCAATTTTGTGGGGCCAGTGTTACCCTGATACCAAAACCAAACAAGCAACACCAAAAATTACAGGTCAGTATTCCTGATGAATATTGATGCAGAAATCCTCATTGCATTTTTTTTAATGATAATGAATTGAGATTTGTTTGACTTTTTTGTCTTTTTAAACCTTTATTTTTAAGGTAAACCTTCTTATTTTAGGAGACTTAAAAGATTTCTCACCAAATAAAATAATAAAAAGAAAATTTAAATTCCCTAAAAACTCATTACCCAAAGTATCCATAATTAACATTTCAGTGACTGTTCTTTCAGACAAACATACACATGTAGAAATATAGAAATATATGCATTTTCCCAAATATTGTGCTCTTTATGTTTTTGTATTTCTTTATTCAAAAATATGGGCATCCTTTTGTAAACACACATTTATACATTATTCTTTCTGTTATATGGTATTTTATTATATAGGGGTAGCTTTTCTTGATTTTTCTTCCCCCAAATCCTCTAGAAAATACGTTTTTCTGGTCACAAGTATCATTTGCATCGATTCTAGTTAACTACATAAAGGGAAATAAAACAACTAAGTATTTGGTTTTCAAAGTGTTGTAATTGGTAATGTGCTGCATGTTATTATTCTTTAACCTTATTTTATTATTTGTATATGTTTTAATATGAAAACCCCAGAAATCAATTTTATTTCTAGACTAATGTCATTTCTACATTTATTTTTAGTACTAGCTAAACCAATGAAAAATTTTGTTTTCAATGTGTTACAGTTGGGAACATGTTGAATATTACTATTTTTTAATCTTATTTTTTTAATATGAAATTTATTGTCAAATTGGTTTCCATACAACACCCAGTGCTCATCCCAAAAGGTGCCCTCCTCAATACCCATCACCCACCCTCCCCTCCCTCCCACCCCCCATCAACCCTCAGTTTGTTCTGTTTTTAGGAGTCTCTTATGTTTTGGCTGCCTCCTTCTCTAATTTTTTTTTTTCCTTTCCCTCCCCTGTGGTCTTCTGCTAAGTTTCTCAGGGTCCACATAGTAACCTTATTTTATTACTTGTATATGTTTTAATAGAAAAACTCAGAAAAATCAATTTTATTTCTAGACTTGCAATTTCTACATTTATTTTTACCTTACTGACTTGAAATTGTTAATAAAACTTTTTTTTTTTAAGTGTAAAATTCTGGGCATAAATCTTAGGCTGAAAGAAATTCCTGCTAACTCATCACATTAAATTGTAAAATGAAGAAACCACTGAGACTGAAACAAATTAAGTAATTTTCTGGTGCACTAACATTGATGCTTTATGTTTATAATGAAAAAGAAAACAAGTTTCATAATCAACGGTTTTGCAAGCTATTGCCCTGTGATTAGTCAAGAAAGTACCTCATTATCTAAATCACTTTTTGGAAAAAAAAAAAAAAGTAAGCTAGATTATGCTGAGATTCAGTAGGAATCCACAAATTACAGCAACTTAGTTGAGTTTAAGTTACTTGTGACTCAGTTTTTTTTCAACCCCTTTTTCCCTAATTATAAAAATAATTTCTCTGAAAAAAAGTTGGATCCTTAACATGAGGTTGCATTTATCAGAAGTTTTAAGGTATTCCTGCCTAGTTACACAGATTTAAATGCCATGTTGTAAGTCATTTTAGCCAATTTATTTATTTCAAATGGAAGGCTGTACAAATGACACCTCCTTCCTCATATAGCATACAAGCCCAAATTTTCTACTACTGATTGGCATACCTGCATTGTCCTTTGTGAGAGAAGCAATTCACGAGCTCTTTAGCCAAACAGAAAGAGCAAAGAATCTATGTTCACAACACATTCACTATATAATTTAATCCAGAGTACCTGTGGACTACATTTTGAGAAACTTTCTGTGGCATTTAGAAATAGTCTTTTAGCTAATTCCTCTGTAGGGCCAGGGATGCCCTCTGGATAGCATAGAGTCTCTAAGTTGCCATATTTCCTATGCTTTCAATCCATGCCTGATAAAACTGGAGGCTTGTTCTGCTCTGCACCTGTGTTGAAGAAGCTCTGACAGTCAGCCTAAGAGTTAATGACTTCTTTGATCCCATTACTGCTGCACTTCATTCCCTGGCTGTGAAATAGATAAAGCACCTGGATCCACAGTGATGACATCTGTCTGACCTAGTATATCACCATCTGCCATCTGCGATTGCCCCCGAGCCATGCCTTTTGGACGAGTTTGATGCCCACACTCTGCTGTACATTTTCACGCACCAATCTCACTCCATCAAGTGATAACCTGAATTTTGCTTGACTTTTGTCTCATCCCCTGTTTACTGAAATATTCAGATGAAGCAAGAGTATTGACCCTCTTTTCTACAACTTTTGTTCTGTTAAGTCTCTATTGACAAATATTAATAAATTTATCCCTGAATCCCCTCATGTTATGAAAAATATCTAATCAATAAGAATAATGGATAAATGAAGTGTCTTATTAAATTCACTAATTATCTAGCTAAGAAGAGGATCTTGAAATAAGAGAAATCATGTGTTTGCTTGTTTGTTTTCAAGAGAAACAATTTCATGAGAACCTTCCCAGAATTGGAAAATACAGGTGACTTGGTAAATTTGAGTGCTTGGGCAATCTGGTGGAGGCCTGAAGTGAGGGGTGTAGCAAAGAGCAGATACACATATGATGTTGGGAAAAAAGAATTGATACAATATCCAACACTAAGTATCTCTTTTTGAGCTCTTTCCCATTGTTTCTGAGACTCTTCTCTCAATAAATCTGCATAAAAACCAATTGTATCCCTCTAAGAAATCTATTCTCTTCACCTTGGCAACTGTTGATCCACTTCTAGAAGACTGGAATTTAATTTCATAGAGAAGGTAAAACAAAGATGCTGTGAACTGAAGGACACAAGTCAAAAATGCAAGCAAAATTCCCATACTGAAAGAAAAGAGTTGGAAATAAACAATTGCATATTGAATATTGACGCTCTCAATTGTCTTGCCCAACTAGGTTACTAGTTCTCTGCCAGCACATTTCTCCCAAGACCTGGAAGATCTTTCTCTGAAGATTCTGATCAACCAAAGGGAAAATGTTAATTATTCATGTGTGAATATTTGTGAGGCATAGTATTCTTTGGATTGTATAGGGATTCTCTTTTTTAAATTTCCCTGTATTCTTCTGATTTTATTTTATAAGCATATACATATACTCATCTGTAATAAAAAATAAACATTTATTGAGTAAATATGTCTGTGGGACACTGTGCTAAGCAACTTAAATTTTATTAATATTATAGTTATTGTTATTTAAAGTTTGTACCTCTTACTTCCCTTCACCTATTTTGTCAATTCTTCCACTCCCTCTTCTTTTCCACAGGCACTAGTTTATTCTTTGTATTTATGAGTCTGTTTCTGTATTTTGTTTGTTAATTCATTTGTTTTTTAGATTCTACATATAAGTGAAATCATATGGCATTTGTCTTTCTTTAATGGACTTACTTAGCATAATACCCTCTAGGTCCATCCATGTTGTCACAAATGGCAAGATTTCATTCTTTTTTGTGGCTGAGTAACATTCCAGTGTGTGTGTGTGTGTGTGTGTGTGTGTGTGTGTGTGTGTATACATACACATCTGTATCCATTCACGTATCAATGGACATTTAAGTTGTTTCCATATCTCAACTATTGTAAATAATGATGCAATAAAATAGGGGTGTATAGGTGTTTTCATTTTCTTTGGTAAATACCCAGTAATGGCATTATTGGATCATGTGGTATTTATATTTTTAATCATTCGAGGACCTCCATACTGTTTTCCACAGGAGTTGCACCAATTTATATTACCACCAACATTGCACAGGGTTTCCATTTCTCCACATCCATGCCAACATTTGTTATTTCTTGTCTTTTTGATAATAGCCATTCTGACTGGTGTGAAGTGATATCCTATTGTGGTTTTGATTTGAATTTCCCTGATGATTAGGGATGTTAACCATATTTTCAAGTGTCTGTTGGCTGTCTGTATATCTTCTTCAGAAAAATATCTATTCAGTCCTCTTCCCATTTTATAATTGTATTATTTGTGGGGTTTTGGTGTTGTGTTGTATGAATTCCTTACATATTTCAAATAATACCCCTTATCTGATATATTATTTGCAAAGTTTTTCTCCCACTCAGTACGTTGCCTCTTTGTTTTGTTGATGGTTCATTTACTGTGCAAAACCTTTCTATTTTGGTGTAGTCCTAACAGTTTAATTTTGCTTTTGTTTCCACTGCTTGAGGAGACATTTCCATACATATATTGCTAAGGCCAATTTTGAAGAGACATGTTTATGTTAAATTCATCATATTTTTAAATTTTTACAGTAATCTTATAAATTAATCGCTTCTTAATTTTTCACTTAATATTTGAAGAAACAGGGTCTTAGAGGTTAAATTGTTCAACATCAGGTAACTAAGTGATAGAGTGAGGTTTGAACCCAATCTGTCTGGCTCCAAGTTTGCATTCTTAATGCCCCTAAAATGCCTTAGATAATTTTAAAACTTATTGGGGAAAAAAAAAGAAGAAGGAGGTAAGCCAAGAAACAGATTCTTCCCTGAGAACAAGCTGATGGTTACCAGAGGGGAGTTGGCTGGGAATAGGTAAAATAGGTGATGGGGATTAAGGAGTACACTTGCTATGATGAGCAGTACGGAAGTGTTGAATCACTATCTTGTGCACTGAAACTAACGTTACGCTGTAGGTTAGCTAACTAAAATTTAAATAAAAACTTCAATCAATCCTTAAAAAAATAAATAAATGAAAAGGAGGTGCTTTTAAACCCCTCAATTGTTCCCTCTTTTTATTTTCATATCTCACCTTAATAAATTTCAAAGTATATTCCATAACCACTTTTTATTTCCCCAATTTCCAGTCTCATAATTTGTTTTTGTTGTTTGTTTATGTCCTACTTGATACTTGACTCATATTTGATTGATGTAATTGGGTAGAAATGCTGTAGGGTGTTGGCGACACCACTTAGGCCCTGTCTGGAGAAAGTCTTGTTAGAATATGGCAAATGTGCTCAGAGAAATGAATGCTCAGAAGGATGCTACAGGTGATTGTGTCCTTATCTCTTACCTGATTCACCTATAAAACCACATATTCAATTCACACAATAAAATACTGGAGTCATTAACTATCATATTTCCAAATAATATATGAATAATGTTATAAAATTTTCATAAGATAATGTTACTATAATTACAAGACCTAGAACCATATGATTCCAAGTCTTAAGTAACACCATATATGGTATATATGGGGTGAATGAATATATGTGTGTGTGTGCTACAACTTTGTTAAAATAACATTTGTTACATAGAATACAAGGTATCAGGTGGTGAGTCATGGCTCAACAATAGACCACAAGAGAAACTGAAATACGGAAGTTTATTACAGGTCCTAGAGGAAGTACCTGATATGCGTGGAGCAGCCACATGGGAAGTTAAAGGCAGAGTACAGACAAAAAGAGAGGCAGGATCTGGGCCACATGCCTTTATTAGGATCTGTGAGTGGAGTGCTTTGGTATTCCCAGGCTAAAGCTGGATCTATCCATTAAAACCAAAAAAGCGAGGTTTTGGTAAATCCCATAGAGGTCCTATCTAAGGGGCACATAAAGGGAAGGTATTGAGAGGCAGAAGAGACTATTGGTGACAGGGCTGTTGGGGAAGTCACATCAGGAATTTATTATATCACTTGTGACTCTATAGGCTGCTATGTAGGATATGTGTTTGCATGAAGGGGCTCAGTTTAAGATCCCTGTAGGCTGCTTGGTCAAACAAAAGGGATGCCAGGGCAGCAATACCTTGGAATAGCTTTTCTAGACTCTTGACAATGTGTGGAACTGTTGACATTAATCCTGATGCAGGCAGATCACTTTCAAGTAAAGCAAAAAACTAAACTAAACTAAACAATAAGCTCCCTACATGTTCAAAATTTCCAACAAGATTTTGGTGCCCTTTGTTTAAAGGTAAACAAACCAGTAAGAGTCCTTGAATATCCAATGAAAAATTTTAATATGACAGATAGGAACAGAACAAACAACCAGAAAAAGCTATTAGAAGGAACAGATGATACTAACCTGGAAGAAGATAATTTGAAAAATGGGGAAAAAAACAACAAAACTACCCTTAATATCCTGAGAGAAATAAGAAAAGGTACTGCATCCATTAAAAATAACAGAATATAATTAAAAGGATATATTCAGAGAACAAAAAAACCCTTAAACATTAAAACATAATGATAGAGAAAGAAGACTCAATAGGAAGTTGAAGGACAAAGTCAGGGAAAACCACCAGAAAGTAGAACAAAAGATGAAAAGATTTTTAAAAAAGAGAGGGAGAGAAGGTAATTAAAGAACAAACCCAGAAAATCTTTTATTAGGGTATCAGAAATAAAGAGCAGAGGAAAAAACAGCATGAAATTGTCAAAAATGTCTCAGGAATACTTTTAAAAACTGCAAAGAATATAAACATTCAGTTTGAAAGAGCACATAAAATGACCACAGACGTGGAGAAAAAATAGACCTAATTCAAGGCACTAGTAACATGTAAAAGAAGAAGAAGGAGAAGGAGAAGGGGAAGGGGAAGGAGAAGAAGAAGAAGAAAACAACAACAACAACAACAACAACAACAACAACATCAAGAGATGGGTCTATATGCTTTATAGGAAGAAAGAGTCTAGATGCAAAGCAAAACAAATGGAAGCTAAAGAGAAGCATTAAACACCCGTTGGACAAAGTGCAGACATTATCAAAGCAGGTAGATTCTAGAAAAATGTACCTTCCATGTGTCCTTTTTGATAAACTCCTTGAGAAAAGCCCCAAGAAAACAAAGGAGGAAATTGAGTAAGTAGGAGACAGATACGGAAAGAAGGAGATACATCAGCAAAGTGAAGGGAATTGGGGGGTTGATGGTGATGAATGAGAGATCCCATGTGGACACTTGTACTTTATGCATGGAGAGCTATCAATCCAGATAAACACGTCAATAAATAGTCTCTGAGAGGGTTTTCTAAATTACATAAAATCCGAAGAGGATCTGATGCTTTTGAATGTATTAAAAATATTTCAGCAACTATAGGGAATTTCTAATAAATCAGCATAATAGTGCTTGACTTCAAAGTGTTTAGTATCTAGTAGAAAAGGAGAGAATCTGTATTAAAGACTAAAGGCAATGTATAGTATCAGGTAAAACCATGTTAAAAGAAATAATAAAAACAAATAATTAAATCAAAGTAGCATGGGGATAGGAAAAACAGAACAATAATAAGTTAAACAAGAACTCTTATATCCTGTTTGCCATATTTGATTCTGAAAAACTGTGATGCCTTTCAAAAATTCCATTAATTTTCCAAGATTTTCTGTGACTGGAGATTTTCCAAAGAATTTTCTTTGGTCTTTGAAGATATCCCAAAAGAGTGCCAAGCATGCTTTGAATTGTATGAATATTGTAGAGGAGACTGTTCATATGAGGAAAAAACATTTAGATGCATTAGGACAGGTATGTTTGTTTAAGAAATCTTCTCACTATTTTATAATAAATCATATAAAAATAATGGAAGCACAGAATTTTAGAGTCAATATTTAGTATATTAATTTCCTCATTTTGTTGAAGGTGAACTTGATATAATCACTTTCCATAACTTCCACAATTCACTCAAAACTCTGAAAACAGCACCTGTGGGAGCCTCACCAGAGACAAAAATTCTCCAATTATTTTCCTCCTTCAAATTCAGGAGACAGCAGGGGAATGGGAGTATAACAAAAACTCAGAAAATTAAAAATATATACATACCTATTACACTTAAAAGATTAGCTATAGGACAGAAGAGGTTACTAAGTTGTAGAAACCACAGAAGGTGTTTCTGCAAATAAATACACATCCATCACCCAATATAAAAGAATTTCATCACACTGATATTTACCAATCAGGGATATTACAAAATAATAATTAAGACACACTCTCCCTCTAGAGTGGATAAAATGATGATGAAGTGTTTTGTATCAGTGTATCAGTGAATAGGTGAGAATTTTTTTTTTTTTGGTTCCACATTATGGCCAGAAATGAATACATAAACACATTTAATGAAAAGCTACTATTTAATTAAGGAATTTCTTTCTAGAAAGACAGCTCACAATTTCGCCAAAGTCTAAGAATAGTGTTCCTTTTATCCAAGTTAGAATTCAAGTTTAGAGAATTTTTTGCATTTGCCAAGAAAGCACTCAAATTTTGCACATTTTTCCTCAAAAGTTGTCTGCTAACTATAAACATTTTAGACCATAAAGGAAATAGAAGCTCTTACATGAATGACAGCTCTCAGTTACCCTTCTAGGTTTTTAAACAATTGAAAAGCAAATGGAAAGGGCAAAGGCTGAACTCATACCAAATTTTTTCTTCATACCATACTTCTAAAATAATAAGAAAAATAAGGGAAGGGGAGACCATGTATTTTCAAAAGACAGTATATCTGCCAATGACTTTGAGGAAAAGATGCTTATTATTTGTTTTTCTCAAAACGAAGACATTTACAGGGGCACCTGGGTGGTTCAGTCAGTTAAGTATCCGACTCTCAATTTCAGGTCAGGTCATGATCTCACGGTTTGTGACATTGAGCCCTGTTGTGGGCTCTGCACTGACAGTGAAGACCTGTTTGGGATTCTCTCTCTCCCTCTCTCTGCTCCTCCCATGTGCATTCTTTCTCTCTCAAAATATATAAACAAACATGAAAAAAAAAAATTAAAAAGAAGACATTTACAAATACTGGGGATCGAGGCAAAGATCCACAATCATTCTGTTCCCAAGTAACAACCTTGAGGTTAGGACAAGTGGAGAACTGAGTTTCTGAGTTTCAAAGTGCCCCCTTGTGGAAATCGGCAGTCATTGCTATCTCTCATAATTTTGTTTCATTTGCTTACTTGATACCTGGTACCTTAAGATTTATGAAGATTTCTGATGAAAGCTAGCCAGTGAATCACATCAACAAAATAATTATGATTTATCAGCCACCTGGTTTTATGTGATGGCACCACTGATACATGCAATCATTTGACTTTTAATCACCGCATCCTTAATGTTTAGCATAGTGCCTGGCGCAAAGCAGAAGATAGATTTTTTTTTTCAACTACCACAATGATTACACAGTCACCTAAGCTAGAAATCTAAAGACAACATTCATTCTTCTCTTCTTCATGCCCAGTATCCAGTAACCTAGTGCCATTAATTGTACTTCTGAAACTTAATTCAATCCAGACCTACTCCATTTTGCTGCCCAGGTTTAAGCCCACATAATCCCATCTCTGGTCATTGGCAATGGCCCCCAATAGTCCAGTCTGACCCATCCTTAACTGCTAGCAGAGGAATATTCAAAGAGAAACTAACTGTCCTCTTGGCCTTAATTATAGATATATATATTCTATATATATATTATATATAGAATATACACAAATATAATATATTAATTATATATATTATATATATTATATATAATGTACACAAATATATATGTATACATATATACATATATGTATACATATATATGCGTATATGTATACATATATATACATATATGCGTATACGTATACATATATGTATATGTATAAATATATATATTTGTGTATATTTTATATATAATATATATAATTAATGTATTATATTTGTGTATATTATATATATAATATTTGTGTATATTATATATATAACATATATATAATATATATATCTATATTTAAGGCCAAGAGGACAGTTAGTTTCCCTTTGAATATTCCTCTGCTAGCAGTTAAGGATGGGTCAGACTGGACTATTGGGGGCCATTGCCAATGACCAGAGATGGGATTATGTGGGCTTAAACCTGGGCAGCAAAATGGAGTAGGTCTGGATTGAATTAAGTATACATGTATATATATGTATATATATATATATATATATATGTATATATGTATATATATGTATATATATATGTATACATATACATATATATATTTGTGTATGTATATATACACAAAGAGATGGACTTTCAGTACAGCAGAGTGAAGATGTTACCACATCCTCTCCCCAGAAAAAAACTGTAAAACTAGATAAAATATTTAAAAACAAACATTTAAGAGCTCTAGAAATCAATGAATGATCATCAGCTTAAATAATACCTTCTCAGTAGCTGTCAGTATTTAATGCTCTAGGTATTCATTTTGGTGAGCATTATTTTTTTTAATATTTTTATTTATTTTTTGAGAGAGACAGAGTGTGAGTGGGGGAGGGGCAGAGAGAGAGAGAGAGAGAGAGAGAGAGAGACCAAATCAGAAGCAGTCTCCAGGCTGTGAGCTGTCAGCACAGAGCCCGATGCGGGGCTCAAAATCAGGAACCTTAAGATCATGACCTGAGCTGAAGCTGGATACTCAACTGACCAAGCCACCCAGGTGTCCCGGTGAGCATTATTTAAAATAAAAGAATAGCACCATGAGTATCACTGTATTGTATCAGGTATTGTACACCTGAAACTAATATAACACTGTGTGTTAACTATACTGGAATTTAAAATAATAAAAAAAAAATAGCGCATGATTGTATTAAATTTGGGGGCTCCTACTCAAAATTTTTAAAACCTTATCAATAGATACATTTTAATGGGGCACCTGAGTGGCTCAGTTGGTTAAGTGTCTGACTTAAATTTAAAAAATAATAAAGTTATGCTTTAAGAAATGTTCACTAAAATAAAAAAAGAAATAAGTGTTAACAAGAATGTGAAGAAAAAGAAACCCTCACGTACTGTTGGTGAGAATATAAACTGGTACAACCACTGTGCAGAACAGTATGGAGGTAGGGCACCTGGTGGCTCATTTGCTTCAGTTCCAACTCCTGATTTCAGTTCAGGTCATGATCTCACAGTGAGATCCAGTCCTGCATCTGGCTGGGCACTGGGCATTGATTCTGCTCAAGATTCTCCCTCTCCCTCTCTTTCTTCCTCCTCCTCTGTCCCTCCCCCACTCGCCCGTACTCACAGTCTCGCTGTCTCTCTCCAAAAAATTCATTAATTTTTAAAAAGTGTGGAGGTTTCTCAGAATATTAAAAATAGAAATACCATACAATCCAGCATTTCCACTACTGGGTATTTGCCCAAAGAAAACAAAAAACACTAATTAAAAAGATATATCCACCTTTATGTTTACTGTACATTATTTACAATAGCCAAGATATGAAAGCAACTTGTGTCCATTAACAAATGAGTGGATAAAGAAAATGTACTAGATAGATAGATAGATAGATAGATAGATGAAAAAAAGGAATCTTGCCATTTGTGACAACATGGATGACCTAGAGGGTATTATACTAAGTGAAATTGAGAAAGACAAATACCATATGATTTCACTTACATGTAGAATTTAAAACAAAACAGATGAATAAACACAAAGAATCAGATATATAAATACAGAGAACCGATTGTTGCCAGACAGGAGGGAGGTGGGGGGCAGACAAAATGGGTGAAGGAGAATGGGAGATAGTGGCTTCCAGTAAGGAATGACTAAGTCATAGGAATAAAAGGTACAGCATAGGGAATATAGTCAATTGTATTGGGATAACACTGCATGGCGAGAGGCGGTAGCTACATTTGTGGTGAGCATAGCATAATTATAGAATCAGTATAATGTACACCTGAAACTAATGTAACATTGTGCCAACTATACTAAAAAAAAAAAAAAAAAAAAGACACATGAACCTAAAAAGAAAAAAATCTCAAACCCAGGTTTTTAAGAATACTTTACAAATTTTAATTAAATTCTTTGTTGATAAATTATTTCTAAAAATAAAAATTAAGGCATAGTGTTTTGCAATCCATTGACACTTAAATAAGTGCAAGAAAAATTCTAAGCTAAAATTCTATCAGTACTGATTTAATGCATTCAGATTTTATTCATGAAGTAAAGAAGGCCACATAGGTATTTAACAGGGAAAATTCATGGTAAATATCCTATGAAAGATTCTGTTTTTAAACTTCTTCTGTTAACAAAATTATAAATGGTTTTAAATGTATATGGTGAGAATTGAGAAGTGAATAAAGAAGGAAGGTTTTTCCATGACAATGATACAAAAAAATTAATTCTTATTTTACTTGCCTCTTTTCTGCTCCCTGTTCCCAGTGAATGCATAATATTATACAAAATACTACCTGCAAATTGGGGTCAGCATCTATGCTGTTATTAAACACATTTTAACAAGAGTGAGTTTGAAGAGTTCATGTTTTACTTTGAGACCACCGTGTCACAGACATGCCTGTTGTGCAGTGACAGTGAGCTGCTAACACATAGCCCCTCCCAACTCCAGTAGATATTTAAAAACGGGTCTGGCTCTGAATGTGCTTTCTACATTTTGAGTATAGGAATAGTTGCCATCCAGTAAATTCAGTTGTTTTCTGTTCTCTGATTTAAAAAGTTAAGACTTTTTCACTCTGAGCAAAGGTTTAACACGTATGTTTATTTATTTTATTTTTATTTTGATGGGAGTGGGGAGGCAGGCAGAGGGAGAGCATCCCAAGCAGGCTCCACGCCCAGCACGGAGCCCTATTTGGGGCCCAATCTCACAACCCTGGGATCATGGTCTGAGCAGAAATCAAGAGTTAGACTCTTAACTGACTAACTGACTGAGCCACCCAGGTGCCCTAAGTTTAACACATATGTTTAAAGTGTAGATCCCATAAGTCTCAAGGTACTTTTTCATTTCTCTTTTAATAACGTCATTGACTCATTGGTTGTTCAGAAGCATGTTGGTTATTTTCCGCATATCTGTGATGGCTACTAATTGTAGCCATCAATACAGAAATATAATTTCTTGTCCAGTAATATATACCTCAAAATATTGATATGAAAAAGAACCATATATGTTGAAGTCTCAAAGAATTGTTTATTGTTGTAACTCCAATCAAAGATATGACTTCAGGGGCGCCTGGGTGGTGCAGTCGGTTAAGCTTCCGACTTCAGCCAGGTCATGATCTCGCGGTCCGTGAGTTCGAGCCCTGCGTGGGGCTCTGGGCTGATGGCTCAGAGCCTGGAGCCTGTTTCCGATTCTGTGTTTCCCTCTCTCTCTGCCTCTCCCCCGTTCATGCTCTGTCTTTCTCTGTCCCAAAAATAAATAAACGTTGAAAAAAAAATTAAAAAAAAAAAGATACGACTTCAGTGAAAAACAAGTCTTATAATTAACTTCATGACATACTTTGTGATGATCCTATTGTGTAGATTGTAATTCTCACCCTGATGCCTAAATCATATTTTCTTGTTCATCGCCGTGATCTTGGATAAGTACAAACGTGTGATGCCAATAACCCCATCAGGGATACTCTATTGATTATGGAGAATAATCAGAGCCCTTTGTATTCCCTTGTGACCTCACTCCTGCTTTTTTTTTCTCCCTAACCAAATAACCTGGCTCTTCCCTTCTCTCAAGTATTATATCAATAATTGACTCATTCCAGTTACCTAACCAAACCACGTTGCTTCATACCTTTGTGCATTTATTTGAGCTCTTTTCTAATAATACTCCCACCCTGGCTTTGTTTAGATTCTCTCACAGGGGCTTGGGCATAGGAACCAAGCAGGAACTTGGTTTTTTGGAATTGAGTCTATGAACAGAGATCCTATGAGGGAGAATGACTTCACGTTAAGAGAGGTAGATAACCTTAAGTATCAAAACCTTGGAGAGCACTGAAGTATTCGTTTAACATTGATCATTTCATTTTGTTTCCCAGACTTCAGTCACTGGCATTCTTTAATGCCTTTACCATGTTTACCCAACTTCTATACACACTGTTTACTTGATATTTCTATTTAAATTGACTCCCATTTTACTCACTAAATTTATCTTAATGGACACTTTGCATCATTACTATAAATAGAAAATTTAGCATTAGGTCCAAATAGGCAAATTACACTTAAAAATAAATATAATGGGAGTTTAGCTTTAGCTAATGGCACAGTAGGTAATTAGGACAAATCCTCCCACTGAGAACAACAGGAAAAGCTAAACAAGATATTTTTAAAAGCTTGTTCCAATGCTTTGGAGATCTACCAAGGCATGGAAGATTTTAAAGGCAAGATCTGAAAGAATATGGGAAACTAGAGAGCTGATTCTCACACTTTGAGCCACTTATTTTTCTACAAATACTTGTTCTGAGATGATTAGGGCCCAGCAGAGCTTTCTAAATAGTTGCACATCAAAAGAGGAAAAAAAGAAATAATGAATTTCAGGACTCGATAAAGAGGAAGACTAGCAAAAATGCAGACTTTTCGTTTGGACCACAATGCAAATGTAAACCAGAATATGCTGGTCCTCACAAGGACAGAATCCAGTTCTCAGCCTCAAACTCTGGATCAGACTAGTGTCTCTCACCTGGGCACCTGCAGGAAGCCAACCTAAATATTTTCTAGAATAAAATATCATCCAGGTCCCCAAACTTATCTCTAACTATTTTCATACAAGTAATAGGTCATGGGGTAATAATCCAGAAGGAAAAAAAAAAGGGGGTCAAAAGAACCATGGTTATCAAGCATAAACTTAAGAGTACTTATATTTATTTTTTAAATTATGTTTAAATATGAGTTATAAATGAGATTGTGGCTGAGAATTGGAAGATAGATACTATAACCATACCAAAACAAGATAACAAAAAGGATAAAAAAAAACCCAGAAATTCTGAATATAAATCTTAGATTAATGAAATTCCCTTTGGTTCCCAATTTACTGAAGTTTTTTGTTATGAATAGATACTATCTTTAATCAAATACCTATTCTTTATCTACTGAGGTTATTCTATGATATTTTCCCTTCATATTATTGGGATTTTCAGATTTTATATTTCTTCTGTCAGTTTTGTAAGGTTTTTTTTATTAGCAATGTTTTTTTTTTGTGTCTAAATTTTTAAATGTAATGGCTCTTCAAATTCTGTAGGATCTTTTGTAGACTCTGATTTTGGTGACTTGTACTTTCCCTCATTTTTCTTTTCCTCTTTTGCTTCTTTATTTATAATTTCCTTGGGTTAATCTCCATTCTTTTTTCTATTTTCTTATATATATATATATTTTTTTTTTTTCTTTTATCACTGTCTGGATTATAAGAAACTTTGAATATTTAAACTACCTTAAGCCTCTTTTAACTAATATTACATACATGAAGGGTATTTTAATTTTCTGTGTACTTTAAACCTCAAAAGACATTTTAAACTACACTTGGTGGTTATGCAGATTTCCATACACATTTACCCTTTCCTCTGCCTTTTATTCACTGTGGCATCTCTGAGCTTCAACCTTGGAACATTTCACTCTGAGGCTCTGCTTTGGTCAGGTTCTGCAGGTGGTGAATACAAGAGTTTTCATTTTTCTGAAAAAGCCATTATCTCACTTCTTTTTTGAAGTGAAGTAATTTGTGTTGAGTATTTAAGTCTACTTGTTGATTATTTTTTTGATTAAGTTAGTTGGAAAGAGGGAGGTGGAGGGACAGAGAGAGAGAGATGGCCAGAGAGAGAGATGGCAAGAGAGAGAGAGAGAGAGATGGTGATTATTTTTTAATGAGCCCTTTAAGAACTGGGGGGGTGGGGGTGAGAAAATACGAAAGGAGGGTCATGCACCATGATGTGGAGCAGGAGCAAGCTTAGAGAGCCCAGGATTGAACAACAAGGAGGCGGGATGACTGCAGGGAGCAAAGATGGCAACAATTAGCAGCAAGTGAGACCAGAGATGCAGTTAGGACCAAATCATGTAAGGATTTAAGGATTTTTACCTTTAAGGTTTTTACTCTAAACAAAGTAGAAAGTCACTAGACAGTTTGGAACAAAGGAGTTTCATAAATTTACTTATAATTTTAGGCCAAATTATCTGTACTCTATATTCAATGCTCAGCATAGAGAGGGAGTGGGGGTGAAAACTGAGATCCCATTCAGTAGCCCATTGTGACAATCTACATGTAATATGATCAAGACTTAGACTAAGATATCAGTGGAATTGGAAAAAAAAAAATGTTCAGATGAATACCATAAAGATAGAATCAAGAGTTTCCCTAATGGATTAAAATGTTTGCTGTGAGAGACAGAGAAAAATGAGAATAATTCTAAGTTTTCTACCTAAACAATATAAAGAAGGGATTTATATGGTAAAGGAGTAGGTAAGAGGGAAAAATCAGTGGTTCAGTTTGGATATAGAAAAGATAGAACAAAACTCTACTCTGAGACTGAACAGATAGTAAAAGGTCAGTCAGGTCACACTTTTATAAAAAGATTTAGGTTGAAAATAAAAACAGCTTTAACCAGACTGATTTATAATAACCAAAGTTTTTACAAAATAGCTTGATTGTTACAACTTTAAATAGTGCTACAAATTATGTGAATCTAGAGAGATATCCTACTCAAATCATTACATGAATTCTAATAAGTACTTTATTTTTGAGGAACTTTTTAATATCAACAGTGACTATTGGTTTTTAAAGAATGACTCTAAAATATTCTCTAAAACTTCCAGCTGACTTTTAGTATTTGAAATCATTACTGAACATTTTTCTATTACAAAAAAACAATTCTCATGTTCCCTAAAACAGAACAAATATACAGAGATGTCATGAAGTTTTTACTTATATTTACATATGTATAATATTTGTGCATATATATATACATACATTTGTATAAAGATTAAATCAAAATGATAAAATCAATTCTATATATACACTATCTTATATATAAATAAGTTGAATCATAAACTAAGGCAAAAAATTAAAACTTGAAATAATATTGTCACTTAACATTGTGCAATGTAGCTATATACTGTGTGAAAATGTATTATACGTATTAAAAAGCAAAAGAAAAAAGTCTTAAATATAATAAGAAGAGAACTGATAGGTTAATGAAAACTGTGACCTTAAAATATACAGTCACCTTTTCAAATTGGGAAGAGAATTATTGTTGAGCATCTAATCACTTGTCCCAGAAAATCAAAGCTTATTTTTTCCTTACTTATGGTGTCTTTCAATTCTCATGAGTCTAATTTTGTGTTTTCATGCTGTCTTTTATTTGCTCCTACTTTGTTTTAAAATAGAGTAATAAGAATTCTTCACTCTAAGAATAACTAGAATTTTCAATGTATATTATGTTAAACTTTGCAGATTTATCTTAAATATATGTTGTTATGACTAATGGAGGAGCCAACACATCAAAGATTGTTTATGTTTTTGACCAAAATGTTCTGGCAATGCTTTTGAATAATGCCTTTCCTAGTTCTGACCCTAGATTCAGAAAAAAATGAAAGTGTTATGAGATCTTTTAAATTGGTGTTTCTCAAGTAATTAGATTAGTTCCTAAGAGGTAGAAAAAAGGAGTTCCTAAGTGAGACATTCTTCAGATTTTATTGATTACTGATTTGTTAACTCAAAACAATTTGGAATCTCTGTTGGTTACCAAATACAGGATTTCAAAAAAAAGTACTTTAATCAAACAAGACATCAGCTTTCCTGACTTAATATAGGGTTGGTTTAAAAACTGGCCCCCATACACACAGGGTAAAGAGAGACTAAAGAAAGGGGCACCTGGGTGGCTCAGTCAGCTGAGCAACCGACTTCGGCTCAGGTCATGATCTCTCAGTCCATGAGTTCAAGCCCCACGTGAGGCTCTGTGTTGACAGCTCAGGGTCTGGAGCCTGCTTCAGATTCTGTGTCTCCCTCTCTCTGCCCCCTTCTTGCTCTCACTCTGTCTCTATCTCTCTCTCAAAAGTAAATAATAAACATTAAAAGAGAGAGAGAGAGACCAAAGAAAGAGGCAGACCACTCCAGATTGGTAGGTGTCAGGTTTAATTGGCAAGGGAATTTACATAAGAAGATTGTCTTGGGTGGTCATAAGGCGAGTAGATCTCTGCCACATCTGCCAGAATTTTAAGTTTATATAGATATCATGGGGCAGTTGGGTGGTTCAGTCAGTAAGCATCCCACTCTTGATTTTGGCTCAGGTCATGATCTCACAGTCATGAGATCGAGCCCCACGTCAGGCTCTGCACTGACCTTGAAGCCTGCTTGGGATCCTCATTTCCCTTCTCTCTGCCCCTCCCTCACTCAATCTCTCTCAAAATAAAAACATAAACATTAAAAAAATGTTTATATAGAAGTCTTAATGGGTTCAGTCACGTATTTAGTTCAGATGGTCTCAATGACACATTGCTCTCTTCAGTCTGTGCTCTTTTTTTTTTATTTATTATTGAGAGACAAAGTGAGACAGAGCATGAGCAGGGGAGGGGCAGAGAGAGGGGAAGACACAGAATCCCAAGCAGGTTCCAGGCTCTGAGCTGTCAGCATGGAGCCCGATGCATGGATTGAACTCACAAACCGTGAGATCATGACCTGAGCCGAAGGCAGACGCTTAACCAACTGAGCCACCCGGGTGCCCCTCTTAAGTCTGTGTTCTTGAAATGGTTCCCACTGTGGGAATGGTCATCAGAATGTACACCCCAAACCAGGGGTTTGGGGAGAGGACCCTCTGATTGCCTGGGTCTAGCTTACAGGTCAACTGCTGGTCATATTTTTTCTGTGACCTCCTCCAATAGATATATGTGTTACCAATGTATACACATTTAATAATAATATGCTTTTAAGACTTGAAAAGAGGCATACCCATGCTCACATGCAAAGACTGATACTCTGTCTGTAATTTGATTATAAAAATGGTTTTGTTTCTGTACTTAATTGACTTATAATAATAATGTAATTTATACAAGGAAAGAAAAGAGAGCGCTAGCACTTAGAATGCTAGGGAATGGTGCCAGATTAGAGACTTAGACAATAAAAACACTCTAGCATTCCAATATCTTTAAGCCTTTGGATACCTTACTCTAAACTATACAAGACCATCTGGCATTTCAGTCTCCTCGTGTGCAAGCCATTCGTGTGTCCATGTTTCAGTGAACTAGCCAAATTGTTAGAGCCTTTTCCAATCCCTCACACTAAAATTTGTAATCCAGAATCTCTTGTAATTGGCTCTGTGTCAGTAAATTTAGCCTGATTCAACTATATATTCTTCCCTCATGATCTCAGAGCCATGCGGTCAATTCTAACACACATTCTCAAGATTTCTGTTTGTATTTGGGGAAAAAAATCCTACAGTTCTTTTGGTGTATACTGAACCTTCTCTTGGGTCAAAATCTCTATCTCAGCCTTTGGGAGGCATCTGTGAATTGAGTTTAATGATAGATTTATAATCAAAGAGGGGCAGTAGGTGGTACATACTGAGGAGAATCAGTAGTGCCTTGTCAGGTAACTGCCTCAGGGAGGCCATTATTTTTTATTTTTCTTTTTTGGCAAAGATAAAAGAACTGCTCTTCCGGGAAGAGAAGATTTGGCAGATTTTGAGGTTTGATGTACCCAGCGCTATAAGGAACTACTTATATGACCCCATTCCAATTTTTAGGATCTTATCCTTCCTAACCAATGCCCTCACTTTAGCAGAAGATGCCCTGCATGTTTGGGAATTCAATTTGCATTGTAATTCATTCAGCTACAGGATGAAATTTTGAGCTTGATTTTCAGAAATCTCAGCTGTGCAACTGCAGTAGACAAGAGTTTCTTTCAGGGGAGATGCAAATGCTTTCAAGTGGTTTATGCAGATCTTGTGCTGAGAATTTGAAGCCCTGAGCTCATCCTTTTCTTTTTCTACTGTTTCCAGCACAGTTAGGGGCAACCAATCAATCCCATGATACTTCTTAGTTTGACTAAAATGTCCTAAGGTAGCAAATACGTCATCACCCAGAACCTTGTTTTCCACTGACATCTGATTGGAAGTATTCACTGGCAATATTTTACATATCTCTGTTACCACATCAAGTCCTGGACTGTCACTGCTCTCTTTGCTACTGGAAATAGAGTCATTAGTGCCTTCAAATCTGTCACCTAGAGAACCATTTTCAGAAAACCCAGACCAATTCAGAAAACTCATCCTTCAGTTTCTTTTCCCCTAAACCCAACAACATTTGTATCAGTCAGGATTCAACCAAAGAAAGAGAACCATTAAGAGGTACATAATATTGGATTTATTATAGGGGTTGATTTAGGCAGTTGTCAAGGCTGATAAAGCAAGTCAAAAATCTGTTGGTCACTATGTCCGGAAGGACAACCTGGAAGTCTTTGGCACATGCTGAAGTCACAGTCCATAGGTGGAATTTCTTCTTCTTCAGGGAAACCTCAGCTTTGCTTTTACAGCTTTTAAAAGCTTTTGCTTTTTCAACAGATTGAATCCACCCCCGTCATTTTATCTAGAATAACTTCCCTTTCTTAGAGTCAACCAATATCAACTTTAATCATATCTACAAAATACCTTCAGACCAATACCTGCATTAGTGTTTGACAACTGGGGGCTATAGCCTAGCCAAGTTGACACATCAAAAGACCATCATTCGCTTCTTTATTTTTTTAAAAAATATAGAGCAGGTACTACTTTTCTAACTAAAATAATAAGTATATGACTGAAGTATTTTCTACTTAAATGACAGTAGATATATTTAGACTGAAGGCTGTTTTCTTCTTTTTACTTACTTAGGCAGTAACATAATTGGATCCCTTTTCCTTCTCTCATTGACCTATTTGACCCATTGTCCCTACATTTGAACTATCAAACACTGGTGATGAAGCACACATAGCAGTTCTTGGATGGGCTTTCTGAATTAATACAGATTTCAAAGAATTTTCTTTCCCTAGAATGATAGGTTACACCCTGAGGGAATTTTACTTTTATGTCCCAGGAATGCCATGGCCTTCTGTTACATCAAAGCCACTAGTCATTCCTTAATGTATTTTGATTCCTGAACTTTAAGTGAAAAGGAAGTTCATAATGTATATTGGTTAATGGACTAAATGACACATTAACTGTAAAAATAAAGGGGAGACACCTTGCCCTAGTTTCTGTAACAGCACAGGGATAGCCCAATTCTACACAGTTTGGTATTCAGTCCCTTCGTTGGCATGGGTTATTCCCATGACAGGTTCAGTTATGTTAAAGGCATAATGTGAGGTCCTTTTAACACATTTTATATCAGTTTTGCTCAGTAATCTTGTTTTGTCTCTGTCATGTTCTAAATAGTTCAGGAGAAAGACTTTAAACCACTATTCCCATTCACATTGTTTCATTTTCCAGGAAATCTCTAGGCTGTCTCTTTTCATTAGAAAAGAATTGACAAACCAGTCAACTAGCAATTTTAGTGTCCTTGGCAACAAACCAGGGTGGCTTCTTTTTAATAAAGACCCTAGAGAAAGTCATCTGTGTCCTGAAAACATTTATCTCAATTAATTTTTTTGAAAAAAAAAATGCCAGTCTCATAATTGAATCACACTGGACAGAAATCTGATAAAAGCATAATGAGAACCAAATCACATTTAAAAGAATACATAATTTTAAAACATGGGGAAGACATTGCATAGGAATTAACAGAGAGGACCAACTTATTTATTAGTGATTGATTAAATAGATAACAGATCTTTTTTTTTTCCTTAACCCGATAACTAGCTTTTTAGGTAATTCCTATGTTTTTTCTTTTATCATCTTCATCAAAAACTGAGAATAAGTTCTGAGGATCTATAGTTAATAACATATTAATTATTATTAAATAATTAGTACTTATTAATCATTATTAACTCATACTTAATAATATGGTGTAATATACTTGAAATCTACTGATAGTAGATCTTAAGAACTCTCACCACAAAAGAAACAAATTAACTATGTGAAGTGTTGGGTATGTTAATTATCTTGATCTTCGTAATCATTCTATAATATGTATGTATATAGAATCAACACGGTATAGACTTTACATATGTCCAATTATATTTGTCAATTACTGCTCAATAAAGTTAAAAAAACTGAATGAGAAAGTTGTTCTATATAGAATTACTTCCTTAGAATTATTGGATTAAAAACAAAATCTTGCATACACTTGACTTCAAAGTAATTATGGAAGGGAATTGTTTATATGCAGTTGGAGTATTTGTCCTCTTAGTCTGAAGCACTTGGGTGGAGCTTCCTGCCTATGAATGGTCTGAAGAGATCTGAGCTAGTGTCTGTAAGGAGATATTATTCTTGTCTCTCTGAAACAGAAGAATCCCAGGCTGGGTGGAGTAAACCAGTATATTTATATAATTTTTTACAGTTTACAAACCATTTCCTTAAATTATTTTATTCATTGAAGCCTCACAAGAATCCAATAAATTAGGTTTTATTACCTCTATTTTTAAAAAGAAGAATTTGAAACATTGAATGAATAATTGAGTCCCTTGCCCAACTTCACACAGCATTTAGCTACATTTCCGACTCTGAGTCTTATATATTTTTCTATTAAAATGGCCTTAAACTCCCTGATGCTGTATCATGTGCAGTGCTTCTGTGTTAGGTGACTAGGGTTGCCATAACAAAATACTATACATTGGAAGGCTTAAATATCAGAAATTTACTTCTTACACAGTTCTGGAGGCTAAAAGTCCAAGATCAAGAAGTCATCATGGTTAGTTTCTGGTGACACCTCTCCTCCTGACTTGGAATAGGCCAACTTCTCACTGTGTGTGTTCACACAGCCTTATTCTCTGAGCACTTGCAGAGAGAAAATGAGTTTCTTCTTATAAAAGCACCAGTCCTTTAGGATTAAGGCCATATTCATATTATCTCACTTAACCTGTATTGCCTCCCTCTAGGCCCAGTCTCCAAAAATAGTCACACTGGAGGCAGAAGGGCGGGGGGGGGGGTAGGATTTCAACATATGAACTGTGGGAAGGAGCCCGATTCGGTCCCTAACAGAATCCTTCCAGAGAGATAAGAATCTATGTGTTTCATTCTATAGAAATTCATTTTATAGAAAAATAAAGGGAGGTCCAAAGAGATAATTAACCCATTGATGTAAACAATCAAGTGCTGGTAGATTTGGGAATAAAGCTCTGTCTTCTTATTTTCATAACAGTGCTCTTCCCATTAAATAACCCATGTCTTATAATAGTGTCATTCATACACAGTTCTACGGTACACACAAGGCAGAAGACGGTAGATTCACAATCATCACTTTGGAAGGGAATTCCAAGGAAACCAGCAAACTGGTCTAAGTTGTAAATTGATCTAAGCCAGTACGGGCCCTCATAACTTCCAGCTGCATTTTGGTATCATAGCATCTAATTTCTGTAGGTGGGAGCTAAGCGCCTTCTTCCAGACACACGCCAGGTATCAACGCAATCATTAGAATGAATTTTGTACACGTACAAATGTTTATTAGCAAATGGGAACTAAGACAGTTATACAACCTGTTCCCTTAAGCTCAATAAAATCCCAGCTGTCTGTCCTTTTAAATGCTTAGCATGAGAGCTCCTCTGGAAGAAAATGTACCAATATGCTAGAAACAGGGGTCTGTTTCTCTGCTTGTAAGCAACAGACAACAAGAATCTTTTAAATTACTGACTGAATACCAGACTCTTTGGGAATAAAAAATCAGGAGCCATTGGAGCCACAGACTGCTGACTTGCTATCCATGTGACAGCCAGTCCTTCTGTAGTGTTTCTAATTCACAAGCCTTGGCCTGTACTCACTTTATTAGTGAAGTCATTTTTGAAACAACTGTTAAGCTAACTAAATATCCTCTAATGTTGATTAGAGATAAATAAAGTTCAAGTCCCCTGACTATATCCAATCTTGAAAATCTCTTTCTTTATCACTCTGTTTTTAGCCCCACTAGCTTACTTACTCTTCCTTGAATATACCAATGGCATTTGAATGTATATAATTGGTAATGTTTTTCGGGAGAACCCTAACACATCCATATGTGTCCCAAGACTTTAGAAAACTGTAAAATGAAACAAATTTATATTACTCTTATACATCCACGATTGCACAAGGGCTCTTAAGGGAATCACTTTGTGACAACCCCCAGGTATATTATGTTATGAAGGGCTAGACACAAAAGAGAAACCCAAAAGCCAGTCACTTGGTTTAAGAAAAAGGCTATAATGATGATTTTTGGTCACCAGAGGGCACCACTCGCTCAGCAACTAGTTCTTTGATGCTAAGGCATTTTATTATTTGATACGTTAAGATTCCTTCACTTATTCAAAAAACTTTCACTGAGCACTTACTATGGACGGAGCAAATTTCTAGGCTCTAGGGGATACCATAATGAATAAGAGAAATAAGGTCTCTACCACTGATCTTGTTTAGATGTCACTCAAAAACGATGAGTTGAAACAGCCTAAATCTGGTTAGAATTAAGACACAAATGGAAAGAAATCCCATGTTCATGGATTAGAAAACTTAATATTGTTAAAATGTCCATACTACCCAAAGCCATGGATTGATTTCATGCGATCCCTATCAAAATTCTGATGACATGTTTTACAGAAATAGAAAAAATAATTCTGAAGTTCATATAGAACCACAAGGGACCAGGACAGGTAAATCAATCTTGAGAAAGAAGAACAAGTCCACAACTGCTCTTCAAAGGTGACCTCAAGAATACACAATGGAAAAAAAAAAATAGTATCCTCAAGAAATGCTGCCAGGAAAACTGAATATCCAAAGTCAAAAGAATAAAATTGGACCTGTATTGTACACCATACACAAAAATAAACTCAAGATGGATTAAAGACTTAAACATAAGACCTGAAAATTTAAAATTCCCAGAAGAAAACATAAGGGGAATCTTCATGGTGTTGGTCTTGACAGTGATTTCACTGATGCGACCCTAAAAACACAGGCAGCGGGGCACCTGGGTGGCTTAGTAGGTTAAGTGTATAACTTTGGCTCAGGTCATGATCTCACGGTTCATGGGTTCAACCCCCATGTCAGGCTCTGTGCTGACAGCCTGGAACCTGGAGCCTGCTTTGGATTCTGTGTCTCCCTCTCTCTCTCTCTGCCCCTCCCCTGCTCACTCTCTGTCTCTCAAAAATGAATAAACGTTAAAAACAATTTAAAAAAAAACCCTTAAAAACAGAAGTACCATGTGATTGATCCAGCAATCTCACTTCTGGGTATATATCCAAAGCAACTGAAATCAGAATCTCAAGTAGATATTAGCACTCCTATGTTCATTGCAGCTCTGTTCATAGCCAAGATGTAGAAACAACCTGAATGTCCATCATTAGATTGACTAATGGGTAAAGAAAATGTGGCATATACATATAATGGAATACTGTGCAGCCTTAAAAAGGAAGAAAATTCTGCAATATGTAACAGCATGAGTATACCTTGAGGACAGTATGCTAAGTGAATTAAGCCAGTCACGGAAACACAAATACTTCATGATTCCACATATATGAAGTATCTAAAGTAGTCAAATTCAAAGAATCAAAAAGTGAAATGTTTGTTGCCAGAGGTTTGAAGGAGGGAGAAATGGGAAATTACTATACAACAGGCATAAATTTCAGACAAGCAAGATGAATTAGCTCAGAGATCTGCTATACAACATTGTACCAATAGTCAATAATCACATATTGTCCACTTAAAATTTATTAAATGGGCAAATCTCTTGTTAAATGTTCTTACCACAAGAAAATAAAATTAAACAGAAATAATTGAATCCTGGGGAGTAAGAAGTCTACTGTGTGCCATATATGGGTTGGGGAGTCAGTAGTAGCCAAGACAAGGTGAGAAGGTGGTCTTATGTTTCATTAAATTTGCACTATAGTAGGGAACAAAAAAATATAATTGTTAAATGTCTGATTATGATCAGTGATAAAATGGTAAATAAAATACAAAGTGATGTCACAGTACACAGTAGGGTAAAAATTATTTTTTAGAGTCTAGGAAAAAGTTTTCTGAGGAAGGAGAATGTAAGGATGAATAGACATCACTTGGGGAAAAAATCTCTAGAAGACATTCTAGAGAAAAGTAACTGGGGGAAAAAAAGCAAAACAAAGAAACAAACAAAAACTCACTTGAAGATGGCATGATATAGGAGTGAAAAACTGTGTAATCACAAAGATGAACTGGTATAGGAAAGTGACTGCGTAAGAAGCTATACTAATTTTCCTTTCTTTGTGGTGTTCTGGAATGCATCTGCTAACCCGATGCCTGATCCAGAGTAACCTCAAACTTACAACAGCCCCAGGACCAGGCTAGAGCCATAAAACTTTGGGATAAGACTTGAAATGTCGCTTGCTAAAACATAATAAACATCACTGGGTTTAATTAGAGTGAGACTAGCTTAGGGCCTGTAATAAGTAAATAACAATACATGTGACTCATAAACTGCCAATAAATTAGAAAATATGCTAAAATTCCAGAACAAAAGATGCATCATAACACTACAAAATCAAAATTACTTCCATTTTAAGTAAGAATGACAATTTGTAATCTCAGAGTACTGGAGATTAGGGGGGAAAGCCAATAGGAAACCAAGGTATTCTCATGAACTTCAGAAAATGAGAGATCAGAGACGTTAGGTATATTTGAGAGGGCTTCATGAACAAAACAATTAAATTTGCTATATTTTTACTTCTTTTTATTGCCCTGAGAAATCACCCCCTCTCAAACATGAAAGTGTTTATTATAAATAAAATATATTATTAAACTTACGTATATATTTTCACCTAGGAAAATGATTTGAGAACTAGATGAAATGAAAAGAAAAAATTAAAGAAAATACAACAAAAAAGGACTTATGAGGGCTCACTAAGAAGATAAAAGAATGCCAAAACAGAGACAGGGAAAATAGAATAGTAGTACATGTAATTGTTTACTGTAATTAGTAACCATCTATTGAAGAGCTACGAAGTACCAAACATTGGATTAGACTCCAAAAATGAAATAATGAAAATATATACTTTGTAAAGTAATAATATTGGCATCTTATGTTTAAGATGTCCTGGGCTTGATTGGGGCAAGAAATATAAAAATAATTGCAATGCAACATGGTAAATTCTATAATCTAGGAGAACACAATCTAAAGTCAAGTGTGAGAAAAGACTAAAACAGAATAATAAGCAGTTTGATAGCTGCCATTGTTTTTATTTTTTCAGTATTTCTTCTCCCTCCTTTTTCTGGTGGCAACCCCCCTCTCCCCAGCTCCTGCCCTTTTTTCTGGGAAAAACTATTACATGTGATTCTGTGGAGCCATAGGGACATTCCTGTGACCTAGTTCTGGCTCTGTGGAGCCTGGACCAGAGTAGTTTGTTCTAAATATCATGTGATCCAAGTCAAACAAATATGCCTTTTGTGGACTTTTCTTTAAGGAGTATTTGGAAAGATTATCCCTCCACTGTGGTTAGTAAGTTTGAAAGATATGAATGCAGGCTTTCTGGTAGCCAGTTTACAAACCACCAGAACAGAAGAGATAACAAAAGATATAGACTCTGAAGGAGACCCAGGATCTAGCCACCCCTCCCACTTGCAAGTAAAGATAATTCTGAATTATACAGAGGATGTAAAAAGTGTTACAATTGGTATATACATTAGAGATACACATTTTATACATTAGAAAAAGAAAAATCATCTTGAATTACAATCTTGAATATTTATAAAGGAATAATAAGGCCATAATTTCTTCATGCAAAAGCAGACTTGTCTAGCAAATGTTGATTATTTTTGCCTTCTTGAGTATCTTAGATGTAAAATAGCTCAGAAACATGGAAGAGAAAAGCAAGTTTATGAGATATTAGATTACAAGACTTCGGAGATGATTCAAACAACATAATGGCTTGTGTTGGATTCTGAGATCATGAATTGGGCAGGAAGACAAAAATACACACAGGAAATGAGGTGGATTAGTGAGTAAGGAAAGAGAATCTAATTTAAAACTGATTGTAAAATTTACTTATTAACAATTTAAGACACTACACATTCACTTATAAGTGTATCTTAATAGACTACAAAATGAAAGAGAATTTATGAAGTGTTTAGCTCACAGCATAAAGCTGCTGGAGTTGACAAGTTCATTTTTAATATTTGATTTGAAAATCATGGGCACAGCAGTAGCAAGTTAAAATGCAAATTAAATTTTTCAGGAAACAGGAGAGATGCACATTTTAATTGAATTTCCCATGAATAAAAGGTTATAAAGTCCCCACTGGAGGGAAAGCATCATTGTTTCACAGCCTGAATTTTACTTTGGTTTGGGAGGAAGTCAATGTTCTTCTCTCTCTCTTTTTTTTTTTTTTTTCATTTTGTTCTCCAGTTTGCATTAAGAATGCCCCCTGCTGTCTCAGGGTATTGTCAGAAGAACTAGCAGGACATAAGTTTTATTTTAAAAGCAGTCAGTTAGTGACAAAGGAGGCTAAGTAAATGAGTTCCAAGTGATGGGATAGAAAGTGAATACCTTTGTAAAAGCAGTTCGCTCAAGGACACCGGCCCAGGTAACACTGGGCTTGGGTTTGCATAGAAATGCAGTGTGCATATGTTTTTGTTTTTGTTTTTTTTTCTGAGAGATCTCAGGGAGCCTAAACTAAAATTTAAATCCCTTGTTTCTTGACCAGCCAAAAGTAACTAGCCTTTTCTCCTGACATACATGCAGCTCTTTACAGCTTCATATTCAACCTTAAGACAAATAAAGAAGGTAAAAAAAAAAAAAAAATGCTATTCCCAGTTCTATTAATGTTTTTTTTTTTAATTTTTTTTTTCTCAACGTTTATTTATTTATTTTTGGGACAGAGAGAGACAGAGCATGAACGGGGGAGGTGCAGAGAGAGAGGGAGACACAGAATCGGAAACAGGCTCCAGGCTCTGAGCCATCAGCCCAGAGCCTGACGCGGGGCTCGAACTCCCGGACCGCGAGATCGTGACCTGGCTGAAGTCGGACGCTTAACCGACTGCGCCACCCAGGCGCCCCTCTATTAATGTTTTAATGAACTACCATATTCTCTCCATAAGAGACCTAGAGGCTCTTGTGTTACAGGCTCTCATTTGATTTCTGATGCTGTGTCTATTATCACAGTAAACATACAGATGCATAAGTTTGTCAAGAAAAGAGCAGAAGGGGAAAAAAGAAGGCATCAGGGATTAAATTTTGAAAAGGAACAGATTGCCATGCTTTTTTATTGATGACAGTGATGAGATTTCAGAGTTAATGTCCCAAAGCAATGTCAACAGAGCAGCCCACAGGATAGGAGACAGGGGTGGTGTGGCTTCAGTCCAGGGCGCAGGGCTGTCATGTTGCATCTGTGTGAAGTCAGTCCAGGTCCTTGCAAAGCTGGTCACTACAGTGGCAGCTGGAACAAGAAATAAGTGAGGCTGAGAGACTCTGAAGCAATGCAGAAGAGAGTCTGATACACAGTGACTGATGGAAAATTCAGATCCAAATTCGTAGGTAACCAGTGCGGAGAAATATGCCACGCATTTTGTATATTAACTCCATCTGTTTTTAATTTATTTTTTTGTACCTTTGCACAAACTTCAATTTTTTGTTTGTCCTTGAGGCAAGCAGTGGTCTGCAACTAAAACTAGACGTATAACACCAAGAAAGGAAAGGAAAGAAAAACACTACTGATAAATACTATACTGTATATAGTATGTAAAGGGCAGGCAAAATTCAGTGTTGTATATGGCAAACAAAGAGAAAATTTTACATTTTGATATATTTGAGATATTTGGAATTCTCCCCACACAAACTTCTGGCATCAGGAGCTTCCTTCCCCTCTTATAGTCAAGGATATTTAATATACTGAAAATACCTTTCAGCTTTTACCTTTATATTTCTATTTTAGAAACTGAATCATTTTACTACTTGTGAAATATTATTGAAGTTTTTATTATATGTGTATATGAGGATATGAGTATAAAACTTATGGATACAAATAACATATCCACAGGGAAGGAGATTACATAAACTTTATTCCTTACCACTCCGATAAAACATGAAGTTGATGTTTGTATCATTTATTCTAATTGGCCTAATGCATATCTTAATGTATTACATTAAATAGAAAACCAGTTGCACTTAAATAATGGAACTGTCCTCATTAACAATGATCCAGAGAAGAAATTACATTTCATCAATTAGTTCTGCAGTTATTCCTAGGAAATGTAAGCTATTGCTGTGTGGGGTTTTTTGCATATTTAAATATTTATGATTGGTTTATAAATATTTATACTACAATAATTCTGTGGATTAAAAGCAAATGAAAACCTACTATAAATGGATACTAGGATTGACAATTAAGTGAACGGATGGTGGGTGGTAGGTGCCAGGTTTCTTGCTGTTGTAGTAGAAGATAACAGATAAGCAAGGAGAAAGGGCTAGAATGATCCATGTAGTACTGTATTAGAGTTGGACACAGTAGAATGAACCTATTTAGCTGAACATAGATTCAAATGGTTACATATGGAAATATGTATAGATATGTGTATATACATAGGACAGTATATACACACGTTGTGTCCTTTCTCCCTCAGCTAGAAGCAACTCACTAGCACTGAGCACAACTGGTGACCTATCCTGGTTGCTAAAAGCATTCTCAAGGAAAGGATCCAGGGCTCCTGGAGTTCTTGGAGAAAGGGTTGATAATCACACTGGGGCAGGAATTATACAAGATGAGACTGGAGCATTTTGTGGTGTCAGAGAGTGTAAGGAAATGCTAATTTCTTTAAAGTTTTTTTAATGTTTATTTTTTTATTTTGAGAGAGAGAAAGAGAGAGGGAGAGAGCATGAGTGGGGGAGGGGCAGAGAGAGAGAGAAAGAAAATCCCAAGTAGGCTCCATGCTGCCAGTGTGGAGCCCAATGCAGGGCTTGAACCTGGGAACTGTGAGATCATAATCTGAGCTAAAATCAAGAGTCAGATGCTTAACCGACCTAGCCACCCAGGCACCCAAGGAAATGCTAATTTTTTTTAATAAAAAGCAAAACCTTTGATGGGAGTATGTTAAAGGGACATAGGAGTCAAATGAAAAAGCTTCAAATGGTAAAAGCTGAGCAACAAAACACAGTTGTATTCGATTATAACCCTAAGTACAAAGTAGGTATCCATGAGTTCCATACTAATATAAATAAATAAGACTATAGTTCCACACTTTTAAGTGTTATGGGTTGAATTGTGTCCCCAAAACTTCGTATGGTAAGGTGCTAGCTCCCAATACCTCAGAATTTGACTTTATTTGGGAGTAGAGTCATTGTAAATGTAATTAAGATGAGATTCTACTGGAGTAGGGTGGGCTTCTAATCTAACATGACTAGTGTCCTTTCAAAATCAGGAAAATTGGACAAGATACAAACACAATGAGAAAACAGTGAACATGAAGGAAGACATGTGGACAATAATCATAGAGCAAATTCTCCTTCATCACCCTCAAAGGAGGACACCTTGCTGACTCCTTAATCTTGGACTTTCTTGCCTCCAGAACTTTGAAACATTATATTTCTGATATTTAAGCCAACCAGTTAGTGGTAGTTTGTTATAACAGCCCTAGCAACCTAATACAGTGACTTCCATTCAAAGCATAAGAGTATG
The DNA here is from genome assembly GCF_022837055.1 of Prionailurus viverrinus. Classification (NCBI taxonomy): domain Eukaryota; kingdom Metazoa; phylum Chordata; class Mammalia; order Carnivora; family Felidae; genus Prionailurus; species Prionailurus viverrinus. Next base: position 176,009,167 of record NC_062564.1, read on the forward strand.
GAAAAAGAGTAACTTTACAGTGGAGAGCCCTGACAAACACTGTCTCAGCCAGGTGATGAGGGTTGCCATCAACGGTTTTAAGTCACACTGATCATATTTACCCTTAATATGATGTGATGAAAAGTGCACTTAGTCATCCTCACAAAATCCTATAACCCCACTCTACTCCTAAGAAAAATGTCAGACAAGTCCCAATTAGGGACATTCTACAAAATACCTACGGGCGCCTGGATGGCTGAGTCTGTTGGCGACCAACTTCGGCTCAGGTTATGATCTCACAGCTCCTGAATTCGAGCCTTGCATCGGGCTCTGTGCTGACAGCTCAGAGCCTGGAACCTTCTTCAGATTCTGTGTCCCTCTCTCTGCCCTCCCCTGCTCACATTCTGTCTCTCTCTCTCTCTCTCTCTCAAAAGCAAATAAACATTAAAGAAAAAAAAAAACCAAACAAACCAAAAACCTAACCAGTATTTTCCAAGATTATCAAAGTCATCAAAATCAGGGAAAGTTGGAGGGACTGTCAAAGCCAAGAGGAGCCTGAGGCAGACATGATGACTAAATATAATGTGGTGTTCTGAATGGAATCCAAGAACAAAAAAAGGGCATCAGGTTGAAAGTAAGGAAGTTTGGATAACTTATGCACTTTAGTTAATAATATATCAATATGAATTATAACAAGTCTATCATATAAGATGTTGATAATAGGGAAAAACTGGGTATGGGTTATATAAGAAATCTCTGTATTCTCAACTTTTATATAAATCCAAAACTGTTCAAAAATAAAATGTTTATTTAAAAAATAAATGAAAGAAATGGATCAGTCTCATATCTGGTAACATCCTTAAAATTCATAAAACAAAGTAATGTGAAATACAGGTATATTTTACATGAAATTCAGTTCGCAATAATTCCCAACATGGTTATAAAAGCTAAAATGCACATTAAATAAAAAATAGTGTGATCATAAATTATTGACATAAATTGTTCAGTTCAGTGATGCAGAATGTATATTTCAAGCACAATCTCCAACAGTTTTTTAATCCTTTCAAAACTATACCTAATAAATTGTTTTCCCTGTCAGTTTATGAGGAATCATAATATTCTTTGATGTATTATTCTCAGACAGTCACATAAACAACTTGTGGTTCATTTCAGTTGAACAATTTTTTTTATGTTCTGCAGTAATGACTTAAAGGAGCAGAGTCAAGATTTATCAGTAATCTTTTTATCTTTTGTATTATAAGCAAAATCAAACGTGTCTAGGGATTTGGGGCAGACTTGCTCTGTCATTCCTTTCCTTGTCAATTTCAAGTTATCACTTCTTAAAATGAACAGAAGTCAAGTAGACCATTTGGAAAAACATCTGAGGCAATGAAATACTGAGTCGTGTGTGGCATATTAATTTTCCCAATAGGACAGCACTTCTTTTTTTCTTTCATTTTTAGCTTCTCCTCTATGTGTGGAGACATTAAGATCTACTCTTGGGGCACTTGGATGGCTCAGTCGGTTAAGCATCTCCAACTGTTGATTTCAACTCAGGTCGTGATCTCATGGTTCATGAGATCAAGCCCTGCATCAGGCTGCACGCTGATGGTGTGGAGTCTGCTTGGGGTTTTCTCCCTCCTTCTCTCTTTGTCCCTCCCCCCGCTTGTGCTTTCTCTCAAAATAAATAAACATTAAAAAAAAAAAAAGATCTACTCTCTCTTAGCAACTTTCAAGTATATAATATAATCACTATGTTGTACATTACATCCCCAAACCTTATTTATCTTATAAGTGAAAGTTCATATCCTCTCACCGACATTCTCTCCATTTCCTCCACTGCCAATCCTTGGCAACCACCATTCAACTCTCCATTTCTAAGTTCAGCTTTTATCCCCTGCTTTTTGTAAGTTCATGTTATGTCACTTCAGATTTACAAAAGACCTACATTAGTACCTGTTTTCACTAACTGCAAGAAATATGAAGAGGATTTTTGTTTTTACCAAAAAAAAGTGAAAAGCAAAACCTGGGTTCAGTATTTGTTTTGCAGGGAGCCACATTGGGGGCTTGGCTGAGCAGTGAGAGGGATCCACCAAGCTCCTTCCTGGGAACCTCACTCAACATCTCAGCATCAAGCCACCATAGCTTTGAACTGTGTCTGTGAGCATCTGTGCTTTATCTCAGTTTATTTTGTGCATCTATTTGCAGGAGTTATCTGAAGGTCTCAGGAAAGCCTAAGAGAGATTATTTTTTAGGTCTGGGAATGCTCAAAATTTTTCCATATGAATTAATGATAATCACTTCTTCACTTTATGCTGCTTTAGTTTATGCATGTATCATAAGAATATTCTACATTCAGATGGCAGGGGAAACCTATATAAGTAAGATCATGTAATATTTGTCTTTTGCTGTCTGCCTCATTTCACTTAGCATGATGCCCTCAAGACCCATCTGTGTTGTCACAAATGGCAGGATTTCCTTCTTTTTTAATGCTGAATCGTATTCCATTATACACAAATGAACACACATACAAAATACACATACACACTACATTTTCTTTATCCATTCAGGTTGCTTTCATGTCTTGGCTATTGTGAACAAGGCTGTAGTGAATGGGGGCGGTACAGATATCTCTTCAAGATAGGGACAATAATTCTTAAAAAGAGATTATAAATACTTTTACTGAAAATTCTGTGGGAATAAATAATTGCCGTCTTCTTCCCACTTTATTCATAATCAGCGTTCTTTTTTTTTTAAGTTTATTTATTTTGAGAGAGAGAGCAGTGTGAGCAGGGGAGGGGCAGAGAGAGAGAGGAGAGATTGAATCCCAAGTGGGTTCTATGCTGTCAGCACGGAACCCAAAGTGGGGCTGGATCTCACAAACCCTGAGATCATGGCCACCCAGGAGCCCCAGCATTCATTTCTTGTGGATGAATCTGGCCAAGTTAAACCAGTGGAAAATGTGTCAATTTGAATGTTTTGGAATAAGAGAGTTATTATAGGAAGTAGACCTTAGACAATTGTTGGAAAATATAGATCCAGAAAAGGGGTTGGATCAGAGGTTGAGTCACCAACCAGTAAATCAGAGAAACTACGTACTACCAGTGATAGATTAGAACCATAAAAGGTGAGCTTGTGGAGAAGCCTATGAGAAGCTATTGCTTCTAAATAGCTATTGAATCAATGAGTCCACAGCCAAGTGCCTGGGGAGAGCCAAGGTCACTGTTGGCCCTGGCCAGGAGTCTGGAGACCTCATTGGATAAAGAGCAAGCACCTAAGTGAATGCCTGTCACCATATATGATTGGGAACAGACCTTCAGAGAATAATAGATGCTGCTTTATTTCTGCATTCCAAGTGCACATATGTCATTTTGATGAACTCTAATTTGAAAGAATATAAGGAAATATAGCTCCTAGCCTAATGAAGTTCACTACAGTAAATGTCATATGTATACTCTGTCCTTGTAAAAAATTAGATAAAACTATGAAGTGTGTCTGTGCTTAAAATCTTAGTTTATGTATGTTCAGGATATTAGAACACATCTTTGGCTTTTTTAAAAGGTTTTGGATTCTAGTTAGTTAACATACAGTGTTATGTTAGTTTCAGGTGTACCATATAGTAATTCAACAATTCCATACATTACCCTGTGCTCATTATGACAAGTGCAGTCCTTAATCTTCATCATCTATTTAACTCTTCCCCCCACCCCCTTTCCCTGTGGTAACCATCAGTTTGTTCTTTATAATTAAGCGTCTGGTTTTTTTGTCTCTTTGTCTCTTATTTTTTTCGTTTTGCTTATTTGTTTTGTTTCTTAAATTCCATATATGAGTGGAATCATATGGTATTTGTCTTACTCTGACTGACTTATTTTGCTGAGTATTGTATTCTCTAGCTCCATCCATGTTGTTTCAAATAGCAAGATTTTATTCTTTTTATGGCTTAATAATATTCCATTATATATATAAATATATAAAACTTCTAATCCATTCATCTATCAATGGATACTTGAGCTATTTCCATATCTTGGACATTGGAAATAATGCTGCTATAAACATAAAGGTGCATGTATCCCTTTTAATTAGTGTTCTTGTATTCTCTGGGTAAACACTCAGTAGTGTGATTGATTGTTGGATCATAAGGTAGTTCTATTTTCAATTTTTTGAGGAATCTCCCTACTGTTTTCCAGAGTGGCTGCACCAATTTGCGTTCCCACCAACAGTGTAAGAGGTTTCCCCTTTCTCCACATCTTTGTCAGTACCTCTTGTTTCTTGTGTTGTTGAATTTAGCCATTCTGACAGGTGCGAGGTAATATATCATTGTAGTTTCAATTTGCATTTTCCTGATGATAAGTGATGATGAGCATCTTTTTATGTGTCTGTTGGCCATCCAGATATCTTCTTTGGACAAATATGGCACAAAGAAATCAGATGTTCCATGCTCATGGATTGGAAGGACAAATATAGTTAAAATGTCTATATTACCTGAAGCAATCTACACATTTAATGCAATCTATCAAAACACCAATAGCATTTTTCACAGAAGTAGAACAAACAATCCTAAAATTTGTGTGGAACTACAAAAGACCCCAAATTGCCAAAGAAAACTTGAAAAAGAAATGCAAAGCATCATATTCTGGACTTCAAGTCATATTACAAAGCTATAGTAATCAAAACAATATGGTCCTGGCAAAAAAATAGACACATAGATCAATGAAATAGAATAGAAAATCCAGAAATAAACCCATAATTATATGGTCAATTAGTTTTTGACAAAGCAGGAAAGAATATCCTGTGGAAAAAAGAGAGTCCCTTCAACAAATGGTGTTGGGAAAACCAGACAGCAACATGCAGATGAATGAAACTACACCATTTTCTTACACCATACACAAAAATAAGCTCAAAATGGACTAAAGGCCGAAATGTGAGGCAATAAAAATCCTAGAAAAGAACGCAGGTAGTAATTTTCCTGACATTGGCTATAGCCAACTTCTTTCTAGGTACATCTCCTGGGGCAAGGAAGAAAATAAAAAATAAATTATTAGGACTACATCAAAATAAAAAGCTTCTTGTTGGAATGAGCCCTGGGTTTTATACGTAAGTGATGAATCACTAAATTCTATTCCTGAAACCATTACTACAGTATATGTTAACTAACTTGGATTTAAACTTAAATAAATAAATAAAGTTAGTAAATAAAAAAATAAAATAAAAATAAATAAAAAGCTTCTGTATAGTGAAGGAAACAATCAACAAAACTAAAAGGCAAACTATGGAATGGGAGAAGATATTTGAAAATGACATATCTATTAAATATACATCCAAAATACATGCAAACTATATACACAAAATATGCAGTATATAAATATATAAAAATATCAACACTCAAAAAACAAATAATCCAATTTTAAAATGGGCAGAACACATAAACAGACATCTTTGGCCTTTTAAGTACCAGAATACATCCTCTTTTAGACAACTGAATGGACCTAGATAATGTTATGTTTAGTGAGGACCATACACGTTGAGATCTCACAATACTGCCGTTTCATGAATGTTCTCATCAAAAAGGTAAGAAAGAAAATAAGAAACACTACTGGAACTGCTATGACCATGTGAATGTCTGAGTGAAATCAGCAGATATAGCTGTGGACAAAACACTATTATGTAGTGGAAATGTCTATGGATAGATCAGAGGACACGAAGGCAAATTAGTAGCCTGCAGTTAGCAGTGGAGGGCCGAGGAAGTCCCAGAACACAAACTGGTATCGTCGGAGACAACATCAACAGTGTGTAAATGCTATGACTATGTTGATCATCATAGACTTCAAATAGGCTGTGACTGCAGCTTAGCTCCTTTGCTTCCTGGTTACTGGACCCTGATCAGTCCTGCTAAGCCTTACTTTTTTCATTCTAGAATTGTATAAAACTTGCCAAAAGAGAAACTATCTCAAAAGTTGTTATTAAGAAGAATAATAAATGTTTGTAAAAACCCAGCACACAATGTCCAGCACGGAGTAAGTCCTCCATAAACATAAGCTCAGTGCAGGCAGGAATTTTTATCTGCTTTGTTCATTAGTAAATCCTCAGCATCAGGCACTTAGTCAGCCTTTAAGATAATTAATTAATTAATGGCATCTGCTTGTATTGCTGTTTTGTATTTGTTGTGAATGTGAGGTGATGAGGTGGACAATACTCCTAAGGACAGATATCACATTTTTTTAAATTCTCAACCCACCTAGGTGTTTAAAGGAATTTAGAGGAGATAGATTTGCTGTTGGATTTTCGATATAACGGGGTCTCTACATTCTGAGTGGAGTCGGTCTTTCTTTTAGCATTCTTATTCCTCAAGAGCACTCCCCACCAAAAACCCTTCACATGAATGCTCTCTTAAAGCCTTGTGGTGGTCACTTTAGATTTTTACTTCTGACCTCGGGCACTGTAGCATCTCTTTGCTGAACAAAATGCTGTTATTTCCCAGCTCTCAGAAGCTATTTTATAACACTTGCAGTCATGTGTCATGCTGCCTTCTTTTTTTTTCCTGTTAGCTCCTAGGAATAGCAAATGCCATCGTTGTTTCATGTTACCCTTGCAATATCTTGCATATAAAGTGGGGACAGAGTGTGCCATTCTAAAGGCTACAGCCATTTCTACAGTCTGGGGTGAATGTCAACATCCTCCCTTTGCCCTTATAGGGAGTGGTGAACTGAAAATGCACATGATTCTGATAGAGCTGTTGCTGTGTATGTAATCACGCAAAAGGCTCTGCTTAGTTTGAATTGAGTTAGTCTTTGCAGAGATTTTTCTGCTTTTAAGATACATGGATTCTCTCTGGTAAGGACAAGTAGTGAGGGTGAAATTAAAAGCTGAGAGAAAAATGAATTCACCCCAAAGAGAGAGTCAAGCCCCAAGTTGTTCCAAGTAATATGGAAATAAGCCAGCACCTGAGAAAGATGTGACTCATAGAAGAACTTGAATCAAAGAGAACAGCCAATACATTAGAGAAAGAACATTATCAGAGAGCCAATGTTTAACCTTTTCTTTTCTACATTACAGTTTCCTTCCGTTTAAGAAAAACTCCCTGGTCAAACTGCCTGTTACAAAAGCCTGAATTAATCACTTATTAGTTATATGTCTTTGGGAGTTCATATATCCTCTCAATGCTTCAGTGTTTTATCTAGAAAATGGGGATAATAACGGCTATGTCATAGGATTGGTGGGATAATTAAGTGACTACACACACACACACACACACACACACACACACACACGTGTCTCATCCTAGCAAGTGCTGACTATGAGGTTATTATTATTACCAGCAATGTGATTATCCCCAAGAGCTAATAAATTCTTAAACATGAGAGCATTGCTCTAGCTGTGTTTAGGCACCTTCGTCCATGTTTTGGGGTGAAGCATGCTCAGGAATAAGAAAGTAGTGAGAGACAGCTGGAGGTATTCTGTAAGGGAGAAAAAGCAGTGACAAGCAAGACAGGGTGGCTTTTGAGGACACATAAGGAGTGATCTCAAAAAAACTTGGGAAGAGAATTAGACTTTCTAGAATTAGACTCCTATATTCAGTATGGGAGTTCACATATTGTTGTATGTATATTTAAAGTAACAAATACACTAGAGGCCTAGAGAAGTTGGGACACTAAGGTTTTATTATTTTAATTAAGATTTATTTATGTCACAAACATTATTTATTGACCACCTGTGTGAGCCTGACACTTTAGTAAGTGTTGCACATACAGCTAGAACTTAGATTTGTTGGGGAGAAACATAATGAGCAAGTAAACAGATGTATAAGATATTTACAAATCATGATAAGGTCAATGAAAGTGCATAATGATAGAGAGTAATTTCTGAGTACATATTAAGGTTATCAGGAAAGGATTTTCCTTTTTTTTTAAACTTTTGTTCATTTTTGAGAGGGGGAGGGGCAGACAGAGGGGGACAGAGGATCCAAAGTAGGCTCCATTTTGACAGCAGAGAGCCCAATGCAGGGCTCAAACTCAGGAACCATGAGATCATGACCTGAGCCAAAGTCAGATCCACCAGGTGCCCCTATCAGGAAAGGATTTTCTGGAAGGAAAAAAAAAAAGACTTTAGCTGAAATGTAAAATATGTAAAAGAGAAAGTCAATAAAAAGCCAAGAAAATAGTTAACCAGGCAGAAGGAATAGCAGTGCAAGTTCCTGAAGCACAAGAAAAGCTCGGTTTCAGGATACAGAAAGGAAGCCAGTCTGGTTGGAGTTCGGTGTGGCAGGAAGGGTGGTAGGAGATGATGCAGCCAAGAAAGACAGAATCCAAGTCAGATTCAACCTGGAATATAAGGGTAAGGATTGTGGATTGTGTTCTAAAATAAAGAGAAATCATTCATAGGTTTTAAGTGGGGAAATGAAATAATAGGCTTTATGATGTAAAAATACTGTAGATGAATTTTACATATTTCTAAAGCAAATCTCTCCACCTTTGCCTTCGATCAAGATGTCAAGTTTTCCTCTCTAGTGGAACACACACAGATACACTGATTTTTTCCCCGTCCATCTTTAAAAAACAAACAAAAAAACTATCAACCCTTCTTCCTACTTCAGTTATCATATTTCCCTCATTTACTTTACATTATAAAGAAGGAAAATGACTGAATGGGAGAATATATTTGCAAATAATATATCTGCTAAAGGGTTAGTATCCAAAATATATTTTAAAAAACTTATGTAACTCAACACCAAGAAAAACAAAATCCTACTAAATTATGGGCAGAAGACATGAACAGACATTTCTCCAAAGACAGAGATGGCCAACAGACACATGAAAAGATGTTCAACATCACTTATCATTAGGGAAACACAAGTGCAAACTATAATGATATATATCACCTCACAACAGTCAAATGGCTAAAATAAAAAAAATACAAGAAATACATGTTGGTGATGATGTGGAGAAAAAGGAACAATCTGTCATTGTTGGTGGGAATGCAAACTGGTGCAGCCACTGTGGAAAATATTAGGGAGGTTCCTCATAAAATTAAAAATATAAATACCATATGATCTAATAATTCCACTACTGGATATTTAGCCAAAGAATATGAAAACACTAATTTGAGAAGATACATGCACCCCTATGTTTATAGCAGCATTGTTTACAGTAGCCAAATTATGGAAGCAGCCCAAGGGTCCATTGACAGATCAATGATAAAGAAGATGTGGTATATATACATATATATGTGTGTACACACACACACACACACACACACACACACACAATGGAATATTACTCAGCCATAAAAAAAGAAATGAAATCTTGCCATTTGTAATATCATTGATGGATCTAGAGGATATAATGCTAAATTAAATAAGTCAGAGAAAGAAAAATACCATATGGTTTCACTTATATGTAGAATTTAAGAAACAAAACAAAGAAAGAAGAGACAAACCAAAAAACACTCTTAATTATAGAGAACAAACTGATGGTTACCAGAGGGAAGGTAGGTGGGGATGAAATAGGTGATGGGAATTAAGATTGCCCTTTTCATGATAAGCACTGAGTAATGAATTGCTGAATCAGTATATTGTATGCATGAAACTAATGTAACACTGTATGTTAACATGATAACTATACTAGAATTAAAATTAAAAAGAAAATGATTTGAAAGTTGTCTGTACTCTCTGCAGTTTAGCTACTTCCATTCTCTCTCTCTTTTTTAACTGAATCATGCATCACTGACACACAATGTTATATTAGTTTCAGGTGTATAACATAATGATCCAACAATTCTAGGAGTGCCTGGGTGGCTCAGTAAGTTAAGCATTTGACCTTTGATTTCAGTTCAGGTCATGATCTCATGGTTCCGGAGATTTTGCCCCATCGGGCTCTGTGCTCTGTCAGTATAGAGCCCGCTTGGATTCTCTCTCTTCCTCTCTCTCTGCCCCTCCCCTATTCTTTCTCTCTCAAAATAAATAAGCTTAAGAAAATAATGACACAACAATTCTATACATTACTCAGTGCTCACTATGTTAAGTATAGTCACCATACAACATTATTGCAATATTATTGACTATATTCTTTATGCTGTACTTTCCATTCCTGTGACTTATTTTATAACTGATAGTTTATACCTCTCAGTCCCCTTCACTCACCTTCTCTCAATCTCAATCTGAGTAGATTTTCAACTGCACCACTCTGCTCTTTGTCATGGACGTCAATGACATCACTGAAGCTACTTTGTCTGTTCTCAGGCTTTGTCTCAGTTGACCTATTAGCATCCTTTGCCATTGTTTATGCCATCTCCTTCTAGAAGCCTCTTCATCATTGGCTCCCAGGATACCACACTCTCCTGGTATCCCTCCCACTTTTCTGGATCTTCAGCCACTTTTGATAGTTCCTTCTCATTCTCTAAATGTTGGCATCTCCTGTACCGTTTCTGTATTCTATATAGAGAATATATTCTCTATTCTGTTCTATATATTCTGCCTTTTCTATTCAACACTCGTTTCATTATTTGATCCATTCTCATGGTTTTTAAATATCATCTGTATTCTGAGGTCTCTCACATTTATATCTCCATCTTGGACCTCTAACCCTAAACTTTAGACCCTCATATATAACTGTCTACTTCACAACTGTGATGTCTAATAGGCATCTGAAACTTAATATGTTACAAACATTGCTCCTACTGTCCATCCCCCTCAAAAGAAACAGCCTCATTATTTCAGTTGTGTGAGCCAAAAACTCGAGGTCATTTTTGATACCTTTTCTCTTTCTTCATCCAATTTATTGGCAAAATATATTCACGGTTTCACTAGTTATTACCTACACTGCTACTACCCTAAAAAAATCACCATCATCTCTTTCTTGCCTCCTTACAACTAGCTCCTAACAGATATCTCTAGTTTTGTTTGTGTCCTCCTAAATATATTCCAAATACAGCAGCCACAGTGGTACTTTTTAAACAAAATTCATGTCATATCAATCCTCTCGTGACTTTAGTGGCTTCAGTGGCTTCCCTTAGCACTAAAAAGCCAAAGTTCTTTGTTTTCCTGTAAGTTAGAATGCCATGCGTGATCTGACCTTTTTGGAAATCTCTAAATACTTGTTCCTCATTTACTTTTCTCCAACCATTATGAGTCCCTTGCAGTTTTTCAAATATTCCAGGCAATGTTTATACTTTAAGGGCTTTGTACCCACTCTTTGCACTGAGTGGACAGTTCTTCACATAGACATTCGCATGGATAGTTCACTAGCTTGATACAGACAGTTATCAGTCAGAAAACTTAAGAATATTAAATGAAATGTCTTGATGAAAGACATTAAGCCTTTTAACAGAGAATATTCAATGTAGAATTGGTGAAGCAGGTGTTGAAGGACAGGAACAGCCAAAGGCAACAGTAAGGTTAACACTAGATATAAAGGCAGGAGGCAGCTAATACCTCTACAACTAGAAGAAACAAATGCAAGGGTGCAGAGTTCTCAGAATCTAATAGCTCAGGGGAGTGGACATGGAGTCAAGGCTCAGACATCTGAAGAGGGGACACAGATCAGGTGGCTTGGGGACCTTGGGAGTTCAGAGGAGTCCTATAAGGCTTGGTCTCATATCTCAGAGGAAGAACTGTTGCCTATCTGCATTGATGCCTCAGAGGATCGATCCAGTGAAGTACCTGGAGAACTGAGACCTGGTTCTCTGAGATGGGAGCTCTCAGGAATCAGAATGAGACTGATTCTAAAAGTGCCGATAAAAGTTAAGGACTGGAATCAACTATTTCTTCCAGGGTGAAAGGGCCATTTCTAGAGTGATGCTGACAGGAGCAGAAAGCAACTAGGAAAAAAAGAAACCCCCCTTTCCTACTGCCACATTTCAGTCTCTTCCTAGTGAACTCTACTGGAAGAAATGGTAAGAAACCAGCTGACAATGGAAAAAAATATAGCTTGCAGAGTCCCAAACATCATATGCAGCATATAGAATCAGAATCACTTATTTCTGGATTCTGTGGAATGCCTGATTCAGTGGACTTCAAATAAACACCAAAAATCTATGTTTTTAAGGCATCCAATTGAAGTTCAGCTAGATTTGGAAAACACCGATCGGGAACAAACATTTTGTTTTGTAATGAGGAAACTGAGCAAGAGAAACGGGTCTTATGGTCTGTGATGTTTATTTTATGTGTCAGTCTCACCGGGCTATGGGGTTCCCAGATATTTTTTAATGTTTCTGTGAGGATGTTTTGGGATGAGTTTACTATTGAAATTGGTAGCCTGAGTGAAGCAGACGGGCCTCAGCAATGTGGACGTGCCACGTCCAATCAGTTGTTCTATTCAGGCCCAGATATAACAGAAAGGCTGACCTCTCCTCAAATAAGAGGAAAATCCTCCTTCCTGAGTGCCTTTGAGTGGGGACATTGGCTTTTTCCTGCCTTTAAACCATAACTGAAACAACAGCTCTTCCTGAGTCTCGAACCTGAAGGGTTTGGGACTAAATCTATACCATTGGCTCTCCTAGTTGTCGGTTCTTTATACTTGGACTAGAACTACACCATGAGCTCTCTTGCAGCTCCAGCTAGATAAATGCAGATATTGGAACATGTCAGTCTCCATACATGTATGATCTGATTCTCGTAGTACATCTTTCTGTATATACATCCTATTAGTTCTGTCTCCCTGGAAAATCCTGACTAATAAATGGTCTGTAACTCTGACATTCTGACTAAATGCAATATATATAATATATTAATTATTAATTAATAATAATTAAATATTAAATAATATTAAATATTTATTAGATGTTGATGCTAATAATATTAAATATTAATTATTAATATATTATATATTAAATATATAATATATGTATGAAGACCTAATAAGAATACTATCCTAAAAATTTGCCATCAACAGTCACTGCTTGTTTAGCATGGAGCACTTGGTCTTCCATTATTGGTTTATTGACCCACTGAATATAAACTCTGTGTTTCACATTAGCTTGAATGAAAACATAATCACATATATTAGATCATAGTGATTCATTTTTTCCCCAAATATTTAGGAGATGGCCAATAAGGTAACACAAAACCTAGTTCTTAACCCAATGATGTCTATCAAGTTGCTAAGGATCTTGAAGAGAAAGGTAATAGTAAACTGCTAAACTATGGGAATGATGTAAAGCTTATAAATAATGTAGCTGACAGCAAAGGGGAAAAATGGATTAAACATAATCTTCAGGGAGGTGGGGTGGGAATTTATTCAGAAAGAACAATGTAGGATTCAATATGAAAAAAAGTCCCTAATGAATGTAGTATTAAATGAAGAAAAAAAATCCAGTAAGATATGAGCAACCTTAGACCAGGAAGTGACTGTCCTTTTCCATGTGTCTGTGGAAAAGCTTCTCTTTCTGAAGTTTTGTTGGGGAATAATAGCATTTCTTCTGTATAAACCACATGTCATAAATCTATATGATTTATTTTTTTAAATACCCAGACTATTAATCAAAGAAACAAAATCGATGCCAATGAAAGCCATCCTAAATTTATCCTGTCCTCCATACATAGCATACTTACTAAACTATAAAGGCTAGCATACCAATGGAGAATAATTAGAACAACTATATATTTTTTTTAATTTTTTTTTCTTTTTTTTCAACGTTTTTATTTATTTTTGGGACAGAGAGAGACAGAGCATGAACGGGGGAGGGGCAGAGAGAGAGGGAAACACAGAATCGGAAACAGGCTCCAGGCTCCGAGCCATCCGCCCAGAGCCTGACGCGGGGCTTGAACTCACGGACCGCGAGATCGTGACCTGGCTGAAGTCGGACGCTTAACCGACTGCGCCACCCAGGTGCCCCAGAACAACTATATTTTAAGGTTAAGATACAAATCTAGGAATATCTGTTTACTTCTCTTCCTGATTGCTTCTCTTCTCCTAAAGGTATTATATATCTGATCCCTTCTCTTTCCCTTGAATATATTAAAATATTAACTATTTTTATTAAACTTGTTATTTCTTAAAAAAATGTAGATGCTTCTTAGTGTTATAAGCCTTTGGGAATTTTTCTTTGAGTTTCATACACTATTGTTATTCTACTGACAACAATAAGCAGAAAAACACATGCACAGGACTTTGCATGACATCTGCTGGTTAAGAGTGTACATGATACAAATGTTCATTTTTTTTTTTCCAAATACATCAATGGTAACTTCCCCAAGGCTACCCATGTAAGGACAGTTCTCACAGGACTGGGAGGCTCCCTTTCACCCAAAGTGTCCCATAGACACATTCTTTATTTTTTTTAAGTTTCTTTTTTTTTTTTTTTTTTTTTTTTTTAGAGGGAGAGAGCACAAGCATTGAGGGAACAGAGAGAGAGAGAGAGAGAGAGAGAGAGAGAGAGAAATCCCAAGAAGGTCTGTACTGGCAGAGCCCAAAGAGGCTCAATCTCAAGAACTGTGAGATCATGACCTGAGCTGAAATCAAGAGTTGAACGCTTAACTGACTAAGCCACCTAGGCACCCCCACCTAGATCCAGTCTTTATACCACAGTTTCATTTTACACAAATAAATATTAATAAATAAGGAAAGAGAGTTTGATTGGGACATCCTAATGGCACTTATCTCATTATTTTCTGAACACTATGGCATTTATTCTGAAATATTAACCTATCTAACTGGCAAATGAAGCTGGCTTAAAAGTTAGTGAATGACCTGGGTACCTGGGTGGCTCAGTTGGTCCACTGTCTGATTTTGGCTCAGGTCATGATTTCATGGCTGGTGGATTCGAGCCCCACATCAGGCTCTGTGCTGACAGCTTAGAGCCTGGAGGCTGCTCCAGATTCTGTATCTGCCGCCCCCCCCCCCCGCCCCTTCCCTGCTCACACTCTGTCTCTCTGTATCTTAAAAATAAATAAACATTTAAAAATTTTTAAATAAAAAAGTTAGCGAATGACTGAATGCAGGCAGTGAGTTCTAGTAACACAGGAATGTGGGAGGGTTGATAACTTGGAAGAGATCAACAGTGATCTGTAGCCCTCATCAGCCCAATGTGTTTAACATTACCTTTCATTTTACTACTAGAAGATTATATCTTCCCTCTATTAATATGTAAATAATATAATGGATACATTTGCAACATAATTTGAATTATTTTTATGCTGGTAACTCTCCATTTGCCTGAGATCCAGTCCCTGAACTCTGCAGTCCCAGGTATTGATCACAGCAGTCTGTATCAGTCAGGCTCCCTTGCTGGCTGGCTTCTTAGTCTGGCCAATGGGAGGCACCAGCATGAGAACAGGTGACAGGAGGAGGTAGATCATCATGGTCTTTTTCCTTACTGCCTCCCTGCTTGGGTTCTGGGTCTTTGGCAGGAGCTGCGTCTCTCCATGAGCATAGCTCCTTATCCAAAGCCTCTTCCTTTAGGATTCAGGAACTTGTCATTGTTAGTTCTGAATTCCCCCACCATCCTTGGTTATGCCCGTAGCTTTAATCATGCCTCTTTAAGTAGTGGCTTCAATAATGGCTGTTTATTTAAACCCTATCTTTATTTGCCTGGACCTTGAATAATCTCTTTTTAAAAGAGACCCACTTTACATGAAGGGGAAGAAGCATAAGAACGATAAGAGGAATATAAGAAGGAAGAAGGGCAATAAAAGGTCAAGAGGCTACAAAGGTGGAAACAATACTGATTTTATTTGGCCATGGGCTTTCCCAAAATGGCGACATTTGGTTATGTGAAAGTCTCTACCCTTCAAATTAATGTTTTGTGCCTGGAATAATTTTTCTGTATTGCTCTATTAGCACTTAAGCTCTATGAGAGCCTGGTAGTTTTAGGGTTTTTTTGTTGTTGCTTTTTGATTGTTTTGTCCACTAATAACCAACTGTCTAGAGCTGAGCTCATAGTAGCTCATCAGTATGTATTTATTAAATTGAAGAAGTAACTATTATTTTTTGAATGCATAAATTAATAAATGGATGGATGGATGAATAATCACTGACTGACTCTCTATTTTCTTCAAATGGCCTGCATATCCTTGGATACCATCCTACTTCTTGAGGACACAGTGGTATACACTAAGGTCGTGCTGAAGAAAAACAGGGGACTCTGAAGAAATGAGCTGTAATAAGCAAGGGTTCTATGTAAATACATTTAACCTAGTAAATACATTATTTTTTTAAATTTTTTTTCAACGTTTATTTATTTTTGAGACAGAGAGAGACAGAGCATGAATGGGGGAGAGTCAGAGAGAGGGAGACACAGAATCCAAAACAGGCTCCAGGCTCTGAGCTGTAAGCACAGAGCCCGACGCGGGGCTCGAACTCACGGACCGTGAGATCATGACCTGAGCCGAAGTCGGCAGCTTAACTGACTGAGCCACCCAGGTGCCCCCCTAGTAAATACATTATACAGCAATAAAGCAATAAATTAAACTTCCTGGTTACTGCAAAGATTAAAAACATGCTTATTTATTAATTACAATGGAAAGTTTTATGAAGATAATTGAATCTCCTGTCTTTTGGTTAAGTTACTTCTCTATGTTTCTATTCATGTATTTAACAGGATACAGCAGAATATAATGGTTATGAACAGTGATGTGCTAATAAGTGTTTAACACAGTTTCTCCAAGAGCAAAACATGAAAGCCAATTTATTCCATTAACTGATTTCTGTAGTGTGAATACTGCCACTAAACTCTTACTTTTACATTGCTGCCATAGCAATTTCTTTCCCAAACTGCATCTCATTGGCCCTACTTTTGTTTTTACTTCTCTTTCTTTGACTACAGGTGGGAAAGATTCTTCACTTTTAAAGATTCACACAATTAGATAATTTGCCTGGATAAACTAGGATAATCTCCCCAGTGTCCTTAACTTTAATGACATCTACAAATTCCACTTTGCCATGTAAAGTAAGGCATTTACAAATTTCAGGGATTAGGATATGGACAACTTTGGGAGACCATTATTCTGTCTAAAACACCCATCATAGCCAGATTCAAGTTACCAATTGGCTCACAAAATTCCTGGTAATCTAACAATGAGCTTGTAAACCAAAAAGAACTAGTTTTTGCTATCAGAACTTTATTATCAGAGCATGAGCTCTAGAGTCAAATGCCTGGATTTGAATCTTGATCCTGCAGTATACCAACTATGTAACTGAGCAAGTTACTTCTACATATCTCTATCCCTATCTGCATAATTACAATAAAAAGGTAGTATTTCATTGCATATTTGTGAGAATTTATAACAACAAAGATAATACATGTAAAGTATGTAATTAGAAAATTTAAGTACAGTACTTGATATATGTTAACTATTGTTATATTTGTATAATTTTTTTTCATTTCATCATTGAGATTAAGAGAATAAATATTCCTTATTGCAGTATACTAAAATAGTAAAGCCCCATATATATAGTGATCAAAAACTTGGAGACTCAAAGCACTTGTTTTCTTCCCAAAGAACATGTAATTTATGTTCATAATAATTATTCTAAAATTTATCAAGAGGTTCATGGACCTTCTGAAATTTCAAAGAAAGATGCAATCAATTTGGCAGTGTTGAGTTCCTTCCACTTTATGCTAGACAAGTTCTTGGATACACCGTTATTAAAATTTTCTAGTAACTACACTATCAAGACTCAAGAAGAAAAAAGGACCCTAAAGTAGACAGTAAAATTAGAGTAAAATGGTAGTTTAGCTAGTTTCTTCCTTGGAAGAAAGAACTAGTTCAATATACTAGAGTTTATTCCTCTCAGTTTAGACATGGTGAAATAGGAGGGAGAGGCTGAAGGAGGCAGGGAAGAATACTCTTCCAGGTTCTACAAAATTCTGACAAAACATTATCTTGAGCAAAAGCTGAATTACAACATTTTGCATATTTGACAAGAAGTCAGGGAAATCACCTTCTGTTTCTTGCAAGACTTCTGACCAAATAAAGTTTCCTTAAGGATTTTCCTCAA
This sequence comes from Prionailurus viverrinus, assembly GCF_022837055.1. Classification (NCBI taxonomy): domain Eukaryota; kingdom Metazoa; phylum Chordata; class Mammalia; order Carnivora; family Felidae; genus Prionailurus; species Prionailurus viverrinus. Next base: position 176,027,076 of record NC_062564.1, read on the forward strand.
ATATCCAAAATATTTTGTGTCTTTGGAGCCATCACAAGACTTCCAGATGAGGTAAAATTCATTTATTTAATTGTTTAACAAGTACATATTATGAAGATGCAGAAATTATTCATTAAAAAAGCCAGAATAGGACACGGGATGTATGAGGCTCAGATGGAATATGCAAGTGTGCTTATATTCCAGCTGGATCCTAAATCTATTTGACCTAAATGTGGAGAGTGGTTTCTCAGTTACCCAAGGTCATGGAGCGGCATTTATTCTCTGTTCATTCCATGTGACAGATATAGAAATATGTGGAAGAGCTCCCTCTCTCTCTACCCCTCCCCCACTCATGCTCTGTCTCTCTCTCTGTCTCTCTCTCTCTCTCTGTCAAAAATAAATAAACATTAAAAAAGGTGTGGGGGGGCGCGCCTGGGTGATTCAGTCAGTTGAGTATCTGACTTTAGCTCAGGTCATGATCTTGCAGTCCATGAGTTTGAGCCCCGCATCGGGCTCTGTGCTGATAGCTCAGAGCCTGGAGCCTGCTTCGGATTCTGTGTCTCACTCTCTCTCTCCCCATCCACTACTTGTGCTCTGTCTCTCTCTCCCAAAAATAAATAAACATAAAAAATAAATAAATAAATACATGGGAGAGGCATCCCTGATGCCTTAAAGTTTATGATTGACGTGGGAAACGTATGAAAAATGTACTCTTGGGAGATCTAAGTCATGTTAAAGGAAAAGTCCAACAATCATAAAATTAGAAAGATCTGGTAAACTTCATTCAGTGATTCATGAATTGAGAAGCATCCAGTCTAGAAAATTAAAAAGAGCTTCCGAGGGTTGTATAAAGTGAGAGAATGTTATAGTGCAATGTGAGAAGGAACCAGGAAGTTATAGTGGTCATTTGCTGATTGGTTAAAGGAAGGTCACTTTCCTTATATGGCACTCACATGGAGGTCTTGGAGCAGGTCAGGTAACCTGTGCTAAGCAGATAAGCCTAGGCCTTCCTTTTTAGGGGAGAGCAGAACATAGAAATTTAACTAATTTCCTCTGGTCTGTGATGTAGGGCTTAGCATAAGTGACTCTATCTTGAGTCCAGTCTGGACACTAAGAGTAATAACAAAGAAGTGGTCCAAAAAGTCACAAAGTGGCATAGGATTAAATGGAGAAACGGGTGATAGAAACAAGTATGAGTTCAGAGGAGATCACTGTGGTTGGAAAAGCCATAAAGGAGGGAAGATTTGAAAAATAGGTCGGAAGGGAAGAGTTTATTTTATGTAGAGATGATTAGCATGTGCAACAGACCAATGCTGTATGTGACATGTTTGCAGGACAGTGAGGAGAACAATTGGAAGACCTCTCCTTTTATTAAGAATTTTCCCCTTTCAACCCAGTTTAATAGATTTTCATTTCAATTGTCTCAACCATACTTTCCAACTTTTCTTCTGGAAAAAAAAATCAGAAATAGTTATAAAAACCAGCCATAGTTTTTATTTTTCTCATGTCACTTTCTTGATATGTCCTCTACTAAAATATGTTATTATTATTTTTAAATTTCTATCTTCTATGAACAGTGTAAGATAAAGAAACCCTAATTCTAACTTCCTGCTCAGATTTTTAGGAATGCCAAATGTCACAGAACAATCCAGTCTGCTGGCGGGAGGTTTCCATGTAAAAAACCTAGCTGTATCACTGTTCTATTTCCTTTTAGTCCCTTTGTCCTGTTTAATGTCATTTCAGTGTAAAAAACAAGTATCTTATTTTTTTTTTCCAACGTTTATTGATTTTTGGGACAGAGAGAGACAAAGCATGAATGGGAGAGGGGCAGAGAGAGAGGGAGACACAGAATCGGAAACAAGCTCCAGGCTCTGAGCCATCAGCCCAGAGCCCGACGCGGGGCTCGAACTCACGGACCGCGAGATCGTGACCTGGCTGAAGTCGGACGCTTAACTGACTGTGCCACCCAGGCGCCCCAAAACAAGTATCTTAAAAACAATATTTATTAAAGAGACTGTTTTCCATTGGATATTCTTTCCTGCTTTGTCAAAGATTAGTTGGCCATACTTTTGTGGGTCTAATTTTGGGGTTTCTATTCTATTCCATTGGTCTGTGTGTCTGTTTTTGTGCTAATACCATGCTGTCTTGATGATTACAGCTTTGTAGTAGAGGCTAAAGTCTGGGATTGTGATGCCTCCCGCTTTGGTCTTCTTCAAAATTACTTTAGCTATTCAGGGTCTTTTGTAGTTCCATACAAATTTTAGGATTGCTTGCTTGTTCTAACTTTAAGAAGAATGCTGGTGCAATTTTGATTGAGATTGCATTGAATGTGTAGATTGCTTTGGGTAGTATTGACATTTTAACAATATTTATTCTTCCAATCCATGAGCATGGAATATTTTTCCATTTCTTTATATCTTCTTCAATTTCCTTCATAAGCTTTCTATAGTTTTCAGCATACAGATCTTTTACATCTTTGGTTAGGTTTATTCCTAAGTATTTTATGCTTCTTGGTGCGATTGTGAATGGGATCAGTTTCTTTATTTGTCTTTCTGTTGCTTCATTATTAGTGTATAAGAATGCAACTGATTTCTGTACATTGATTTTGTATCCTGTGACTTTGCTGAATTCATGTATCAGTTCTAGCAGAATTTTGGTGGAGTCCATCAGGTTTTCCATGTATAATGTCATCTGCAAAAAGTGAAAGCTTGACTTCATCTTTGCCAATTTTGATGCCTTTGATTTCCTTTTGTTGTCTGATTGCTGATGCTAGAACTTCCAACACTATGTTAAACAACAGCAGTGAGAGTGGACATCCCTGTCATATTCCTGATCTCAGGGGGAAAGCTTTCAGTTTTTCCCCATTGAGGATGATATTAGCTGTGGGCTTTTCATAAATGGCTTTTATGATTTTTAAGTATGTTCCTTCTATCCTGACTTTCTTGAGGGTTTTCATTAAGAAAGGATGCTGAATTTTGTCAAATGCTCTGCTAGGAATTTACCCAAGGGATACAGGAGTGCTGATGCATAGGGGCACTTGTATCTCAATGTTTATAGTAGCACTTTCAACAATAGCCAAATTATGGAAAGAGCCTAAATGTCCATCAACTGATGAATGGATAAAGAAATTGTGGTTTATATATACACAATGGAATACTATGTGGCAATGAGAAAGAATGAAATATGGCCTTTTGTAGCAACGTGGATGGAACTGGAGAGTGTTATGCTAAGTGGAATAAGTCATACAGAGAAAGACAGATATCATATGTTTTCACTCCTATGTAGATCCTGAGAAATTTAACAGAAGACCATGGGGAAGGGGAAGGAAAAAAAAAAGATTAGAGAGGGAGGGAGCCAAAACATATGAGACTCTTAAAAACTGAGAACAAACTGAGGGTTGATGGGGGGTGAGAGGGAGGGGAGGGTGGGTGAAGAGTACTGAGGCGGGCACCTGTTGGGATGAGCACTGGGTGTTGTATGGAAACCAATTTGACAATAAATTTTATATTAAAAATATTTAAATAAAGAGGGTTTAAAATATTTATTACTGTGTCTCTGAGTTTTTCCATCAGTTTTATATCTATAATTATACTTTCCAGAACTCATTCTGCATTGAACCTAATATATGTCTCAGCATAACATAACTGATAATGGTAAATATATATCAGATTAGTCAGTTTACCCAACAACCTTAATTTCCAAGGCAAAGATTGTGATTCTTCTCCCATGTAGTAAAGAGGTCCTTCCTTCCTTCTCTCCCTGATTAGTTGTTGTTTTTATTGTTGTTATTTGAGTATAGTTGACACACAGTGTTACCTTATGTTTCAAGTGTACAATATGGTGAATGGACAAATTTATAGGTTATGCTCTGCTCACCACAAACGTAGCTACCATCTGTCACCATACAACATTATTACAGTACCATTGACTGTATTCCTCATGCTGTGCCATTCTTTTAAAGTTTATTTGTTTAGTTTGAGAGAGAGAGTGCATGAGAACAGGGGAAGGGCAGAGAAAGAAGGGGAGACAGAGTATATCAAGCAGGCTCCATACTGTCATTGCAGAACCTGATGCAGGGCTCGAACTCAGGGAGATCATGACCTGAGCTAAAATCAAGAGTTGAACGCTTAACCGCTTAACTGACTGAGCCACCCAGGTGCCTCAATGCTGTGCCTTTTATACCTCATGACATTTCATTCCATAACCTAGGATCCTGTACCTCCCAGGATCCCTTTTTTCCACCCATTTTTTCCATCCTTCCCCGCCCCTCTGGTAACCATCAGTTTGTTCTCTGTATTTGTAGGTCTGATCCTGCTTTTTATTTTTTTATTCATTTTTTTTAGGTTCCACATATAAGTGAAATAATATGCTATTTTTTTTTCTCAGTCTGACTTATTTCACTTAGTGTAATACCCTCTAGGTCCATCCATGTTGTCTCAAATGGCAACATCTCATCCTTTTTTATGGCTGCATAATATTCCTGTGTGTGTGTGTGTGTGTGTGTGTGTGTGTGTGTGTTCCATATCTTTATCCATTTGTCTATTGATGGACACTTGGGTTGCTTCCATTTCTTGGCTATTGTAAATAATGCTGCAGTAAACATAGAGATGCATATATCTTTTCAAATTAATGATTTTATTTGGGTAAATGATTTGGGTAAATTAATGAAATAACTAGATCACACAGTATTGATATTTTTAATTTTTTGAGGAAACACCATACTCTTTTCAACAGTGGCTCTACCCATATACATTCTAACCAACAGTGTATGAGGGTTTCTTTTTCTCAACATTCTTTCCAACACTTGTTATTTCTTGTCTTTTTGATTTTGAACATTCTGACAGGTGTGAGGTGATATTTGTGGTTTTGATTTACATTTCCCTGATGATGAGTGGGATTGAATATCTTTTCCTATGTCTATTGGCCATCTCTATGTCTTCTTTGGAGAAAGGTCTGTTTCAGTCCCCTACCCATTTTTAAAAATAGTTATTTATTTTAAGAAAGAGAGAGAGTGTGTGAGGATGGGACGGGCAGAGAGAAAGAATGAGAGAGAATCCCAAACAGGCTCAGTGCTGTCAGCACGGAACCCAACATGGGGCTTGATCTCAGGAACCACAAGATCATGACCTGAACCAGTATCAAGAGTCGGATGCTTAACCAACCAACTGAACCACCCAGGTATCCCTGCACATTTTTTAATAAGATTGTTTGAGATTCTCCCATACTAGAGATTCTTTTGGTGTTATGTTGTAAGAAATTGTTTTGGTTTTTGGTTTTTGGTGTTTTTTTTTATTTGTTTGTTTGTTTGCTTGCTTTGGATATTGATCCCATTTGCAAAAATCTTCTCCCATTCAGTAGGTTGTCTTTTGTTGTTGTTATTGATGGTTTCCCTTGTTTTGCAAAAGCTTTTTTACTTTGATTTAGTCCCAGTAGTTTATTTCTACTTTGTTTTCCTTGCCTTAGGAGACATATCTAGAAAAATTTTCCTACAGCCAATGTCAGAGTAATTACTGCCTGTTCTCTCATCTGGGATTTTAATGGTTTAAGGTCTCACATTTAGGTCCTTAATCTATTTTGAGTTTATTTTGTGTATGATATATTTTTAAAAAATGATCATATTTCATTCTTTAACATGTAGCTCTCCAATTTTTCCCAGCACCATTTACTGAAGAGACTGTCTTTCTCTCCCTGATTCTTTAGTTCTAAAAGAGTGAGTTACCTTGCGGGCAGCATCTAGTCTCCTTCCCCAACTGCAAGCCACAGGCAGAGAACTTGATAGATTTTATTATTATTCTTGGTGAAATATTAAAAGAAAACTCCAAAATAATGGGGGAGAGGTCTAGTCACCTCTGGCTTTGCTTACTGTTCTATCCTCAGAACCTAGCATTGATTACTTGTAGTAGACATTCAAATAATATATGCTGAATGAAACAATTAATGATGAAAGCTTCTTGGGAAAAGGAACTTTTTCAAAATGTTGAAGTCACAACATCTAGTACTGCATCTGACTCTGAACTCGTTGGCATTTGATGATTAATTTAATGAAAAAAAATCAGTTATTGACGAATGAATAAAATTATCTCCATTGAAAAAATGCACAGCTGTTCAAAAGTCATGGATACTACCTCTGTTTTCTTCCGATATTTTGTCTAATAGAAAAAATATCCAAAAATTTTAATATATTTGTGGGCCCTATCATCCTAATATATCCAAATAAATACATTCCCATTTGCCTGGTGGCCAGAGTGCTACAGAAGTCCCAGGCTGCAAACTGATGAATGGAGTACTTCCCATTGACGCTCACAAACTACCCATGGCAAGATTGACTCTGCATCTGTTACTATTGCTCATGGGGCCAGTGTCATCACAGGTACACTCATTGACTTCAGCAGCCAAGGAAAGTATGTTTGCAGATTCCAGGGAGAGATGGATATGTTTTCAAGCATGTCTCTGGTGTTCAATTGTTAGATTAATGAATGGAGCAGCTATGTCTTCTAAGAAAGAAAAAAATGATAGAGTGGGTATCCTTCTCCAAAGCAAGGACTGTGTCCATCCATGTCATGCTTCTGCTAGAGCTCAGGGCAAGGCATGCTCCTATTCCTATCTACTTGGCCTCAAAATTGATCTAAGTGCTTCCTACTGGATAGGAATCATCATTCAGTTGGAACACCCTTCATAGTTAGCCATAAGTTCTCTGTACTTTGACTCCCAATTTCTAGGCAGATCCTGCCCAGAAGTAATGTTTCTTATAAAAGCATTGACATCTAGACATCTTTCCCTGATCCCTGGGCAGACACGAATTGCACTCCCCTATCTGCAAAAAGCTGAAGTAGAGGTATTATAATTCTCCCATACTAGAATGTGATCTTCTTGAAGACAAAAACTGATGTATTCATCTCTTTGTGCCTGAAAAATAATAGATGCTCAATAAATGATTGATTAGTGTGATGGATAGGGAGATGGACAGATGAGAGGGAACCTGCAAAGACCAGAGCTAAGGAGCCCTCCGTATGGAGACAGTGTGAGAATAAATCTCATTTATTTGCCTTAGGTCCCAGAGATGTAGAGATAAATAAAACATCTCTCCAATTCTCAAAGAACTCACAATCGAGCTGATAAGTGACACAATGGAGAGTTTGCTCACTCATTCACCTTCTGCAAATACTTCCTATAAATGGAAATTCTAAAAGTCTTTTGGAGAGTTGCACCTGGTTGGTGATCACAGCAAAATCCTTCTCAGTCAGGAATAAGCAGGGTGGTAGGTGAAGTGAGATAGGGAAGTAATTGACTGCTGTTGGCCTCGGTTAAGATGAACCATACTTAAATTGTCATGCATGCTAAGTCACAGGTGATTCAGAGCTTTCCCAGAAATCAGGCCTGGGATCATTGCCAGGCTAACCAGAAAATGTTTTTGTTTGTTTGTTTGTTTGTTTTAATTTGAAAGAATCACATTTGATCTCTCTTTTCCAATAAAAAATGTACTGTACTATATAATAGAAATTTTTTCTCTTTGTTCATCTAAATTTTTTGTCTTTTTCCATCAGTAATGATAATGGTAATATGTTTTCACTCATAATTTTTATCTAATTGAATTTTATATATGTATCATAAAAGATTTTGGTGAAAATATATGAAAAACCACCAAAACGGGTAGCCCTACCATCTGCCACCTGCCAAAGTGTCTGAATTTGCCCATAGAAATCTATATATTTTAATATTATTAAGTTTTTCAAGCTTTCAGAGGCTCCTTTTGAGAGTGGTAACATTTGTTAGTGTCAGTCTTCAAAATGAATTTGCCAGGTATGTGACACATGAGCCATCATGGCATTATCATTCTTTCTCCTTCACCCTTAAGCCCATCACAGCTCACATGGCCTCAGACTCCTCAGGACAGATTCCTGGGCAGCCATCATGAAAGGACTGGTATTGGTCTGCAAAATGATACCTATTTGTTCTCCCAGCTCTAAGCAGATTTAGTAAGAGCTGACAGAGATCAAGAGATTGACCTGCCTTGGTCTTGAAATAAGACAATGACAATTTTGTGATTGTTAATGTTCAAAATCTTAAAGTCGCTCTAAAAAAATAAGCTGTAATACGAGTTTCTTAACACTTGAGAGAAATCAGTAGTGTAAAAATAAAGAAAAGCACAAAGAAGCATTTATCTTCATATGAATCAATTTTGTGAATAAATGTTTCGTTTCCATTTTGAACATTGTCATACAAAATCCCAAGGGAATTGAAGACAGGCATAGGCTCTGCCCTAATGAAGCTTCTAATCATAGAGAAAGTTCTGCTATTGAGCTACAGGACCATAAAGCACCACTAAGAAACTCTGTACTAATATAGACTCAGAAAAATTCAATTTTTTTCTCATATAAATTGGCAAATAGCATGGCATGGTATGAACACTTAATTGTTTTAATGAAGTGTTTCCCAAACCTGAGTTATTCTCATACTCCCTTCACAATGTTTTTATCATTTATGCATATATTACATATTATTTGAGGTTTAAAACAAAATCGTTTAAGGTATTTCATTTTAGAATAGTTTTAGATTTAGAAGAAAATTGTGAAGATAGTACAGAGTTCCCATATACCTCATACTCAATGTCCCTCTTATTGACATCTTTCATTAGTATGATACAATTCATGAACTGTTACTCATATATTATTAACTAAAGACCATAGTTTATTTTAAAATTATTAGTTTTTATTTAACATTGTTTTTATGCTGCAATGCCCCATCCACAACCCCACCTTATGTTTAATCATATATCCCCCCAGGCTGCTCCTCTTGGCTACTACAATTTCTCAGAATTCCTTATTTTTGAGGACATTGACATTTTGGGAAAGTATGATCCAGGTATTTTGTGGAGTGTCAATTTGTCTGATGTTTTTCTTATGATTATAGGCTTTTGTGAGGAAATAGGATTATTATAGGCTTTTGTGAGGTTATAGGCTTTTGTGAGGAAAACCACCGAGGCAAAGTGCCCATTCTCATCACTTAATATAATCATATTAAGATTATATAATTTCAATATGATGTCTCTGTTAATATTAACTTACTTACTTTTCACTGCAACCTTATCAAACTAGTAGAATTAAGATAACATATTTAGCTAGCTGTTTATGTTTTTCTAATCCATTTTTCACTCTATTTTTGGTGTTTCAATTTGGGCAATTTCTGTTGATGTCTTCTCAAGTTTATGGATTTTTTTCCTCAGCTGTGTCAGCTCTATCGATGAGCCCATGGAAGGCATTCTTGTCCCTGCTACTGTAATTTTATTTCTAGCATTTCCATTTGACTTTTTCCTCTACTTTTCATCTCTCTGCTGAAATTCTCCATTTATTCATCCATATTGCCTGACCTTTCCACTAGAACCTTTAATATATTATTTAAAATTATTTTTTGATATATTATTTAAAATTGCTGTCTGATAGTTCCAAGTTCAGGGTTATATGTGAATATGATTTTATTTATTGCCTTGTCCATTAACAATGTGTTATTTGTTGTTTACATCTTTGTGTGTCTTGTAATTTTGGTTGAAAATTTAACATTGTTATAGGACAGTAGAAACTGAAGTAGATAGTATTTATTCCTGGAATAATACTATAATAAGAAGGGCACACCTCTTCTTCTGCTAGTCTTTTAGTGAGTAGAACCAGGAAAAGGATTTTATTATTGCAGTGGTACACTTTCAGTACATTGCTGGCTTCAATTTCCTCTCCTGTCACCTTGTGCTTATAGTGTGGGTTAGCTTGCTGGAGGGGTTCACACAATTCTCCTGTTCCACCTTCAACTTTAGGTCTTCCGTATGCACCTATATTTCAGAGAGGCTCTCTCTCCAAACTTTTGTCCTTCCTCCAACAGAATATTGCAATAGCATGTTACTAAGTGCTTGCTAGTCTAATGGGCAAGGGAAGCAGAGTCCACTCTTCACTTGATTCAGCCTCAGTCTGAGACAGACTATGTATCACTGCATCTCAGGTCTTTCTCAATGATCCTTTCCCTCCCTCGGGGGGAAGAGATTTCTTATGGTCTTGGCCTATGAGATTTCCTGCCCCTGCCAAGATATAGAGAGTGTTTTTCTTTTCTGCTTTCTAAGCCGTGAAGAGCCTTGGCCTGTGTGATAGGATTTACTGCCCTCCCTCAATAACATAGGGATTCCTCCCCCCCCCCCCCACACACACACACACAGGGAATAGCATCTAGGTGGAATCTAGGTGGAGTTTCTGCCTTTCTTATGGTTGTCACTCATCCACTTTTCCATACTGGACCATGAGGAATGATTTTTCTCTTTCCCAATTGCCCTTAATCTTTTCATCTTTCTTGTGAGTGCCCAGTGGAGAGCTGTGGAGAAGAACATCTGAGCGGGTGCAAATTCCCCTTGCATCTTTGTTTCTAGGGATTCTATACTCTCACACTTGCCCACACTCCATCTTTAGCAACTTTTCATTAAAATTTATTTTATTTGTGGCTGAATTCTTCCTGAAAATTTGCATGGAAGTCCCATCTTCCACCCATGATATTTCACTTGGGTCGGTGCATATGACATATATCTCTTTGAAGCTACCTGTTTTTCCTTTAACTTCAGACTAGTGGATGTACCTGTAAACCCATCTCTCTTATGGATGTAAGAATATTTATGATTTTGTAGATTATTGTGCATTTTCTGATTTTGGGGTTATAAGCAATGCCTTTCCCAGATTTTTATATCCTAAGCAGAACCCAGAAGTCCCTAATCATTTGAAAGTGAATGCATAGTAATTTTTTAATGTTTATCCATATCCACCTGGAATCATCTACTTTGCCACCAGCATTATAAGAATCAGACTTTGAAAAAGGCTACTATACTGTCAGATAAATGAACTGGATATCAACAAACCTGGGTTCTACCCCCTGCCTGGTCAATAATTAGGTTGTACAGGTTATGAAAAGTTATTTAAATACTTGGAACTGTAGTAATCTCATATGCAAAATAAAGATATCATATTACATTGATCTCTAAGATTCTTTCCAGTTCCAACTTCTGTTGTATTTCATATTTTTGGTAGCAAAACATGTATTTTTATTTGCTTATAATTGAACGTACATTGTTTACTGAATAGGGAGTTAAAGTTAGACCTCAGAAAGACAAATCTTTCCTATAAGCAAACTACTCCTGGAAGCAAGTTAGGTACTTGATAAATTGCACTGAATCCTAAGTGTTACTTTAAGAAGTAAAGATATTAAGCAGACCATAAAAAGTGCCTGTGCTTTACTGGCTGAGGAGTCCATTAATTTCAACAATTGACTATATTTTTGGCAAAATGTAGGCAACAGTAATTCCACAAATGAAAAATTTAGTAAAAAGTAAGTTTTCCCTGGACATTATCCATAGAATTGTACCTCAGATTTCCAAGAGGAAGGTGAGTTTATATTTCACATGAAAGATCAAATTATCCAGAATCTGAATACTTTCATGAAATATACGTATTTATGTGTTCCCTTTATTACCATTTTTCATACTAAAGGGAGTATTCAAATAAATACTACACTTAGTTAAGTGTTAATATTAATCTTCAAGATTTCAATTTAAGTCTTGATTTCAAGCATAAGTAAAAATGATTTTTTGAAGCTCTCCTAAAATAGGAAAACACAAGATTTAATATAATTTATCATAGTAGAAAGTATGGGCTAGCATATTTTTTCCTTAGCTTGCTGTTTCACTGGTTATCTCCAGAAGCAATATCACATTTTAAATCTACATTGAGTCTTATTCTCTAACTTTATTTGATAAATGCTAACATAGAATTTATGTGAATGCCATATAATATATGTGAGAAAATATTTTCATTTATGCAGGTAAAATACAGGTTTTTAACTGACCATATCGCTGTCTTGTCATAGTGAGCATTCCTTAATTATCTGAAAGAGCAGTGATCCTGATTAATCTACAGAGTGGGTTCTGGGTAAAATGTGAAGCAATATCGCTTTGTTACTGAAAGCAGATGAATCTTCCAGATGTGCTGGTCTTAACCCCCTTTGTGGTGTTATGTCAAACTCAATCAAATTTGTTGAGTGCACATTATTCACAAAATGTCAAGCATGATGATACGTGAGGCATACACAAACAGAAGTGAAACAGCTTTTGCTTTTGACATGCTAACAATTTTAGGAAAAGCAAAGAGAAGCATGTACCCAGTATTGTAAGGATGACTATCTGACCCGATACAAACATGCTCTGTGGTTTCAAATATTTTACCATACTTTTTTTTTTTTTTGCTGTGCTTTTTAAGCAATGATTCTGAAACCTACCTGATTGTCAGAATTAACTGAGGAACCACCTAAATCATAATCACCAGCTCTGGGCCTAGGAATCTGGATTTTTAGAAAACTCAACAATGATTCTGATGATTGGCTGGGTTTGGCAGCCAGAATTTAACCAACTGGAAAGGACTGTGTTTAACCTATTCTTTTCTTCTGGTAACATAACTATAACAGTGTGGAGGGAAATTCCTTTCATAATGCTTAAGTGGAGGAGAAAGGTGAATCTCTTACCCAAGGCTGGGCTGGATGTTACCAGAACTCTAAGGGAGAAGAGGTGATGGTCAGCATTAGAGTGGGTGATGTGTTGATTGCTTTGTTCCTTGTCACGAAGTGCCGCAGAACCTGGCACTCTCCTGGTCATGAGAATATGTTCAGGATGGTTCAAATACTGTGAGATGAAGGTTTTTTTATCATTGCTTTGGAGTGAGATTCCTTCCCTTCAGATACATGTGAAAGAAGCTAGTATGCTACAACCATGGGTAAAGACAGCCTGTGGACAAAGATAACTCATTAATAAAAGTAGGTTTGAGAGAATCACCGAGAATCAGTATAAGAACTCTAAAGATCTCCTTTATAGGAGAGGATGCTCTAAATCTCTCCCAATCTATGCACTTATCAGTATGAGAACTAATAAATTCACTCTACTGTCTAATCTCGCTTGAGTTAAATTTTGTGTTATTTGCAATCTAAACTGACTTAATCAATTATTCATTCATTAAATATTGAACAGTTATCAGTTATGCACTGCTTTCAGCACTTGGGAAATATGAATGAACAAAAAGAGAGAACTCTCTGGGTTTTGGTAACCAGTTGTCCACAGCTATACCACAAGTTATTAATAACAGGAAATAGTTATCTAGTTGCTTCTCTGAGGATGAAGCTGCTATAGTGTTTGTACCTGGCTAATACGTTTAGTCATTGGATTAATAGGATAATTCATTCAATAATGATTTATGGGAGTCTAATGAACCAATCGTATTAATTAATCCATTTTAATGTACTTTTTAGGTAATGTGCTCCTTTTCCCAAATAATAGATTATTATAACACAGTTCAAATACCTCTGCTTCCAGGAGGAACTTTGAATGAGGATAAAGAGTTTTACGTATTTCAACTTCCTACAGAAGATTTCCTCCTATATTATAAAAGGACAGACATTATTTTAACTCTTCGTCATGATTTTAGATTTGCCAGTGTTTGCAGAAAACATTTTGAAGCAGATACAGGTTGTGTTGGACTCTGCTCTTTCCCACTGGCTGGCTTTCCCCTAATGGGAATTACATCATCTTCTACTCAATTCTATCAGAACTTCCTCAAGAGGAAGGATCGTTAAGATGCATTGCTCCCTGGGAAGACTGTAGCCAGGGCCCTTTGTGCTTGGGCAGCATCTGAACGAGGTCCAATCTGCTCACACCCCTGTATGTCCATCACCACGAGGACTTGCCCTTCCATATTCCCTGCTGGCTCCTCAGGTGTGTGGCTTTCCACTGCCCAAAGATAATGACTTAATGACAATTATTCATACGTTAGTGAGAAATTTTTTCAATGTATTTCATGTCTGGAATGTTTGTACTCTGTCTTATTTCATCTCCAATAATAATAGCAAGCAGGTAAAAGAGACTCGCAGGGCAGGAAAGCATCCTGGCATGCTGGCTCACACCCCAGGTGTGGCCACCAACTCACCCTGTATGTTCCAACCCTGCTTCCATTTAACCCTCATATCTCCTACAGGTTTTCTAAAACTTCTTTCAATCATTAATGTTCACTGTTTGATCTTTTTCTTTGTTTTTCATATTAGTTCTTGTCAGTGTAGATGGTCTTAGTACATTCCAAAGGACCTGGCAACACAGTCACTAAAAGGCTCTTTGATATTTTAATAATTATATTCTTTGGGCTACAAATTGTCTAAGGAAAAATGTTTTGGTTCAAGACCTCTTTCCAGTCTTTTTAAAATTTTTTTTAAGTTTATTTATTTATTTTGAGAGAGTAAGTAAGCACAAGCAGGAGAGGAACAGAGAGAGAGGGAGAGACACAGAATCCCAAGCAGGCTCTTCAGAACCTGATGCAGGGCTCAAACTCACAACCGTGAGATCATGACCTGAGCTGAAATCAAGAGCCAGATGCTTAACCGAGTGGGTCACCCAGGTGCTCCGACCCCTTCCACTCTTAAGAATGAATGACCTCAAAGTGCTTTTTTCAATGTTGGTTTTATCTAGCTGTATTGACCATATTATAAATTAAAACAAATTTTTGATACATTTACTGATTAATTCATCTCAAAAAAGGCAATTATAAATCCATTCTATGTTAACCTAAATAACATTTTCATTAAAAATAACTATCCCCCCCTCCCCAAATATAGAAAGCTGGCATTGTTTAAATTATAGCAAATCTTTTAAATATCTGGTATGATTTGAAAAAATATACCTGGAGTCTCCTATGTACTTTTGCATTCAATCATCACACATGATGTACCCTCTGGAAAACTCCACTGCATACTAATTAGAGAAAGGACAAATAAAATATTAGTTACATTGTAATGAATTTTTACTTCTTCTTCTCAGATCCCCTGAGAGAGTTTCAGGGACCCCACCCCCACTACCACATTTTGAGAACCATTATTCTAAGTGATAATTAAACAGAAAGAAATATCAGTGGTATTTCACCGTAGAGCCATCTACAATAGCAAGAATGGCATGGAAAAGGCAAAATTTAATGTATGGTGTCATTTGCTCAGTGATGTAGCTTGATATTTTTCTGCTCAGGTGCAAAGATGATTAGAGACAGACTTCACCCAGCACCTCCAGTTCTGTTGCTACCAGATCCTTAAATGGTGTTTGCACCACCAGAAGGTTCTGGTAGGTGGACTATAACTTGATCCTCTTAAAGTCTTTATTATATCCATCATTTAGGAAGGGAGTTCATGTCTTCTGCCAAGGATGCTTCAGGCAGATAAAGTCTATAAATTCCATTCAAGGTGATGTTTTCCACATTTAAAATAAAATACATAAAATTACAAAGGAGAAAATATATTGAAATATAGGCATCAATATATTTTATGTTGGGATATAATAGTCCTTTAGTAGCCCGTAAAGTAACAAAATCTAAGGAGAGGAAAATAACAATATCACGTCAAAGTCATCATGTGCACAAACCATATTTCAAGAGATCTGAAACAATGGTAAGGTGGTATGAAAATATCTCTGATTTCTACTGGGACAAAGTCTGGTGCTACTACTGTTTTCGTGGTTTGCTGGCTTCATTCAGAGTGGCTTAGTAAAAATGTGACTGCTGTTCTTTAATCCATATTTTATAAATTTTTAATTTATTTTTTTAAGTTTATTTATTTTGAGAGAGAGAGAGAACGTGTGCTAGTAGGGTAGGGGCAGAGAGAGGAAGAGAGAGAGAATCCCAAGCAGGCCCCACTCTGTCAGCACAGAGCCAGGGCTAGGGTTCCATCTCATGAACCACAAGATCATGACTTGAGCTGAAACCAAGAGTCTGAGACTTAACCGACTGAGCCACTAAGGTGCCCTTTTTAACCCATCTTTAATAAACTCTCTGAATTCTATCTATAGATGCCATTGCGTCTATGAACGCTAGGTTAAGGGATGTTCTTCTAAATTTTTTTTTTCAACGTTTATTTATTTTTGGGACAGAGAGAGACAGAGCATGAACGGGGGAGGGGCAGAGAGAGAGGGAGACACAGAATCGGAAACAGGCTCCAGGCTCTGAGCCATCAGCCCAGAGCCCGACGCGGGGCTCGAACTCACGGACCGCGAGATCGTGACCTGAGCTGAAGTCGGACACTTAACCGACTGCGCCACCCAGGAGCCCCAAGGAATGTTCTTCTAAAGAACAATGTTTCTCAAAACGTGATCCTAAGACCAGAAGCATCACAGTCACCTGGAACCTTGTTAGAAATGCAAAATTCTTGGGTCCTACCTCAGACCTACTGAATCAGAACTGGGGGTGAGGTCCAGTAATCTGTGTTTCAACAGATACTGATGCACACTAATGTCCTAGCAGTTCGTTTTCCTCAGGAGCAAAGTATATCAAGGAAAGTGGAGGCAAGCAAGGTACATAGTCAAGACCTGGAGAAAAATGGAACCTTTGTTAAGGTCAAGTAAAATTCCTTGCACAGAAAGATGCATGCAAGACTCATGGAACACTAGAAAAATAGAAGAGGACTGAGAGCATCCATTCCAGGAGTGGTATATTGTCTCATGCTAAATGGTAATTTCGCTGGGTTAATAAGTACTTTGAAAACTGCTGAGTTTGAACATGAGGATTTTGGTTGAATTTTGAACAAATGAATGAATGAACCATGTTACCATAACTATCTGTTATGGATATACATAGGGATGGGAGAAAAATAACAACCCTCAAGTAATATATATGTTATCCCTAATATATCCAATCTTTTCATCTTTAAAGTGAAAAAAAAATGACACAGATATTAAGGGACTTGCCAAAAGTCAACGGTGAATTTGTCTCAGAGCCTGAATAGGGACTCAGGACATCTGATCTGTTGTCTAATATGGATGCTCTCATATGTCAGAAGTTAGTAGCTTCACAGCCTGTACTAGGCAACTTTTATATACTCTAATCCAGAGTAATTAGCAAATGTCAGTTTGCAATCTCTGGAGCTTGCCAGGTAAAATCTGAAACCAGAATTCCCCCCTGTGGACATAGGGCAAGAAGAGACTGCAGAAAGAGACAGGCCACTCCATATTGGTATGTGGCAGGTTTAAAAAGCAAGGGAACTTACATAGGAGGCTTGTCTTGGGAGGTGCAATGGGAGTAGATCTCTGCACACGCCCACCAAGTCTGAAAAGTTTACAGAGGCCTTAACTGGGTGCAGTCATGCATACCATCCAGATGGCCTCAACCACACATTTCTATCTCAAGGCTGCATCCTTGGGCAGCTTCAAGCAGGGAGAAGGTAAACAGAACATAAATTCTAAAAACCAGGGAAGGAGTGAGGAACCTCCAGATGTTGGGTCCAGATCACAGATCTACTTGCTGTCACATCCTCTCAATGACCTCCTCCAGCAGCAAGATTTTATACACTCGGTGAATAACTTTAGAGCTGCTTACGGTATTCTATTCACTGACTTAGGACTGGCAATTGAAATTCTTCATATGCTAAAGAGAGAAAACCCCCAAACAGACAAGACATGAACAATTCTCTTCTAGAAAGACATCATGGGACATTAATTGAAACAATGTTACTGAATCCAAAGATAATTACATTCTCAAACATAGAAGAAGAAGCAAGAAGGAGATTGTTTTCTTGAACTGACACACATAACTCAATGGGACAAGTTAAAATGGAAGAAAGGAAAGTGAACCTGGAGGGAGGGCAGTAAATACTAATGAATAATGAAGTGCTCTTCAGGGAAGACACTAGAAGATCCATTACTTAGGAAACAGAATAGTTTCTCATGGCAAGATTTTATTTCATAAAATTGTAGGTCAGATGACCCATTTGCAGCTTTTGTATCTTATTTGTGAACTTGGTAAACTTTTTTTTTAATTTTTAAATGTTTATTTATTCTTAAGATGGAGAGAGACAGAGCACAAGTGGGGGAGGGGCAGAGACACAGCATCTGAAACAGGCTCCAGGCTCTGAGCTGTCAGCACAGAGCCCGATGCAGAGCTCAAACGCACGAACCACGAGATCATGACCTGAGCCGAAGTTGGATGCTCAACCGACTGAGCCACCCAGGTGCCCCAAACTTGGTAAACTTGTAAGATCATGTTATTTAAACCCTTTAAGATAGCATATTGTTCAAACCCCTCTAGTAATACCAAGTAACATTTAACATAGGTCTTCAAATAGGGAAAGAACTGTTTTAAAGGTCATTGATTTCCATAGATTTTATTTAAATGATATTTTCTTACAGATACATATTATGAGTAGGGAAAATTAAAATTATTCATGAAGACTTTGCCACAGAAGAATACTAAGGTTAAATTAAAAAGGATCCTGCACGAGAATTAAGGGGACTTGTCAAAAATATCTCAAATGGTCAAAGAATATTTAACCTTTGCTACATAAATAAGAACAGAGGAAAAGCACAGTGGGGAGAGGTAAGGTTAGTGTAGGAAATATGTGCATTGAAATAAAAGACTATAACAATGAAAGTGCCCTTATATTTGTTCATATTATTCTCATGAGAAAGGCTTTTGAATAGATTTTTGAATCTCATATAAAAGAAAGAATTAAGAAGTTTCATCCAACTGCAGTCATAACAATTTTTTTAAATGGAAAAGTCTAAATTAAATGAATCATGACCCTGAAAAATATCTCAAGTTCATAGTCATTATATTTTGAATGCACCACAACTGCCACAAACCTTCCCCTAGAGTCAGCAAATAACTCAATTAGAATCTCTGGCAAAATTAGTCAAACCCATCACATAACTTTGAAAAGAAAGGACTTGAGTAGTCATGAAATCATAGAAAATATAATCATAATCTCTGGATTTAGAAGGGAGCTTAGTGATCCTGTATTATAATAATTTATTATCACTTTTTTTCTTTTTTTTTGCCTTGCTTTCTATTGTCTAAGGGTATTTCTAAACTCTACCATCATACCTGCCTACCTTCTAAACTAGATAAATCTGAACATAAATTGTATTTTTATTAATGACTCAAACTTGTCAACCTAAAGATGAGTGCATTGGTTGTCTATTGCTGTGTAACAAATTATCACATACTTAGTGACCTGTAAAGCACTGATTTATATGCTTATAGTTTCCATGGGTCAGGAGTTATCACATTTTAGTTAGTCCTTGGTGCAAACTTGGTTTCAGAAGGCTGAATTCAAAGTGTTGGCTGACTGTATTCTCATCTGGAGCTATGATTAGGAATATTCTGTCAACTAACTAGCTGCTGGTAGAATTCACTTTCTTGTGATTATAGGACTGATGTCCCCAATGTCTTGCTGGCTGTCTTCACAGACTGCTTTCTTCTCCAGAGACTACACTTGGGTCGTTGCCATGTGGTCCCCTCTATTTCAGGGATTGAGAACGGTTTGCATCTCAAATCTCTTTCATGCTTTAATTCTTTCTAACTTCCCTCCAAAACCAGCTCAGGAGATTAGGTCAAACCCACTTGAATAATCTTATTTTAAAGCCAACTGTGTCTTATAGCATAGCCTATTCCTGAGAATTAAATCCACTATATTCATCACATTCATAGAGTGTTTATGACAGGAGAGTGGGAAATCTTTTTTTTTTCATTTTTTTTTTTTTACATTTTTATTTATTTTTGAGAGACAGAGAGACAGTGTGAGTCGGGGAGGGCCAGAAAGAGAGGGAGACACAGAATCCGAAGCAGGCCCCAGGCTCTGAGCTGTCAGCACAGAGCCCGATGCGGGGCTTGAACCCACGAACTGTGAGATCATGACCTGAGCCGAAGTTGGACACCCAACCAACTGAGCCACTCAGACGCCCCAGGAGAGTGGGAAATCTTGAGGGTCATCTTAGAATTCTGCCTACCACAGAGTTGTAGGGAACAGTAAGAACATAGACTTTGAAGTCAGATAGGAAAGGGTTTGAAAAACCTAACTTCATGATCTGGTACGTAATAGGTGTTTAATAAATGCTTGTTGATTGAATTATGACTATGTGAATAAATGCACAAATAAACAAGGAAATGTGCAAATAAATGAACTTAACTTTTCAAAACCTGTTTCGCCCTCTAGGAAAGGAAAGTAATGGCATCTAATTGAAGAACACTTACAAAAATGAAATGAAATTATACATAAAAAGCTCTTGGTACATAGTTGGCACTCAATAAATCAGTATCTATTCTTAATCTTTCTACAGTGACATAATATCTGGGCTTACCATTTCTGTAATGACTTCTAATTTCCCCCATTTGCTGTGGCAGTCTGCTGTTAAGATCAATAGGGATGCCAAGTTCTGAATTTTTGCTGACCTTCTAATCACTTTTTCTTCTTTTGCTTTGTTTATAGACCCTATGGTTCAACGACTTTTATTAAAGTCTCATAGCATTAACAGCCAATCATATTGTTTTCTTTTTTATGCTTGGGAAATTAATTATATAAATCAGATGATGGGAAGTTACAGCAAAAATATATATTTTTCATCTCTAGTTTTCATGCAATGTGTTGCAAGTAGGCTGTGGGTCTCATCCATGAATCAGGATCCAGGCTGATGGAAGAGATTTCACTGGGACAATGCTGATCTCAAGGTAGAGAAAGGAGAAACATGGTACGACAACTCAATGGCTCTTAAGCTTCTGCTCAAACATGGCACTCAGATTTCCTTGGGGACTCTAAATCACACCATCAAGGGTAACGTCAATGGGATAGGAATATGTAGTCCTTCCACAATGAGGAGAAGCAAACATTTAATATACTCATCACATTTCAGTGTCATTTTTGTGTATTTGACTATTTTCAGTTGTGCTGTTCATTTTTGCTATATATTCAGGGGCTGTTCTGTTGCCATCACAATATCATTGGTGCATGTGTGTTTGTGATGCCATCAAGGGTAACGTCAATGGGATAGGAATATGTAGTCCTTCCACAACGAGGAGAAGCAAACGTTTAATATATTCATCACATTTCAGTGTCATTTTTGTGTATTTGACTATTTTCAGTTGTGCTGTTCATTTTTGCTATATATTCAGGGGCTGTTCTGTTGCCATCACAATATCATTGGTGCATGTGTGTTTGTGATGCTTTGTGGAAGTAGTAATATTGAGCTTATTTTAGAATTTACCTCAGGAAATATATTTTTTTAATAAAAATCACAGCTAACACAAATATTCTGAAAAATATCACTTGATTATTTTTAAATAATAATCAATTTAGAGATTTATTTTTAAAGCATGCTAGCCACTTTTGTTCACTGACAAACCAAAGCAACACTCCATTCAAAACCTTTCAAAAATGAGAAGGCAATTCTTCAGAAATCACATTCGTCAATAACATATATTGGAAAGTAAAGTGAGTCAAAAGTACATTTGTTCCATGGTACTATCAATAGTTTATACACTCAATTTCTATTTCCTGATAATTTCAACAATATTACACACATCAGTTCCAATGATCAATAATAGATTGCATTGTTATTTCTATTGCATTGATTGAAGAAACAGAAGGTATGATATAACATAGAGACCTGGATAAATGCAGAAATTTCTATATACTTCCTTTCTTCATATCAAAAGGGAATCAGATGGGGGTGCCTGGGTGGCTCAGTCAGTTAAGCGTCAGATTTCAGCTCAGGTCTTGATCTCATGGTCAGTGAGTTTGAGCCACATGTAGGTCTCTATGCTGATGATGCGGAGCCTGCTTGGGATTCTTCCTCTCCCTCTCTCTCTGCCCCTCCCCTACTTTATCTCTCTCTCCCTCTCTCTCTCTCTCTCTCTCTCTCAAAATAAATAAACTTAAAAAAAAAGAATCAGATGTTTCTGAATATTAGAGAAGTTAGCCACAAAATGATGTATTATTACGTTAACAATATATTGACCATAGATCAAATTACACCCTCTACCCTAAAATAACTTTAGTTTTTTAAATCATGCAAAACACTTGTTTGGCAACATAAAGGATTTTTCTCCATAAAGTTTTAAATGATTCCTTAATTTTATCTGAAACACAGAGGCCCTCTTGTGGCCATCTCTAGGCATTTGCACTAACAATTTCTAAAGAACAGTTTGACTTTGCAGGAAGCACAGGGCCATTCAGGTGGAGCATAGCCTGGGGCACGTTGAATTTCTGAGGTCCTCAGTGTCTGCAAAAAATTACCAAAAAAGAAATCTAAAAATATATAATATATGATATGATATAATATAATACAGTGCATTTTAAATTCTTTAGCACACACAAACAAAAATACAGTGGAATATAGTTTCACTCTTTAAAATGAGAGAAGAGATTAAAAAGAACTATTAATTCACAGTGTATGATTGGTGTGCAGTCTGTTAATAGGATCAAATTTAAAGGTGTATGAGAATCAGCTTCCAGAGAAGTCAGTCCATCTTTGTGATTGCGGCACAGCTCTTTTCATTGAGACTTTTAAAACTTCTATATTTGGGGGCGTCTGGGTGGCTCAGTTGGTTAAGTGTCCAACTTGTGGTTTTAGCTCAGGCCATGGTCTCATGGTTCGTGGGTTTGAGCCGGGTTTGAACCCTGTGTCAGATTCCATACTGCAGAGCCTGCTTGGGTTTCTCTCTCTCTCCCTCTCTCTTTGCCTCTCTCTCTCTCTCTTTTCTTTCTCTCACTGTAAAAATAAATAAATAAACTTAAAATAAATAAAGCTCCCATATTTATGTTCCTCTGTTCTTATGAAGCCTGGGTCAAGTGCTCCTCCCTCCTAACTATCCCAATTCCTTGCCTCAGCTCCCAACCCCACCCTGCTTAGTCTTGTGAACAGATAAATTGTCTCAAAATGCAACCATAAACGGAGAGAAAAAGTCTTGTATATTCAACACAGAACAGAGCCTTCTCTGTTCCTTTCCCTTTCCCTCTCCCCCGCTATGTTACTCTTGATTCTGTGCTAATCCTGAAAAATAAAAATAGAAATGGATAGTGCTCTGGACAGGAAATAAATAGTAGGCGTTGTCCTTAAACTTCCATGTCCACTAAGAATACAGATTCCTCCATTCTGCAGCCAAAGACCCTGATTTACGGGGCTGACTTGTGGTTCTGTGAAACTGGATTTTAACATCCCTTCCAAGTTTTTCTGGGGCCAGTTAGCTAGACAAAATGATTCTTTGCCCCGGCTGCAGAATCCACTGGAGAGCTTTGAAATTCTCATGCCCAGGACCCACCACAGACCACTTCAATCAGAATTTCTCAGGATGGGTCCAGGCAACCCCCCCCCCACCACTGACTCTAATGTGCAGCCAATTTGAGAACTACTGGGCCACAGCACAGAAGGATGGATGTCAGACTTCAATCTGCCTCAAACTACCAGAGATGCACCTGAAGTTCCACACAGTCAGGTTTACGGACTCATTGCAGTGAGGGGGATGGCATGCCAAAGGAACAGTGGTGTCCCACAGAACAAACGCAAATTGAGTTATTTTAAGACACAGAAGTAGGGCCGGGTTGAGTGTCTGAATGGGCTCGAAGCAAAGCAGAGCGTGTGTAAAGGAACCAACATGGGCCTGCACTGCAAAGTGGACCCCAAGTCCTGCTCCCTTGAAGACAATAATGACAAGATAGATGTGCAGTGCTGTATCCAGACACCCTTCCTCTGAAGCTCTGCACCCTGACTGTCAGTGAGGACTGCTTTTCTGTGTCAAAGTGTGTTAGATCCTCCAGGCAAGAGAGGAATATCTCTTTCTCACTGATAGGATTCCAAATGGCAAAGTTTGTGATAGACCGTGATTTTGAAGAACAAAGTTTTTTCAGTGTGTAAAAAAGCAGCTGTCACTCAAAGAGAGGGAAGAGACACTTTACAGATGCAGTATGTCCTTGGGAGAAATATTGAATCCTGTTAATTTTGTAGCCGGCTTCCTCTCTATTAGTCTAGCCTCATAAATGGCAGGGCAGTGTTTACATTCCAAGCTAATTTTTAGTTTTTTAGAAATGGCATCTGCCCCACAGGGTTGCTTCCAGAAGGAAAATGGAACAGGAAAAGAGGGTCATAGCATGTCAGCATGTAGATGTCACCCATGCATTAATTCAGCAAGACTTATTGAGTGCCTACTTTGTGTTGGGACCTTGGCAGCATCGGGAAACTTAACAATGAACAATACTCAGTACTTGCCCTTGAGATACTTACATGCTGGTTGGAGAAAAACACATACAAGCAATTGCAACAGAGTATGGAAGAGCTGTAACTAGACTTTAGAATATCCATGAACAATGAACCCAGTCTTGGGTATTTAGGGAACTGGAAAAAAAATGTTACCTGAGATTATAGAAGATGGACGATTATGGGGGTGGGACTGGGGGGTGGAACCAGGACCAGAAAGTGGTAGTAGATGGAACAAGACTTTGAAAACAGAATTATCTGGCCTCTAATCCACTGACTGGGTATCACTCTAGCTCTGAGTTGCAGCTTCTCATCTGGGAAGTAAGGGTAACAAAACAGAGGAACGTTCACTGAGTGCCAGACAGAGTTCTAAGTAATAGGATTCCATCAACGAACAAGAGACAAGCTCTCTGCCCCTTACAGAGCATGCACTAAGGTGCAGGGTTACCAAAAATAAATAATAACCATCATTGAGATGTAAATTTTTTGGTATGTTAGGTCATAAATGCAGAGTGAAGGAAGTTGGACATACCAGTAGAGAAAACCTAGGAGAAGAGGCAGGTTGAGGATTCAATGATATGACGTCCGTACAAATGCCTAGACGTTACACAGGGACATTCTCATGATATTAAGTCACACAAGTTATGTTTGCCTCGGTGAAAGGGGAAACCCTACACCTGCACATCACTTAGCCACAACTTTGACCTCACCCCAGTATTTCCCTTTTCTTGTGAACTACCACTATTCTAACTTTAGGGAGCCTGAATTTGTACCTTAGCAAAACTCTCATTTTACAGCATAACCCTGGGGTACAACTCAGAGGAGATTCCTCTCTGAGAATATTTCTGGGCAAGCTACCAGACAACAGTTGACAATTCTCGTAAACACTGGTACCAGTTGGAGGATTTCAAGTTGGGCCTTTTTTTTTTTTTTTTTTTTGTTTATAATGCTCTAAATTGCCCTTGGCTTATTCTGCCCCCTTTCTTTGATTCTCTGCTTCAAGCCAAAATTTGAAACAGTGGTTCTCAACATGCTCCCTTAAGGTCTATAGCACTCTATTCTTGAGTTCAGTAATGGCATTTCTGTACCCTCCCAATACCCGCCCCATGACTCAAACTGTGTGGAAGGAATTTTACTTCTCACATTTACTAAGGTGAGGGAATGCTCTGTGCATTTGGTGGACAGAGGTCAGGGATGCCAAATGGACATGAGCCAGTTCAAGTCACTTAAAAATATATATATTCCATTCAAAATGTCAATAACACCTCCTTAACAAATACTGGGTTAGGAAAATAGAACTTTCTCCACAAAATTTAGATATTTCGAAAATTGGATTATGATACCCTCAAAGTCTACTTAACTTAGTTGTTATGATGTTTCTATTTTACCTTCAAAATAGGGGCACCTGGGTGGCTGAGTTGGTTGAGCATCCAACTCTTGATTTCAGTTCGGGTTGTGATGCCAGGGTCATGGGATTGAGCCCTGTGACAGGCTCTGCACTGAGCGTGGGACCTTCTTAGGATTCTCTCTTTCTCTCCCTCTGCCCCTCTACACCATTCTCACTCTCCCTCTCTCTAAAAAATAAAAATAAAAATAAATAAATTTAAATAAAATACTTTAGAATATACAATGTGATATTGCCTATGTGTTCATTTAAGCTACATTTTTTTAGAAATAATCAATTGCTATAATCATGAATGAATAAGCATTTGATTAAGATAACTATGGTTAACATTGTACGTTTTGTTAAATAGAATAATAAATGTTAGAATTTTTTATTTGAAATATTTAGTGCTTAATAGTTAGCAAATTGATGGATATAATGGGCTTTCCTTAATGAAATTGATGTTATTCAAGATAAGGTAAGATTGGTCTGAATTATAAAATTTTATAATTTTATAAAATTATGAAAATAATTTTATACCACAGAGGGGTAAGAATTTTAATAATAATTAATAATTATTATTAACATTAATAATTATTTATTATTAATTGCTAAATAAATGGTCCTGTTTTGCAGCCACTACTCTGAAGGGTTCTTGATGTTCTTGGGTAGCTAAATTGTGGCAAAGTAGCTCTAATTATAACTCAATATTTATGCATCACCAATTTGTGTTTGATCAATTTGCAGTATTATCCTAAACTGTCAGTCTCTTAAACAAGAATAAGAGAACATTTAACTAATTGAGCTGGGACAAATATCAATGAAGTCAACATCACACTTCCCTCCCACCTCCTGCTCTTTTCCCCATCCCTGTTCTTAAAACTCATGTCTATTTGTATTAGATATGAATTAGAAATTTTGTTTCGCAAAATAAGAAATAAGATAATGGAGAAATAGATACGTCCATTCCCTTCCTTTCTTCTCCGTAGGTTGGTAGCAACATGGTATGGTGGGAGCCAAGCCAACATTCTACATTTGAATCCTGGCTATGTCACTCACTTGTGACATTAAGCAAGGTACTCACTCTTTCTTTTTTTTTTTTTTTTAATTTTTTTTTCAACGTTTATTTTATTTTTTGGGACAGAGAGAGACAGAGGATGAACGGGGGAGGGGCAGAGAGAGAGGGAGACACAGAATCGGAAACAGGCTCCAGGCTCTGAGCCATCAGCCCAGAGCCTGACGCGGGGCTCGAACTCACGGACCTCGAGATCGTGACCTGGCTGAAGTCGGACGCTTAACCGACTGCGTCACCCAGGCGCCCCTGTACTCACTCTTTCAAAACTCCAGTTTCCTCTCATAAATTGGGGACAATGTGCCTACCCCACAGAGCAGTGAGAGGATTCAATAATTCAGTGCTTATAAAGGGCTAAGCATAAAAAGCCTGGTTCATTCTAGGCGATAAACTAGATGTTGATCTCATTTATTTTCCCTTTTTGTATGCAGAAAACATAACCCTAGAGAACTGGCTCCTACTCTCTTTTGTGCTTGTACCATTTAACAGACTGCTAGACCCAGAGTTCGTGTTCAATGTATACCTATTGAATTTAACGTTATTTTCATTGGAATTTGGCTATAGTTTGACACTAGAAACTGACATTTTGGAATCTGTCCAGATGTCTGCTGTATTATTTCTCTTTCTGATGCTTTTTAAAAGAGCAATGTCAATGGAATATACTCTCTTAATTAGTAAAGGAATTACTGTAAAGATTTAAGCCAATGTCTTTTTTTTTTTTCAATAGAGCAATTGAAGACAGTCCAGGCTTACCCAGGATGTAGAGTTTCATGTTATGTGCCTCAAGTTAATTCATTTTTATGTATTCTTAAAAGTACCATTTTCCTAAGAATCTTCATGACCTAGTGATTATAAGATGGCAATTTGGCAATGTGTATCAAGAGCCTTAAAAATGCTTTCAGTAAGTAATCTCTTTTTTTATTTAAATTTTTAAAGTTTATGTGTTTATTTTGTGAGAGAGAGAGAGAGAGCACATGAGGCACCCATGTCTGTGCTACAGTCTGTGCTACACCCAGACTGATTCCTTTGATAACCTAGGTGAGAGGCCACACCCAAGACGTGACCCATTTTTTCTATATATACTTTTATATTGTTTGACTATTGCAATAATGTAT
This sequence comes from Prionailurus viverrinus, assembly GCF_022837055.1. Lineage (NCBI taxonomy): Eukaryota > Metazoa > Chordata > Mammalia > Carnivora > Felidae > Prionailurus > Prionailurus viverrinus. The sequence goes on from NC_062564.1 coordinate 176,054,681, forward strand.
GCTATTTTTTTTTTAAATTCTGGAAAGGTCAGAGAGTGTGTGGGGGTGAAGGGATGGGTGCCTGTGAGGGTAGGTACATGAAGCATGTGAATGAATTCATGCGTGAGAAGAAAGTGTGTGCGTGATGGTGTATGCATGCATGTGAGGATGTACACGCGGAGGTAAGACTGTGTGGGGATTTGCAAGATGTGCGTGGGAGGGTGTGCGTATGCGTGGGGGTGCCTGGGGGGCAGGGTAGGAGGACACGGTGGGGTGAGAAGATGTGTGTAAGTAAGGAGATGGGTGAGTGTGCAGCATGTGTGGATTTATAGATAGTGTGTGGGTGCCTGTGAGCACATAGGTGAGTGTGTTTATAGATATCTATACACGGAGAAATAGAAATATTTCCTTCCAGGAGCAAAAGAAAAACTGGGAGAAAATACTCCAAAATGTTCAGAACAGTATTCTCTAGTGTTGGAACAAGAATCCTGGCTATGTCACTCACTTACGACATGAGGCAAGGAACTCAATCTTCTGAATCTCCTTTCCTTTCTTGTAAATTGCGGGGAGAGTACCTACCTCACAGAGCAGTTGGGAGGACTAAACAAGTCAGTGCTTGTAAAGGACTAAGCATAAAGCATTACAGGTGAATAAACTTCACTTTTCTCTTACTTTGTAGTTCGAAAAACTGGATATTCCAATCTGTTTTCTTCATTCCAAGGACACCTGGAAAATATTGTACCTTTCCGGAAACATGTAAAAATAGTACAACATTGACTAAGTGTTTCTTAACAGGAATGTGTTTGAAAATTGGAATCCTCTTTTTCAATGTGTAACCAAATGGGAATCTAACTCCTTGGTTAATTTGTAGAAGGAAATCTGGTCTTTGAAATTCAGAGCCCTGTAAGTGTTCAACTTTTCGTGTGATTTCATTAATTCTTCTGGTATTTAATAATCAAAGCTAATCACTACTGATGCTGACAAGCCCAGGCCGTGATGCTTTTGTATGAATGAAATGGTAATACTCATGTCATACCCCATTCATATCATGTTGTTTTGGCTAAAGCTAAAGCCTCAGGTTTCCCAAAGTCTCAAAGCTTATGCACTAGACATCAACAGGGTTCATCAATGATGGAGGGGCTTTGGTAATTGTTATTTTTTTTTTTCTTTTAGTTTTGTGGTTTTTTACAGCTTTTTTTAAACGATGAGTCTTACTTAAGGGCTTACTTAATAAGATTTCCGTGAAACCTGGGGCACCTGGGTGGCTCAGTCAGTTGAGCGTCCAGCTTCGGCTCAGGTCATGATCTCACAGTTTGTGAGTTCGAGCCCCGCGACGGGCTCTGTGCCGACAGTTCAGAGCCTGGAGCTTGTTTCGGATTCTGTGTCTCCCTCTCTCTCTGCTCCTTCCCCCGCTCGTGCTTTTTCTGTCTCTCTCTCACAAAAAAAAGATAAACATTAAAAAAAAATTAAAAAAAAAAAAAAGATTTCCGTGAAAACTGATTTAAGAGTAGGTTGTTTTCCAAAGGTAAAAAGGCCCTGAATTCTTCCAGTGATACTTCATGTTCTCTGCACTGCCTCATTTCACTACTAATAAAACACAAGATTTTCCCTATTTCAAGATACCTTTTTAAGAAAAGAAAAGTTGGTGGCAGCGGATGGTGGATGTTATTCTATTTTTAATTTATTCCAAGCTTCTCTGTTTTCTTACTGATTTGCTATCATCAGCATCAGGTCGCTGCAACCCAGTTTATTTTGTATTGTTAGCTGCAGGCTCTACAGCATGTGCATAATGTGAATTTGTTGCTTGGAGTCTGGCACAACTAGTTTACTTTTATGTAGATAATGATAAAAAGGGGGGTTCTGTATAGCCTATCTTTCCTTTCCACTTAGAAAACGACCTCAACTGTTAACATGTAAACAGAGCAAACTCTGTCACAAATGCTATTAAATTTGGCTGAACTCAAGACAATAATTCTTGCAGAATGTATATCTCTGAACCACAGAGGAGCCCTCAAACCCAAGAACGCCTTTTATGATCTGCTTCATGCTTTTCCACCTGTCTCAAATAGCACATCTATCAAAAAGACGCCCTTCAAACAACTTTACTTGGAAACCGCCAGTAAAATGTTGGCAGAAAAAGCCTTAAAACCTACCATGACCCCTCTCTAGGGCAAAAGAAAGAGTGACCCGGCTTTACTAGGTTGTATCAAACCAGTGCTGTGGCTCAGGGAACACCTATTATCCCACTTGAATCTGAGCTCTTCGGAAAGATCATTCCTGCCGATCTTGCGGAGATGACGAGCCAGCAGGCGAAGTTTATCGGTGGAATTTGGGAGTGATTTTTTCCAGAAGCAAAGGAGTTCATGGATCTGTTCTGTGAGGTCACCAGGGGTCTTCAGTTTGATGAGCTGGACGGTGCTGTGGCGAAGAGGGAGGGAGGAGGAGAGGCGGGTAGCATTTTCTTCAGAGAGTTCCTCTGCCAGCCAGTACAGCAAGTTATCCCATAGGGCTTCTGTCAGGCACACAGGGACACGAAGGGTTAGGACACTTTCTCGGGCCGTGCGCTTATCTAACCGTCCACACCTGTGCATGGGAAGTCTAAGGGCTCTCTGCTTTGGCCTCTGAACAGTGGAAAGATTTGGAAACTCCCCGGCCCACTGTTGAAAGCCTTTGGATCCCTGCCATTTCAGGGGTCTTCTCCCCGAGGGAATCACCTATTGCAGGGGGACTAGAAATGCTCCTCAGGTTTTAACTCCCCTGAGATCCAGGAGGCCTTGTTGAGATGGATTTTAGGCACTGCCCCAGAGACTCTTATGAAGTAAAACTAGGGTAGGGGTAAAATTTGGCATTTTTAACAAGTTCCCAGGTGATGCTGGCACTGGGGTCCCCAACCATACTTTGAGTAAGTAGCACCATGGTAAAGGATACTTCTAGGTTCAAAACTATTTTTCTTAATTAGTACCGATCTGATACATAACTTATACCAGCAGAGGAGCGCTTGGGAGGTTCAGACAGTTAAGTGTCTGACTCTTGATTTGGGCTCAGGTCATGATCTCACAGTTTGGGAGATCGAGCCCGGTATTGGGCGCTGCTCTGACAAAGCCTGCTTGGGATTCTCTCTCCCCCTCTCTTTCTCTGCCCCTCCTCTACTCACACTCTAAATAAATAAGCAAACAAACTTAAAAAAAACTTATACCCGCTACACAGTCCTCTCATCACCACCCAACTATACACACACACAAACTCCCCAAGATTCAACCCAAAAAGCAGTTCTGTGGAAGGTCCTTTATGCCAACATTTCCCCTGACCTTTGAACTATTTGGAACCACAAACATCTCCTCTGAATACATCCTGGAAGATGGTTAGGTCTACCACCTAAACTCATGATTCCATTTTTCTATTGTTTGGTTGTTATCTTTTTTTTTTCCATTGTGTTACTCCCAGTTATCACTCCCAGTGAAACCCCTAAGTCCTCCTATCTTCCTGCCTCTGTGCCCCAGCCCAGGCCCATACCACTATCCCAACTCTTGTCTGGTCTGATGTCAGTAAGCATTCTGCATGTGTACCTTTCACTCAACGATTCCTTTGTGAGTAGATACCTACTCACATACACTACACTTAACACACTGTGAATCATGCCACTTTGGTGTGAAAACTACTCAGGAAACAGAGCCAACACATCCTCGCTCTCCATTGTCACTTTCGAACCAACATTCTGCTTCCCTCATGCAATATACTCAGGCTACATGGGTAGGCCTTCCTCTCCCCGTCTGCTAAAACTCTGCGGAATCCTTTCTTTCTGGTCTTCCTAGTGCTCTCCTAATTACATCTCACAGCAAATGATTCTCAGTCTGCACCTTCTCTGATTTCCAGAAAGCATTTCACTCCTTCCCCCGGGTTCCGTGGCCTGCCCTCGTTCTCTGCACCTCTCCTTCCCTTTCGTTGACTCTCTTCCTCCTGATTCTGCTGAATTACTACTTCCTCTATCTGGCCTTTTCTTTTTCTGTCCTCTCCCCTGAATGAATTCATCAACATTCACTTTCATAACCATTTCCTCTAATGTGAAATATCCCAGCCCTGGTATATCTTCATCCTTGGCTTTGTTTCCCTAAACCCTGGGACGATTCATCTCCTAATTATCTTTACCAGTGTATATCACAGCCAACCCAAGCTCCGTATTTCTCAAGTCACAATCAGCTTTGGGCTTTTTCTGTCTGCACCTGATCCTTCTTCACTCTGTGCACTTGTTAGTGAATATGACCACTCAGCTGAGTAAGCTGAAACATGTAACATTATTCAAATTTCTCAATGCCTATTTCTTAACCCCCACACCCATGTCCTAACTCTAAATATAGCTCAGATATTTCCCCTCCTGACCAGCCTTACTGACAATCTCAGTCACGTCCCACCTCTCTTTTTCTGGAGTATTGCAGGCACCAGGAGTCTAAACCCCTGCAACCCGTGCTGACCCACCTTAGTCCTCCATCAACTCCTAGACGGTTGCAAAGTCTAATCTGATTTTACCCATTTCTTGTTAATATGTGTCACATAGCTTCCTCCTATTGCTTGAACTTCTTAACTTGTCATTTAAAACTTCTAGTTTTAGCCTGCTGTAACCTCATCTGCTGCCATCCTTCCCGCAGCAGCTTGGTTTTGAGAGATGGCGCACTGTTGCAACCTAGGACTTCCTAGTACACATAGGAAAGATAATAGCCTTGTGGTCTCTGGCGGTTGTTGACAATAGTAGAGGGAACGCTTTTCTGTGGGGATCAAACTCTTCAAACATTAACAACGCTACTAAACTTGCCAGGCTTTCATCTACCACTGTTGCTTTTTTAGATTTGTTGTTGGGTTTTCTTGGTTTTGGCTTTGGTACGTTTACTTTTGTTTTTGCCACATCATCTGCTCTTTCTTTGAAAACGGTTTTTATTGCCTCTGCGATGGTGCATAACACTAAGGTGTATGCCCATCCTCACTTTGAAAGTAATTCAGCAAAGCCTGCACATTTTCTGTACAAATTCACAAAGGTGACCCCTGAATGGAATGCTATGCCATCAGCCGTGGGCCTGACACACAGTAGTTGAAAGATACTCAAGTTTTGAAGGCCAATAAAGTATTGCCTTAGTGACCATTAACATTATAAAATGAATTGTTTCCAAGCCTAAAGCAGAATAAAAATGTTAAATTCTACCCTGAAGCCTTTATCACTGTTATGTAACTGAATGATGCATAACCATGATCAACTCCTAGATGTTTCTTTCCTTTTTGTGGTTTCATACCAATATACCTCTCTTGAAAATCTACTGGCCTTGGGGCTCCTGGGTGGCTCAGTTGGTTAAGTGTCCAACTTCGGCTCAGGTCATGATCTCACGGTTGGTGAGTTCGAGCCCCATGTCGGGCTCTGTGCTGACAGCTCGGGGCCTGGAGCCTGCTTCGGATTGTGCCTCCTCTCTATGCCCCTTCCCAGCTTGTGCTCTGTCTCTCTATGTCTCTCAAAAATAAGTAAATATTAAAAAAAAATTAAAATCTACTGGCCTCAAATGTAGAATTGAAGTGACCACATCTTAACTCACAATTTAATAGAAAACATTTCAGAACAAACTGTAGTTATTTACCAAACTAAGCAATTACTAGGTATCTTTGTAAAATAATACTTAGCAGGTTCATATTTCTTGTAGATTTTAACCATTTTAATTACATTCACATTTGAGAATGTTTTGTGCACATGGTTTATGTGCACATGACTTCCAAAGGAAAACTCATTTATTTGTTGTTTATGATTGTTTGTGCAAAGTCACTCCTTCTATCCTTTTGTATACAATGATTCATATACATATAAAATATAAGAGGAAAAATAGCACCACTGTAATGAGGACAAAGCAAATATTTCTTACCTACAGGATCTGTAGAAATTCTTTTGGTACTCTGTGGACGGCTGATTAATTTTTTATGCTATTGGAGGAAAGGAACACAGAATAAGCAGAAGAAATCATTAATTTGTGAACAAGCTACAAGTAAAAATCCATCTGACCCTCACCTCTATTTGAAAGGAGTACTGAACTGCACACTTTGCAAAAATAGATTCTGTATTTAGGCATGCATGCTCAGAATTGCTTTCCAATGATAAAGCAAAATATATTAACCCAGATCTTTCAGCAAATTTAAAACTACATATTTAAATATTATTATAGCAGTCACATTAACTCTGAATAAATATTTTCCAGTTTCAAATTTGAAGCTGTTAAAAAATAAAATTAGAATATAATATAACATAGTATAGTATAATATAATATAATATAATGAAATAAAATTTGAAACTCTTAAAAGCAGCAAACATAAAGCAAGCTACCTCTGTGCAACAAATGCAGTATTTTGTAAAAGCCCTCATGGGGAAGGCACCTTGCCCCAGCACTCAGCACAGGGCCTGCGTACTCAAACAGTAATTTTTGTAAATGAATGAATGAATCAATGTGCATACACGATGCTAAAAATAATCATGTTTTTGAGCAGATATTATTCTAAAACCAATACTTTTTCAAGAATATTCAAATATATAATCATTACTTTTCTCCACTGTCTGCAGAATGGTTTGTTCTCCGTTAACAGGGGATCACGGAAATAGCACAGGAGATAAACTAACAATGCCTGGGTTTGGAAAATTTCTCAGTGCTCTGGACAATTTATTTGCCTCTCCTATCTCAGCTCTGAAAGGTGATTTATTAAAAAAAAAAAAATCTCAAATACCTGTCTACAAATGTTCAGAGCAGCTTTATTTGTGTCAGTCCCAAACTGGAAACACCTAAAAGTTTCTGCAGTAGTGAACGGACAGACTAAGGCCCATCCACACTACGGGATGCTATTCCATAATAAAAGGGACAGAGCATTGATACAGGCAACAGCTTTCATGGACCACAGGGAATTATGCTGAGTGAAAAATTCCAGTCTTAAAAGGTCACATATTCTATGATTCCATCTGTATGAAATTTTTGAAATTACAGAATTACAGAAATGTAGGATAGATTAGCAATTGCCAGGAGTTACAGATGGTGGAAGACAACCATAAAGGGGGTTGCACAAAGGAGATCTTTGTGGTGAGAAAATAGTTCCGTGTCTTGAATGCAGTGGTTACACAACCTACACATGTGATAAAATGTGTCTAGAACAGTGTCTAGAACTGTACACACACACTGGATCAATGTGAACTTCTGGGTTTTGACATTGTGCTATAGTTATGTAAAATGTAACCACCGAGGAAAACCAGACTTCTCTGTACTGTATTCTCCAACTTCCTATGGATCCATAATTTTTGCAATAAAAACCTTTTTTCCAAGGAGCAAGTTTAACTACCTTTTAATTATTTGGAACATACAGATAATACTGAAGGAAAAAATACCTTCTACAAATAGTTTTCCAAGTTTCATGTAGGTTTTTAGAAGGCGGTCTGTAAAACCTGACATAGATTTACATACACGCACAAGCATTCATGACAGAAACTGCTACCGTAATGATTTACAATGGAAACAAGTTTTGCATGCGTTCACTGTAAAGAATATTTCAGGGGCGCCTGGGTGGCTTAGTTGGTTAAGTGTCCGACTTCAGCTCAGGTCATGATCTCACTATCCATGAGTTCGAGCCCCATGTCAGGCTCTGTGCTGACAGCTTGGAGCCTGGAGCCTGCCTCAGATTCTGTGTCTCCCTCTCTCTCCGCCCCTCCCCTGCTCATGCTCTCTGTCTGTTTCTCAAAAATAAATAAATGTAAAAAAAAAATTTAAAAAAAAGAATATTTCAGTGATCCTACCTAAGGTACTGGTATGAACAATGAAGTTGTTGATAAGCTAGTATTTCTCATTGATACCGTCCAAATGGTCAAAATAACACATGTATAAAAGCATACACACTATGGGGCGCCTGGGTGGCGCAGTCGGTTAAACGTCCGACTTCAGCCAGGTCACGATCTCGCGGTCCGTGAGTTCGAGCCCCGCGTCGGGCTCTGGGCTGATGGCTCAGAGCCTGGAGCCTGTTTCCGATTCTGTGTCTCCCTCTCTCTCTGCCCCTCCCCCGTTCATGCTCTGTCTCTCTCTGTCCCCAAAATAAATAAACGTTGAAAAAAAAAAATTAAAAAAAAAAAAAAAAGCATACACACTAATAGGTTAAAGAATTTCAGAAAATTAAGACCTGTAATCAAAGTTAATTTTTAATGACGATGTATTCATACAATATTTAATGCCACCAATTTTTATTGTGAAAATGTCATTAGCTATAAATGCTTCACTCCTGTAAGAACGCGCTCAAGGCAAATGGCCTCTACCATTTAATGTAAGAGTTGAAATTTTTCTTATATTTGAATATTTTCCTCTCTAAACTACTGAATTGCCAAGTGCCTGGTCAAAGGCAATCCTCATATATCTTCAAAATAAAAACTTTTTTTAAAGCGCTTACTTCACAGCAATGATACAAGGGTAATCTAAGTGTGTTATGCTAACACATAGCACACTGGTTCACAGGAAGATTTCAGTACAAGTGGATTAAATGTGAATGTCACATTTTGTGAGTATTCCTGTCATATACATCATATAAACATGTATATGAATTTTCCTTTAAGAAGTTTTTTTCTTTTTAATTTTTTTTCAACGTTTATTTATTTTTGAGACAGAGAGAGACAGAGCATGAACAGGGGAGGGGCAGAGAGAGAGGGAGACACAGAATCCGAAACAGGCTGCAGCCTCTGAGCTGTCAGCACAGAGCCCGACGTGGGGCTCGAACTCACGGACCGCGAGATCATGACCTGAGCCGAAGTCGGACGCTCAACCGACCAAGCCACCCAGGCGCCCCTCCTTTAAGACGTTTTAATGGGAGGGGTGCCTGAGTGGTTCAGTCAGTTAGGCGTCCAACTTTGGCTCAGGTCATGACCTCACGGTTCGTGTGTTGGAGCCCCATGTCGGACTCTGTGCTGACAGCTCGGGGCCTGGAGCCTGTTTCATGTTTGGTGTCTCTGTCTCTCTCTGACCTCCCTGCTTGCACCCCCCCCCCCAAAAAAAATAAATAAACATTAAAAAAATTTAAGTTTTAATGGGAGGAAATTAGGAAATAACATAAGAACAGCAAAAGTTCAAGTATATTAATACTACAGCATTGCAAGATAAGCAGACATAACTTTCGAAACATCAACTATATGCTTAAATCTCTCAAAAAAATTGAGAAATAGCAACTTAAATAGTGAAACAGATTCTATCTTTCCCATCAAAGGGCATATGGCCTGCATTGAGCCTGGGACAAGAGATACTGTTTTTTCTTTGTATAAATAATGACCTCCTACCCCTGTCCTTCTTTCTTCAGAAATGTCTCATAGCATCTTGATGCACTGAGAGTGATTCTAGTGTTTAAATATATGTATTTTCCCATACGTGAAAATTCAAGCCAAGTCCTTCTTTTGGGGCTCAACCTTAGAAAGAGTGGATTGTAGCAGCATGGAAATCTTGGGCTCTTGGACACTTGAAGGCACTGTGCTGGGTCTCCCACTTGGCCCCTTCATCAGGGATTTTTAGTGTTCCCTTCTCTTTCCCTCCATTTCCCTTCCTTTTTTTTTTTTTCTTTTGTTTGCATTATTTTTGTCTCTGCACTATTTTTGCCTTGCTCACCATCTTCCAAATCTCACTGGTGCTCAAGGTCAGGTCCCGGCTGAAAGGGGAGGCTCTGCTTGTCCCACGTAGTGTTCCCTCCCACAGATCCCCAGTATCTACGTATGGATCCCTGGATGCCTTCGTTGGTGGCAGTGACTCTAATTTTTTCCTACTTTTCTCTCTTCCCTGTTCCAATCCACAGGTGTCATTCTGTTGCATTTTCTCAGGTTTTACTATTTGCTAAAGGAAGGTTTGCTATATATGTTAATATTGTGTATTTTATTTTGCTGAATGCAATTTCTTAAATGCCATCTTCAACTTGTCACTGCTCAGGAAGATGGTTGGTAAAATCTAAACCTGTCTCCCAAGCTATCCCTAGTACACATCTACCTTGTAAAAGGGTGTAGTCGGGTGTGGGTAGCAGTTTTCCCTTCCCTATGAACCTCTCAAAGCCATCAATGTAAAATTATTAGTAACTCAAATATATACAGATGTGTCTTATTTATACTGCTAGGTGAAACAAAGGCCTCATGAAATTAAAAGTGGTTAAAATTTTTTTGGAACCAAAGAAAAGTATTCAAACCTGAAATGGGTGTTAGGTCTAGTTTTATAGGCCACTGTTGTTAAGACTCAGTTGCTGACTATTCTTTCCATGGTGCCTAAATACAACCCTGGTACTAACTCTTGAAACTAAGCATACCATTTATTTATTTGTTTGTTTATTATTTTACCCCACATTATTTCCCATAGCACCTTCAAAAGTTTCCCTTCATTGTGCTTTTCACCACTCCAAGAACTTGCCATGATCAGTCTGGGCTCTATTTGTTAGATTGTAATGTCTTTGGGAACCAATAAGGTATCTTGTTCCTATATTAATTCTTCACAGTGCTGTAAATGGTATTGCATGCATGGGGTAGTATAAACTGTTTATGTGATGATATCTTCTCTTGACTTGAATGATATCCTCCTACAAATCCTACCATATTTTTAAGGCACCAAATGCCACCTATTTTATCAGCTACTCTAGTGCCTGGTTTCTTATTGGAGAATTTATACACTATTACTCAATGTATCTTTTAACTTAATATTGTCCTGTGGTGTTGTTAATGCCATTCATAAATGCCTGTTTTCCCTCCCCCAATGAGGCTTTCAATACTTTATTGTATCCTTTTTCTTTTTCAAGCAAATGAATAGTTTTATTAACAGGGCAACAGTTTTTTCCCCTCATGGTAGGGTTTCGACCCCAAAAAGCTGTCATCTACTCCATAAATTAACTTATGGCTGGACTACTTATGGAACCTTGAAGATACCTATTCCCTCTCCATTGTAGGGTCCAATGTAGACAGTCCTCATTTTTCCCCCAACCCTTCAAGGGCCTTTATAAATACTTCTTTCATTTGATGCCCAGAATCCCCAAAAATGCACCAGGGTATTCCATCAACTTGTAGAGAATACCAAGACCTTATGTTCTATTCCAGTCTCTATCTCAAAGAAAGCCGAGTCAGGCTATCCAAACAAACTGACCAAACAGTTACCTCAGTTAGTGAGTCACATGAAACTAAAATTTTGGACAAAACACGTCTCTCCTTCTTTGGCCTCACACAGAATTTTAAGTCTCAATATATCGATAATACTATCTTCTGCTCCTTCGTCTGAGCCATCCATTCTAGCCATATCAGCCCCATTCACACCCCCCAGCTGAAGTCTGGTCCCTTGTTCAGCTTTTTTAGCAGTCATTACATGGAGTTGGCTTCTAGAAATAATGTAGCTCCTTGAGCAGCTCCAGAGCTGGAGAAATCCAGTTCTAAGTATCATGTGTTACACACAGACCCAAAATTCCAGGAAGCTATTCAGTCACATGAGAAAGAGCAAAGCACCTCAACACAGACTAGGTTGATCAATACCTCACTGCCATCTTTAGAATCTCCTCGGCCTTATTTTTGGCCTTTGCATCGTTTAGTCACTCAATCCTCAACTCCATCATTTGGATTCTAAAGATGATTCAGAGTGCTTTCCTCTGAGGCCTTAGTTGGGTTTTTATTCGGATGAGTAGACTGCCCATTTTCAACAACTAACTCTGCACATAAGCTCTCCACTGCACTCTAGTGCAAGATGTAATACGCTCTTGCATCTTGCTGATGACTGGAAGCAGAAATTGCTTGACATCTTCCTTAGACTCCAGCACATCCACTCTCTCTGGTTCTGAGAGTTTGATGATGACCAACGGTTGCATTTTTCTTGCTACTCAAGAACTATAGTATCAATGTGAGTAGAGAAGCGTCAACAAAATGGAGACTTCGCTGTCAATCCAAGCTCTGCATGTTGGGGCCTCTTTCAATACATGACTTGTGCCTCTGTTTAAATACATTTTTAGACCCTTGATGGAGGTGCTTCTTCCCAGGGTCAGAAACTACTATGTCAGAAAACCAAAACTGAGATAATTTTTGTGTCCCTATAAATGTTCTGCTTGACTGGAAATGCACTATATCCAGCTAGCCAATCCCCAAAGATCAAGCCAACTCTGGGCCTCTTACCTTAAACCAGATTGACCCCATGGCTCCAGCCAATCAGATATTTTCCATTTATTTCTCCTTGTTTTTTTATTCATCCTATAAAAGCTTCTTGCCTTCCACCCCATTTTGTAGTTCTCTGAGACTGTCTACTTCATGAAGTATTAAATAAGGTTTATATCACCTCAATTGTCTTCTTCAATCATTTTTAACACCTCTTCATAGACGCCCTGCTCATAGAAACTATTATATACTTTTCTGTATCCTCTTTTATATCAATTCTCATATTTACCAAATGGTTGCCACACTATGCCCTCAATAAATACATGATAACCATGAAGACGCTTTGCGGACAATCCATGAGGATTATTATCATCATAAATGTGAGGTCTGCAGTTTCAGCTGGACCAGGGCTGCTCCGCCACGTTTTTATGTATCCCTGAAGATTTATCCCGTGTTCCCTACAGAAGATACTTCAAACTTTTACCAGTCTTCGCAAGACCTCTACTTCTCCCCTAATTTCCACTCTCTCAGCTAGGAGATTTATCTTCTCGCTGAGAAAATAAAGCAATAGTTCTCAAACCTTAGTGTTCATGAAAATTACTCTGAAGAAAAAGGCAAAAAGAAGTAAGTATACAGCTTGATTCAGTTTGTCTCATATAAGGCCATATTTGTAACAAGTGAACTGGGTGTTTCTGACACTAAAGTATGGTGGCTGCACTTAGAAAAACACTATCAAGTAGGACCTACATCACTTATCAACTTGTCCCCCAAATATATCCTAATGGATTCCCAGAAGAATGAAAGAACTACCTTTATCCAAAAAGTGATGAAGATTTCTCATATCATATCAGGACCAAAGTGAAATTCTGATTGTTTCTTACCTACAGAACACTATAAGAAGATAGCAATAATAATAATTTCTAATTCATAAATTACCTTGCAGGTCTCACACAGATGACTTAGCTCTGGTGCCCATCTCCTCATCCAGAAACTCTAGCTTCTGACACAGGCCACTCTAAGTATTTCTGGCAGTTCCATAGGCTTTATTCTCTTGGTAGCTACAGTGTTGTCCTAGTAACCCCACAATGTCAGGCAATGTAGCCCATCCATGTTCCTCTTATAGGCATAACTGTTTCCCTTCCTGGGCCTACCGGGTAGTGTGCCATGATGGCTTCTACCCATACTGTACTTGTGCTCCATAGGTATCATATGGACACATTGTTGGACATCAGTGGTGACCATGGGTTTTTTCTACTGCTATCCTGCCATTGTTCTGCCGGATCCCAGCTTGCTCCATATGCAGCTCATGGTTTTCCCTAGTTTTCTCCTAAGCAAAGCAATTCTCCACTAGTGGCCACCCTGACCCCTCCTGGTACGTACGTTGTGTGGTAAAATGTGACAGGATGAAGAAAGTGGTTCCCTACCCATCGTGTTACATGACAGTAGAGTGATGTTGGTTGTGCCCTGATGTGTCACAGAGGTCAGTGAAATAGGTCTTCTGTTTTTAAATTAAAATCTTTCCCTTTAGGACACAATCTTGAATCCAAGATTCAAGGGGCTGAACTGAGGAAGAGATTTCACTAATAGCTACAGCACTCTATTCTGATAACATCTGATGCTTTAAATATATATCAATATGCTATGTATTTAGCATAGAGTATCTAACATATAGTTATATGTATTTAATAAGATATATTTGTATAATTAATATACAGTTGACCCTTGAACAATGCAGGTTTGAATTGCATGGGTCCATTTGTACATGGGCTTTTTCGATAAATATAGCACAGCATAGTAAATGTATTTTCTCTTCAGAAAATGTATTTTCTTAATAACATTTGCCTTTCCCTAGCTCTCTTTATTGTAAGAATACAGTATGTAATATATATTGTATACAAAATATGTGTTAATCTACTGTTTATATTATCAGTAAGGCTTCTGATCAACAGTGGGCTATTAGTAGTTAAGTTTGGGGCACCTAGGTGGCACAGTTGGTTAAGCATCTGATTCTTGATTTTGGCTCAAGTCATGATCTCAAAGTTCTGTGGGATCAAGCTCCATGTTGGGATCTGTGCTGATAGCATAGAACCTGCTTGGCTCTCTCTCTCTCTCTCTCCCTCTCTCTCTGCCCCTCCCCTGCTTGCATGGGCCCTCTCCCTTTCTCTCTCTCTCTCTCTCTCTCTCTCATCTCTCGCTCAAAATAAATACACAAACATTAAAAAAAAAAGTTTCATGTGGATTCTCAACTGTGCAGGGGGCAGCACCCCTAATTCCCATATTGTTCAAGGGCCAACCTTATATGAAGATGTATGTGTGTTTTTAAGCAAATTTACCCTGACCCCTGCAAATAGAATTCTATCAAGTCATATCTCATTTACTTCGTTACTTCAGACCCAATGAACAAGGTCAATTTCTTACCCAGAAATTACCTCAACACTCACATAAACAATCTTCTGGGCTGGTAATCCCTCAGTACCCATTTATCAGGCAAGGCTGAAACTCTCAGAATTGAGTCTGCTTCAAAGTTATTTACAAATTCTTTTCTTCTTGATTATCTGATCTATCTTTTCCAAAAGCGCTGTGAGGAAAATGAAGGAGCTTACTGGTTTCCTCTGTGATCTGTGAGGATAGCAAAGACTCCAGAGTGGTTGAGGTCTCATGGCTGAGACCTCAGAGAGAGTGAGTGGAGGGCTGAACCCAGCTGTGATTAACTCTAAAGCTGGTGCTTTTTTTCCCTAATACAAGGCTGCTCCAGCACACGAGCTCTCAGGTAAGACTGGACAACCTCTGTAATTGTTGGCTCCTGAGAGTTAATCCATGCCTTAGTTTCCTAAACTTTAAATTTATTGTCATTATCTTATCTATTTCTTAGGTTTGTAATGAATTTTAAGTGAAATAAAATAATAAACTTTAGTTGAAATAAAATGGAATAGCTTGGCTGGGTTCCTTGAACATAGTGGGACACAAAAGTTACTTGTTTTTGTCAGACCTCTCTTGGCAGAACTAGAGACCCATTTTGGAGGCAGAGAGGCTTTATATACCTCCAAAATTCCAATACAGAGATGATTGCCCCAAAATCCATTTCTAACTAAAACTAAATCCTGTAAGTATAGCTTTTTTTGTATATACTTGATCTATACTTATAACACTTGATCTGAGTGTTACAGCTTTTTGTATAGCAAGCCTTGATCTGAGTGTTACCATGACATAAAAACACTGGAGACCATCCCTTTTCCCTGTGGTCTCACAGCCAATCTGGGCTCAGCCACTGCTGACCATCTAGTCTTTGACAGGACTTAGAAAGAAGCATAATGTTTCAATCTTGGCCAGGATTAACCCTCATTATATTGTGGTTTCAGGATGCTTAGGATGGTGGTCGTGTTCACTAAGTTAACCTCAGTCTAGAAACGTGTGCATGAAAAGCAGAGTGACAGACAATGCAGAGCAAACAACTGCCAGGTTGGGTTGGCTTTAGGACTGATTTGTTTGATAACTTAAGTCACCACTGTGCACCCACTTCCCAGCCTAGGACAAACTTGCATCAAATTAGGAAGTTCATTCAGTAAGGACACTGGGAGGGAAATTCCTACAGGGATCACCACAATAATCCACAAAACCTAATGTGAAATTTTAAAAAGGGGGGTAGTCAGAACAACTATGGATCCTTCCCACTATTTCACACATATTTTGAAGTGCTAGGTGGAAACTGTGACATAATATGATGGTATCTTTGAATCCTATAGCAATATCCTATTTTAAATTGTATCCTATTTAAATTGGGGTGCCAATGATAGGGCACCCACAATAATACCATTGCTATTGGGAAGATATAGAAATGATAAGAGGTAGAAAAAAAAAGAAATAATAAGAGGTAGAGATTTTCTCTTTAATTTCTACCTGTCTGCTAGTTTGGAGGGTGGGGGGAGGGTCCCTATGGTACAACGAGTTCTTACGTAAAGTAATGTGAAAACTTTCTGACATTTGAAGCTCCATCTCATGTGGATGCCACCGAGCACCGCAGATCAATGTGAGTCAGTGAAATATGGCAAACAAACAAAAATGCCATGCTGATATTATTTTTTTATTTACTCTAAGACACTTTTGCATAAAGAGACTTTCACTGGTTAATTATCATGACATCTTGGGCAACAACTCCTCCATCCAGCCTTAACCTCCACACCCTTCCCACCCCCATACACATATTGCAGACGTTTCTGGTAAATTGGTCATTTATTTTGTAGTTAGAAGATATGCAAGTGAAAGTATGTGAATACTAATAGATCAAGGAAGTATATATAATTAGAATGTTTTTGTGTATCTTTAGCACAGATTTAATCAGAAGCCTTTAAGATAATATAACTAAGTACTGGTTTTCACTGCCTACTCTTACTCTGTATTTATCTTGCATAGAGGTCTCTGCAACTAAGTAATTACTGCCATTTGCTTAACTTGAGTTCCTTTATTGCATCATAATAATAAACTGTATATTCTCAACCTTTATAATGTACAACTTCTATAAAGTTCTTAATGGCTTTGCTTTGTAAATAACTTAGAATATTGATCAAAGAAGTAATCTGGTACAAAAGATTAACGTTAGCAAAAAACTTTGTGCCGCAGTTATGGGTCCAACATTATTACAAATCAAATCCGAGCTAATACCAGGGTTGAGCAAGGATGTACTCGTGTAAAGAACTGGGCTAAACTTCCAGTTTCCAATCAGTCATGTAAGAAGCTGGAAGTTGCCACTCTGTCCTAACACATAAAAAACGCTGAACAAACTAAAAAGTCAACAACTCTTTTTAGATCCATCAGACAAGTGAGGTCACAGGACGAACCTCTGTCCCCATACCTGAGGAGACTGACAGCTGAGTACAGAATGTTACAACTTACCAGAGAAAAACCCATCAGTAGAAACTGCCGCTAGATCAGTGCCAGGTAAGGAAGCCTGAACTCTACTTGACAAATTGCTGGAGGCTTAATGTGAACAAATTTAAGAGTCAAAAACTTCACAGGGACCCAGTCAAGGGAGACTGACACACTTTTGTGAATTTTACCTCCAGGAGCTCAGCCAGGTTCTCATAGTGAAAGCTAAGAAAAATCCCCCTTACTTCCAGCAGGGATAGGGGGAAATGAACCGCTTTGAAACATACCAGAGAGTTCTGTTCTTCTTAACAATGTCTATCCTTAGTAGAAACTGTATAACCAGAGCCTGATCTGCTGGGGTTTTATTAGAGCCTAACTGACCCTAGAGAAGGGAAATACCCAAATCTAGGTCCCTCTAACTTTCTTTTTTTTTTAACTGTTTATTGTTTTAATTTTTAATTTTAATTCTTTATTTAGTTTCATTTCAGGAGTAGAATTTAGTGATTCATCATTACATATAACATCCAGCGCCCATCCCAACAAGTACCCTCCTTAATGCCCATCACGCATTTAGCCCATCCCTCCACCCAACACCCCTCCAGCACCCCTCAGTTTGTTCTCTGTATTTTGGAGTCTCTTATGGTTTGCCTCCCTGGTCCCTCTAACACTTTCCATGGGGGAAGGGAACTACTCAACTCCAACGCCCTGTAGCCATCCTGTTCCACAGGCTGGGGAAGTTAGGAAGTGGGCTAAGAGGCACATGTGAAGTTCATAGACAGAGGTACAGGCTCATTGAACACTGAGACCTCATCATAAGACTATTGAACAGCTCCCCTACCCCACACTTATTATCACATTACTCAAGGCCTATTTAAAGTAGTTCCTTTTACCCAGTACATCAGGATCACTTATCAAGTAAAAATGATAAGATCTACTAAAAGGCAAAACCACAAATTGAGGAAACAAAAGTGTCAGAGCCAGACCCAGATACGTCAAGGATGTTAGAATTATCAAGCCAAAAAGTTTAGAAAACTTGGAGTAATGTGCTAAGGGCTCTAATGGAAAAAGTGAACAGCATGTACGAACAGATGGGGAATATAAGCAGAGAGATGGAATTTCTGAGAAAGAACCGAAAAGGAATGCTAGAGATCCAAAGCAATGTAAGAGGAATTGGGCTAAACAGGTAACTATTATCATTTCATTCCAAACGCATGACAAGAGTTTGAATAACTGTCATCCCCATTTCACAGATGTCACTTCTCTGAGGTAACATGGTCTTAAAACCTGGGTCTGTCTAAAGCCCTAACCCAAACAGTAAATAATGTTGCCTCCAGATAATGATATCAGCTACTATTTTGTGCTATTTATCATGTACCGGTAATTACCGCAGCCATTTAAAGTATATCACATGACCTTGGTATAGTCTACTGTATCCATAACCTTGTGAGGTAGTTGTTAGGTACAACTACAATGAGGTACTTTACAATGAGAAAACTGAGGTGTAGAGAGGTAAAATAGTTTGACCAAAAATGTACACACTAAGAGATGGATATCATATGTAAAATAACATTTGTAAGAATACAGGTCATTTATTTTTAACCTGTAAGTTAAAACATGTATGGAACGTGAAGGTTGTAAGGCAAGATGTTCTCTGAACGATTCTAGTACTTCTTGTGTTACACTCACCATTTACATATATCCACTTTACTGCTCCGGACTGGGAGCCAGTATTAGGTGAAGGGAAAGAGCTCTGCTCAGCTCCTAACCCTACAACTTATTAAACTTGTGATCTGAAAGTATTCCTTCGTGCCTCGCTTTCCTCACTTACCACATGATAATAGGACCTGCTTCGTAGTGTCATTGACAGAAACATTGAATTCTTTTTTTTCCTTTATTTTAAGTAATCTCTACAGTCATCATGGGGCTGAAACTCACAACCCCAAGATGACGAATCATACACTCTACTGACTGAGCCAGGCAGGCACCCTGAAAACACTGGGTTCTATCAGGTAACTTAAAGCAGGACATTGTATATAATACGTGCTCAAAATAATAGCTGTCATTACTTAATTTTTTTCTTTAGAAGTACTGCTTTTAACATACAAAATACAGGTTTTTTAAATGTTTATTTACTTATTTTTGAGAGAGAGAGAGCAAGTATAAGCAGAGAAGGGGCAGAGAGAGAGGGAGACACAGAATCCAAAGCAGGCTCCAGGCTCTGAGCTGTCATCACAGAGCCCACTGTGGGGCTTGAACCCACAAACTGCGAGATCATGACCTGAGCTGAAGTTGGACACTTAACTAACTGAGCCACCGAAGCACCCAACCTACAAAATACAGTTTTAAAAGGAACCCATATTTGAATCATAAGTGGAAAAAACATTTCACTTAAATAACCACATGAAAATCTTAAAAATAAATACAATTAAACAATATTGTTGAATTCTGCTGCCAGCCAAGATTTCTGAGCCTAAGAATTATTCTATGCTTGTTAACAGGGGAGATTTTGTGTTAGAGAGATGTGAAAATATGCTAACACTAACCTGAGATCTACTCAGAAGATCAGGGAAAGGATTAGAAAGAGAATAACTCCCTCACCATGTGAATCCATTTTATTTAAAGCTGGTATGTTATCGTCCTTCAAAAAGAAAAGTTCTTGCAATTCCAAAATTTAGAAAAAAGCAGTATAACTGAACACTCCCTTTTATTTGCTAGGAACCATCTTTTGCTATAAACGTATATGTAACGTATTTTTGTTCTTTTAAAACTGTAGAGGATATTTGGAGGGTATCTGAGTTATAAATCATCAACAAAAAGCAAGGAATGTGAACTCACGACCTAAGCCAGAGAAAGCTGGAGCCTTCATCATATTAAAAGGACAGAGATGATCTCTGCTCTGGAAAGGAGGTTCTGTGAACTGATGTCACCACGTGAGTTAAACAGAAGACCTTTTTGAGCTGTTCAGAAGTGACTGCGCATTTCACACCAAGTTGACAGAGAAAATCTGCTTCTGAAAAATTCCAAATAGCAAAGGAAACCACCATCATAGTCTATGGCTGCTCTATTCCAAAACTCAGTTTCAACAAAAGGTACAGCCAGTCTGGCTCTTTGAAAAGTCTGGAATTGCCAAACACCCTGAAGGGGCAGAGGGTATGAGAGGCAGCATGACATCGTAATAAAAGTGGCAGATGTAATGTAAGCAAGGATCTGGCTTGCTCAGGGGAAAAGGGACATGGGACTACATGAAACAGGAATGACTTTGAAGTGGGTCCTGACACAGCCTCTGGCCCTGTGAGGTCGTGCAAGTTGAGGCAAGTCATTGAAATTCGCTTACTACACTCTCTGAGACAGACACGATGGTTCCTACCCGCAAAGTATGCTGGGAGGGTAGCTTGAAATCAAGCACACGAGCTATGCTGAAAATGCAACCAATTGTGGCAGAGACACAGACAAATGCAATGTGTGGACATTTCTTGAACCTTGTTTTTGAACAAATTAACTATAAAAAGAGAAAATTATAAAAAGAGAAAATCAAGTAAGAATTGCTAATATTGTTGGGGGTAGCAATGGTATTGTGGTCTTTTTTAAAGTCCTTACCTCTTAGGAAACAGAGAAGGTTATTTACAAGTAAAGTGACATAGTATCTGTGATTTGCTTTAAAATATCCAAACAAACAAAAAAACCCACAAAAAACCAAAAAACAAAAAAAAAAACAGGGATATTAGAGGAAACAAGAATGACAGAAGATGATGGGTCGATGTAAATTCATTATTATTTTCTCTATTTTTGTGTGCTTTTGAAAATCCCCGCCCCTTGCTTTTTGATGATGACTTATAACTCAGATACCCTCAAAATATTCTCTACACAGGCTTTTAAAATAAATAAATTAAAAGACACCAATATCAGCCAATACATATCCTCTTGCTGTTTTCATCGTGATATTGTTGTAACAGCACAGTCAGTGTAGAACTTCCTGAAAGCTTAGGCAGAGTGCTTGGCCCACACAATAAAAGGAAGTGCCTTTATGTAGAGAAATCTGAAGACCAGCATAAACCCACAGAGAAGTAAGATTAAAGTGAAAGAGAGAAAGAGAGAGAAAGAACCGAAATCGGAACAAGAAGAGCTGACCAAGAGTGGTCTAACTTAGAGATAAATCTAGAAATTAAGTTTCTTCAAAATGAAATCAGACCACTACCAATCCCAGAAGAAACCCGAATCCGTACCTTTGTTTAAGCTCAGGTCTTTCTTAGTCTTAAAACGTGCATATTTTGCTTGCTGCCAAGCTTATGTTTTATTTTCATTATTTTTTTTTTCAATTGCTCCTTGGAAAATGGCTCTTTTTAAGGCTTTAATTTGATTGTGGCTTTGTCAAGAGGAAGAGATTAAATATCTCTCAGCCTTTGAAGGAGTCAGTCACAAAAGGAGACAGTTTCAGGACCCTGATCACCAGAAAGACCAATTCAGGAAACCCCAACTGATTTAAGGATCTTGGACAGATAGAAGGAAGAGGCTTTCAGAGATGGCTACAGATAGGCCGAGAAAGGTTCTGGATAATTCAGAAGATATATGTAGTATATACATTGAGTCAATAAAGAAAAGTTGTCAAAATCAGTCTGGAATGGATAAATATAATTTAGAAATTAATGTTTCCGTGTTCATTTTTTGTATCTACCAATAGGCAAAGCGGTACCTGTACCCTAACTACAGTGAGGTTTCAGTGACACAAAATATACAGAGCACTTCAAATATGCCTGGAACATAGCAAACACTGGGTAAATGGTAACTACTCTTAATATGCTTAAAACTTTGCCCACTATTCCAAGCAATTCTGGCAAAAGCAGACGCCTTTGATCTATAAATGCAGCTACGTGGGAGACACTATTCATTTTAAAAGCAGCCGAACAAGTCAAAGATACACAGCACTGTTAACACTTTTATGAAGTTCTACCTCCTCTCTCTATTATTCCACTTTTAAATTACAATCCCAGAGAGCTTTGGTCAATCCTCAAGACCTGTCAAAGTGCCTGTTCAACTCTGAGCATTATTTTTCTCTAGTGTGTTCTGATTTCAAGATTCTAGAATTAGATTCTAATATCCAATTTCGAATTTGTTTTCTAACTTCCTGATGATTTTTTGTTTTGCTTTTTCTCTTTTTCTTTTCTTTTCTGTTCTTTCTTTCTTTCTTTCTTTCTTTTTCTTTTCTTTTCTTTTTTTTTTGGTGGGGGGGTTATAGATAGGAGTAGACTTTCTATCAGAAAGAGTGATACGAATGTTACCGGGAAAGACCTGGATAGCCACAAACATCTTCCAGGTCTGACCACAGCTGTAAAATCCCCATATTAGTCATTCCTTTGAGGGCATGACAGGCTTTTGCTAAATGTTAACTGTTAGCTGGGAAAGGAAACAGGTAAAGCTTTTGTCAGCTGTTAAGGCTCCTTCATTTGTCTTATCAATTTCCCCAGCATTCATTTATTTAATAAATGCGTTCACTTATAGTTGGACAAAACATTATTGAATGCATACCAGATGGGTTTACAAAATTAAGCGAGTTATGCCTCCAGCCCCGAGGAGGCCCACTACCTAATTGTGCTCTTCTGAAGAGATGATCGTAGAGCTAAATGTGGAGTCAGTGCTGTCCCAAGGGCAGCTGTGGGAAGAGCCTCTGAGGTAGTTAAGACCATAATGTGTAAAAGAAATGAGACTTTAAGTGGCATTGGAGCAAAAAATGTCACTTGAGTAAATGTAATATGACGTGGTTGAAGGGTAAGTTGTGGTGATTTGTGAAGGGCTTTATATGCTATGTATAAGACTGATAAAACCACATTTGTCTTTGAGAAAACCACCCTGCCAGGGTGTGATGTAGGGCAGTAAAGGGAGCTGGTGGTAAGCCTTCAAAAAGGAAGTAACAACCATCTATTGTTTAGGGCAATATTAGGGGGAACGGAAATGAAATGCAAGTTTGAACGCAATTCCAAACTAAAGTCAGTGAAACTCTATGTTGTATCACAGGACCATCACTCAAACTGGTGTCCTAGGAGGCACCCTAGGAAGCACCCCCCCACACACAACTTTCTCTGGCTCCTAATGTCCTGCTACCTCCCAATCCCCACACAAATTCACTCTACCACCAAGTCCAGTTGGTCCCAAATCCTAAATTGCTCTCTGACTCTGTTCTCTGCCTGCCATCCTTAACCACCATGGTCTTAATATCAGGCCATCTCTCCCATGGACTATTTTGTTAGCCCTTTATTTTACTGTTGCTAAACTCATCTCTTTCATAGTTGTTCTTATACCCTGTCACAATGATACGCTAATGAAATTTGATCATGTCACCCTCCTGGTTAACATTTTCCAATTATTTATAGGATAAAAGATTGGCTTAGTTATAAATTAATAAGATACCTACTTCTCCATCCTCAGTGGCCAAGGGATATTTTTGTTTGCTTATACGCTAAGGATTTCTGGTTTGAATCTCTACTTCACACATGTCCTTTGTATCATGAAACCAATCACATTCTTTTGACAAATTTTGACAAATTGTGTAAAAATTTCACGGAGACATTTGATTGACCTATCAAGGCATTCAAAGCCCTCCATAATCTTTCCCCAATTTATTTCCAATGTGATTTTTCCAAATCTTCTACTCAAACCACACAGATCTACACATTGTCCTTTCATAAAACACATCATCTGCTTTGCCACTTCAAAGTTTCAGTTCAAGCTATACTTCTTGTGTGGAACTTGCTGCTTTTTTCTCTGTCCTTTCCAGGACCTAAACATTCTCTACATCTGTCTTGCTCTGTGAAGTGTCCCAGGTTACCTCGGCCACAGAAATCACTCCCTTCTCTGAAATGTCCTGGCACTTAACGTCTCCACCATTCATTTGCAGTTATTCACCAGTTTCTGTCCTGTGATATTACTAGATTGTTGTATTCTATTATTATCTATCTCTTGCATTGTTTTATAATGTTTAAAGTGTTTGTGTTTTATTTCCTGAACTGGACTGTAATTTCCTAATGCTAGGACTTTGACCAATATTACTATTATCTTTTAGGCCCTACATAGTATCTCATATATAGTTGGTATATAATTAGTATTTGACATGTTGACTGACATTTCTACACAAAAACATTATGGTTGGAGTTCATGAGCTAGAAATTGTTTGAATTAATGAACATCATCTTTTACTTAGTAAACATTATTTTAGGAGAATAAGTGCAAACACATCAATTACTTTTTTTGTTAAATTTTCCCAGAGAGACAAGAATATATGAGTTTGCTTTATAAAACAATTCTTGGGCACAAGAATTGTAGGGCACAATTCCTGGTTTAATTATACTGCCTGCTGAGCACAGAAGACCTTTCCTTGTATGAACAGACCATGAGGGAGGAAGAATGAGGAGGAAGGGTCAAGATGGACAGATAAAGAGAAAGGGAAAGATAGAGAAGAGTAAGGGAGAAGAGGAGGAGAGGGAAGAGGACAAAGAAAAGGGAAGGGGTAGATGAATAGGAAGGAGAAGGGCAAGAGAAGGGAAAGGTGCTCTTCTGATTAAGTTGGTGGGCAAAGCTGCTTCCAGAAAAGGATCCTGTTTCTAAATAAACCAGTTTTGATCATTTTCACCCTCAAACATCTCATGTACAATATAAACTGGATTTTTCAGTGACATAGTCAAGACTGTCTTTGAAGGCCATTCTGATGGCTCAGAGGAAGGTAAGACTGCAGTCACAGAGGGCATGTCAGCAAAGAGCCAAGGAGACCCAGAATTACAACACTGGAAAGAGAGGGCTTTGTAAACGTTTCACAGGTTAAGAAAGAAAATTGATGTGATATCTCTCCTTACCAAGATTTTAATGACTTCTTTCCATAATTGACAGGGGTGGTGCATAAAGCAACATAAATGTTATTATAATTAACTATAATATAGAAAGCATGAAACTAAGTTACAGAAAATTCCAAAATCACCATTAGGTTTACAATGTCTCCGCTCCACTACACCCCCCCCCCAAACACTCACATGCAAAAGCCAACAAACTCTGATTCCTCTTGCACAGTTTTATTTTAAAAGCAGACACCTTTTAAATTTTTTTTTTCAATGTTTATTTATTTTTGAGACAGAGAGAGACAGAGCATGAACGGGGGAGGGGCAGAGAGAGAGGGAGACACAGAATCAGAAACAGGCTCCAGGCTCCGAGCCATCAGCCCAGAGCCTGACGCGGGGCTCGAACTCACGGAGTGCGAGATCGTGACCTGGCTGAAGTCGGACGCTTAACCGACTGCGCCACCCAGGCGCCCCCAGCAGACACCTTTTAAAATCTGCTTTCTTCAGGGCTCCTGGGTGGCTCAGTCAGTTAAGTGTCTGACTCTTGATTTCTGCTCATGTTATGATTTCATGGTTCATGAATTTGAGTCCCATCTTGGGCTCTGTGCTGACAGTGCAGAGCCTGCTTGGAATTCTCTCTCTCCCTCTCTCTCTTCTTTTCCCCACTCATACTGTTCTCTCTCTCTCAAAATAAACAAACTTTTTAAAAAAATCTGCTTTATCCATAGCTGGCAATGGACTATTAAGTCCCATTCCATTCTTGAGCCTTAATCCAACTTTGTAAATTATTACAACTAAAAGCCTAAGTAGAATTGAAGAGGCTGTGAGTGTAAAGATGTTCAATAGCTTGGGGTCTTCACAGTTTTGTAGTTGAGATCATCTCTTAGTGTCTCATATGCCTAGAAAAAAATCACTGAAAAACATGTCATTCCTGAAAGGACAGGGAGATGGCAATCCGAAGTGGTGAGAAGGTGAAGTATATCACTTCTAATGAGGTAAATGGTGCACCTGCCTCTGCCTGCTTCCTCTCTTTGACAACGCAAGTTACTTCATGTGGTGAGAAAGCAAGTGTTGAAGCAGTATCATTATTTACTAGAAATCACATGTCATGAGTTCAGTTTTTTTTTTTT
This sequence comes from Prionailurus viverrinus, assembly GCF_022837055.1. Classification (NCBI taxonomy): domain Eukaryota; kingdom Metazoa; phylum Chordata; class Mammalia; order Carnivora; family Felidae; genus Prionailurus; species Prionailurus viverrinus. The sequence continues at coordinate 176,080,606 of NC_062564.1, forward strand.
TAAAAGAGGAAGTTCAGACTAGGCAAAACTTGGGTCAACAGATGGCTTACGTAAATATGTAGGGTAGATATGACTAGAAAACTACGGCCCTGACAGCCTCCCACAGAATACAGCCACCAGACCCAGAGCCCCCCCTCTCCTTCAAAGCAAAGCCTCCCAGCAGACAAACAAGAATGAAAGGCAGTCACAACTCAACCTAGCACAAATAACCAAATGGCACAGTTACCTTTGTGACGTGATTTCAGAAGTACATACGCACACACCACTTCCTTCCACCTAAAAAAGAATCTTTGACAGTTTTTTGAAATTGCCCTGTTTCTGCCAAAGCACACATAGACGTAGTGTGAACTGAGTTTCCTTGAATATTTTGTAAAAGAAGCAAGTTTGAAGCACAACTTAGGAAAGACGTAGAGACCAATCCTTACTCTTTTCCTTCATACATTTTCACATGTATTGATTATGTGACCATTTTCAGAAGATTAGATTGAAATGGAATTATCATGAAGATCCTCTTTATCTCTCAAACCTAATCACCTCTCTCTGCTCCTCCCATGAGCATTTGCCACAGAGTCCTTGGTTAAAATCTCATGCCCATGGCAGTCTGGGAACATGTTGTTTCCCTCACCGTGGTGCTCTCTTGGCCACGCAGGCAGATGAGCTTCCTGTCACTGTTACTCTTCGGCCCAGAAGGGGTCCACACTGAAGCCTGTGCTGGCTATCACATCTGTAAGCATACATTACAAATTCTGCCAACCCTCTGATGCTAATTCATTTTCCTTCTCGGCACTTCTCACTTTGCTCTTCACACTTTGGGTATTGAAAATACAAGCTCTATTTGAAAGTTAATTCAACCAATGTATCTGAGCACCTAACCTATGCCAGGCACTATTCTAGGGCCCTGTGGTGAGGCAATGGACAACAGATAAAGGTCCTTGCCCTCAAGAAGCTCACATTCTAGTGGTGAAGTAATAGTGTTCCTATGATAAACATAATCAACAAGGAAATAAATGTTAGGAGGTATCGATGCTTTAGAGGAAAGCAAAACTACAGAGCAAGTTAAAGAGGACCAGGATTGTTGGTTTGTGTGGGTAGGAGTACATTGCAATAAGAAATAGAATCAGAGTAAGCCTCAGAGAGAAGGTAAATTTGATCGAAGAACTGAAGGAGGTGAGGGTGTTGGCCACGTAGGTATCTGATGGATGGAAGGACATTGCAGGCCAGGGAACCACTAACATAAGGACCTGAGGCAGAAGCATGTGTGGCAAGTTCCAAGAACATCAAGAGGGTGTTGTGGCGAGAGTTGAACAAGTGAAGAGTGGGGGAGAGAAGGTCTTAGCATCAATGGGAGTCAAGTTCAGACACAGTCTTTTACTCTGAGTGAAACCAGGAGCCTTTGCAAGGTTTGGAGCAAAGTCAGAAAATGATCTGACTGATGGTTTAGAGGCTCATTCTGCCCTCTGGGTTGACAATAATCTGTGGGGAGGTAAAAGGAAGAGACCGTACCTAAAGGAACAAACACTGTTGTATGTCTGGTCCATGGGATACAAAAGTGTTTGTTGAATGAATTAATATATGCATGAATGGAATTTGGAGGCTAAAGGAGGAGACAGAGTCCTTCACAAGCATGAAGTAATGGGTCCTATGTTTTCACATCTTTGGGAATCAGGCAGTACATTAAGATCACAGATTATAATTATGTGTATGGGAATGTGTATGTTTATATACATACATCTAAATAGTTGCTGCTTATCTTCTGTGTGAAAAGCACTTTTAATTTTGACAAATGCCTTCATGTAATTTATGCTACATGTACAAATGTGAGCATAATGTAGTGTTCATTAATGCCAAGCTCCATATAATAGGGATATTTTCATTTCCTGAAAAAGAGGATATTCTAGGGGCGCCTGGGTGGCGCAGTCGGTTAAGCGTCCGACTTCAGCCAGGTCACGATCTCGCGGTCCGTGAGTTCGAGCCCCGCGTCGGGCTCTGGGCTAATGGCTCGGAGCCTGGAGCCTGTTTCCAATTCTGTGTCTCCCTCTCTCTCTGCCCCTCCCCCGTTCATGCTCTGTCTCTCTCTGTCCTAAAAATAAATAAACGTTGAAAAAAAAATTTAAAAAAAAAAAAGAGGATATTCTACTACTGTGAAGCTGAGGTCAATTTTTTTTTTAATTATGAACTTTTTGGAAGAAATCTGTCCTCACAGACTAAAGGTCTGGTTTCAATTCCCATTTGGGTATATTACTTTGAAAAGAGAGAAAAGCTTGTATAGCCACAGATTTTTTTCTGAACCCAAGAAACTTCTAGTAAAGATTTAAGCATGTAAAAGGACCAAAAGGGTGAATCTGGATAGCCCTATACAAACCCATCTGGAAGAAAAAGGAAGGACCAAAGGCTATGAGCAGTAGATTCATATATGAAGATCAGTGGAGTAAAATGTACTATGTTTAAGCAAGCCAGGGACACCTGGGTGGCTCAGTCTGTTGAGGGCCAGACTCTTGATTTCGACTCAGGTCGTGATCTTGAGGTTGTGCAATCAAGCCCAGCAACAGGCTCTCACTGAGCATGGAGCCTACTTGGGATTCTCTCTCTATACCTCTCCCCCTGCCCCTCCCCTGCTCTCTTTCCCTCTCTCAAAATAAATAAATAAACATCCTTTTTAAATGTCCATATAGTTTCAAGACTCACAGTGTCAAAACTGGGCAGTCTTAAGATTTGAAGAAATCGTCTCATCCCTCTAGTTATTCACAAATATTTATCATGCATGTACTGTATGCCTGACACTGGCAATGCAAATTGAAAGAAAATTAGCTCTTGGGCAAGATGAAAATGTTTTACAATTTTAGTTTATAAAATACAAATATGCATACTCTGTATCTGTGATATTAAAATTTAGTGGGGAGGGTTGATTAGAGGAAAAGATGTCTAGAGAGACTCTTTAGGAGGGCAAAAACAAACAAAAAGACCGAGAAATATATATCTACTGAGAAACAAGTGATGATAATACAATACGGTAACTGCAGCAGTAGGGGAAGTACAGGTGTGGAAACCAAGCACATCAAAGTCGATATGAAAGGGGAAATCAAGGAAGGCTTCCTGGGAGAAGTCACACCTCAACAGAGCTGTAAAGGATGACCACTAGGATTTGTTCAGGCAAGCAGAATCAAGGCAGAGGAAGAACTTGTGCAAAAGACCTGGACAATCACTCACACAGACTTTTACTGAGCAAAATCCACATAAAACCCTAAATTGTATGGTTTGGCTAATTTGGCCAGTTGATTCATGAAATCAGAGAAAATACCGAAAACTGAGAGCTGAATTTGTATCACATTTTGGACTTCAAGTCTGTCCTCTCTTACATAAGGGGCTTTCTTTCCATTGTTTGCCACTATCACAGTGAGGCCTTCACCACCTCCTGCCAGAAAATTCTAAGCCTCCTTATTTGTCTCCCACCGATCTCCCTATAGCAGCTGAACAACATAGTGACCTTAGGAGGTAATGTGTTAAGTGGAGCTACCTGGAGAAGGCCCCCAGCGTCCCCTTCCTCTCTTCCTCTGCTCCCAAATCTTCGTGTTGATCCAAATCAACTCCTTGGCCCACCAGCTAAGTGTTTATAAATGAGGCTGTGAACCACTGGACAAGAGAATTGGAGTATTAAGTCCGTAGTTCTTAAAATCTAATTTTAATTCTAATTTTTAGAACCTAACAAATGGTACAGACCTTTCCTCTTTGATCCAGTCACAAATATTTAAAGTTCCTATGATGTGCCAGGCACTGTTCTAGTCACCGACGGTATAGCCAGAACAAGGAGACAAGGTATTTCACTCGCGGAGCTTGCTTTCTCAAGGAGCAAAGGCAAATGGAAAGTTCATGAACAAATACATGACTCTATTACTTTCAATTAATAGTAAGTGTTATGAAGTAAGTTTTAAAGGGCTAATGGGTTAAAGAGTGGCTTTAGATAAGGAGATGGGGGGGGGGATAATTATAGGAGGTGATTTATGAGCTGAGCCTGAATGATAAAGAACCAGCTACTCGACTGAGGGAAGAGAGCCCTAAGCATAGTGAACAAGTACAAAGGCCCTAAGATGGAAGTGAAAATGCACAGAGGAAAAATTGATGGTGGGTACACACCTATATAGATACACTGTTCTTAAATATAATTTTAAGTATAAATGGTTTAGTAGACTCTGCTACCCTGCAAATGCCTCCCAGGAACCCCAGAATCTCCCCCAAACCAGCAAGTAAAGAGTTAATGTCTCTATAACCCAGCACCTCTGTTGACATGGCTACTTTCAATGTGACTGACCAGAATTCATGCCATATCAGTTTTTAATTTTAATATCACCTTTACACTAAGGCATAATACACATAAAATTATTGTACAACTTCAGGGGTGAACATGGAAGTCCTAAAATCCATCTTATATCCTGGAAGTTATGTAAATCCTAGTTTTATCTGCTCAAGAGACAAGAGCAGACGGTGGTTGCACATGTGGGAAGCAGATGTTGTGGGTTTGAATCCTAGCTCAGACACTTCCTTAGCTACGGGACCAGGGGCTAGTTGACTAAAATTTCTGTGCCTCAGTTTCCTATAAAATGAGAACAGTGGTAAAGCCTCATTTGTGAATTTAGTAATATAGGGCATGTAAAGCACTTGAAAGACTTTTGGGACATTATGAATTATTATAATGGTTATTACATGAATTATGAATTCATGCTAAGCTACGCCTACCACCCGAAGTCCAACTCATTCCATTCCATCATCGTAACATATTTTTTCTTCGTTTCCATCGGCTAAATTTCTACCAACTTACAAAGCTCAGATAACATGCCATAACCACCATGAATTTCCTATTGGTACCAGCTTCCAGAAAAGCTATTTTCCTCCTCTGAACAACTATTAGTACACCGTTTTTCCCATTAGTTTAATCATTTACTATCTTACAAGGTGATTTTATATACAGCTGACCCTTGAAGAACACAGGTTTGAAATGCTTGGTTCAACTTATACACTGATTTTTATTTATAAATACATCACATTACTGCAAATGCATTTTCCTTATGATTTTCTTTTTTTGCCAAAGGGAAAAAAATAAGATATAATAAAATAAAGCTACAAAGGTCTAAACCACAAATACTAGTTGACTTGTCCTTTACAGCAATTTTACTTTTCTTCCAAACATGAATATTAGTGAAAATATTAGTTAAAATAGAGTTATATCTACAGAAAGATAATTTTCTATCAAGGAGCAGATTTCTGAAAAATGCTGAGAAAATAACATCTAGGAAGAGTGAAAATTACTATGAAATGGAAAACAGATTCTTACAGCAGCTTTAGGATTAACACAACTGGAAATAGACAACAGAATGAAGTTGTCAGGTTTGAAATAGCACCTTGGCTATTTAATCCCACACCCCCACGTCGTGCCCCACCCCCCTCCCAGACTTTGGTCTCAATCACTGATATGACTCTAAACAGAAAAGTAAATTATTTGAATAGTCTGGGACATGGCCCACAACTACGCTTTACAACTCTCATTAGAGGGTCTAACTCCCGTTTTCTAGCATATTCAAGTCACAAAATTCGTTCCAATCTGGATAATCTTAAACAGGCTCCCTTCTGTCTCAGTTTTATTTTAAAAGTTGATAATAGGGTAAAAATATTAAACTGCACCTTCTTCTGCTGATTTGTATATAAGAGGGAGCTATTTCCCACCTACTAAAATATAGTATTTGGATATATCCGTTATGATTTTCTTAATAATGTTATTTTCTCATTTATTGTAAGAATGCAGTATATTAAACATGTAATATACAATATGGGTCAATCAACTGTTTATGTCATCAGTAAGGCTTTTAATCAACTATTGGCGAATAATAGTTAAGTTTTGGGAGAGTCAAAGTTATACTCAGATTTTTGATTATGCAGGGGTTGGTGCCCTTAACCTCGAAGTTGTTCAAGGGTCAACTGTACAGATTTTACATACTTTGCTGGATTGTAAATCATTTAGAGCAATACTGTGCCATAAAAATATGGTTTCACACAGACAAGTAATTTGAAATGTTCTAGTTAGCCACATAAAAAAATGTTTTTTAAATGGGTGAAATTAACTTTATGGAGTAAGTAATAATATGTTTTATTATATTATTTATATCTATATTTTATTATTATATATTTTGTTTCACTCCATAACCAAATATTATAATTTCTATAAAATCAACATAAACAAATGATTAATGAGTTATTTTATATTTTTTGTACTGAGTCTTTGAAATCTGGCCTGTACTTTATACTTACAGTACTTCTCAATTTGGACTAGCCATATTTCAAGTGCCCCACACATGACACATATGGTTAGTGGCTATCGTTTAGGACAACACAGTTTTAGGGCATATATTATCCTCTATATCTCTGTATTTTTCATAATGCCTAGCAGAATACATTCCCTATTTCAGAAGTTCAATTAATATCTGTCAAATGCATTAATTACTGATTAACTTAAAATCAGTACCATATCTAATGGCATGACAAACATTTCTACTATTCATAATATAAAAAGTAAAAACACGAAAACATAATTTTAGCATCTTTAAAGAATACGTTTACTCTTTGAAGTGATAAAATGAATTTTTCAATTATATTTCTCATTAAGAATATAGTCTGGAAGGACTAAGTCCTGGGTCACAGAAGAAAATAGTATATACAGCAATAAGATTATTTGTTTGACCTATTAGGAGAAACAATTCAATCCTACTTTCCTGAAAAGAATAAGAATTTTAGGTAAGAGTAATTCACTCTTAAAACAAGTGTACAGGATTTTATAAGACTGGATGAAAATATTTTGATGTTGTTTTCCCATTCCCCACATGACATTTCCTAAAAGTGTTGTGTTGTTAAATGTAGTCTGTGTTTTCATAAGTTCTTTCCCAGTTATTCTTATGCAGTTACAGAAAATGAATGACATTATTTCTATAATCATTAAGAACATGTTGTCAAGACCGGATCAACTTGAATTGTTGCTATTAGAAAGTTGAGGTGCACCTGGGTAGATCCTGGAGCACCTGGGTGGCTCAGTCAGTTAAGCATCTGACTTTGGCTCAGGTCATGATCTCACAGTTCATGGGTCCAGTCCCACATCAGGCTCTGTACTGACAGCTCAGAGCCTGGAGCCTGCTTCGAATTCTGGGTCTCCCTCTCTCTCTGCCCTTCCCCTGCTGGTACTCTGTCTCTCAAAAAATAAATAAACGTTAAAAAAAATTTTTTAAAGAAAGTTGATATGAAAGGAAGTGAAAATCCTGATCTGTATTCCACCACTCTAAAATTATATGCCCACTCCTTCCTTATCAACTTTATTCCTGCCTTGCCTTTTCACCTTGTGTATCCATGTGCCTGAAGTATAGATTGTGGTGGAGAATCACAAAGAGTTAACAAAATATGGTAATTAGAGAAGTAAAATAACTTACCTTTGGCAACTTCAATGGCAATTTGCAAATTGGCAACTGACAAAGGTTTTCATCCAGTATAGGAGATTGATCCAAGTTGTGGACTATCTTTTCTTTAGGTACTTTATAAACTACAATGGTGCCCTTATAATGAGGGCAGCTATAGTTTCCAAATTCATCCACCTCTTTGATTTGGAGTTCCAGCCTGGGTTTTCTTTGTAAATGAAAAATAAGCTTGTAATCTTTTCCATAATCCTTTCCATTGCCTAAAAAGAAGTGAAATGCATTTGTTACTACTAAGATATACCACTTTGCCTTATTTAAATTTTTAAAATCCTATTATTCCATTTTTAATACAATTTAAGCTTTTTTGGTATCACTGACCCTTGCCAAAATATTAGCAGCAATAGACTGAAACTGTAGATTACTAAAAAGACTTCTTTTTTTTTTTTATGTGTTTATTTATTTTTGAGAGAGAGCCTGAGTGGGGAAGGGGCAGAGAGAGAGGGGGAGACAGAATCCCAAGCAGGCTCTGTGCTGTCAGCAGAGCTCGACACAGGGCTGAAACTCAAGAACCTATGAGATATGACCTGAACCAAAATCAAGAGTCGGATGTTTAACTGACTGAGCCACCCAGGTACCCCAAAGATTTCTTATCTGTAATTGGACCAGGTGTTGTCTGGCTGCTTCTAGACCTAATAATCTTCAATTTTCTCTTTCCATTCCATTTTACTCTAACAAAAAAGTATTGAAAATATTCCGTTCTTTCTATGGTTAGAAAATTACATTTATCTTTCAATAATTGTCTTTTGTCTCTCCTCTAACTATTCATAGCATATTGTACCCTATCATGACCTCACAATAGGCATTCTAGATATGTGGTAGCCACTAGCAGCATGTGGCTTTTAAAATTAACGGTGAAACTAATTAAAATTAAATAAATTGGAAATTTACTCCTCAGTCACTCTAGCCACATTTCAAATATTTCATAGCAACATATGTCTATTTCATAGCAACATATGCACCTTATGGACAGTGCAGCTACAAAACATGTCCAGGATCACAGAAATAGAGATGTTCTAGGGGCACCTGAGTGGTTCAGTGGCTTTAGAGTCCAAGTCTTGATTTCAGCTCAGGTCATGATTTCACAGTTTAAGTTCATGAGATCGAGCCCTGCGTTGGGTCCACACTGACAGTGAGGATCCTGCTTGGGGTTCTCTCTCTTCCTCTCTCTCTCTCTCTCTCTCTGCCCCTCCACCACTTGCGCTCACTCCCTCTCTCTAAAAATAAATAAATGGAAAGAAAAATAGAGGTGTTCTAGCTAAACTTCAAAATGAAATAGCTACTAGATTCATGTTACTGAAATTTTTATTGAAACCTGATTAATTCCCCAAAATAAGGGTATATCTTCTCAACTGCTCACTGAAAATACAAGAGCTCTAGGGAAGATAACCTTTCACTCATCGGGTTTTACCATGACAGTTTTACCTTGCCATTCCAATAGCGATGCCATTTTCCCTAACACATGTCGCATTACCCTTAGCAAAATTTAAATGTAAGCTACATTGTAGCAGTCAAGATAAGAGTGTTTCAAATGTTGAGATCCAGATCCAGCTGGGGCCAGCCCCAGCTACTTATCTACACTGTAATATTTATCTGGTTCTTTCCCATCTCTGAACTTATTGGAGGCTTAACTTTCTTATCTTTAAACCAAGAGAAATAAAACTTACCTTCTGGGATTGTTCTGAGAACAAAAAGAAATAACATGGATAAAATGACTGGCACAAGGCGTAGCACATAATAAGTGCTCAGCAAATGATAGTAATAATAGCAAATGATAAGAAAGAAGCAGGACCCTTCAACTGTTTTTGAATTTGTATGGTAAAAACAAAAAAACAAAAAACACATTTTTTCCAAATATATCAATGTGAAGCTTTTATATCTAAGTTGCAGCTTCCTCCTACACCTAGAAGCCTGAACATTGACGACCCAGAGCTCTTTCTCGTGAAAAGCTTTCCCACTTTGAGAAAACCTTCCCAATGAAATCAGAGTTCAATAAGGGATGTAGATGACACCAATATTTTTCTCCATGTTGGACTGTTAGAGGTCATTTTGGTGAATCTCTAAGGCACACAGTTAAATCTAGAATTTGAATAACTCCAGGTTAGGAAAGGTGCTAGAGTATGTCTCTGCAAAAGTTTGTATTTAAGAGACAACCTGGCTACTTGAATAGAATGATCCCTAGGATGTCCTAGGAAAGGAATGACAAGCCATGGCTTGCCTTCTTGAATGTTTCCTGCTGGAAAAAAAAAAAAAAAAAAAAAAAAAAAGATAAATTTTTGAAGTCACCAAAATGTCATCTAGTAAATTAGATAAATTAGAATTTTTAGATCACTAGAGTAACACCTGGCAAACTTCTCCGTGCTACTGGAGTTGCTACTTTGGTCCCAATAGAATACAACTTAATAAATCTCTCCTTCTGTCCTTTGAAAGATAGTCCCTGCCGTGTACACAATTATTCATGAAGAGTATTTATATGCAGGATATAAAGACTGAAGGTGAAGCAGAGCTACATTGATTCAATTTAGATCTTAAATTTATCTGCCTCTCACTGCCAGTTAATTTTTTAAACTAAAGATCTGTAATGTAAATATGAAATGAAGATGAAAGTTGAGGATTTACAGTAATAAATAGCATGATTTTAGTGTTATAAATAGAAACCTTACATTTTTTTAAGTTGGAATTTCATTGTTGCCAAGACATAGCACTATATTTTGAATACCCCTGTCACAGCGGGTGGGGGGCAGGAGGGGACAAGCAGCACAAAGAAATTGCACTATTCTTCTTTTTTTTAACTTTATTTATTTTGAGAGAGAGAGAGACAGAGACAGAGACAGAGAGCGCATAGCAGGTGAGGGGCAGAGAGAAATAGAAACCCAAGCAGGATCCATGCTGTCAGTGGAGAAGCCCAACACGGGGCTCAAATTCACAAAACATGAGATCATGACGTGAGCAGAGATCAAGGGTTGGACACTTAACTGACTAAGCCACCCAGGCACCCCGAAATTGCACTATTCTACTTTTTTTTTCCTCCCACATTGGCATATTTAGAGGAAAAGTAAAAACAAAATCCATTTACTGCATTCCAAAATTATGAAATCAACCATTAGCTGACCTTTTGAGAACCTCTTTCTCCTCAGCATATTATGTATACAGTTCCTAGAAGAACTTGGAACAGTAGCTGTTCAATAAATATTTGTCATATGAAGAAATACAAAACTTATTTATATTTTACGAGCTACTAGGCATACCTCATAGAGATATCGTTTCTTCTCAATGAGGGGAATTGGAATATTTTTCAAAGATGACATAGAAAGTAAAAATGTAGAGATATATGCTTTTGCTTAGAAACATCAGATGAGTAAGTGATAAGTGAAAGGTAGCAAAATGGGGAACCAAATGAATCTAAAAGAACCATTGGTTCAGGGCATTTCTGTATTCTAACACGTCTCTACCACCTCTACCCCTAAGCCACCATCATTCCTTGCTTAATGGCTCATTAACTCGTCTCCCCAATCCTTCCTTTGCCTCTGAGATTATAACTGTTTGAAAATCTATTCTATGATCTAACTCAGATCACGTGACTCTTCTGTTAACAAGATGGCTGCCCATTTCACTTAGAATGAAAGTCAAACTCGTTGCCTTCAAGGAATGATCAGTACTCATCTCCTCTCCTACAACTGTGCTCTTACACCCTGTCTACCACCCATTTCAGCCTTCTTGCTGTTCCTCACACATGTCAGGTACACGTCTGCCGCTGCTAAGTAGCACTTGTACTCCCTCTGCCTGGGACAGACTCCCCTGCTATAGGATTATGGCTTCCTTTCTCACCTTCTTCAAGTCTCTGTCCAAACGTCACTTTCTCAAAGATGGCTTCCTTCATGAGTCTATTGAAAATTGCAATTCTGCCACTCTCTGTGAGACTCTTGATATCCTTTCCTTCCTTTATTCTTCTATAAGGCACTTTTCCTCCCACCACACTGCACATTTTATTTCTTTTTTTGCTTCTCTGTCTCTCCCTAGTAGAATATAATGCACACAAGTGTAAGGAATTTCCATTGAATGAATAAAAGGGTGGTTATCCCAACATCCTACACATTTATGGGAAAGTCACTTCTCTGGGCTAAAGGGCATTCAGGGCCACTTTGACACACACAAACCTCTTTAGGGCATTAGTAGATGTTACAGGTCACGCTAGAGTGTCATTATATAAAATTTTCTGTTTATTTCCCAGCATTCTCTGGATTCTGGGTTTAGGTGACGTGTAGTGGAAAGTTTAAGTCTGAATCAACAGCTCTAACCTGGAGAATGAAGGCATACTCTAGCTTATGTTCAGAAGAATGCCAAAGGCTGATGTAAAAAGCAAGGGGATCACCTATCTTAGTTTTTCGTAGAAGTAAAGTAAATGGTGCATGACCTCACTCAAAAGAATTATATGTATTCTATATAAATAAATATAAAATTTTTAACATTTCTCAAAGGGCAGATGTCTGGATCCATTAATTAAAATTTTAAATATTTTTAATACTTTTAAAATTTTAAATAATTTTAATCTTTCCCAATTTTTTGTCTTCATTCTTCCAACAAATACTTCTAGCTGTCAGGTACCACACTAGGTGCTGGGAATTGAATGGTGCCCACTAACAGGACAAGACCTGTTCTCATGGGACAGTAGTCAGAGAAACTGACATCCATCAAACAATTAAATGAATAAAGACTGTATCTATGGCCATGTCCACAAAAGAGTAAGATAAGAACTGACATAATCAGAAAAGATGGGGAACACTTTTCTAAACATGATCATCAAGGTGAGATATGAAAGTACAGTAGGAGGTAACTGGAGGTGGGTGGGGTAGATGGGTGGGGTGGAGAACCCTCCAGGCAGGCATTATCTGATTGTATGCCTTTTTGAGATTCACACCAGGCTCTAATGAAAGGATGAGGTGTCATTTTTTTCCTGAGAATCTTGCTCCCCTTAGATGGAGAAAAATCCAGTGAGGCCACAGATCCGAGCATAGGTCTCTAGGAAAGGCAAAGCAGAAACAAACCTGGCATCGTGCCTGATTCATTTCCCTTGAGTGAAGATGAGTTCTTCCCCATTCCTTACATGGAGGAATTTGCACACAGGCTGTCTAACCTCAAGAACTCTTACCCTCGGTACCACTGCCTGTGAGAAGCATAGCAACTCACTCCTGTTTATGGCACTAGGTAAACACAGCTGCTGTCCTAAATATTACAGGAAAATCATTGGCATCTTTAGTTTGGGTGGGACACTTCCAGTTTTTTACTGTCTCCTAGAGAGATTGTTCCAGGGTGGACACTGTGGTTTCTGCTTCAGAAGCCCAGTACTTTCCTTCCTTCATCTCTTCACCCTTCTCTTTCCCTTTTTCTGATACCCTCGTTACTCACTCACTAAGTCCTGCCAGCTGACTCAGACGGCTGGGACTCCGCATGCGCAAGTGGAAGAGACAGTTCACGTTGGGACACTTTGGGTCTCGTTTCTTAGATACAGAAAAAGGGCAGCCTCAGCTTCAAGCTGCATCATTTTTGTGACAACAAAGAGCCAACAGAGCTTGGATTAATTTCCAGAATCAGAGAGAAAATAGGCACCATTAAAAATCAATGAGATCTGTGTCGATTTATAAGTGAACAGAGAATATTACTTCAAGTCAACTCTACTGCAAGATTCCTGGGCCAGAAATCCCCATAAACCCCAAGCCTGAATTCTCCCCTACACTTCACCTTTACATACATTACCTGTTAGATTCTATTCCATCCCAAGGAAATAAGTTACAGAGAAGCAGTTGAATTAAAAAAAAAAAAAATGGGGGGGGGGGGGATGGCAACTTCTCCAAAAATCTTTTTCTTTCTTCTCTCACACAGCTGTTTTCTCTCTGTGTTCTCCTTTTTTTCTTCCTCTTCTCTTTCTTTTATCTCCTTTTCTGATCTCTTCCCTCATTTCTCCTACCTTATCCTGCAACCTCCCATATTCATTCACCCCGTTTGTTGGTCTTAGTATTTCCATAGGTTCACTCATTCACTACATTCCTATTGAAAGCTTTTCCTGGGCCAGGCATTCTTCTAAGCTCAGGGATCCACAGCAGGAAAGACGTAGCCAGTACCTTCCTGAATTTACATTCCGGGGAAGAACATAAGTGTATGAGCAAAGAGTAAGTAAACAAATAAATAAAATAATTTCACATTGTGGTATGATTTATAATGGAAGCAAAAAAAAAAAAAAGCCCTAGAAAAATATGAGGATGAGAGGTAAGCAAAGTATGTCATCTACCTCAGAGGTTCTTAGCCACTGTTGTGCCATGAACCCTTTTGGAGTTTGGTGAAACCTATTAATTGTTTCTCAGAGTGGACTTTTAAATACATAAAATAAAATGTGTGGAAGTATAAATAAGACAATCATACTGGAACATAGTTCTAGATACACATCTCTTGGGAGTCGTGATCAGTCCGCTGATCCCAGATTAGATTCTTTGTAGGACATAAGAAAGAGTTTGGATATTATGTTAAGTAGAATAAGAGATAATTGTCAAGTGCTTAATGTGGGGGGAGGGCAATAAGGCATGATTTGTATTTTTAAAGGATCACTATTGTTCCTGTGTAGAAATAGACTTCACATGGCTCTTAGTGGAGACAGAGGAGCATTTAGGAGGCAATTGCAAGGGTGTATGAAAGAGATGATCCTCGCTCGGATTCAGGAGTATTCACAGAGAAGACTGTTTCTAGAAGAGTGTCACCTTCTAGAGTCAGCCTGTAAGGGAAGATGCATCCCTAATAAGGGAAGAAAGAGATTGAAGCAAAAAGCAAATAAGTCTTTTTCTTTCCCTACTTTTCATAAGCCTCCCCTCAGTTCTCTGAAGTTTTCCTTGGTGATACAAGTTTAACGAAGGCCTCCAGAAGCTTGTGGCTACTAGCCCATAGAGCATACAAAAAGGTGTCTTTGTACTTACTTGAAGCAAATATATTTCCAGTAAATCTTAAAAGAATTTGTTCTCCTTCTTTGACTTGGAAGCAGCGTGAAGACTCTGGAGGGCCACTGAACGATTCCAAGCGCAAGTTCCGAAGCACCTGGTTTAAATCTTTAGAAGGAACCACTAGAATGACTACTTTATGTGGATTGTCTTTCTGGTGACAGAGCACAACACAGACAGTGGTGCTGAGCATAGCTTCTTCTAGAGCTTTCACAAAAGAAACCAAAAGGCTATTTTCCACAACGGAAGAAAGGTGTAGCACAATAAACCTGCACGGGAGCAAAGAGGCATGACGTGAGGGAAACATACAGTCTCAGAAATATCACTGATAACAAATAACACCCATTATCATCCAAGCTTTTGTTAAAAAACAAAAAACATCATGGGACCCCTGGGTAACTCAATCGGTTAAGTGTCTGACTTCGGCTCAGGTCATGATCTCGCAGTTTGTGGGTTCGAGTCCTGCATCAGGCTCTGTGCTGACAGCTCAGAGCCTGGAGCCCGCTTCAGAATCTGTCTCTATCTCTCTCTGCCCCTCCCCTGCTTGTGCTCTGTCTCACTCTCTCTCTCTCTCTCAAAAATAAGTAAACATTAGAAGAATTAAAAATTAAAAAAAAAATAAAATCAAGTGTTCTAATGACCAACTAGTTAGATTCCTGAATGACTTTAATGAACCTCCTGGCAGTCAGGAAACGATTCAAACCAAACCAAGTTTAAACAGATGTTCACAAAGAAATCCCCCAGGGTCAGATCAGCTCTAAATATGGCAGCATATTTTGAATTGTATTTTAACTAGCATCACCAAGGGTTATAATTTCCAACTATAGAAGAGAAAGATAATCAAGATAATTCATTTACTACCAACAGGATAAAGAATAGATATCATAATTAAGTAGAGATTAAAATATTTTCTCTGTCACTGTGGTGTCAGAATCGTTATGAATAGACCTGTTGTGAGATGAGTCTTGTCCACTCTACCCAAATTTACATGTTGGAGGCCTAATCCCCAGTACCTCAGAATGTGACCTTATTTCAACATGGGGTCTTGACAGGTGTAATCCATTTAATGTGAGGGCATTAGATATACACTAATCCAATATGACTGGTGTCATAAAAAGGGGAACTTTGGGTACAGAAATGTGCATACATGGAGAATGTCACGTGAACATAGAAATGGACACTTTCAAGCCAAGAAGAGAAGCCTGGAACAGATCCTTCCCTCACAGTCCTCAGAAGGAATGAATCTTGCTGACATCTTGATCTTGGACTTTTAGCCTCCAGAGCTATGAGACAATACATTTCTGTTGTTTAAGCCACCTAGCTTGTGGGACTTTATTATGGCAGCCTGGAAGACTAATATAGACATCCCTCTCTGGGCTGGATCCTTACCCCCTCACACACATCCCCCAACTCTTCTCCACAAAATTGCCTTACATGATCGCCCTCAGCCAGAGAATCCTTGTCTGCACCCACAGACAAGGATTGACTGATGCAGGGGTGTATACCAGCCTCCTTGGTACTCAGACTCCTGAGCTTCCCGGAGGTACCAGGCTGAGGTAAAACTTCTGCTGAAACCATAGGTTTTCTCAGCTTATTCCCTTGCCTTACTCATTTCTTTCATTCCCTTACAGGATTCACCTAAGTGTTCTCCCTCAATAAATCAATAAATTCTCATATTAAACTCTGCTTCTGACCCGAGACAACTGTAGATGTAAGATCTTCCATTTTGAAATAAAAGCTATCTTTAGACATATGATTGCCTTCTCTTTATGAGTGTCTGCTCCTCATGAGCCTTAAAACTGTCTAAAACTCTTCTCATAATTAGCTGTCTAGAAAACATGGAAATGAGGAAGGCAAAATAAGGGCACGGAAATAACAAATTCAGTTTACATATACATGCTTATGAGATTAGCATAGTATGAACAGTTAATTACTGTCTTCATGGAATTTCATAAATGTGCTGTTTTCAAACTATTTTGGAGTTAAAGGAAATCTCTAAAAATAAGTCTAAGTTATGAGTGATTTCCAAAAGCACTTATTAAACTATCATGAATGAAATTATAGATAGCATATTCATATCAATTCTGGTTTGTGTTTTCAGCACACCCTGAAGAACTATTTATATTCCTATATGAGGCATAAAAACCTAATCCTATAATTTCATTTCAGTAAGCATCACTTATAATTCATCAGGATATAATACCGTCAACTTGTATTGTTTACAGGTATTGTATTACCTCTCTAAATGTTCGCGCAATTCAAATGATATCAAGCCACTCTGCATGGTTCTCACTACAACATTATCAAGCCCAAACCAACCACTGTCTCCACTTCTGAATCCCAGTAATCTCAAAGATTCACAGGCATTGTTCCCAGGTTTCCTTATGGAAGTGCTTTTTGTCCTGTACAATGGTAGGAGAGGAGAAACTGGTAAAATTTGTGTAGCATGAATCTTATTTAATGCATTAATTCTTTCAGTAAGCAAATAATCCAATAACAGTACATTAAATGTATTCTATGTGCCAGTAATTCCTCTATGCACCGGGAACACAAAGATAAGAAACACATACCCCTTGCTCTACTGAAGAGTACAGTATTATAGTATTACCCAAATACGGGGCAAGGTGATCGGTGTGATAATTAAGGGAATGCGCAAGGTGGTTTAGAAAACAGAAGGAAGGTGCTCAGGGAAGCTTGCAAAGTGAAAATGTTAATATTTGACGTGAACTTTGGAAAATGAGAAGCATTTTATTACTGGCAAGAGAGTTAAGGGAACACCCCAAAAACATTAATGAAGTCACTGGTGAAAACCCAGATGCTTCAGGGGAGCCAAGAATAGTGGGGGCACCTAACAGGTAAGACCATAGATTCTGGAGCAAGACTTTCTACTTTCAAATCCTGGGTGGATCTGAATCTTATTAACTATATGACCAATGGGCAAGTTATTTGATCTCTCTGTTTCAGTTTCCTTATTTATAGTATGAGAGGAACAATAGTATCTGCATCATAGAGTTAAATAGTATCTACATCAATTGAATTAATATTTTTATCCTAATTCCTACAGCAGACATAGCCAATTAGCTTTCTTGCACAGTCCCCCTTCCTTTTGAACCTGCATTTGAATGTACCATGTGATACCTTCCACCAACCAGAGCTGAATTTACTCACAGTAGACCAAGTTTCAACACTCAGCAAATTTTATCTTTTTTCTTTGGAACTTGACTAAGAGGACCAGAGATTATAACTTGTCACTGCTGTCATTTAGCTATGGCACCCTGGGCTATAAAAATAATTAGCACAGAGAGTATTAATAAAGGAAAAAAATAGAGGAGATGCTAAGGGAGAAAAGGAGAGAAATCAAAATGAAAGAATCCATGTAGTCCTAGAGATGGAATAGCCTTACAATAAACTCTTTTCTTGAATTCATTTAAATGGATACCTGTTCCTCAGAAAGGAAGAAAAGTCCTTGATACTGAACATAGTGGGGAGGGGGGGGTGCGGGGGGGGGGAAAGGTCTAATGATAGTACAAGTCACAAGGGGTAAAAACCATGTTAGCTAGTTACTAAGAATGAAGACCCAAGTGTGAATCCCACATCCTTATTTGTGAATACGATTAGTTATGGCTCTAAAACCACCTTAGTTTTTACAGGTTGAGCTGTCCAATAAGCCATAAATTAGGAACTAAACTTGATTTAAAATGTCTCCTCTGAAATTTTTAGATTCTATTGATTCCTTCAGGGAATCAGCCAGTTTAAAATATGGAGAATAGGGGAAGAAATAACATTTAATTTTTGGCTTTTGGTTTAAAACCACAAATAGAGTAAATTTTGTAACACTTGGAAGTTAATTATTTTTTATGGGGTTTTTAAAATTTATTTATTTTATTTTGAGAGAGACAGAGACAGAACAAGTGGGTTAGGGTCAGAGAGAAGGAGAGAGACAGAATCCCAGGCAGGCTCTGCTCTATCAGCACAGAGCCCGATGGGGGGAGGGGAGAGCTGATCTCAGGAACCATGAGAAAGCAACAATAGGAAGCCTAACCAACCAACTGAGCCACCCAGGCACGCCAGAAGTTAATAATTTATTAACACAGGAAAATACACTGACACTGAATCCAAAACTCTGGTCATTTACTAGAAAATTACTTAATTAAATGCATGATTGATTTTTTTTTTTTTTCTGATAACAACTCCTAACTTTTTTCTCCCAATGGTCTACACATTTCTGGGGACCTACAGGTTCTCAGCAGTAGCGGAACTGAACCCTACTCTCAGGTCCAGGCGGGTCTAAAACCTGAAGCATATAGTGCATTTGGCATTCATTAACAAAGTTTGCTTTATAAAAAAATCCCGTTTTTTCTGATTTCTGAGCACGTGATAGGATCGCACTTCCTTTCCCCAGTGATTGAGTGGGGGCCATATGACTAGTTCTAGTTAATAAACAGTGAATGTCACTTGGAGACCAAGCATTTAATTGCTCATGTGCATCTACTCAAAGCTTTTTCTTCTGCTACCCATGACAGCAGCCAGAAAGTGGTTGCCTTTCAGCCTGGGTACTGGAGTGAAGATAACCAAGAGACAGCCTGCCTTTGAGGACAACACAGCATGTGTGAGATATGGATTGTTGTCATCAGCCCTGGGTGAATTCAAGTTTTTGTTAGCCTAGCCTACCCTGTAGAGTGCATCTTCCTCCCAGTCCTAGTGATCTGTTCAGTGATGGGTTTGTAACTGATTTAGGGTGAGAATAACTCTCAGGGCCTTTATGCATATCCATGGGGAACTTCACCTTCTACTGAACTTGGAATAGCAAGATGGAACTGTCTTGCCAGCATGAGGGACAAGCATGTCAAAGAATGGAATTGGCACAGAGGAGGGCAGAAAGAGAAGAGAGAGACTAGGTTCTTTCTGGTTGAAGAAGAATATAAAGATAAGTATATCCCCAGACTTTTTGTTTACATGAACCAAAGAATTCCTTTTTCCTTAAAACTTTGGGCTTGCTTTTCTGACACTCAAAATCAAAAGAGTCCTCAATGATATAAAGATCAAATTTAGATTTCATGACATATAACATTGTGTAAGTTTAAGGTGTAAAATGTAATGGTTTAATACATGGATATGTTACAAAATGATTATTACCGTATAGTTAACGCATCCATAATCTCACATTTAGACTTTAGTATGATAATAGATTATACCTCCTCTTGAAATTAAATGATTTGCAAACATCCTTATCTATCCCAGCTGTTCTTGACAACTCTGCAAATAAACTCTTCCTTTTATATATGCTATTAGCAAACTTTCACATCTCCTATTGTCTAGCAATGGCTAGCATTTGATCACAGTTCACAGAGAATTCTGATGTACTAAGAGTTCCATAAAATATAATCTTCATTAAATAAATTTGTTTATTCAAGAATTACTGATTTTGCTTTTTTCTTGAGGTGAAACTTTTTCCGTACCCAAAATTCCAGGCATTGGGGCAATTATAATTGGCCCATTTTGGGTCAAGTGCTCAATTATAATTAACAAGGACATTAAAAAACATGGAAACTCCCATTAGATCCACATGGATGGAAAGAACACTTTCCAGAATTTGTGGTACAATTTCCAAAAATTAAAGTGGCTGGGTAGACAAAGCAACAGGTGTCCACTCCAAGCTGCCTTTCTCAGGTCTAACAGTGCCCTGGTATGTTGTTCTGAGATAAATGCCTTAATGCCACACCACTGAAAGACACTCAGAAGATTTTTTCCAAGATAAAAAAGATCTATCTGTCAAGGGGGCACCCAGGTGGCTCAGTCAGTTAAGCTTTGGACTCTTGATTTCGGCTCAGGTCATGATCTCAAGGCTCGTGAGTTTAAGCCCTGTGTGGGGCTCTGCACTGTCAGCTTATGATTCTCTCTCTTTCTTGTCTCTCTCTGCCCCTCCCCTGCTTGTGCTCCCTCTCTCTTTCAAAATAAATAAACTTTAAAGAAAAGAAGTTATATCCCAAGGTTCTACAAGTAGAAATAGGCATTACTGGAAACTTTTCAAGGATAGTTTCTTTCTTTCTTTCTTTTTCTTTCCTTTTTCTTTCTTTCTTTCTCTCTTTCTTTCTCTCTTTCTTTCTCTTTCTTCTTTCTTTCTTTCTTTCTTCTTTCTTTCTATAGCAGTTTTAGGTTCACAGCAAAATTGAGAGGAAGATGCACAGGTTTCCCATTTACCTCCTGTTTCCACATATGCATAGCCTCCTCCATTATCAATATCCCCCATCAAAGTGGTACCTTTGTTACAATTGGTGGACCTACATTGATACATCATGATCACCCAAAGACCATAGTTTATATTAGAGTTAACTCTGTGTTGTACATTATGTAGGTTTGAACAAATGTAGAATGACATGTAGCCATCATAATAGTATCATACAAAGTATTTTCACCACTATAAAAACCCTCTATATTCTGCCTATTTGTCCCTGCTTCACTCCAATGTCTGGCAACCACTGATGTTTTTACTGTCTTCATAGTTTTGCCTTTTACAGAATGTTATACAGTATACATCATACAGTAGGTAGCCTTTTTAGATTGTTTTCTTTCACTTAGCAATATGCATTTAAGATTCCTCCATGTATTTTTGGTTTGATAGCTCATTTCTTTTTAGCACTGAGTAATTTTCTATTGTACGGATGTTATTTATTCATTCTTGACATCTTGATTGCTTCCAATTTTTGACAGTTGAGAATAAATCTTATATGACATCCATACACAGGTGTTTGTGTGGACATGTTTTCAACTCGTTTCAATAAATATCAAGAAGTGCTATTGCTGGATAGTATGATAAGAGTATGTTTAGTTTTGTAAGAAACCACAAGTTTCCCAAAATAGCTGTACCATTTTGCATTCCCACAAACAATGAATAAGAATTCCTGCTTCTTCACATCCTCACCAGCATTTAAGGTTGTAAGTGTTCTGGATTTTGGCCATCCTAATAGATGTGTATTTGTATGATTTTTGTTTTAATTTGCATCTCAGTGATGACATATGCTGTGGAACATCTTTTCAGATTCTTATTTGCCAATCATACATCTTCTTTGCTAAGGTGTCTGTTAAGGTCTTTGGCCCATTTTTTAATCAAGTTTTTTTGTTTCTTATTGTTAAGTTTTAAGAGTTCTTTGTGTATTTTGGATAACATTTCTTTATCAGATGTACCTTTTGTAAATATTTTCTCCTACTCTGGGGCTCATCTTCTTATTCTCTTAATATTCTCTTTCCCAGAGCAGAAGCTTTTAATTTTATGAAGTCCAGCATATCAGTTATTTCTAACGTGGATTGTGCCTTTAGTGTTGTATCTAAAAGTCATTGCCATACACGAGGTCATCTAGATTTTCACCTATTAGGTGCAATTAGGTGAAAACACCTTCTAGGAGTTTTGTAGCTTTTCATTTTACATTTATGCCTATAATCCAATTTGGGTTAATTTGTGAAAGGCATAAGTGTTGTCTACATTTTTTTTTAATGTGGACCTCTACTTGTTCCAGCACTATTTGTTGAAAAGACTGTCTTTATTGTATTGCATTGCCTTTTCTTCTTTGTCAAAAATCAGTTGACTGTATTTATGTAGATCTATTTCTGGGCTCTCTATTCTGTTCCACTGGTCTATTTGCCTATTCTTTCACCAATACTACACTGTTGATACTGTGGTTTTGTAGTAAGTCTTGAAGTCACATAGTGTCAGTCTTCCAATTCTGTTCTTCTGTGATGGTTTCTTTTTTGATTTCTTAAGTTATATGGTAGTTTTACCAACGTGTTCATTTTATTATCATGCCATATGATGCATATATTTTACAGATATTGTCATATAAAACTCACATATTACATTTGAACATAATAATCTTAAAACCAATGACAATATGTAGAAATAGTATTTTTCATGAGCAAAAATATTTACCCATCTGACTCTCTAAAGTATTTCTTATATACTATGGAATAAGTTTGTATTTAACAAATTAATTTCACCTTTCACTACTGTTAAGAATTCTTTTCTGGTTCATAATTAAATGACTCTCATCTTTTCCCCAGAAACCATTCAGACATAGAGGAATGTAATGTAATAAAGACCGCTAATTCTTCAGATTTAGACCATGTTTTGGCCTCACCTAGTTTTTACCATTTTTTTTATTTTATGAAGCATGGAGTGTTTCACTGTGTTCCTATTTCCATAGAAAATGTTCAACTGTTTTCACCCTTTGATGTGAGAATGTTAGTATATGTGCTGCCAAAGCAAGCACATGAAAGAATGTTAAGTAAATAGTTGACACAGGTTCTCATTTTATTGTTTAATGCTCCACTGGATAGAGAAATGCATCCACCATATCTAGCACTAATAGCAACAGCATAGTATAAAATACTAATTCAGTGTTGTTACAAAGCATAGGATTACTAATACTATTTACATTTCCATAAATTTATTCATTAATTTATTTAACTCACACAACTGTTTTTTTAGCACCTACAATGTTATACTTATGCTGAGTGATGATAAATGGAAAGGAGAATGATACTATAGTATGACATAGGATGTGCACAAAGAATGTGGCTGACGCAAAGAGAGGAAAAATCAATCCCTCCTAGAGATCTTAGAATGTCTTGACAGATACGGACACAGTTAAGCTACTACTTACAGAATAAACCAGAGTTCTTCACCTAAACATGACAGAAAAAGAATTTTCTAGCAGAAAGACCATACACTAGAGCAAAGAGATGGAGAAAAAAAAAAAGAAATTAGTACTTTGGCCAACTGAATTGATGACAAATGGCCATCTTCCCACTACACAGGAATGCTGGACAAAATCTCTGTCTCTCTCTCTGTCTCTGTCTCTGTCTCTCTCTCTGTCTCTCTCTCTCTCTGTCTCTGTCTCTCTCTCTCTCACACACACACACACACACACACAGGAAAGTAGAGTAACTCAAAAGCTGGAAAAAAAAATCCCTTAGATCTGGAAACAAACAAACAAACAAACAAACACATTTCAAAAAGTTGGAATTCTCTTCTCTCCCCACAGAACATGACCAACTGGTTCTATGGAAGCTCCCACCCTCATCAGTCTCCTCCACATGCACACCCTGCCCCACTAACTGTGCATACACACCAGGTGTGTGGGGGCTGGAGCTTAATATATTATCGGGTACATCAGATACAGCCTCTAGCTATTAGCTGGAACTAACTCAGTCATAAAACTGGAATCCCAAAAGGGCAGCACTGGCCATAAAATGAGAAACAATAAAAACAACCCAAATCTCTTTGAATATTGGCTCAAGAAAGCAACAAACACACAAAGCTGCTCTGGCAGGAGGGAGGGGGAAAAGAAAAGTTGATCTAAAAATCATAATCAATACTTGGAAATGAATTTCTAAGGACGGAATTAGCATATAGACAAGGTACTAGATTACACCAGGCTAATAGATAATCTTAAACATCATGCTAATAGGTAGGTGATAGAATAATCTCAATAAAACTGTAAAATGAGTATGTTTACAATGATTAAGGGGGTAACGAAAGAAATAGAAAGCATAGTGAAAAAACAGAGCATCTTAGAACAAAAGATTTTTAAAATATATCGATATCTTTTTTTTCTTTTTTTAGAAATGAGAGTTACAATGATTGAAATGAACAGTTGAAACTACTGATTTAAAAAAAAAAAACAGTAAAAATGTAAGGGTGCCTGGTTGGCTCAGTCAGTTGAGTGTCTGACTCTTGAGTTTGGCTCAGGTCATGATCCCAGGATCTCTCTTTCTCTCTTAAGATTCTCTCTCTCTCTCTCTCTCTCTCTCTCTCTCTATCTCTCTCTCTCTCTCTCATTGCCCCTCTCTCCCGCCCTTTCTCTCTCTACTCCTCTCTCCCACTTGCTCTCTCTCTCTCTGAAAAAAATAAAAAAGAAAACCTAATTTACTTTAATAAATAAATAAATAAATAAATAATAGCAAAATATAAAAAAGGTAAAATATATGAGGAAATCATCTCAAATACAGCATAGAAGCTTTTAAAAAATATTAAAGGTTTGTGTAAGATGAACAACAGTATAAATTATGTTTACTCCATTTATATTTGTTTAATATAACTGATGATTTTATTTATATCATCTTTTCTCTTTAATATCACCATGCTGTCTTCTTGTTTTCCTTCTGTTATCCTTTTGCCATATAAACTTTTCTTTTTTACTTTTTGAATGAGATTGAGGCAAGACTGATTTTATTCCTTTTTACTTTTATGAATGAGATTGAGGCAAGACTGATTTTATTCCTTTTTACTTAGTCTGCTTCTGCTAAACAGATTGTTAAAGAATTATGTTTTATTTAAATGTGCATTTCAAATCTTCCATGTTATGCCTAAGTATGGGTTTTGTTTTTTGTTTTTTTTGTTTTTTTTTTCATAAATTGTGTCTAGTAATCAATCAGCACTTTCTAAGTCAAGGCTTTAATCAACGTCAGAAAATCAAATTCAACTATGCCTTTGATTATTGCTTCTTTTATGGTTGTTTTGGTTGCTCCTTTGATGATACCTGTAATTATTAGGTGACATCACTTCAAATGACTCCTTATCAAACACTGGTCCCTTTTCATCTCTGCTTGTTATCTTTGTATCTTATCCTGTTGTCCTCTTGTCTTTTTCTAGTCTAGGCTGATGGCTTTCTGTTTCTCAGAAATTTTGCTTACTGGATCATACTACACTTACAAAACAGATTTCTAAAATACTCTGCAGGTAACTGTGATTCTCATTATTCAAGTTACTGTGAAATGTCAGAATGATGCTCTCTTTCTTTATTTCCATAGTATGTTCTTTGGTGTTTTTATTCCGCTTTTCAAATCTTTTTGATTAATATTACAATTTTTTCCTTAGGAAATCATGCAGGATTTTGTATTTTTTCCCTTAATCTTGAATGAATATTTGTCCACTCGCTTTGGTAGCCACTTGAATCTCTTTCTCAGATCTGGAAAGCAGATCCATGTGTATAATTTATAAATCAATTTTCAGTGTCTAATCGTTTTTCCTGAGTATAATTTATCTGGAGTACCACTATGTAATCTTCTACCTGAAAAAAACTGGATTTCAAATGTTTCGAATCAATTAAATGTATGAAAATGTGCCACCCTCAGCATGATTTCTACTGGGGCTCCTCTCGCCTCTGCTCTTATCTCTATACCTGTGGGAATTCCATTTTTGACAATGCAGTATGCTGCTTCCAATTTCTCTTTGCATTCTGCTCTGTCATTTCTGAGGCATGTGCAAATATAGCAAAAGAGGGGCAAAGGAACACTGATCTAATCAGATCCAAAAATGGTATCTGTGTGTTACAGGGATAAATTTCTATTTCTCAGACTAGGGGATTAGACCGTCAGGGACAAGCTAATTATTTTTCTATCATATTTATTGCAAATGGAGCTGCTTTGTTTTATGATGGAAAATACATATCAGTCACAAATTATTTTTATTAATCCTTTGCCATCCACCCTCTATATATAGTAGAAATACTAGGTTCCAGCAACAGGTTACTGGTAAGAATCCATTCTTCGGATTAAGTTCTTATCTTTAAAACTATATATGGGGGCACCTGGGTGGCTCAGTCGGTTAAGCATCCAACTTCAGCTCACTTCATAACCTCATGGTAAATGAGTTCGAGCCCCACATTGGACTCTGTGCCGACAGCTTAGAGTCTGGAGCCTGCTTTGGATTCTGTGTCTCCCTCTCTCTCTGCCCCCTCCCCCACTCATGCTCTGTCTCTGTCTCTCAAAAATGAATAAATGTTTAAAAAATTAATAAAAACAAATAAAAATATATATGTATCTCAGGGGATATTTAAAATAGCATGTCTTTAATCTATTAGACTGGTACATTTTAAATTTGAAGCTTCAGGATATTTCTGGTTTTAAATCTTACTTTATATTGGTACACAGGAACATGGATTAACTAAACTGCCATTTGGAAGATTATATATCTATATCTGTATAGATATAAATGAATGGATGGGTGGATGGATGGATGGATGGATGGTTGGATAGATAGACAGACAGACAGACAGATAGATAGATAAATAGATCTCCATCCCAAGTAGCAAAAGTATATATAACTGGATCATGTCTGTATTTTTATGTTCTCTCACTTAATCTAACACAAGGGAAAGTTTAATTTCCTCTCCCAGCCTCAACCTAATATTCTACTATTGCCCTAAATTGCAAACATTGTAGGAAAAGACAAATAATCCACATCTCAATTTCCAGCCTTGCAGTTTCAAACTTAATAAAGGATGGCTACATAGAGTCATAAATAAATCTAGAGATATGCAAGGGTGTCCAAGATTGTGTCACTTGGTAGGTATAGTGAATCATACACGTTATTAATATCACTGAGTCTCAGTCTTCTCACCAATAAAATGGAGATAAAGTGGGGTGGGGGAAACTGGATAAGACCATATACACAGGAAACCTGGTACACAGTAGATTCTCAATTAATAGTAGATAGTATTTCAATTAAGTCTCTGAAGTTGTTTCTCCCTCTTCGTTTTTCAAAGAAAAAAAATATTTCCTTCAGAAGTGAAGAACAGAAACATTCCCTTCTACATTTTTCATTAGAAAAGAAAAAAAAAGCATTAAATGAAAGAACAGGAATTAAGATCGGGATTATTCTGTGTAACCTATTTGTTGTTAGCATTTCATCTCCAATGTCATTTCTGAAATAGGTTAGCATTTCATTTCCAATGTCATTTCTGACAAGTAACTCAATATGTATATTTGTCTCATTGGTGGGGATTTTGCGTAATCACAAAAATTAAGGGATTATCCACCTGTATTCCACCGATATGGTGAATACAAACTCAAATTTAATTTTGTTTTAGAAAAGTTCAGGTTAGTCTTTTTCCTACGTTAAGAGCATACTATTAAATACAGAAGTTAAAATCACTGTACCACTTCTTTATAATTAACCATGTTATAATTTCTTTGAAAGCAAAGATTAATTTTACCTCTTCTGTGTCTACCCTACCACACAGCATACATTTGGGCCTTTTGTGGGTCTAAAATCATTACCTTTCATGGGTCTACAATATTTTATATCTATAGTAAAATGTTGCATGATATTTCAATAATGATTTTTAAATATATGACATCAAATTACATTTTTAAATTATTTACATTTCTTTGTTTATCATCAACTCAGAGATACAAGGATTTAGCTCACCGGTTGAGGTACAGTGGTATGATCCTTTTTGTAGTGGCACTAGCCATTCTTTTATGATCTATCTCAGATGCAAGATTTTTTTTATCAGGGTGTGGAGAACAAGGTAGGAATACAGTGACTGGCTTCTGGAAAGGATGTACCAAAGGGTGCTTCATGTGGATCAGCGGGCTTGTTGATATCACCGGGTAGGAAGTATCTTGCTGTGTTTTTAAATATGCCACCAAAGATGGGTCAACTGGTTGGACCTAAATAAGGAAAAAAATGCATATATTCCTATATTTTGATAGCAAAAGATGCAAAGTATCAGCACATTTCTAAGCCAATTTTCTGAAAATTTGACAGAATCTAGTTTTATATATTTCTCTATGTGTTGTTGACTGGAAGCAACACTGAATTAATTTATTAAAAAACACAGCATTTGGCCCGCCTTTTACAAAGTCTTTCTGAATTTAGATTCCTTGTCCAATGTTATAAATAACTGAGAAATACTCATTGTAGGCAACAAAATGACCTAGAAAACAAAATAGACATTTTACGTAATTTCTAATTAGAACTGTTGTTAGATCAACAAGAAACTAGAAACTAGAAAAAGAAGACTATATCTGTTTCCTCTCACACAAGAGTGGCTAATAAAAATAGCTAGCATAATTCTAAAATTTCAAAGTTTATGGAAAATACTTATGAATACATAGTTCATAATATGGGTTTTTCCCCTAATTTTTCTTCTTCGTTAACCACTTACAATAACTGAGAGAAACAGGAGAACATGAGGGGAGAGTCTAGACTGGAAGGACAGAAAATATTGAGAAAGCATGTCTTCTAAAATGTGCACTGATGCTCTATCATATCTTGTGTATACTTTGCAAATGGTGTTTGTATATATTAAATCCTCATTCCCGAAAAGGGATGTTTTATAATTAAATATAACCAAATATTCATAATCATAAATATTTAAATTGGTTAGCCTCTTTTTTTGCCATCCTCTCAGATGCAAATTTTGAATCATATGAATGTCCCAAATTCTGGCATCAATCCTATCATAGATACTCAACATATGTTTTTGTTAATAAATATCAAGACACACACACACACACATACACACACACACAGCTAAAAAAGCTTTCAAATAAAGCAGGGATGTACTTTGGAATGAGATTCATTATGCTCCAAATCCTCACTTTATCACTGATAACACTGTATGTTAGGTCATTAAAAATATAAGAAGAGCACCTGGGTGGCTCAGTCGGTTAAGCGTCCAGCTCTTCCTTTTGGCTCAGGTCATGATCTCACAGTTCGTGAGTTGAAGCCCTACATTGGGCTCTGTGCTGAACATGAAGCCTACATGAGATTCCGTATTTCCCTCTCTCTCTGCCCTATCCCTTTCATGCTCTTTCTCTCTCAATAAACAAACAAATAAACAAACAAATATTAAAAAAAAAATCTGGACCACTTTCTTACACCATACACAAAAATAAACTCAAAATGGATGAAAGAGCTAAATGTAACACAGGAAGCCATCAAAATCCTGCAGGAGAAAACAGGCAACAACCTCAGCCACAGCAACTTCTTAGTAGACATGTCTCCAGAGGCAAGGGAAACTAGAAACAAAAATAAACTATTGGGACCTCATCAAAATAAAAAGCTTCTGCACAGCAAAGGAAACAATCTACAAAACTAAAAGGCAACTGACAGAATGGGAGAAGATATTTGCAAATGACATATCAGATAAAGGGTTACTATCCAAAATCTATAGAGAACTTATCAAACTCAACACCCCCAAAAATAAATAATCCAGTGAAGAAATGGGCAAAAACATGAACAGACAATTTTTGAAAGAAGACATACAAATGACTAATAAACACATGAAAAGATGCTCAACATCACTCAATATCAGGGAAATACAAACCAAAACCACAATGCGATGCCACCTCACACCTGTCAGAATGGCTAAAATTAACAACTCAGGCAACAACAGATGTTGACTAGGATGTGGAGAAAGGGGAAAACTTTTGCACTGATGGTGGGAATGCAAACTGGTGCAGCCACTCTGGAAAACAGTATAGAGTTTCCCCAAAAAATTAAAAATAGAACTACCCTATAACCCAGCACTTAAACCAGTAGGTATTTATCCAAAGGATACAAAAATGCTGATTTGAAGGGGCACATTCATATATATATATATATATATATACACATATGTATATGTGTATATATGTATATATATGTGAATATTACTTGGCAAACAAAAACAATGAAATATTGCCATTTGCAACAGCATGAGTGGAACTAGAGTGTATTATGCTAAGCAACATAGTCAGAGAAAGATAAATATCATATGATTTCACCATGTGGAATTTAATAAACAAAACAGATGAGCATAGGGGAAGGGAAGAAAAAGTAAGATAAAAAGAGAGGGAGGAAAACCATAAGAGACTCTTAAATATAGAGAACAAATTGAAGGTTGCTGGAGGGGTATTGAGTAGGACAATGGGATAAATGGGTAATGGGCATTAAGGAGGGCATTTGTTAGGATGAGCCCTGGGTGTTATATTTAAGTGATGAATCACTAAATTCTATTATTGAAATAAATTAATAAATAAAATTTAAATAAAAGACAAAAAGGATAAAAAAGAAAAGTATAAGAGAAAAATTCATTTACTGTTATATTAAATAGTGGTATCTTCTTTATCCTTTTGGGACTATGTTTGATGACCCACAAAATCTATGAGAAGAAACTTACCAGCTTTTAGCATTTACCTTTAATTGTACCAGTACTGATGAGCCAAAAACTCCTGGAGGGTAATTTAAGGACACTCGGGAATCCATGCTTGGCTTAAGAGTATGGCCTTTCTTTGTTACTGTGAAGGACTCTTTCTTTAAACAAGACACAACAGAAAAGATACCCAACTTGTACACTTTGACTTCGGCACAGGTCCCCTGTATGGATTGAGGGCATGAAAGGACATTAATGCGGCACTGTTCAGGGAGTATCTGCTGTACATACTCTGCTGTGGGGGAAAAAAAAAAAAGGGAAGAAAAAAGAAAAAGAGTCTATCTGCTGTCCCTGTAATCTCTCACAATTGAGAAAGATTTCATTAACACCAAAGGGTTGGTCATTTCATGAGATGAGGTGGAAGTCGATATTAGTTTCTCAAATTTGGACTACATGATAGAAAAGAGAGAAATAAATATATTTTTAAATTTAAATTAAATCCCCCCCCAAGATGTATAGTGAATGAACAGTCCCATTTAGTGTTTTCATAAATATTAACTATTTTTGGAATCCTATGTTCCTTTATCAGAATAAACTTTAAATATTGGCCTTTAGGGGCACCTGGTTGGCTCATTTGGTTAAGCATCCAACTCTTGGTCTCAACTCATGTTATTTCATGGTTTGTGAGTTTGAGCCCCCCACTGGGCTCTGTGCTGACAGCCCAGAGCCTGCTTGGTATTCTCTCTCTCTCTCTCTCTCTCTCTGCCCCTCCCCTGCTCTCTCTCTCTCTCTCTCTCTCTCTCAAAATAAAGAAATAGACTTAAAAAAATTAATAGATATTGGCCTTTATCCAGAAAATTCAACACTGTTTTAGGAAATTCCAAATTTCATTATTTGGGTAGTTTATGCAAACACTAAAGCACCTGTACCGTCAGCAAATTCTTCCTTCTGACAGCTCACAATCTCTTAGCAAAGTCATTTTTTCTATTCTTCCCCTTCATGCAGTGGGAACAAAAAAAAAACCAAAAAAACTGGAAAGAGACATTTGTGTTTATTTTTTATATACTGACATTTACATTTGTAATGCATATATGCAGTCACATATTGAAGCTTTTTTTATCATACAAAAGGGAACTGAGCACATGAAGGAAAGCAAAATGATCTATTCGTGTAACCACCAAAGCTTAAAATGTGGAGGAAGGCTCTATTGGTCTATTGGTAATTTGATCTATTCATGTGTCCCCCCAGTCCGGCTCCCCCCCAGCAGGAGTGGATAATATGCAGACACACACACATAAGCAAACATTTCAGGGACACTCACAACGGAAAATAATCTATCGTTTAAAAACTGAGGAAGACATTTCACAATATCACGTCATGAAACCGTCATCCGGAAACTTCAGGGCGAGATGAATGGTCTTCATTGGCTGAAGGGAAAATGGTGAGAAGTAAGAAAGAAAAGTCTTCCCAGAGCTGGTGGTGGTGGCTGTGCATTTTCTGCACATTTGGCAGATGCTGGGAACCAGAAGTGTTTTTAAGCATGGGAATTGCCATGAACAGAAGTCTGATAATGGTTTGTTTATCTGACTCTAGAATTAGCATTCTTAAATGTTGGATGAACCACATAAAATTTTGGAAGGACTCCAGAGTTTAAAATTTTTGAGCTAAGAATGGGGATAACTACCCTTGGAAAATTATAAAAAGCATATGCTTTTGTATTTTTAGTAGAGGACGGACCTCTTATTTTGTTTTCCTTTTTGCTTTGATTATCCATTTACTAAACATCTTGCCTGCCCATTTTGTGAAAGTCACATGTACTATCAACAGTTTTTGCTTTTATAATGTCAGTCACGTAGACTGGTCAAGATGAAAAAGCCACAATCAAGGGCAATGCTGATCAGACTATTATACATGCAGTCTTCCTAGACTAAATATAAAATGTATCAGGGACATGAATTGGAATATATAATTAGAACAAGCTTAGCTTTCATATTCTACTGTATAACCTTGTTTGTAACTCAGAAAAGTCCCAAATCAGAAAAAGAAGAGATGTATTATAAAGAATTTCTTGTTTTGTGGAATTTTTAAACATTGACTCCTTGCCCTCGTCTTCAAATAATGATGACTTACTTAAAGCTAAGAAGAAAAATATTTTGTTTAATGGTAAATTCGGTGGCCCACAGAAAAATCTTTAACCTTAGTTCCCGTCAACTTTACGCTAATTTAACAATTGTTATATTCTGTCTTCAAAACAAGAATTTGTGACAGTAGAGAAGTTCAGAGTTATTACAATAAAGTCTAATTTATTAACTCCTAACACATGTTTATAGGCTACTTTAATCTAAAGTGCATTTACTCATTTGATCCCTATGATCCTATCAGGTAGACACTATTATTGTGTTCATTTTCAGATAAAGAAATAGAGTCTTGGCAAGGTTACATAATTTACCCACGCTAACACAGCAAGAAAGTATAGGACCCCTTCTGCAAACCCATCCGGTCTTCCTCCACAACCCACATCCTAACTACCACATATACTGTCTTCTGTGTATAAACAAAACACAATTTATAGACTTAATAACTATCGCCAGGCACGCGCACGCACACACACACAATTGTTCATTTTTTTAAACATATTTTCCCAACTCATAAATGATAAAAATAAAACTAGTATTATCTGGGGATACCAATCTTCTTAAATTTAGACAGAGGTCCGTCACGTTAGAAATGTTAGTCTAATGCTAGTCTAGGGCAGGAAGCTGAGTAAGCCATGATTTTGGTTTTGTTTTCCAGGTGAAAATACATTTGCTGGGTCCTAGACACAAGTTCTTCATTCCTAAGTTTGGTCAATAACTTCTGCTCTTTGATCTTTATAGATAGCAAAAAATAAATAAAAATTGTGAATTCACTGGTGTTAACCTAATCAGCCTTATTACACAATCTATCTATATCTATACACAATCTGGTAGCCTGACTAATATTTAGTAGAGGAGTCAAACAGCAAACGTAGATATAGCCAATGGTTTACCAACCTTGTAACTTCTTCTCATTCCTTCCAGTGAATTTGGAGTTAGGTAACTTGATCCAAGGTTTACGTCAGACACTTTCACCATGATGTCTCTGTAATTTCCCCTGTAACGTGCAGTAAATGGAATTGCAATGCATATTGGAAATGGAATTTCCTTTTCCATATCTGAGCACTCAACAGTGATGACATTACTGACCAACTCTTCATTATCACTCACTACTAAAGAACTCATGCTATTAATAATCCGGCATTCTAGATGCTGGAGAACATTTGATGGTGCTGTAATATAACAAGACACTTGGGGGCTGGTATCACTCAGTGTATCAAAATACCTGCAGGGAAAAAAAAGGCAATTATTTAGTTTGTGTACTGTATAGCTAAATGCATAAGAGCACAAGCTCGAGAGCCACGTTGTTTTGGTGTGGATCCCAATTCTTCCACTTAGTAACTCTGTAACCTTTGGCAAGATACTCCACCTCTCTGTGCCTCAGTTTATTCAACTGTAAGACAATTCAACTCAGTTTATTCTCACAGACTGTCTCATGAGAAGGCTGTGAGAATTAAATAAACTAGCGTATGTTAAGTAACTAGAAAGCTATGCCTGACATAGTTGGTATTGTATATTACATATATTAGCTATTGTTACTATTGACATTACCACTATTATTTAGGTGGTTGATTTTTCAGTTTTGTTCACTTTACAAAATGAATCTGAAGACTGCTAATGCTTTTTGATAAACCAAGAACTTATACCTGAATCATTTACTAAATTTAAGGGAAGGAGACAAATATATATATATAATACATATCTGGTATTGGAATTATCCAAACACATTACATCAAATGATGATGTTTATTATGTTTTTGCAAAACACTGAGAAAGGTACAAAAATACTGTGAATTTATGATTAATCAAGGTAATTAGAAGCAGAATATTTATAATCCTCAAAGAATCAATACAAACACTTATTCTGACCGTTTGTTATACTCTTGCTTATTATGACTATCACTTTTGCCAAAGATTTTAGAGTCTTAAACATTTAAATTCAGGGGCGCCTGGGTGGCGCAGTCAGTTAAGCGTCCGACTTCAACCAGGTCACGATCTCGCGGCCAGTGAGTTCAAGCCCCTCGTCGGGCTCTGGGCTGATGGCTCAGAGCCTGGAGCCTGTTTCCGATTCTGTGTCTCCCTCTCTCTCTGCCCCTCCCCCGTTCGTGTTCTGTCTCTCTCTGTCCCAAAAATAAATAAATGTTGAAAAAAAAAATTTAAAAAAAAAACATTTAAATTCAGATTTGAGATCGGTCAGTCCCTTACTATTTGCTTGACCTTAAATATCAATAATTATTTTTTTAAATGTTTATTTATTTTGAGGGCCAGAGGGAGAGACAGAGAAAGAATCCCAAGTGGGTTCAGCATTGACAGCACAGATATGGCTATGGTGCTTGAACCCAGAAACTGAGATGCGGGCTGAGCCAAAACCAAGAGTCTGATGCTTAACCAACTGAGCCACTCAGGTTCCCCAAATACCAATAATAATTATTAAAATAGCTAATATGTCAACTCTCTCTATGGACCAGATTTTAGGCTACACATTGTTTCTTTTTTTTTTATTTCAAGATTTTATTATTTTTCAATAATATTTACACTCAACATGGGGCTTGAACTCACAACCCTGAGATCAAGAGTTGCATGTTTTACCTGCTGAGCCAGCCAGGGGTCCCCATGTTGTTTCATTTAATCCTTACACTAGGGTGTCAGGCAGGTACTACTGTCATCACCTTTCACAGGTAAGGAATCCATACAAGAATCCATCTGTCTTTAGTACAAATGCCCACATGTTCTAACATAATATTCTCAAATCACTCCAAAGCACTGGCTTCTTTGTCCATTACAAACTGAAACTAATGCCTAATTCACAATGGTGTGAACATGGAATGAGATAAAATATTTAAACTTCTCATAATAAGGGGTTAGCATAAAATATGTGCTCGGTAAACGTTAGATCTCTACATTAAAATTACCAGCTGTAGTTTCTCCTCTTCTGGTTACTTCACATTTCTCACCAGTGAAATGACTGAAATGTTGGCAATGCGAAAATATATAAGACGATCAGTATAAAATGCAGCATTCATACCCAGCTCTAGAATAATAAGGTTTTAACCATTTTTCAATTATTAGTAGATTAGATTTAATAGTGCCCTTTAACATAGATATCAAAAACAAAACAAAACAAAACATGTTGAAATTGTAGGGAGGGTCATTTATATTGATACTTCTGAACCTGTAAATTTAGAAAGAAAATTACCCAGTACATTGGTCTGTTTTTATATTCTCTGATGACAGTAATAATGGTACTTCAGAAAATGAGAGACAATTTTGGAATTGTTTAATAGAGAATACAGTGACTCAGTGTTGTATAACTTCAAAAATGATTCTCTTCTGTGCCCTGGAAATGATCTGCATACACTCTTCTAAAAGACAGATGAAATGAGTGAAGAGACCTATAAATGCTTCCATTTCCTCTAGGCTTAATCAAATAGATCTAGTCCAGCAGCTAAAATAATCAGATTGGTTTATTTTAGTCTTGTTTCCCTTTGAGTCTATACATACTAGGACAACAGTAGAAGAGATAGGTTTCTTACAGAAAACTATCCAGCAAGGAATCACAACAGATTCCCAGCAAGATTTTGTTCATGACATGCATATTTTAAGTGATCTGATGGTGTTCTAGCCTGAGGGATTTAAAGGAGTCATCATCTTTATAAATATGCAAGCCAAGCGCAATTGGTTTGGATGCTATGAAGAGGAAATCACTAACCAGGGAACACCTAGGGAGGTGTTAGAGGGAGTGGTTCAGCAGTGACTCATTAGTTGATGCTTTGAGTCATTTCTGAATATAAGAATATGAAGTGTTAATATTTTTCTCCAGTAAAGTGGGTAACTACATATTAACTAACTTAATAGTTGTTTTGCAGGGGCAGTAGTTCTTTGAAACTATGGGGGTCTTTCATGCATTGAATGCACTCCTATGACATCTACAAAATTCACTAGATTCTCAGCCATGTAGGGACCTCACTGCTAACCTAACTCAACCTGTTCATTTTACTGATGAGATAGGTAAGGTCAAAGTAGCAAAATGAGTTTCTTGAGGTCGTTGACTCAGTTGTGGTGCTGTCATGGAAATGGTATCGTACACCTGAAAACAACACCACACGTCATGGCAGAGAGGGGTTAAATGAAGTTTGGAAGTGTGTGGAGTTTGGAAGTGTGTGGGAGGTAGAGAAAGTGAGGGTTGTTGAGAGTGAAATCAATTATATACTAACATGAAGGCCAGCGTGAGCAGCTACAAAGCGATGCAGTGCTAGGCCCTTTACGTGATTTTCCCATTTGACCTTACCAAATAATCCCAGCAAGTATATACAATTTCTACAAAGCAGAAAATAGGGCTAAGAGATGAAGCAAGCTGCCCAGGGTCACAGAACTATTATGTAATAAAACAGGATATAAAATGTTAAGTCTTTCTGATTCCCAAAGCAATGATTGTTTTCATTCTTCTCCATTGCCTTCCAAGGGTGTGATATTTGCTAGAAAACTATGGCTTGTGAATATTTTTTTATTTGGACAAATAGGGATTATTATTCCCTTGTATAGGGGAGATAATTCCTGAAGTATATCAGTCAATTTCCACTTTTATTCTTTCACATGTCATGGGCTCTTTGGGAATCTGGTAAAAGTTTTGAACCATCTTCAAAGATAAAATAGGTATGAAAATACACATTTAGTTTTAAAAACTGCTTAAAGCTTACCCATGCCCCCTAGAGACTACAGATACAGGTTAAGAATTTATGATAATTCATAAATAAAATAAATGTGAGGATTTATTTGAGGATATAACTAAAACAAATCTGAGGCTAGAAAATGCGTTTCTGGTATATGAACTCTCTGTAATCTCCTAGTTTCTTTTTATTATAATGGAAAGAGAAGTGATTTAGAATACCATTCAGGTTCTGGACAATTGCTCATTTAAACTGCTTCCATATATAGTCAATTCCTCTCCCTCTAGAGAAACATTGAGTGTTTGTTTCCTAAAACTATAAAAAAAAATTAGTAATAGCTGCCATATAAATTTTGCTAAGAGTAATTTAAGCTGAATTATTGATTTGTAATATTTTTGGGGGATGATCTGAAAGGGAAATGTAAAATTCTAGTCGTGTATAAATACTACGTATAAATCACTATAGAAACACACATATCAGTAGGCATTGTATAAGCACCACTCACATTACATTTACTTACTCCTTTTCCATTATGTTATTCTTTTGCTTTAGACTCTCTGAATCATTGGAAAGGAGACTATTCAGATATCTGCTGGAGATATCACATGTTATTGAGGATGTGGTAATCTCTTCTCTTTGGTTCTCTGAGGTCTCTTGTATTTCTCTTTCTGTTGCCTGGATTATGTCATGCGTCTCTTCCCTGTTGCCATTTACGTTCTCAACAGTCATGTGTTCTGTTTGTTTATCATCTTCATTTTCTACATTATCTGGGAACATTTTGTTCTCTGTTTCCTCTTGCTCTGTTATATCTTCATTCAATGATGTATTGTCTTCTTTTTCCACTAAGTCTGAATTCATATGTGCTTTATTTCTTTTTAACTGGACCTGGTTCGTATAATGACTTTGCTCTCCATTTGTGGAAGAAACAGTAGCTGTTTCTATGACATTCTGTTCCCCTCTTGCAGCAATGTCTGCTTCTTTGATATCGTGAATGGTGGACATTGTCTGCAGTGGGGTACATTCATCATGCATGCCGCATAAATTACACATCTCCTTTTCTTCTTTCTTTAGAAGTGTAGCAGTGCTCCCCAAATATTCATTTATTTTCATGAGGCAGTCTATGAAAGTAGTCATTTCTACACACACACACACACACACACACACACAGATACATAAAAAGAATAAAATACAAAGCTGAAACAAATTATATTTCTCCACTGAGGTATGGCAAGATAACCTTACAAGCCTACCAAGACCCTTACCAGTCATTTAAGCCCATCTCCCTCCTGAAGGAGAAGTCATTTGTACAACTGTCATTATTTTAACATGTCTAGGAATTGGGGACAAATTGTTTTTTACTGTAGAGGCAGAGAGAAAGTCTAATACCTTCTTCACATGAAAATACTTTGAATATTTGCAGGCGGATACCATGATCTCCCCTACACAGCCACAAAACTATTCAACTGAACTCAACATTTTCCTCAATCATTCCTTGATGATTTAGTATGACTTTGAGACTTGTTCCTTCTCCTTTTAAGGTACTATATTGTTTATCAGTGATCCACTTAAAGTATTTCCCTGAAATTCAGCAAAACACTTCAGAGGAGACTTGAGTAGCAGGCATACCATAGCTACATTATTTTTACTGGTGTAGAAACTATACTTTTTTAGGTACTTTTCTGGCTGCTATGAGAATTAAATTAAGTTTATACTATTATTCCTGCTGAGCTTGTGATCATTTACAGTTTTCTAATCAGCCTTCCAAAGAATAGCTTTAATTGTACAGCTTCTGATTCTCTGATTAGAACCTGCATTAGCTACTCAAGGACTATTAAACCAAGTCAAACCTCTTCACGCTAGTGAAGATCCTCGTGATCTTATTTGAAATAATATTTTACTCCATCCCCATGTCCTACCATTCTCTTCTTTGTTCATCCCTCCTCTGAGGTCATAGCTCATAGCTCAGGTCATTTGATCACTTTTTGCAGGCTTAGCAATTCT
The DNA here is from genome assembly GCF_022837055.1 of Prionailurus viverrinus. Lineage (NCBI taxonomy): Eukaryota > Metazoa > Chordata > Mammalia > Carnivora > Felidae > Prionailurus > Prionailurus viverrinus. The sequence goes on from NC_062564.1 coordinate 176,119,817, forward strand.
CCAATCTTTAGAATTCAATTCTGAACTAAGGAATGTGTAATTTAGGGCCCCATACATAGGTCAGTATTTTAAGAATCATCATTAAATCATCCTTTTACAAGTCTAGGTTTATCTTTGGGCTCCAATTCTCACAACTTGTGTTTTTGTCTTGTACCCAAGACCACCTTTATTTTGATCTCCTATTCTGGTAGCTGTGACCTTATCATTTTCCATGAATAAGGTTTTGTCTTGATATGTTGCCTAAGACCATATTCAACTCGCTCCAGAGACTAGAGTCCTAGGTATGAGCTCCAACTGCCATTGTCTGGATCATGCTGCCTCTGGGCAGATTTCCCCAATGCCTACCATCTGCCTTCTAGATAATTTCTTAACATTTTCTGCCCTGGATGCCTGATTGATGAGACCTGCCCACTTACCTTGACACTATATTATTTAGAGTTCGATTTCATGATACCACCCATCTTCTTATCTAGAGTAACTGTTGTCTGAGATCATATTCATCAGATACAATATTCTTCCTGTCATACTTCTCAGCACCCATAATTGGGACTATTCCCAAGAACCTGCTCCCCTCTCAGTGTGTGTGTAAGGGAGTGTCCAATTCTATAGCCCAGCCCACCCCAGTCTTTCTACTGTTTTTTATAATTAATGGATTCAAGCTCAAATAATTCTACAAATAGAACTTCATCATATTCCAATATAGAAAAACTGCTTGTTCTGTCTCAAAACAGGAATATTTTTCTGCTTAAAATTTTTTTTCTTACTGTTTATTTTTGAGAGAGAGAGAGAGAGAGAGAGCGCATGAGTGGGGGAGGGACAGAGAGAGAGGGAGACACAGAATCCAAAATAGGCTCCACACTCTGAGCTGTCAGCACAGAGCCCGACATGGGGCTCAACCTTCAGACCATGAGATCATGACCTGAGCCGAAGTTGGTTGCTTAACCAACTGAGCTACCCAGGTACGCCAATTTTCCTACTCTTAATTGTGGATCCTGCTAATAATACCCTTGCCTGGAATGCTTTTTCAAGATTCCTAATTTCCAGCTGCATGAATCCAATTCATTCCTTAAGATTCAGCTTATTTATTTTTAAAAAAAATTTTTTTTAATGTTTATTTCTGAGACAGAGAGAGACAGAGCATGAGTGGGGGAGGGACAGAGAGAGAAGGAGACACAGAATCTGAAGCAGGCTTCAGGCTCTGAGCTGCCAGCACAGAGCCCGACGCTGGGCTCGAACTCACAAACTGTGATATCATGACCTGAGCCGAAGTCAGTCGCTCAACTGACTGAGCCACCCAGGCACCCCACTTAAGCTTCAGCTTAAAATACAACATTTGATCTAGCAAAATTCCCAATTTCCCATTCTAAAAATGGAATCATTCTTGCTTCTGAACTCTTAATGTACTTTCTTTCTATTTCTCGAACGGAACTAGTTTTGATATCTCTTGCACTATTGTGCATTTGTCTTACCTTATCTCCCCGAATAGTCCCTTAAGGACAAGACTCCATCTTAGCCTTCTTCGCATGCTCCTTAGTACCTCTTAAAGTGACTACTCAATCAACATTTCTTAGAGAAAGAATAAAAAGAAATACTTGCCTTGTTTCCAGATACACTGATTCTCCTTGTCAAGCAATACATACAGCTGCTGGCAGGTAGAGCGCAGAGTCCCTGCAGTGTGCTCCAAGAGTTGGTGAAGGGCCCCACTGAGCTCTTGCCCCAGAAAGACCACTGTGGCTATCCAAGTGGCCCCGCCAGCCCCTTCACAATGGCTATCTCCCAGGAGGGCCTGTTTTAGCATCAGATTTTGTCTCCAAATCTGCTTCAATATTTGGCCTAGTTTACCTGAGCCCATGTCTTCTGAATCCATTTATGCTCCAAGAGTGGAACGCTTCTTTTCTGCCAGCAAAGCCTTGAAGGTTTAGCGAATTCAAACTTGGCAATGGAACTTCTCTTAAAATCTAGGAGATGATCCAAGTCAGCTAGCCAAGCACTTTCTCGCAACATAATAGTTTATTCAGCTTCTTGTTGACCAGTGAAAAGTTACTAGGTGACCAAAGGAGGGGCGTTCCCACACCCTGGGTGCCATTGTGTACAGAGTACATTAATCACAGGGATAGAGCTAGCTCACGCAATCCCACTCTCCATGGAAGTTTTACACATTCAATATGTATATGAGAAGCCCTATGTGCCTTTCAAGTTTTGAGGCAACAAAATATAGATTCTATGGTGGGATGAGAACTTTATTAATCAAAGGTAAACTGTTTAACAGTATTGTCAATAAGATTCCTATGTGATAATTAAAAATATTTATGAATGAAATAATATGATGTTTGAATTGTTGCAAAACAATCAGGAAGTGTTGGAGTGGTGTTGAGATGAGTTAAGATGGGCTGCTACTTAATTGTTGGAGCTGGATGTGGTTACAGGGATGGTCTTTATGATTTTCTCTAATTAGCATATATTTATAATTCTTTTATAATAAAGAGCTTTAAAAACAGAATCCTCTGCTAGAGTACATCTATTACCATTGGTTAGGTAAGTCAAATTAATACCTTTTTATACAGCAAGCCTGCAGTGGGATTGAGACAGGTGCCTGGCCACTTTCCTCTGTGATAATTTCTCTCTAATTAGATAAAATGCCCCTTCACTAAAATAAAGCAAACGTGAAGAGTGGCTCTCTCTGAACTAGCAAGGACTCTTCACCATGTATAATTAAAATTCACATACAACAGTTTCTCACCACTACCGATGTTTCAGGTAGCACATTATATGAGGCCATTGCAATACAGGACTTGATACAAGAGAAACTTTGGGGGGGAGGTGCCAAGGAATCCCCCCTCCCCCCGCTTCCTCCTCTCCAATCCCCCTCCCCTGATTAGAGAGAACATAGCACCTGGAGAGGGCAGTGAATTCCAGATTCATATTCTTTCAGAGATACTGGGATGAAGTGAAAGCTTTCCAAAGGGAGGACCAGACTGCTTCTCCCCAAGCCATCACATTTTCTCATTTGACACTGTGATTCTTAGAGCCACACTCATGATGCCTGGATGACAAGATAGGGAAAGAAAACCCAGTGAATAAAGAATAAAGAATGAACCACAGGCCTCATTACTGCCCACGCTGCCTGTGGTTTGAAGAGTCTTCAGGAAAAGAAAGGGAACGGCATGAAGCATGGTGGCAGGGTGGCCGAGAGAGGAGGGCCTCTGTGAACCTCGGTTCACTGAAAAGGTGATTTCTTTTTGAGATATTAGTTCATACATCATGGGCCACTTTGTTTTAATATTTTTCACCATCTTCTCAATACTAAACACTTTCTGCTTCAATTTTCTTTTCTTTTCTTTACTTTTTTTCCCTTTAACTCCTGAAATATGTATGTAATCCTCAGTAATAGTGTATATAATGGCTTTCAGTCAATGCCAATTCTGAAAACTTTCTATAGCATTTTCTGTGGGCTGGGCTTAAGGGCTAGGCAAGAGGGCCTTTTTGGACTTGGGAGAGAGGTTGACACCTAGCAGATTATGAAAATGCAACTCAGACTTTGTGAGAGATAGAGCAGACATATACATAAAAAGGTCATGCAAGCTTTGAGGAGTAAAAAAGTAAGTCCATCTAGAGGCCTGGGAGGTTTTGGGTTAAGAGCTATAGGATGGTCTGGATTTGAGCAGGCTAGAAGATAGAGAAAAGGAACATTCTAGGGTAGGAAATAATCACATGATCAAAGGCATGGAGGCACGAAATGACCCAGTGCAATCAAACATGGGAAAGCCTGGCTTTACAGGAAAATTCAAAAACAAGTCGGAGGAAGTGATGTAAGAAGGATCTAATAACTGAGGAGAGTCGGGGGAAGAAGTTGGAATTTTGTTTGGCAGGCAAAAGAGAGAAATTAAGTATTTCTAAACTAAGTTGAAAATATGACCAAAGTTGTGCTGCAGTTTAGATGGTAGAGACCCAGGGGGCAGAAGGCTTGAGGGCCCGTATTAGAGCAGCAACTGTACAGGCAGGGAAGGAGATGTCTTGAGAAAGGAGTTGAAATCAAGTGACTAGAACTCACTAAGTCATTAGAGGAAGAGGAATCAAAAGCATTGAAAATCCATTCATTGGTTTAAGAAATATTTATTGGCCATTGGTGGAATCACTGTGCATGGAGAGAGCATGAGACTAAAACGTTTTAGTTGAGATGAGCAAATAAATGACAGAACAATTCAATGAACTAAGGAATTTAGGAAGAACGTTAGAATAGGTGAGTAGATAATTTGATTAATTTTGGATTTGCTGAGTTTGAGATAGCTTAGGACAGTTCTTTGAAATGTACTATAAATTAAAAACAAAGAATAATATTGGCATATTTGAATGTCATCAGCAAATAGGTGATGGATGAGTCCCTGGAAGTAGAAGAAATCAATGGAGATTTATACTATGCACGTTTTAATTGTTGAATAAAACTGATAGTGAAATGCAGAATATTGGACCAATACACCAATACACTTTTTTTTCCTTCTAGATATGTGGTAAATTTCTTTCTCGGGGCAGGGGGGATTAAAAAATCACCCAAAAACATTTCTCTTCAGCCTCATTGACATTTGCTATCCTCAAGTCCAAACTTGTTCTCTGTCTGACTTCCCAAGTACATGTAATATTTGCAAAGTCAGACCTACCACTGGCCATTGCTACATTTACTTGTTAAAACAAGCATCTGCATGTTCCTGCATCTTGTTTCCAGTTAATTGAAGTCACTAACCATGGAAAGAACTGACATTTGCAATCAAGATTTGTGACATCCACAGACACTAGCTCCTAACATTTATCTTGGTGGGTTGAACATTTGATTAGCATCTTCACTGTGGCTACTAGCTCTTATCACTACTAAAACTATCTTTTACTTTCTTTACTGAGAATCTTTGCTTCCACTGACATTAAAGCAACTAGCAGGCAGCCTTCACTTCCTATGCAACATTGTATGGTTGAAAAACAACAGTTCTCCTTAACAGGAAAAGCATCACGGTGAGTAGAGATGAAATTCGAGTGAAGTGGATGGTCACTTGTGTACTACAGGAGAAAGAAACTTCTGCAATGGACTGAACAACCTGTTGATACTAGTCAGGAGGTGAGGACAACATAGTTTGAAGTGTGATAAAGTATGCTACTTTCCATGGAAATTAGAGTGAGCCAGGGTTGATAAGTCAGATGTAAGCAAAGGGGTTACATAGGCATAAGGTACTATGAGTCACTGTTACAAGTCCTGTTATCTGATTTTGTTATTTTCTTTGAGTGCCTGTAGCTGGCTCCATCAGAGAGTTGGGTACAGTGAGCACAGACTAAATTTGCCCCATTCGAAAACTCTTGTTGAATTTCTGTTCATCTTTTATCTGATTAGGACAAGCTCATACAACTGAATGATGTGTGGAAGGAAAAAGGAAAAGTAGTTGTTTTGTTTTTGTTTCCCCCAATCCTTTGTTACAGAATTCCCAGTGTGCTTATCAATTTTTAAGAGTATTTAGAGAATAAGTAGTAAAATTCGAAGCTTAGGCTCCTGGTTAAACAATGTAGGCTAGATATATATTCTATCTCTGCTTCTCCCAAAATGCCACTGAAGAGGGTAAGAGAATGTATAATCCCTAAAGGACAGAGAGAATGGGTGATATTGTGACAGACAAAAGATGTCAACAAACTTTGGGAACATCAAAAGCAGCTGGACTAAGTAAAGGACTTAACAGGCAAAGAGAGCATGTATAGGGGTGAAAATAGGCCAGTTCATGCCACACAATCTCAGAAGGTACCAGGAATTAGAGACATCTAGTACCTCTGACAGTGAGAGTGAAGGGGGGAGCATAAGCCAGTTTTTACTGGAACTCAGTTTGGGGAGCAGGTAGATTCCTAAATCCCTTCCTCTGTTCCAAATAGCCAGATAAGTCTCTCTCCCACACAGCAGAAGCTAGAGACTTTCTCTATGAAGAAACTGCAGCAGGAAGGTAGGAGGCCTGGACCTCGCCAAGAACTGGAAGGAAGTGCTATGATGGCATGGGTTAAGAGAAATCTGACAATGTTAAATAGTGAGGTCCCACGCGACCGTGACCGTTCTGCTCAGTTCCAAGAACAGGGGCCTGCGGGCATAACCTCTCAGGCAGAAGATTAGAAGTTTCCTCTCTAGAGTAATTGAACATCCAAAGAGAAAAATCTATTAATAGTGAAACTTTTGGTGCTCCTCCCCACCCCCCATCCCTGACCCCATGCCCCATCAACAGTGAAGGACCCAGTCTGTCATATACCCCATCTAAAGCATAAAAAGTTACTGAAAGTTTCTCCTAATGCCTCACTTTTAAGAATGGAGTAAGAGTGCTGTTTCGAAGGGACACAGGCACCCCAATGTTTATAGCAGCACTATCAACAATAGCCAAAGATGGAAAGAGCCCAAGTGTCCATTGATGGATGAATGGATAAAGAAGATGTGGTATACACACACACACACACACACACACACACACACACACAATGGAGTATTACTCTGCAATCAAAAAGAATGAAATCATGCCATTTGCAACTACGTGGATGGAACTGGAGGGTATTATGCTAAGTGAAATTAGTCAGAGAAAGACAAAAATCATATGACTTCACTCATATGAGGACTTTAAGAGACAAAACAGATGAACACAAGGGAAGGGAAACAAAAATAATATAAAAACAGGGAGAGGGACAAAACAGAAGAGACTCATAAATATGGAAAACAAACTGAGGGTTACTGGAGGGGTTGTGGGAAGGGGGATGGGCTAAATGGGTAAGGGGTACTAAGGAATCTACTCCTGAAATCATTATTGCACTATATGCTAATTTGGATGTAAATTAAAAAAAAAAAAAAGAATGGAGTAATAGACAAGTGAGTCAGGCGTTTGAAAAAGCCTCTGTTATGACATTAGACACTGAAGCAAACATGAATAAAAAATTTGAGAAAATAGAGCTAACATAGGAAAGAGGAGAAAATATCAAATAAATCTATAATTAGCATCCTTAGAGTCTAGGATTAGAGAACATAATGCATCTACAAAACAAAACAAAAAGATTTTCTAAAAAAAGGAACATTTGGACAAGGGGAAAGAACTCACAGAAATTAAAATAGGATAACAAACAGAAATTTTTCAAACTGGTATACGGGTAGAAATAAATAGTTGAGGAAATTGCCCAGAAGATCAAACAAAAAGACAAAGAGACAAGAGGGAAAAAAGGAGGTTAAGGTCATTCATCCAGGTGGTCCAAATAATAAGTCTTTTCCCTGGAGAGAAAAGACTGAAGGAAATAAATTATCAAAGAAATAATACAAGACAGTTTCCCAGAACTGAAGAACTTCATATTCTGGATTGAAAGGGCAATACATGCAAACAATACATGCAAAAAAAAAAAAAAAAAAAACCAATACATGCAAAATACATGCAAAAAAAAAGGGCATAGCTAGTCATGTCATAATGAATATTCAAAACACCAAGGACAAAGATCCTAATAGCCTCCGAAGAAGGAAAAAGGCTCACGTTTAAATCAAAAGGCACTGGATTTCTCAACAGCAACATGAAGACCTAGAAAATAACAGATTTGTGACTTTAATATTCAGAGGAAAACCTCTTTGTAATTTAGAATTCTGTTTCCCCCAAACTATCATGCAAGTATGCAGTGACACGAAAAAGAAATGGTAATTAATGTGATGGGATGGAAGGATTGGCTAACGCTATGGTGAAAATCATGTAGCCATATTGTGATATTGTGATTTATAATAAGAAATGTATGTTAGGATTTAGACCTCATTTCTTGACAGGAGCTACTAAAACTTTGGGAATTTCCTAAGCGGTGAGAGCAATAGGGTGGCCATTGTTATATTAATGAAGTGGCTATAGGATAGCCCTTTGGAAGAGGGCTGGTTGTCAGGGGTTGAACCAGGAGACTGGAGGGTTGTAAGTGTCAGTCCCACCCTCATAATCCTACCATCAGAGAGGCTAGAAGGGCTGGAGTTTAAATCAATCACTACTGGCCAATGATTTCATCACTTATGCCTACATAATGAAGCCTCCTATCAATTATATTTTAATAAAACTGGAAAAAAATAAGAAAATATTTTTTAAAGTGTTCAGGGGGCAGGGTGGGCATTTTCAGGTATGCACATATCAAAAAATTTGCTTCCTGTATACACTTTCTTGGGAAGTTACTAGGGGTTGTGTCCATCAAAAACAGCAGAGTGAACAGACAGAAAACAGCTTGGGAAATAGAAAAGCCAGCAAAGAGAGGAACAAATTAAATGCTTAAAAGGAAGTCGCAATGTTACAGCAATGTGATAGGCTTCAAGAGCTCCTAGTCCAAGGGCGCCTGGCTGGATCTGTTGGTGTAGCATACAACTCTCAATCTTGGGGTTATAAATTCAGGCCTCATGTTGAGTGTAGAGATTAATTAAAAAAAAATAGCTCCAGGGTCCTTCAGTCATCTGAGCGTTCAGGAGGGCTGTTTACAAGAGGAAAATGGAACCGAAGAACTATCTGATGTTTTAACCATTCAAAGAAAAGTTTTGCAATTCTACTGGAAAATTTAGGGGAAGAATTATTGGTAACTGAGCAAATCAAATCAAATAAGACAATTAATAAAATTAAATTCTAAAGGAAAGGATATATAATCATAGTATTCTGTACAGTACTGCTCTGGATAATATTTTCATAGCCATAAAAACAAAAATAACTATAATTACTTTTAAGTAATACTGGTGATATCAGCACATACCAGGATGGCGACAGGAGGCATGTATGTAGAGAATGAGTATAAATGGGATAGATAAGAGACCAAAAGGCTTCTTTCTTTTATTTTTTACAATTTTTTTTAACGTTTATTTTATTTTTTGAGAGACAGAGCACAAGTGGGGGAGGGGCAGGGAGAGAGGGAATCAGAAGCAGGCTCCAGGCTCTGAGCTGTCAGCACAGAGCATGATGCGGGGCTCGAACTCATGGACTGTGAGATCATGCCCTGAGCAGAAGTCAGAGGCCCAACTGACTGAGCCACCTAGGTGCCCCCAAAAAAGCTTATTTCTATAGCAGGAAGTCAAATATTTAAAAATAAATCAAAACTTTAAGAATAAGAGGAAAGTAGTACTTAAGAATCTGGAGGTAATTTCCAGAAGAAACTGCTAAAAAATTGAATGTGATGTGGAAGAGAGGAAAGCCACTCCTGACCCACAGGGGCTAGTCCAGGGCTATCTGCTGGGCCGTAGTGTTGCTAGGGACCCGCCTGACATTCACTGCTAGGCTCTGGTGTTCTCCTGTTGAACATAAAACATTTCACAGAACGTCAATATCATACAAGGACACTCTGTGACTATAATGAATCAAGACACAATGAAGACCACTTTATAATCATGTCTAAACACAGACAAGATATGAACACTGACCTAGCCACAAAATACCCAACATGTCCCTATTTCAGCTCATGTGGCTGAGGCTTCTTCTTACCAACTAAGCTTTAGTATTTCTCTGGTCTTCCATCCCTATAGAGAAGATTTAGTGGAATATCCAATCATAGAATTGTTCCCATTTCTTTTTTTTTTCATTATTTATTTGTTTGTTTGTTTGTTTATTTATTTATATTTGAAACAGAGAAAGTGTGCACAAGCGGGGGTGGGGCAGAGAAAGAGGGAGACACAGATTCGGAAGCAGGCTCCAGGCTCTAAGCTTTCAGTGCAGAGTCTCATGAGTGGCTCAAACCCATAAACTGTGAGATCATGACCGGAACTGAGATCAGATGCTTAACGGACTGAGCCACCCAGGTGCCCTGCATTGTTCCCATGTCTAAACAAATTCTTATGCAGAGCAAGAAATTCCCCCCAAACCCAATCCTATAATTCTCTTTAACTTAGATACCCCACGGCTCCCTGTGATGTGAGTTCTCCGTTGCTGAAATGAGTAATTAGCTCTATCTATTCGATGATAGTTGTGTTCTGGTGGCCTTTGACTGTAGATCATTGACAGATTCTTGGGTATTTCAGGTGGGAGGTGGGAAAGGAGCAAGTGCTGTTGCTTTTCTTTAAAGTTGTTGTCATGTTATTGATTCTTAAGAACTATATACATATCGGGGCGTTTGGGTGGCTCAATTGGTTAAGTGTCTGACTCTTCATTTCAGTTCAGGTCATGATCTCATAGTTCCTAAAATTGAGCCCGGCGTTGGGAGTCTGTTTGGGATTCTCTCTCTTCCTCGCTCTCTGCCCCTCCCCCGCTCACGTGCTAGCAGACACACACACATGCTCTCTCTTGCTCCCCCCTCAAAATAAATAAATAAACTTAAAAGAAAGAATTATATACATGTATTACTTTGATATAAATGAAATATATATATTAAAAAAGAACTAAGGCCAAATGTTGCATTCACTACGAGGTCCTTTGGTGATGATATTAAAGTTGCATAACATATTCACATCAAGTGAGTTACTGCAAAACAACAAACACATATTCTAATTGACTTTATAAAGAGTATATTTTGACATTCAAATATGCTTGGAATACAATGGCAGGTGTTCAAGAATGAACTTAAAAGTAGTCAGTTGAGCTTGGCATGATCTTCAAACAGAGGTGGAATAATTACCACCTGGTAATGACCCAATATCAACTACTTTATCTGGAGCACAGAGCTCTAGATATAGCAGATGATAAACAAATGTTCGATGATTAAGACGATGATGAAATGTAATAAACCGTCCACGCATTCTTCTTTTTTTAAAAAAATCATACTATTCTTCTTTAAAAATTCCATAATAATGTCAAATACTTGCTTAGGGTTCACTTTCCCAATTAACTCATCAAAATCACAAACACCTTATTTTTCACACAAGTTTTAAAAATTAGGCTCCAAATAAAGGCCACATAGACAACTAACTCTTTGTTATTGATTTTCATATGAATTTAAACAACTGAAAAACTCATTAAAAAGTATGCCAATAAAAATGGTGACAGAGCAATTTAATTATAGATTTGAAACTTATCTTTCATTTGTGCCATTTTTATGTGTTGATGAGAAGTAGAAGTAAAAGAGTTGATTTAATTTTTTAATGTTTATTTATTTTTGAGGGGGAGATAAAGTATGAGCAGGGGAAGGGGCAGAGAGAGAGGGAAACACAGAATCCAAAGGAGGCTCCAGGATCTGAGCTGTCAGCACAGAGCCCCACATGGGGCTCGAACTCACTAACCGTGAGGCCATGACCTTATCCAACGCTTAAACAACTGAGCCACCCAGGAGCCCTAAAAGAGTTGATTTAAACTAAGTCACCAGATTTGTAAAGCTACAGAGCTACAGCAGACATGTAACACATAGTTACATTCCTTTATAAGTAAATTCTCTATCTTTACCATTCAATTGCAGTAATAACTGAATTTGAGATGTCTTGTCATACCTGGGAGTTTAATACTTAAAGTCTTTGTTGCCAAGTTCTATGGTCACTTTACATAAGGAAAGAAAATGGTCTGTTCAGGGTGTCAGGGACTGTATTCGAACTGAAAAGTAATTAAGGGCATTCCATTATTTGGTTAGCAAAAGTTCCTTTTTTAATAGCATTAATGGCCTCCGAAATTAATACCAGTGTTTGGACTACAGCTTTGCAACACTTCCCTGTTGAGTCACTGATGTGTTTGTCAAGATTATGACTCTTTATACAGTCATGGGCCTATGACATGAAACCAATGAAGCAAAATTTTGTGAAATAAAAACTGGATGGTTTCCTCTCTGCCAAAGTTTTAGGAGACAGTTTCAAATGAGGGTGTGACAGATGCATTGCTACTGTGTACTTCATGGTATCCTAGTATTTAGAATGTGTTTGTATAGCTTCCTCATGACTTGACTTCTTCCAGGGTGTGATTAAAGTTTGGAAGGTAGTTCTGGCAAAGAGAAAGAAGAAATAACGAAGGAAAAGTCTAGAAAGGAGAAAAAGGAAGAGTCTGATATCAACTACATATTTCTCCAAGTTTGCTTCCAGTTTCCCTCCTTTCCTGTGGACAATCGTAACATAATGTGCCAATGGAAAATGACTGTGGTGTCCTAGATCTCAGCTCCACAAAATGACCTTTCACCTATACTCTATGATATCTCTGAGAGACCTATTCCTAGTCATGTCATACAAGGACTCATGTCTTTGAAAGTGGAATTGACACCTTGTTCCTCACACTGAAAAAATAAATTTGCAAGAAACAAATTCTTCGGCATGAGCCACACCCTCAGTATCATGGGAACTCGTTTTTAAAGTGAGGACAGGATACTGAGGGATGTGTGATGTGCTGCTTTTCAGAAATACTACGACTCTTCAAGTTGGATGTGGATGGGCTAAGACCACCTCAGAACACCACAGTATTGTCATTGCCAGGAGAACAATATTACACACGTTCAATCCTCAAGTATCTTTGCTGCTCAGAAATAAAATCCACTATATAAATAGAAAGTACTAAGCTCCTCAGCACCACAACTTTCTCCCCTCTTTGACCATTGTTATCTTGATGCATTGATCAGATGCATTCAGCTGCTGTCTTCAGTTTATGTCCATCCACTACAGATACTAACCGTGTCCAATATCAGAAAAGAAAATGTCATCAATCTTTTCCTTTTGTGTCACATTCCTCCTTATTGTTCTGATCTCCAGGTTCTGGGTCACTCTAAGATCTCAGTGAATGGCAATAGGTGGGAGGAAGACAGCCATAACCGGCCCTCGGCAAGCATTTGTATTATGAAATTATCACGGGCATCTCCTTTCTGGAATGGCGTCCCACCTACCTCTCCCTTTCAGCGTATCTTCCCTATTCTTTCTCTCTTGCTGCCTTGAATCAACTGCCAAAAATCACTTGGATAAATGCATTTGCACTAGAGTCTTGGCAGGTCTGTGAGTTTCCTCACCAGCATTACCTAATTTTTTTTTTTTTTAATGGATCTGCAATAGTACCTCTCAGCCTCTGCGTTAGGTCTGCACATCAAGAACTTTTTTTTTTTTCTGTCATTTTGAGCACTGTTAGCAATGCATGATTTTTCTACTGTTTTATTTCTTAATTCAGAATTAAGCTATACAATTTTAAGGGAACTTTATTTAACTGTCAAATACTAAGGGGGTGCCTGGATGGCTCAGTAGGTTAAGCGCCGACTGGATTTCGGCTCAGGTCATTATCTTGCGGTTTTGTGTGTTCAAGACGCACGCCGGGCCCTGTGCTAGCAGCGTGGAGCCTGCTTGGGATTCTCTGTCTCCCTCTCCCTCTCTTCTCCTCCCCCACTCGCACCGTCTTTGTCTCTCTCAAAATAAGCTTTAAAAAATTTTTTAAATACTAAGAACCAGAGTAAATTAATTTCTGGGATACCTGGGTGGCTCAGTTAGTTAAATGTCTGACTCTTGATTTTAGCTCAGGTCGTGGTCTCACGGTTTGTGGCACCGCTCTGAGCCTCTGCTGTCAGCACAGAACCTACTTGGGATTTTCTCTCTCCGTCTCTTTCTGCCCCTCCCCCGCTCATGCGCTTGCTCTCTCTCAAAATAAATAACTGAATAAACAAACAAACGTTTTTTAAAAAGGAGTAAATTAATTTCTGTTCTCCTGAGGACTCATTTTTTGTTAGGACAGGACACCGGCGATCCAAGATCGTGCCACCTTGTAAAGATGCTTTTACAATTATTGATAGACCCAGATAACAGCTCCACTGTAATCCCAGGTTCCCATATTGAATTAAATCTGCTTTGGGTTATTTAGGTCACATACTGCATAAACGCCCTCTCTGTGTCATTTCTCTGTAAATAGTGAGTGTGCTTCAGTTTTCTCTATAATATACATTTATTTTTGGACCTCATTAAACAGGTTAAGGAAATTTAAATAGGTCTAGCCAGTAGACAGAAGCTAAGGCTGAAGTTAGAAGTACTCTCTGTGGTATTATCTAACACCAAGATGAGGGGCGTTTTTAACTCTGGCTGCTACTTACAAAGAAACTAAGAGCATTATTTGAAAATCAGGTCTGAAAATCAGGCCTACGCTTTTTAAAATATGCTATTATTGCTTAAGCAATATTAGTGTTGTTTTAAACACAATAGATAGTGATTGCTATAAGCCATCCTTGTCGGGTGGGGGTGGGAGTGAGAAAATTGTAGTTTAAATAGCACAGTTCAATTTGTCTTCATACTCCTTTTGCTGCAAATACATTGTTGTAATCCCACCTTAATCTTAAAACAAATTTTTTTAATGTTTTATTTTATTTTTGAGACAGAGTATGAGTCGGCGGGGGGCGGGGTGAGGGGGCCAAGAGAGAGAGGGAGGGAGACACAGAATCCAAAGCAGGCTCCAGGCTCTGAGCTGTCAGCACTGAGCTGGACGTGAGGCTCCAACTCCCTGACCGTGAGATCATGACCTGAGCCGAAGTCAGACGATTAACTGACTGAGCCACCCAGGCGTCCCCATCCTCTTTAATCTTAAGCTGGTTTGTAATTTTCTGAAGTCTAAGATCATTCCTGGAAAAAAAAAAAATAGACTAGGTGGTTAGGCATTAATTATTTAACTGCATTTTAGTAAAGGTGCCATATGAATTCATTTGATTTTACAGGAGGGCATAGTAAGTCAATGCCTCTGTATGGGAAACTTCCTTATGTTCTGAAAGAGTTAACCCCTCTGTGCCTCATTTATGTCCTAAGAGGGACTGATGATATCAGGAGAAATATATCAGTATGTTCAACACTAGAGGACGTTTCTTATTTCAGAAGTACAAGAGAAATAATGTATTCATCCACGGGAAGAGCAGCCTCCTCTGTTTGGGTATTTTTGAAAACCACAATTTTATTAATTAAATCTTCAAAAGTTTAACGATAGAATAGTAAAAAGGAGCAATTTCTAAAGAACTGACAATTACTAATTCAATTACTGGAAATGCAAGGAACCTTCAGCTTTACCCTGTGGGATAAGTTACAAGATTTTAAATATACATTTTCAATATATTCAAAGTATGCTCATTAAGAAATTCTATGTTTTTAAAAAGCACCAGACTCCCAAATATTTTATTGTACTTTATTTGTTCTCACCTCAGCAACATGCTCAAAGCTTAATACCTGAAAAACAATCTCAACATTCTTAAGAACCCAGAAAGTAGAGCACTTCAAGGAAAGATAGCACGGAACATGTTAGGAACTAGAAAAAAAAACACACACACACACACAAAGAACAAGGAAATACTTTCAATATGCCTTTTGAGAGGAAGAGATGATCCATGGGAGGACTATTCATGTGAGCATGTAAGTGTATTTTGAGGATTTTTGCAGCAGTTGAAATCCTTGTTCAAAGGAAGAAATAGCAGTGTGTTTGCGTGACCTTGTAGACTGATATTTTGAGCCATTACTTAATCCAGCAGCTGTGGCAATGCCCTTTTGTATGATACAAAATAAACAAAGAAGCAGAATATAATAAGGCAAGTGAATTCTTGAGCAAGTCGACCATGTGCATACAGCTTCAGCTTCTATACAGTGTGGACTGTTTCAATGTGAGAATGGTGATCTCCTCCTTACAGCTTAGTTGTGAGATTCGGGCCAGTCATAGACATTGCAACCTATTTGGGGACGACTTTAATCATCACCCTCGAGCCATGACTTGCACAAAGAGCAAGACAAGCTAATCAGCAATAATCCACTTGAGAGAAGCTAGGTGTTTATCAACAAACCTCTGCTGGTAAAAATGAGGACGATTAACCTGTACATCTACATATTACAGAGACTAGGAGCCTGGCAGTGAGATATTTGCCTATCAGTCAAAATATATTGTGGGTATATCGTGTGCCGAGCATTCTCCTCATCCTGTATGTGGTTTAAAAAAAATAGTTCTTGTCCTAGTGGATCTTAAAAATCTAGCAAAAATGGGGCGCCTGGGTGACTCAGTTGGTTAAGCATCCGACTTCAGCTCAAGTCCTGATCTTGCGGTCCGTGGGTTCGAGCCCTGTGTTGGGCTCTGTGCTGACAGCTCAGAGCCTGGAGCCTGCTTCAGATTATGTGTCTCCCTCTCTGCCTACCCTTCCCCCGTTTGCACTCTGTCTCTTTCAAAAATAAATCAACCTTTTTTTTTAAAAGTCTAGCAAAAATGGCCAAACATTGCATTTAACAAGAATCAAAGAAAACCAAAAATTTACATCAAAAGAACAAATAAGCCATGTGTTAAACAGGGGTTTAGAAGAATGAATGCTATAGACTAGACCCAGGAGAGGAAGGGGAAGAAATGACAAACAGCACGGGCAGGCCAGTGAAGTAGAGGATGCTACATACAAATGACTTTAGACTGAACAGTGGACCCACAGATGAACCAAGAGTGCAGCAATCAGGAGAACTTCATGGTGAAACCGTCCCCAGGGATGCAGCCTAGCAACCACACTGTTGCCCCCACTCATCACCTAGATAGACCAAGCACATCCTGTTTCCGTGGGGACAAGAAGTGTGACACAGCTAGTGTCCTGAACGTGAAAACAACTTCTTCTAACTTACATACCAACGTTTTTCAGTGATGACAGTCTTCTGCTCAGTCCTCAAGTCTCTCAGGCTGGTGGATGAATGAATTTGGTTGGTCCAGAGAAAACTCTGTGGATGTGAGTTTGAATGAAAACGTAAGCATTGGTATGTGGGTTTTTGTTTTGTTTTGTTTTTTGTTTTTTGTTTTGTTTTGGGTTTGTTTGTTTTTGTTTTTTGTGGTTTTTTTGGTTTTGTTTGTTTGTTTGTTTGTTGACCTACAATAGGTAAGGCACTGGAAGAAACAATTTTACTCACACCTTCTCCAGAGGATCCTGGGATTTCTACTACTCCTCTATGGTAATTGCCAACATGACTTTTCCCCCTATGTTTACTCTCAAATGATTTTCTAGGATACAAAACTGGTAAACCTATGGAAGTATATAATATAAGGTAATTCATTCCAGCCCCTTTGAGTTGAATCTTGAGATTCACAGCATTGGGATCTCTCATAAGCCTTCCAAAAAGTGCTGTTTTTGTGCTGTGGCTGATTGCATCTGTTGCATAAAATAGTTTCCTTTGAGGTTTTGAATGATACATCCTTTGGGGAGCCTCAATACCAAGATAAAATAGAGTTTATAGCACTTTGTAAGCTCAGATTCAAGGGATTTCCTACAAATAGGGAGTTCCTTTTCAATTTTTTACAAGAAAACAGCACCCACCTTCAAACAACTGTATAAGATTCCAGAAATACAACTAGCATCTAAATATACATATATACTTACACACACATTCTAAAATGTGTCCCATGTGCTATGGAGAAATAAAATCCAGCCATTTTGCTGAATATCAATAACTTCAGTTTTAAACCCTCAAGCAAGATAACCCATGAGCAAGATAACCTACAAATATGTTCACTCACTACAAATGTTTACTAAGCATCTACTATGTGTCAAATATTCTGTTATGCGCTGGGGATACAAGTCCCATTCCTTATGGAACTGAAAGGAACCTAGAAAGACTTGCATCCTGTTGTGTAGTTCAGCCTACCAGGAGAGGCTAACTAGCTGACTAAGGTAGACTTAAAGAAACAATTGCTAATGCTGTGTATTCTGCCTCTCTTATGTATTTTTGTTTAGAGTTTATCTTAGTGCTACAGGTAAAAGGACAGTTCTCAACCTGTTGCAGCCTGTAAAAATTATCTGATTACTTCACAATAAAGTTAATACCAAATTCTTTCAGATCTGACTGTTTCGTTTATCTTGAATGCTAGAATAAAGTAATTGTGCACAGTTGTGCTTGAAACAAAACAAATCACTATTTCAAAATAATTATAGAGTGTTCTCCTTTGTTGTCAAGCATAGTCTCTGATTTGCGTGATATGTACCAAAAAGTGTGTTTTTATCCTGGTTATCGTTTCACAGAACTACTATAATGACTAAGAAATTGTAAATATATTTAGTATCATTGTTTTCCCCATCATGAACTTGTTCTTTTGACTGGTGAAATGTCCATTTTCACGATGTCAGATCACTGAATGGAATTTTGAGTTCTCGGAACTTCAAAAGGCTCATTATGTAATATAACATTCAAATCTAATATGAAAGGAAACACTTCACTAGAGTCCACTTCCTGAGTGTGTCTTGTAAGTAGATGCATGTTTGGACACTTCCTCTTGCTAACGCCACCTCTTCTTGTCATTCCTGTACGTGTTCTCTTAGGATAATTAGACATTTGAATGTTGAAATCCATAGAGCTTAAACTTGAAAGGAATTGGAACGAGCTGGAAGTAATCTCTTAGGTGCCCCTGGTTCTACCTTCTTCTTTTATGATGAGGACACTCAGGAAACAACTATCTGCAGTGCGTGAAGTTTTGCTACAGAGCTTGTCTGCTGCCGGTTAGCTACATTTTCCAGTTCTGGTACCTGGCAGGTGAAAAAGATTTGTCCTTTGAACAAACAAACATGAATTATAAACTTCACGCACTTCCTTGAATTAGAATTATTAAATTATTCATAACTCCTTTAAGTGTCATTTATTTCTTGGCTCAGGTCATGATCTCACAGCTTGGGAGTTCAAGTCCCATGTGGGTCTCTGCACTGACAGCTCAGAGCCTGGAGCCTGCTTTGGATTCTGTGTCTCCCTCTCTCTCTGCCCCTCCCCTGATCGTGCTCCATCTCCCACTCTCTCCCAAAAATAAACAAACATGACAAAAAATTTTAAGTATCATTTATTTCTAAAATTTGGTCAGTAATTTGTAATCATGGTTTGAATAGAGTAAGCATGTATATATAATATATATATTATATATAATTTAAAATGTTATAGCTTTTTTATTCCTCTCCCATCCAAAACAAATATAAATATTTTATGGTTCTTAAAATAAACTCATAAACATTATTATTGTTACAAATAAAACCAGAAAGATCAGAAATCATACAAAGAGAAAGGGGGAAAATTACTAGACAAGATTATGATTGTTACTAATAAAAACAGATCAGAAATCATACAAAGAAAAAGGGGGGGGAATTACTAGAAAAGAGGCAAATTGACTCTTTTTTTTAAGTTTATGTATTTCTTTGGGGGGGGCAGACAGAGAGACAGGGAAAGACAGAATCCCAAGCAGGCTCCATGTGCAACACAAATCCCTAACGTGGGTCTTGATCTCATGAACTAGCGAGATCATGACCTGAGCTGAAATTAAGAATGGGAGGCTTATTAACCGACTCAGCCACCCAGGTGCCCCTTTTTGGTCTTATTTTTAGATGAAGAGAGGTAGGAAACATTTCTGGTACTGAATTATAGGTCATTTTAGCATACATATCTTTATGTAGAGAACACTAAGATAATGAACGAGGCCTCTGCAAGAAGCTTTGCAAAATCATTGAACTTTCCTCGTGGTTCTTGCATTGAGTTCAGTGAAGGCATTTGAACATTAAATTGCATTACTGGGAAAGAATTTTCTTTAGCACAAAAGAGTTTTAACTTAGATATGTGTATTGCTGATAACCTCAACTGAAGCAGGAATGGAGTTTAAAGCAATTGAAGAAATGATTAGCTTACCCCATTCAATTACTTAAACAAGGAGGCCATTAGATCGATGTGACTGTAATGCTATAGTGGCCTATATAAACAAACCAAAATCTAAGCTTGTAAATGCCTCAAGATTATGAAATGGAAATGCTATGGACAACCAATCACAAATAGCCAACTAAGCTTCAAGCTCTAGCTAATCAAATAATCTCCTTTCTTTGTTTCTGCACTTCATATAAGATTCTTCCCCAGCTCCTGACTGGGTTGTGTTCTGGACCACTGTGGTTTAGGTGCTGCCTGATTTGAATGTTTTGTTTTGTTTTGTTTTTTTGCTCAAAGAAATCCTTAAATTGTTTTTATTAAAATTTTTTTGATGTTTATTTTATTTTTGAGAGAGAGAGAGAGAGAGACAGAGACAGAGCGTGAGTGGGGGAGGGGCAGAGAGTGAAGGAGACACACAATTCAAAGTAGGCTCCAGGCTCTGAGCTGTCAGCACAGAGTTGGACGCAGGGCTCCAACCCACAAACTGTGAAGCCATGACCTGAGTCGAAGTCGGACGCTTAGCCTACTGAGCCACCCAGGCACCCCAGTCCTTAAAAATTGTTAATATGGGCCTCTGTTTATCTTTTAACATCCCTTACAGTCTCATTCAAATATGATATCAACTATATTTTGGGTAGAATAGATGCCAGCTCGATCAATGTTGCATTGTAAACAGAAGAAGGAAATATATATCCACCTGCTTGGATTACCTGGGACTGTGTAGGGAAACTTGATACTCTTCCCAGGATATTATTCCAATGTTGGCTTCATTCCAGCCAAAGTCCTGGTATGGAGGCATGAAAAGGGAGTGGCTTCCATGGGTTTTCATCAGTGTGGTCTCAAGAAAACAGGATTTTCTCCTTCTAACTATAGGACTGTCTAGTCATAGTGTGGCTGTTGTCAGGGAGGGCAGGTTATGTAAACCACATAAATTTTACATTAAAAAAAATACATATATGTGTTGAAGAGAAGAAGAAAGAAAGAAAGAAAGAAAGGGAGAAAGAAAGAAATAAAAGGAAAGAAAAGAAAGGTGGGCACTCTAGAATCAATATGCAGGCAGTTTTTATTGGTGATATAATCCAATCATGAAGGTCGGTTTTTCTAAATTAATCATCACTTTTTTAATTTCCCCTTTTTGCTGCTAGACCTTACTTTCTTAGGGTGATGTTATTTTTCTTTTGCACTCATGTTAGTCTATGTCCTCCAAGAAGCAAACACCAGTACCAGATTAAACATGCTAGAAATTTATTAGGGGAACTGCCAGTGAGAGACAAGGGTAGGGAGCTGGAAGAGGCCTCATCCTGAACTTGGGTGAAGGAGAGAAGGAAGGAAGGAAGGAAGGAAGGAAGGATTCTAGATGGGACTTGCAGTTCTAAAGAAAGTTGAGCATGGCAGTCTGGGAGGTCTTGAGCTAAAGGTTCTATGGCCAGAGGAATCCCCAGTCTCCCAGGAACAGACCTGCCTTAGGATCACCGCCACACCCAGTCATTGGCTGCCGGCCAGCGGGGAGGCGTGGCCAGCACTTGGCCAGGGCCAGCATTGCTTTTACTCGCAGCAGAGATCCAAGAGACACACTCCCAGGGCTGCCATAGCAGCCCTAGTTTACCTTAAGCAGAGTTGTTTATACTACTTTCCATTTTTGTTTATTTAATATACAATAATAATCACTTTCTGAGCGTTCACCATGTGGCAGACACTGTTAAAACTTTTATGTGCATTATGTCATTTCATCCTCACAACCACCCTGTTATTATTCCCATTTTACAGAAGATTACTTAATAAGTTTCTTGCACGGACAGGCTGTGATGAACTATTATGTCATCTTCATTAAGTGGAGAACTATTTCCCAGAAACCCCTCATCTATATGGTCCCCCTGCTGATAGTTTGCCAAAAGAAGAACTTGAAAGAGATTTGAAAATTGGAAGTGATGCAGCAAACATTATTCTCTGAAGGTTGTTTTGCAGCCAGATGAAATGATGGACAGAGGAGGCTGTGATCAGTAGGTTTCGAGTGCTTTTCTTCCTCCTCTGCTTTGCCAGTAGGTTTTCTTACAGCCAACTAGCCCTGACGATCAACAGTGACCTCAGGTATGCCTCAAAGCACTTGACTGTGGACCCATAGAGTTGGTCTCCACAGAAAGAGCAACTCTCCATAAAGCTCTCCATGGGAACCCCTTTTATGGTTCCAATTTAGCAACCGGCTGTACTTGGCTTCTCAGATTGGCTGCTTGCTAACTACTGTGATCTAAACTCTGCCTTCTAGACTTTCACTTCTCCAGCTCCTCCCTCAATTGTAAAGTCTAATTCCTATAATAAATCCTTTTTCCCAGAACACAGAGTTACTCTCCTCCCCTGCCAGAACCCTGACTGATAGAGTAACCGTGCAAACATCTGTTGAATGAATGGGCGATTTCGGCCTAGCCCAGGGATTAAGACATATGTAGTCAGTCTTCACAGTCCAGTATCCTTTGTTTTAGATTAAAGTAAGAACAATTCATTTGTTTAAAATACCAAATATGCAAGAAGAAAGTGTGACCATAAATTATTGAAGTCGAAGTCTGTCACTGGCAGTGTCCCATATAGAAGTTCATCCTATAATCTCACAATGTGTCATGTGCAGGGCCAAATTTTTGCCCCTCTCAAATCAAATAAGTACGAAAACCTATAAATGTACCTACCTGAGACTCTAGACTTTTGTGTCCTAAAAAGCAGAGGATAACGTTCTAGCCAAGAAAATTTTAGGGGTGCCTGGGTGGCTCAGTTGGTTAAGCCTCTGACTTCGGTTTAGGTCATGATCTCGTGATTCATAGGTTCAAGCCCTGTGGTGGGCCCTGTGGTAACAGCTCAGAGCCTGGAGCCTGCTTCATGCATTCTGTGTCTCCCTCTCTCTCTGCCCCTCCCCTGCTCATACTCTTTCTCTCTCTCTCAAAAATAAGTAAAACATGGGGCGCCTGGGTGGCGCAGTCGGTTGGGCGTCCGACTTCAGCCAGGTCACGATCTCGCGGTCCGTGAGTTCGAGCCCCGCGTCGGGCTCTGGGCTGATGGCTCAGAGCCTGGAGCCTGTTTCCGATTCTGTGTCTCCTTCTCTCTCTGCCCCTCCCCCGTTCATGCTCTGTCTCTCTCTGTCCCAAAAAATAAATAAACGTTGAAAAAAAAAATTAAAAAAAGAAATTAAAAAAAAAATAAGTAAAACATTAAACAAATTTTTAAAAATACAAAAAATAAAATTTTTAAGAGCAGGCATTATCAGTCAGGCCTCTAATATTAAAAATGTCTAACGTGTCTACAATTGTCTGCAAAATATATCCCCAAGACACTGAATGGCGTTAGTTTAATAATACTATGTCAATATATAAAATTGAGTGTTGAAAAATATCTTGCAAAAATAAGGGCTTTGCCATAATTTCTATCAAACTATTTTTTTTTCTGAGAGTAATTTTACAGTACATTTATCTCTTTTATGCTTTTCCCCTCTAATGTTTGAACAATACAGAATCAAAATTTTAACAATATATATATCACCAAAGGTACTATCACACCAACCTGGGAGAAAAAAATATGGGGCTGTAGTAAGAGTTGCACACAGTTCTTTTCTGTGCTTCCTGTATTTATCTATTGTGTCTGCCCCACATGTGCCTTTCTGCAAGCCTGAGGTTGGTACAGCTTTGCTAGCTACTGTCCTATTACATTCTGCCAAAAGGAGTCACTAGAGGGAGTTTAGAAACAAGGGAGGGGGAGGGGAAGGGCAGAAAGAACCTTCCTCTTCTTTCTTATTTTATCTTTCAGCACTGCCCAGCAAAAGTGACTGTTTATTCTCACTCCGTTTGGCACTTCTAGGACAGGATTCATCATTTGCCTTAGAGAAACCAGCACCAGCCAGGTGGGTGCCCCTGATCAGAGGTCTGAGTCTGAGCTCTATGAGGTTCCTCCTCTAAGCTGCTGCTCTGGTAACTTCCATCTTTTGCCTTTTGTTCCCATAGCTCTTGGGGCAATACCTGCTAGTTCTTATTAGCTCTGAGTTTACCCTCGTGTCTCCCTCTTGCTCTGAAAGCTCCAATACCTGCGTCACTGTTCCTTATTATTCAATCTTCCTTATTGAAGCCCTGAATGTGAATTCTGTTTTCCTGACTGGACCCTGTCTGATACCTTCATTTTTATACAGCTTCTAGCAAATAAAGGGGGTTTAGATGGCCTTCCTTACCTCCTTCTTCCCCTCCCCTATTTAAGAGTGTTTTAAAGGGTTGCCTTACATGTCCTCAAGAAACACCCTGTCAGCTACTATGGGGTACCTGCAGTTTCCTCTACTTCTCAGGTTTTTTGTGATGTCTATTGCCCAAGCCTTGAAAGCTGTGATGAAACTTTGGTCCTGCTGATAAGCGTCAAAGGTGAGGTCTTCCTCGAAGGTCCAAATGGCGATCCATCCTACTTATTTTGCTGCTCAGTAGACTGTGGCCATTCTTTGCTCCAGAAATTTCCGGCATAATACAACCTTCACTCTCCAGGGCTGCTTTCTTTAATGTACTTTACATGTCATTTTTGTGTTGGGTTCTCAGTATCTTTTAGATTGTACAGCACAGCTTTCACTTTTAGTGTCTGTTTTATGACAAGTCCTACCGTATGGCAGAGGTCTGAGTCATGGGCTGAGCTGAAGGGCAATCTGTGTCACTGGTAGAGTGAAGTACTTAGAATTACCCACGCTTCCACAGAGGGGAAGAGCTCCCACCCCCATGCCTTCCCTCCTTCAACCAGATTATCATCAATTTTATTTGTTTCATTTTCATTTCCTCTGAAGATTTCGTTTGGACAAAGGAGTCTTCTGCTACAAAAAGATTTTCAAAACTGGCATTGAACCTCCAGAGGCACCCAAGCTTATCCAAATACAAAGATAAAAATACCTAGGTTCCAAGCAGAGGCCACCACTATAAATGTAAAAAATGTATATATTTACATGGTCTATGATTCTTAGGATTTAATACAAAAATTTCGCCCAAGTTTTATAATATTGAAAGAAGAGTAAATGTGCCCTTTATTTGTTGAAGAATATTGCTGTGGGTACCTGGTCTCCCAGGAAACACAAAACCTACTTTCCTTGAAATGATATTTATGGCACCGAAGAACTTAGAAAAGGTGTGGAGTAACATTTAATGCTTTGGAGGCTCCAGAGTACATGAAGAACTTCATACAATTAAAACGATCATAAATCAGAACCTCTGGATTTCACTAGTTAAATAAGAGAAAATTAAGAAATGTATTGAGCTTCAGATATCTCTAATAAGATATTGTACTTTGCATTAATATGCATTAGTTCCAAAGAGTAAATGAAAATTGCATATGAAAGGAATTTGAAATCTGTGAATTTGTAACAAAAAATGACACGTAGCTATTTGCAGTGCTCTTCTCAATAAAAGTGAATGCCTGGGAAAATATTTGAAAAGATAAAAAAAGAAAAGAAAAGTAAATGAAAATACAGAAATTTAAAAGATATCAGAACTCTGTATAGGTGAGAGCTATATAAAGCCAAGATTTTAAAAATTGACTTAATTTGTTCAAAGTGGTAAATTCACTATGCATTAGTGTTTATTAGTTCTAATAAGCAAAATGTGGGAAAATTTTGGTATTTAAACATTGAGCCATTTACTTGTGATAGTTGCAATAATTTCTGTGTGGTTCCAGAGATTTTTTTTAAATACTTTTTTTCCAAAGGAAAATGATCAATTATAGAAATTTCTATGAGTTTTTTTTAAAGATTTTATTTTTAAGTAATCTCTACATCCAATGTGGGGCTCGAACTTACAACCCTGAGATCCAGAGTCACATGCTCCACCAACTGAGCCAGGAAGGCACCTCTCTGTGAGATTTTTTTGATGCGTTCTATCCTCACAGATTTTAGAATGGATTGCTGTAATATAGATTTATCTCTCACACATTGTCCATAGGTAATCTCATAGAAAGCCTGATGGTTTTCATATGTGTATTTAGCTAGAATAAGTATTCTTTATTGCCTATGATGTCACCTCTATTTAGTATTTAGTATCACTTGTATTCCATTTTCTTCTTTATGACGCATTTAATCCAGTAGGAATAAATGAGACTGTCAGTAGTTTAAATGACTATTCCTTGACCCTTATAAACATGTATCATTCATGGACTCATCTGCATGAGTTTAATGTTGATCTTTTATGCTTTAACACAATCTATATCTTAATAACACTATAGAGACATAGCAAGTATTTTTTATCTCTAGGTGGATCCAACAATAATTTCTAACAACTTTATAATACTTTTGAAGATGTTTGATGTATCTTCCATCATGCCAGAAAGATCCACCCTCTCCCATCCATATGAAGAAAGAATTTTTGTTGACTCAGACTTCACACCATTCCAGCCAACTGGCTCTGCTATTCAATTTCTAGCAGAAAAGATTGCCTAACATAAACTGTTCTAAACCTAAAATACAGTTTTGGGTAGGGATCCATAATTAAATAGCTTGTAGCTAATGACTGTGACAAAAAGTGCTAGTTTTCCCCAAATAGTCATTCTCCCCTTATTCATTTAGTAAAAAGAATGATGCAATTTTAATTGAGCACATGGATACCCAGCATAAGGATTTCATTTCTTTGCCTCCCATAAGCTAGACATAACTATTTCATTAAGTTTTAGGCCATAGGTTATGGGTAGAAATAATGTACAGTTTCTAGGTCTGGCCTATAAAAAAGGACACTGTCTGGCCTATAAAAAAGGACACTGTGCATTTTCTTCTCCCCTTCTCACCAGCTGGGATGTGGATGTGATGATGAGAACTAGAGCAGCCATAATTGGCTATGAGATAAATTCCAAATGTTGATCAAGAGCTTGATCCAGTTCTGAAATACTTTTATGTGAACTAAGAGAGGAAGAAGCTTCTGTATTATTTAGGGAACTGTTATTTTGTCTCTTGTTGTTACATCCAAAGAAGCATAAAACCCAAACATGTAAAAATCCTATACTGGGCTTTTGAATAGAGTGCGTAATTCTGACTCAACTACTTATCGCCACTATGAATTTGAGCAAATTCCTTAATGTCTCTTATCCTCAGGTTCCCTTCCCTTCTATAAAATGTGGGCTTCTATGAGGATCAACATACTTAATCCATGGAAGTGCTCACCTCTGTAATTGACTCAAATTAAGCCTTCAAAAATATTATCTAGTCTGATTGTTAGACCTGTATGTCAACCCATTCAATTATATTGGTTATTTTTGGCAAATAACTATTTCAAGAATTTCTCTATAAGTTATGTCACTAATTAACGTAGTTAAATTAGTTATAAGTCATAAGGTACTTTACTAGCTCTTTTAGGGCTTATATCAGCATTTGCTACCATCCACTCACAAATTTTCTAGGTTAAATTTTTCTGTGGCATAAACTTTGTGATATTCACCCTCAGCTGTGAGTAGAATTGGATTCCAGAATTGATTTTTAGTCATAAGGATATCTTATTTCATTTCCATGAAGAGGTAGACAGACCTTCAATTGAGGCCCATATCCTGGAGGCCCTATGATTTTCATTTGAGTTTGTCGCCCTTGTTTCCAGCTTGAGGTCCTCGGATCTTGAGCAGACATTTAGAATAGCTGTACACTGGAAATATTTTAAAGATCATTTCCTTTAA
The DNA here is from genome assembly GCF_022837055.1 of Prionailurus viverrinus. NCBI lineage: Eukaryota > Metazoa > Chordata > Mammalia > Carnivora > Felidae > Prionailurus > Prionailurus viverrinus. The sequence continues at coordinate 176,146,980 of NC_062564.1, forward strand.
CTCATTTTGACCAAAGAATTCTCAATAGTTTTGCTGTAAGAAGCAACAGTCAATAATGTTCTTCGAGCTTTACCTATAAGATGTGGGGTTCCCTTAATTAACTGTACCAGCTTTACTGAAAGTGTGGTTCAGCAAACTAAAGGTGTTATACAAAAAAGATGGTCTCTTGATCTGACAGACCTAGGAAATGATAAATTAGGCAAGATTAAACAGGTTTGGTCTTGTGTGTGTGTGTGTGTGTGTGTGTGTGTGTGTTGCAGGATTCCCATAAAGACTTTACTATGATAATGTATGTCATAAATCTCTAGGAGAGAGTATTGATGAAACCATTTTTCAAACTTGAACAAATACTCTAGTTTTCATAAAGTATTATGTAGACCTAATACAAAACCTTAGTTTGGATTTGCTAATTTTATGACTGACTTAAGCAGGGCCTTTGGAGAACTGCATGGGTTCTCTGCTGGCATAACCATCCCATGAGATTAAGTCAATAGTCAAATGCTTTCTGGGATCTATCTTTACTCCTTTCACCCTTTTAGACATTATATGTTAAAATAATGACCATTCCCTGGGTCTGTCCTCAGGCCAAATTCTGGTTTTCTCTTTTTCCATTGAATCTTGCCACTGAGACCCCTGTAGGCCTAATAGCCAAGAACCATAATGTTTTCAAAGTCTTGGTATGCTCTCCTGCCTATGAAGCAAATCTATGTGCTCTGAACTCACCATGATATTCATGTTCTTGTGGATGACCTGCCTAATAATGTTATGACCTGAACCCATTTTTTCTCACAAGCTACTGTGAATAATATGATTATGTCCAATGTTCAGAGATGCCACAAAGAACCTATAAACTGGAATTTAAAATGCATAGCTAGATTCCTAGAAATCATAACTAAGTAAACTATAAATTTCATTAACTATGAGAAGAAATTTTAATCAGAACACTGTTGAGTAGATTATTGATGCTATATGCAAGAAGTTGTGTGAGGGGGTAGATGGATGACTTTGAAGTCTTGGGTCTTGTTATTGTTTTGCATTGTTTAATTGGAAGATTACAGTCATGTATAGGCCTGTACCCAGGAAACACCTCACTCAGTGAAAGATTTCTATCCATAACACAGAGATGACAACTGCTGTCAAAGTCTGTTATCTGGGCAAACCTTTGGCAATGGATACAAGAATCCATTTAAATATCCCAGCTCTAGTCACTACTTAAACTAATCACAGTCCGGTCCCAAGGGTAGGTGGCCTGATGTGGTAATTGTGGTGAGCAAGACCTATGCATCTGACAATGGTACTAAGCTGAGTTCCAGCTCTACAATTTATAAGGTATGTGACCTTGGGTAAGTTAAACTCTTAAACCTTTAAGTACCCTCATCTATCAAATGAGGCTAATAATAGAATCCAATTCATAGAGCTGGTATGAGGATTATGAGAGACAGTTTATGCACTGAACTTGCATGTGGATAGTTAATAAAGATGACCCCAGCACTAATAAATATGGGTAATATTTAATAAGTATGACCACCCACACATGCACAGATGCCTAGGCTCCTGTAAAAAATGAAAGACTCCAGCCTTGTGGATGTAGTGACGTGTTCTTACAACTTGTCTCTCTCAAATGATACACTTGTCCACTGACTCTTCCCTACTATTCTTAGCCATGTTTAATATAGTATGGGCAGCAGTTTGAGCTTCAGCTTTGAAAAAAGGACAAGAGTTCACATATCTGTAGTAAATGTCATCTGTGTATCTTAAAATTTGCTGAAGACTGTGGACTGTATGAAAGGTCTGAAGTAGGCACTCAGTCTAGTGGAAGAAACTTAATGTACCAGGAAGGGCCTGACGAGAGGTGTCAAAAGCTGCTGGCTGAGAGGAAATATTTCCAGCATCTCTGGAGCATCCATTAGAATCCTGACTCCAGCAGTGGTTATGGGGTGGGGGTGGTGGTGGAGTGGGAGAGAGTTAGGAAAAACTAGGAGAGGAAAAGCCAGAAAATTACAGCTGCACCCACCACTTAAGAGACAACCTTTCCTCTCAATCTCCTTTCCCTATCGACCTGATCCTTGAGGGGTCTGATGCAGCAGTTAGCAGATGAGGGAAAAGGTGAGCAACTGAGAGAAATGTGTCTAGTCCTCTAATCCTTCCCTCCCCACCACCCCAAGGAAGCATGATAGAACTGAAGCAGGCTTGTGGGAAAGAGGGTGGTAATGGAGAACAGTATGTTTTATATTGAATGAAATAGATTGGAGTTAGTTTGTTGTGCTAGAGCACATAAATTAGACTATTCTTTTCAATGACACAGATCAGAAAATCTAAGGAATCCACCCTGTATTTCATTCATGAGTAGAGTAAATCTGAAAGCACAGTTTGGAAGGGACAATGAAAGAGAAACTAAAGTTCTTTATGTTTAATTATTGCCTATTGAATTCAGCCAATTCAATAAAAATATTTACCCATTTGATAGTTGTACAAATGTGCTTTTTATTTGAAAATGCACTTGGCACTTTATGAAGATATTCTAATGCATTAAATTGGTGTCTTTTTAAAAATTATAGGTTTAGTAGAAATCGTCCCTAGTTGGGGCATAAAGACAAGTGACTGATTCCATCCAGTACTGTGTTATTTTTTCTTTCTTTCTTTCTTTTCTTCTTTCTTTCTTTCTTTCTTTCCTTCTTTCTTTCTTCTTTCTTTCTTTCAGAGATGAATGAAAAATAAAAACAAAAAACTCCTTTTTCAGTGTCCTAGTAACTATAATAAAAAAGCCAAGCATTCATGGCTGAATGAATGCATGAGTAGTAGTTCCTTTGCAAGTGAAAGAAGAGAAGTTCAACCAAGCATGACTGCCATGGTCTCCTTAATATGCTTGCAAAATGTACTGAGCAGACACCCTGTATTCTGATCGCTAAACCAGATTGAAGCTGAAGTAGTGCGGGTTGGAGAGTTCACAGGAAAAAATACAAAACCATTACACAGGATGCTGCAGAAGCCATGTGGAGTGAAGGAAATGCAAAGTTGAGAGTTAGGTCTTTGAAGGTCTGCGCACCTGCTGTTTGGTATAACTGAGATGGTATGTCATATTTCACACAGAGAAAATGATCAAATGGCAGATAGATATCTTTTCTAAAAAATGTGTTTTAAAGAAACTGAGAATACTACCTTTTCAGACAGAGAAACAGGATATACGGATTTTTGTGTGTTTTTTTTTGTAGAGTAAGAACAGCAGACGCTGATAGCATAGAAGTTGCTAGTAACCAGACTGTACAAACTGTACATGAGGTCAGTGATGAATGAAGCTTTAAATCACATGTCCATTTGTGACACTCTTAGATGTAGAGAGAGTAACTCAGTGTCTTCATTGTCCAATCTACCTACCAACACTCCTTCATGAAGTGCTCAGACATTCTTATCCTCTGTTCCCCTTCCTCCAATCTATGTTGAATTACCTGTTTTGGGGGGAAATGATTGAACTTGCTTATGTAACACAAAAGGGGCACCTTGCAGTTAAAAAGATTAAATCTTCCCTAACATTAGAATTCTGTAGAAACTGGAAGGATGAATCGACTCATTTGTCCATTTTGTTTCCCCAAACTTAGAGGTATGAAATTATAAATACCAAACGTTCTTTATAAATCCCTCAACAAGCTGGTGAATTCATTAGTCATATCTGTTACAGGTAAGTTAAAGTCTACAAATGCACATACATCCTGAAATTTCTGCCGATTAGACTGTGTACTTCTTTTGGACAGAAGGAACAGAAGGGCAATTAAAAGAGTGGCCCCTGGAATCATACGTGTGTGCTGTCAAACAGTATAACCTTTCTGCAGTTTAACTTTCTGCAGTTTCTTGCAGTTTAACCTTTCTGCATCTCATTGTATTCAGCCGATAGATGGCCATCCCAATGACTTCTGATAAGATCCCCAAACTTAGACATGGTGTGAAAGGCCATATACAATGCGTGTGCCTGTCCCTCCAACTTCATCCTGTCTAATTTGTTCACTAGCTGAAAGAACTTATTTCAGTTCCTCCAAAGTTCCTGCTTTTGGTGCATCTGAGGTTTTACAAATGCTCTTCTCTGCCTGGAGCCTATCTCTGTACTCTCCCACACACAAGCTGAGCACACATAGCTCACTCCCACCCAGCCTTTGCTTTTCAGTGTAAACGTCACTTGTTTAAAGAGGATTCTTCTGATAAACTGATCAAAAATTATTCCTTCTCTTTTTTATTTGCTTGCATGCTTGCATATAACCTTGTTCATTCCTAATACCACAAATGTCGGGGTGCTTTGTTTGAAATAAATGGGAAGATATACAGGAATCAGGCAGACAAGGAGTCAAATATTACTTTGAGACAACATGTCAGTTTCTGGAAGCTCTGAATATATTTAAACCTCCTATAGGTCTTACAGCTTGAAAGAGCAACACAGAATTCTGGCTCCCTGACGACAGCCCATGCTACGAGAAAGGGGATAAAGAAGCAGGGCTCATGTGGCCAGGCCCTTCTTCCAAAGACACCCAACAAATAGGGTACTCCACTATCATAGGGCAGCGTGTAGAGATGTGAAAATGGGAGCTAAGAGAGGCTGGGAGGGTTAGAAATTCCCTCTGCATGAAGGAAAGATTGGGAATAGGAGAAAAACATTTCTTCCAGTTTCAATTTAAATGTATTAATATAAACCCCATGCAGTGACCATTTCTGAGGTTAAATATAGACAAATATCAGCAGATTCATATGGTTCACACATAATCAAACATGTATATGTTATATATACATGTAAACATGTAAATGTGTATGTATGCATGCATAGATATATTAAGTAGTATATGTACCATATGTATACTATGTGTTATATATATCTATGTGTGTGTAATAGCATTCACATGTGCCATATACATACATATATATTTGTGTAATAATTTGTGTAGTATCTGCCTCTGCTATCATACTGAGAGTTCCCAAAAGATAGTGAAGTATGTCTATGTTTGTCTCGGCATCTGTGACTCATCATATCTTACAGCATCTACAAAAATTAGTTGAATGAATAATAGCTACAGCACATTTAACATGTTATTTGACTTACTTTAAGAACTCAATAGATACTAGCTATTTTGACGATCACACTGCTGCTTCTTCTGCTGATGAAACATTCTTAATATACTAACTTTTGACCTTGGCTGTATATTTCTAAGACTTCCATTTCAGAAATCCATAAGTTTGTCACTCATACAGTCTGTCTTCCACAGCTCATAATTTCGGGCCATGTCCCATAGTTGCAACCTCCACAGCTCCGAAGTTATAACTTTAAGGAGAAACAGGGTGAATAGGACTATAGCAGATTAGAGAACATATGTCTTATCCAGAAAGGGCAGCCATTCTTCCAGTTGGTTCAGACTTGCTTTGTGGGAATAGGAGTTCAGTGTTATCAGACATTCTGATTTTTGAAGAGAAGCTGAAAATCCGTATTTTAATATAAAATCTTCTATATCTGGGAAACTAATTAAAAATTGCTAAGCTCTATGTGCTTCTGAAAGATACTTGGACTTCATGCTGCCCACAGCTAGTTTGTGACCTCTGCTTTTATGACAGTTGTCTTGTGGTAGGAGGTTTTATCAATCCTTTCCCTGTTTTTCATGTATCTTTTTAAAAATTTTTTAAAATTTTATTTATTTTTGAGAGAGAGAGAGAGAGAGAGAGAATGCCTGAGTGGAGGAGGGGAAGAGAGAAAGGAGAGAGAGAATCCCAAGAAGACTCTGTACTGTCAGTGTGGGGCTTAAAAGGAACCTTGAGATCATGACTCGAGCCAAAACCAAGAGTCTGTTGCTCAACTGACTGAGCCATCCAGGCGCTCCTTGTTTTCATCTTGTACATGGGTATTATTCTATGCTTTTCAAATTAGTTTTTTAATAGTTTAATTTCAATGCTTTATAGGGGATCTAGTTCTAGCTGTTGTTTTTGTATTTCTAACCTTTCTATCTTTTGCTTCTTTAAATCCCTCCGCCCTTTTGTTTCTTGATGTCAGAAGAGCTGTTGAGGTTAATTATCTACTACGAGGGTAGCATTTTTAGCAAAAGGGGAAAAAAATGGAGGTATAGAGCATTTTCAAACTGTAGTACAAATATAATTTTTGGTGTGTTTAGTAAACTCAATTTTGGAAATATATGTGAGAACAATTGACACAACAAAGTGGAAGTAATAATTTTACACCCTGGGAATGTATTTCATCTGCAAATCAATTTGACAATAATTAGGTTCTCTGGAACTTCTTTTAATAATCCTTTTTCCTTAATGAACTTTTTTCTATAGAAAAATAAAATTAGATATTTATGTTAGCAGTGGTGAAACTACTGGATGTCAAGAACCCAAAAAATGCAATGTATTTTAGAATACACGAATACTTTTTAAACCATGAGAAAAAAAAATCACTGTGACCCAAACTGTGACATAACACAAATCACTTAGAATTTTTATTATATATGTATAAAAAATTCTCTTTGAGAATTAGATGTAGATTTTCATCTAATATCACATTGTTCTGTTTCCTTGACTTTTTGCAGAAACCTAGTGTAATCTTTCTAAAGACATTGTACATGACAACTCAACATGTGTTGGACTGTTGGATTGCCAGTGCAAGTAACTGAAATGACGACGATATAAACATGTGTGGTCAGGTTCACGAATATACAGGCAATGACAAATTATACTATGACTACTGCCTGGCCAGCAGCAATCCATCTTAAGATAAATCCCCATTTCAGAAGTAGTAAAGTATAAAATATGTATCAGCGTCAAAGAAATACTCTAATCTCTAGTACCTAAATAAGTTTCTGAAATACTAGTTTTATAGAAAAACTTTCTATTTTTTTTTTACATCTCATCTTTTATATCTTTGAAATTTTCCAGTCTAAAAAGTAAGTGATGTACAGGGCAGCAGGAGAGACAAAATTCTCATCGAATGGTACATTCTCAAGGTGTATGAGTGAAGTTTTTTTTCACACAATTGATATCTTTAGTTAGATTTGGGTATCTGTGTTCTCTCCTGGGAGATGCAAACCCCTAGAGATTTTGTACTCTTTTAGACCACAAGAGAATGATGAAGGCTTTGAGATCAGAATTTCGAGGTTCATGGGGCCCACTGATTTTAAAACTGGCCCCAAAATTTGCTTCCTTCATTCATCTTTTTTTTTCCCCTGCTGCCACCAGCCTAATTCTATCCTTTTGACAATTCATACCATGTTTTAAAATATTTAATAAGTTCTGGAAAAAATATATATATAAATGTTTATTTATTTTTGAGAGAGAGCCAGAGTGTGAGAAGGGGAGGGGCAGAGAGAGAGGGAGACTCAGAATCTGAAGCAGGCTCCAGGCTCTGAGCCGTCAGCATAAGTGGCTCAAACTCACCAACTGTGAGATCAGGACCTGAATCAAGGTCATTTAGCTGACTGACCCACCGAGGTGTCCCCTATAGGACTCATCTTTTTTTTTTTTTATGTTTATTTATTTTTAAGAGAGAGAGACAGAGCACGAGCAGGGGAGAGGCAGAGAGAGAGGGAGATACAGAATATGAAGCAGGCTCCAGGCTCTGAGCTGTCAGCACAGAGCCTGATGAAGTCATGAACTGCAAGATCATGACCTGAGCTAAGTCAGACAATTAACCGACTGAGCCACACAGGCGCTCCTGGGAAACTTATATTTCAAAATAAATTATTTCCACAATCTTATAACCTTTTGGTAAAATTTAACTGACTGCGTATGTGACACTCCTCATTTCTCTGCCTTACCGTAGGCATCCACCAGGCTGCTCACTTGTAGTGAGAAAGTTAGTAAAACTTTCAAAGCAACTCTTAAAACTTTTAACAAAGTACCAAGTGTTTAACCTAATGAATGTGAGTACTTTAATTTAATGAAACAAAAATGTATCCAAGGCCCTATAATGGGCTCTTCAGGGAATTCATACCTCCAGAGAGGTAGTGGAACTTCAGGGAATAACAAAAGTAATAAGAAAAGTTTCTTAGTATCTGTAATGCAAAATCCCCTAACATAGCTACTCCAATAGTGGCGAAAACAAATGTCATTGGGGAAATCCAAGAGAGAGCCTGAAAATTAGGCACATCATTTCTCCCCAAAAATCGGCCTTAGAAAAGATATCTTTCCAGCCAAAACTTTAAAAGTTTTCTCTGAGGCACAGTGCTTAAGACATATATGGGATTTGAATCCACATTATCTGGGTTCAAATCCTTTCTCCCTTACTGTTCTTAGGTGAAATAAACTCTGTGTCCCCATTTCTTCACTGGTTAAGAAAGGAGCTAATGGTAGTACCTACCTTCCAAACCTGCTGAGAGGATTAGAAGTGTTAAAAATGTGTAATAGTGCCTGGTACCTGGAATCTATATATTCGAGGATCACTACCCTTCCAGAATTATTGTACATTAATCCAAACTGCAAAGTACTTGAACTACTGGAGTTGGGTGTAAGGCATGTGGCCTGAATATCTTCAATCAGTCTTGGTTCAGGATACATACAGAGGTCATCTGATGGAATTGTCTTAAAAATCAAGAAGAAGATACTTAAAACAGATGAAGTAATTACTTATGGAAGTATGAACTCACAGTTAGTTGTACATGCTCTATGTTAGTGTAAGCATCCTTTTCAAAAGCATTAAAAAAAACTGGTGGAGATTACAAATGTACATATTTGGATGAATGAGAAAATACAACTTCTTAATATAACGCTGGCGGGAACTTGTGGTTTGTAAACATTCCCGGTGACAGAATCATAAAAGAATTCAGAAAGTTAAGTGTCTTCAAAAATTTAGACAGAAGTGAAACTCATATGCTCTAAAAAAAAAACCCAAAAACAAAACAAAAAACAAAATACAAAAAACCCAAAACAAAACACTGATGATTCAAAGTGTGGCTCTCCTGATGCAGTTACTGATATTAAAGTTGCATGCTAAAATGTGAATAGAATTAGTTTATAAAACATGAATGGAATAGGCAGTGTTTATACATTAATATATAATTTTATTTTTATAAATGTTTGCTTATCTAAAAGGAATTGAATTAAATACAGTTAACTAGACACAGGCCTATTTTATCTACATCCCTAAAGCTTTCTATTTGACAAAAACAATATGGGATTTTCCTTTAGAGAAAAAATGATTGCTTTAAATTCTGTTGTGTATATAATTCTGGGTAGCAGAGATCTGGAAGGGCTTAAGAGGAAGATGAGGGTTGAACATTGTTTTGAAGAATAATTGGAGTAAAGAGAATAGAACTAAATGTATTAAGGGACTACTATTTTCTAGGGACCTTAGATAAGAAATCACATTAAATTCTCATAGGTATTATTATTCCCAGTTTACAGATAGGGAAATTGAGACTCAGAAAATTTAATGCATCTTTTCAAAATGCCACAAACTACATGATCAGCCTTCATTTTCAGCACAGGCTTTTTCAATTCCAGCACTGTGATTTCCCTGAAAGGCAATCCAGTGCACAGGGTGGATGCTGGTGAAGAGTGGCTCGGAATTCTTTTCTTTATTTCTTAACTGGTGCAAATTACTTGACCTCTCTTTCTTAAGTTTTCTTATCATGGGGCTAATAACACAGTCTCTTCAAGAAGGTGTTGAGACAATTCAGGGAGCTTTTGCAAGCAAAGTGCTGGGAATAGCAACTGACACCTAAATGCTCTATAGGTGTTACCCTGGAAGATGCAAGGAAAAGGGGGAGGAGGGACAGGAGGGAGAAGGGGAGGAGAGGAGGAAGATTACCACTAGGTCACATTACCTCTTTGAGAAGCAAAGTGCATTCTGGGTAAGAGGGATAGGCCGAGCAAAGACACAAAGTGTGGCAAAGTACATAGCTACACCTGCTCTCTGACTAAATATTGAGGAAATAAGGACGGGACTAGGTCATTTTGGAATAAATCCAACCTAGATGGAAATTCCTGGGAATATATAGTCCAACGGTCCTGGCAGTAAACAGATATCAGACCTCACTTGTTATGAAGTTAGTTTTCTTGTATACTTTGCTTCCTGAATGCCTCACTGTGAGGGCTAAGTAATTCATAGTATATGAATCCAGCCTAGATGTGTTTAATTTATACACTATTGACTACTTAACCTAAGTCTCAATTAAGCCTGTATTTATAAAATTAGAAAAAGAGTTCTAACTTGTAGAGTTGTTTTATATCTACAACATAGATGTTTGGCTGAAATCTGAGTTATTAGTAAACAGTTAATAAAAGAGTACTTTTGACATATTTCCTCAGATAGCTTTTATTTCCCTCCATATATGAAGGTTCTTAAAACCAGAATACATCTTAAAACTAATGTATATATTCAATGGGGGAACATTGTTTTTCTTTCACTTCCCAGAGCTATTATTAAATCATTGGTGTTCCTTACAGCTTTTAACTTTATTTCCCCTCAGAGAAGGCTGTAAATCCAGAGGTTGTATTGTATTTGCTACGACTGTATTCTCAAGTTATCAAAAAGTAAGTGTTCAATAAATTTCTTAAACAATAAATTACTGAATAAATAATCAAGGGACTATGATATTGTTGCAAAGAGACACAAAGTCCCAATTAGGTTTATAAAACCTACCAAGAGAAGTAACTTGAGGCCAAGCAATGTTTGGTGTTCTGACACATGTCCCTACTAAGGTGGGAAACTTTGTTTATAAGCCACCTTGTTCAGAAAAGGACTCAAGGTGGCTTACACAGATAAAAATACATGACAAGTATGTGAGAATTCTTAGGTAAAAAGCAAAAAGTGAAAAAAAAAACAAACAACAACAACAAAACACCTCAACAGATTAAGGACCTAAAATGAAGCCAGGAAAACCACATAGTATATAATTCTACAGGAATCCAAAAGAAAGACCATGCTTGAGGTTTAGAAAACGGGAAAACTTTCCTGGTGGAAACAGGGCTTGCTATGAAGTATTGACTCCACATTGTCAGACTATGCTATGACTCCACATTGTCAGTTCCGAGAAGAGAGTGCCAAGGCCCAAGTCGAAGGGGCAGTGTCTTTCCAGGATCTAACAAGCTCAGGTACCAGAAGGACTGGGGCATGCTCATCCCTCCCTCCCAAGTGAAAAAAGACAAGAAAGGGGGAAATTAGAAAATCAGGGAATAGGCTGTATTCCTCAGGGTTAAGAGATCAGGTCTAAATTGAAAATCACCTCCACTCCTTAAAGTTGTGTGGTCTTGGCCAAGGTGCTCTGCCTCTCCGACTCCTCAACTATTAAACGAAGACACCAATCCCTTCCTCACAGACACCAGTTGAAGGAGAAGCCTATACAATGGGCTCAGCCGAATCTGCAACGGAGCTCGGTAGACAGATTCCCGGGCCCACTGAATGCAACTTTGCCAAGCAGCAGCCTGGGAAAACCAGCGCCCTAGATGAGTCTTCGGTTTGGGAAACGCTGAGGTGACACGGAAAGTCCTTAGAGTAAGACTAACAATCAGCGGTGGAGAGGTTCCGCCCATTTGACAGGAACCCCTCTATCAGCGCGCGGAGAAACCCACTGGCCAGCAGGGGCCGGGAAGGGTCACCCGCGTCTCTCCCCCCAGCCCCCGGGGAGGGTACTGCCCTCGCCGATCTCCGCTCCCGGACGCGCCCTCGCAGCTTTCCCAGCCCCGCCGGCCCGGGAGCCTCGCGGCCAAGGTGCGCCAGGTGGCGAGGGTGCCAGGCGCGGCCTGGCCTCGGCGGACTGAGTCAGCCGCCCAGCTATGCTGCGGAACCAGGGCTGCCGGCTCGACCGCCCCCGCCGCTGAGCGCCGGCTGCCCCCGCGCGGGGCGCCGGCTCCCCGCCCCCGCGGGCCGAGAGGAAGCGGCAGAGGCGCGGCGCGCGAGAGCACCTGGGCGGGCGCCGGGCGGCGGCCGCAGCGCTTCCGGAGCTGCGCGCGGGCTCGCGTTCCCCGCGCTCCCCGCCTCCAGGTGCGGCGGCCGCGGCGCGCCAGCCCGTGTGACAGCGCCGCCCGCGCGGCCGCCGCCCGGCAGCAGACGCGGTGCGGGCAGCCGGCGGGGACCGGGGAGGCGGAGGAGGCCCCGCTCCTGGGACCGACGGCTGAGGACCGAGCGAACCGGGCGGGCAGAGACGCCGGCGCCGAGGCTTCACCGTCCGCCTCGCTTGCCCAGCTGGGCTGCCCGCGCGCGAGGCGAGTACCGGGGGCCGCGGGTGGGCTGGGCGGGGCGGGGGGCAGGGGGGGACCGTCTCAGGCTGGGCTGCGGCTTTTCGGCACTTTCCGGGTAAATTCCCAGAGCGCAAAGTGTTCGGCTCTGGTTTCTGCCCCTTGGATTTCGCTCCCGCGTGTGGGCGTCTAAAAGGAAACCAGAAGCGGGTAAGTGATACAAAAACTCCTTGCTAACGTGATTTGGTCCGGGCGGGTGAGAATCTGCACCGACAACTAGACTCCTCCTTCGGCACCCCGCACCCCGAGATAAAAAGAAGCTGTCCTTTAGCGAGTTTCAGGCACCAAGTTATTTACTCGGCAGAGATAATGAGTTTGCGCGGATCTCTGCGCTTCCCCCGCATCCTGCTGGTTGTACACTTTGAGACGACAGGCTTGTTAATTAACTTTAATCACAGTCATTTGGCCTCCACCTGCCTGAACCCAACACCGTACACCGGGACCTGTCGGCAGTCAGTTTACTAGATTGATCTTTCATTTTAGTTTGGAGACAAGTCTCTTGGGAGAATGGGTGAGCCATCTCATTTAGTAAAAAGTAAGTTGGCCCGGGCTTGTTTTCTTAAACACTTTCCTCACCTCCTTTTGGCGATCTGGAGCTCTTTTGATTTGAGGGAATGCTTTGTGAAATGATGTTGTGAACTTTATCCTTTGATGATTAGAGGAAAAATAGAAGCAAGTTTGTGTAAGTCATGACATTTTTTGGCTTTTGCGGGTTTGTGTAGTGATAGGAACAATTTTTTTTTTTTTTTTCCAGGTTGCCCTTGAAATAGGCCGCTCAGTGGAATATAGCCTTCTGGTTAAAAAAAAAATAGAAAAAAAAAAAAAAACGTATCGAGAAGGAAACTATTTTTAAAAGTACATTTAATCGGATGTCACTGTGATTACCAATAATAGTATTGTACTTACAAGCTCAGTATTGATTTCCCCCGCACTTAAGCACTCTACACCCACATGAGTTTGTGGAACTTTGCCCATAAGTAATTGGAAGATGAAGTTGGAGCTGTTTTAAAAAAGGAAGCTAACTTTTTTAAGGGAAAAAGAATCCTGTAAACTTGTAGTTATGACTTGCATGCACTTACAAGAGAAATGTTGAGGGAAAATTCTCATGACATTACACTGTTTAACAATGTTTAAAAAAGAAAGAAAAGTAAAATGGGTCATGGAACTAAGCTGGAACCTAGAGTGGAAGTGTTTGTTTCCCTGGCCCCTTTTTAAACGCATTTTTTAACAGATACACATTCAAAGTGGGTCTTAACACCAAGAGTATTTTATATAGATTTGGTTTGTTAGTACGCAAAGATTTATTTAAATTAAAATGCACCTAGGGGGTAAGTCAGTGGACTTGTTAAAACTTATTTACATGGGCGTGTATGTGTTTGTATTTTTTCTGTCTTCTGTAAACCTGTCAGATTTTATAGTGGTTGCCAAGAAAGGAAACCTGATAGTGTGTGTGTAAAATATGTATTTTGCTGTTGGTGTATTTAAAGATAAATTCTTAATCATCTGATATTACTACACATTTCTAGCAGTTTAAGACCCAAATATTCAATTAATCCTTTTCAACTCAACTATAGTTACTCTAAGTACAGGAATCAGATTACAATGAATTGCAATTTTCTTGGAAATGTTTACATTAATACTATGAAACTATGAAGTTTTAAAAACCCTAGGACTCAGGGTTATAGATTCTGTGATATCCAAGACTTTTTTTTTTTTTAATACCCCACCTTCCTGTAACTTTGAGAAAGTTTGCTGAAAGATGTTATGAAATTGCCAAGTATTATGATGGTCGTTGCTTTCATAGCTTTCTTTTAATATGTTTTTTTTTTCTCATTTATTTATAGACTCATTTATTGCATCCAGTGTTGGCACTTGCGAAGTTGAGGGCTTTTTGGAATTCTCTGTAAAATATTAATTATGTAGGGAACTTTTTATTAATGTTGGAAATATTTCTTAGCTTTGACCAAACGTGAATTGATGAGAGATTAGAGGCTATGAGATGTCCTTTTAATCCTTTCTGTGAAGTCTTGGATCCCTCTAGTTTGTTATTTTAGGTTTTTTTTTTTTTTTTTTTTTTAATTGGCCAGATTAAGCCAATGGTGATGGCTAAGCCATTTTACTCACTTTGTTGAAGTCAATTGTATTCTATTTATAAGGTCATTCCTAGTATAAGAATAAGCATATATCTTTACCCATACTATGAGGAAACAAAGGAATCCTGATTTGGGTTGGAGTAGTCATTTTGAGCAGTTTCAGAGGTAAAAACTACCAGTGAAGAGGTGGGAAGAATTATTTTCCTATCTTATTCCATTTGTATGCAGAGTAGATGGGTAGGTGAGGGGATACTCAGGGAAGGACTAATAAGATGGTGAATATGCCCTCATGGTTCTTACAAAAATGGGACGCATAAAAGGACTATACAGGTTATATTACATAGCTTTAGGAAACGGAAACATCGTTAATCAATTTGAAGTTGGAGAGATGATCAGGGAAGAGCAGAAGAGAAGTGGGATCTGCATGCTGCTTATAAAGTGTCTTGGGCTCCTGGGGGGCGGGGATGGTAACAGTCATTGCCGAGTCTCTTTCCTAGTATCTTGATAAAGTTCAGAATGCTTAGCCTGCTATTCAAGGTCATAGCCAACTCCAGCTTCCTTTTCTGGCATCACCTTTTATTACTTCTTGAACCTTAGGTCCAGCTGTTCTCATCTCCTTGCTGTTATAACCTGAAGACCTCTCCCTCCGTGCCCCCTTTATGGCATATCTTCTGTTTCAGATAGTGCTGTCTCCATCCCCATTTCTTCCTACTTGAGATTCCTCTCTCAGCCCCTTCACTGATCACTCCTTCCTCAGAGCTGTGAATGGCTGCATATTTCACTTGCCTTCCTGGAATTAATTTGAGATTTTTAGAGTTCCCTAGCACTCATGAAAGATGATGGTTCTACTTCTCTATGTAATTAATAGTAAAGCAATATTTAAAATGTAAACCATGTGAAAGTCAAAGTCACAAAATTAGATTTTATTATTATTTATGCACTTTTTGGGGGTTACCTCAGCATTCCATTTTCGATATTTCTTCTTTACGGGCACTTACCAGAGTGGTAAAGTAATGATTGTATGTGTGCTATTTTATTTTGTTTAGTTCTGTCTAATCATAAGACTTTTAAGCTCTTTGAGAGAAGACATTGCATCTTCACTTTCTTTATGGCACTTAATGCTCACAAATGGGAGAATGGTTGCTGTAATCTTGAACTGCAAATATTTCCCACTGTTATTACTCTTGGAGAGAGTAGTTAGTTTTCCTCAAATATTTATTGAATGAATAAATGTAAATAAATGAGTCAGTAAGTTGGAAGACATTTGCTGAGATATCTCTCTTCTTAAGAAAAAGGGACTTTGACAGTAAGGGAACCAATAGGAGTGAGCTCCCAAATTCAGCTGGAAAAGAGGTCAGGGGACTATTTATAAATGCAGAGAGAAGAGACGTTCACAGTAGGCTATTTTGAAACATCTGGTTGTTAGTTTAACAATGCAACTCAAATTCAGAGCAATGGTGGGGTTTAAGTTTATACTAAAAATTTAGAATTAACATATGTATGATAAAGTACACATAGCATAAGCGTAAATTTTTAAAAATCTTTCTATTGATCTGTAATATCCTACTAGTTTTGACCTGACTAAATTAAAACAATGCTCAGGGCAGCATGAAATGGAACAGAATCCTGAAGAATATGTGCCCATGTTCTTATCAAGAGATGGAAGTAGTCTCATTCTTCTTTCAGCTAAATGTTGCTGGTTGTAGAGGGGTAGCAGGGAGCTGGCACTGGGCAGAAGCAGGTGCCCAGCCAGGGGCACACAGGTAGGGCTCCTCCGCCATGATGCAGGCTTTGGCTTACTGCTTTTCACTGTTCCCACTTCTGCTCTTGTACGAACTCAGCACGATGAAACCTTTCTGGTTGTTGAAGAATTATGGCTCTCCTTTAAAGATCTGTGAATTAGAACTGACAACAAGTTTCAGACATTAGCCAGTTAAAATCTAGGTGGATGGCTTGAAAGAGAAAGACTGAAGCCAAGCACATTATCAAGTACATAACTATTGAGATTATTACCGAAAACACCTAAACCTAGGTATTATGGAACCTATTGGTAACTTCTTGTGATAAGGAAGTGAACTATCACTTCTAGCCTTCACTGAATGTGGAAATGGATCCTAAGTTCTAGATTTTGAAAGAGTTGTACTTTTGAGATTGCACAGTAAATAAAATAATCAAAATGCAACTTACACAATTCTTTCTCTTTGATCCAAGCTGCAGAATGCTTTTGCCCAAGCTCTGGCTATTTTCAGCTCAAACCTCAATTACTTTCCATCCAGCAGACACTAATTAAGTGTTTATTGCTTGCCAGGTACTGTTACAAGATCTTTATGCATAGTTACTCATTTCATCCTCAAAACAGCTCTGTGAGGTAGGCACTATTGTCCTGACGGTGGTGAGGCTCAGAAAAATAAAGGAACTTCCCTACGGTCTTGCAGCTAGCGCATGGTGGAGCTGGGATCACCGTTAATCCCTGTGCTGTGTCCTCTGTTCACTGTACTCCCTGTACCACTGCCTGGTGGAAGAGGGGATGGAATAGGTAGGGGAAGCTCACGGATGTGGTGGTAGATAGTGTAAGACCTGAACTGGCCTCTAAAAGAAAGAAAAGAGCTCTAAAGGTGTACAGGGAATTCAGTTTGAATAAAAGGAAGCTGGCCCAAACCTTCTAGTCTGTCTCCCTAGCTCCTTATTGTGGTAAAAACAAAATAAAACATGCAGCATAAAATTTGCCATCTTTACTATTTCACAGGGTATAGTTGGGTAGTAAGTAGATTTGCGTTGTTGTGAAGTAGACTTCCAGAACTTTTTCATCTTGTAGAACTGAAACTGCACACCCACGAGACACCCGCCCCCCCCTCTGCCGGCCCTTTCTACGAATTGGAGTACTTTAGATACCTCATAGAGGTGGAATCATGCAGTATCTGTCTTTTTGTGACTGCCTTATTTCACTCAGCAAAAAGTCGTCAAGGTTTGTCCATATTATAGCACATTGCAGAATTTCCTTCCTTTTGAAGACTTCATAGTATTCAGTTGTATATGTACTCTACGTGTGGTTATCCATCAGGGAACATTTGGATTGCTTCCACTCCTTATCTCCTTTGGCATCACATTTAAAGTTAAACCTTTAAAACTAGTCTAATACCTTCTGGGACAGTAGTTCAGTACTTTCTATTCTAGTCAAGCTGCATTTTTGTTTTTGTCCACCATTGACTGTTCTCGTGGGTGGTGACTACTTACTTTGGCTATATTTGATTATCTGATTTTGGCTTCCTACTGTTTTATTATATAGCGCCACAGTGGCTGTCTTTCTGCAATGATAGATGCAAAATAAGTTTTAATAAGCAATTTTATCTTACTTTTGCTTCACATAGTAATTTCAAAGATCTTTTCCCCTAATTTGTCACTTTGTCTTAAATCCCACACAAGTAGAAGTGAATGAATGTAGGCTTTCTTTTTTAGCTACTTTCATGGACACATATACCCACAATCAAACTGAAAAGGTATATAAGACTTGAGCTTGCAAGACATGGTGTTTTGAAACAGAATTTCTGTAGTGACCATAGGTGCTTATGCATAGGAGAGTCAAAGGAGGGGAAAAAATCTGAAGTGCTTGATACCACTCTTCTGTTAAATCCATTTTCTAGCTCTTAGGGGGCATCATGGTTAAGAGCACAGGTTGTAGAGTCGGACCCTGAGAATTCTGGAATTTATTCACTCTTTATCCGTGCTGTGGCTTTGGGTGTGGGGCTTTCCTCCCAAGGCAGTTGTGAGGGTTAGTTGTAGATCCTAAGTAGATGGTGTGTAAACATCCGCAAATATTGGCCATTATTATTAGCAGTATAAGCCTGAGGGAGAATGAAAGACAATGGCTGTGTTTGATGTGTGGGGAGTAGTAGCCTTCAAGGCAGAGAACGTGTCAGTGAAGGTCAGGGCCTGCGGGTGACCACAATCCAGAGAGATGGCCAGGTTGACGGAGCTAGGCTTCCTGTGTGGGATTTAATGGGGGTAGTGTTGCCACAAGCTAAGATATGTGAACGGGTGGTAGGGGAGTGGGGTGCTGAATGACCGATTTGATAGTATTTTGGCAGCTAAGCACTCAGGCTGGAAAAACAAGTTAGGATTCTTGACTCCTGACCCTTTGCAGTCTCTTCTGTACCATGGGATGGAGTAATGTGACAACAAGCAGATTTTCTCTAAAGTACTTCCTCTTCTGCATGGTTGTGGGGACCAAAGTGGAATATATCATCTTTATCAATCCTTGGAGTGAATATCTCAGTATTAAACAAGAGTTTGCTTGATATGCAAACACCATGGTACATATTTCTTGTGATTGTAGTGTGTACTGAGGCACAGGTAGAATTCAGTTAAGACCTGTGTCCCACACTAACTTGTTCAGCATGATACCCATGTGGAACTCCCTTAAGGGATTAGCTGTTTCTCCGCAATACGTTTATTCTCAACTTGAAGTCAGGGACAGTTCTCTTATCATCTATAGTGCCAGGCATCCTATGGGGGTAACTGATTAGTGGTAGAGATTTAGAAGAGCAAAAAGTGTACAGGAGGTTTCTACCTTGGGTATCATTTCAGGGTGTCATAAATCAACTTTACTATCAACTGGTGCCACTCAAACATCATGACAGGCAAAAGAATCTTTTTTCACACATTTCTGGGTTTCCCCCTGTGGGATAGTTTCACTCCATTGGGAACCACTGTTCTGGAATACAGTAAACTCTCATTGTTCTTCAAATCAGTAAGATTCGTATTGATAACTTTGAAAAGTTTCATTATTCGTGTGGTAACCTAGTTTCTCTTTATTTGGTAGATATTTTCAGTCTTGTGATTCTGTGATTATTAAGCCTGTTTTGACACAGTTGCACTTTCTAAACATTCTAATGTTATGTTTCTGATTTTAAAAAGGTGAACTTTAAAGTTATGACAACATTCATTTGTATGGTGCTTTTTTTCTCCCATAAGATATTAGAGTCAGTCAAGTACCAGCACTGAATACTTTAATGACTTCATGGATTCATGAATTGACCCATGGTTTTCAATTTTTTTCTTTCTTTGCTCAGTTGGGGGGGCATATGACAAAGCTCCCCTGGTGGTGGGTGATGGGGAAGAGCTCACTGGGGGGTTTACCTTACTTGAGGCATTAGGAGAGGGAAAGCTATCCCACAGGTGGTTTAGAATGCTTCCAGCTAACTTTCTACCCGCCCCCCCCCCCCCCACCATTCCTATGGATTGGAGGATTCTGTATTTGAATCTTGTCTCTGTTTCTGACAAGTTTGGTGACCTATATAGACAAACGTTAAAACTGTATGTATTTTACACTTTCCATTTTATTTATTTTTTAATTTTATTTATTTGTTTTTGAGAGAGAGAGAAGGCAAAACAATGAGCAGAGGAGAGGCAGAGAGAGAGGGGGAATAGAGGATCCAAAGTAGGCTCTGTGCTGACATCAGAGAGCCCGATGTGGGGCTTGAACTCACGAACCATGAGATCATGACCTGAGCCAAAGTAGGAAGCTTAACTGCCTGAGCCACCCAGGCACCCCTATGCTTTCCATATTAAATACTCTCAAAGCTGTGAAAAAGTCTTTGTATTGAATACATGCTATGTGCCTGATGGTGTTCAAAGGCTAGAGCAGTGAACAGTACACAAGATCTCTGCCTTCTCTGTCCACAGATACCAGCTAGTAACAAAGCCATCAAATAGAGTAAGAGTAGGGAGTAGCAGAGGGAGAGTAGGGAAGGCTTCTCTGAAGTGGCCACATTTGAGCAGAGACCAACCAAAGTGATGGAGGGAACCATGAGTTGGGGAAGCAGATTTGAAAGAGATACAAGGGTGAGAAGTGAGCTCATGACGTGGGGATAAAACTGAGGCCAACTTGGTGGCAAATGAATGATGGAATGGACAGCCAGGGGATATGAAGTTGGAGAGTCTCACAGGGAGTGATGTGTTATGACTTTTGTTATAAAATGAATCTTTCTGACTGCTGTATGAGACTATACTGTGTGTGTACGGGAGGTGGGGGGGCAGGACAGAATCAGGTCTATGAATCAGGAAGCGATTGTAGTGGTCTGAGATGGACAAGATAGTGGCCTGGACTAGGCTGTGAGCAGAAGCGGTGAGAAGTAGTTTATGCAGGACAGAGTTTTAAGGTTGAGCTCAATAAGATAATAACATAATGCATTATTAAGTGATCTCCAAGCCAGGCATGGGATGGGTACTTGTAAATGTTATTTCCCTTTTACTTCTTGAAAATTGGTCAGGATAGGATGTGGAAATGTACAAGCACATGTGTAGTGCCAGCAATTTTGCATTCTCTAGACATGTAGTACATATACATCATGCACTGTGTTTCTAAATAAATAATTTGACTGGCATTTATTGGGCAACTTATATGGACTGGTCATCATTTTGGCAAAGTTATTAGTTTATTATGGGATAATAAAAAATAATTATAATGGCAAACACTTAACATTCCTTGTGTGCAGTTAGTATTCTAAGTGCTTCACAACAGCCCTGTGAAATAAGGTCTTGTTACTCCTGTTTTCCTGATGAGGGTGAACTGAGGCCCAGAAAGGTTAAATGCTTGTCCAAGCTTATAGAACTAGTAAGTGGAAGAATTGGGATTTGACCAAGGCTGTTCAGCTCCCAAATCTTCGTTTTGTACTGCTAAACTATCCCACTTCTGTAGGTTACTGTGGGATAAGTGGAATATGATTTAATGCTCTAAGAAGTAAATGCTGTAGGAATACCGAGAAGAGAGTTTATTTCTTGTTCAGTAGAGACCTTGTGACAACATTTGAGTTAGACTTTAAATAATGGGAAAGGTTTTAGCTGTGGGGCGATAGTGATGACAGGCATGGAAATAAATATAGTGATGGAAGTATATGTCTACTAAGCACTTAACTTGTACTAAGCACTGTTTGACCACTTAATCTTGACCAGCACTGACATAGCTTTGAGTGTTTCCATTTTCCGGGTAAAGAAACAAACACACAGACATGCGCCGTATTTACACTGCTAGGAAGTGGAGGAGGTTGGGTTTGACTTTGACACCAGATGGATGGGCAAGGGGTTGGGAGGGGTAATCTGTCCTTAGGGGAGGAAAGTGATGAGCTTAGGCTCAGGTGTGATGGTGTAAAGTGTATTTGGGGAATGTGAAGAATTTAAAACTGTAAAATTTTGTTGCACATCCCAGTCATCCCAAGTACAAATTTCTGAGCCTGTTATCAGCCATCGTTGCTGCACAGAAGATCCACAGACCAGTTCCTTGGAGAGCCACTGACCCAGAACACAGCATGCATGCCAGTGTGCCCAAGGGGAGGTCAAAATGCGGAGGGCTTTGATCTCAGTTTAAGGGTGTGCACATCCATCTCTTTGCATCCGATGAGTGTATGGGCTAGAAGAAAGAAGGATCTGGAACACCCTTGAGTAGTCAGACAGTTAAAAAGCCTGGTGACTGAGGGATGGAGCTGTCAAAGTGTAGAAAGGATGGTAGGGCCTGTGGGAGGGAGCCTCTTTCACATCTTGAAAAGGAATTGAGTTCATGTTCAGCATGCTGAATGATGGCAGGGAGGTAGTTTTGAGTAGAACTTTTGGTGTATTCATCCTCGATTCAGCCGCCCAGGAACTGTTTATGTATACTCCAAGGAAAGGCAAGGGCTTTGTGTAGAAAATGTACATGCAAACATACCATGAAACTAACAAAATGGGCCTCTCAAGTACTTCTTCTATGCCTACTATCTTCTCCTATCACTTAAACAAGTTCCAAGCGCTTTGCAAAGTTCTAGGATCCTAGTTATAGATGTATATAAAGGAAGGAGGGATTCATTTAAGAGGTTAAGAGGTTGATAGGAAGCCTTCACAGAGAAGATAATACCTGCCTGCCTATTCAGATTCTTCTAAATCATGCATAGGATTGTGCAAAATGTTCAGATTTGCAAGCAGATGGTGCATATGCCAAAGGTATGGGGCTATTAAACAGTTTGTTGCCTTAAGAATGATAATTAACAATAATGAGCTAAATGAGCAAGGGATGCTGGTAGAATGTTTGGCATGGTTGAAATTGCTGGAGCTAGTACATAGGAACACCTACCTTGCAGTAAATAATAGGAGGCATGGTATCTGGCACATAATTGATGTTTACATCAATAGTAGCTGCTATTATTGTTATTATTAGACTGAGACCAGACTGTGGTAGGACACGGGAATAAGCTTAGACTTCATCCTGTTGAGGATGTGGAGGGACTTGCTAAATTTGGAGTTTTCAGTAGATCACTGATACATGAAGACCGGGCTGAGGGATTTGTTTAGAGACTGTCATAATCCAGGCAAGAGATATGAGTGTGTGAACCATGGTAAGGGCAGTGAGGACAGAGGAGAGTATTAGTCAGTTTGGGCTGCTGCAACAAAATACCACAGACTGTTTGGCTTAACAGAAACAGACGTTTATATTTTCGCAGCTCAGGAGTCGGGGAAGTCCAGGATCAAGGTGTTACCCAGTTTGGCAATAATCATTTCCATTTGTGATGTGCAAAAAAAAAAAAAAAAAAGAGAGTGTATTTATTTACAAAATAATTGTGTAGAGCAAGAGTAGTGTATCTGAGAATTAGTTTTGTATAAAGTGTTGAAGTTTAGCTTTCTACTGTTTTTTTTTCCCCTGACGTTTTGTCATTTTGAATGTGGCAGAGGGATACCTTATTGTCAAAGTCATTTCCTGCCTCGTATCTCTTGTTTGTATTTTTCTTTCTCTGCATCCACAGTGCTGTCTGAGGATAATACGTGCTTTCCCTTTTTTTTGTGTACGTGTGTGTTAGTGTTTGCCGATATTTTTAAATAGTGGAGACAATAGCTTTTGGCCTTTTGGCAGATAAGACATGCAGTGTCTGAGTGGTGTCTCTTGGAGAGTTATTTTGAAATGTGATTTTCAGAGACAGTGCATTAACACTTGTTCAGATAAATTGACCTAGATTGGGTGAGTCTCATTTTACTATTTCAGCATATGTTATGCATGTTCTCTACTTTTTTTTCTTTTTGTGGAAGCATAATATACAGGAGTGTGCACATATCCTACATTTTCACAAACTGAACACAGTCACAGAAACAGCACCTAGATAAATGGACTTAAAAAAATTTAATGATGTTGTTTGGGAGTAAAATGAACCTATGTACATCTGCTATGTAGAAAGGAAAATGTGACCTTTAGACTTTTTTTTTCCCCCTTTCACATTATTTCCTGTTACCTAATGTATTTACATATTATTCAGGCAGTTTTATCTTGTATATTAATATTGTGCATACAATGCTACTGCATTTTTCGAATGAAAATTAACCTGAGAAATGTATTCTAACTGTGCTTTTTAAGAGTGTCTTTGCAGAAATGTATTAAAGGGTAGGGTTGTTCATATCTAGTTACTGTTAAGAAAAATTTTCTAAAATTTGGAAATCAAAAAGGACATGTATAGCATGTTCTTTCAATGCATTGTGTGGGGGTATTGTTTAACAGGCCCACCCTAGGGGTATTTATTTCTAATTTTGTGCTCTACTTTCTATGTGCTGTTTGATTAGAGCCCTGAACTGGGAAGTTATGTTAGCTTATAGATTTTTGTCTGGTAGAGAGATAACCCCAAAGGTTATGGTTTTATTGCCCTGTAGGACATTAACCAGTTTTTTAAATGTAACCTACTAATCTGAGTCTTAACATGAAAAAAAAAAAAAAAAGTCTTTTCTGTGTAAACCTATTGCACAAATGTTCCTAGAAATAGTCTTACCATGTTACTGGTTTCTTCATTAATGGGTTGAATAAATTATTTGACACATGTTCATTTTATATTTGTGGGAAAGTGGTTTTTTATGTTTTTGAAAATCATCATTTGATCCCACCATGGCATTTCTGCCTTGTATCCTCACACTTTACCTAGGAATTGACTCTCTGGGGCATGCAGAGTAATGGCAAAAATTCTAAACTCTGAGTGAGCGAAAGTAATTCTCCTCGTTTCTATTGTGTTTCTCCAGAGAAAGTTTATCATGTCAGACTAGGTTTTCATAACTAAAATATCCTAATCCATTAATATTCTTTTCTTTTTCAGGCTTAAGCACATAAAACATTCACTGTGAAGAAAATAACATTTTGAGACATTTCTCTCTTGCGAGTGATAGAGGAAAAACCAATACAGAAGTGGACTTTCCTGTGTGTATCTCCTTGTACTGCTTTTGATAACTCAGCTTAGTAATGAAGCCACCATTATGTCCTCAGTCAGTGAAGTAAATGTTGATATCAGAGATTTCCTAATGAGCATTAATTTGGAGCAGTATCTCTTACGCTTCCGCGAGTTTGGTTTTGATACTGTGAAGGACTGTGCGGCAGTCAATGACAGCGTGCTGCACAAAATTGGAATATCACCTACAGGACACCGGAGGAGGATACTGAAACAGTTGCAGATAATCTTGTCAAAAATGCAAGATATCCCAATATATGCAAATGTTCATAAAACAAAGAAGGACGATGAGACTTCAAAGATTCCCCACGCTCCATTCTCTGATGGGAGTAACTCCGTAGATCTTTCAGATGCAGGTGGTATTCAGGCACCTAGCCCAACGCAGTGGGAGACTGTTACCAAAACTCTTGATCAAAATGATGTTAGTGTAGAAAATAGCCAGTCTCTTAAATCAGATGATAAGCTGTCTCTTCCTAAACACAACTTTCCCCTTCCAGAAGAAGAACCACACCCAAGTTTGAATTCTTTTCAGCATACTTTATTTGGTAGTGAAAATATTAAAGGAGAATCTTTGATTACAGAGATAACTATGGATTGCACAATCGAAGAGCAACAAACAAACAGAGCTGATTTGATCTCAGAAGATGTGAGCCAGCTTCCTGATGTAGACTCTGAATGCCTTTCTTCCCTCCGCCCGTCAGTATCAGAGGCAAATTCTGGAAGTGGAACTAATGGTTTATTAGAAAGATCACTGCCATCCCCATTCTTTCAATTTCAAGGAGAGATGGTTGTAAATGATTTGTATGTTCCATCGTCACCAATCCTAGCACCCATGAGAAGCCGTAGCAAGCTGGTTTCAAGACCATCTAGATCTTTTCTGCTAAGACATCGTCCTGTACCAGAGATTCCAGGGTCTACAAAAGGAATTTCAGGGAGGTAAGAATTTTTATGATGAGCCCTAAGTATTCAATTTGAGTGAATTTAGTTGCTTGTAATGCATATTTTTAGGATTGGTAAATTTGACGTCTATTAATTTGCCTATTCAATGAACCTTTTTTTCCTTCTAAAATGAGAACGTGTCATTTCTTTTGTACACTGTTTCCCAGAGTCTATTTCTAACTTATAACTGCCTGGGACTCTTTAGTTTTCTTCCATTTAAATGGGGGAAAGTCCCTTCCTCTAATTTTACCTGGCAGTTCCTTCCCATGCCTGCCTTCACACCTGGTTTTAAATTCTTCCATGAGGGCAATTCTTATATTTGAATTGTTGACTCTGTCTCCTGACTGGATTATTTGTCCTTCAGCGGCGGCCATGTTTCTTTTTTTTTGTTTTTTTGTTTTTTTTAACATTCATTTTTTTGAGAGAGAGAGAGAGAGAGAGAGACAGAGACAGAGACAGAGTGTGAGTGGGGGAGGGGCAGAGAGAGACAGAGGGAGCTACAGAATCCAAAGCAGGCTCCAGGTTCTGAGCTGTCAGCACAGAGCCCACCTTGGGGCTGGAACCCACGAACCGCGAGATCATGACCTGAGCCGAAATCAGATGCTTAACTGACTGAGCCACTCAGTCGCCCCAAGGGCCCTGTTTCTAACGTTTGTATCTCTACTGCTTGACACAATGCATTGGCATGAATTAGTAATTCAAGATACATATAGGGAGCACCAGCTTGGTTCTGGTTACTGTGCTTGGTGGGGAGGTAGAGAGGAACGAAGGTGCTTGAAGTGTAGCGTAGGAGACAGATGGTAACAGTACAGTGTGAAATCCGGTTCACTGGAACCGGAATTCTAAAGAGGGGCCCACCAGCATTGCATGTTGGGTTGTTAGTACTTTGAGGTAACTGCGGAGGCTAAGTGCTGACTTAACAGCAGAGAGAACTTTCGTCCCTTTCTCAGGGTTACACCTAAAATAGTTGTGGTTTTCTCCAGGGTTGTGGTGGGATGTTTTTCTTTTTTTTTCTTTTTCTTTCTTTTTTTTTTTTTTTTTTTTTCTTCATTAAAAGCTAACACTTGTCTCTTTGCTGGGAGTCATGAGGTTGTTCGACTGTTAACTGCTGTGGTACTAGATGTAATTATGGATTTCCTGCACAGGCTCTAGGCTGGCATTTCTGCAATACCCTCCTTCCCTGCTTGTTTCCACTCTACCCTTACTGCTGGTACTGTTGCCTGTGGGCATCTTTGGTAATTACAGTGCAAAATCCTGGTTGTATTTGCAGGAGAAAATGCAGAAGTTTAGTATTTGCCAAAGAAAATGTGGCAATTTACAGGACTGTTGATTTAAGAACCTCTCATTAGAGCATAAACTCTTTGAGGGAAGAGATCCTGTGTACTTTGTCTTTGTCTCTTGGCATCCCTCGCGCCAACAGCAAAGTGTAGTCTTTCCTTGGGAATCAGTAGTAATAGTGTCCTTTATTAAACATCCTAGGAGCCAGTTTGTTTTATAATTTCCTGTGGGTTATCTAAATCTCTCAGTGGCACTGAAGGTATTATTCCTACATTGTCTTAGGTAATTGAGCCCTAGGCTGATTTTGACAGGATCACATGAGTGGTAAACTGGAGTTTCATTCCAGTACATCAGACTCTAGAACCCACACACTTTCTTAACCACTCATTTAGGAAATATTCTTAAAAATATTCACTGCATATATGAGAAAGTATTACTTAGGAATGTAGAAGGTTACCAATTTTTGTATGACACTGTAGTTTTAAAATATTTTGCTAATTTTAAACAAAGTAACTGAGGGCGGTTTGCCATGAGTATACACATTAAAATTGTGTCTTTGCCAGAACAGAATCCTTTGGGGAGTTGTAAGGATAACTTCACACAAGAAACATTTGGCTTAAGTTTTAAAAGGTGCTATTTTGGGGCGCCTGGGTGGCGCAGTCGGTTAAGCGTCCGACTTCAGCCAGGTCACGATCTCGCGGTCCGTGAGTTCGAGCCCCGCGTTGGGCTCTGGGCTGATGGCTCAGAGCCTGGAGCCTGTTTCCGATTCTGTGTCTCCCTCTCTCTTTGCCCCTCCCCCGTTCATGCTCTGTCTCTCTCTGTCCCAAAAATAAATGTTGAAAAAAAAAATTTAAAAAAAAAAAAAAAAAAAGGTGCTATTTTTTCATAAGTTCTTGAGAAACTTGATGTTTCTTAATTTGTAAGCGTAAGCTTTATATCATATGAAATACTTGTAATTCACATTGTTTGTGAGTATGAGTCTTTGAAAATGAGAATTGAAATAATGTTAAAATTAGTAAATAAGTTAGTCCTAGTTGCATCATAGCCCTGCCAGGTTACCCCTCATAACCTTTCTTCTTTGATTATGGCGGTAAATGGTAACCCTGCATCTGTGGTACTCAAATCATACAATGAGAAACTAAATTATTTTCAGACTTCACTTGTATTTTTCCTTGCGGTCCTGGCCTGAATTGCAAATAGGAATTTTGCAAGATTTTAAAATGTCATAATATGAATTTTAAAATAAAACTGTGGATTATATAACCTGAGATTCTCTGTAATCAGATTACATCTAAATGATATTTTAGTACATTTCTGGATATACCAAATAAAAATATTTCTTTGTGGCCAATGCTTTTAACATAATTTCTTTACTAAACATTTCATGTATCTGTTAAAAGGTATATATGATGTTGGATGCGTTCCTTGTGTGAAGCCTTCTGTTTTTGTCTCCCTGGACATCAGTTCCTCCCCAGCTGCCTCTTCCCTCCTTATTTATCTGACAAAATGGACACTCTGGTCAAATGTATTATCTTTGTCCTTGCCTTCAGTTTTTCCTGAATTCCTGCCTGCTTCTTTTCTTGGAAAGGCTGGGCTAGGTGGGGCTATTGAGCAATGAACCTCAGGATCTCTTTTTAACCTTTCTTGAGGGCCAGGGCAGAACTAGGCTTAAAGAGCTGGCTCTTCCCTTATCACTTTCACCTGGAGGTTTCCCATGGAGGCCTCCAAGCAGGAAGTGAGATCCAGCATCTTACCATTTCCCTGGGAGTCCTGGGTGTGTCCTGTGATCCTTCCGGGAGCCTCCTCTTCTGTGCTCAAGACAGGAAAGAACAAGATCTTTCAGCTACTAAAGAGGTACCTTTCTTACCCTCCTTCCCAGTTTAAAGATTTTCATACGTCTCGCATGCAACTGTTTTATCCTTGGCACAACTTTTAGGTATTGTGCCTCTAAATGTTTTTAGGGAAGGGGAAATAAGGAAGCAGAGATGGGGTGCAGGAAGATGAAAGGCGGGGCTGCACAGTGATTGGAGGACATCTGTTATAATTTATTGTTAAGACTGGTGTACCATATTGACTGAAGGGTCTTTAAAAGTTTGAAATCTAAACCTGAAGTCTCCAGGCTTCTTTGAACTTTTTCTTAAAAATAACAATCTTCGATATTTTTCTCTAGATATACGTAGACATGATACAGACATTAGAAATGGATAACCCTATTTTAGACTTTAATGTTGAAAGATATTTAAGCAGAAAATGTACAGAAAAGTCTTAAGCAGTGGTTGGGTGCATTGAATAAGAAAAGTACAGAAACTCATCCCATCTTTTCCATGTTCAAGAAAAACTTCACATTTCATGTTATAGCAGAAAAATGCTTAGCAATCCAAAATTCTTTATATGCCTTTAAAATGTCTTCTTTTTAAATTCTGTGAAAAAATAGGCTGATTATTTTAATATTTTCAAAATTTGGACTTCACCTAAATTTTGACAAATCAAAATTTAAGTAGTTAATAGTTTGATTTATTCTTAGAGGATAATGATATCTGTCTGCTTCAGATTTTTTATAAGTAAAAAGACATTAGGTTTATACTTTTTATTTCATAATATAAAAAGCACCACTTTGAAAAATATGTGTTCTTAAATTCCAGTTATTTAACATACAGTGTAGTATTAGTTTCAGGTGTATAGTGATTCAGTAATTCCACATGACACCCGGTGGTCATCACAACAAGTGCACTCCTTAATCTCCATCACCTATTTTACCCATCCCTCCACCCACCTCCTTTCTGATAACCATCACTTTGTTCTCTGTAGTTAAGAGTCTGTTTCTTGGTTTAACTCCCTCTTTCTTCTACCCCTCCCTGCTTGTTTGTTTTGTTTTCTTAAATTTGTTATATGACTGAAATAATAGGGTATTTGTCTTTCTCTGACTTACTTCATTTAGTATCATACTGTCTAGTTCCTCCATATCATTGCAAATAACAAGATTTCATTCTTTTTGATGGCTGAATAATATTCCATTTTGTATATAAGTTCCACATCTTCTTTATCCATTCATCAGGCACTGGAGACTTGGGCTGTTTCCATAATTTGGCTATTATAGATAATGCTGCAGTAAACATCAGGGTACATTTATCCTTTTGATTTTGTATTTTTGTATCTTTGGATAAATACCTAGTAGTGCAATTGATGGATCAGAGGGTAATTCTATTTTTAACATTCTGAGGAACCTCCCTACTGTTTTCCAGAGTTGCTGTACAAGTTCACATCGCCACCAACAGTGGAAGAGGGTTCCCCTTTCTCTACATCCTCACCAATATCTATTGTCTCTTATGTAGTTGATTTTAGCTACTCTGACTTGTGTGAGGTTATATCTCTTTGTAGTTTTGATTTGTATTTCCCTGATGATCAGTGATGTTGAGCATCTTTTCATGTGTCTCTTGGCCATCTAGATATCTTCTTTGGAAATATGTCTATTCATGACTTCTGCCCATAAAAAAATACATTTTGAGCTGCAATTTTTGCTAGTTTAAAGAACTATTTGAGGATAATAATGTAGACTTTTGTGTTGTAATCCATCTGTAATTATCATTTATTCCTTTCCTGAGGACATCTTTTTGGGAACGTCTTAGATTGAGACTTAAATATCTGTGCATTATAAATTTCACATTCTTAGTCTGTGCTGTAGTTAATAGACTCATGTTTTCTGAAATCAGATTTGTGTGTTTAGTTAGATATATGTAACCTCAAGGCAGTTTTAAACTGCTGCCTAATGATCGTGATTTTCTTTTGAATTCAATTCTGTAATGATCCGTAGTTAGTCTGTTGTAGTTAGTTTGTTATGAATTGCAAGAATTGCATTTTTTAAAAACATTCTGTGAAATGATGGTCCATTTATGGTGTAATTATTTTTTGGTGTGGCTGCCTTGTCTAAGTAACAGGTAAGTGTGGATCATAAAGGGAGATCTTTAACATTAATTAACCTTCATAGCACTGCTTTTCTTGGTTATTTTAGTGGTTTAAAATATATTAAAAAATAATATCTGTATTATGCTAAAGATTCACTTTGGTAACCAGAGGCTTTTTTTTTTTTTTTTTTTTTGCAACTTGGTGTTTTAATATTATATTTGAGATTTATCCACATTGATGCACATACTTTATGTAATAATTGCTGTGTAGTATTTTACTAAAAAAAACCAAAAACAACACACGGTTATTCCTCTACTAGGTTGATGACATGTTTTCTCTATCACAAAGAAGAGTGTGAATACTTTTAAGGACTTTAAGAAACAAATGTGCACATAAAGTTTACCAGAAGGACCATTTTCTCCTCTAATAAAAATGATAATTGGTTCATTCTTGCTGTTTATATTGTGAAGGGCACACCTTATGCTCCTTAAAAGAATTTTTTCATGAATCCTCATAATATTCCCGGGAAGCAGGCCTGGGAATTAATCTCCTTCAGTAAATGAGGAAACCAGGCTCAGGACTGTTAGGTAACTTGACCAAGGTCACGAAAGCATAATTAATGAGAAGGTGATAACTACTGCTTTTCTTAATGGTTTTTTTAATTTTTATAAATCGACCATGCTTTTATATGTTAAATTTAAAAAGCAACCTACAGTTTTTAGGATAACTGGTGGGAAGATAATAGGGCAGAAAGGAAAGAATGGGGGCTTTGCCTCTTGCTAGCTGTGGACTTGGGCTGGGGGAGCCTCCTTTAAGACAACTGGTTTTATGTCATAGAGCTGTTATGAGGATGACATATGAGATGCAGATATATATAAATTCCTAACATAATGTTTTGGGCATAATAGATATTAGAATATAAAATAGCTTGTGATAACTTATTCATAGGTAAATGAGAATATAAATTACTGATGGCTGGTTTTCAAAATAACTTTTTTTCCTGTGTTGAGCTAATCTTTCATCAACACTAGATCAAATGAAGTTGGTTGATAGATTCAGTAATTTCTTGCAGTTGGATACTGAGTATAATTAAAACCACAAACATTTTTCTTTACATTTCATATGACTAATAGTAAAACCAGCAAAATATGCTTTAAAGCACCACTAATATATTTAAAATTCTTCTAATTCGTCTTTAAACATGTTTTCAGTATGTTTATAATGTATGTTAATATTTACTAATTTTGTTAAGTACTTATATATTAAATACATACATAATTTTCTTTTTTGGTTTTGATTTTTTTTAAATTTAAGAAATCTTTGTATACTCCAAGGTTGCAAAGATTTTCTTGCGTGTATTTCCAGAAGTTTTAGAACAGTAGCATTAACATGTAGGTCTAAACTCCATTTCAAGTTCACTTTTGTATATGGTATGAAATAATGGTTGGTGTTCATTCCTTTTTTCATTAAGATATCCAGTTGTTCCAGCAACACTTGTTGAAAAGACTATCCTTTCCCCATTCAATTGCTTTCACATTTTTTCAGAAATCAGTACTGTAGATGTGTGGGAGTTAGGTGGAATTGTTATTTTGTTCCATTAATTTATGTGTTTATCCTTTCACCAATTATACACTGATTTGATTGCTATAGATTTAAGACTAAATATTGAAACTGTACAGTATAAATCTTCCAACTTGTTCTTCTTTTAAATATTTGACCATAGTAGGTTATTTGTATGTGCATGTACATTTTAGAGTCATCTTGTCAATTTCTACATAAAAGCTCATTGGAATTTTGTTTGGTATTATGTTGACCCTGTATATCAGCATGTGGAGAATTAACATCTTAACAACATTGAGTTTTCCAATCCAATAACATGGTGTATCTATCTATTTTGGTCTTTTTAAATTTTTCAATGTTACATGGTTTTCAGTGTGCAGATCATGCCCATGTTTGGTAAATTTACCCCTTACTATTTCATGTTATTGATATTATTATAAAATTTATATTTCAAACTATTTTTCCAGTTGCTCAATGCTAGCATTTAGAAATACTATTGAATTTGTTAATATCTTCCCCTTATCCTGGGACCTTGCTAGGCTTACTAGTTTGAGAATCTTTCTGGCAGATTCCTTAGGATTTTCTACTTAATGGATACCTTCTGCTTGTAAAAGTTCTTATTTTCCAATCTGCATGCCCTTTATTTCTTTTATATATCATATTGTCCTGGATGGGACCTCTGAAATAATGTGATTATAAGTAGTGAGAGCAGACCTCCCTGTCTTACTCTCAATCTTAAAATCAGTCAGCCTTCAACATTATTTAGGATGTAGGTTTTTCATAAATGCCTTTCATTAGGTTGAGGAAGTTTTCTTCTGTTCCTAGTTTACTGAGAGTCTTTGTCATTAATAGATGTTGGATTTTGTCAGTTGGTTTTCCTGGATCTGTTGTCATGAGACTGTGATTTTTCTCTTTTATTTTCTTAATTTGGTGAATTACATTGATTTTTCTCATGTTAAACCAACTTTGCTCTCCTGGAATAAATCTCATCTGGATATATATATATATATATATATTTTTTTTTTAATGGGTTGTTGGATTTGATTTGCTAATATATTGCTAATTAGTTTTGCATCTAAATTCATGAGGACAATTTATTTAATAGTTATCTGTAGTTTTGTTTTTGACTGGCTTTGTGTCTGTAATACTGACCTTATAGAATGAATTGGGAAATAGTCTCTCCTTCCCTGTTTTCTGAAAAAGTTCATGTAGAATTGGTATTATTTCATTCTGAAATGTTTGGTGTAATTCATCAGTGAAATGGCTTGGCCTAGAGTGTTTTGCAGGTAGGTGACTACTAAATTGAATTTCTCTAATAGATCTAGGGATATTAAGATTTTTCTATTCTGTATCATATTTGGTAATTTATGTCTCAAAAATATTTCCATTTCATCTAAGTTGTTGGATTTATTGAAATAAAGTTTTTCTCAATAATCTATAATTATCCCTTTAATATTTGTAGGAATTGTACTGGTGTCTTCTCTTTCATGCTGATATCGGTAGTTTGTCTCTTTTGTCTTTTATTTTCCTTCCCTGAGGTTTATCAATTTGATTGATCATTTTGAATAACCAGCTTTAGTTAAAATGATTTTAAACTTTATCCATATTTTATTTCATTAGTTTCTGGTTTTTTTTTTGTTTTTTTTTTTTTTATCCTTGTTTGTAGTTATTTGGGCAGATACAAATTTCAGAGACCCTAAAGACACTGTCCTGATTCTTACACTTAGATGGAAAAATAGAACTCATTTGTATAGTAATGGGTATTCATTACATCTGTTTACACAGTGTTTTCTTCTCTCATTGCTATTAGGCTGTATTCTAATTAATTACCTGTAATCTTTCTCTCCCAAGGCAGCAAATATTTTTAAGGAAAGGTCTTATATATTTTCATACTACGCTTATAGAGCCGACAAATTTTTGACTCAATTTTGTAATTGTAAAGTTTAATGACAAAAAAACCCCTAATAAATAATGACTTCTAATTAGAAAATTAGTGTCTCACAGGGGTATGTCTAGCAGTTTTGAAAATCCAACGTACATACTAGCATTGGGAGAATATATTCATTTACTTTTTTAAAGTATAAATGTGAGAAGCAAATGCTTGTAAAATCTAGTAAAATCTCCTTAAGACTATTTAGAAAAACACATCTGTGGAATTTAGCCATTCTGTTTAATTAGAATCAAATTTATTTTTGAATATTGGTTTTTCTACCCAGAAGAATGGAATGTATGTCTGTATCCTTTACTCAGTCTCATAGTTTACCAATTTTTGTTTATCTGTTTTAATTTATCTATTTTTCCCCTTTGCTTTAAGCTATTTCCGTGAGAGAAGAAACATTGCTACCTCAACTGGAAAGTCTGTGACACAGGAAAGTGAGTCTCAGCATGTAAAGTCTTTGTAAATTAGCACTCATATGACAGTCTTAAATGTGTGAAAATCGTGATCTAGAAAGTAGGCCCCCTGTGTAATAGGGAATGATGGGAATAACTATCTGCTAGGGTTCATAATACTTCAGATGCATTTAAAGATGAGTGAATAAAAGACAGTCATATGTACTCAGACTCTTGGAAATCTTCAGATACTGATGTAAAAAGAATTTTTTTTTCTTTTTTTTTTTTTTTTTTTGCACCGGGCTTCATTTATCAGTAGCCACAGTCGAAGGCATTTAACTAAATTAAGTGGTTTCTGACATTCTGAGCTATAGGACCTGGATTTACGGAAAGTAATTTTGCTATGGTAACGGGAAAGGGCTGACATTACTTTGGTAAATTGATCATTGACAGAGGCTTTTCTTTCTTTTTGAAAATTCTGCTTATATATGTTCAGGAACATTCTTCTTAACAATAAGGTGGAAAACACTTGGTTACTGACCCTTTAAAAGTTTTTTTTGTCATAACAGAGAATGAAAGTGTTAGGAATTCTTTCTTGTGGATGGGTGTAACACAAGGACAGTGGAAAATCTCTTGAAATAACTTATTTACAAGTGTATTAGTGGCTGTGGTGTTAGATTATATTAAGTAGATTCTGGTGTTTTGAGTGATACAGCGTCTAGTTGTTATGTTAGTGAACTTTTAATTATTCATTGGAAATTACAATAGATCTAACACTAACTTTATGCCATTAATACTGTATTCTTATTTAGGAATTAACATTATAAATGGCATCATATGTGGGAAATGTGCTTAGTTATATTAATGTGGATCTTAGAGGGTAGCAAGGCCATATATGACACATCACACTTTCAGAAACAGTGAGTAATATGCCTTGGTTGGGAAGTGAGAGGCATATACAGTGAGTGCTACACCAAGAAGCCATGGGACGAGTTGCTTTGGAGGTGAATATTATAAGCATAATTTTGGACTCTCAGAGAATAAAGCTTAAATTGTGATATTACTATAAAATTATTAAGTGCATACCTTTTTAAAAAATGTTTCACATTATTTATATCTTTTCATTCTCATCCTATAATTTCCCCAAAAGATTCAAAGGAGGAAAATTCATCTTCCATTTTTCCTTATGGAGAGACCTTTCTCTTCCAGAGACTAGAAAATTCCAAGGTTAGTCCCATACATTTTTATTTTTTTTTCCATTTTCAAGTCTTTGCTCTTCTGCCTATATTTCCCTCTTCGTTTCCTTTAAAGTGTTTGGAGAATGAGTTATATTGAAGCAGGACATTGGTAGTCAGTAAAATTCTTTTAAGTAAAATCATGTTGAATGTGTATCTTTAAATATATATCACAAAAATACATTCAATTTCAGGAATACAGGAGGGGGGATTTCTGAATTTTCCAAAAAATAAGTTACTTTAAAGACAAACCCCCAAAGAAAGCAAAAGCAGGCAAACAGAACCCCCCTATATTTTGCTTTTTGCTTATACCCAAATATCTACTTCTAACATATCTTCATATCTTCATTATTTAATTTATCACTTAGTCTTTCTTTCTTCTCAAGTACTTGTGCTCTTTTGATTATTTTATTTCTTCGTCAGGATAAAACAGAAGTTGGAAGACAAAAAGTGGGAAATTAAAAGTAAATAAATTTTGTTCTTGGTTGGCATCTTCTGTTTTTCCTGGATGAAATGATGCATTATTAATGATTTAAATATCTTGAAAAAGACATCGAGAGGCTATTTTTAGTATAGTCTCTCTAAGTTTTTACTGAAAATTGATCTAAGCAGTTAGATATTTATGTAATAAAACTAAGCTCACATTGTGGATATTTGGAAAATATTGCTGTCCTAAAAAATGTATGTATATAATATATGTGTATATTTTTTTTAATAGAAGAGATCTATAAAGAATGAATTTTGGACCCATGAAGAAACACTCAAAGGGGAAACAACTACTGAAAAAAACTCTTTTCTTGTGAAATCAAGGTATGAGGTCATGATTGATGATGATTAATTCTTTTGCATATAATGTTATGCAGTGTTGACTTCTTGCTCATATTATGTTTCTAAGAAAATAGTTTACATTAGTAAGTTCAAATCTTTCTCATTCTAGATGTTTCAGTAATGGCATTTACTTTATTAAAAAAATTTTTTTTTAGTTTGTTTAGAGCACAAGCGGGGCAGGGGCAGAGAGAAGGAGAGACAGAATCCCAAGCAGGTTCTGTGCCATCACGCAGAGCCCAGCGTGGGGCTCGAACTCACGAACGTGAGATCACAATCTGAGCTGAGATCAAGAGTCGGACACTTAACCGACTACACCACCCAGGAACCCTGAATAATGGCACTTATTTTAATAATTGAACTTAGAGTCTGTAAATCCGGTGTATAGTGATATTTTGCAGCAGATTATGTTAGTCCTTTCCTAATTGAAATCACTCTTCCCATCCTAAAGTGGGAAATATGTGGTGCCCACAATTGTGTGTTAAAGATGGGAAGTTATGTTAATATGAAGGAGAAAGAGGAAGCGCAAAAAAAAAAAAATTACTATCTAAGGTGCAGAATTTTTACAAATGTAATACATCCTTTTTTACTGGAAGTTCATCATTGACAAGTGGCTTGACAGTTTACCCAGTTATTTGGATCACTCATGAAATTAAGCAGTTTGTGAGGCACCAACTTAAATTTTAGTTTTCTCAACTTTATTAGGACTTAGTGTCCTGCATAATTACCTGATGTTCATTTTATATATTCAATTTTATCCTTTCCTTTCCAAGTCTGATAATGTTGTGGGTTTTCTTAAGTTGAAACTAAATAATTGAGGATCTTCAGTTAGCATTTGATATGTATGTATTATAATGCAAAATGTGGAAGGGGCCAGGTTAAATCATTCTTTAAGGAAGTGAGTTTTTAGGACACTGTGTCCAAAAGGATGTAATTTGACTCCTACACATATCTATTTCATTGATTAGCAAAAACTTCTTTGTAATGAGTTTTATTATACATAAATGGCTGAGTGAACCTATTTTGTCATTCCTTAAATCTGTAGAAATATGCTTAGCTATTATGAATGTGTTCTGGTGAATATTATAGGTTACACAGCTTTTACCTTCTGATTGTATCCTGACTCTTTCTCATTTCTTAGCTAACAGTGTGGTGAAGTTTTCGCTCATTAGTGTTACAAAATAATACTAAAGCTCTTGGAATTGAATCGCGGAGAGCCAGAGAGGAGCAACAGGTTTCGAAGTGAGATCTCCAAATAGATGAGTTAGTGGTTCATGAATGTTACTCAGGGACTACAAGTTGGAATGGCTATTTAATGCTGTTGGTGATGGTGTTAAATTACGAGGCAGGGAATGTGGTTAGTCTTTACCCTTAGTACCAGTCTGCACCCACCCCCACCCCCACCCAAATAAACAGATCAGATTAATGACACAAGAAAAATTATACTACTTTCAGCAGTGTTCAAATATATCTTAGGGTAATAAGAGATTTCTGTTTTTCTGGAAGAGTTTTAGAACTTATCAGATGGGTTAATGGAGCTCTTAAGAGCTTTCTGACTTTAAATTTCTGTGCAGTTTGTTGTTTATAAATTTCAAAAGTAATCAGTGGCTCAAATACATATGGTATTTTGAAATGTTAACACAGTTTGTTTCCATTTAGCATATATGATAACAGGAAGGAGAATATAAGCGAAGACAAAGCAGAAGATATTTGGATACCTCGAGAGGACAAAGTTAATTTTCCAGTAGACTCTGCTTCAGAATCAGAATATTCAACAGTAGAAGAATGCTTTCAGAGTTTAAGAAGAAAAAATTCAAAGGCATCTAAATCTAGGACTCAAAAAGCATTGAATTTGGACCCTGTTAATAGGCACAGTTATCCGTTAAGCTCAACAAGTGGAAATGCTGAGTCCTCAATCGTTTCCTCAAATGCAATATCTCCCTATGCCTGTTTTTATGGGTCCTCTGCAAGGAAGGTTAAATCCGGATGGCTAGACAAACTCTCCCCTCAAGGGTATGTAGTTTTTCATTTTTTTTTCCCATAAGTAGCATATTTTCAGCAGTTCAAGTTTATCCATTTCTAAACCTGCTAGGTTGTTGCTACTCTCCACCCCTCCCCTACCCCTACGCACACAGATACAGTTTTTAGGGGTTTTCAGTACACTTTTGCAAATGCTGTTCTTTAGACATAAGGAGGAACATGTGCAGTGTATTATGTGGAATGCTGGGTTAAGATTCTGAATAGCAGATTGAAATCGAAAGTTGCAATTTCACATCTAGATCCTTAATGTTAGTTTCTAACTTTACCCTAAAATGCACTGTGTCCCAATTTATCGCAAAGAAAAACAATACAGATTGAGTTGGTATTACTAGGCCCACACTGTTTGGCTTTTGCTCATATTATAACAGTGTTCTGTTTGGGAATACAAGTCTTAATTGTAGTTAGAGAAAGTATGTCATTGTTAGATTTCAGGCTTCACTGGTATAGATACATTGTTTTGATTTTTGTATGTTGCACAGAAGGTCAGAGTCCCTTGAATATTATACTTTTAAAACAGATTTATCATTTTAGATGTTTACAAAGAGACTTCTGTCCCTTAAGGGTTATACAGTACTCAGAAATATTTGGGGAGGGATTGCGTTTAATTAGAATTGTTTTCTGGCATCCTGATTTTTTAATGTCCTTTTGAAATATTTACTTGAAATGTTCCTCATGAATTACTAAATTATTTTGGGATTAAATCTCTCATGTTTAAGTAGTGAATGTGGTGAGTCCTTGCAATATGCTGGTTTTCTTTACTATTCCCCCCAAAATGAGCATCATTTCTAGAAAGCCTTGGACCTAAAATAAATTTTATTAGCAAAAAGTTACTAGAAGAAACATTAGTTGATTAGCGGGAGCAGGTTTTAATTTCTTAAGAAAGTGAAAAAAAAAACAACACTTTTATGGTTAGTAATTATATATTTAATGCTTTCTATCATCGCATCCTTTTAGCAAATTAGATGTTGAATAACCTAATTTAGCAAATTACAGTACTTCTTAGTATCAGTTATCCTGTTTCCTTTCTGGTTATTTAAGGTAACAAAGTAATCAACTGTGCCTACTTTTCATCAGTCATCAGTACTATTGATAGTCTAATAGCAAAGGTAGGAGTAAGCATTCAAAAGTACACATTGGTGGAATGAAACAGTGAGTTTGAATATTCTCGAATCTTTCATTTCTGTAAAATTAAGGTGTTTAGGGTGATTCTAGTGCTCTCTCCAAACAAATACCACCAGAAGAGTTAGCGGACTCTGGGTACAGAGCCCCCAGCAGCTGTGGTTTCCTTTTCCTGCCTACTCTCTGGTGGTACCTTGCTCTCTGCAGGGTTGTTATGTTTATGCTCCGGGCACACTGAGAAAGCTTCCCCATTATTGTCCACCCCTGGGACAGTTAGAACATTTTTCCTCTCACTCTGTCAGAACTCTGGCTTTCCATCCTTTCTATTCTGAATCCGCCTAAGGTCAGATGCTGTAAGTTGTCTAGATTTATGTTTTTCCATTTTAGGGGAAATAATTGAGTTTTCTGGCTTAACAGTTTTTCTCCTGGATACCAGGATGAATAGAGATGGGAAATTAAACAAAGAACTTTCTATATCACCAAGAGATTAAACTCTTTTATATGATTTTATTGTTATGACTTGAAAAGAAGTATATGTTACTGGCTTAGAAGCATGTGTTATTTATTAGATCAGAAGTAGAATCTCTTAATTTCTGCTTTTCATAATTGGATTCTGTATTCTGTTGTGAGAGTGTTTAAAATGCTCATTAATTAGACAAAGTGATGCCTACCCACTCCTTATTTATTAAATAAAGGTTATGAGCTTTATTTAACTCGTGGCCACATGTCTCTTTGGAGCAGTTAGCACTGCTGTAGATGGCATTCTGAATTCCAGAGAGGAGGGATCAGCAAACTTTTTCTGTAAACGGTCAAATAATAAATATTTTAATCTTTATAGCCTCTGTGGGGTCTCCGAGAAGAATCAGCAACTCAACAGTTGTAGCATGACAGCAGGCATAGAGAATATGCAGACCAGTGATTGAGGCTGTGTTTCAATAAAGACTTTATTTATAAACACATATTTGGCCTGTGGGCCATATTAGCATAAAGCAGATTAGATATTTGGCTAAAATCTTATACCAGCTTCTTCTGTCTCTCCTAGGCCCCAAGTAGAAAATTATAACCTGAAACTTTCTGTTATTTTAATCAATATAGAAGTCATAAGAAGCAAGAACTCACTTTGGCGACCTTGACACTTACTGTTCTTTATGACTGGAATGTCCTTTTCCACAGAGCATCGTGACTTGTGTACCCTTCCTCGAGTTCTTGCTGTAATGTCTCCTTTGCATTGAGGCCCTCTTCCCCAACACCCCATCACTCCCTTCGTTACTTTATTAAAAACAAATAGCCACACTCAGTTGTCCTTCTCCAAACAGTGTTTGAAACTGTTCTCAGTCATGAGGGACGTTAAACAAAATTGTCAAATTTGTAATCTGGATTTATTTCACATGATTGAGTATCTGTTTTTGCAATGGAAATGCCAGTTCTGCATCAGTGCACGGTATGTGAAAGCTGCCTAGTACTTAGGAAGAAAGTAAGTGTGTACCATCATGCAACTAAAGAAATAGTAAAACATTCACAGTTGAGCTTAAAATATGAACATTCACTAACTCTTTGAATGATTTAATTATACTATAGACTGATAGTATCAATTTCAAAAATTATATGGAAAAAAACTTAACAAAATGTAGAATGTGGGTGTATATTTGTGTTTCAGACAAGTCAAGCAGATGATAAACTTAATTAAATGGTACTTGTTTTTAAAAAAACTCACTGGGTTTTGAGGATAAAAAAAAAGTCTCACTCCCCTTTCTTAACTGTAACTAATAAGCTCAAGCTCTTTTTTTTTTTTTAAGTTTTTTAAATCAAAAATAATTTTTTTAATGTTTATTTTTCAGAGAGTGAGGCAGAGCGTGAGTGGGGGAGGGGCAGAGAGAGAGGGAGACATAGAATCCCAAGCAGGCTCCAGGCTCTGAGCTGTCTGCACAGAGCTGGATGTGGGGCTCGAACTCCCGAGCTATGAGATCATGACCTGTGAGATCATGACCTGAACCAAAGTCATGCTTAACTGACTGAGCCACCCAGGCACCCATGATAAGCTCAAGCTCTTCCCTCAGTCTGAGTTGATGTAAATATGGAAGACTGGATACGGTTTATTGCAGCATTTCCCAAGTATGTGACTCAGAGGAAGAATCCTGCCAGTTGCTTTAAGGAAAAGACAACATGGTGAATGTGCTGTACCCTTGCTAGGAGGTACACATAGTGAAAGATCTAAGCATTATCTGCAATAATGAAACCTTTTTGACATTTTTAACTTGCTGTTTTCTAAAGATATTTGTATGTTCAGTATAATGCACCAACATTTTTATAAAAATTGCAATGGATCTTGAATTCATATTTTACTAGGAAATATGTTTTATGACTTTCTTTCTTACTCAGCTAAATTCCTCTTTAAAAAAAATGTTAACTTTTTAACCTTTGAGAGGCATGGTGTGGGAATCTGAGCCTAGGACAGCAGAAGCAGAACATGTGAGGCTAACTCAGCAAATCGAACATATAATATGCTTAAGAATTTGTGGAGGAATACAGGGGTACCTGGGTGGCTCAGCTGATTGAGTGCCCGACTCTTGGTTTCAGCTCAAGTCATGATCTCTCATGGTTTGTGGGGTTGAGCCACGCCGGGCTCTGCATTGACAGTGTGGAGTCTGCTTGGGATTCTCTTTTTGACTCTCCCCCCCCCCCCCCCCCGCCTCGGGTTTTCTCCCTCTCCCTCTCCCTCTCAATAAATAACTAAATTAATTAATAAACTGAAAAGATAATTTGTGGAGGAATACAAAAACACCCATGATGTATGTGTTCCTTGCCTTCTTTATGTCTTTCATTAGGGCAGAAAAAAAGGAAGTAAATAAAAATAAAACCTAAATGCCGAGTATAGTTGGTACAGAAAGGTCCTCAGAGTACAGAATTGTGAGGTTATGGGGAGGTTGAGAAAACATTTCTTCAAAGATCTAGGAATGAGAAGTGGCAGTTCAGTTGGCCTTTGGAAAATAGATGAGATTTTAACTAGCGTTTTTTAGAAGAAATACTTTTCTGGATAGAGGGAGTGAAAAGGCACCAACATAGATGATACCCGGGGTACTGAAGTCTATGGGATGGATAGCTGTGATTAGCTGGGTTATTTTATGGAAGATGTGAGTAAGCCTCTAGAACAAGGAGGTAGAAATTGCCAGTGGATTGCGTGTTCAGGTTGAATAGAGAACTGAGGAAAATGGAAAAGCCAATGGTCAAATACCAAGAAAAGATCAAACCCCAGACAGTAGTTGGGAGTCAGACCACTCAGAAGCCAGTAATCCAGGACTTGGTGGGAGATGAGAGCTTATTACTCTTGGTGCCTTTGTCAGTGACTGATGTCGCAGTGTGTGCCCAGTGTGTCCAAGGCTACTTTAGTGGAGCGATTCCTCACCCTGGTACACAAGTGTGGGTGTGCCTCACATTTCCTGGGAATGCTGACCTCTGGCCTTTCAGTGAAAGCAAATGTAGTGCAAAGTTGACAAGTCTCTATCTGACCAAGATGTTATGTACCAATCACTGTGTTGAACTTAAAGTTGAATCTTAGATCTTTGATAAAAAGTATCTAGTTGACCATTTCTCAAATCATACTTTGTTTGTAAAGACTGTCCCAAGCAAATAAAAAGCCTCAATGTTTTATTTGTAGTTTAAGGAAACAATTTCTGAGTTTTAGTATTTATTAAATAACATGACTAATTTCTTTTAATCCATCTAGTGGCAGACAAATGAGTGAGGGTGTTGGAATCAGAAAGAAATTAGAGTTGTAAGCTATCTGTTGTTCATTTGCTATGTGACTCAATGTCTCAGGACCTCCATTTCCCACATAAAAGTGTAAGGTCAAGACTCCCTCTGTGGGCTCAGTTGGAAAAGTAGGTAACATTGGGCCTGACAACTGGGGCTCAATAAACCAGTTTCCTTTCTCTTTAGAAGAGTATCACTTTATTTCAGACCTCTGGTAATGTTAGTGAAAGTGAGTTCTAGTCAGTTCTTACCTTGGAAAATAGGATGTAAGGAAACCATGTGTTCACATTAAACTTACAAAACATTAACATTTTTTTCTTAATATTTATTTATTTTTGAGAGAGAGAGAGAGACAGAGTGTGAGCCTTGGGAGGGGCAGAGAGAGAGGGAGACACAGAATCCGAAGCAGTCTCCAGGCTCTGAGCTGTCAGCACAGACCTGGATGGCAGGGCTCGAACCCATGAACCACAAGATCATGACCTGAGCTGAAAGAAGTTGGACCCTTAACCAATTGAGCCACCCAGGCGCCCCCACATTAAACTTTAAAAAAAAAGTTTCTGGTGATTATAAAAGCATGTGGTTTAAAGTGTCAGTTCTATGTGGCTTGTTAAAAAACACATAGCAATTTTCCTCCC
Organism: Prionailurus viverrinus; assembly: GCF_022837055.1. NCBI lineage: Eukaryota > Metazoa > Chordata > Mammalia > Carnivora > Felidae > Prionailurus > Prionailurus viverrinus. Next base: position 176,191,109 of record NC_062564.1, read on the forward strand.
CTCCCACATCATCACAAGAGACTGCTACTTTGAACTCTTTTTGTAGTTTCTTTTGGTATTTACTTTGTATTTATTAATAATGTTTAAAAAGAAAATTTTTTTTTTTACAAAATTTTTTTTGAGTAGTCTCCATGCCCAGTGTGGGCCTTGAACTCACAACCCTGAGATCAAGAGTTGCATGCTCTACAGACTGAGCCAGCCAGGTGCCCCTATCTTAATAATATTTTTATGCTATTTTTTCCCCTTTCACTTTTCAGTGTTAGGGATTATCTCTTGAGGTACTACCATATAGTATAATGTTTATTCAATATTTTTTAATGTTTATTTTTGAGAGAGAAGGGGGGGAGAGAGAGTGAGCACACATATACACACTTATGTGTGGTGAGGGGAGGAGCAAAGCGGGGGCTCAGAGACTGATGTGGGGCTTGAACTCACAAATTGCAAGATCATGACCTGAGCTGAGGTCAGATGCTTAACTGACTGAGCCATCCAGGCGCCCTTAATGTTTATCCATTTTTATCTCTGTCCCCCACCCCTTCTTCTGGCAAAGACACAGTTCTTGTCTATCATCCATTTAATGCAGTTGTATAAAATATTTAGATTATTTCTGTATTTAGTTTTATACTCTTGTGACTATAAATGCTCATATGGGAGGCTCTGTAACATAGGATTAATTTTTCTTTCATTTGTGATCTTTAGTTTTCCTTGGAATTTAAAACTTTTGATTTTTTAACTTGGGTTTTTTTTTTTTTTTTAATCTCATTCATCTCAAATTTCTTCCTAAGAACTATAAATCTGTGAAGTAACCAAAATACATATCAATTTCATCATCTCACAGTCTCCTAAGGAATTCTGTTTAGTTTGGGCTGGTGGTTCTCCAGTCCTGCTACACAATTAGCTGGTTAGCATTCTGTGGTCCTCTTGATTATTGTCCTAGGGATTCTCTATGCGCCGTGTTTTTGTCTTTCCTCAATATCCAATTGTCATGGTCTCACCACCAGCATACCCACCCATGCTCCTTGGAGCTTCCTCAGAAACAATGGGTAGGGGAGACAGTTTCTGAGACTTTGCATTTTTCAAAGTGTTGCTTTTCTTCCTAAACATGCTTACTGATAATTTATCATGGCTCAGAAGTCTTGATGAGAAAGAATACTCCCTTCAGATTAGCAATCCATAGTCTTTTAGATCATTGGTATTATAGAACTGGTATTGAGAAATCTGATTCTTGACCCTTTATATGTAGACTCTTTTTTAGTTCTGGGAGATTTTCTTGTTTTCTTTGTTAATTAGTCTGTTTTTTCTTTCTAAACTTTTTGGTAATTTGGCGTTGGACCTCCCACACCAAAATGTTGAAAACAACGTAGCTTTTCCGTGTTTCATTTCTGTGAAGTTTATTCAATTGTATTTTCTAACCTACTTTTGTTTTTTGTTATCCTATATTTAATATAAAAAGCACTTTCTTTGTTTTATAGCTTATTGTTACTCTTCACGGACAGAATACCTTTCTGAAGATGTTCATGTTTTTTGAGGCTCTCTTTTCCTGTTCGGTCTGTTTCTTTTAATTTTATTTCTATTTTTTTTGGGGGGGGGGGTCATTCCCCGTATTTTACCTTAGAGATGTTTTCCCTCAAAAGTTTCATTTAAAAAACAAATTAATGTTTATGTATTAGAGAAAATGAATGAGCGGGGGAGGGGCAGAGACAGAGGGAGACACAGAATCCAAAGCAGGCTCCAGGCCCTGAGCTGTCAGCACAGAGCCCAACATGGAGCTTGAACACACGAACTGCGAGGTCATGACCTGAGCCACCCAGGTGCCCCTCAAATGTTTCATTTTTAAGGTGAGATCTTGCAAAGCTGCTTAGAACAGGTTCTGATGAGTCCTGTTACTCATTTCTTGTAAGATGAGATGATCTTGCTGGACTTCTCTTAATATGTTTCCCTGGTAACGCCTCATGCCATTATCTTCTAAATGAATCCTGGTAAACAGCTTTTTGGGAGCTTAGGGAAAGTGGACTTTGAGTGTAAATATCTATGACACAGACTTTTGTTTGATTCTTCTGTTTTGAATACCGCCCCCTACCGTCAGTCATGTGTGAGTGTCCCAGTCCAGAGACCCTCTCCCATGTGTGTGATATGCAGTGAATGAAACTCTGGTTTCTGTTGAGCAAGAGGAGGGGCGTTTTTTCCAGCGGTGTGAAGAGAGGGAGGATTCTGGGATGGAGTGATGAGGGGTACAAGTTTATCTCTTAAATTGCTCCTCAACAGATCTTGTTTTTGGCACCCCCCCTCCCCCCACCTCACCTTCATAGTCACTTCCAGAGTTACTTAATGTCTTCCATTGCCTGAGACTTCCTGAGATTTTGTGGGTACATTGGTTTTCCTCCCAGATTGATGTGTTGCAGGTTTAGCCATCAGCTCTCTGAAACTTCCTAAGTCAGCCCTTTTCCATCTTAAGGTTTCTGAATATTGTTCCTTCGTCTACTTCTCTGATCATTGTTGGTTTATAGGTATTTGTTTATGTTTTTTTTTTAACCCTTTGAAACAACTTTGGGAGAAGTAGAGGTAAATGAAAGCTTTTAACTGATCATCTTAACTAGAATTTGGCTTCCGGTTTGTGTGTGTGTGTGTGTGTGTGTGTGTGTGTGTGTGTGTTTGTGTTTACAGAATCTGACTCCATGAAATAGTTGTGAATCATTTAATATAGCTCTTCATATACCATGTCAAATAAGCACTTAGCTCCTTGTGAATATTTAAAAATTGGTAGTGACATATTAAAATTAATGCTCTATTATTGATTTCCGAAAGCTTTTTTAGCACCTAGAATTCTACATTAAAATAACATTCATTTTTTCTCATTGAAAGAATTAGGTATAGCAGAGATAGAAGCTGGGATGTCAGAGAATTTTGCTTTGTTTTTGATTTTTTGGCCCCAATTCCTTTTGGTTCACATAATCTTGGTAACTATCATTTTGGTTTGCTTAAAAGTGAGGAATTGTGTTTTAGAATAGAAGAGTGATAGCATTTTACACTTGATCTTAGCCAAAAGGGCAAGAAGTGATAGTGCTGACATTTTATAGAAATATAATAATTTCTTGCATCTGTATTTATAAAATACTTCATAACTAATACGGAATCATTTAAAAGCCTCATACTTAAAAGAGTAGATAAAATAAAAACTTAGCTAAATCAAAACATGAGTAATTAGATAAACAAAAATCTACACTTTTGGAAATTGTAGTAGTTCTAAAACATTGAGGCTAGTTAGGGTTAGAGTAGCAAATAAGATAAAATTTGCATGTAATTCTTCAGGATTATGTAAACAAGGCAGACAAACCTGGAACACCATGTTGCTGTCCTTTTCATTAGATACTTCTTAGAATAACTGAGAAGTATGTTTGTGATGATTTAAATTCCATGATTAATAAAAGCCATAAATTTGACTTAGTGCCTTTGAGGCTCATTTCATTTGTGTCATATTTAATGACAATTTGGTAGCCTTTGCCACCTTACATTAATATTGGTTACCATACCTATTTGATTTGGGGATTTTTTTTAAGCTAAAATGTTACATCTTTTTAAAAGCAAACAAAAATCTCCACAACCCTGTTGGCACTTAAGAATGAAATTAAAACAGGAATACCTCTGTGTGAGTACTTGATAAATCCAGATTTGTTTGTATATGCACTGTTGTTAAAAAAAAGAATTTTTAAGATAACACAGTTTTGAGACAACAAAAACTGACACCAGGTGGTAAGGCTGTATTTATGATCGCAGTTGAAACTTCACACCAGCTGCCCTACTAGAGCTCAAGGGAAGAGTTTATAGAAATTCGTTCAATAACGTGGGCACAAGACTTATAAATTATTCTAAAAAAGCTTCTTAAAGAAATGTTTCCCTTCAGAACCCTAAAAACAAAATAGGATAAAACCTAGGCTAATATGTTTCGTGTCTGCGCCACCTTTTTTCCTGAAGGAATTCCGAAGCACTTTGCAAAATTGAACTCACATATAAAATGGGTAGAGGTCAAATGTTACCACTGCCGAAAGGGATGTCCAGGATGGCTTGCTATAAAACGTACTAGAATCTATTTTGTGTAGCAGTTGAGAGCATGGACTTTGGGATCCGATTGCATGGATCTGACTCACAGATACGTTCTTTACTGGTTGTGTGACAAGGTTTTTCAACTTAACCAGTGCCTGTGTGCCTTCATCTGTAAAATGGGAATAGTAATATTACCTCATGTGGTTGCTTGGAGGATTAAATGAATTAGTATTTGTTTTTGCCTTGCAGCAGGGCCTAGAACAAAGCACAACAAACCGTTTGCTGTTTTTATTATGAGGATTATTATGGCAAATAAATTCTTAATTGATGCGTTAAAAATGTCTTTCTTGTGTAGTAATTCATTGTTATTTCATATCTAATTTGTGTCCTGTGACAGTAGAAACACAGTATTGGATGACACTGTATTTTATACCCTGTCTTATTTTTTTAACATTTACTAAGCAAATTAAGCTGTAAAGCAAAATTTTAGGGAAAAGCATAAGTTACATCAGAGTAAATGTTTACTCTTGTATCCTCTAATTGTGTGTAGTAGATTGATTTTACGTAATTCCAGTGGAATTAGCTGGCTGATATCTAATAGTCTTTTTTAAAAATGTGAGGGAACTATATAACCGTTGCACAGAAAAGATAGTTCTTAAAAATTTAGTATTCATTGATATTTATTTTAAAATTTGAAACACCTTAAGTTCTCCCTGTTATTTCATTGAAATTTTAATTAATATGTAGGGTTTACCAACATTAAATCTGAGTTTTCATTTGCTAGAAAGGAGAATAATGTGAGAAAGGATATAAATGTATGTTCTTATATTTAATTACCAGTTATTATAATCCAGTATTGAACTTACATGCAGAAAACAGTTAATTGAATGTTGATGTGTTTTATGGAAAAAATAGATTAAACAATATTTATATAAATTTAGTTTGGAAACATTTTGTATTGATTTGTATTTTTAATAACATGTCAAATGCATACTTTTTTACAAAGTATATTTTAAGTGTTTAACATAAAAAATGTATTTTTAAATTACATGGATATTAGTGATGAATTTTCCAAGCTTAATGATGAATTTTCCAAGCTTTCTGTAGGCTCTAATTTTTCTTTAATAACAAAATATTTTACAAAGCTTTTATTTTGTCATATTTAAAAAAAAAAACCCTGATCTTTAGTATTTGAAAAAAGCAAAACATGAAATTAAGGGTAAAATGTTTTAGTGGTGTTTGTCTTCTGAATATATAAATAATGCAGATTTGAGTAAGCATTTTTCAGTGAAAAATATGTTCCTGTGTTCATTAAATATTTATTAAGCACATTTTATTGCTAGAAACTGTGGCAGTTGCTGGTTTTATATTGATAAACAAATACTTTCTGCACTCAGGTATCTCAATTTCCAGCATGGGAGATGGGTGAAGCAAAGCGAATATGGAATTCCAAAATCTGCTAGGTGTCATTAAGTGACGAAATGGATCAAGAGACCAAGGAGCTCTGTAGGATTTAGGTGGCAGTCAGGTGACTACTTGGAGGGGATACTTTCAAGCTGATGTTTCAAGGATAAGGAGCTAACCATGTCAAGAATAGGCCGGAAGCATTCTAAGTGGAGAAAATAGCCTCTGAGAAGGCGCGAGCAAGAACCAGTGTAGAGATAGGAAGCAATATGGCTGTAGGATTGTGTCCACTGGGTAGGTACCAACGGATTTGATGGCTGCCTGCATGAATGAATGGCAGCAGAAGGAAAGGACCATTAGTAGAATTGCCCAGTGGCTCTCTCGAACTACAGAATGGTTGTTTCTTCAGTTGCTACACCCTGTGGCTTTTCATTCCATTCCCCTGTGGGCTGGGACTTGTCCTGTTTACCTGTCCCTCCATAGGATTATTAGAAGGATTTAATAATATTTAAAAATATTGAGCTAAAATGGCTGAACACATCTAGAAGTTACCAGGTAGTTGTGAAAATTCAATGGTTGGGAAAATACCTCGGAGACTAGTAAGTCTCCTATCAGCTGAGGTTTTGGTTGAGGCCTTGCTCAGAGAGCCAAGAATAGAGTGTGTCTTTGGTCTTTAGTGCCCGAGAGATGTGGTCAGTTGGTGGTATCTTTGACCCCTAAACTGTCTGTCCTGTCTCTTTCTCTTCTCATTTTTCTGTGGATACAAGTGTTACACTCCTGGATGATGCCTCAGACCCCAAACTGTGTATCAGGTTGGTGATGGAATTCTAAGAAAGCTTTGGGAGTCCAAATGGCTGCAGTTAACAATCTTAAGTAAAACACATTAAAGTAGGCTCTAAACTTTCTTCACTCTATGCTTTGGCAGGTTTTGAAACTTGGAATTTAATTTTGAGTTTTCAGAAGTTTTCCTGTCTTGTGCCAACCTTTTTTTTTTTTTTTTTTTTTTTTTTTTTTAAGGTACCAATTACTTGAGTTCTAGTCACTGAGGTTTGTCATCTTGCTAAAGGAACTATGCTTGATCATGTCACTCATTCATTCGACAGATTTTTTTTTTTTTTTGGTGCCATACTTGTCTCTGTGTCAGTTCCTGATCATGTAGTAAGGGATGAAACACTCTTGGACTTTGTCCTTGGAAAGCATAAGATACGGTGTGGGAGGCAGAATTTGGGCAACTGTATGTACATACAGTTAGAGATTGTGCTCTTTGTTAGGAGGAAAAGGAGAGAGTGCTTTGAGGGAGGATAATTTTGTCATCTGCTTTGAATTAGCTCATCAGGGAAGGAATAATTGTGTAGGTAGTATGGGGGATCTCTGAAAGAGAAGTAGTTAGCAAAAGGAATAGAGGGGTAATGGAAGGTTCTAAGATCTCCCTACAGATGGTGATTATTTTTATTCTGAAGTGGAAGGTTATATATACTGTTGAGCTCATCTTACCACCATTCATAATGTAAGGTACGTAGAATCCACAACAAAATCTTGATTTACAGAATTATTGCTGACATTGTGTGGGAAGATCTGTATTTACCTGACTTCAAGTATGACAGAGATCAACATGACATGAGTACAAAGTGATTAATTTGTTCAATGTATTATTATTGTGTGCTTAATATTTCTTATGTTTATAAGTAATATTCATTATGTTTAATGTTTAATGCTGGGAATTAATTTTTTTAATAATAGACTTTTTTTTTTTAGAGCAGCATTGTTTACAGGAAAATTAAGCAGAAAGTACAGTTTCCAAATAGCCCCTTCTACATACCCCACTGTACACATTTTCTCATATTATTTACATCTTACATTAATGTAAGATTATTAAAATACTTACATGTTACTGCTTTTTTCAATATAATTTATTGTCAAATTGGCTAACATACAGTGTATACAGTGTGCTTTTGGTTTTGGGGGTAGATTCCCATGGTTCATCGCTTACATACAACACCCAGTGCTCATCCCAACAAGTGTCCTCCTCAATGCCCATCACCCATTTTCCCCTCTCCCCGCCCCTCCCCCCAATCAACCCTCAGTTTGTTCTCTGTATTTAAGAGTCTCTTATGGTTTGCCTCCCTCCCTCTCTTTTTATAACTATTTTTCCCCCTTCCCTTCCCCCATGGTTTCCTGTTAAGTTTCTCAAGTTCCATATATGAGTAAAAAACATATGCTATCTGTCCTTCTCTGACTGACTTATTTCACTTAGCATAATACCTTCTTACAGAAACATTGGGTGTTTCTGTAAGAAAACACAGACCAAGAGAAGTTAAAAAGAAGCAGAAAGATGATGAAAAAAGAGCTGACTGGTTAGTTTTGCTTATGATTTCAAAGTCTTTATTTTACTTCATAAGTAATTCGAATGCTTCTATGTGGAAATGTCTGCACTGATCAACTTTGAAACTTTTCTCTCAATTTGATCAGGTTTGCTCTAATTTTATGTGAAGCAGAATAGATCAGTGTGGGAGGCTCACTGTATTTCACTTGAGTGAAATACAAGCTTGAGCTCCCTTTCTGCAGCTCAGAAAACAGCTGGGAAGACAAGGTCTCCATACTTCTAGAAGTTCTTTTTCTATCTTTAAATCTTATAAAAACCGCATAATATTATACCAATCCCTTATTTGAAGTGTGTTAGAAAACTACAAAATGGTTGTTATTTACATGTTTGTTTACAAATGGCTTTATTGAAACAGGAAGTTAGCTCTTATAGATGATCTGTGTTAAAAGCTAAAAGTATCTATATTGTGTCAAGTAGAGAAAAGTCACTTAGAGAATAGGATTATCTCACTTCAGGGAAGGGTTCTGAAAACAAACAAAACAAAACAAAACAAAACGAAGCCCAAGTGGAAATTGGTTCTTCATTTTTCTCTTAAATAGTCAGAAAAAGTTTTTTTCTTTCCAACCTAAATAGGAAACATGTGATTACATTTTTTGCTTTGTTTCTTATTTTTAGTAGTCATTTTAAACTGTATTTGCCTTTCATCTGATTCTTTTTGAAAAATGTTAATATTTTAGCGAATTTTGGATGATTGTAAAGGGTTTTGTATACAGGGCTTTTTTCAGCTCATTTGATGAAAATTAAATAATTTTTATTCAGTTGACAAAGCTTTGTTATTTTAGCAAAATATTGCTAAATGCTCCAAAGCAAAAGTTAAGGTAAAATAAAATAAATGCTATAAGCTTAATGAAGGATGAAAGTTTATATTCTCTTTTTTTAAATATTAATTAATTTTTAAGTAAACTCTACCCCCAGCATGAGAATAAGAGTCACATGCTCTACCAACTGAGCCAGCTGGGTGCCCCTGTATTGTCCTTATTAAAGGGTTATTTCCATCAGGGAAATGGGTGCAATGATAGTGTTTCTGACTACACTTTGTTTTGCACTCAGCCTTATGAATGAGGATACTAATACTGTTAACAGTATCATGGCTTTATTTATTTAAATTTTGTATTTGATCTACAATGTTACATTGGTTCTAGATGTACAATATAGTGATTCAACGTCTCTGTAAGTCATGCTGTGCTCACCACAAGTGTAGCTACCATCTGTCACCACACAGTACTATTACAGTATCATTGACTGTATTCCCTCTGCTGTATATTTTATTCCCATGACCTATTCATTCCATAACTGGAAGCCTGTATCTTTCACTCTCCTTCACCCATTTTACCCATCCTCCTACCCCTCTCCCCTGTGGCAACCATCAGTTGTCTGTTTATGTTTGATTCTGCTTTTTGTTCATTTGTTTTGTTTTTTAGATTCCACATATGAGTAAAATCGTAAGGTATTTGTCTTTCTCAGTTTGACTTACTTCACTTAGCGTAATGTTCTCTAGGTCCGTCCATGTTGTCACAAATGGCGAGATCTCCTTTTTTTATGGCTGCATTATATTCTGTTGTATATATATGTATATGTATACATGTATATGTATACACATGTGCACACACCACATCTTTATCCATTCATCTATGAATGGGCACTTGGGTTGCTTCCATATCTCAGCTGTTGTAAATAATGCTGCAGTAAACATGGGGTGCATATATTTTCCCAGAATCCTGTGGGGTTTTTTTGTTGTTGTTTTTTGGGTTTTTTTTTGGTTGTTGGTAAATACTCTGTAGTGGAATTACTCAATCATATGGTATCTTTAATTTTTTGAAGAAACTCCATGCTGTTTTACACAGTGGTTGTACCAATTTACATTTACACCAACAGTGCGCGAGGGTCCCTTTTTCTCCACATCTTCAACACTTGTTATTTCTTGTCATTTTGATTGTAGCCATTCTGCTGTAAGGCAGTATCTCTTTGCAGTTTTGATTCACATTTTCCTGATTAGTGATGTTGAATGTTTTTTCTTGTGTCTGTTGACCATCTGAATATCTTGTTTGGACAAATGTCTATTCAGGTCCTCTTCCCATTTTTTAATTGAATTCTTTGCTTTTTTGGTGTTGAGTTGTGTAAGTTGTTTATATATTTTGAATATTCAGCCTTTATTAGATGTGTGAATTTCAGATATCTTCTCTCATTCAGTAGATTGTCTGTTTTGTTGATAGTTTCCTTCACTGTGCAAAAGCTTTTTATTTTAATGTAGTCCCAGTAGTTTATTTTTGCAATTGTTTCCCTTGCCTTAGGAGACGTATCTAGAAAAACGTTCGTATAGCTGATGTTAGAGAAAATACTACCTATGTCCTCTTCTAGGATTTTGATGGTTTCAGGTCTCATATTTAGGTATTTAATCCATTTTGAGCTTATATTTACGTATGGTGCTAGAAAGTGGTCCACTTTCATCCCTTTGCATATAGCTGTCCATTTTTCCCAGCACCATTTATTGAAGAGACTGTCTTTATCCCATTGTATATTTTTGCCTTCTTTGTGGTAGGTTAATTGACCGTATAAATGTGGGTTTATTTCTGGGACCTCTATTCTGTTCCTTTGATCTATGTCTATTTTTGTGCCAGTATCGACAGTATCATTGTTTTAAATACCTATTTTAACTGATTAGGAAGTGTCATTTATGTATTATTAGCTACATACCATTACCAAAACTGTACATTGTCATAGCCTAGTGTTTTCTACACTGATTAACAACAAATAGGAATGTACTCAACACAGTTACATTACAAATGTGTTTAAAAGCCAAGTTCATGATACTTGAATGTCCAATAACAATTTCATATGTCTTACAGAAAACGCATGTTTCAGAAGAGATGGGTGAAATTTGATGGCCTTAGCATTTCTTATTACAATAATGAGAAGGTAAGTACATTTTGTAGTTCTCAAAGATTGTCTTACACATATAAGATGTATTTCAGTATACTAAGCAAGCAATTCAATTTTTAAGAACAGGAGTTGGATTATCAACGTGAAAAGAGTTTATGCAGGGTGAAACATTCTTTTCATAGTTTAACTTTTCCTTGACATATACAATTTTGATTAAAAAAATTATACATGCAGCAATTATTTATGGAGTAACTGCTACAAACTATAGGAATTGTGAATGACCTAAGGATGGATAAGAAATGGTCTTTCTCCTAGAGAACACTAAAGAATGTTTACCAGAGGATACTACAACTAGGAAATGGCAACACAGAGAGGTTACTTTGTACTCTGGAAGGGTATAGAATAAACAAAGAAGGCTTCTTGCATGAGATTTCTTTTGCTATGAGTCTTGACAAAAGAGGAACGTTTGTACATTGAGACTAGAGAGAACAGAACATGCCTATTTAGAGAACAATAACATGTCCAGGTGGGAAATCAATTTTCTGATTAGAAAATAGAGTATATGAAGGAGAATTGTGGGAGATGAAGCTGAGAAGGTTCTTTGGGGTTAGAGCTCATTGAATATCTTGATGTGAAAGTGGTCCCAGTTTAGTTTTTAGGCAAGTGAGTCTTACCCACATGATACTGTTTTGATCATGTCTTCATTAGGTATGACACAGTCTGTATTTTTAGATGTGGGCTGAAATATTTGACATGTTATATCTGCACGTGTTTGACACAGGTTACTTATCTACATATTTATATTTACAAATACATATATTTGCACACACACATATAGTTAGGTAAGACAGAAACTGAAGACGTTAACAGTTGTCAAATCTGGGTGGAGGATATATGGATGTCCATTGTAGAAATCTTTCAACTTCTCTGTGTTTGATGGTTTCCTTAATGAAAAGCTGGAACATATAAATATATCATATTTTTGGTTAATTAAAATCAGGTAGTTTTATAGTCTTAACTACGTACATTCCCTTAACATATTCATTTAACACAGAAGCACATTTTCTTATTTATAGCTTATAACTTAACATTATTTTCTCATAAGGAGATTTTCACTTCCTATTGTGATATTTATGGCTTGAATAGAAACTTAGACTCCCTTGTATATATTTATTCTTCAGTGCTACAAGGCAGAAGAGAATTTGCTTTTAGATAGAAAGTAGCATACACTTACATGCTACAATATTAAGAACAATAGAAAGCTTAGAGAAGTATTTAATTATTTGGTTTCAATTTGCAGAGATCCAAATAAAGCATCAAATAAATTTGAACACATTTTTTAAAAAAATGTTTATTTATTTTGAGAGTAAGAGAGTATGTATGCACAAGCAGGGTACGGGCAGAGAGAGGGAGAGAGAATTCCAAGTAGGTTCCGTGATGCTAGTGTAGAGCCCGACGTGGGGCTCGATTTCACGAGCTGGTTGAACCACTCAGGTGCCCCTAAACACACCTCTTGGAGGTTTGCAGGATGGTGGGATCAATATTTTTTGAAAGCTGTTTTTTTTTTTTTCCTCAGCTATTGTTTTTAGTTTGCTTGTACATTTGAACGTTGAGAGTTTCTGTGCCACTGGTGGGTATGATGTGGTCTGTGTGGCTGAATCTGACCTCTAGTTTTTTTCAGCAGCTGTGCCATTCTCTGGTTTGATCGAAATGAGGGGAAGTCTATTCAGGAGGAGACAGGCTTCCATGCCATGAGGCTCTATTGGCAGTGGTCTCATTATCTCCATTTGGGAAAGAGAATTTCTGGTATCTGTGTCCAACTGGACTCATTTCTGTTTGTCCTTTAAAAGCTCATCTCAGGGTTCCTGTGTGGGTCAGTCGGTTAAGCGCCAGACTTTGGTCAGGCCGTGATCTCACAGTTTGTTGAGTTTGAGCTGCGTGTTGGGCTCTGTGCTGACATCTCGGAGCCTGGACCCTGCTTTGGATTCTGTGTGTGTCTCTCTCTCTGCCCCTCCCCTGCTTGCGTGCACTCTCTCTAAAAAAAATAAACATTAAAAAAAATTTTAAGCTCATTTCAGCTTCAGTGAGATGAGTGCCTGTCACATTTTTATATATTGATACAATGAAATAATGCAGCCTTGGTTTGAAATTGTGGTAAAAAGTTCATGTTAAAAATAACGTGTATAGGGGCGCCTGGGTGGCGCAGTCGGTTAAGCGTCCGACTTCAGCCAGGTCACGATCTCGCGGTCCGTGAGTTTGAGCCCCGCGTCGGGCTCTGGGCTGATGGCTCAGAGCCTGGAGCCTGTTTCCGATTCTGTGTCTCCCTCTCTCTCTGCCCCTCCCCCATTCATGCTCTGTCTCTCTCTGTCCCAAAAATAAATAAACGTTGTTTAAAAAAAAAAAAAATAATAACGTGTATAAATTCTCTAACTTAACAATTTTTTAAAAATTTGAATCATTTTCTGTGGCATTTCATTCCTTTACTATCAAGATGATTGGTTTCATCTTGGCAAAAAATAAAAACATTGGAATGTTGCCTAAAAGGAGATACAGTTTCCGTTGTGACCCTCTCGCAGAAGAGTGGATTGGGTTGGAGGACTGGGAAGAGGGCGTTTTAAGGCCAGTGTCCAGAAGGCGCAGGTGTGGCAATTGCTGCTGTCTCAGATGAGTGTGTAGTTTTATTGGGCACGTGCACCCAATAGTTAGGCTTTTCAGTGTTTTAAAGGTGCAACCGAGGAGTGTGTGGTTGGGCACACCTGTGCATTTTCCCTGGTTTTCTTTCCCTTTTGTCAGTGCTGCTCAGTCACATCTCTGCAAGAACGTTTTCATTGTATTGCTGAAAATGGCATTATCCCAACAGCCCTGATATCTTGTCACCTGCCAAGAAATCTAACTCACCCCTATTCTCACTCAGCTGTGGGCAGAATTGCCCTGTGGTCGTTTCATTGTCTGGAAGTGGTAGGAGATAAGTGACAGACTTGACCTTGATATCTGTCTGTTATGGGCTCAAGGGATGCTTTACAATTTCTGTCCTTAAGGAAAATTTTGCACTCTGAAAAACACAATCATTCTGAGCCTGTTGTCTTTTTTCTCCTCTACATTGTCTTTATCATGTGTTGTTAGAAGTGAATGTAAAATCAACTTATGTAGTATTAACGATTATGAGATTTCTTGGGATCTCAGATGATAAATGAGCCATTAGAGAAACTATAACTTCCTGAGGTTAAAGAGACATGATAATTAGCTTGTTAAGTACATTTTTATCACTCGGGGGAATTGATTTTTCTGTTTCTCTTACAGCGTACTTACCTGTTAAATATGCTACTATTATGAGCATGTGGGCGGGTTACTTTTTTGAAGGAACTGTTTTTTAATCTCGTGAAGCAGATCTAGAGGAAGGAAAATTTCCTTGTTAATGGTAACATTTTAACTCAACAAATGCTTAATCATCTCACTGGAGATATGTTTTTATAAGCTCCTGTAATTTTTAAGCAAAGTAAGATTTGAGGATGGATCACCTTAGAGATGAAGTGTAAATGTTTTTGGACTTTGTAGATTTCTCAGTCTGCTCTCTGCCACTATAGATGTATAGCCAGAGAGGTCCTCGAGCTGTCCCCAAAGGTACTATGCTCTTTCCCACATCTGAGGTTCCTGACACTGGGGAGACACTTTCCCACTTTTCTTATTCCTGTAGCACCAAGTGGTCTAGTCTTGCCTAGTATTGCCATCATAACCCACCTGCATTCATTGGGGTTCCTTTAAGCCAGCCAGTCACGTATTTCTTTGCATGACTTTGTTCAGTGGTGTCTGGGTACACACTGTGGGGAACGTGAGCATACCTTTCTTCCTGTATTTTCGCCTGCATGTTTTTGTGCTTTCATCTGAACGTTCTGAACCGTTGCCATCCATCAGAATCCTGTGTAAACTTCAAGATCCATTTTTTATCCCCCTCAATGAAGCCTTTTAAAATTTATTCCAACTATGACATTTGCACAATAACATGCGAGGAAGATTAGAAGTAAAAGAAGCTGAAAGTAGGGAGGCAAATCAGGGGAGTATGCAGTAAATCAGACATTAATTTATCTGGGTGTAGGCTGTGTTGGCCAGTGGAAGTGTTAAAAATGAATTTAGAAAAATATGAAAAATGAGCTGTCAGAGTTTGATATGATTGTGATTGGTTGGTCATAGAATTCATTCATTGAGAAAATACTTCTACAGTGCTGATTATGTGAAAGGTATGAGGAAAATAGACATATGACCCACAGTGTCTTTGGGGAGACTATTAATCAAATGATCACACAGTAAATATAAAAATCACCATTTGAATTGTAGTTAGTAATTGCTATTAAGGACAAATGCAGGTTGCTCTTAGCTTAAATTAAGGTTATCTGACCAGGTGAAAAGAGGCTGGTCAGAAAACATTTCTTCTGGAGCATCTATTTATGCTGAAATGTGAAGGATGTAGAGGGAGTAACTATGTGAAGCTGGATTTGGACAACATTCCTTGAAGAACAGAGTAAGAAAAGGCACTGTATTGGGCAGAAACATGGTGTGTTAGAACCGCAAAGAAGGTTCATGTGACTGGAGAGAGTCCGGGAGTAGAAGGGAGGAAGTTGGTATGTCGCTATAGAGAGAGTCCTGAATTATGCGGGTGCAAAGGATTGACACGAATCAAAGACTATTTAAGACTGACTAGAAGAGCGAGATTTAATGAACAGGTTACAGAGGGGAAGGGTATGTTTTCAGGAGATGATTTAAAGTGTGAGGTGCTTATGGGATAGTTATATATACAATTGACGACTTGAAATATGGGGCTGGAGTTGACCAAACAGATTTGAGAATTTTCCTCAGAAAGTTGGTAGCTGAAAGTTGGTAAGAAGGGATTTTTTTAGAAAATATAAAAAATAAAAACAAAAAAATATACACAAAAAAAACCCCAAACAAACAAAAAGGAAAACCAGGAGAAGAAAAGCTGCCTTGTACTTACTTCTTGACATCCTTCTTTTTCTGTGAGGTTGCCCACTCAGCATCTTCAATTACAGTTCAGATATCTTACCAGTTTTGGCTGTGTGAGGGGATGTGGGAAAGCTTTTGTGGCATTGGCATTTTAAATGGTGTTGAATGCATAGAGCTTTGATGTATACATATAGTAGTCAGGGATGGCAGATTGGAGCAGAGGCATTGGAAGAGAAGAAGCCAACAAAGGAGTAGAGGGAAACAGGATAGTATAGTGTATCTTGTCAACTGGCAGAGGATAACCTCCCAGTAGAACACCATGTTGCTGACGGTGACTGTTCCTTACCTCTCTGGTATGCATGGCAGAAGTTTGCCACTGAGAGGAATATGTCCTTGGCACTTGTTCTCTGCATGGAATGGTTTAAATTAAAAAAAAAAAAAGTTTAATTTTGTGAGAGAGAGAGAGAGAGACAGAGCCCAAGCAGGGGAGGGGCAGCAGAGAGAGACACACACAGAATCCTAAGCAGACTCCAGGCTCTGAGCTGTCAGTACAAGAGCCTCACGTGGTGCTTGACCTCACGAACTGGAGCTGGATCATGACCTGAGCCAAAGTTGGACGGTTAACCAACTGAGCCACCAAGGTGCCCCTTTAAAAATTTTTTTTAATGTTTATTTATTTTTGAGAGAGAAAGAGAGACAGAGCATGAGCAGGAGAGGGGCAGAGAGAGAGGGAGACACAGAATCTGAAGTAGGTTCCAGGCTCTGAGCTGTCAGTGCAAGAGTCTGACACGGAGCTGGAACTCATGAACCACAAGATCATGACCCGAGGCGAAATCTGCATGGAATGGTTTAATGATTTTTTTTTTTTTCCTAACAAGTTGCTTCAGATACTTTGGGGTCTGCTCAAAAATGAGGGTTCCATGAATAATGGTGTAAATAGTAGAAGAAGCCCCATAAAGATGTGTTCAAATTCTTCTGATATTTAAGATCTTTCGAAATGTGTCCTTTGATGTATGTTTCCAGATTCACCTCTTTTGACTCTACACTGTGGATCCTCTTATTTCTCTCCTTACACCTCTATTATTAATGCTGTCTAACCGGTTATCTGGTAAACTTAAGGTTTCTTCAAGTCAGGCTCTAGTATCATTATGTCTGTGAAAACACATCTGATCTCTTTTAAGCAGAGCTGAGAGTTCCCATCTTTGGACCTGTATATTCCATGGTTTGTGCTCAGTTTTAAACTTTTCTTTCATTACATTAGCTGGGCTTTCAGTTTGAGACTCCTTGAATGTATAAATACTATTTGGAATTTTCTTTTTTTTTTTTAATTTTTTTTTTTCAACGTTTATTTATTTTTGGGACAGAGAGAGACAGAGAGAGACAGAGCATGAACGGGGGAGGGGCAGAGAGAGAGGGAGACACAGAATCGGAAACAGGCTCCAGTCTCTGAGCCATCAGCCCAGAGCCTGATGCGGGGCTTGAACTCCCGGACCGCGAGATCGTGACCTGGCTGAAGTCGGACGCTTAACCGACTGCGCCACCCAGGCGCCCCCATGTTTTTAACATTTATTTATTTTTGAGACACATCCTCGTGCGCACACATGAGTGCCAGCAGGGGAGGGGCAGAGAGAGAGGGAGACACAGAATCCAGAGCAGGCTCCAGGCTCCGACTGTCAGCACAGACACCAGTGCAGGGCTCGACCTCACGAACCATGAGATCATGACCTGAGCCAAAGTCAGCTGCTTGACTGACTGAGATGCCCAGCTGCCCCTGGAATTTTCTTTCCAACACGAGGCCCAGTAAATATTACACACTTAATAGCTAAATAGCTGAAATGGCGGGGTGGTCATTGTGATGAATGGTGTTGGTGGATCCAGAAAAATGAAGACAGAGAAAGCTACCAAGAGTCTTCAGGAAGATCTTCTTGAGCAAGATGATAAAATGTAAATGCCAGTTGCATACAGCCCCAGTTGTAATACGTATGTGCCAGTTGCAAACAGTCCTATCCATCTTTTTAATTCTTTCGTCTTTTTTATTGGGGAATTACAGGTAAAGTGATGCAGTTGTGATATTAAGATAATGATTAGAACCATTGAGTAATATATTTAATACAATCCAGCAATCTGGGGTTTGAGATACATTTTGTTCACAATGTGTAATAGCAGTAGTTTTGAAATAGTTTAGTTACAGTACCCATTATGGCCAGCAGATGCCTGCAAACACCATAAGATCATTTTGATCAGATTGTTTTAAAAAACATAGTGTTGGTTTTTGGAACTGTATATTGCTGGTCTACTACAATTGTGTTTGATTCTTTGCCTTTTATTTTTAATTCCAGATGAGAAAATTGAAAAGATATCTTACTTGAAAGGGCCATTTAATATTTTCCTTTCTGAGGTGTTAGGTGTGAATGAGGATATATGTACTATTTGTATGTCATCTAAAAAATTTAGCTTAAAATTATGAAAAAGAAGCACCTGTAAATATGCTACCATTCTATTTCTGATAAGGTCATGAGAATTGAATTTTAATTTGTCTTATTTATTTTTTTCTCTAACGAACACAGGAGAAGTATTCAAAAGGAATAATTCCTCTTTCTGCTATATCTACGGTACGAGTTCAAGGAGACAACAAATTTGAAGTTGTTACAACACAAAGAACTTTTGTTTTTAGAGTAGAAAAAGAAGGTAAGATGATTTTTTTATCTTTGTAAAAACACTCAGACATTGATTTCTGACCAATCAGAAGATTGATAAACCAATTAAGCTGCAAATGTCAAGAAATCTTTAAATATGTTACTTTTAAATAATTTACGTTTTATGTTCTTTTGAATGCCCTAATAAACAAGTTGACAAATCATTTGTTTTTTACTATTCTTGCATGCAGCAAATACTTAGGATCTACTAAGTGACAAGAATTCCTCTAAATTCTGGATATATGGCAGTGGAAAAAAAAAAGTAGGCAAAAATCTCTGCTCCTAGAGTCCGTGTTTTAGCTGTTGTTTTGATAATGCAGAGTAGTTATTTGATATGCAAAAACATTTTTCTAACTATTAAAAGTTGGTTTTATGGAAGTTTCCTTAGGCAGGTTTAACTGAACACATGTCATACTGAAACAGATTTTGGAACATCTTTTATATTTTTTTAAATTCTTTTTACCTTCATCATCTGCTATAGGTCAGTTGATGGTGAAAATTAGATGGCATGTAGTTGGGCTGTGGATGAAGTCATTTTAAATCCTTAGATCTTTTCTGACTTTTGGAGGTGGGAAGGAGGGAGAGCCGGGAGAGCTAAGAGTTCTCTGTTGTATACTTCGACTATCAATATATCATTACTATATATTGTAACATACTCACTGCTTTTAAATAATATAGGTAAAGCCATCTTCATTAATTAAAGAATTATAATTTTAATTTATTGTAAAGGTTTTATTTTAGTATAGATTATAGCTCAGCTTGATTTTGAAAATACTTCTTGGTACTTAATTGAATAATGGTGATATGGAGAACTTACTAAATACTGCTAGATTCCTAGAACATATACCAGTGCATGGCAAATGAATGAGTGAATCATTCATTCAATGAATGAATGAAAACATTCAATGAATCTTATATACTCCTAGAAAGCTTTCATTATTCCTTGGGATAATCACTAACTCATAAATTCCAGCTGCTGTTCACACTGAAGCAGCTTTTTTTCACTGTGAATCACTAGCCATTTGTGAGATCAACTCAGTGGTTTCCGATGGTATTTTAAAAAATCCCCCCAAAACAGAAAAACGAACATGGAATAGAGTAAGAACTATCAAAGTGCCTCGCTTGTAGTTAGCATTGTATTGTGAGAGCTACCTAGGTATCTGTTGTACATACGTAATGGAAAGAGTGTTTCTTACTTGATTTGCTATTTAAAAAGGCATTGAGAGCTATAGTCTAGGGAAGGGGTTGGCAAAACATGGCTTATAACCTAAATCTGACCTCTGCTTGTTTTTGTAAATAAAACCTTTTAGATCAGAGCCACTGTCGTTCATTTACATATTGTCTGTGGCTGCCCTTGTGCCTCAGACAGCACTGAGTAGTTGCAGAGTGTATGGCCAGGAAAGCCTAAGATACTCTCTTCTCGACTGGATATCCTGAGGATCTTTCCTTATGCTTTGGTTTCCTCTGCCCAGAAGGTGACTGTCTGTTTCTTTGAGGTGCTTATCACTTTCTCCTTGGCTTCTCAAAATGAATTTCACATATGCCACATAACTTGAGTGTTAAGACAGACCATACTAAATAAAGCTTCCAACCTGTGTGGAAATCTGTTTAGCCATATTTACTTACTGTAGTTAAAAGTTAAACAGACACATTTAAGTAGAATGTATCAACCCACACGTTTCAAAGTTACATGTTTACAATCGACCAATGTCCTTCTGTGATATGTAGTTCATGTGTAGTTCATATATCACATAATTGATACATAAATAGTATAATTGCAGTAAAACTTTGGTATAAATTATTATTTGTTAAATAAGTTTTAGGTCTCTAAGTTTTAAAAGCATGAAAATACTGCTTCAGTAAAAACTGAGACTATCCAAATGGAATTACTGAGTAACTTATTTTCTTTGAAAGTCCTTTTTACATAGTAACTAACATTTTTAAAGCTAGATATACCTAGATGTGTGTGTGTGTGTATGTATACATGTGTAAATGGTGTATGTGTGTCTGTGTATTTAGTATGGAACCTTCAACAAGATGCTAAGTATGTTTTCTTGGTTTTTTTTCTCCTTTCCTGAATACAAATGGTTGATTATTTTTTACACTCTGGGAATTGAGAAATCAACCTTAGTGGCTTATGAAATATTTGACTTAATGAACTTTAAGCCAGATGAAACTTTACTTCAGTCTAATGAAGAAGCAAGATGAAAGTTGAGAACACAAAGGGAAAATGGTTCGACATCATAGCAGAAATGAATTCTCCATTTTTGATGAGAAGGTTCTGAAAATCCTATGTACAACAGCTACTCTCTGTCTCCCCTGTAACCAGTGTCCCTATTTCTAAACTGCTGCATTGCCCCACTGGCATTGCTTAGATAGGTTACAGTTTGGCAACTTTTTCCCACAAAGTTTCAAGGGCTTCAATTCCCCCATGTTTCTTAGTGCGGTATTGTTATGCTCTTAGTTGAAAGTGAATTATATTGAGGTAATAGCGTTTTGTAAATACTCTTCCTAAAATAAAAAATTTGGTCGGATTCCTTTGTCCTGGAGCAGAACCATTGGAATTGGCCAGAGGGTCATAACCGCTGATGATCTTTCCAGTCTGTATTCCCTTGCACCTGTGGCCACACATATAGATGCGGTATTTCAAAAAGAAGGTGATGTTTTGAGTTGGCAGTTTGCATCCTTAGAAAAGGGCTCAAGAATTCTGAGTGGTCGTCATTTGTGTTCCTGGGCCATTTTCAGTACTAGTGATCAGCTGTAGGCTCATGTTCCTGTCCACCTAAGCTAATTCTAAACCCCTGGGAGGCAGGCAGCTGTTTTTCCTTTCGACTCTGTTTCCAGACAGCATTTTACAGCCCTCCAGTGGCAGCAATGATACTGCAAAGCTTATTTATTTATTATTTGTTTTTTAAATTTTTATTTATTTTTTTAACGAACATTTGGGTAAGAAACATATATTTCCCTCAGTTATTTTGGACAAGTAGACTTACCTGCCTTGAAGTAGTCAATGTTTTTAGAAGTGAGTCATGGAGCATTAACTGGCTGGAGTGAGAGCCAGGGGAATTATAAGTTCTTCACTGTCAGGGCAGCTGGAATGGCTCAGTCGGTTAAGTGTCCTCCTCTTGATTTTGACTCAAGTCATAGTCTGACACTTCATGGGATCTAGCCCCACATTGGGCTCTGCTCTGACACTATGAAGCCTGTTTGGGATTCTCTGTCTCTGCCTCTCTGTCCCTCCCCTGCTCTCTCTTTCTCTTTCAAAATAAAAAAATAAACTTTAAAAAAAAGTTCTCCATTGTATACGTTGGTGGATTATCATACTGGGTCGCAAACTGTGGAGTCTTTCTTGAATCTTCTCCTTTCATATCTCGCATCCAGTCCATCAGCACATCTGATCATTTCGACTTGGGAAATATGCCTGCATTCTTAATTCTCAAAACCTCTGTCATTACGACTCTAATGCAAGCCACTGCCTCTATCTGGGTTTTGTAATAACCTCCTTTGATCGACTGCAGGCCTATTTTTCTACACAGCTGTCAGGGATCATTCATCAAAGAAGTCAGATCACGTCCATCCACTTCAGATGCTGTGTTGTCTCTCCATCTCACTGAGAGTAAAGTACTTCTGTCCAAGAGCCCCTACGTGCTCTGGTTCTGGTCTGTTTGTCCTTATCTCCTTCTGGGCTCTCCCTCACTCACTGCATTTCAACAATTCTTCTGTTGCTCCAGGGCATTGACACTGACTGCTGCTTTCTTTAACCTGGAATGCTCTTCCACCAGCCATCCTCCTGACTTGCTCCATCACTTCCTCTTTCTTTAGGTTTTGGCCTAACCGTTGCCTTCTTTCTGAGGCTTTTTCTAGTACCCAGCTTAAGAAGTTTATATTTCTTATGTGCTCCATCCCTTGCTTTTTCTTTGTCCCCTTGCACTTGTCAATGTGTAATAGATTACATATCTGTGTTTTATTGCCTTCCTCCTTTGACCAGAGGGCAAACTCCAGGAGAGTAAGGCTGTGGTCTGTTTTGTTTACGCTTCCATTCCTGGTATTCAGAATAGGTCTTGGAACCTAGTAGGCACTCAGGAAATACTTGTGTGAATGAATGGTTATTGATTTTATGAACAGCCATGGTGTGTGCAGGTACTTTCTTCCCTAAAATTGATCATGGGTTACATTGAGGACTTTTTGGTTCAGTTATATTAGCATATCAAAAGTAAAGGTCCATCTGAAGCATTAGGTTCTGTCACTAATCTTATACACAGCCCTCATGTTGCCCAAGTATAATTATCCCTAGTATAATCAATCCTTTATGCTGCTAATGAATATGCCTACTCCTAAATGCAGTGGTCAGAGAATATTGTCTCTCCTGTTGGTTTTTGTTGTTGTTGTTTCTTAACTTTTTTTTTTTTTTTAATGTTTACTTATTTGAGAGAGTGAACATGAACAAGTGGAGGAGGGGCAGAGAGAGGTGGGGAGACAGAATCCTGAACAGGCTTAGTGCTGTCAGTGCAGAGCCCAATGTGGGGCATGATCCCATGAACCCATGAGATCATGACCTGAGCCAAAATCAAGAGTAGGACACTTAACCGACTGAGCTACCCAGGTACCCCTTTACTTTTTGTTTCTTACAGTAGCTGGCATTCATTCCTGAAAACCTCAAAAACTAGTTTGAGGGGATCATTATCTTTTATTTACATTCTAGAATAATTATAAGAAAGTGATTTTGTTTGTTTTCCCTTTTTCCAACCCGGAGTGCTCTACTTTGAGCAAAGCCATGTTTAGGTCAGAGCATATTCTCTAAGGAATAGTGCTTATTAGCACAGTGCTAAGATCAAGTTAGACACTCAGTAAATATTTGTTATTAGAAAGAATAAAAGAACCTTGGTGTGAAGAGTAGGCAGAAGCTAGCATAGTATCTTGCTTTGCCCAAGACATTTAGCCCAAGGGAAAATCAATATTTGACTTGGAATATTATGACTTGCCAAAGCATACTCCTCATGTCTAAGGATACACACATTACACAGCCAAATACCAATGATGCTTGTAATCTGTTTTATTATGTTAGAATTATCTGTATCACTGTTTGTCTCCATTGGCATGGGTAATTAAGAATAAACTGAATGTTACTATTAATTCTTGTATTTATTCATGACTGTTAACTTCCTATTAGTAAATGAGGCCCTCCGGAACTAGGTAATAGTTCTAGGCTATAAGAGAACCATTTGTTGAGATGTAACCATAATATGTTTAAGTCTAACAGCCACAAATGCCAGTTTCAAATTATTTTCCTGAGAAACTGAGATACATAATAGCAATAGAAACCATAAACAGTTTGGCCTAGTTCATAAAGTTATGACCTACAAAATGAAATAAGTTAGAGAAAGACAAATACCATATGATTTCACTCATGTGGAATTTAGAATCTTAAATTTAAATTTTAAGAATTTAAAACAAAATAAAGAAAAAAAAGAGAAAAACAGGCTCTTACATATGGAGAACTAACTGGAGGTTGCCTAGAGGCAAGGTGCAGTCGGAATGCGTGAGATAGATAAAGGGGGTTAAGAGTACACTTACCTTGATGAGCACTGAGTAATGGATAGAATGGTTGAATCCTGTTGTACACCTGAAACTAATAGGCCATTGTATGTTTATATTTCAATAAAAAAATAAAAGAAAATAAAAACCTAAGGTAGGTTTCTTTTCAATAAAAAAAATCTACATTTCAAACTAAGTGATTTATGCAGATTAATACAAATAAAAAACATTCTGTGCTGTTTACTTGGCAAGAATATTTTGTGTGAAACTAATCACAAGTAATAACCAATGGAAGGTTTGTTGTTGTTACTGAAAATGTAAAAAATTATCATAGTGCAGTCTGGGTCTGTTCATGTAGGTCTAAAATGTACACTAGGGGTGTCAGGGTGACTCAGTCATTTGAGCATCTGACTCTTGATTTTGGCTCAGGTCATGATCTCATGGTTTGTGGGGTCAAGCCCATGTCAGGGATTCTCTTCCTCTCTCAATGCACCTTCCCTGCTCGCTCGCTCTCGCTCTCGCGCTCTCTCTCTGTCTCTGTCTCTGTCTCTGTCTCTTTGTCAAATAAATAAACTTAAAAAAAAACTTGTAGAGTCAGTGCTGCGTATTCACATTGACTTCGTTACTTGAATATTTTCATGTGCTTTAGTTTCTAATGATGCTGAGGAATTTGGATAAATTATTTTCTCCTGATACGTGGGCACTATTACCTGGGGATTGTGAAATACCTGCAGTAAAGCATTGTTGAATGAGATTTAATACATACTTTGGCCTTCATCATTTAAGGCACAACTGTTTTTAGTAGTGTTGAAGGTGAGCAGGAATAAAGACAATTTAAAAATTAAGTCTTGTTATAACATAACTTAGGGTTCATTTGGAATGTAAGCAAGTCTAATATGGAGACTTACATCAATCCGCAATGGAGTTATTCTTTCCAGACAGGTCTTAGATCTGAGATACTATCCAATTTTCCAAGCTTGGGCCAGCTTATTCTTTCCTTCCTCTTCCTTCTTGATCATTTTTCCTACATAGAATTCTGTTGTGTGTTTTTTGTTTTGTTTTGTTTTTTTTCCTTTTGCCTTGATAACCACTTCTCTGTTTTTTGCTAGCCCATTTTCCAGCCTCATAGATATAGTCATACCTCAAGATTTGTCCATTTCTTCCCCTTTTACCTTAGACATTTATCCACTTCCATGGATCGTCTTTTGTGTAGGCCACCTTCATTCACACATTATTATCAGTCCACCTAGGTGCTGCCAGGGCACTAAAAACCTGGGGTGGTTATCTTAACAAAATGAAACCTTCTACATTCTTTGGTCAAGTCAGGGTACTAAGCTATCGGTTAATTTAAATTTTTGTAAATACCTTCTAACCTATTCAAAACTTCAGACATTTTTTCTATCCCTTAATGTCTTGACTTTTCAAGTGTCCTTTTGTTTCCATTTTCATTGTACTTCAAGCCTCTTTTGCCTTATTCCTGATCTCCAAGTTTCAGTTTGGTCTGCCTATCATCTTGCTAATCATGTCACGTCCTTGCTAAGAATCTTGACTTTTTATTTTTTGCGTCTGTAATAAAGTTTGGAGGCAAAATTCCTTACAGGTACTGCAGAATCTGTAGCCGTATTTCCTATTATTTCTTTGTGAGTTCAAAATTATCAATATGGTTCTCTATCAGTCCCTGAACAGATGTTGGTTCTTCCTGCCTTTGTTCTTGTGTTCTTCTTTGTTTAGAGTTATAAAGTTCTGCTCTTCCCTCACCGGACCCCAGTTTTGTCTTTTCAAATGCTCCTCATTCCAAGACCTAGCACAGTCCTTTTTCAACCCCCTTAGTGCTGTGAACAATCGAGAGTTAAAACATTTGATTCTGTTAATTTTACACTAGCTGTATGACCTTCAGCAAATCATGTACCTCCATTGAATTGACTCGTGTATTATTTGATATCATTTCTATGACACTTATAGTATTCTGTGTTCTGTTACATGTTCATATCTAACTTGACTTACAACTTTGATTGCTCTTTGGGGACTGGATCAAATTTCTGTGCCCATAACGCAGTGTGTTATGCATAGTTGAAGGTCATTCCGCTTTTATGGAGGGAGAAGACTAAATTTTAATTTACAAAATGAGATGTTATTGTTTGGTGAGAATAGATTGGATGAGTGACTATCAAGTTTGCGTACTCTTAAGTAGAGTAGGCTCTAAGTAACAGAAGTAAGATTTTCTGGGCATTTGAGTAACTTAGTTGCCAGGTAAAATGTGTTACCTGGTCTCAGTATTACTTCTGATAAAAGAAAAAATCCAGTCTCATGAATGATCTATACGAGTGCTTCTTAAATATTAACATAGATTCAGATTACCTGGGAATCTTCTTAAACTGAAGATTCTGATTCATCAGGTCCTGAATGGCCCTGAGATGTTGCATTCTAATAAGCTCCCAGGTGAGGCCATCAGTATTAGTTACAGAACACCTGGCTAGTGTTACTTCTTTTCTCTTAGGAAATAGGGCCATTGGCTCAGACTGCAGGGGCATTTAGATTGCGGTTGTGGGAAAGAATCTGTAAATGATGTGTTACAGAGAGAATAGATCCTTTGCTGTGTTTCTGTGTCTGTATAATTTATATGAGTACGGATGTATTTTCTCCTGTCTTCATTTTCAGAGGAGAGAAATGACTGGATCAGCATACTGTTAAATGCACTGAAATCACAGTCCCCTGCCTTGCAGTCTCAAGCAGCTGCTGCACCTGAGAAATGTGGATATCTTGAATTGAGAGGGTATAAAGCCAAAATTTTTACTGTGTTAAGTGGAAACAGCGTGTGGCTTTGCAAAAATGAACAGGTGAGGAGCTATGTTACAACTATTGTAATTTGCGGTTCCTTGATTACATTAACAACTATGCTTCATTAGACTTATTAGAGTTTTTACTTTATAGCGTCTTGCTTTTGCCTTGAGTACTGCACTAAATGTAACAAAGAAAGTGTTATTTTGTTGAATTTACTCAGTTCCTCCAGTGGCAGGAACGTAATCTACATCAAATTTGAGGCTAGGCATCATCTTTTTAAGAGACTGACAAAGTCATTGAAAATAATTTTTGAAGAGTATTCCTTACCTGAAGTAATGTTATAAAACTACGTGAGATAATAATTAATTAAGAACCAATTAACCATTCAGCTGTTGATGAAATAGGCTCAGTTCTGCACCTGTTGTTTCTTTTATGCTAGAAAATTTTAAGAGTAGGCACAGGTGATATATTTTCTTGAGTTTCCAGCATTTTTATTTATTTTTTTGAGCAGATATGTTGCTTGCAGAGGAGATAATTTACTGTAGGCAAATGGTTCATATATGCACATACATACATACACACACATGCCACATATAAAATAGGCTTGAGTCGTTGACTTACTGAGTTTAGGTAATATAGAAGGACTTAATAGAGAAGTTAACTGTTTTGAGGAGACTGATGTTATAGTTCTAACAAATTCGGTTAACTTTGATTCGGTAGACTTCCCTTTCTCTGACATACCTGGTGTTCAATATGTATAGGAAAATACTCCTTTTGTGGAATGAGTTCTTAATCTTTTAGCCCAAAATATATTAGCTTAGTAATTTGTGGAATTACACAGTGTGCTTTGTATATCTGATCTAAGACGAACTCATTTTGTGATACATCATAATGGGTTATGAAAGCTGGGATATAAATGTTGTTTTCATAACAAAAAATAGAGATAGAAACTCAAAACAAATGGTAGTTTTAAGAAATTAACTATAGATCTTTAAGGCATCTTCTGAACTTCAGCACGGTCTTATTCATTATATGTTTTGGATAAGATTTCTTAGCCAGTTAACTGTGGAAGGCATCATTGAGCACTGTTGGCGTATTAATAACTTGGATAGTTAGCATCTTCCTCAAGAATAGTGATGTACAGCTTATAATGTGTATGAACTTAATATGAACATTTTCTGTCTGTGAAGATGATTAAAACTTTTCTCATTGGAATCAAGTTTAAAAATGCATAATTTGCATTTATTGGTATGGAAGTTCCTCTGCCAGATTAATTGAGGTATTCATTTTTTACTTGCACAGAGTTGATGGACTTCAGATATTAGTTTCATCACTTCCCATTAGCTAGATTGTGTGGGTATATGTTATTCTCCTAAAGTAGATGTTTTTTGAAAGTTTTATTAACTTTCTCTATTAGAAAGAAGTTGTATGAAATTATTGCTTTAATATTAGCAATTGAGCATAAAAAACACAATAATGACTGGCCTCTGGTGAGTACCAGTGATTGTGCTAATTAATTTATAAACATTTCCTTTTAATCTTGCCTACAAATATAGGAGGAAGATATTCTCTTCCGTGTTTTATAGATGAGGAAAATGAGGATTGAGTAAGGATTGCAGATCTTCATGCATAACAAAACCAGAACTGTATGACTCTAAGTCTAGCGTCTTAGCCATTATACCAAACTTTTTTAAAGTGTATGTAGAAAAGACCATTTCTGGCCTATGACCTTTTAGAAATAGACTAAGCTTTTTTCTTTGAAAAACTTAGTTGCTTAGAAGGTTCAGAGTGTGCATTCAGTACACATTCTACCAGGTGAGGTAGTCTGCAAGGCGTGCACTTGCTGAGGACACATGTCCTGTCTTCCAGGAGGAAAAGTTAGACAGTACTAGCGTTTTTGATGGATAGGGAGCCCAGTGCTTTATTAGTCTCATGCAGAAGTTACAGAGAAGTACAAAAAAGGCATCTAATGAAGTCTCAAGATTAGAAACACTTCCACGTACGCAAGTAATGAGTATATTCTTAAAAATGAAAGCATTAATGCTGGACCCCCTCCTCATCTTTTGAGACATACACCTATTTTCAGTTATGTATATTTCAGTTCCTTTTCTATGCATTAACGTGTCTTTATATGTACCTTTAAAAAGTGCATACTGTTGCTTGTGTATATGTTATTTTTAAAAAGTTGCATCATGATGTATAGAGCTGGGTATTAAGGGACCTGATCTTGAGTCAAGTCTTAAAGAACTAAGTGGCTCAAGACTGGATGGACAAATCAAGGAAGGCCTTCTATGTTTAGGCCCTCACTTACCATTCCAATTTTATCTGCGTTTACATCCTGGTGTATCCTTTTCTCTCTTGGAGAAAGTTGCCCATTGGTTTTTTCACATAGTTGAATAGATTGTGTGAAGAACTTGGGTGATGTGCTAAATGGGGAGGCTTTCTCCTGAATGCAGAGGGCTTTACTAAAGCTTGCATTTAGGAAAAGTACTAAAAGTTAATTGTTTCAATGCACCTTCTGAAAGTTTTAAGTATACAACACAGTAAGTAATCTTGTTTTTTTTTTTAATATGGAAAAAAAATCTACTTATAAAAATGTACAAGTGTTACACATGAACCTAATATATGTCAATTTTAATTCTATATTAAAAATAAAAAAAATAGGGGCGCCTGGGTGGCTCAGTCGGTTGAGCGTCCGACTTCGGCTCAGGTCATGATCTCACGGTCTGTGGGTTCGAGCCCTGCGTCGGGCTCTGAGCCGAGGCTCAGAGCCTGTGTTCAGAGCCTGGAGCCTGCTTCGGATTCTGTGTCTCCCTCTCTCTCTGACCCTCCCCCATTCATGCTCTGCCTCTCTCTGTCTCAAAAATAAACAAACATTAAAAAAAATTTTTAAAAAATAAAAAGTAAGACGTGTTAGCTTTGAACTTATGTATCTAAATCTGCATTGGATCTAATTCGATTACATGCATCAAAGCTAAATTATTTTCATTTTTAAACTTTTAAAATAGTGAATTTATTGCCCACATAACTTACAGTATGAATGGAATAAAAAAAAAAGGAAAATTGACCTACACTACCCTAACATATGAACTATTTTTATTTTTCTTGCCTCTATTTATACATAGTTACCATAATTTACTCAGGAGGCCATTCCAGAGAGAGTAAACAGTGGATAGAGGTGGAAAGGTAGAATATGTTGAAGAATTATTTAAAAGGAAGCTGAAACGTTCATTTAGAGCAAAGGAGATAGAGTAGCAGTTCTGGGTTTTCATTCTTTCTCTGCTACTAATTGGTTCAGATAATTAAGTTAATGTCTTTATGTTTAAATGGTGTCATGTAAAGAAGAGAGATGGCTTGCTGTCTCTAAGGCCATTATTTAAGTTGAGTGTTAAAATTCCAGCTATCTGGTCTCATTCCAGACTGTAGAGTTAGAATTTATGGGGATGGAATGTTGGAATCCACAGTATAAGGCATCCCATGTGGTTCAGTGACATGTGATCCAAAAACTACACACAGTGAAACACTTTTCTGAGGTTTTTTTTTTTTTCCTTTAAAAAGTTATAAGCATCTAGGTAAAGAGAACAAGATATTTTTAGAATTGGAAAATGTGTAAAAACAGCTTGCAACCAACATTGGGTACTTCATCATCCTTCAACTTGGTATTGTTGTACTTCTTTTTGTTACTAACTTTAATTTGGAAGTATATCTCTTTTCTCATTGAACATTTTGTTTTTGTTTTTGTTTTTTTTGTTTGTTTTGTTTTTAAATTTTTTGTGACATTTGTTTATTTTTGAGACAGAGAGAGACAGAGCATGAACGGGGGAGGGGCAGAGAGAGAGGGAGACACAGAATTGGAAGCAGGCTCCAGGCTCTGAGCCATCAGCCCAGAGCCTGACGTGGGGCTCGAACTCACAGACTGCGAGATCGTGACCTGAGCTGAAGTCGGACGCTCAACCGACTGAGCCACCCAGGCGCCCCTCTCATTGAACATTTTGAAATGTGCCAACATTTAAGTGGAATGTTAAGATAATCAGTATTAGTGGTAATGAATTTTGAAAATTTGAAAAACTGTTATTGTGCATAGTTTTGAACTGTAGGCACTGGTATTTATTTTTGCTAAAATCAAAATTTTAAATGAAATTACAATTTTTATCTTATGAATCCTACAATATCATTTAATTGCTTTTTCTTAACGTAGACTTTTATTGCCAGAGTATGATCTAGTGGAGTAAACTCCATTTGCAAAGTCAGCATAAAGGGACAGTGTTTGGAAAACAGTTTGAAATTGTTATTTCCCGTAAGTTCCTTGAACTCTGTCTGGAAACGTATTCTCATTTTGTGGATTATTTTAAACCCTTTCCAGAGCTTTCTCTCTGCTTCCAAAGCGTATCCTTAAGAGTCCATGTCAAACATCCCTACAAATATATTTTCAGTAATTCTTTCGCTTTTTCTTAATCTGTGGAATCAGTACCTTAAATTTTCTAAGTTAAAGTAGCTATTAGAACAGGCTATCATAATTATTGCCTTTTTTAAGAGACGTGGTGTGATGGTGGCAAGGGTCCATCCCCTCATGGACCCTTCACTGGCATGTCTCAACTCCATGGAATTAACATGGACTTTTCATTTTCCCGGTTGCTCCCTTCAGAGGTTCATTATTTTCTGTTACCTCTGTCTCTCCCTTTCATTCATTAGCAGATTGTAGGAGCTGGAACTTGCAGTAGCTCTGGACTGAGTAGGAGAAATGCCTTAGGGGATCTT
Organism: Prionailurus viverrinus; assembly: GCF_022837055.1. Taxonomy (NCBI): domain Eukaryota; kingdom Metazoa; phylum Chordata; class Mammalia; order Carnivora; family Felidae; genus Prionailurus; species Prionailurus viverrinus. The sequence continues at coordinate 176,222,543 of NC_062564.1, forward strand.
ATTTCTGAGACAACCCCCTACCCCCTTCCCCCCGCCAGGTTGTAAAAAGTAGAAAAGAACTATGAAGAGATATGTAAAAACATTTGTTAGAGAGGAGTTTGGCAAAGTAGAAGCAGACACAAATTCTCTACCTAATTACTCAGTTGCAAAACACTGTGGCGCTGTTATCACATAAATTACATGTCATTTCTTTATTTAACATCATCTCACAAACGCAGTGTTTAATTTTTACAAATATTCTCTTCCTTGTCTCTGCTTATGTTTTACATGCCTGCAATGTATTATAATTATGATAATTTTTTTGCAGTGTTACTTCAACTTTGTATAAAATGAGTTGGGTGTTTCAGATTGTGTAGGTTATACCACACTTCCCCGTGTTTCTATATTCATCCATTTTACAAAATGGGTTTTTATTGGACACCTCATTTCTGGGTGCCACTCTAGGCTCTAGGGGTACAGTAGGAAACCAGAAGATGCTTACTGTTTAGGATCTGACCTTCCAGTGTGGGTAGCACACACACAGTGGTAAAAAAATAAATGAGATTTCTGGTAGCTTTCTGTATGTAGCCTTTTCTTTTTTATGACCTTTTTCTAAAGAATTGTTCGCATTTAAAATGCTATTAGCTGCATGAATTAGGTAACAGTTTCATTTTAACCTTAAACATGTTATAATTTTTATATTCTCAAATTAATTGTGTGATTGTTTATTCACTGCTGTGTCTTCAGGAGTTTCAGGCCAGGAGCTGATACCCAGTAAACATTTTGCAGAATAAGCTTGTTGAATTTGTGGTTCTTTACAGCTGTTTTCTTGACTCCAGAGCTTATCATTCTTCTTAAATTTTGTTTTTAAGTTATTTTCTGTGAATTGTCTCTTGATTTTCTTTCTCCATTTTTTTAATTGGGATTTTTTTTGTCTTTTCTGATAATTTATTTAAGCTCTTCGTATGAAAAATACATTAATCATCATGTCATTTTCTGTAACCACTTTTCTGAGCTATGGCTTACCTTACATTCTTTTTTATTGTGTAGGAATTTTGTTTATATAATTAAACTGCTTTTTATTTCAAAGCTGATAGAGTTTTCTGTATTCTGGAATATATTTTTTGAATTTATCTTGAAATGATGTGGACATAGTATGTAGGCCAGTATTTAAAATTTTAAATGAGATAATAAAATATGAACATACACTGAAGCATATGTAGAGTTATATACACGGTATTGCTGTTTGAATGAAATTTCCGCAAATGGATGTAAGGCAAATTTAAGATAGTTGGTTTTGGTTTCCATTTATCAGGTTGTCCTGACAGCCAGTTCCATATAAATACATACATATATATATACATATATATATATATATATATATATATATATATGTATATATATATGTTTTGTGTGTGTGATGAGTTTTTTTGAGCATCATGTCAGTATTAGTGAGTTCATTACAACCAGATGTCTTGCTTGGTGAGTTTGTGTATCCATTTAATGATAATTGTGGCATTGAGGTTCTAACTATATAAATTCACTTGATTAAACATTCTCAAATCAGGGTATAACAAGAGACTCATTCCCCCTCGTCCCCCTACATAATGTTCCCGGTGTCTGGCACGGGAATGAAACTCTAATAGAATTTAAATCGACCTCATAGGGCTGTGGGTTGAGTGGCACAGAAAGAAGCAGCAGGGTGTAGGTGGTGGCCTCAAATTCTCTGGGTTTTGTATCTGGCCAAACTCTGCATCTGGTGTTTCCCCGGAAATTTGGTGCCAGTGTCATACAATGCCACATCTGTTTTCAACAAATGTTTAAGCACCAAGTTCTTAAATTTCTGGCATGGAAACCTGGCATCCAGTATCTCCAAATATAGGTTTGAGGTTTCAGCAAGTTTGGGGTTAACAAACCCTTCTTTAACTTTTCTGTTTAGGAATCAAACTGGTAGTTTGCTCTTTCACTGTGTAGTTTTAAAATGTAGTTTTAACCACATTTGTGCTACAGATTCACACATATAACCCAGTTCAGTATCTTGGTAACTTATTTACCATTAATTCTAATCTGAGTATATAGGATAGAATCATTAGTGTGAATACTTTGTCACTGTAAATAAATACTTTAATTGAAGACAAATTCTGTATTTAGAACTCACAGATTGTCTGGATGTATTAGACCCTAAATTTATATTTCACTCAGTTTTTATTATAATGCTGTATAAGGTAGATATTACTGTGTCCTTATAAATAAGGAAATTGGAGTGTAGGTAAATAACTCGGTAGTAGTCATATGGCCCATAAATGGCTTATCCAGGATTCTCCTCCAGGTCTGACTCCCAGTGGTCATGACCCACATGGCTCCTACATGGTCATGACCACCTTTGCAGGTATCCAGATCTGTTTTGCCAAACATGGCCATCATCATGGTAGTACTGGTGGTGGGATTCATGCTTTTTGAGATCCCACATTCTATGACCACAAATTAAACGTAAGATATTGTTTACTCCAGAATCTGTTTTTAGCCTTATGCTTTCTGTAGTAATATTTCCTTCTGAATTTTCATGCTCCTGTTTTTTTTTTCCATCCACTTTATAGCATTTTAAGTGTTAAAAGTGTGACTTATCCCTGACTTGTGCCTAATTTTCAACATGAGAATATGGCTGACAATTGTAGCTAATAGGTAATTTATTTTTTAACATCTGCCTTCCACCCAACCCTTAGCGTTTTTTTTAATGTTTATTTATTTTTGAGAGAGAGAGAGACAGACAGAGACAGAGACAGAGCACAAGCTGGGGAGGGTCAGAGAGTGAGAAGGAGACAGAATCTGAAGCAGGCTCCAGGCTCTGAGCTTCAGTACAGAGCCCGATGGGGGGCTTGAACTCATGAACTGTGAGACCGTGACCTGAGCCGAAGTTAGATGCTTAATCAACTGAGCCGCTCAGCCACTACCCCATTTTTAAAAATTTATATATGTTTGCTAGTAATTTGTGTATTTTACTGTAATTGACTTTTTCATAGGTAATATGGTCAGTTGGTTTCAAATTCAAGAGGTAGAAATATAATATAACAGTAGCTTACCAGACTGTGTAGCACTTACTCTGTGCCTGGGGTTCTTTTAAGCATTTTCAGCATATTGATTTTATCCTCACCATACTGATGAAGTGTAGTACTGCTACATTTTGCAAATGAGTGAACTGAAGCAGGAGAGGTATACATGATCAAGCTGGTCTAGGTTTTGTCATTTATTTCATCAAGGTTCACCTCCTTTGGAAAGTCTCATATGAACATAACTCTCTTTTCAGAGATTGGCTGGATTCAGTGTTTATAGTCATGCACTTGTTACAGTTCTTTCTCATTTCCTCCTTAGACTATAAGCTTCCAAAAGGTAGGTACCCTGTCTTATGCTCTTGTGCAGACTCAGGACTTAGCATGATTTCTGGCATTCACTGAGTACTTCCTCAATGCTGTTTTGCCAGGACGAATTTTCCCATTTTAAAAATGGCTATATCTGCTCTGCCTTTTTCACAGAATAATTTACAAGATCAAATGAGGGTTCATGGCTTTCAGTAAGCTTCAGAGCACTACACAAATAGATGTTAAACCAATTATGGAATGTACTGTATATGCTTAATGAAGTCTGATTCTTCAGACATTAATCTGAATCCTCTAGACATTAGCACAGGGGTGGTTACCCAGGACACCTAGGATCTTGAAAAACCAATGTGTCACTGTGTTCTGGTATTTTTAACCAGTAGTCATAATGATTTCAAATGATTTTTGTATAATCATTGCATTTTTTTTCCTCTTCTCTACGGAAGGCAGAGGGAACTGTTGATATCCTGATATTTACATATTGCAGACTTATGCTGTCTAGATTCTACAGCTGGTTCTGCTGTCTAATTCAGTTTTCTCAACATTGGCTGCATATGAGAATCATAGGGATGTAGTTTTGCTTTTTTCAACATTTATTTATTTTTGGGACAGAGAGAGACAGAGCATGAACGGGGGAGGGACAGAGAGAGAGGGAGACACAGAATCGGAAACAGGCTCCAGGCTCTGAGCCATCAGCCTAGAGCCCGACGCGGGGGCTCGAACTCACGGACCGCGAGCTCGTGACCTGGCTGAAGTCGGACGCTTAACCAACTGCACCACCCAGGCGCCCCTGTAGTTTTGCTTTTTAACTGAAGATTCTTAAGCTCTGCTTTCTAATTCAGTGGATCAGAATCTCAGGGTCATAGGGAGAGATCAACATGGGTAGTTTTGATGAGTGTTGAGGGATTAGATACGTTCTAAATATAGACTGAAAAAAGGGCTTATAGTTTACAAATATTTTTAATAAGAAAAACAGTTGTTTCATATTTAATAGCTCTCAAGAGCACTGACATTTATTTTGTTACTCTGCTGTACATTTTACAGTCCATTTGTGTCGGTGAGTTCAGTGGACACTCTAATTACTCAAAACCATATGGCCATGGCCAACAGCTGATAAATGGGTTACAATTTTTATCCAGCCTAAAAACCCATCTTTGCCTTGCTTGGGAGAAATTTGGGGTCTAGAGCTGACCTTCTCTTATTTTAACAGAAATTGCAGTTTTATGGATATAGACATTTCACACCTTGCTTGTAGAAATGAGGGGCCACCAATCCAAGCTGGAGCCTAGATGAGGCTCATCAGTTTCCATAAAACATGGTCAGTTTTGCCATCTGCTAGTCGGAAGGTTTGAGTATGTATCTCTGCCCTTAGTAACACACAGTACCTGCAAGCCAGGCCCTCATCAGAGAATATAACTTGGCATATCCAGCTCTTGTCAGTTCTTCATTATGGAGAATTGTTTGAAGGACATGCAGTCTGTTCTAGAGTCTATATATCAACTCCTATATCAAGTTGGGCCACCAGAAAGCTGTTTTAAAAATATCCTACCTTGCCTGAAAGATGGTAGCTACACTTGTGGTGAGCAGAACACAACTTACAGAGAGGTGGAATCACTGTGTGTGCGTGCCTGGAACTAATGTAACGTTGTACGTCCACTATACTTCAGTAATGAAAAAAATCTTACCTTGTTACCCATACTTTATTTCTTCATTTATAAAAGAGAATTTGAATTTTCAGTCACTTGCCTTGGGAGTTTCTTCAACAGTTACATTATCTAGCCGGAGAATTGGTATGGACAATTGAGAATTTTTTTTTTTTTTAATTATAAGTATAACCTTGAACCTATATGCTGAAACTTCTTAAAATAGAGCAGATTGGAAAAGTTGGATTCCCCTTGTCCATATAGATCACATTAGGTACTGATTTTTAAATGAGTTTACGAAGTGGAAGTATATTTTTGTAATTATTTTGCAACACTTAGCGTGTCTGTGCATCTTCTTTTATATCACTGATTCAATTTCTGACTTGTTTTTTTCTAATAGAATAAGCTGTTTGTACTTTAATCAGAAAAAAAAAATCAAGTTGATGGTATGTTTTATGAATGAGTCATTTCCTTATTCTAACTAAACACTTGCACATTTAAAAAAAAATGTAGGGGCGCCTGGGTGGCGCAGTCGGTTAAGCGTCCGACTTCAGCCAGGTCACAATCTCGCGGTCTGTGAGTTCGAGCCCCACGTCAGGCTCTGGGCTGATGGCTCAGAGCCTGGAGCCTGTTTCTGATTCTGTGTCTCCCTCTCTCTCTGCCCCTCCCCCGTTCATGCTCTGTCTCTCTCTGTCCCAAAAATAAATAAACGTTGAAAAAAAATTAAAAAAAAAATGTAGAGAGGCTTTTCTGCAATTGATGAATGAAAACTCTGGATACTTTTACAAGTGGGGGCAATTTGTTATAACATTATTTTATTTCCCTTATTTTATCAGTCAGGATTGCATTAGTATCAAATGGCAAAAACCCCAAGGATTGCCAAGATAGGGATTTGTTTGTTTTAACAAATCTCTTGGTATAGGCAGCAGAGAGCTGATGCCCCCAAGGAACAAGGTCTTCCTACTTTTTTCTCACCCTGGCGTCCTCAGGTACAGGAATTTGTCCTCAGGCTTTTCCTCTCAAGGATTCTAATGTTCTAAAATGGCTTCTGTGCTTCTAGATGTATTTTCAACGAAAGATGGAATGGTGTGGGGTAAAAGTGTTTCTTCTTCCAAGATTTGTCCCCCCAGCCCCACCTCAGGAATTGTTTATATTTTATTGACCCAAACTAAGACATATTACCCTCCTAGCTTGCAAGGAAGATGGGAAAATAGTATTTTTACTTTAACCTATACAGAGAAGGCCTGTGAGATGTATCTATATCTATATATCTATATCTATATATCTCATACATATATACATATATATCTCACAGATGCACAGACACACTGTTGCAAAATAATAGAAAAAAATACATCACAGGCCTTCTCTGTATAGGTTATATATACAGATGTATATATCTAATATTGAATATTAGATATATTAGATATATATATATATAAGATGTATATATTTTATATATAAGATATATATTTATATATATATACACACATAAATATATATATATATATATATATATATATTAGTTTTTCTTTAGTATGGCTATTTTTCCTAGTCAGGTTTAATTTAGGAATTCAGAGCACATTTAATCTGAACCTGTTCACATAGATAACTAATCTTTTGAGGTAGAGAATAATTATATTTTTAAAGTGTTGAGATAATGTGATAAGTCAAATTCCAAAACCCTATGATTTGATAATATTTCAAACTTTAATGCTTTTAGAGGGAAGACTTTGTAACCTTTTGCACAGTTTCTAGTTTTGGTGAGACAAAGTGAACACAGTAGCTGTAGGTATTGAACAGATGAGAGTTTTCATACCAAAATAGTATTAAAGGAGCTTAAGAATTTAATTGAAGGAGGAAGAAAATAATAAAATATTGGAAATGAGATAAAATTGTAAAATAAGTAATGCTTTTTTGTGAGAGTAGAGGAGAAAATGTGACAGAGCACAGGTAACATCGCATAGTAAAGCAAAGAAAGACCAATCAGGCAGCTTGAGTTTCAGTCCCTTTCTACCATGTCCAGCTAGCTGCACCCTACATGTGACATTAATCTCTTTGGGCCTTGGCTTCCCCTTCTTTTTTATAAATAGTAATTATACCAACCTCAGAGTGCCATTTGACTCCCCTAGTAGAAAATTGCTAGGCATGTGGTAAGGACTAGTTAACTCTTAGTTTCCTTTTCTGAAAGGATAAAGATGAAAAAGTGGCTAACTTGTGAAAGCAAGCATGTGTAGTTCAAGATCTGTGTCCTGGTCAGTTTAACGTTTTATGTGAAAGAAGCCCATCTTTGATCCGTAGCCCAACTATCCAGCTTAGAATGGCACTGGGTTATCATGTATTTAGAGTGCCTACTTAAAACCACTGTCATTCCATCTTTAATGATTTATTTAATTCCACATATATATGTGTAGTAAAATTTAGTAGGATTTATTGGATTTTAAGGAATATAGTGGTACTTTCCAAATCCATAATTTTGTTCGTTTATAATGTGTTAATGTTTTTCTCCCAACTAGGATTTTAGGAGTGGACTTGGTATTACCATAATTCCTATGAATGTTGCAAATGTAAAGCAAGTGGTCCGAACTGTAAAACAGTCTTTTGAAATAATCACTCCTTACAGGAGTTTTAGGTAAGTTATACTTAAACGTTTTTGTTTGTATTATCCCAAGAAAGCTTGGGTGATCTACTTTTACATGGCTAGTGGTGGTTTTATTCCTTATAGATCACTTAATAAAATCATGTTGGTTCTTTTCCATTATTGTCTAATTTGTTAGCCAGTATATAAAAACACCTTGTAAAAGTGACCTGAATTATCACACAACCTACAAAGATACTGATTTCATGAGATTTGAGTCTTTTCTGAATACCTTTTTTCTTAGTAGACTTGATAAGTATATTAATTTTTATCAACAATATATGAAAAATTCCTTCACATTTTGAAGGAATAAAGAAAGAATATTACATTGCTTTTAAGCTGTATTTTTATTTACCTTCTTTTAGCCTACTCAAATGCAATCCTCTTTTAAAATCAATCTCTGATTACAATTTGCTCCATAATGATTTCCTAAAAGGAACTCTTGCTTAAAATGATGGTGGTGGATCTCATAGCACTTATTGATCAAATACATATACATAATGTTTATTTTGAGAGAGAGTGCACGAGCGAGCGTGCATCGGGGAAAAGCAGAAGGAGGGAGGGAGAGACTCCCAAACAGGCTCCACACTCAGTGCAGAGCCCAAAATGGGGCTCAGTCCCATGAACACTTAGACCATTACCTGAGCTGAAATCAAGAGTCAGATGCTTAACTGAGCCACCGAGGCACCCCTTATTGATCAGATATTTTAACATTTCATTATATATTTGTTTTATGGTATTCCTGTAATTGCTTCATAAGACAAGAATAAAAAGTTCCTAATATGTTTTAATAATCTATAATGATTCCATAGCTTTAGTACACAGAAAAGGCATAAGTCAGTGTCTGTGAGCTCAACCACATTAATTCATTTGTCACAAATAATCAGCATATCACAGGGTAGTTTGCAGGTCAGAAGCAATTGTCAGAGGCTTTTGAAAGACTAGTGATTACTTAGCAACTTCAAAAATACTCCCATGTCGGGTACTCATTTTATCTGTCAGAATTTGTCTACTGGCTCAAATTTTGAGGAAAAAATAATCACCTAAAGAATAACAAACTTCATTTTCACATATGCAGATTCAAGCCTCAACTGAAAATGTAGACATTGCGTGAACTGTTTTTACTCATAGTACTTCTAGAAGACACAAAATATGTGGTGGGGTTTTTCCTCACACCAACCACTTCTCCAAATACTAAGTGGTTGTCCTACAATTCAGTACTGTTCTCACAGCAGCTACTAGGATTGAACATTAGACCCCACGCATTGAGGGCTCAATCCCACAGAGCTGCCCTCACTTCACACTCGTCACAAGAGATGGGCCCCTCCACTAAGCCACACTTCTTTCCATCTTGGCCATAATCTGGACTCCCATGACCCCTGCTGCGCCAGATTCAGTAATTTGCTAGGATGGCTCACAGAACTCAAGAGGCAGTGTAATTATTATTACTAGCTGCTTATAAACAGTGCACCTCAGGGACTTCCAAATGGGAGAGCTGCACAGGGTGGGGTACAGGGGGTTAGTATGGCAGAGCTTCCATCCTTCCTGGGCACACCACCCTCTCAGCACTTCACTGTGTTCACCAGCCCATCTGAACTCTGTTGTTCAGGGGTTATTATTGGGGTTTCATTCTGTAGGAATGATTGATTGAATCCTTCGTCTTTGGTGATTAACTTAATTGCGAGCACCTCTCTAAGTTGGTTTGAGCTGAAAGGTCCAAGTCCCTACTCACTTCTTGGTCTTGCCTTGGTCTTTCTCCTGACCAGCTCCCATCCTGAAGCTATTTACGCCTCCAACGACAAATGATCTCACAAGCCTACAAAAGGCACTTATGACTCAGGACATTCCAAGGATTTTAGAATCCTGTACCAGCAACTATTGGCTGTGACCAACCTCTATGTAATAAAGTAGAAACCACCTAAGAAGTTTATGAATATTACACTGATGATGGAAACAGAAAGTGCTTCAAAAAAATATCCATGTAGTCTACTGAGTTTCCTTATGGATTATTTGCACTGTGTTAGTAGTCTGTTGTTTTCATTATATTTCAAAACATTTTCATCTTCAGAACAGAAAATTTTAACGTGGAACATTTTGCAGGTCATTGACTGAGTTTGGAGCCCTGTAGCACGTTTTGTGGCATGTCGTAGGTACTCAGCAAATGTTTCTTAAAGTGAGCCTGTGTTTACTGTTTTGTCCTTTTACTCAGGTATCCAATAAACACTAAGAATTAGGATAAATCAGAACATGACTAAAAATGAGTTAGAATTCTGTTAGAATAGTAATCACTTAAAACTTTTTTGATTTCTCAGTTTCTTAAAGCCATCTGGATGTTCTTCTAATTAAAAAAGAAAATCTATTTTTAAGACTGAAAAAAAATCAAAATTTCTGGTGGGTGTTTTTGATAATTTAGTTTCAGACTATCATGGAACAGTTTCCTGGCAAAATAATCCAATAGTCCTGAAACACTGAAACTCTGCCAGTTTCTCATTGATTATTATATAACCACTGCTTAGGAACCATGGCCTCTTAAGTTAAGCTCTTGACCTAACAAGGTAATTTTTACATCCTGGTCAGAAAAATGTGCATGTTCATTTTGGTTTGAGATATGTAAACAGATTCATAAGCAATGTGGGATGTTAAAGGAAAAAAAGTAGATTTTTAAATTAGATGATTTTTAACAGAAAAGACTATTCAGCTGCCTGGAAGGCATATTTTTCAGCTGCTGTTTAATTTGTGAGTGAAATGAATATGCAAACTGAACATACTGCTTAATTGGCCTTTACAAGGGAGATCGATAATGCAGAAACATTAATTGTTGCAGCTTTACAGCCGAGTCTGAAAAAGAGAAACAAGAGTGGATTGAAGCTGTGCAGCAATCGATAGCAGAAACTCTCTCTGATTATGAAGTAGCTGAGAAGATTTGGTTCAATGAGTCCAACAGGAGCTGTGCAGATTGCAAAGCCCCGGATCCTGACTGGGCATCCATCAATCTCTGTGTTGTCATCTGTAAGAAGTGTGCAGGTAATTAGTGATAAGTTATGCTCATCACTGTTGGGTGGCAGATTGGCACCGAATGCTCTTTATTGTCCTATGTAATGTGTTTCAGCTAACAGTTGTGGAAAAAGAAAAACAGAGAAAGCTTATTACATTTAAATTAAATTTAGAAATATCTTCTCATTCCAAACTTCTCTTATGCATGACTTAGATGTAGAAATTGATTTTTAAGCATGTAATCATTTTGTGCGCCTACTGGACCATGTGTGGAATGTATAAAGACAGTGTTGACATTTTTAGATTTTAAGGTGAGTGTGTTTCAGAATGTACCCTGAAGACACGTGCATCTTTGTGTGATTTGCCCATCTTTCCCTCAGTTATATTTTTTAGGATGTATATTTCACATCAAGGTCATTCTGAGCTCTAAACTTGGTATACCACATCTGGTGTCTCTTTTAATGAGAGTTTTTATATAGAAGCATTTCCAAAGAGTATTGAGGTTTATGAGAGGAAATGGTACTATGACTGGTTATCCTATTGTGACATTATAACTTACAGACAGTCTGAGAGCTCAGTGTATTTGGGGGTTCACAGTTGTGAACACCTAACACATAGCTTAGGTGTGTGGTCATATAGGTCTTGGAAAAGTCAGCCACATCCTAAACTTTACTTTCCAGCTCTAACAGGTACTGTGCTGGTCCTGGGAATTCAAAAGATGTGTGAGAGTTGTTATGTTCTCCACAGATCTATAAATAGTAATTTCAGTAGAGTATGATAAGGGCACGATCAGAGTTGAGTACAGGTTTCAGTGAAAGAAAATGTAGGAAGAGTGCTACCTTAGCTCAAGCAAAGACTGGGACAGTTGCTGCAAGCCCTTAGTACTTTTTGAGAGCTCTGTGCTTCCACATTTCTTAGCACACTAAGATTTTGTCAGGATGTAATTAACATCAATAGCAATAAGAATAAGCATCAGCTATCCCCCCTCTACTTTGTATTTTTTCCCCAACCTTTTTTGTTCTCTAGGCTCATTGGAAGAGAGCTTCTGTCTTGTTCAAGGATATTCTTTCTACTTATGTCCGCTGCTTCTTCTCTCCTTAGGATCCTCACCTCATCACTTATTCCCTCTCTGTAATGATGCAACCATGGTTTCTTTTGTTTCGGCATATAGAGTTAGGCAAGTCTGTCCTGTTGACGCTGGCTTCCGGAAAACATTCCATTCCTTTGTATTATTTTCTGTCTCATTTCCCCTTCATAGACAGGGTAACTTTCAAGAGTAGAATTCTGCACAGATTTTCTTCATTTCTTTCACTTCCTGCTTTTTATTCATCCTGTAATCAGTTTTCTTTTCTCTGTAGTCCAGTAAAAATATTCTCACCATGTTTATTAATGCATTTTCTCTCTCAGTTTGTATGTGGTAAGTTCCTCTATTTATTGTCACCTTGGCAGTGTTAGACACTGCAGTATTTGACCACTGTCTCTCTGACTTTCCCTCCTCCCTTAACTTCCAAAATACCATCTTCTCTTAGTGTGTTCTTAATTCTCTGGTTATCCTTTTTTCACGTTACTTTTCCTTTGCCTGCTCCAAAGATAAAGGTGTTCCTTTCAGTTACATCTTCAATTGCCTTTCACTCTGATGTTCCTGAAGATGTTATTTATCATTTAAATTCAGCACTCACTCGTAAGTGGGCGATTCTCACTCTGTTGAACACCATACCCTTAGGTCTATCTACTGGAGTCTCTTCTTGGATTTGCTCAGGATAGCTCAAAAACAGCACATTAAAAATGGATCTCTTAGGGCACGTGGATGGCCCAGTCATGATCTCACTCTCAGCGCGGAGCCTGCTTCGGATCCTCTGTCTCCCTCTAGCTCTGCCCCTCCCTCGCTCATGCTCGCTCTCTCTCAAAAATAAATAAATAAACATTTAAAAAAATGGAACTGTCATTGCTTCCCAACTCATTACATAATACTGAGCATGCTCATATATTCCACATCTTGGTCAGAGGCAATACTGTCTACCCTGCAGTCAGCCTCCTGACCCTTCCCCTTTCCTTAAAGCCCACCAAGTTCCATCCATTTTTATCATTGAAGGATCTCTACATGTGTGCTCCCTTTTGTTTCTCCTCCTGCTGCCTCAACTCGGTTTGTGTCATTTCTTGCCTTCACTACTCCAGGGGTTCCTGCCAGTTCTTCTGCATGTTTTCTGAGCTTGACTTTTTTCTGTGTTACCTTTAGATCATCTTCATAAATGCAAACCTATGCATCTTTCTACCCTTGGGATTTTAGAAGCTTGTGCTCTGAGTAGTTTCCATTTTAACAAAAGGAGGAAAGGAACCTCTTCCCTAATGTAGAGAGAGGTGTGAGCTTTCATGCTCAGAGGCAAACAATCCTTAAGATAAAGACAGTGTCTTGAATACCTTTGTTCCTTCTCAGACTAGAAAGCATCTGACACATTCTTAGGTGCCCAGTAATGATGATTTATACAGGATAATTGAGTCGATGAGAGTAGAATGCTGAGTTCTTATTCTCTATCAGGCATAAGTATAGAATAAAGAATCCATTGAAGATTTTTAGACATATGTTTATTAGAGTTGTAATATGTAATATACAAAAAGTACTAAGGGCTTGCAGCAACTGTCTCAGTCTTTGCTTGAGCTAAGGTAGTGCTCTTCCTCCATATTCTCTCAATGAAACCTGTACTCAACTCTGGTCTTGCCCTTATACTCTACTGTAATTACTATTTATAGGTCTGTGGAGAACATATCAACTCTTATACATCTTTTGAATTCCCAGGACCAGAACAGTACCTGGTAGAGGTGGAAAGTAAAGTTTAGGATGTTTTCTCCAAGACCTTTATGACCACACACCTAGTTGTTGTTGTTGTTGTTGTTTTTAGGATATCTGTGTTCACATACAAGTGATTTAAACACACCTGTCATAAAAGGTTTTGGTAACCTGTAATTGATAGTGAATTGCCACGTCATAAACATGCACACATATTTAGGTGTACAGATATATACGTAGTTTTAAAACTGTAGTTTTATACCACCACAAGGTAGTGATAAAGATGATTACTTTTATCCTTATCGTGGTTGGGATTTCTGTATAATTATCACCACTACTCTTAATGCTGTTGGCATGAAAGAAAGTAGGTATTGGTGTGTTTTCAGTTGAAAGGATATATACATATACACATATGTGTACACATAGACATTTTGAAAAAAAATAAAATACATTTACATACAAATTAAAATAGAAGTACAATTGTGTTTTGACTTCAGGACAACATAGATCTTTAGGACCAAAAGATTCCAAGGTTAGAAGTCTGAAAATGGATGCCAGCATTTGGAGCAATGAACTCATTGAGGTAAGTCTGACTTAACTGTGGTGGTAGTTAGCAGGGGTCCGGTAGTATCTAGCAGTGGAGTGGCATGAGTTACTTTAGGAGCTCTGCGAGAATGTTCTCACCACACTGTAAAAATGGCTTATAGTCTGATAGTGGTAGCTTTTGACTCCGACTTTTAGAATGCTTCTTAAATGAGATAGTTACTTTAAAAATAAAAAGTACAAGGAATCTAATAGTAACACCTACTTTTAAAGGCTTGACAGCTTTTTTATTTCTAAGCCAAAATTTTCTTTCTTTCTTTTTAACCCAGCATGGATAAAATATTAGAAAAGTGAATGAAAACATTTGGCAGAATTTTCTTTTCTTTCTCTTGGCCATGCTCTGTCATTAACTGCGCTCATCTGACTTTCTGTCTCCCATTTCCATTTTCTTCCTGGATTTTAGCACCACTCTCGACCACATTAACCCACCTACTCAGCCATTTTAAATGAATCTGTCTCTATGTGAGCTTCAAAAAATAATAATGCTTTTGCTGCAATTTGGTTGCTTGCAATTTCTTTCCTAGCTAATCTTGTACTGTTATTAAAAGCAATGAGGCTGTATTTAAAATAGAAATAATATCTGCTTTCACATTCCATCTTCCTGAAAGATTTGGGTTTTTCATGTGTTTTTGCATATTTTATACTAAGTTGTGTTTTAATTTGTGAGTCAGGTTTTTACAGATTCAAATACATTTTATGAACTGATACTGTTTTATAACTTTTTAACAATTCAGCTCTTTATTGTCATTGGAAACAAAAGAGCAAATGACTTTTGGGCTGGTAATCTTCAAAAAGATGAAGAATTACACATGGACTCACCCGTAGAAAAGAGAAAAACCTTTATCACTCAGAAGTACAAAGAAGGAAGATTCAGGAAGACTCTACTAGCTTCTCTCACCAAAGAAGAATTAAATAAGGTATCAACAATATTTAACAATAGATGTAGATCTTGATGTCTTTAAAAAACGTGTCAAAGGGGCACTTGGGTGGCTCAGTCGGTTAAGCGTCCAACTTTGGCTCAGGTCATGATCTCACGGCTCATGAGTTCGAGACCTGTGTTGGCCTCTGTGCTCACAGCTCAGACCCTGGAGCCTGCTTCAGAATCTGTGTCTCCCTCTCTCTGCCCCTCCACGACTTGTGCTCGCTCCCTTGCTCGCTTGCTCTCTCTCTTTCTCAGAAATAAACATTAAAAAAAATTTAAAAATATGTGTCAAGGATTTTGAAGAGTTTTAAAACGTTCTTTACTGTCTGATAAAAGTATTGCTTAATGTAATTTTATTTCCATTTGTGAGATTGTACTATTTATTGATTTTACCATTATTTTACTTAAGAATTCATTATGAATAGTAGATAAATTCTTTGTTCATCACTTGAGTTTTTAGCTAACTTAGGTCCATTATTCTTTTTATCCCCATACTTATTTATTTATTTTTGAGAGGGAGAACTCATGTATGAATGCACACAAACAAGCAGGGGTGGGGTAGAGATACAGGGAGAGAGAGAGAGAATCTCAAGCAGGCTCTTACACTGACCACGCAGAATCTGATGCAGGGCTTGATCCCTGGAACCATGAGGTCATGACCTGAGCCAAAATCAAGAATCAGATGCTTAACTGACTGAGCCACCCTGGCATCATCAAACCTAGTCCATTATTCGTAAAACTGTGACAACTTCCCTTATTTTAGGGACAGGACACTAAACAGAACTTCAGCTCATATACTGCTGACATTGTGTCACCAAAATCTACATCATTTACTCAGTGTATTGTTAGAAGCAATGGTTTGCTTTGTGCTGTTGACCTGAAGTGTTATTTGCCTTTGGCTGAGTGATTCCAGATCTACTTGTGCCTGTTTTATGTTGCCCACTTGTTCTTTACCCTTTTGGCAAAGAAGTTGTTAAGCATCCTGCCTCCTTTCCTTTTTTAAATTGCTGCTTTGACTTTTTGTGTGTTAGGAGGCTTGTCTATGTAGAGATATTTAATACATGTGCTTTTTATATGCCTGTTGTTTTATTCTTAGAGAATACAGTCTTTCATGGTTATCAGTTTTCTGGTATGCTTTTAGTGGCAGTGTTTATGGATAAAAATGCTCAAATAAGTAGCATTATGCTAAACATCTTGGAAAATAAACACATAAAGGCCTTTTTCATACCTCTGTAGAAATTATAAGATTATAAAATTGATTTACATATCAGATTAGTTCCCCTAAAGTAAGTTTTTAGTCTTTGTACATCTTTGGTAATAACAGAGTGAGGCTATCAATTGATTTTAAGGCAGTGAATGACACACGAAAAATGAAGGATTGAATGGGCACCTGAGGTAGAGGAGAGTGAGGGAGATGGCAAGAGAGAGAGGGGCTTGGGAACTATTATTTATATAGGTTATTACTAAGACACAATTTTATTTTGGGTGGTAGTATCATTGGTGTTAATTGTATTATCAAAATAATTGACCAGACATGCATGGAATACTAACAGGGTATCATTAACGAAGGATTACGATTAATTCTGTGCACCAGAGGTCTGTAATAAATAAGCATATAAATAGTAAATTGTGGATATGAGGAAGTAATTGTGATAAAGTTACAGAACCAGGGCGTATCTTCATCCAATGGTTTCTTGCTTTCTGATGGTGATTGGTGTCTTTTTAGTGGGTATACTGATGTCCCCAAATAAAGTCCTCTCTGCTACACCACACAGTTCCATGAGTTCAGACGTTAGATAAATCTTACATTAATTACTAGCAATTGCCTTCTTCCTAAGAATATTATAGAGAAGTATACCCATTGGGATTTATTTCTACAATGGGGTTCTTAAAAATGGTACTCTTAATATCAGTAAATAATTTGTACAAAAAATTTATTGAATATATATATTTTTAATTGGGATATAATTTATCTACAACATTGTGTAAGTTTATTCAACCTATTGATTTGATACATTTGTACAGTTGCAATATGATTACCATTGTAGTTGTAGCTAACACCTCTCTTACATCACATAATTATCATTTCTTCTTTTTTTTGAGACCTTTTAAGATCTTTTAACAATCTTGAGGTAAATAATACAACATTATTGATTATAGTCACTGCATTGTACATTATATATCCAGAACTTATTTTCTAGTTGCAAGTTTATACCTTAAACAACATCTCCCCAACACCTCTTTCCCCCACCCCCACACCCTTTGGTAACCACAGTCTCTTTTTTTTCTTAAGTTTATTTTGAGACAGGGAGAGCAAGCTGCATGTGTGTGTGAGCTGAGGAGAGGCAGAGAAAGGGAGAGAGAATCCCAAGCAGGCTCCATGCTAACCGCATGGAGCCTGACTCGGGGCTTGAACTCACAAACCACAGATCATGATAAGCCAGAATCAAGAGTCGGATGCTTAACTGATTGAGCCATCCAGATGCCCCTTGGTAGCCACAATCTAATCTGTGTTCCTATGAGGTGGCTTTTTTAGATTCTACATTTAAATGATAAATAATACATATCTTTCTCCATCTGGCTAATCTCATTAAGCATAATGCCTTCAGCTTCCATCCATGTCCCAAATGGCAGGATTTCCTTCTTCCTCGTGACTGAATAATATTCCAGTGTGTGTGTGTGTGTGTGTGTGTGTGTGTGTGTGCGCGCAGTATGTGTATACTATGTTGTCTTTATTCATTCATCTGTTGATGGATACTTAGGTTGTTTCCATATATTGGCTATTGTGAATAATTCTTTAATAACAGATTGCAGATATCTTTTTTTTTTTTTTTTTTTGACCTTATAGAGCTGACGTTTTATTTATTTTTTTTTTTTTTTACATTTTTGTAATTCTTTTTTTTTTTTTTTTTTTTTATGAAATTTATTGACAAATTGGTTTCCATACAACACCCAGTGCTCATCCCAAAAGGTGCCCTCCTCAATACCCATCACCCACCCTCTCCTCCCTCCCACCCCCCATCAACCCTCAGTTTGTTCTCAGTTTTTAAGTCTCTTATGCTTTGGCTCTCTCCCATTCTAACCTCTTTTTTTTTTTTTTCCTTCCCCTCCCCCATGGGTTCCTGTGAAGTTTCTCAGGATCCACATAAGAGTGAAACCATATGGTATCTGTCTTTCTCTGTATGGCTTATTTCACTTAGCATCACACTCTCCAGTTCCATCCACGTTGCTACAAAAGGCCATATTTCATTTTTTCTCATTGCCACGTAATATTCCATTGTGTATATAAACCACAATTTCTTTATCCATTCATCAGTTGATGGACATTTAGGCTCTTTCCATAATTTGGCTATTGTTGAGAGTGCTGCTATGAACATTGGGGTACACGTGGCCCTATGCATCAGTGCTCCTGTATCCCTTGGATAAATTCCTAGCAGTGCTATTGCTGGGTCATAGGGTAGGTCTATTTTTAATTTTCTGAGGAACCTCCACACTGCTTTCCAGAGCGGCTGCACCAATTTGCATTCCCACCAACAGTGCAAGAGGGTTCCCGTTTCTCCACATCCTCTCCAGCATCTATAGTCTCCTGATTTGTTCATTTTGGCCACTCTGACTGGCGTGAGGTGATACCTGAGTGTGGTTTTGATTTGTATTTCCCTGATAAGGAGCGACGCTGAACATCTTTTCATGTGCCTGTTGGCCATCCGGATGTCTTCTTTAGAGAAGTGTCTATTCATGTTTTCTGCCCATTTCTTCACTGGGTTATTTGTTTTTTGGGTGTGGAGTTTGGTGAGCTCTTTATAGATTTTGGATACTAGCCCTTTGTCCGATATGTCATTTGCGAATATCTTTTCCCATTCCGTTGGTTGCCTTTTAGTTTTGTTGGTTGTTTCCTTGGCTGTGCAGAAGCTTTTTATCTTCATAAGGTCCCAGTAATTCACTTTTGCTTTTAATTCCCTTGCCTTTGGGGATGTGTCGAGTAAGAGATTGCTACGGCTGAGGTCAGAGAGGTCTTTTCCTGCTTTCTCCTCTAAGGTTTTGATGGTTTCCTGTCTCACATTTAGGTCCTTTATCCATTTTGAGTTTATTTTTGTGAATGGTGTGAGAAAGTGGTCTAGTTTCAACCTTCTGCATGTTGCTGTCCAGTTCTCCCAGCACCATTTGTTAAAGAGGCTGTCTTTTTTCCATTGGATGTTCTTTCCTGCTTTGTCAAAGATGAGTTGGCCATACATTTGTGGGTCTAGTTCTGGGGTTTCTATTCTATTCCATTGGTCTATGTGTCTGTTTTGGTGCCAATACCATGCTGTCTTGATGATGACAGCTTTGTAGTAGAGGCTAAAGTCTGGGATTGGGATGCCTCCTGCTTTGGTCTTCTTCTTCAAAATTCCTTTGGCTATTCGGGGCCTTTTGTGGTTCCATATGAATTTTAGGATTGCTTGTTCTAGTTTCGAGAAGAATGCTGGTGCAATTTTGATTGGGATTGCATTGAATGTGTAGATAGCTTTGGGTAGTATTGACATTTTGACAATATTTATTTTTCCAATCCATGAGCAGGGAATGTCTTTCCATTTCTTTAAATCTTCTTCAATTTCCTTCATAAGCTTTCTATAATTTTCAGCATACAGATCCTTTACATCTTTGGTTAGATTTATTCCTAGGTATTTTATGCTTCTTGGTGCAATTGTGAATGGGATCAGTTTCTTTATTTGTCTTTCTGTTGCTTCATTGTTAGTGTATAAGAATGCAACTGATTTCTGTACATTGATTTTGTATCCTGCAACTTTGCTGAATTCCTGTATCAGTTCTAGCAGACTTTTGGTGGAGTCTATCGGATTTTCCATGTATAATATCATGTCATCTGCAAAAAGCGAAAGCTTGACTTCATCTTTGCCAATTTTGATGCCTTTGATTTCCTTTTGTTGTCTGATTGCTGATGCTAGAACTTCCAGCACTATGTTAAACAGCAGCGGTGAGAGTGGGCATCCTTGTCGTGTTCCTGATCTCAGGGAAAAAGCTCTCAGTTTTTCCCCGTTGAGGATGATGTTAGCTGTGGGCTTTTCATAAATGGCTTTTATGATCTTTAAGTATGTTCCTTCTATCCCGACTTTCTCAAGGGTTTTTATTAAGAAAGGGTGCTGGATTTTGTCGAAGGCCTTTTCTGCATCGATTGACAGGATCATATGGTTCTTCTCTTTTTTTTTGTTAATGTGATGTATCACGTTGATTGATGCAGATATCTTTTTAATATTCTGTTTTTATTTCCTTTGGAGATATATATATATATATATATATATATATATATATATATATATATACATATACATACACACACACACACACACACACACACACACACACACACACATACCAGAAGTAAGGTTGCTGGATTATATGGCGTTTGTATTTTTAATTTTTTAAAGAACCTCTATACTGCTTTCTTTAGTGCCTGCACCAATTTACAGTTCCACCAATGGTGTATAATGGTTCTTTTTTCTTCTACGTCCTCAACATTTATCTCTCGTTCTCTTGATGACAGCCATTCTAATAGGTGTGAGATACATCTCATTGTGGTTTTGATTTGCATTGCCCTGATGATTAATAATGTTGAACATATTTGCATGTAACTGTTGACCATTTGGATGTCTTCTTTGGAAAAATGTGTATTCAGTTTCTCTGCTAATTTTTCAATTATGTGTTTTTGTTGTTGAGCTTGTGTGTTCTTTATATATTTTCGATACGTACTCCTTATCTGAGGTATGGTTTGCAAATACTCCTTCCCATTCTGTAGGTTGCCTTTTCATTGTGTTGATTTTTTTTTTCTGATGTAAAGCAGCTTCTTAGTTTGATGTAGTCCCACTTGTTGATTTTTTCTTTTGTTGCTTGTGCTTTTGGTGTCATCTCCAAAAAGTCACTGTCAAGACCAATTTCAAGGAGATTTTTCTTGTGTTGTCATGTAGGAGTTTTAAGGTATCAGGTCTTACGTTTAAGTCTTTAATCTTTTTGAGTGCATTTTTGTGAATGGTATAAGGTAGGGCTCCAGTTTCATTTTTTTCTGTATGTGGTTATCCAGTTTCCAGTACTATTTGTTGAAGAGACCATCTTTTTCCCATTGAGTGTTTGTGGTGGATATTTATTGCACGCTTAACAAGTTCTGAGTTCTTTTTTAGGTTCTGGGAATACAATTGTGGTAAAACGTAAATGTGTTTCTTTTATTCATAAGAGTGGTAGTGAGGTAAAAGAGACTGTCCATGAACAGCCAGAGTTCAGTAAATACACCATAGCAAATACAGTCTTCTGTGAAGGAAAACAGTGGGGGGATGAAAGAATAAGAGTAAAAATACACATGATTTAAATGAGAGGGCAAAGGCTATTGCAGAAGATGGGATGTTAGCTGGTATTTTTTCTAACACCCTCATTTTGCAGATGAGGTCAGCTAAGACCCAGGGAGGAGAAGGGATTGCCTAAGATCACCTAGCAAATAAGTACAAAGTCAGATACAATCCAGGCTGTTTGATTGGATACAAAGGAAATTATGTTGGTTGGTGAGACTATGGTAGGAAAGGTAAGTACATTTTTTAGTAGTTGGCCATCCAGGGCTGGAACTGTGAATGCATCCTGAGACCTCTTGGCTGTATACCCCAGAGCTGCAAATGGGGATGCTAAATGAGCAATTATTTGGAAGTTGCATTATAGAGGGTAAACTAACCAGTGATCTGTCCAGGTGTACCCTGTCAAGAAGGAGGTGAAATGGTGAGTCCTGGGCTAAAGAGTTAGATGGAATCAGGTGCTGAAATCACAGGGTTTGGAAGCCAGAAAAGTAAGGAAGCAGAAAGGGATGAGAAGAAGTGAAGGATAAGTGAAGGCATAAATGAAGGATAAGTGAAGGCAGCTTACTCAAGGTAACAACAAAAACAACACAGTTAGGTTCCAGCAGTTCCTATCCATTTGTACAATAATGTATAACGTAAGTATTTCATGTTGTTAATTATTACCTCCTGTTTGCTCTTCCTCCTCCCTACACATAACTCCACACAAAAGAAAAGATTCTGTGTTTGCTTTGCACTCATCTTTCAGATTCCCAAATCACAACAATGGTTTAAAAAATTATATAGGTCTTGATTAGGCTGAAAAATACATACATTCAGCATTCATATGACAAAAGATTTAACAGGTACTTGATTATTACATTTTAAATGTTTTGCAATTTCTGAGCACTAGCCATTATTATAGTACGTAAGCATAAAAAATGTCTTCCTAAGCAACTACAATGGATTGGAAGGTTTGGAACATCCCAGCAACAGAACAATGAATTAAAACTTGGAGGTCTTAGGTTGTAATTTACATTCATACAAAGGCCTTTTGAGCCTATTGCTTAATTCAGGGCATACTTATTGTTAGTTTTCCTGGTTAAAAAAGGAATACGAAGTTCATCTTATAAATGGTTTGGTAGGCTTACACTCATTTTAGTAGCTAGAATTGTGTTTTCTTCCCTTAATAGGTCTTTTTTTTTCTTTTAACGACCAGGCTCTGTGTGCTGCTGTAGTAAAACCAGATGTTTTGGAAACAATGGCTTTGCTCTTCAGTGGAGCCGATGTCATGTGTGCAACTGGAGACCCTGTGCATAGCACCCCCTATCTGCTGGCCAAGAAGGCGGGACAGAGCCTGCAGATGGAGTTTCTCTACCATAACAAATTCTCAGGTTAGTCCCTGTCCCTGCATTAGCCTGGTCTCTTCTCACGTATCCCTGAAATGACCGAAGCACAAATCTGTTTATTTCTCAAATAAGGAGAACCATCAGAATGAAGACAAGTGTGATTGTTAAAAAGATGGGGGATGTTGAGGACCATATTTGTTTCATTTCAAGGAAAATGTTTAGGAAGTAAATCTCGTATATTTCCTTAATCTTACAAATTAAAAATTAAAATAGTTAATGCCATGTAATTGTTGTCACCAAATTTAATTTTTCCATATGTGAATAATAAATATAACTGCTTATTTGCAAATTCTGTGCAAAGTAAAATATCTCTGTATATTTATTCTGTAGTGAATTTGAAGTAACTTTTCTTCTAGCTCAAGACTCACCTATACATAAGCAAAGGGAAATAAATTATGTACATTTTAGATTTCACATGTATAATTTCTGTAATTTTTCCAGATTTCCCTCAACATGACATTCACTCTGAAGGTGGATTAGGTCAAGAGCCTTCCCAATCCATGTTCCTCTGTGACTTTTTGTATCAGGCTTCTGCCGCTGCTTCTAAACTTTCTACAGAGAAAAAACTGCTTGAAGGTATCTTTTCTGCTGCTTTTAGATTTTGTTATCTGTAAAACTTTATTTCATTATCAAAACAATTATGTTTAAATTATGATTTTTTCCCCTTAAGATGTTATATTTGATCTTGCAATAGAGAAGTCTTTTTTTGAGGGTTTCTAAATGCTTCAAGGCACAGATAGTATTTCATGCTCAGCAGCAGGGATTTACCACTGGGTTGGAATGCTGTGTGAATTCTCAACAGAATTCACTGATGTCTACTTGAGGGCCAGCTAACTCTGTTTCAGGATTTAAGGGTTATTCCAAAGAAATGTGAAACTCAGCCCTTTTCCTTGGGGACAGACACCCTAACTGGTGAGATTAGGTAGATAAATCTCAACACATAGGCAGAACTGACAAGCTTTCAGTACCTATTCTATCGGCATACTAAGTGATATGAAGTAGTTCAGTTCTGATTATAAGTGTATGCATGTATAAGTAGAATCAAGCTTAAGCATGGTTTCAAAAAATGATTGGAAGTAATTTAATTTAACAACCTATTGTAGGTTTGGGGAATTATCAGAGCAGTCATGTGGGCATTTATCCATCTCTGCATCCAGCTCCTGTGTCAAGCATGTGCTAAGCATTAGGAATTACAAAAATGAAAAAGACACAGGTCTCATGCTCATTGTTGAATACATATGAACTAATTTGAGAAATGTAGGCAGAAAAATGTAATGAGATCTGTCTTACTGGAACAAAGAGAATTTAAGAGAGATTAAGCTGTACAGGCCAATTGGTGTTGGGTGTTTAGAGGCTCAGGAGCCTAGTATTAATTCCCTAGGTGGTATAATCCAGCTGTACTACTCTATCAAAGGAAAAATAGGATAAAAAACTCACTTTAGGGTGTTAATCCTGATTCTTGTGCATTTAAAGTGATTATTTCAGTATAAATGCTTTATGTCCAAAGAAATGATATCCCTAAGTAGAATTATATTTTTTTATTAGATTTTCCAGAAAACAGTAGCTATCCTTTAGTGAGCAGGTACTATGTGTAAAGCATTGCTTTAGGGACTTTATGTACATTGACTGTAATCTTCATAATGAAAAATGGAGATGCTCAGCATGAAACAGAATTTTACATCTGATTTGTGTTATAATTGTTATTGTAATGCTTTGACCTGGTCCAAGTGTGATGGCTGGTGACATTTTGAATTTAGATGTTTTTGGTTCCTTCAGCAATTGATTTTTAAATATCTCCGCTTAATATAACAAATGATAAATGAAGATTTTATAGAGATTTTTTCATTTTCTAGTGCTCTTTAGTATTTACCCTTACGTAGTCAGAAGTTGGTCAGAAATGGGCAGGGGAGTACCTGAATAATCTATGAATTGACTGTAGTAATTATTAAAATAATCAGATAGTAGGCAGTTAATGTACTTGTAAATAAATTTACAGATATTCTAGACTATTTCTTCTGAATAGTGGGACACCTTATATCCACCCTTCAATCACTTATAAAAAGATGAAATAGGGAAATTGAAACATGAGATTTTCTTTCTAAAACTTCAGTGTATCATAAGCACTCAGCAGTTAAAAATAAGCTTTCATTTATTTTTTTGGCAAAAATAAAATACAAAATAAAAACCATTGAGCTTATAATATTTATAGACTTAATGGTTTGTTTTAATATTTCCTTGAAATAGATTGCTTTTCTTAATCACTTGAGGAATAAATTAATATTTTAAATTTGTGACTAAATCATTCTTTCCTTTTATCTTTTAAATTGACTATGGATTTAGAAACTGGTGCATTCTTTGTATATGTAATTTAATTAGGGATGTTTTCTCACTTTGGAACATCCTGTTTTAAGAACTATGAAATTAAGCTTTTGTACTTTGGCTGTGTAGCATAACAGATACTATTTTATTGGAGAATAATCTCCTGGTAATGCACTCTTCGATGATCTTCATTTTTTCCATCCAGTTTGTCAGCAAGTTCTATCATTTCAAACTCAAAATAGATCTTGAATCAGTTGGCCCATCATGTACTCTGGGTTGCAATGCCTCCCTTACTTGTCTCCCAATAACTACCCTAGTTTCCTTCCAAATTATTCTACAAAAGCAGATTTAATGATAATTTTTATGATTTGTCAATTCACAGGTCTTATATTTTCATTGTTTGAATATATTTAGCAGCTTCCCATTCCAGAATATAGCCCTATTCCTTATTATGACCTAAAAGACCTTCCTGTCCCTTCCCTGCTTCATCTCATATCGCTCCTCCCTACACTCACATGCCTGGCCACACGGTTGTCCTCTGTTTCTACAACACGTAATGTTCTTTTCTGACCTTCTGGACTTTTGTAGTTGCTGTTCATTTTCAAGGAGGTCACTTCCCCCAGTCTAGCTTTTTCTCATTTTTCAGGCAACAGTTTAGTGCTACTAGAGAATTCTGTCGCTTGCAGCTCTTTCCTTTCATAGGGTGCTGCTTGCTTCCATCATAGCATCTATGGCATGAAGATGATCCCTCCTTTATGGATTTGTTTCTCCCCCTCTCTGGAGTGAGAACTCATTGGGGCATTGGCATTTGCTGGCTTATTCAAGCTTATCAAATCTTTGGTGCCTGAAATAGTGTCAACACATAGTAGTCACGTGTAAATACATATTGAATAAATGTCCATTTCTCTAATCAAGTTATTACCAGTGTAAAAGTGCAAGAGACTTGTTAATATTTTGTCTTTGACTTGTGCCTAAAATATATAATTGCTGGTCAACAGACATACGAAAAGATGCTGAACATCACTAATCATTAGGGAAGTGCATCTCCAAACCATCTTACACCTGTCAGTGTGGTTAGGATCTAAAAGACAAGACATAGATGTTGGCAAGGATGTGGACAACCCTCATGTGCTGCCGGTAGGGATATAAATCAGTGAAGCCACTGTGAAACACAGGATGGCGATTCCTCAAAAAATTAAAAATAGAAGTACTATATGACCTGGTAGCGAAAACAGTAATTCAAAAAGATGTATGCAGCATTATTTACAATAGCCAAATTACGGAAGCAACATAAATGTCTATCCATAGAAGAATAGATAAAGGCGATGTGGTGTGTGTGTGTGTGTGTGTGTGTGTGTATATATATATATATATATATATATATATATATAATCCATATATACTATATATATGTATATGTATATATATATATAATCCATATATACTATATATATATATATATATATATATAATCCATATATACTATGGATACTATGGATAGTATATATAATCCATATATACTATGGATTATTACTCAGCTATAAAAGAGAATGGTATCTTGGTATTTGGGACAATATGGATGGACCTGGAGGTTATTGTGCTAAGTGAAATGAGTCAAATCAAATACTATATATAAATTCACTTACATGTGTAATCTAAAAAGCAAAACAAATGAACAAATAAATGAAGAAAAAAACCCCAGAAACACAATCATAAATACAGAGAACAAATTAGTGGTTACCAGAGGGGAGGGGGTTGGAGAGGAGGGGCAAAATGGTGAAGGGGATTAAGAGGTACAGATTTCCAGTTATGAAATAATTAAGTCATGGGGATGAAAAGTACAGCATCGGGAACATAGTGATATAATAATGCTGACAAATAGTGACAGATGGCAACGTGCTTATCATAGTAAGCATGCATAACGTATAGAATTGTCAAATCACTGTTGTGTACCTGAGAGGTATGTTGTACAACTGCAACTCATATAACGTTGTATGTCAACCAGACTCCATATATTTTATATATGTAATTACTGACACAAAACATTTTTTTCAATAAGTGTCTACTTAAAAATGAAGAAAGGGGCGCCTGGATGGCTCAGTTGGTTAAGCTTCCGACTTCGGCTCAGGTCATGATCTCATGGTCCGTGGGTTTGAGCCCCGCGTTGGGCTCTGTGCTGACAGCTCAGAGCCTGGAGCCTGCTTTGGATTCTGTGTCTCCCTCTCTCTCTCTGACCCTCCCCATTCAGGCTCTGTCTCTCTCTGTCTCAAAAACAAATAAACGTTGGAAAAAATTTTTAAAAATGAAGAAAATATGGAACTATCAAGAAACAGAGTTCCATTTGTTTTGTGTTTTTTTTGTTGTTGTTGTTGTTGTTTTCTTTCTTTGCTCTCTCAAGATGCTGCAGCGGTGTTACTCCTATCGGGAACCATCTTTATGGGGAAAAAATGAATTATTTGGAAAGATTTGGAGATGAAAGTGTGTTTGTCACCTTTGGCCCTGGCTGGCAAGCATCTGGACTGCACCCCTCTGCCAGTGCTTGTCAGGACAGCCATAGAGCAGCATGATTAAACAGGAAGAAAACAGGATAAAATGCATGCAGTCCTTCAGAGAGTTACGAGAGACTTCAAATTGTCAGTTCAGGTTTTCAGGATTCGAAGTTCTTCTAGTCTCAGGTTATGAAGACTGATCTGTAGTTTTCTTTTTCTTTTATTTTTTCTCTTCTCAATTTAGTGTTCATGAAAAGAAAGATTGATAGCTCATATTAAACGTAAGTATAGAGCTGAACAGTACCATCCTGGTTTTGTTTTGTGTTTTCTCCTCTCAACTGTATTTTTCCCCCTTGGTGTATTACTGTCATTTGTTGACACAGTGTTTGATTTTTTAAAAAGCGAGTGGTTGATACGGTTTACTAGAAACTCTATATCATCTGTTTATATTTAATTTCATAGATTAGCATTGAGGAATTTTGAGGATCTTTTGTTCTATAATGCCTGGCTTGTATAGTCTAACAATGTTTCTTCAAGGCTAAAACGCATTTATTTTAAATGAAAAGAATTCCTAGTGTGTATTCCTATTTTCAGTGAATGCTGAATACCATCATTTTATGAAATTCTTCATCAGGAACCAGCTTCATGGTTTCAAAAAATAATAGTTTTGTTTTAGCTATCTTAGAATTACTCTGCATATATGTATTCCAAGCCATGACCTCTCCTCTCTCCAGTATGTTTTAAAAATGGGCTTACATGCTTCACATGTATAACAGGCACAGAGAAGCAGTATGTAAAGTAGGTTCCCAGAGCCTGGCTGCCTGAGTTCTGCTCTCAGCTCTGATGCTAAGTACTTGTGTGATCTTGGCGAAGTCAGGTAACCGTTTTGTGCCTGTGGACAGGAAGGGATGTGTAATAGAACTAACCTAATAGGGGTTTTCTGAGGGTTCAGCGAGTTAATGGAAATAAAATGTGCAGCAGAGTGCGTGGCACATATGATGATAGGATGAGGAACAGCAGAAGCAGCAACAGGGGGCTGTCTGTATACACAGCTGCTTCTGATTTCCAGGTAGCATCGGAGTTTATACATATTCTGCAGGTGGTAGCCGACAGCCAGTGTACCCAACCACAGTAGTCACATCGCTTCACAGTAGTGTTTCAGTAGGTCACCTCTGGAGCCCCTTTATGTGTGTTTGAGTAAATTCCAATCATGTTTTTCTTCCCTGTTCTGAATATGCACATTGAACGGAATGAGCAACCTCTCCGGCCAGTCCAACTACCATACACACCAGCTTTTGTCAAACAGCTTGTATCTTGAGAGTCACCCTCTCTGTGGCCCCAATTTTATTTCTCGTGGACATCATCTGGTTAACTGGTTAACGGTAAGACTTCTTCTGTAGCAGAGAGGGTATTCTCAAAGTCAGAGTTAGGAGAGCATATCTGAATTGGGCTAAGCAGACAGGTGCAACCCAACGTGAGCTTTTCATTGCTTCCCAAATGAGTAAGAATGCAAAGATTTCCTATCACAGCTTTGTTATTATAAATGCTCAAAGGTAACATCTGTGCCTGCCTTGTCTGACCTCTGGCCCATTTGCACTTAAAAAGAAAAAGACAAATCAAGAGTTATAGTGATGATAATCCTATAGAAATCCCCTCAAGTCCATATTTCTAATTTAAAATGAGTTCACACTCACCTTTTTAAAGGATCTGTCATTTCTTTCCCATTAGAATTTACATAATTAGACTCAGCATTTACATTTATTTTATGCATCGTGCATTTGGCACTTCTTGTTTAAGACCTTCCAATGACTCCCACTTGTCTGCTGAGAAAGGAGCAAAGTCTTGAACACCTGTACTGTGAGACTGCTGGGGCCTGGCCTCTGCTGTCTCTGCTGTGTCTGTCTTCATCTTTCCTATTTGCTAACTTCATGTGTAATCCGGTTCTCTGGCCAAATAGATTTTTGGAAGTTTCCCCTTTCCTTGACTTTTCTCATAGTGTTCTTTCCCAGAGTTATGGAGTGATTGATTGTACCTCCAAATGTATTTTTGACTCCTTTAGAAACCTGTCTTTTTAGTCATGAATAACAATTTCAAAAGCTGTTTTTTTGTGAAATTTTTTATCATTCTAGTCTGAGGGTGGCTTCCTCCATGAATGCTTCTAATCCCTAAAGGGACCCCCCCAACCATAGTTCTTATTCTAACCACATTTCCCCTTAGATTGGATTGCAAACTGTATGAGGACAGGGGGCGAGATTCCTAATCTGTGCCAGTAATTATCTGCGTACTCAGTAAATGTTCATGGTTTTGCATTATTTTTCATGAAGATTATTCTCATCATCAGAGTGCATTGTTTTGAAGTTATAACTCCAGTTGATTAGTACTTTGACTTTTCCTTGTCGTGTATTTTAGAAATCTGCCATCAATATTCATTTAACAATTATGGCCTATCATGAATTTCATACAACTCTGCAGAGTACACACTGTGACTCAGGATCCGAGGCTCCTGGAAACTCAGTATATCACCTTCCAAGAGGCTTCAATTGGTGTCTGTGAGCATTCCTTTCTGGTGCCCGTGAAGAAATTCTTTATGCTGTTTTCTTCTTCCAGTCATGATTCAACTTTTCATTTGGCAGTATCTCAGAATACAGTGATCTCAAGCTCTCAGGATTTCCACCTTTTTTTCAACGTTTATTTACTTTTTTGGGGACAGAGAGAGACAGAGCATGAACAGGGGAGGGGCAGAGAGAGAGGGAGACACAGAATCGGAAACAGGCTCCAGGCTCTGAGCCATCAGCCCAGAGCCTGACGCGGGGCTCGAACTCCCGGACCGCGAGATCGTGACCTGGCTGAAGTCGGACGCTTAACCGACTGCGCCACCCAGGCGCCCCTCAGGATTTCCACCTTTTAAGTGTTTCTCCTTGTGATGGTTTTTGAGACTAAACACATTATCTTCTTTCTTCTACTTCTCTCCCCACTCTACATATGATAAAGGGAAATTTAAAGAGGAGGGTGATAACTATTTTCTTTTAACTTTTTATTTTTAATTATGTTAACATAATTTCCAACTTAGAAAAGTTACAAGCATGGTACAAAGAGTTCTCATATACCCTTTGCCCAGACTTCCCAAATATTAATGTCTTACTTTGTCATTTTTCTTTCTGTGTATGCATGTATATATGTACATACATGTGTATGTGTGTGTATGCATATGTTTAGAGTTACTTAAAAGTAGGTTGCAGACATTATGCCCTTGTATCCCTAAGTATCTCAATGTTATTTCTTAAAAAGAAAGACATGCCCTGAAATAACCATGCTATAGTGATCAAAATCTGGAAATTATCTGATCTACAGATTTTATTTATTACAGCTATGTGTATAAACCTTATTTAGTAGCTTTAATGTCTGTAGATCTAATGTATATTTGAAATGCAACATTAGGGGTTGCTTATATAATTTGATTCTTGGCAATAACTGTAGTTTAAGAGTTTGTACAATCTCTAGAGTCCAGAAATGGGGTAGTGAGATGATAATTAAAATATAATTAGTTTTAACTCCCAGAGACTGAAAATTTCAAATATTTTTTTCTTCCTAGAATTCTTTTTTTTAATTTATTTATTTTGAGAGAGAGAGCATAAGCGGGAGGGGCAGAGAGAGAGAGAATGTCAAGCAGGCTACACACTGTCAGTACAGAGCCAGACATGGTGCTTGAACTCACAAACCATTAGATCATGACCTGAGCCGAAATCCAGAGTCAGACACTTAATCGACACAGCCACCCAGATACCCTGCTAGCATTTCTTTTTTAAAAACGTTCAAATTTAATATTTTACCTCACTTATTCAGAGAGTCATTTGGCAAACTACAGACTTTGAATTACATCACTAAAACCTATAGAAAATAACATCTTTCAGCATTTAATTTTCATGCTAGTGTCTTTCACTAGGAGATATATAGGATGACTAATGGGTTTTTTGCTCAATGAGCAAAGCTCATTGTTTAAGTTCTTTAAAGTGGGAGTTAAAAGGGAGTGATGAAGCTTAATAACCAATTTTGGTAATGCAAAGACAGGTTATATAAAATCACTATATTTGGGTTGGTGTTCATCCCTTTCATTTGAACTCTTGGATTTATTTATATTTTCATTGTTTAAGTTTCAGTTGAGAAGTAAACAAGGAGTGACATGGGTACTTTAGAATGTATAATAATGTAAAACCCACTAGAAGAGTGAAATAATAAATACTTTATATTTGCACATAATTTTTAGAATTCAGTAGCAGTAGAATGAGCCTGGATAGACCCATTTCCAAAATGACACTTACTTTCCAGCCCCACTATCTTCCATTAGACTCCACTCTAGCCAATAAGCCTTGCCCCTTTTTTTTAAAAAAAAAGGACCCAAAATTTTACTTTCAGAACTAAAAGAGATAAAGCATATACAGTCTTTAGGAAGTAGTTTCTGACTTCCATTATTATGTTACTCAATTTGGTTGTAGCACTTAAAAACTTCTCCTCCCCACTTTACCATTTTAGTGGTCAATAACAATCATCCTTAGCTTAAGATTTGTTTATACCAATATTGCTTCATGTTTATGGACCATTATTTATATTCATGGCTGCATTGTCTCAAATATTCTGTTAACCTGTACAATTTACTTTCACAAATGAAATTCTCATAGTTGATGCATTAGCAGAATTTGGCTCATTCTGTACCTTTAAAGTGTGTTCCATGGTGACATTTTTGTAGTCAGGTCTTCTGTATGTAGTTCTTTGACCCTCTCCGTTATTCTTGTTCGTCAGCCCTGAACCATTTCCAGTTCTGGTTCATCAGCTGTCTTCCACCTTTATTTGGATCCCTGTGTGATTTCAGACTCATTCTTGCTACCCTCTAGAATTGCTTGTTTCTCTTATTAGAGAATAGCTTGGCCAGTGTTTTCCATCTATTTTTCTTGCTTCTGCTTTCAGACCGTTGAGATTGCTGAGAATTGCCAGTTAGGGAACCATGCCTTTTCAGTTGGCCACAAGTTCATGCGGGTCTGTTTTTTTAGTTTGGTTTTAACGTAATCTGGTTGCAGCATGCTAATTGGTGATCTTTATAAGCAACTTTTTTTTTTTTTCTAACTTTTATTGTACCGAAGGAAAGATAAAATGGTTTCAATGGAAAACAGATATTTGTTCCTTGTTTTTTCATTCTTGGACATTATTCTTTGTCATTGATAAATTCTTTTCCTCTGATCTTTTTCTCTTTTATTGGAAGTAATATTAGGATCTTCCAGCTCCATCATCTTGTACTATGTTTTTTCTCCCTCTTGTTTTGGGAAAGTTTCTTTCTAACCTTTCTCTCTTTTTTTATTTAAAAAAATTAAAATTCATGATTCTATTTTTAATTATCAAAACTTTTTGTGTTCTTATTTTTTCTTTTTAGAACATGCTGTACTTGTTTTAAAGCTACACTATCTTTCCTTGACAGTCTGATATTTATAGTTTTAAAAATTTAATATTTTGATTTTGGTCTCTGTCTTTTATGTTGGAAGGTTTCTTTTAAATGTTTGGGATCAGGTGTGAGAAGACTCCATGAGTCTCTTGCTGGGAATGTTGGGATTGGGGTATTGGTTATCACTGGCTTCAACATTTTGTATGAAAATGTGGGCAGATAACTAGGAGTCTGTAGAATGACACGTAACCACTTTTTTTTTCCAGATGGTACCTTATCTCTGCCTCAAGACAATGGCTAGAGGCCCCCAGGTTAGAATCTGTCTGGTCCAGTTTCTCCAGAGTAAAGGACCCAACTTCCACATGAGTGAGGAGGCCTTGTTGCTTAGCTGCTTTAGCACAGGGGAGAAAATGAATGGACTTTACTCCCTTTATATAATAAACTTGTTTCAGATCTACTTCTCACCCTACACTTCTTTAGGTATTAGCCTCTCCCGTAATTTATAGAACTTTGTGGAACATTACTTGCTGCCTGTTAACTTCCTCTGCATGTCTGAAGGTACCAGCTTTTGCCTCTGAGACAAGTTAGTCATTTGCTATGTACTGTGGATCTCTTTGGTTCTTTGTCCTTTTGAGTTTGTACTGTCTCTTCGCTGTCATTCTGTTGTGGTATTGGGTGGGAATGGAGATACATACATGGACCCATTCGGCTATGCTTAAAAGTAATTCCATTTATGATTTTCCTGTTGGCTCTTTAACACATTGCTTATTTTTGTATTTATTTTAATACAGAGTTAGCAACCTCATCTGAATCATCTCCATAACTAATAACTTTACTTTCCAGTTTATGAAAATAATAATTTTAACAAACTTTCTCTAGGCTATGCAGTGTGATGATTCTTTTTTTAAATTTTGTTTTGTTTATTTATTTTGAGAGAGAGAGAGTGAGCATGAACAGGGGAGGGCCAGAGAGAGAGAGAGAATCCCAAGCAGGTTCCATGCTGTTAGTGCAGAGCCCCATGCGGGGCTCGATCTCATCAACTGGGAGATCATGACCTGAGCTGAAATCAAGAGTCAGATGCTTAACTGACTAAGCCACCCAGGCGCCCCTACAGTGTGGTGATTCTTGAGAATAGAAAAAAAACATTCCTCGTTATCAAATAGCTTATAGCATTTCTGTATAAACACATTTAATTTGCTACATTGTTCAAATTGCAGTTATATTTAAAAATATTATTTTAAATTGTCAGCATATGTTTAAACAGCCACCTATAAAGTCACTTCTACATGCTTCACATGTATTGCATCCTTTGATCACCACAGCAATCCTATGAGTTCGATGGTTTTCTTATCCTCATTTTGAAGATTAGGAACCTGAGAGAATGGCGAAGTTGTATTTCAGGAGTACCCAGTTAGTGATGAAGGCTTTGTTAGAATACAGAGTCTTTGACTTCCAGTTCCACCTTCTCAGGGGCTGCATGGTGCTAAGGATGCCACAGAAGGATACTTAATTCAGCCTGATGACAATAAAAGTTTGGAGACGAGTCCCAAGAGAGATTGTGCCTAAGCCCAGTCTTGGAGAAATTGGGCTAGCTGGGTGGAGTACCATTTTAGTTAAATAATCTTCTTAGCTCAAGATCTGTCTTTCCAGTTCTTCTCTTTATTCTCTTACCTTTTTGAGAATGAAAGCATTCATCTTCCATTCAGCTTGGGAAACATTTTTGGATGGTCTGCCATTTGCCTTACCATATCGCGTGCCTTCATTTGAGTTTATGATATCCTTTTTTTATTAATGGCATAGGCTGTTGATCTATCCTGACTGGTTTCATTTCTTCCCAACTTGGCTTCTTTCATAAGACACTAAGTAAACTAGGCAGTTGCCTTCATACAAGGAATACCAACAGATACCGTTTCAGCCCATCTTTTATTAGATTTCTTTGCTATATTTAATAGTGGTAATCATTCCTTTTTGGAAAGCTTTGAGCCTTTCTGTTTTTTACACTGTCTCTTCTCATTTGCTTCATTGCTTTTTGTCCCCTCCTACTGCTGCTTATAATTTATTTTCCTGAGATTTTATCCTTGGTTGTTTTAAATTTACAACTGCTGCTTGTACTCTAAACACTTTCAAGTCATTGAGCCCTTTCCTTGCTCCAAGATGCAAATCTATAGAGTGATCTGTCTCATGGGTGTCTTGACTTTGATTTCCAACAGATATCTCCCAGTCTAAAAGAAAACTCACTGCACTCACTAAAACAGTTTGTACTTTATTTTCTTCTAAATAAAAGTGGACCTTATGACCAACCTTGTAATCAAAGCTAAAAATATTGGTATGACCATTTATGAGCTCTTCCTTATTCCCCGAGTTTAACATTATATGTTTTATCTCCTTAAACCACATAGAGACGTGCATACTTTTCTCTCTCCCTCTTCTCTTCTCCATCTCCCTCCTTTCAACCCTTTCCCCCCATCCCTACTACGACTGCCCTACATTTGGCTGTCTTCATTTCTCACCTAGACTTCTATTGACAGTGTCCTAACTGGTCCCCTGCCTCTGGCCTCACCTTCATAAATCTGTATTCCGTAGTAAGCAGAGTGTGTAACATTTATCTCTGATCACATTCCTGTGCTGAAACCATTTCAGTGGAACACCATGAGCTACACAATCAAAGCTCAGCAAACTTCTCTGAAAAGAATCAGATAGTAAATTATTTAAGCTTTGCAAGCCAGATGATCTTTGCTGCAACTCAGCTCTGCCCTTGTAGTGGGAAAACAGCCACAGACAATCTATAAGTGAGTAGATGTGGCTGTATTTTAATAAAACTTTATTTATTAAAAACATGTGATGGTGTGGATTTGGCCTGCAGGCCATAATGTGAAGACCCCTTACAATTTGATTTTTAAATTCCCTAACCAAGGTACTGCAGGTTATGGCTCCTTTATTCTTTTGCATACCTACCTAACATCAACCACAGTCTTACTTTTTACACTGCATTTTTTCCTCTGAATACTCTGTGTAGACATCAGTCCTTGCTGTTTCCGAGTTGTTTGCAGCAATCTCTTTATGGATCTGTCTGCTTTTCTGGTCATCAATGTCACAGTTATTTTTGTCTTGTACATTCCTTGTTACTAGATTGTAAATTTTCTGAGAGCAGAGAAAGTGACAACTGTATATCCCATGCAGCACTAGCATACTCTTTACACAAAATAGGAAATCAGTAAATGTATTTGAATCCAATTGTTATTTAAACCATGTGTTTTATAAAAACTAGGATTATGGCATAACTCAATTTATCATTTAAATTCCTAGAGACAAATAAAAAGTGGTGTGTTTTGGAAGGAGGCTTCTTGAGTTACTATGAAAATGATAAGTCTACCACACCTAATGGCACCATTAACATCAGTGAAGTTATCTGCCTGGCTGTCCACAAAGAGGACTTCTATTTAAATACCGGGTAGGTTTACTATTAAACAGGTAGGTGATGAAGAGTAGTTTCTGATAGTTATCATACCAGATAATAAGAGTTTTGTTATTTGAATTCTTCATTTGCTTCTCGTAAAAGGGTTTAATGGTTTCTTGAAGCTTAATCATTTTACAGCTTCCAAAAGTTCCTTAGGGAATTTGCTAAAAAGTAGAAAAATTAAAATATTATACTAGGTACTATGAAAGGCTAATGTATTTGCATCTAACCTTAAATAAATTTATGGCATTCCATTCTAGAACATGTAGTCCTAAATGTTTATCATTTACTCATTATTTAAAATCAAGGACTAATGGCATAATTTATGCATTCATTTAGTGTATTATCATTCAAATAGGTGACAAAGGAAAATAGTGATGACTTATTCACATTAAAATAAAAAACTAAATTTATTTAAGATCATATTGAAATACCATATTTCTTGAAGATTTACTTTAGCTTTTAATGGTTTCAAAAACATAGCAATTAAAACAGTAAGCATTATTTATTTAATATATTTGACCCAATGAATGGTTTAATAGATTTTTTTGTAAGGACTTTTAAAAACAAGCTATCTAAGATACTTAGTGTGAAATTTACATTTTTTGATGTAATTAGTGAAAAACTAAATACTAAAATCTGGCTAAGCTAGTTATATAGAAACATAGTATTTTAATATAAATTTTATGAGAATGGGAAGAGATTTGTAAAGCTTTGTTATTTACATAAAATTACACATAAGATAGTATCATCATATGATGACCAGTATATACTAGTTGAGGTGACTATTGTTTTCTAGTAAATCTAATTTGATTTTTGTAAAGAAAACTGATTATTAGTTGATTTTGTTTTAACCTTGACATTGCTTTTTTCTAAATGAATAATTAACTTAGTGTGGCTTACTATGAAATATTAAATGCATTCTAGTATTCAGATACCTAAGTAGTAAATAAAACAATTTAAAATATTATTACTTTATGTCAGCATATAATCATATTCAAAATGAAAACAGGCTTGATAGAATGTTCTTGGTACAAGCAGACATGCAGGAGAAACTATCTACAATGAGATAAGGTTAAAAAATAATTATTGCAGTCATATTCTGAGTGTCCTTGAACAGCATTTTCTAGAGTTTGAACTCTAATTTAGATGGGGAGGAGCTACATAATTTTGCATTTGAGGAAGAAAGCTGGCTGAAATGGTAAGGGAGAGATGGGAGGTAGATCACAATTACTGAGACTTTACATAGAGAAAGAGAGCATTAAAAAGAAAAAAAAATGGGTTTGAGAGAATCTCATGATGGAACTAATGAGATTCACTGTCTCTCTTTGTGAAGAGCTGCTGTTAGGAAGAAATTAAACCCCAAGATTTTGAATTTGTTGATAAAATAGATGGCCTCGAAATTGAAACATGAGGAAAACACAACCGTTTTGGGGTAGAAAAAGAGGAAGAAGGAAGAGAACTTTGATATAGGGTATTTTGAAGTTTTCTTAGGTAACAGCAACGATGTACCTAACATGTTCCAGGAAATAGTTGGAGTTATGGACGGATCCCAGGGAGAATTCAGGACCTGGGATGTTACTGTAATTTTAGCTACAGTAGGGAGATACAGTTTTGTGATAAGATGAGATGATGGGAGGAAAATTTGTTAAGACAAGAAGAGGACTAATTAGAGAACTGTTTGGACAGTGTTTGCTTTAAATAGAGTAACCCAAGATGGCCTGGTCTGAGAGGGAAGAGGAAACCAAAGAGAGCCAGAGCCCTTTGCCACATGGGTCAAAACTGATAAGTGTATATATAGGGCATTAACAAAGCCATGCAGTAGGGTGATTAATTGGAAGACTATTCCTTTTGTTTGATCCAGTGTATTCCATTTATTTGAATGAATTAAAGTGTAAATCATTGGGAAAAGATGATATATTTCAAAGCATTATCCGATTTTCAAAGGGAATTTAATTAAAACCTTGACTTTTGTGTTGTTTCCATAAGAACCAAAAGTAAACAGTGATATCTTTTTATTCATGTGTGCTATAGGCCCATCTTTACCTTTGAGATCTATTTACCCTCAGAACGTGCATTTTTATTTGGAGCAGAAACATCTCAAGCTCAAAGAAAATGGACAGAGGCAATAGCCAAGGTATTGCATATTTATCCCAAGTCCGGAAGATTCTTAATTTGGAGTTTCTGGTTGAGCTTCAGAGGTCCAGTAAAATTTTATACAAGATTCTGGGAAAAATGACCATATTTCATTAATTTTTCAAAGGTTATAGTCAAAAGAGATTAAGAGCTTCCTTCCTAGAGCCTTAAGCAGAGAAAAAAATAATGTAGGACCTTGGAGAAATCATTCTTTGAATTAAGGCCATATTGTGATGATTAAGATCTTTTCACTATTATAAAGTCATTTCTGTGTATGTCTCTTTATAGGTAAATATGTTATTCATGGTATACACAAAGGGGAAAGGAACAGATTCAGCCAAAGATACAAATGGAGACAAACATTGTTGAAGGTCGACGTTTTGAAAAATGCCACAAATCAGTATAGAGAATGTCTTCCTATTTCAGTTCTGTATATATCAAAAAAAAAGTGGTTTAAGATGCTGCCATTTGAAAATGCATTATAGCTGTTCAGTTGTAAGACTGATAGAAAGTTTAAATAATTGTTTTGAAATTTGGATTACTTCTAAATTTTTAGGGTAGAAAAACTATTTTTGTTTTCCTGCCTTCCCTCAAATCTGTCGGTAGGGAAGGGATTTCCTATTTTCACTGTCTTTATTACTTTTCTGTATTTGTTTTAACAGCATTTTGTTCCCTTTGTTGCTGAAAACTTAACAGAAGCTGACTATGATTTGATTGGTCAACTCTACTACAAAGACTGCCATACCCTGGATCAGTGGAGAAAAGGCTGGTTTTCTATGGACAAATCTAGTTTGCGTTTTTGCCTTCCAATGCAAGAAGTTCAGGAATATAGAATGCACTTAAGAAGACTGCAAGAGCTAAGTAAGATTTTTTTTCCTCTCTCATCTTATATTTTGGATGCAATTCTTTATTG
Organism: Prionailurus viverrinus; assembly: GCF_022837055.1. Classification (NCBI taxonomy): domain Eukaryota; kingdom Metazoa; phylum Chordata; class Mammalia; order Carnivora; family Felidae; genus Prionailurus; species Prionailurus viverrinus. Next base: position 176,261,940 of record NC_062564.1, read on the forward strand.
CATATGATAATAGTAGCATCATAAAATTATGCCTTACTTCCAAACATAACTAAGTACTATTAATAATTGTGTCTTTATGGGTACTTAGCGTCTTGTTCTAAATCATATATTCATGCTTTTCTCTCTCCCTACAGCAATCAGCACAGTGGTTCAAAATGGGGAAAAAATAGATGTCTTGCTCTTGGTAGAAAAAGGGAGGTAAGTGCATTTTTGCTTTTTACTCTTTATTACAGTTTTTCAGGATGTTTTGGTTATCTTCTTTGAAGGAGAACCCATTATTTTATAGCCTTTTGGAAGTTGTCTGAAGTATGTGTATGTCTGTGTGTGTGTGTGTGTGTGTGTGTGTGTGTGCGCGCATGTGTGCTCATACACGCACTCTTGAGTAGAAAGAATATACTAATAAAGCTTGCATATTTTTGTATTATGACAAAATCGGTATGATCAATCATTTTAGTTTTTTATAGACTTAGATTCTTTTGGGACATTCACATTTAAATATTGGGAAGCATCTTGGAAGTTGTAAATATGTTTTCAGTATAGGTATATGATGAATATGTATAATATCCTGAATTATCTATGCATGTGAGTCATGCACAAATAAAACTCGATTTCTTGAATGTATTCACTTCAACAACAAATACTAAGCACCTACTGTGTATCAGGGACTGTTCTAAGTACTGGGGTTACAGTGCTGAGTAAAATGATTTTTATGCTCTCACGGAGCATGTATACTAGTGGTAGGAACAGAATGTGAGCAGACAAAAAAATAATTACATAGTATCATGTGCATCAATTTTAAACACTTGAAGAGAAATAAGGTAAGGAGAGAGCCTGACAGGACAGTATTCTGTTTTAGATAAGGTGGTGAGAGATGTGCATGAAGCAAAGAAGCAGACCATTCAGCAGCCAGAAGAGAGTGTTCCTGGGATGTTTTGAAGAGCCTACATGTCTTAACATGTTCATGGTCTGCAAGCAAGCTGCTGTTGGCTGGGAGATTTGAATGAATGAGATGGTAGAAAGAAATTATTTCAAAAGAGAAAAAGAGTTACTTAAGAGATCTCCCTGGGCTGGATCATAGAGGGCCATACAGGTCATAATATGTGTAAAAATTTGAATTTCATTCTGAGCATGATGGGAAGCTGCTCATTTGGAGAGCTGGGATGTAGAATGATCTGATACGGATGTTTAAAGGTCTTCTCTGACTCCGGGGGAACAAGCTTTTGGGGGACAAAAGTAGAAGTGATTATCCATTTAGGTGCTGCTTCAGAGGCCAGACAAGAGATGACTGACATAATAAGACAGTGTTGAGGAGTGGTTGGAGCCATTGGGAAGGCAGAGGCCAGAGAGTTTGTTCATGGATCAGGTGAGTGGGGTCAAGGATGACCCCAAGTTTTTGGCCTGAGCAAGTACCTGAATGATGATGATGTTTTTTTCAGATAACAGATATAGGAGATTAGAGTTAGGATATTAATGTCAGTTTAGGGTAGTAGGTTGAGAATTTGGTTTTGAAAATGGTGACATTGACTTTAATAGCAAAGTGGGGCTGGTGAGTGGGCATGTGGATATATAAGTCTGGAATTAAGCGTAGAGGTTGCAGCTGGAGGTAGAAGTTTGAGAGTCACTGGCCAAGGAACTGGATGGATTCACCTAGACAAAGAGTAGAGACAGAGGCGAGATTTGAGGATGAAGCCCCAGGGACTCCAATAATTAGAGGGTAGGAAGAGGAGGATGATCCAGAAAAAGAGCCTAGGAAGGAACAGGTAGGGTCATATCACAATTAGGTATAGTCTCTTCAACAAACTTTTTTTTTTTTTTTCTAACCATTTGCTCTAAAATCCCTTAGTTATACTGGGGCATCTGGGTGACTCAGTCGGGTAAGCTTCTGACTTCTGCTCAGGTCACGATCTCACGGTTTGTGAGTTCGAGCCCCACGTCAGGCTCTGTGGTGACAGCTCAGAGCCTGGAGCCTGCTTTACATTCTGTGTCTCCCTCTCTCTCTTTGCTCCTCTCCTCCCCCACTTGTGTTCCATCTCTGTCTGTCTGTCTCTCTCTGTCTCTGTCTCTGTCTCTCTCTCTCAGAAATGAATAAATATTTGAAAAAATTAAAATCCCTAATTACACTGATGCGGTATTTTTAGCTCTACCAGAGTACAAGATAATTTGCAGAAACATCCATAATGTAAAAATATAGCTGAATTAGCCTTCCCTCTGGTTATTTTCTTTGTTGGTGACATGAATAATGACTTTCAACAGTTGTCTGAACCTGTCTTCAGTTTCATGTGAGGACATTAACAGCTTTAGACAACAAGCATATTGCTGATTAGATATTAATGTCAGAAGGTGTTTTTTTAGTTTATAGGCATAATTAGTATTTTGTGTTTTTACTTGTTTCTTTCTGGGATTATAAGTGTTCATGATACTTAAGATTCTGATTTTTGGTACCAGATGATGGTTTTGCTATATTAACAGAGTACTGTTAACTATATATTCACCAATAATAATGAGGTAGTATTATGTATATGTGGTATGATATCATTGAAGCACTGGCATAATGCAGTTTTTACAATCATCTATTCATATTTATGGAATGCCAACTGCCTCTTACCTTTGTGGCAAAGGAAAAAAGTGGTCAGCAATACAGATTTGGAGTCTGAACTCCCAGAACTTATGTTTTTAAACAAATAAACAGCAACTTATAGTTGAATTTATTGTATTTATCATTTACATTATTAGGATACTATAGCCAAGGTTTTTTGTTTTTGTTTTTGTTTTTGTTTTTTACCATTTTCAGGCTAAGGGGGATTTGACCAGACACAGAGGTTTTAATTAAATGTTGCAAACATGGATTAAAATGTAGCAAAAAGGTTTTAGACTTGTTCAATTTGATGAATTTTTATTTAGTGCTTATTACATGCAGTGCAAGTGCATTCCCTTATGAATACAAAATAGGGGAGCCAGAAGACTGAACGTTTTATTATTTTGTAACATCTTGACCTTTCCACTGGACTCCATGAATCAGGAGGCGAACTCAGATACACTCTGAGTTCATAGAATAGTTGAAAACTAATGGAATTGCAAAATAATGGTTAAAGCTGCTTAATTGTGTTTCTTATAATGATTTCAAAATTTTTATCTACGTGAGTTATTAACAAAGTACATTGCAAGCATTTTTACTAAAGTGGAGAACAAAGAGTATGACAAGAGTAGGAGAAATACAGGGACAAATCTGTAACCAACTTATTTTCCTTAAGTCTCTTTGAACAACTGCCATACAAAATGTACCATTTGGAAACAACTATATTTATCGCATGCTTACATCCTGCTTTTTCTTGCTTTTCCTGTTTTCTCTAAATCAATAATATTCTGACAAGAACCAGAACACAATGATGAGAATGTATAGAACTCACTGTGTAACAGGCACTATTTTAAGCACTTGTAACAGCCTTACAGTGCCTATATGATATTGAGGAGAATAATCTCTGAGTTCAAAAATAAAGCTGCCAGTTATTTCACCAGCAAAAATGGATTTATTTAGGAATAAAGAATTGCAAGTAGGGACAAGTGAGCTACAATGAAAGCATTGGGAAGTCCAGAGAAAAAAAGAAAAGGAGTAATCTTTTATAGAGGCAAATGGGGACTTGGGGGGCTTTTATAAACAAAAAGCCTTTAGACTAAACTGGTAGTTTATAGTGACTTTTCATTGGCTGAGGTTTGACGGTCTCTCGTTGGCTGGGCAGTTGCTGTGGAGGAGAAAACCTTTCTTCCTCCTGCTGGAGTAGTAAAGATTGAAGTAGAATGGACTCGCAAGATTCCTTTCCTGTTGGGTCTGCAATTAATTGACTGACTAGTGTCTGTAAATGAGAGCTCTCCTTTTTTCCTTCCTGACTCCATTCTAAACAGGGTTTTCTTTTATTTTCACAAATCCATTTTGAAATCGAGTTGAGGTCAGTTTGTAGCTTAACAACCTAAAGATTTTTTGTTTTGTTTTGTTTTGTTTTGTTTTGTTTTTAAAACAAGTATTGTTTAATTTACCACACCAAATTGTTCTTAAGAATTAAGTCAACAAATGTAACAAGAGCCTGGATAAACAATATAAGTTACCAGAATTTAAAATTTCGACATTTCATTAGAAAAATTAAATTACTTTGTTAGAAAATATTTTGTTAAGGGGCGCCTGGGTGGCTCAGTCTGTTGTGTGTCCGACTTCGGCTCAGGTCATGATCTTGCGGTCTGTGAGTTCGAGCCCCGCATCAGGCTCTGCGCTGACAGCCTAGAGCCTGGAGCCTGCTTCGCATTCTGTCTCCCTCTCTCTCTGCCCCTCCCCCACTCATGCTCTGTCTCTCTCAGTCAAAAATAAATAAAACATTAAAAAAAAATATTTTGTTAGGAAAATATGTGTGTGTAGGTATGTGTGTGTGTGTGTGTATGTGTGTATATATATAGATCCATGTAATTCTTACCTAATTAGAGAGCTACAAGAAGGGAGGTCAAAAGTTTGAGTCATGAAGAATCAGCCTGGGTAGAGTACCTGGGTGGATCAGTGGGTTAAGCATCTGACTCTTGGTGTCTCACATCATGATCTTATGGTTCGTGGGATTGAGCCCCATGTTGGGCTCTGTGTTGATAGCTTAGAGCCTGCTTGGGATTCTCCCTTTCCCCCTTTCTGTCCTTCTCCCATGCACATTTGCATGTGCACACGCTCTCTCTCTGTTTCTCTGTCTCTCAAAAAAAAAAAAAAAATAAGCAAACTTAAAAAAAAAAAAAAAAAAAGAATCAGCCTGGGAGATTGTGAGTGCACTAGATTAAGAACTCTGACAGAACATGGAGAATGCAGATGCACCAGGCCGTGCACCTTGTGTGGGCAAAGTAGGCTGTCATATTTATATATCTGTTTATTTATATGTACATGTACACATATGTGTATGTATATATGTGTACGTATTTACCTTTGTATATGTTATGTAAATAAAATTGACTTCAAATAGGGAATAATGGCAAAAGAGCAGGTTTGAGAGGGAGCTTGGGAAATAATGAGTTTGATTTTAGACGTGTTGAACATGAGTTGCCTATAAACATTCTAAGGACAAAGTGCTAGGAGGAAGTTGTATTTATGGATCTGATATTCATATACAGGTTAATGGAGAAAATAGATTTTTGAAGTTACCTATATATATATAGAAGGAAGAAGAGGAAGTCAGTTAGAGTCTATAGAGTGAGTCTTTAGAGAAGTAGTGTGTTAGAGCCATGATGAATGCACATGATTTTAGTGGCTGGTTGATTGTCAGGGTGGAGTAGCTGCCTTGGGATTTTAATCTAGTTTATCCAGAGGGTGAGGCAAGAAACCAAGAGAGGTGTCATAAAACCCAGGAAGAGACAGTATTTCAAAAGGGCAGAAATAGTCAAAACTGTTAGGTGTTGCCTGAGGAGGGCAGATACTTCACTGGATAATTGATGTGGAGTCCATCTGGTGACTTTGAAGAGAGAAAGAGTGATAAAGCAGAAACTGGATTAGGTTAACTTTGGGAATTGAGTAACTTGGAACAGCTGGTGAGGAGTTTGGTGAGGATGTGTGGAGGTTAATAGGATTATCGAGGTAGAAGGGATTTGTCCCAGAAAGGGAATATGTGTGCAGTTTGTTTTTTAGATGGTTTGAACTTGTGCAAGTTTAAATTCTGATGGGAAAGAGATGCAAAAAGGGAGATATTGAAGATATAAGAGAAAGGACAAGAAGAAAGCAAGGTCCCTTGATTGTAACAGGAAGAAAAGAGAAACTGATGGATGGTTTTGGATGCCAGTAACTTTCTAGATCTTTTGGGTAGAATGTTGAGAAAGGTATCCATCTGATGGTTTTCATTGCTTTTTGACCTGGTAGATAAGGATGACTGCTGAGCTTTTGGCCTGGGTGACTTTAGGAATGGTTGTATCATTTACCAAGATGGAGAATATGTGCTCCTCTCCCAGTATTCAAACAAGGCTAGTTAATTATAGATGTGATTGCTTAAGAGCTGTTTTAATACCATGTCAAAAGAAGGGGATTTCATTGCACTGCCCTCTTTTTCATCTCTTTTTTGATCTATTAGTCTGTTGGGAAATAATGACTGTAAGCTAAAGTAGATTGTTAAACTCGTCAATGACAGATAAAATTGTGGCTTTAGGAAGTAAAACAACTCTCAATTATTCATATTGATGGCACATAGAGATAGGGTGAATAATTGAAAGAGAGAGAAACCAACTCTAAGTTTAACTTTTTGTTTTGTTTTGCTAGTAATATCTTGCAAGTCGTAAATAAATTTAATAAATAAATTTCACATCTTTCCCCTATCCTTGTCTACCTTTGATTAAAGTGCCAAAATATATTAATATTTCTTAAAGAGAGGAGGAGAAAGAACCCCCTGAATTGGAAAAGTTCATAAATTAATAATCATCTACTGAATATAATCAGTATTTAGATACATATTTTAATCTTCACGGTGACTTTATGTACATAGCATGAGTGTCTTTATACAGAAAAATATTGCAATAATAATTTGCACACACACAGCATTTTTGCTCTAAAAATCTCTAAACAGAAGGTGTTCCAGATGGTGTCACTTTAATGTGTATTCTTTGTATACTTTAAAAATTGTTATTTTGGAAAATAAAGCTTTCTTGATTGCACTTAAGGGTTTCTGGCCTGCTATTTGGTGATATTATGGGGACTTAGACTCTGCTTTTCTTTTATGCCTTAGTCAGAATTTCTTTTTGTGAAAAAAAAATTATGTTTTTGAATGTCTATTGTTAGTGAGTGTTCTGGACCATGAGGTCAGAAGGCATTTTCCTGGACAGTAGGTTATATATATATCCACTTTAACTGGAATGTTCAAAACATCCTTTTCTTAAAATGTGAAAACTGTTTCTGCACATTAGCCTGCACTTTTGCGTATGTTTTTCTGATGAATAAGCCATTCTGTTGATGATTTTCACTTTATATAGCTACATGCCCATTTGTCAAAGACACCTATTATTAAGCTTTTACTGAAAGGTTGTTGGTTATAATGAATACCTTATGAATAACTCAGATATGTTATCAGAAACAAAAGGCTGACATGTTTCTTTGTTTTTGGTTTAGTTTGTTTGTTTAGATTTCTTGGTTGACCTATAGTAAAGCATAATGCACTTGATGGCTCCCAAGCCTGACTGCATTCAGTTTTTAATGTAAATTCCTGACATAAAGAAGGTAACCCTGGAGAATAAACACTTCATCAATACATTCCACAATTATGGAACAGATTACTTTTCTCATTTTCAGAGATTAACACTCTGAGTTTTAGATTCTTATTTCATATCAATTTATTACATATGATGTTTTTTTCCCTCCTTGAATTGTATTTTGCAGCAGCTGATATGTTAGCAATACTCTGGAGGGTGAATTATCTTAAAGTGGTTTCTAAATTGTGCATGTAATTGCAAATTAAATAGTAGCCGATTGCCCACAATATCAGCTTGACTGCTTTTGTAACTTACTGAGGATTTAATTCCTACAGATAGTTTAATCTGAATGTTGCCAAGACAAACAAGAGATTCTATTCCCTCACCGCCCCCACAGGTTTTGCAAAAAGAAAGAAACTATTCAAATTTGTATTATGAAGTTATTTTTTTAAATAGAATTACAATAAAGGGAATGCATGACTGTTTAACACAAGCTAGATTTTAAAGTATATATTATTTGCTTCAAAAGTTTCTTTTACTCAGTTTAAAGCACCTTCCATATACTAGATAAGGTTAATGAACAAGTGAATGTGGTAATATCTGAAAAGGTACCAAAGAATGAGAAGATTGCTGCTCAAGAAATGTGGGCATGGTAACAATTTTTTTTTTTTTAAGAGAAGTATATTTAACTAGATTTAGACTACGTAGGACTTCAGTAGGAAAAAATGAGGGGGCTAAGACACTAAGGTATTCTAAGTGGTGGAAACAGTAAGTTCAGAGGAATATGGCTAGGGAAGAATTTCAGTGCAAGTTGGTCTTGACCTTGAGTTCCTGAGGAGGAAGTGTGAACCCATAAACTCAGAAAGATAGATTGATACCATCTTAGTATTATCAGCTAAATGTGATTAATAACTTGGCTTGTTCTGGAAAGGATTGCATGTTCTTTACAAGGATACAGAAGATGTATTTTTTTTTTAAGATACTTTAAAACTTAAAAAAATACTATTGTTAAAAGTGTGAATTTTGATTTATTCTGCCGCCAGTGGAACACCATTAAAAGTTTTAAGCAGACTTGAAACAAGGCTGTTTCTCCCATTCCTTTAGGTGATGCCTTATAGTGTACAGAGATGAGATTGAAAAACTGGAGCTTTTGCTTTTCCTAGGGAATTAGATGCTTTGACACATTTTACTGAACTGTTGGCTTCAAAAGAAACAAGATATTTAGAATAATGTTTCTTCCTGCATTATTTTTGTGACAGTCTCTTTATCTGCAGATTTTCTTAGCAATTGTTTGCTTGCTTCTCACTAAACTTCTGTCCTTAATGCAGCTTACTCCTATTTGAAGGTTGGGGGAAAAATACTGTATCTCCACAAATTAAAATGAGAGAGATTTATGGACGCAATGACTAAATAAAATTGCCAGACTCCCCTTTCTGTCTACGAGGAAATATGGAATGGGACATGCCCTCCCATTTCAAACAACCAGAAAACTGGGTGACATATATGAAACTATTTTCAAATGTTGGGACAATAAGCATTCCGGGATTGTGATTATGGAGAGAAGGGAAACAAACAAAGTAAGATTTAAGGTCACCTTGTCTTTTTTTTTTTTTTTTTTTTTTAACCTGTAGGCACTTTTCAGTCTATTCACTCTGCCCAGGAATGGGCAGACCAAAACAGAACGTGGTGTTTTTGCTACATTAGAAAGGTAGAGAGGGAGGGGAGTTTAGGAAATCTGTAGTAGCTAAAATTTTCCAGAGATAGTATCAGAACAGAGGAACATATGGGAAAAAAAAAAAAAAAGTTTTGGAAATCCTCATAGAAGTTTCCTTCCAGCTTTGGCTCAGTACTAATCTGGGTATTTGTACGGTGAGGTTCCCAGAGGCTAGGCAGAAACCGCTCCTATGGTACTATGAATTGAACAATTCCCAGAACTTAGACCACAGTGGAGTATGTTCACATTCTGTCCAGCTAGGTTAGACCTCATTAAACACACATGGCATTGGCAAAGACCTCAAAAAGGTAACACCATAGAATTAAGGTTAATAGGTTAAAGTTAGATTTATTTTTTACCTTATTACTAAGATTAAAAATAGATCTGCAAAGCATCAGGTTCTCCACAAGTAGTTTAGTCGCCAGGGGTCAAACAGGCAAATGATACCAAAATAAACATCAACATTCTGTAAAAGAAGACTACAGTCCTGATACTCAGCACTCATAATGTCTAGTGTATGATTAAAATTGCTTGTGTTGCCAAAAAGCTGCAAATCAATTGATAGGAACAGACCCAGAAGTGAGAAAGATAATGGAATTAGCAAAGACTGTAGATAGTGATTATTAAATATTATAAATATATTCAGAGATGCAAAGGAAAACAAACATAATGAAGAAAAATGGGTAATTAAAAAAGAAGCAAATGGATTATCCTTCTAAAGCTGAAGGATACGCTATCTGAAAAGAAAATTTCACTGGATCAGCTTAATGCACGAGTAGGTTCTACATAAAAAAAAGATTGATGACCTTGAAAGCATGACAGTAGAAACTATCAACACTTAAGCACAGAGAGGAAAAAGACTAAATAAAATCAACAGAATCTCCATGACCAGTGGGGCAATATCAAGCAGTCTCATGTAAATGTACTTAGAATCCCAAAACTAGAGAAGGGAAAGAAGTTAAAAAATCTTTGTAGAATTATGGGCAAATATATGAATTTGATAAAAACTATGAGCCGTATATGTCCTACGACCAGCATACCTCAAGCATGATAGAGACGATCCAACCACATCAAGAGATACAACATAATTAAATTTCTGAAAACCATTGTCAGGAAAAAAAATCAAGTGCTGAGAGGTCAAGAGGCTTCAAAAGAAAGTATAGGTGACAAAAATGAGGGTGTCTCGTCAGAAACAGTGCAAGCCAGAAGACAACATATCGAAATATTTTCAAGTGTTTGGGGAAAAACAAAACAGCATTTAAAAAAACCTGACAAAATTAGCAAACCAGCAGCTGTTAACCTAAATACTAAATTTAGCAAAAAAATATCTTTCAGAAATGACAACTATATAGTTTGTTGTTGTTGTTTTGTTTTTAAAGAGAGAGAATGTGAGTAAGGGAAGGGGGAGAGGGAGAGAGAGAATACTAAGCAGGTTCAATGCCCAGCATGCAACCCAACATGGGGCTGGATCCCAGGATTGTGAGATCATGACCTGAGCTGAAATGGAGAGTTGGATGCTTAGCCACCTGGGCGCCCTAAAATAAACTAGTTTTGACCAAATAAAATGCTGATGTATTCTACAAGACTTAACTATTTTTATTAGAGTGTATATGTGTAAGATACCCTATTGTTCAGTCATATCTGTGTGGCACGTTTGCCTTTTAGTTGTGTTTAAAATTATTTATGTAAATGAATTTATTTTTTATACAGTTAAGTTTATTGATTTTATTTGTGAAGACAGTCTGGTTTTTAGCAGTAGACCAGGCTCATATGTGATAGTCTACACTTTGTGGCTTTTGTATTGCGGTTTTGAGAAAATTGTTTTTGTAAGTCCTGGGGCTTGGTTTATAGGTCTTACTGAACTGTCTTGATTCATTATAGGATATAGGAATGTTTCTTTATATGACCTTGAAATGCCCTTTAAAATTTATGTTTGAGGAATGGACAGTTAGAACTCTATTATAGAGTTCTTCAAAGTAACTTTTCAGATTTTCAAGATGTAAATGAAATATTCCTCTGGGATCCTAGAAATGTAAAAACATTGTTTGATATTAGTTGGGATTACAGAGTCGTCCGGGATTTGTGTTGAAAATGTCTTTTGATGCTTCATTCCATGTACACAGAGTTTAGCTAAGCATCACAGAGGAAAGTTGTTGAACTGATGCTATTAAATGTCACACATCTACTTCACGAGATGCTGTATTTTAGGATTCAGTCTTTGACAAGTTGACTTGGGCGCTAACTTGTCATTACTTGTTCTACCCCTCACTAGTTCACAAGGAGACAGCTAAACTTGTCATCATGGGATTTCTTCTGACTAGAAAGAAAATTTAAAGTTTGAAATGTGCACAGGTGATGGCAGAATTACACTGGTATTGAAGGAGGGTTGTTGCATTTTGGATTTCTTTCCTTGATTGCTGCAATAACTCACCCACAGCACTTGTTTGTTTATAAGCAAACAGTACCAAATATTTTGTAAATATTTTGAGTTTGATTATCAGTAAAAAAAAAAAAAAGTTAAATATGAATCAACGAAAGTTTAAAGTTCTCTCTTTACCTAAACTCTTTTTAATTTTTTTTTAACATTTATTCATTTTTGAAAGTGAGAGAGACAGAGCATGAGTGGGGGAGGGGCAGAGAGAGAGGGAGACACAGAATCCAAAGCAGGCTCCAGGCTCTGAGCTGTCAGCACAGGGCCCGACACAGGGCTCAAACTCACGGACCTCGATATCATGACCTGAGCCAAAGTTGGACGCTCAACCAAATGAGCTACCCAGTTGCCCTGACCTAAACTCTTGAAGTTAGCAAATCATAATTTCAATTGTCTACATAATGTATTGGCTTGATATTTCTCAGGGAATTTACCCAATTTATATAGTTTCAGTTAGACAAATACACCCAGCAATAGAATGCTATTGAGCTAAAGATGATGTAAGGTAAACGAAAAGGCTAAATAAAGCATGTCAGCAATATAACAGCAAGTGTCTGGTTTCTTCAAAAAGAAAATTATAGAAATAGGAAGTCGTGGCTGCTGTGGTGCTGTGGAACATAGAAACAATAGACACAGATGTCAGGGAAGAAATAGTCGTTATAGCAAGTTCAGAAGATGTGAGAAGTGTGTATAAGGTACTGGTAACTTTATCTTCTTAGAGAAACATTTATAGAAAAGAAACTAGAGGAAAGAAAGGACTTTTATTTGCTTTTTAAATTAGGGCCAGTGAATTATCAGGAATGTAAAAGATGACCTCCCACCCCCAATAAAAGAAAAGAATAACCTAGTGTTTATGCACCTCATTTCTTTCTCTTTAGGTTGAGTCCAAAGGAGCCCCATCAGAGTTTGAAATCAAGATTAAATAGTTCTGCTCTGGTATAAATATAGTTTTAAATACATCAGTGATTACTTTTAACTTGTGTTTCAATTCAAATTTTATATCTAGCAATAGGATTTTAAAACTATTATGTACCACTAAATGCTATGCACTATGCTAATGACCAGAAATCCAAAATGCTTTCTTCCTTGCTTGCCTGTGCAAAGTTTGGATTCTAACAGCAAAAACATTTACACACAGAACAGATAGTATAATAGAGGGCAAATCAGCTATTCAGAATTAGGAAGGGACACATGTACTAAGTATTGGGACATTAAACATAGAGTGTCAGGGAGGGTTTCCTGGAGTACAGTTCAGGGAGGATGGGAGTAGCCAGCCAAGAGCAGGAAATATTTATTGTAATCAGATATGATTTTTTAAAGTGTGTCTTTAGTGTAGGAGAATGGAAGAGTTGGAGGGGAAAATATGGGCCAGATATGAAGACCCCTTAGTCATGAAAATTCCAGAGCTGTAGAAGGGAAATGATGAGGAAATGATGCCATTGGCTTTGCATTTGTCAATTTATTTTAGATTTTTTAATCGAGGTGTAAATGATAGGTAATGTTAGTTTCAGGTATACACATAGTAATTCAAATTTTTATATATTGTGAAGTGATCACCACCTTCAGTCTACCATTTGTCACCTTCTAAGATTATTACATATCAGTATAGTCCCTGTGCTGTACATGGTATCCCCATATCTCATTTACTTTAACTGAAAGTTCATACCTCTTACTTGTACTTAGTTTGTACCCTTCCGCTGTTTTGCCCATCCCTTCACCCTTCTCCTCTCTGGCAACCACCAGATTATGCATTGTATCATTATATCTAGGAGTCAGTTTCTGTTTTGTTTTGTTTCTTAGATCCCCCATATAAGTGAAATCATATGATATTTGTCTTTCTCTGACATGTTTCACTTAGCACAATACCATCTAGATCCTCTCATGTTGTCACGAATTCTTTCTTATGGCTGAGTAATGTTTCATTGCATATATATACACCGCTTCTTTATCCATTCATCTGTTGATGGACACTTGGGTTGCTTCCATAACTTGGCTCTTCTAAACAATGCTGCAGTGAACATGGAGATGCATATGTCTGTTTGAATTAGTTTTTCTTTCTTTTTTTTTTTTTTTTTTTTTTTTTTTTTTTTTGTCTTTCAGATAAATGCCCAGAAGTGAAATTGCTGGATTGTGTGGCATTTCTGTTTTTTATTTGTTGAGGAATCTCCATACTGTTTTCCATAGTGGCTGCACTGTTTTACATTCCTATCAGATGTACATGAGGGTTCCTTTTTTTTTGTATCCTCATCAGCACTTGCTATTTCTTCTCTTTTTTGATACTTTCCATTCTGACACATGTGAGGTGGTATCTCATTGTGGTTTTGATTTGCATTTCCCTGATGATGAGTGATGTTGAACATCTTTTCATGTGTCTGTTGGCCATCTGACTAATTTCGTTGTAGAAATGTCTACTCATGGGGCGCCTGGGTGGCTTAGTCGGTTGAGTGTCTGACTTCGGCTCAGGTCGTGATCTCGTGCTTTGTGGGTTCGAGCCCCACGTCGGGCTCTGTGCTGACAGCTCAGAGCCTGGAGCCTGCTTCAGATTCTGTGTCTCCTTCTCTCTCTGCCCCTCCCATGCTCATGCTTTGTCTCTCTCTGTGTCTCAATAATAAATGTTAATTTTTTTTTTTTTTTTTAAAGAAATGTCTATTCAGGTCCTCTGCCAGGTTTTTAATTGGATTGTTTGCATTTTTTTTTTCCTCCGCTTGAGTTGTGTGGATATTAACCCCTGTTGGTTATATAATTTGAAGGTTGTCTTCATTTTCTTTTTTTTTTTTTTTTCCAACGTTTATTTATTTTTGGGACAGAGAGAGACAGAGCATGAACGGGGGAGGGGCAGAGAGAGAGGGAGACGCAGAATTGGAAACAGGCTCCAGGCTCTGAGCCATCAGCCCAGAGCCTGACGCGGGGCTCGAACTCACGGACCGCGAGATCGTGACCTGGCTGAAGTCGGACGCTTAACTGACTGCGCTACCCAGGCGCCCCTATCTTCATTTTCTTGATGGTTTCCTTTGCTGTACAAAAATTTTTAGTTTGAAGTATTCCTGTTTATTTTTGCTTTTGTTGCATCTTGCCTGAGGAGACAGATCCAAAGAAATACTACTATGACCATTATCCAAAAGCTTACTTTTTTTCTTTTTGGTATTAGTTTTCTGCTTTCTGGTCTTAGATTTAATCCTTTAATCTATTTTGAGCTTTTTTTGTGTTTTGTTTATAGTGTAAGAAAGTGATCCAGTGTCATTCTTCTGCATATAGTTTTCCCAATACCATTTATCAAAGAGCTCTGTTGCATGTTTTTGCCTTCTTTATTGAAGATTAATTAATTATATAAACTTGGGTTTATTTCTGGACTCTCTATTCTGTTTCATTGATCCGTGTGTATTTTTAATGCCTGTATCTTACTGTTTTGATTACTGTAGCTTTAGAATAGTTAGAATGTAAGGAGTGTGATACTTCTAGTTTTGTTCTTCTCAAGATTGCTTTTGCTATTCAAGGTCTTTTGGGGCCCATATAAATTTTAGGGTTATTTTTTCTAAATCTGTGAAAAATGCTTGTTGGTATTTTGATAAGGATTGCATTACATCTGTAGATGGCTTTGTATAGTATGAACATTTTAATAGTATTCTTTCAATCTTTGAGCATGGTATCTATTTCCATTTATTCATTGCATATTTGGTTTCTTTCATCAGTGTCTTAGAGTTTTAAAAATACAGGTCTTTCACTTACTTGCTTAAATTTATTCTTAGGTATTTTATTATTTTTGATGCAATTGTAAATGGTATTGTTTTCTTCATTTCTTTTCTCATGGCTCATTATTAGTGTATAGAAATGCACAGAGTTCTGTATATAAATTCCAGATCTCTCAATTTTACTAATTTATTCTTTTTTTTTTTTTTTTTTGGTGGAGTCTTTAGGGGTTTTCTGTCCATAGTATCATGTCATCTATAAATGGTGACAGTTTTACTTCTTTCTATGATTTAGATGCTTTTTATTTCTTTTTCTCATCTGATTGCTATGGCAATGGCTTCTAATACTATTTTGAATAAAAGTGGTGACAGAATTCTTGTTCCTTATATTAGAGGAAAAGGTTTTATCTTTTCACCATTGAGTATGATGCTAGCTTGGGTTTGTTAAATATAGCCTTTATATTGAGGTATGTTTCCTCTAAACTGACTTTGTTCAGAGTTTTTATCTTTAATGCATGTTGAATTTTGTCAGTTGCTTTTTTCTGCATCTATAGAGATGATTGTTATTTTTTGTATTCTTCCATTTGTTAATGTGTCTCACACTGATTGATTTGCAGATATCAAACTGTCCTTGCATACCTGGAATAAATCCTATTTGATCATGGTGAATGATCCTTTTCATTATATTTAAATTCAGTTTTATAATATTTTGTTGAGGATTTTTGCATCAGTGTTCATCATCAAAGTTGATAACGATATTCTGGCCTTGTGGAATGAATTGGAAGTATTCCTCTTTTTTTTTTTTTTTTTCTTTTTTGGAAAGGAATTGCAAAGGATATGTATAAACTCTTTTTTTTTAAATGTTTGGTAGAATTCACCTGTGAAGCCATTTGGTCTTGGACTTTTGTTTGTTGGGAGTTTTTTTGATTACTGAGGTTAAGTTTTGTTACTACTAATGGGTCTGTTCAAATTTTCTGTTTCTTCTTTAGTCTTGGAGATTGTACATTTCTGTGAATTTATCCATTTTTCTAGGTTTTCCAATTTGTTGGCATATCATTTTGCGTAGTAGTCTCTTATAAGCCTTTGTATTTCTATGTTATCTGTTGTAACTTCTCTTTCATTTCTGATTGTATTTATTTGAGTCCTCCTGCTTTTTTTTTCTTGATGAGTCTGGCTAAAGGTTTATTAATGTTTATCTTTTCAAAGAACTGACTCTTAGTTTTATTGATTTTTTTGTCTTTTTAGTTTTTAATATCATTTATTTACATTCTGATCTTTATAATTTCCTTCTTTCTACTAATATTGGGCTTTGTTTATTCTCATGTTTCTAATTCCTTTAGGTGTAAAGTTAGATTGCTTACTTGAGATTTTTTCTTATTTCTTGAGGTAGGCCTATATTGCTAGAAACTACCCTCTTATAACTGCTTTTGGTGCAAGTTACAGATTTTTTACCGTTGTGTTTATATTTTTATTTGTCTCCATGTATTTTTTTAGTTTCCTCTTTGATTTCATCATTAACTCTGGTTGTTTAGTAGCATGTTGTTTAGCCTCTGTGTGTCGTTTAGCCACTTTTCATGTTGTAATTGATTTCTAGTTTTATACCACTGTGGTTGGAAAAGATGTCTGAAATGATTTGTCTTCTTAAATTTATTGAGTCTTGTTTTATAGCCTAACATGTGATCTGTTCAAAGAATGTGCCATGTGCACTTGAAAAGAATATTTATTCTGTTTTTGAGTGGAATATCCTGTATATATTTATTTTTTCATTATTTATATTTTAGTTAATATATAGTTCAGTGTTGATTTCAGAAGTAGAATTCAATGATTCAACACTTCCATACAATAGCCAGTGCTCATCACAAGTACCCTTCTTAATGCTCATATGTATATCTGTTAAGTACATCTGTAATATGTTGTGTAAGGCCTGTGTATCTTATTGATCTTATGTCTGGATGATATATCCATTGATGTATGTGGGAGTGTTAAAGTTCCTTACTATTATTTATAACTGTCAATGTATTACTGTCAATTTATTACTGTCAGTTTCTCCTTTATGTCTTAATATTTGCCTTTTACACTTAGATGTCCATATGTGGGTGCACAGATCGTTAAAAGTGTTATATCCTTTTGTTGAATTGATACTATTATCATTATGTAATGTGATCCCCTATTACATTTTTTGTTTGTTTTAAGGTCTGTTTTGTCTAATGTAAGTATTGCTACTCCAGCTTTCTTTTTATTTCCATTTGCATGGAATGTCTTTTTCCATCCCTTCACTTTATGTGTCTTTAGATCTGAAGTGAGTCTCTTATAGGCAACATATCTATAGGTCTTTTTAATAATCCACTAACTGTCCCTCTTTGTCTTTTCATGGGAATATTTAGTTCTTTTACATTTGAAGTAATTATTGATAGATATGTACCTAATGCCATTTTGTTGATTGTTTCCTGGGTTTTTTTGTTGTTGTTTTGTAGGTTTTTGTAGTTTTTCTGTGTTCCTTCTTCTTTTGCTCTCTTCCCTTATGATGAGATGACATTCCTTAGTGTTCAGTTTGTATTCCTTTTTCCTTAATTTTTGTACATCTGTTACAGATATTTAGTTTGTGGTTTCCTTGAGGTTCATATAGAATATCTTTAGTGTATAGTAGTTTGTTTTAATTTAATAGTCATTTAAGTTCAAGGATGTTCTAAAAGCACTGCATTTTAACTGCCCCCTCCTGATACATTTTATGTTTTTGACATCACATTTTACACGTTATTATTTTGTGTATCCTTTGACTAAGTGTGTAGTCCTAGATAATTTTACTTCTTTTGTCCTTTAACCTACATTCAACAACCTACATAGATAGTTCTAGCTATGTAGGTTGTTGATCTACTTTATTCTATGTTTACCATTACCATTGATGTTTTTTTTTCTTTCATAGTGTTTAGTATCTAGTTATGGTCTTTTCTTTTTATTTAAAGAAGCCCCTATAACATTTCTTATAAGGCTGGTTTGGTTTTGATGAACTCCTTTAGGCTTTTGCTTATCTGGGAAACTTACCTCTCCTTTAATTCAGAATGATAATATTGCTGGGTGTAGAGTATTCTCATTGTATTTTTTTTTTTTCCTTTCAGCACTTTGAATGTATCATGTTATTCCCTCATGACTTCCTTATGTAAAATTTCTGTTATAAAATTAGCTGATGGGGCGCCTGGGTGGCTCAGTTGATTGTCTGACTTGATTTTGGCTCAGGTCATGATCCCAGGGTTGTGGGATCCGGCCCTGCATTGGGCTCTGAGCTGAACATGGAGCCATGGAACCTGCTTATGATTCTCTCTCTCCCCCCGTCTCTCCCCCTCTCTCCCCCTCTCCCCCCTCCCTCCCCCTCTCCTCCCTCCCTCTCTCCCCCTCTCTCCCCCTCTCTCCCCCTCTCTCCCCCTCTCTCCCTCTCTCCCCTTCCCCCTCCCCCTCTCCCCTTCCCTCTCCCTCTCTCCCCCCTCTCCCTCCTCTCTCCCCCCTCTCCCCCCTCTCTCCCCCCTCTCTCCCCCTCTCCCCCTCTCCCTCCTCTCTCCCCCTCTCCCCCCTCTCTTCCCTCTGTCCCCCTCTCCCCCCTCCTCCCCTCTCCCCCCTCCCCCCTCCTCCCCTCTCCCCCCTCCCCCCTCTCCCCCTACTCCTCCCTCCCTCTTTCTCTCCTCATCCCCCTCTGCTCCCCAGGTCATGCTTGCTCTCTCTCAAATAAAAACATAAATTAAAAAAATAAATAAAATCAGCTGATAGTCTTGAGGGAGATTCCCATGGCATGTAAATAGTTGTTTTTCTCTTGCTGCTTTTAAGATCCTCTCTTTAATTCTTGACACTAGTTATAATGTATCTTGCCATGGGTCTCTTTGAGTTCATGTTATTTTGGAATTTCTGTTCCTGGCCTTGGATGTCTTTTTCCTTTACCAGGTTGGGAAAGTTTCCGGGCATTATTTCTTCAAATAGGTTTCCTGTCCCTTTGGCTCTTTTTTTTTTTTTTTTTCCCCTTCCTCTGGGACCCCTTTGATTCAAGTGATCATGTACTTGATGTTGTCCCAGCGGTCCCTTAAGCTCTGCTCATTTTCAAATTACTTTTTCTTTTTGCTGTTCTGATTGCATGCTTTTCATTCCCTGGTCTTCCACTCTCCTGCATTGATCCATTCTTCTGCATCATTTAGTGTGTTGATTCCTTCTAGTACTTTTTATTTCACTTATTATTCAGCTCTGATCAATTTTTTTTTTTTATATTTTCCATCTCTTCATTGAAGTTCTAACTGTGTTCATTCAGTCTTCCTTTGATTTTTAGTGAACATCTTTATGAGCATCACTTTGAGTCCTCCAGGTCCAGTGTCATTCAAAGCCATTGTTTCCTTGTTTATTTTCTGTTTAGATTATCTGTCAGTTGTTGTAAGTGAGGTATTAAAGTCCCTATTATTGTTATATTACTGTCACTTCCTTTATGTTAGTTATTGTTTTATATATTTGGGTACTTTCACATTGGGGACACAAATATTTACAATTGTTAGATCTTCTTGTTGGATTGTCCCCTTTATTATGATGTAGTGCCCCTCTTTATCTCTTGTTACAGTCTTTGTTTTAAAGTCTAGTTTGTCCAGTGTAAGTAACTATTGCTACTCCAGCTTTCTTTTGACATCTGTTTGTGTGATAAATGTTTCTCCATCCCCTTACTTTCCATATGCTGGTGTCTTTAAGTCCAAAGTGAGTCTCTTGTAAGCAGTATAATGATGGGGTATTTTTTTTTTTTATCTGTTCTGATACCCTATGTCTTTGGATTGGAGGGTTTAGTCCAATTACACTGAGGGTGATTATTGATGGATATGTATTTATTTCCATTGTATTACCTGTTTTGTTGTGGTTTCTGGAGATTTTCCCAGATCCTTTCCTGTCTTTGTCACTTTTGGTCTTTGCTTTCCACTCAAAGAGCCCCTTTTAATATGGCGTGCAAAAAGCTGGTTTAGTGATGTGACCACTACTTTGAACTCTTTATCTGGTGGACTGCTTATCTCTCTTTCATTTAGTTCTTCTTCTGAGATTTTGTTTTGTTCTTTTTTTAGGAACATATTCCTTTGTCTCCTTATTTTGCCTAACTTCCTGTGTCTGTGTATTAGGTGGATCAGTTACACCTCCCAGTCTTGAGGGAGATTAGTTTTGCATATTAGATTGTCCTGGAAGCCCTGAAGAGTGAGTATTAGAGACGTGGAGAAGTAGGAAAGGAAACTATTAGGAAGCATTTTAGTGACCTTAAGAAGCATTGTAAAAACTTGAAATCAGACAATGTCAGAATGAAGAGAAGGCAGAGTAAATATATCCAGGAATGGAAATCAACAGAATTCATGTGGCAGTAATGTGGTTTGGGTGGAGGCAGAACCAATCTAAAATTAATTAATCCCATATTTCTAGTGGGATAAGTGGAGGATTATAGTACTAGTCTGATATGAGGAAAGAAAAAGGTTCAAGATAATTGTGACACAGTAAGATGAGGGTGTCCAAAAATTAATATTAATTAGTATTATTGTTTACTTAGTTATTAATATTACATTCGCTGAGTCTTGAGGTAGGTACTATTATTATCCTCATTTTGTCACTAATGAAACTGAGGCCCAAAGAAGGTTGATAACTTGTCCAAGGTCACAAAGGAAATAAGTGCAGAGTGAAAATTTGAGGTTGGGTAGTGATTACATTTTCTACTCTCTTGACTACTTCATGCTCTTTTCAGTCACATGGAGATATGATCTGTGAGATAAAGTTATAATCTGTTGATAGGGATTTGGGAGTTACTGCCTCTAAGCGAGGGGTGAAACCATTGGCCTGAATGATGAGTCTCTGCAGAGTCCTTAGAGTTCTTGTGAGTGCACTGAGGTTCAAAAGAGGAAATGAGCTTGTGTAGAAATTGAGTAACCAGAAAGATAGGAGGAAAATCTGGAAAGAATTATATTATAAAAAACATAATGTATTTTTTTTCTTTTTTAAGAAGTGAAATCATCAACAGTTCTAAAATCTTAAAAAAAGTAGCCATAAAATCTAGTCACCCATGATGCTTGCCAGAGTAGTTTCAATCCACTTATTCAGAAACAAAGCGGGTCAGAAAATGAAGGGAGGTGAGACCATGAATTGAGAGAACTTTCCTGCACTTCATGGAGAGATGTCACTGTACAGATAAAAGAGATCAAATGGAAGCTAATGGTAGATGGAGAGTTTTCTTCTCATGGATGAGGCAAGATCACATTTATAT
Source organism: Prionailurus viverrinus (assembly GCF_022837055.1). Taxonomy (NCBI): domain Eukaryota; kingdom Metazoa; phylum Chordata; class Mammalia; order Carnivora; family Felidae; genus Prionailurus; species Prionailurus viverrinus. The sequence continues at coordinate 176,283,212 of NC_062564.1, forward strand.
GGATTTAAAGATACTCTGTCTAGAAGTCAAAATTTTAGAAAAAATTATAATTTGAAATGCTTTTAAACTTTACAGAACATTATACATCCATGGGCATACCAAGTTGGATTTCACAGTCTGGCATACTGCAATTGAAAAAGCAGCAGGTACAGATGGTAATGCATTACAGGATCAGCAGCTCAGCAAAAATGACGTTCCCATTATTGTGAACAGCTGTATAGCATTTGTTACACAGTATGGTAAGTATTGCAAAGTTTTTATTCAACCCCCAGAACTCATGGTATCATTCTTAGAGTTTTTTAAGTGGTTCCGCCACTGGACTGCATTAGAGCTCTTTATATTTGAAAGTACATCAGTGAAAAATAAAAACATCATCACCATTCAGCCAAATGCCATTCCTTCTCCCAGTAAAATTTAAATTACACAATGTACTTTTACCATTTTCTTCTTTTACATGCGTAAAAAATTTAAATGCCATACTGAAAAAATCTATATTATAAAATGTATATTAAAAATAGATTGAAGACTTTATTTTTCAGAGGTTACAAGGGTTACTGTAAAGTCTAAGGGAATGCAGCGGGTCGCCTAAACATGTTTTTGGAAGTGGTAAACTGTGGGAAAATACGTGAAAGAATTTTTTGTTGCTGTTGACAAGCATTCAAAGTATGTGTATGTATTTATTTCATTCAACGTGCTATTAGTCACATGTTTATATTAAGAATCATGGTTATTCTAATAGTTTTGACTTGATCTTAACAGAGTTTTATGAATAGTTTGCAAGTAAAAACAATTGGTTGACATACACATGGGCTAACTTCATTTTAAAATAATATGCTATGATAGTAAAGTATTCCTTGATTCTTCATGTTTATTTTCAAATATGAATTCCTCAGATTCCTTCTTTGTTACATATTTCATCAATACTCTAAAAGGTAGAAGATTGTGAACTATATTTTAAATATAAAAATGTTTTCTACCTTTTAATCTGTAGGTAAGTGCCATTGATTTAGATTACAAGTTTGGAAAAGAGTAAAATGATTGATCTTGTATTTGGGAAGGTAATTAACTTTTTTTTTTGTTCTCTTAATATTAGAAGTGTCCTTGGGTGTTTTTAATTTGAAAAGAAGGTGTAATCAGTGACAGAGCTGCAGTAAAACATTGTGTTATTAGTTTGTTACTTATTTATTGTCTGTTGTGTGCCAGCCATTGATCTTGGTACTGGGAGTACAGCAGTGGGAGTAAAAAGTTAAAGACAAAGCCATGAATCATAGGTTTCAGTAATGAGAACTGACAACAAACTGCTATGAGTAGAATGTTAGAAATAACCAAGGCTATGAAGAAAATAATTTTTAGAAATTAAATTTATAATATGTGTATATTAATCTATCTTCTTCTGGAGAGAGTGCCATTTTAAGTATTTTGCTTATTTCATATATAATTCAAGTATCATTAATCAGATTCACTGTGTTTGAATTCCATATCTTTGAATTATATACCTACTGTAAATATGTATGCAGTCACATTATGTGGCTGTTACTCTATGAAATCCCTTCCTGTGATACTGTGTCCGTATTTTCCTTATCAGTGGTAGTCATCTGTTTATTTGAAAATGGGGGAGGAAGAAGGTTATCATCTTCATTCGTTAGTCATTCAGTATTAGCACACTTGAATTTCATTGGTATAAATGAATTGCACACGTACTATGTTTTAGCAAGAGCAAAACCTCATTGGGAATTTTCACATCATGTTAGTTTCATAATGGCATAAGGTCTTTCTTAAGCTGTGAAATGATTAAAATAATTCTAGCTCCAGTGTATCCAATTTAAGGTTTCTCTTGGGAAATCAGAAGTTTCTTTGTGGTGTTTCTTTGAATTTAAAATCATTAAGCATTAGATTGTTTTCAACTAAATTTTATACATTAAAACTACTTTGTAACTCTGGCACAAGGTACATTAACTTGCATATTAAAGTAATAAAGCCGATGAAAGACTGTTTTGTTTTGTTTTTAATGAGCAGAATATGGGGGAAACCCTGATGTTACCAGCATATATAGTAGGGAAGATATGATACACACTTAGAAAATGCCCAGTGATTAATAGAATGAAGATGGTTGACTCAAAGACTTTACAAGTCACAATTATTTTGAACTTCCTGACCTTTGTATTAAAATCTGAAGGCCAGTTTTTTTGTGTTCATGGTGTCAAGATTTTGAACAGAACCGGTTCACAGTCAAATTTTTAGAGTTTAATTTTTTTAATGAGTTATAGTAGTTCTTGGGAATTATTTTAATTTATGTAAACAAAATTATGCGTGCAGTTAATATATTTCAGTACTAGCTTTTAGAAATTCATTCAACGAGGGATATAACTTAAGGTCAAAAACTTAGTCACAGGTTTTTGTTTGTGTAGATGTTGCTTATTCTTACATTAAATGATCATTTATTGAATGCTTCCTAAGTTCCAGTCATGGTAGAGTTACTGTACACAGAGAGTAAGACATGAACCTTACCCCCTAGCTTTTTACAGATTTGTGAATCAAAGACTAAGTTTAAACAACTAGGCAGTTATATATCAAGTATACAAAATTCTGTGGTAGAGAGCTTCAGGAATTGGTACAAGGAGAGCTTCATGGGTGAGATGTGCTTACCATAAGTCTTAACAGAAAATAGGAGCTAGTTAGGACAAGAAGGGAATCGGGATTCTATGAGGAGGATCAGTGTATGCTCATGTATGGAGTTATGAGAGAAGTTGTCTATTGAGGGAACTTTGTATTGTGACCAGAGTTTAGCATGAGAAGAACAGTAGATGAGAGGCAGGAGGGTTAAGCCTATTCATGTAGAGTCTTAAATATTATAATAAATCCTCAAACTTGTCCTCTAGGCAGTGAGAGGGCAGTATCTAGATTTTTAAGCATGTTGGTGACACCAACAGACCTGTATCTCAGATCAAGCTATTATCAGTGTTGAGATGGACTGGAGGGCTACACAAGAATAGGGGCAGGGAGTTGTGACAATGTAGTGAGGAACTGAGTGCAAAAAAATAACAGGACATGGGATAGAAAGAAGGGGACAGTTTGAGAGCAAGGCTATGATGAAAAATATATGTGACTTTTTAATATTGTAAGCGAAAAAGAAAAATTCTGACTTATAAAGGACTGAGGAGAAGGAAGTGCCATGTATTGAGATGCCAGAGACAACATAAAGACCATAGTGAGATTAACAGGTGAAGTAGTGAATGGGGCAGGAGACTTAATTCCTCAGATTATTTTGACTTATTCATGAAAATGGTGTGTGTTGCAGGTATATTTATAAAGTATCTGTATATAAAGTGTATGTGTGTGTGTTTGAAATCCTAGAAATGAAAACCTGGGTGAAAATGTGTATGTGGTAGTTAAACTGATGAAGTTGGGTGGGTTCACCCACAGAATTTTGTAGGGGAGTAGAAAAGAGAAGAGAATTGAGGCTGGATTTATGGAATCCTTAGTAAATACTAGATGGTAGAATAAATAGAGGACTGGACGAGTAGTCATAGAGGAATGGGGGGAGAGCTAGGAGATTATAATGTCATGAAAGCTATGACATTAAAAGAATTTTAGCAGGGATTCATTTGGAGTGTCATACACTGCAGGGGGGATTCTCATTAGATAAAAACAGAAAAGCACCTAAAAATAGGATGTCGTTGATATTCTTGATGAAGGTGGTCCTAACAGATGCACAGAAGCAAGATGATGGTTGAAGGATGAACAGGGGCATGAGATGGTAGGAAGAATAAATATAGGAAAGTCAGCTGGGGTTTGGAAGGAAGAGAGATCCAGAGACCTGGGAGGGGCAAGGGAGCACTTTAAAATTTTGTTTGTATCATCATCATTATCCTCACTCCTCTCCGCTCCTCATCCTCTTATTTTATATGGGACACCTGGTGAATCAGTAACTTTGAAAAGGAGATGATTCAACTCCTCATCCAGAAGAAGGTGAAAGTGGGAACAGACAGAAATTAATATACAAATATGAGTGCAAAGGGCTAAGAAAATTTATACTAGAGCGCCTCACTTTTATCAGTGAAACTGGGGACAGGCTTGAATTCTGGGAGGTAAAGTAAAGATCGGACACCTGTGGTAAAACAACATTTGAAGATACCATGAAGGGGGAAGGGCTGGGCAGGGGCTTGTTAAAAGCTTGCTAAAAGCTGAGAAGTTTGTTCATCATTTTAAGTACTAAAATTAGGGGGTGGGGGACCTTTTTCCCCTCATGCATGTTTATATCAACTCTTGGATAATGACTTTGTCTGGCTCAATGTCCCAACACAAAAGTCTATATTTCTAATCCATAAAAGTAGATTTTGATTTTAGACTTCATATATGTAACTTTTTTTTTTTTTAACCAAAGGTTTAGGATGCAAATATATCTATCAAAAGAATGGTGATCCTTTGCATATAAGTGAACTCCTGGAGAGTTTCAAAAAGGATGCAAGGAGCTTTAAATTGAGGGCTGGAAAACATCAGCTTGAAGATGTGACAGGCGTGTTGAAAAATTTTCTCTCCGACATTGATGATGCACTTCTTACTAAGGAGCTCTATCCATATTGGATCTCTGCTTTAGGTAATACATATAATATGGAACATAATAAATGCTTGCCTTCTAAACTGATAATTATATTTTTGAAATCTTTGCTAATCTGCAAATTTAATTGAAAGGAACAGTGTACCTAAGGGCTTAGAACAGATATTGTGTAGATATCCATAGTTGTTTATATCTACCTCAAAAGAAATTTATAGTAATATTTGCTAAGTAGTATGTTAAAGTAATTCTTAGTTTGCAGATTTCTTAGTGTTTGCTTTGCTTTAACTTTGAAAGTGTTACGGTTAAGTCCGTGTATGCTATTAATTTCTCATTAAGATTAAAATGAACAGTTTAATATAAGATTGGTTTTATATGATTTCCCCATATGGCTCTTTGGCTTCCCTTTATCATTCATTCTACCTCTGTAGGGTACATAACAATAGCTTTTAAACTCTTTCTTCATTTCCCCTTCAATAAAATAGAAAAAAAGAAGAAGAAAAGCCTTTGCTATACTGTAAGAACCTATTTAAGAAATGACTCTAGAAAAGTAGTTTATTAAATCACTTGTTGGGTCAAATTGATTCAGTAAAACCTACATTTACATCTATTAATTGAAAATAACTCCTTTTACAAAAACATTACAACAATGAAGGCTTTTAAATGTAAACATTACCTTTCATCCCATCTTTCTAATAGAACTATTTTCATTTTTATATCTTATTTTGTAGTCTTTGTCCCCCATACCTATAATTTATATATAATCCTTTATATTAAACCACAAACATTTCATGTATATCTACAATACTTTCAAAATGATTTTTGATCATTTTTTTCAATTAAAAAAATTTAAAAATTATCATTGAAATTTTGACCATAATTTACTAATATATTTCTACTGTACATTTAATGCGTTTCAAGATTTTTTGGGAAAGTGACCTTTGAATTTGACTATATGATGTGCCTCTGTTGAGAAATATACTTTGTCAGTGAAAGTATTTGTTTAATCTCACACATAAATATGATATATTAAGGGATTAATGTTGAAGTGATGTCATAAAACATCCACAGTTTGAAAAATTCTCCCAAGAATGACCCTTATTAGTGTCAGCAAGAAGGGAGTTGTACTGTTGCTAAAATAAAGCTTTTCCTAATTTAACTACCAATTCAGAAGACTTTTATTTGCCTCCTGGTATTTCTCAAATCAATAGGTTCAACTCTAATCACAAAGAGAATTGATTGCATAATTATCTGGGATATAAAATATGGAATTAGATAATGTATCACTTTAAGCCCAATTACTTTGCCACTCTCATTTTTATTTCATGATTTATTATAATTTTATAACTATGAAGTTATTTATAGCATCTCTATTCTATAAGGACTAACAATTTGTCTTTATTGTAAAATCAGTTATCAAAAATATGAGGCAAGTATACTTTTGCTCAATTGTCAAGTTCTAAGACAAAGATGTCTTTACTATTGTCAGTCTACCAGGAGTAGGTAGTTGGTAAATAGTAGCAAGTGTCAAAGAGCAATGTGTTCACCTTTTACTTGGATGAGAATTCTTTGAGAATTTACTTGGAGAAGGTTTTAGATGCTAGGTCAAATAGCCTTAAAGTCGTTTGCTTTCAGATCTAACATAGCTCACCCTAACTTATCAGAGGTGCTCTGTGTTGGATCTGACAAGGATAAACCGCAACTCTCTGGATGACCTCATAGAAGAGCTCTCTTGGGTCCTGTGCACTGAGGCAAAGAATGCCTTACAGTGTCATACCACCTATTTATATGATCGATGATCTATTCTTCTAAGAACACATTAAGTTGTCTGAAGTCTGCGGCTAGCTGACTAGTTCATTGTATTTTCTATATGACCTGAAATCTATCTTAAGTTTTACTTTCAAATTGCTTAAGCTTTATTTTGAAAATTTCATCTATTTTATCCTTATAAGATTTGTGAAGATATGCTGTACTAGCATGACTTCTTGTTATAAAGGTAGTAATATTAATAACATCTTATTAAATTAATACCATTATAGTTAGAAACTGGATGACAAGAGGGTGTTTGGATTGTACTAGAGATGATAGATAATTCTTCATTCACTTCCAGTGTAGTCTTTGAATATAATTTTGGTGTTTTCCCCTCTCGCTTTTAGTCATCTATTAGCAGAGTTAAGTCAATATGATCATGTTTACCTCTACAGGTCTTATACGTAGGCTACAGCAGTACAAAGGAGCTATGGTTACAGTTTTGATTAGGAGTGTACTTCAAAAATGTGCTACAGAGTTTCTTACCTCCCCAGGGATTCTAATGCCCTTTGCAAGTGACCGTGTACTCTTGAAAAATCATTAATGTGCTGCTGGCTTTCTGTGAATAGAATAGGTTGGGCTGAACAGAAAATGAAAAAGTCTTGTTTCCACAGGTAGTTGGGAATTGTGAGGGAATATATACGTGCAATCCCCTTGAGTTACAAAGTCACCACAAGTTATTTATTTGAAGAATGGCCTTTTATTTCCCCTGTAAGCTAGCAGGTTAGAGCAAACCACTGCTGCATGTCTTCTAGAGTCTAGAACTTTGGGGGTTCCTGGATCTAGTTTCTCTAAGTATTTGACTTCTGGGGTTAGGAGAGTGGAACATAATTGCCTCTCATCCTCCTGTGTATAACTAACCAAGTTCTGTCAATGACAGTGACAGAGGGACCATCCTTCTCTAAGTCAGTGTCATAGTTTTCAGGGCCTGCACATGACTTCCTCCATTGCCCCCTTACCTTTTACAATGACTTGGAGATGCTAGGGCTGGTCAAAGGCCCCTATACATGGATCTGCAGGGTAACACAGTTCATGGCTCCAAGATGGTTCATTAGTTTTGGTAAGATTTTTATGATTTCACAAGGGGAAAAAATCAGAAATGTCATTTGCAAATAACAGACTGAAATCTTCCCATAGCCAAAGTTAAAAGACTTTCGGTTTATCTCTCAATTTGTACTCGAATTTGAGTTATCAGTTGAATATATTCCTATTAGATGAAGTTCAGTAGTTCATAAAGTAGAGGATAAAGTGCAACCTTGGGTTTTGAGAGTGCTTCATTTTTAATTAGAAAGCATAAGAACTCTATCTTCCTACCATGGAATGTCTGTGTAAATGCCTTTCCAGAGTTATAGAAGCCTGAATATTTATTCTGTTAAAACTTGATTAGATCACTTAGTGAGCTACAGTAATGAATATTGGTTTAAAATACTGTTAAAATGCAAATTTGTGTTACAGACTATTAGTTTTGGCCTAAAATTGTTTGTTTTTAACCTCTAGATACTCAAGATGACAAGGAAAGAATTAAAAAGTATGGGGCATTTATACGTTCTCTTCCAGGGGTCAACCGAGCAACGTTGGCAGCTGTAATCGAACATCTTTACAGGTGGGTGGTTTCATGAGCTTTTCCAGACATTTCAAACTTGGCACTCTATAAGTCATTATTTCTTAAATTTCAAGTACTATGGCTAACTTTCTATATGTGACTGTGAATTATCCATCATACCTTAAAAATGGCTTCAATCCACTGAAAAACTGCTAGAACCAATAACATGAATTCAGTAAGATAGCAGGATCCAAAATTAACATACAGAAATCTGTTGCATTTTTATAGACTAACAATGAAGTAGCAGAAAGAAATTAAGAAAACAGTCTCCTTTACAACTGCATTAAAAATAACAAAATACTTAGGAATAAACTTAACCAGTGAAGTGGAAGACTTGTACTCAAAAAACTATAAAATGCTGATAAAAGAAACTAAAGATGACACAAATAAATGGAAAGGTATACCATGCACAAAGATTGGAAAAATTAAATTGTTAGCAGTCTACAATTTTAACACAATCCATATCAAAATACCAACATAAGTTTTTAAAGAATTAGAACAAATAATTCTAAAATGTGTATGGATCTACAAAAGATCCCAAATAGCCAAAGCAGTCTTGAGAAAGAGCAACAAAGCTGGAGGTACCCCAGTCCCAGATCTTAAGATATACCACAAATCTGTAGTGATAGAAACTTTGTGGTCCTGGCACAAAAATAGACACAGAGATCCATCAATGGGAGAGAACATAGAGTTCAGAAATAAACTCACACTTACATGGTTACTTAATCTACAATAAAGGAGGAAAGAATACAATGGGGAAAAGAAAGCCGTCTCTTTAAGTGGGACAGGAAAAACTTGAGAGCCACATGCGAAAGAGTGGAACTAGACCACTTTCCAGCACCAGATACAAAAACAAAAACAAAGAAAACCAAAAAACTGAAGAAGGGATTAAATACCTAAATGTGAGACCTGAAACAGTAAAAATCCCAGAAGAAGACATAGACAGTAATTTCTTTGACATTGGCCTTAGAAACCTCTTTCTGGATATGTCTCCTCAGGCAGAGGAAACAAAAGCAAAAATAAACTATTGGGGCTGCACCAAAATAAAATGATTTTGCAGAGCAGAGGAAACCATCAATAAAACAAGGCAGTTTGCTGAATGGGGGAAGATATTTGCAAATGATATATCTGATAAGGGGTTTATATTCAAAGTATATAAAGAACTTATAGACGTCAACAATAGAGAAACAAATAACCTGATTAAAAATGGGCGGAGAACCTGAGTAGACATTTCTCCAAAGACACACATATGGCCAACAGACACATAAAAAGATGTTCAATATCACTCATCATCAGGAAAATATAAGTCAAAACTATAATGAGATATCACCTTCTGCCAGCCAGAATGGCTAGTGTCCAAAAGACAGAAAATAACAAGTGTTGGCAAGGATGTGGAGAAAAGGGAACCCTCCTGCTCTATTCATGGGAATATAAACTAGTGTAGCCACTGTGGAAGGAGTATGGATGTTCCTCAGAACATTAAAAATAGAACTACCATATAATTTAGTAATTCCACTACTAGGTATTTACCCAAGGAAAATAAAAGCAATAATTCTAAAAGATATATGCACCCCTGTGTTTATTGCAGCATTATTTACAATAGCCTAGGTATAGAAGCAACATGAAGTGTCCATCAACAGATGGATGGATAAAGAAGTAGTAGTGTGTATACACACACACACACACACACACACACACACACAGGACTATTACTCAGCCATAAAAAAGAATGAGGTTTTTGTCATTTTTAACAACATGGATAGACCTAGAGGATATTATACCAAGTGTAGTAAGTCAGACTGAGAAAGACAAATACCATATGATTTCATTTATATATGAAATTTAAGAAAAACATGAATAAAGAAGGAAAAAAGGAGACAAAAAAACAGATTCTTAAATACAGAGAAGAACTAGGAGTTGCCAGAAAGGAGGTGGGTGATGAGTCGAAGAGGGGAAGAAAATGGTTTTAAAATAAAATCCCCAGCAAACTATCACTTGAGTGTTTCTTTCTGTAATTAAGACCCATTTCAGATAAATAGCATACTGGAAAATTTCTTAAATGAATTAGAAATAATAATGTACAGCATCCCCAAGTGAATCCAGTATATAAACACAAACTTTAAAACTCATTTACGAGGAAAGCTAGAGAAGAGAAGAAAGTACAAAGACCAGAATTCTCTAGCAGGAGTCTGTCTGTGAGCACAGTATTTTCTCATGATGAACTCTTCATAAACTTTTATTTCTCCCTTATCAATTTGTGTCTAACCTAATTCTAATATTTTAGCATCATACTGTTGAACATATGAGAAAATTTTAGAAGTCTAAAATATTTTCTACATCAGGGTATGTAGTTTCCTTCATTTGGGAGGATAGGAAGAATATAGTAGTAGCTTGAGAAATAAGATCTCTGAAGGGGGAGGAATGTTTGAAAATAACCCTTTTAGTTAAAATGAAAGGTGTGTTGGTTGGTTGTTTTTGATGTTAGAACTACTACAAAAATTTTAATAAGTGTAAATATGGCTTAGGGAGTATATCATTGTCGCTTCCTGCATAGATGCAGTACACCGAATTTTTGTGTAGCTGAATTCTACTGAAACTATCTTATTTGCAGTCTAAGAAATTCTTATGAGACATTGGGACAGATTCTTCAGAAATTTTAGGGGCGCCTGGGTGGCTCAGTCGGTTAAGTGTCCAACTCTTGGTTTCGGCTCAGGTCATGATCACATGGTGCGTAAGATCTAGCCCTGCATCAGGCTCTGTGCTGACGGCTTGGAGCCTGCTTAGGATTCTCTCCTTCCCTCTCTCTTTGCCCCTGTCCCACTCATGTTCATGTGCGTACGCTCTCTCTCTCTCTTTCTCTCTCAAAATAAATAAATAAACTTCAGAAAAATTTAATATATGACCGGGCTGCTACAGTTTATTAAGTTAATATTTTGAACATTGAGTTACACATAATTGTTTTAAGATTTTTTATTCAGATTTGAGTTTGAGATCACGAGTTCCTTCCCATCCTTCCCCTCTCCCTCCGTTTCTTCATCTGGCATATATTTTAGTTCCTACTGTATACTAAACAGCGCCTATTAAGATTCCATGTGAACAGAAACATTTGAAGATAATAATACATGAATGACAAAACGTCTTAAGTCCACAGCTCCCAACCTTTGCATCAGGGACCTCTGGATGTCAGAGTGAATGCACAGGAGTGCTGCAGGGCATTTTATAATTTTTAGGGGAAACACAGCATCACTGGAACAGATTTTAATATAGAGAATTTTAACATGGGAGGAAAGATTGAATCATTTGTTGTGTGTTGACATCCAGGGAATGCTTCACATTGAAAGGGGTATGTGAAGGAAAGATAAGTAACAAGAAATGAGTGGTGGATATTTCTAGGAAACAGATGTGCTGGGAGATGAGCTGGTGTGTAGTTGGCTGGCAGGAGGTTGCGAAAGGCTCAAGTGGTCATGTGAAAACATTCAGATTTTCACACAATAAAGAGTGACTGGTCAAGTCTGTTTTAGGACAATAACCCATGGATGGGATTGATTGAAAAGAGATTGGAATAGACACAGAGAAACTAACCAGGAAACCGTTTTCTTGGGCTTCTAATGAGAAGGCCTGAGTGAGAAGAGACTCCGTGGGTTTAATAGAAACACTTGGGAATGATAGCTTGTGGGGCAGAGAAATGAAGGAAAGGAAAATACTGACATTCCTTGGACGTTATGTCATAAATTAAGGCAGCTGCAGAAATGGAAGAGAAGAGAGGTGAAGAGTAGCAAGGAGGATACTATTGCAAAAGGAAGTCTCAAGAAGGTGAGAATGTTTAATAGAGTCCTCAGAAGTTTGAGAGGTCCATTTGGTTAGGTCAGGTTGATTTAGTATTTAATTCCATCCCTGCCCCAGATAACGGATCACTTCTTCCGTGACTAACATTTACTTAATTCCATTCACCAGATATTTATTATGCACTCCAGTGTGATTAAAGCAACAGTTCCTGACTGGGAGATGCTCTGATTCTGGTAACACAGGCAGACCTGCAGATAAATTTTCCTGATGTTTATAATTTAGTGTGATAAGAGTACAGACATAGTTTTGAGAGGGATGTCCACAATTATAACACCCTCCTCTATTAACTTGCGATTCCCTTTGCATCTTATAAATCACATACAATGATTGCACTTGCTCAGTCTCTGCCATGCAATGTGGCATTTTGTGAGTGTGTATATATATATATTCCTGTCATCTTTACTCTCTTTTGTAACTACTAGAATCTCCTTTTAAAGACAGGTGTACCTAGCTTCATCTTGTTTTATTCCTTTGATGCAGTTAGTCTCTCCTTTTTAGTATGTATTTTAAAATTTAAAAATGTAATTAGGCAGTTGAGCAGGGTGTTATTATATATAGTCAGTGGCAAACAGCATTAACAGATACCCACATGTATATCACTTATAGTTCTTACCTGTGCATTTTTATTTTTTTTTTAATTTTTTTTTTCAACGTTTATTTATTTTTGGGACAGAGAGAGACAGAGCATGAACGGGGGAGGGGCAGAGAGAGAGGGAGACACAGAATCGGAAGCAGGCTCCAGGCTCTGAGCCATCAGCCCAGAGCCTGACGCAGGGCTCGAACTCACGGACCGCAAGATCGTGACCTGGCTGAAGTCGGACGCTTAACCGACTGTGCCACCCAGGCGCCCCTGTGCATTTTTATTGATGTATATTTCCTTTTATTGGGGTGATGCCTGTAGGTTTTTTAAAATCACTTTGCATTTAACATTTGTGAATACAGTTGACCCTTGAAATTCAGGATTTAGGGGCAGTGCTCCCCTGCACATCAAAATCCACATACACTTTGACTCCCCCCAGTACTTAACTACTGATAGCCTACTGTTGACTGGAATCTTTACTAGTAACATATACAGTCAATTAACACCTATTGTGTATGGTATATGTATTATGTACTGTATTCTTACAATTAAGCTAGAGAAAAGAAAATATTATGAAAATCATAAAAGAAAATATATAACTGTATTGTATTTATCAAAAAAAATCCACATGTAAGTGGACCCACACAGTTCAAATTCTGTTGTTCAAGGGTGAACTGTACTTTAAATGCTCTTTGTAAGGCCCAAATTTTGTAGCCTAATCATAGGGAGAGTTGACTCCTCTTTTCATGTCTTTTCACTGTAAAAAGACCTTCATAGTTATATCCAGGTCATATCTAATAATTATATTTTTTCATTGTTTGCTTTTTGAGAGAGAATATCCTATTTTGGCTAACCGTACAAACACATGCTGCCAAGTATTTTCTCACCTGATTTGCACTTCCTGGAAAATTCAGCTCAGCCTTGAACCTTGAATTTGGAACTGTCTACTGTATGCCTCTCAATTCACCTTCCTTGCTATTTTTCCTACTTACCTACTGCCTCCTTTCCCCTGTTTCATTTATGCTTCAGCCCCGCTGGTCATTTTACACCGTTGTTTAAGCCCATCTTTATGCCTTAGCCTCAGGTTGTACCATTGTCTCGGTGCATCTCATCCAGTCCACAGGCAAGGACTGCTTTGTAACTTGTAGTCGTATCTTCTTTAACAGTAGTGTTTTCTTATATTCTTGACTGTAAGTACTCAGAAGAACAAACTGCATTGTTCTTTAAATCACCACCATACATCTTCTATCAGAGACTTTTGATGTGTGTGTGTGTGTGTGTGTTAAATAATGATAAATGGGTATTATGACTAAAGTTCTATGAAGTGTGTCGTAATGAGCTATGCTTTTCTTTAACAGGGTTCAGAAATGCTCAGAAATCAATCACATGAATGCCCATAATTTGGCCTTGGTCTTTTCATCCTGTTTGTTTCAAACTAAAGGACAAACTAGTGAAGAAGTGAATGTAATCGAGGACTTAATTAATAATTATGTTGAGATATTTGAGGTAAATATTTTATATCCTGCCCTTGTTAAAATAGTTTCGATGTTACTGTTGGCAAATAAAAATTTATATTTTAGGATTTTTATAATCACGTCTTTATGAATATCTAAAAATAAAGAATAGTTACATGATCTTTAATATTTTAGATACAAGTAGCCTTTTTAGCTGTAGCCATTCATTTAAATTTGACTGCTTTGAAGCCATCTGGTGTCTGTTGGACAGAATATTCCTATTTATAGTGTTTCTGTGGCTTTTTTTTTCCTTGTCAGTGTGTGTATGCATTAAGTGTGTCTACTTAGAGGTGTGAAATTGTGAATTTTACAAATTTGGTAATAAATACCAGGCTGATAAAGTCTGCAATTGAATGCATTTTAGTGTTTTATTTTAATTGTGTCTGAATTGGAAATGAAGAAAATCCCGAAATAATGTTCTGTGGTTTTTACTAAGTCTGTTCTAATTATTTGACTTTCAATTTGCTATTTTATGAAGTTAATATATTCATGTTTCATCAGAAAACTGTTGGAATAAGGATAATTTCTTAGTTGAAAGAAGTAAAAATCGAGGAAATAAGCCCAGGGTTTGAACATGGGGGGTATATAGGGTATTTGGGTCAAAGGTCCAACTCCATTGCTTCATGGACACTGACCTCTTGATTACCACTAGCATGGTTGCATTTAACCTCTTGGGGCACTCTATTAAGTGGTGTTGTATAAGACTTCTTGTTTTCCAGGATTATGGGTATGTCAGTTGAAATTAAATGAGTTAATGTAATAGGTTATTCTATGTAGAGTTCTTACATTCTTATAGTAAGTGATTGCAGGATTCCTTAGCCAAGGGAAAGAAGCTCTACTTTAATAAAATAAAAACACACCATTTGTATCTTCATTTATATAGGAATGGACACCAAGATTGTTGGATTCTCTTTGCTCTTTGATCTCTTTCTTTCTGTATGTGTCCACTGTTTTTGATCAACAGCAGCTTCTTTGCAGTAATTCTGATGCTGAGAAATGAAAGAATTAGGAAAAAAAAATAATGTGTGGCTTTACATGCTCTCTTTATTTTCTATGTTTGTACTGTTACATTAACATAAAAATAAATGATTATTTTCGTAGTTTTGCTAACCCCAGCTTTAAATCATAGGAATTTTGTAAGCATTTAACAAGCATTTCAGTTTGAGAAATTAGTCTTATCTTGTAACCTACATCAACTCTAACAAATCACTCATTAGCCCCTTTGCTTATTAAGTCAATTAGCAGTACAGCTTCCATTGATGGAGTCTGCAGCTTGAAGTGATGTCATCATAAAATTCTCTGAACTTTATGAGGCTCTATCATGTTGGCTTTATTTCTGCCCTGGCTATGTGGGCCCATGCTGATTAAGATGGTCATTCTCATTTATTTTTAAATTGTTGGTCTTTAAATTCCTGAAGAGTTATGTGAGGATGAGTACCATCACTCCTTGTATTTTATTAGAATGTCCCAAATTATATTTTAAACAGGTTAAAGAAGACCAAGTCAAACAAATGGACATAGAAAATAGCTTTATTACCAAGTGGAAAGACACTCAAGTGAGTAGTAATAGTTAGATCTCCAAAGAATAAAAAAAATAATTTCAAAAATAACAAAAACTAAAAACTTCTGTTGTAAGTAAAGCTGTTTGTTGTATTTATTTTCAAGTTCCTATTTGAAGCAAAGTAAAAGTAATGGGGAAAAAAGAACCTAGATAAAATAGTTGCCTAATTCTGCAGCATGACGTTCATATGTGAAATGCCAAAGTATGTTAATGCAAATTTTTCAAAATACAGAAGGAAAAATCATTATTAATCTTATCAAATGCCCTTTATAAAATCAATTTCTAGTTACAAATGCACTATTAAAAATACGAGTGGATTTCAAAGGAAGCATTTAAAGCCAAAGAAATACAAGACTAAATTGAAAATTCAGCTCCGTAATGATTCTTTTTTCCATTATGATTTTGAAAATATAAATTATCTCTTCTATGCTTTTGCTCTGCATGCTCTCAGATGATTATATTAGTGGGAATTTTTCTAATGTCATCTTTGTAACATACGCTGATTTATGTCTGAAATTGACTATTTTCTAAATCTTCTTTTGCTTTCCTCAGTTGCATTATATTGGATTTGTGTGTTCAGGGTGCAGTGCCGTTTTCCAGGGTACCTTTCCTTGTTTGATGAGCATTCACTGAACTTTCTTAAAATTGGTATTTAATCTTCTTCTAATCACTAGGAGTTGTAGTGGATTCTGGATACAAATGTAAATAATATAAATGGGTCAAGTATCTTCTGTTTATAGGTATACTCAGAGAATGAAGCAAATGCTTCCTTACTGGGAACTACTATTAGGAGATTATTAGGAGCTACTATTCCATAAGAAGGAGAGGAAAAAGGGCTGCCATCCCAGTGCCCGAGATCCCTGAGTGCTAGCACTATGACAGACAGTACTTACCAACGAAAGCATCGCCTCCATTTTGACCCTAATTAATGTAGCCTGTAAAACTAAGAAATCTGGCTCATTATCAGTTAGTTCTCCTGAATGACTGTTTTTTGTTTTTGGGGGGGGGGGGTGGCAAGGGGGATAGTCTCAGTCATGAAATAAAGGGTTGTGTGAGCCCAAGGTATAATCTTTGGCAGCATTACCTATGTTGTAGTAAGATAAAATATGAGTGTCCTTCTGCCTTTTTATCTTTTATATTCATATTGCAATAATGAAATGAGTCTTGGCTGCTTTTTAATTAAGTATACGTAAGTAGAAGAAAAGAATTGTCTATAAAATAGTAGTAATTGGACAGGAAAAGTAGAATACTTCAGAAAAACCTGTTCTTTTGCTTGTGTTTTTCTCTAATCCATTCAAAACTCTGCTCTGGTGTGTTTTTCTGACAGGCTCCATGTCTTATCCCTGTTTGAATTTCTTAGCTATTCTTGTTTTAGCTTCACTCTATGAGTTCTTTGTGTTTGCGTTTTTAATTTTTAAAATGTGTCCTTCCTGGAGAGTTGTTTATGCAAACACAGTGAAAAGTAGAAATGTCAACTGTATCTTTTCTTTCCTAGAATTTTTGTGTATCATCAAAAATGAGTAAGAAAAATTGGAAATAAGCTTTTCTAAGTCTGTAATGCCAGAGTAATTAAAAACACTTCTTCAAAGTACATTTTTTAGATGTTTTCTTTCCTATTTTTTTCATCAGATTTTATTCTTAGGCAAATTTAACTTCAGAATGATAGTTTCTCCGTTATGACCATTTTTTTTAATTGTGAGATATTATTTCTAAGTGGTTATATAACTTAAGGCAATTTCTGAAAAAAGCTATTCAAAATATTTTTCATAGATTGGTTTAAATTCTGTGTTAATTATACTTTTCCTCATTATACTGATGATCTACCTGGTGGTATCTTATGGTTTTTATTTTGTTAAGGAGTGTCTCTTCTTCACTTAATATGTCTCCTGGTCTATAATAGTGACCCAAATAATGTAACACTTAATGCTTGGCTGAAAGTAATTAAAATAAAAACCTCTCCTTATCATCTATCTTATTCTTTCACTTCAAATTTTTTTCTTTGCTAACTATACTTACTCTTTTTGTAGTTGTAATATAGCTCCAACCTAATTTATCCTAAAATTTCAATTTTTGTGCATTATTGCTTTGAAAATCTAGCAATGCCTATTTTCTCTTTTAATTATGGGTATTTACCCACCCTGTAGATTAGAGCACAATTACATATGGATCCTTTTCATTCCTCATTTTGTTTCTCCTATTAACATACATGGTGATGGCTCTTATAGCTTATGTTGTTGAAAGTCCACATATTCCCCTTACAGACAGGTTTGTTATTTTAGTAAGAATATAAGAGTATTTCAGGACACTAAATTCTTAATTAAGAGATGAAGAAATTGCCCTGTGATTACATCCTTTGTGTAGATTCCTTTTTCTTAGTCAACCACATCTGGAAGATGAGAATTATTGTACTATTAACAGGCTCATTTCATTATTATGAAATATTTAGAAAAAGGACTAGGACTTTCTGTCTTAAGTGTCATAAGTATGTTCTCAGAACATACCTATATTTACTCTCTTCACATCTGCCCTTTCCTAGGTTTCCCAGGCTGGAGATTTGTTAATTGAAGTGTATGTAGAAAAGAAAGAACCCGACTGCAGCATTATAATTCGGGTGAGTCCTAAAGATGGATGTAAAGGGTACTTCTGGAAATCGCAAGTATTAATACACATTAATTTATGTACCTTGAATTTTCCATCGTCTCTTGTATTTTATTTCGCCTGTCCAGTTCAAACCATGATTGATTGACAGGATTGACTTTTTATTCCAATATTCTCCAGGAATTCCATAACTTAGTTATTTGGAAAGAGAACATCTTAATGCACTTTAGGTTATGGTTACGATATTCTATAGGTTCTAAAAAATAACTTGAGCTCAAATAGCTGCCCCTCCCTTTCCTAGCTTCTTAACATCAGGCAAATTAACTTACTCTGTCTGAGCCCCAATCATCTCACGTATAAAATGAGGAAAAATTAGAGTATTTACATAGTATCATTGATGTGAGTCCTCAGTAAGATACTGGGTGTAAAACACTTGGTGAATTGCCTGGCACAAATAATACTACTATTGGCACTTAATAATTACTACTAGTCCTATATTATTTTATTATTTATTAATAGTCTTCTACTCTTGTATCCTAGACTTTCTGTCTCCAATTTACTTGAATATTGGATAACTCTTTTATGAGAATATGAATCATTTTTTTTTCTTTTTTTTTTTCCTGAATTAAAAGTATCCCTCTCGTGCTGCCATAATTCAGTACTTAGTCTGCCTTAGGGGGAGGGTAACAGTGATAATTCAGATTCCTACTTAGTAAGACTACATTCTATGTTTGAAGAAGACATTTTGCCATCTAAAGTCCAATATTTAAACACAATGTTATGTATTTCTGGGCTTCAGTTTTGTTAGATGCATTGTAATTATTAATTTATATTTTTTAATGATTACATATTGTGTCTCTGTGGCACTGGTTAACTCACTTAGAACATGGAGTGAACTGCTACAGTAATAAGTTTTGTTCCAAAGAGGCAGGCCACTCCTTGGCCACATCAGATTTCCTATGTTGATCGTGGCATGTTGATCATAGGGGACACGAGGAAGAAATACAGAGAATCAGCACGAGTCCATCACTCATGCTAGAGGAGGTGTTCAGAGCACATGACTTAGCTCCACTTACACACGCACTGTTTAGTAGCTCATTTTAACACAAGTTATAATTGAGCAAAATTCTTATTTTAAGTAAATGCACGTAAAGGACTATATAGTTTCACCTATAAGAACTCCAAATTCTCTTTAAAAACATAGCAAAAACTATGTAAAAATAATCATTAACATATGTTTCATGCTTAAGACTTTAGAAGACTATTCAGTTATATTTATTTCAGTTGGTTGTTACCTAAGTCCCAGGAAGCAGGTCAAACAGGAAATGTCTCAAGTTTACATGAATGCAAACTGGAAGTTAAAAGTGTTAAGGCCAGAATACATACCTTGGTCATCAGATTCCTAACCTGATGCTCATCATACTGATTTCTATGTTCCTTAGAGTAATAATTTGCAAAGTGTACCGTGTGCAGTTCTAGGAGCTCTCTGTCCTTGGGAGCCCTCTGAGACAGGAATGGAGTTCAGTTTTCCACTCCCATGTCTACCTGAGGCACTCCCTGCCTCTCTTGCGGTTTAGTTTCTCAGTAATTTATTATTTTAAGAGAGGGTTATGCTTCTTAAAAAAATGTCAGAGCCATTCAGATGAGCAGCATTATTGAAATGATTCATCTGATGTTTCTACTACAGTTTTCCACTTTGCCCAGATAGTGAGATTTTTTTTCTCTTTCAAGATTATATTTCATTGGGCTGTTTAAAATAAAAGATAGTGGACTTCATTGTATCATTAATACATTCCAAAGAAAGTACTAAATTCCACAAAGCCCAGAAAACAGACTGTATGAGTTACCTGTAATGGAAGGTGTTCTGTGCTACTTACATATGTGTGATATGCTCATGATGGGTCATGGACAGGAGAAATGGTAACGAGCACGTTCCTGTTGGAAGAATTTTTAAAACAGGTGCATACTTGGACTGAAAATGTGCAAACAAGGTTGCAGTCGCAGTATCCTAATGTTTAAAACATCTTCTCTTTGTTTACGGTTACAACTAAATTCAAACTGAAGAAAGCCAGCTTGCTTTTGTCCGGTGTGCATTTAAGATTGGCAAAAACAAAAACACGAAGAAACAAATCAAAAATCCCAAAAGTCCCTGAAGAAGACAGCATGCTTATGCCATGGCCTCAGGCTTTGGGACTCTCGTAGAGCTGGCCTCTGCCCTGCAGTCCTGGCTCTAGCATGCTTTGGGACCCCACCATCTGTCACTTGGCATGGTGGGGCCCACCACAAACCACTAAGACCCTGGGGCTTTTTGGCATGGTAGACAGCAGTCGATTGTGTATGATTCGGGGCCCAGACTGAATCAACCAAACCACTTTGAACTCATGAATATAAAACTGATGAGTGAAATTTTTTACTCCTAGAATGCTGTTGGATTCACTGTCTAGTGAAAGATCTTCTGTGTATGATTAGGTACATTTTCTTTTTCCCTAATTGCTCACTGAGAAAAAACATATTTTCCCAGATTATGTCTATATTGTAAGATGTTCATGCGCTCACATTAAAATGTATTCTATTTTATGGAGAAGATCTGAATATGCTGTTTTTGTTTGTTTGCTTGCTTGTTTGTTTTCTTCTGTGTGCTTAGAGAAGCTAAGTAAACATACTGAGGGAGAAACTTAAGAGTGTCGTAAGTTGGTGGATGGGGTGACCACTATTGGCTCTGTCATATAGCTATTTCTGTGTCCGATGTACATCCTGAAGAAATTTTGCTTCTCTTACAGATCTCTCCTGTGATGGAAGCAGAGGAATTAACTAATGATATATTAGCAATAAAAAATATAATTCCTGTGAAAGGTGATATCTGGGCCACATTTGAAGTCATTGAAAATGAAGAGCTAGGTAAGTGATTTTCATGATAGGATTCTTAAATTCCTTATAGTATGAAGTACTATTTTTGTGCCAAGCAATTATGAACATTTTGTGTTTTTTAAAGATTAACTTCTCATTTTTCATTCCCTTCTACCTCCGTGCATGTGTTCTATGTCATTGCCACTTGAGTTTGCCCTCCGATGATTTTACTCACCTAAATGATTATTTTATTGACTATGGAAATATAATGCAAAGCATTAGACATCCATGTTGCTACTTTAAGAAATAGGCCTTTGTAAAGACAAGCAATTTTATTTGTAACTTCTAATTTTTTTAATGTTAAATAAACATAAATAAAATAAATAAGTTTTGAGAGAGAGAGAAAGAGAGGGCAAGCAGAGGAGGGCAAAGAGAGAGGGAGACACAGAAAGGGAAGCAGGCTCCAGGCTCTGAGCTGCCAGCACAGAGCCCGGCACAGGGCTTGAACCCATGAACTGTGAGATCATGACCTGAGCCGAAGTCCAGCACTTAATCTGCTGAGTCACCCAGGCACCCCTGATTTATAACTATTCTGAATGGCACTATCACTATCCATCTCATTTCCTATACGCTGCTCTTTTAACAAAAACAATGTTGATTTAAAAGATCATTTATTATTAAAGAAAAAACTTTTTTTAAGCTAGTAGCAGCTTATTTTTTGTTTTTTTGTTTCTTCTTTTCATCTTAGTGGAGTAGATCAGATATTTTATCATCTTTTATCTCAGACATGGAAGGGTAGAGATTTTAAAACACCTTGACTATCCCAGTAGTCAGATGCTGAATAAGCTTTACATTCTAATGACACCATTTGGTTTTAAAGACCTCTAGGAAAAAAAAAAAAAAAAAAGATGCAGAATGTCTTTGTCCCTTGACCATCTGTGTAGCTGCTACCTACTAAGGTGTTGGGACCCTTTCAAGTATAGCTGTCAAACTGCCAAAAGTAAAATCTTGCCACCTGCAAGCTCAAGATAAAAATTAAAATTCAACATTGAAATACCCTATCGTGTATTAGTAGGAGTGTTGTAATCAATGTTCGAATAAAATGGGATGTCAACTATTTTGTCTCTCATTAGTCTACATATTTTCATATCGTTGTTTTTATCATGCATAATTCTTTAAAAATCTAACTCCTGAAAAGGTAACAAAAAAGTAATTTTTAGATATTAACTGTCAAGATTCGGTGACTCCCATGCTTTGGTGTTGGCTCACGCTGTGTCTCCCCATATTTGGTCTCTCCCATTTACAGAAAGTGGTTTAGCAGATGACCACTGTGACCCCCAGCTTCTAAGCCCAGTTAATTTGCTTCAGGCTTTACCTGTCCTCTCCATAGGGTTTATTACTAAGGACTATTCCCATTCCTTTTGAAGGTCCTTCACTCTGTATTTGATACTACCTGGATTGTCCTTCTTGCTCTCTACTCCTTTTATTTCATTTGTCAATTTTTCCTTTGTCTATCCACTAAGTGGTAGCTTTTTGCTGACCCAATCTCCTTTGCCATCTTTTTTCATCATATATGTTCTTGATAGATAATCCCTTCCATTCTTGGTCTTTACCTAACCAGGGTAGGCTGGTATTTCCCAAATGCATCTTTACTCTCCCACATCTGGCCCACCAGTTTACCTCCTTTAAAACCCATACTAAGGGTTCCATTGAACTTTGTGTCTCTTGAGGAGAGCTCCTTGGAAGGAAGGAGGAACTTTCTTTTTTCTGTCTCTAGTGTCTGGCATAATGCCTTACACATAGTTGCCATACAGTTAAAATCTAAATAAGTAAAGCACAGTTTTTCATTACTATATGGTATATAGGTGGTACAGTCTTTTGATTTTTTGTTGTTTAATTTTAAGGAAAGGGTTAGGTTACTAGCTTCATTGTAATTGTAAGTAAAGGATAACTCTCAGTATTACTGCCAAAGTTATCTTTCTAAATCACAAATAGGATCATATTGTTCCACTGTTTAAAACCCTTTCGTTAGGTGCTTATTGCCTGTCCTTCAAGATCCAGTTTAGATGGTCCTTCTTCCATGATGATGTTTAGACAAACATAGTTCACACTGAGCTTTTCTGATTATTTGATTATAGATCCATAATACTGCATATTATCTGACTTGTAGAATAGTATCGTGTATCTGCCTCTGCCCCAGAATATTAGTTTTTCAGGACATTTGCCATTATTTTTTAGACCTTTCTATCTGTCACTACCTCTAGTGTAGTGCAGTGATATAGAATAGACCCTAAAAATATCTTACTAACCGAAGTGGAATAAAAAATACATGCATTCGGAACTTGAGTGACTCGGACTGTTGCTCTTTGGATTAGATGTATCCAAGTAGAAGGTACATGAAAAGTAATTCCTGTTTACAGATTAGGAATCACTAGGAGATTTCAAGGCCCTGCTTAGCTCTTAGACAGCTGATTGTTTCCCATGTGCTTCTATTTCTGTTGAATTTATGAGGACATCCACAGCAAAATAATGAATCATGGATTTGGGGATAGACATCCTCTCCCACTTCCCTTATTCTCTCAAGGGCTGATTTAAAGCATATCCCAGTGTCACATCATTGGAGCTCTATGCCTTTGGGCATTGGTCCTCCTGACTGAGAAGAACAAGCAGAATGAGTGAAGACAGGAAGTAATTATTTATAGCTAGAAGAGAAGTTGCAGTATATCTGGCAACATTGTTACTAGATTTCATCTTGGAAAATGAAAGGCTGCTTACTCTGAAAATGGCTGGTTATTAACTTGCATATAACAATTAGTACTTCACAAATTGTAAGATTAGAGTGAGTTGGGTTTTTTGTTTTGTTTTTGTTTTGTTGTTGTTGTCTTTTGGTTTCTTTCTAACTCAAAAACAAAAAAGTTATCTTGGGGTTCCTGGGTGACTCGGTTAAACGTCCAACCCTAGGTTTCAGTTCAGGTCACAATCTCATGGTTTTGTGAGTTTAAGCCCCACATCTGGCTCTGTCCTGACAGTGCAGAGTCTGCTTAGGATTCTTTCTCTTCCTCTTTCTCTGCTCCTCCCCCACTCATGCTGTCTCTGTCTCTTTCAAATAAATAAACTTTAAAATAATAATAAAAAGAGGTGCCTGGGTGGCTCAGTCTGATGAGCGTCCGACTTCGGCTCAGGTCATGATCTCACAGCTCATGAGTTCGAGCCCCGCGTCAGGCTCTGTGCTGACAGCTCAGAGCCTGGAGCCTGCTTTGGATTCTGTGTCTCCCTCTCTCTCTGCCCCTAACCCACTTGCATTCTGTCTCTCTCAAAAATAAATAAACATTAAAAAAAATTTAATAATAAAAAAGTTATCTTTTTTTTTTATATATATATGAAATTTATTGACAAATTGGTTTCCATACAACACCCAGTGCTCATCCCAAAAGGTGCCCTCCTCAATACCCATCACCCACCCTCCCCTCCCTCCCATCCCCCATCAACCCTCAGTTTGTTCTCAGTTTTTAACAGTCTCTTATGCTTTGGCTCTCTCCCACTCTAACCTCTTTTTTTTTTTTTTTTTCCTTCCCCTCCCCCATGGGTTCCTGTTAAGTTTCTCAGGATCCACATAAGAGTGAAACCATATGGTATCTGTCTTTCTCTGTATGGCTTATTTCACTTAGCATCACACTCTCCAGTTCCATCCACGTTGCTACAAAAGGCCGTATTTCATTTTTTCTCATTGCCACGTAGTACTCCATTGTGTATATAAACCACAGTTTCTTTATCCATTCATCAGTTGATGGACATTTAGGCTCTTTCCATAATTTGGCTATTGTTGAGAGTGCTGCTATGAACATTGGGGTACAAGTGCCCCTATGCATCAGTACTCCTGTATCCCTTGGATAAATTGCTAGCAGTGCTATTGCTGGAACCAGCCATAAAAAAGTTATCTTGATGAAAATATAAAAACACTTATGAGATAATCAGAGGAACACCCCGTGTACACCAAGAAAGAATACATTTGATGGAGTTAAGAATTCACATTTGGCATGGTTTTAATATCTTGTCAACCCTTTAAGTAGAATTCTCCAGAAGAGGAAGCTAAGATCATTTTTACTGCCTCTAAGGGAGCAGTGCTAGGAGAGCAGCAGAGGGGCCAGTGATTGTGCTTTACTGAAGCAGATGGAACCTGTGTGTTCCACCTGACCTGCTGAAATGTTAAAAGCTTTATTTCTAGTAGCATGCAGGGAAGATAAAGTAAAATATAAAAAGAAGCTAAAAGTGAAGGCGTTGGTAGTCACAAGATTGTAGTTGATAGGAAGAATGTCAGTAGAGAATTGCTGTTTTTTCAAATGCAATTATAAATCCCCCAAGTAACCAAAAATAGTCTGAGAGATAGAGAGGTAGAGGGGTAAGTAAGTGAACCAGAAGTGCTGGATTTTGTTTTTGGTGTCACTAAATTTTCTACCCTATCATATCCAATGCCCTTTTTATAATAAGTATTTTGTAACATTTCCTTTACTCTTCTGAGATACTCTATTATATTTAGTTTTTTTTTTTAAATAATACCCTAGTTATATAAAAATAAGAGGAAAATATGTTATATAAATGCTCAGAAACCCCTATATGGTTGAGGATAATGAAAATAGATTCTTAAACCTATAAATGGAATTGCCATGCGTATGACAAGTACCAAAGCAGACTGATAGAAGCATGTCAATTTGTGACTCATATATCATTAGCATCACTGCTGTCATTGGTGAAATTGTGTCCTAGTCCATTCAGGCTGCCATAGTGGAATTCCATAGATGGGAGCTTATAAATAGTAGAAATTATTTTCCACAGTTCCGGAGGCTGGGAAGTTTCACAAGATCAGGGTGCCAGTAGAGTCAGTGTCTGGTGATGGCCTGTTTTCAGCTTCATAGAGGGCTGTCTTTTCCCTGTGTTCCCACATGATGGAAGGGAGCTCTTTGGGTCTCTTTTACAAGGGCACTAATCACATGCATGAGTGCTCTGCATTCAAGACCTCTCTGAAAGGCCCTACCCCCTAATACCATCACATTGGGGATTAGGTATCACCATATGAATTTGAGGAGGACAAACATTCAGATCATAGCAAATGGTGGGCAACTTTTATTTTGCTTATATGGTAGTCAGATTGATGGAAAAATATGACCTATTAAAACCATATAAATACTTTGAGAATGTGTATGTAAAGCTGAGTTAAATTCTAGGCTCAGCTAATTTCTGAGTTGGTTTCCCCTCTAAGTGAAGGTCTGGTGGGACATTTGAAATTTGTACTGGGTAGAGAAACAGTCATTCTTGTCTTATTCATTGAAAGATGCTAAGTAACCTTCACCCACTGCTGCCAGTCATTAAGACAAGCTGAAACCTACCCTGGGAGAGGGTACCACCTTCATCCAGAGCTAATCTTCTGAAGTGTGCTCTTATCTTAATGCTTCAACTTCAAACGGAAAGGCCTTCACATGCTGGAAGAGGAGGAAGAAGAAAAAAAAAAAAAAGAAAAACACCCAAGGGGCCTCATTTAAGTGGGCTTCTTCACTGAGCGGTTCAAGTTTTTTGAAGCAGTTGCTTTCTCTGAAGGAGTATCAGAACATTTTCTTGTTTCTTCCTCATAGTTACTGTGATATGGAAGAGCTGTTCATTTTTTCATCAGGATTCTTTCCAGCCCTTCTTCTGATGACACAGAAATGCTTTCACCCTCTGATTGTGTGGACAGGACTGAGAAAACTTGCATAACTCTTAGTTTGGCGCTAAGAATTTAACTATTGGGGTAATCATGATTGTTTGAGGAAATCCTGTGTCATTACTGCCAAAAATTTAAGGACAACACCTGTTAACTACAGTGGAAATTGGATAGCTCTCGCTCTTTTTAACAAGGCAGGCCAGGTTTATTCTGTGGACATGATTTTAAGATATGGAAAATGAGGGGCGCCTGGTTATGAGGTGTACGGTCAGTTAAGCATCTGACTCTTGATGTTGGCTCAGGTCAGTATTTCACAATTTGTTAGTTCGAGCCCCACACTGGGGCATTGTGCTGACAGTGTGGAGCCTGCTTGAGATTCTCTCTGTCTCCAACTCTCTCTGTTCCTCCCCCCACTCGTGCTCTCAACTCTTTCTCTTTCTCAAAAAAAAAAAAAAAATTAAAAAAAGATAATGATAATGTGATTTATGTAACTAAATAACCTCCTCCATAACCTTTTCTTCTCAAATAACTATACTGAATTCTCAGCAATTTTTATGCTATAGATAGTAAGCAACTGAGTTATTTATTTCTAGTAATGCCCTAATGCCAGATGATGTACATACCATATAATCTATCATGACAGATGGCTGCAAATGGAACTGTAAATAAAAACTTGTTTATTGGTAGGAATTTATATTCTAGCCACGTTTGATGTCTCAATTTCCCCTGCCTATTATCTCTTAAGGTGGATTTTAATGCCATTTTATAAACATAGCATTGGTAGTCTAATAAATACGTAACCTTTTCATCCCATGTTTCAGCTCTGTTTTTATGCAGGAACTTGGATATTCAGGATTTTCACTGTCCTAAAGCATGTCATAATATGATACTGATGTGAAAAACATACTTAGCAATTTTTTTTGCAAATCTGTATTTCTGTATCTGTGGTGTCAGTTATACTGGGATTGTAATATCACTAAGAACGGTTTAGAGCTACCACTGTAGTATCTATCTACTTACAATAGGGACCCTCTTTAATGCAAATGTTCTAATACTTGGAAGTTTCATTACCAATTTAATTTGATAATAAAGAAGAGTGAGATTTTATTTTAATCCAGATACTGTTTTCCAGTTGGGAATATAATTCTTACCTCTAAGCCGACTGTGGGCTCATCAGTTTCCTTAAGTGCAGGATGTTGAAAGTCTCTTGGTATTATTTCCTTACCATCTTGTCACCAAGGATAGGAAAGTGAAGAGGGAAGTATGAATTGACATTGTTTTTTTTTTACTTATGTTTGGTCCTCAGAAAAATCTTGGTGAGTTGATACTTTTTTCTCCAAATTACATGTAAGAAAATAATTATGTGAGAGTTCACATACTTGCCCAAAATAAAACTTAAGTTGGTGTTTAAAAATAGTGGGTTTTAAAGTCAGGTGGATATGAGGTTCACATCTTTGTTCTTCTCTCGAACCAGCTCTTTGGCCTTAGGCAAGTCATCCCTCTAATCCTTGTTTTTCTCTATATGTAAAATATGAATGATACCTAATGAAGAGTGCTGTGAGGATTAAAAGTGACAACCTGTGTATCTGGTACAGACAATTCTGGTACATGGTTATTCCAGAAATGACAACTGTTAATGGTATCACAGTACCATCCCAGAGATTGCAAGTAGTGGAACCAAGAATTACATACATTATGCCAAATGTAAAGAGAGTACTTATTCTATAATTAGTTTTTTTAAGAAATATAGTTAATTCTAATTATAACCTCCATTAATAGAAGGATTAATTAATGGATTAATCAACAATTGAATTTATAACTTTGACAATTTATAGGAAGTTATGACCTTTGTCAAAACTTTTAGAAAATTACTTGAAGAAAAATGGGACTGACAGAGCATAGAAGATTTTGGCTGACTTTGAAATTTGGCAGAATTTTGTCTGCTGATTCATTACCAAATATTTTCTGTTAATTATAGTCCACTATAGAAACGTCTAGTAAGGGGGCGCCTGGGTGGTTCAGTTTAGCGTCCGACTTCAGCTCAGGTCATGATCTCACGGTTGGTGCGTTCAAGTCCCGCGTCGGGCTCTGTTCTGACAGCTGAGCCTGGAGCCTACTGTGGATCCTGTGTCTTACCTCTCACTGCCCGCCCCCCACTCATACGCTGTCTGTCTCTCTCTCTCTCTCTCTCTCTCTCTCTCTCTCTCTCTCTCTCAAAAATAAATAAACATTTAAAAAAAAAACTGTTAAGTACTTAACAGTCTGCTGTGTACTAAGGGGTATATATATGTACACAAGAGGTAGATTTGTCTTTAAAATGTATGGCCTAGTTGCTTTTTTTTTTTTTTTAATTGCCACTGTCATAATGAGTAGGCTTGCTCTAATAAATACTGAATAGTAAAGCAAAAATCTGGTTCTTTACAATGGCAGCAGAAAAATTTGTTTTTTTTTCTTCTGTGGACTGGGGATTATTGATACATTCTGGAATGCTGAGGTCACAGCAGGGGGAGAGGAGTATTAAGGAGATATGATATATTTGTTCTTTTTACTTATGATTGTATCACCAATTAAAATATCATGGTTCCTATGTGAGTATGATGCTCTTGACATGCTCTTTGTTTGTCATTAGTGTTTTTACTTTAATTGAAGGTGAAAAGCCAGAATGCTGTGCTCTTTGTATTTAGGAGGGGATGAAAGGGTTGAATTGACTTATATTCGACTGTGACCCTGAGAAAGCTGCATCAGCATGTTTACGCTAGAGCTGATGCTCTTGCTATTTCAATTGTGCCATTTTCAGGGTACTGTGAAAAGGTTTGAATTTCTTTTATTCCAGCTTATGTGCGGTTCTAACATTTTATTAACTGATTATCATATTTTGATCCGGAAAAAAAATTTACTGTAAAGCTTTGATTGTGATTCTAAGACCAGTTTGTTGTTTTTTTTTTTTTTTTTTTAACTCTGTGCTAAGAATTTGTAACACATTTAAAAGTATGATTGCCTAAAACAAAACATATGAATGAGTATTTATCAAGGAGAAATGTTTAAGATGTCATTAACTTCTTGCTTTTGGCCTATTGTATCAACAGTTAATACATAATATTGCCACATAGTATCTCACTGATAGATATAAATGATGTAGTAGTATTTTGATTATTTTCATCTGTTCTCTGTTGAAGGCATATTTTTTAAAAAATGTTTATTTACTTTTGATAGAGCAAGAGCAGGGGAGGGGCAGAGAGAGAGGGAGACAGAGGATTCCCCAGTGGGCTCTGTGCTGACAGCAGAGAACCAGATGCATGGCTCGAACCCATGAACCGTGAGATCATGACTTGAGCCAAAGTCAGACGCCTAACTGACTGAGCCATCCAGGTGCCTCTTAGGCACATTTTATAATTTCATATTAATTGACTATGATAGTATCAGCTATAAATTGTTCACTGGTATTGATCCGATATTATAACAGGCTAATGTCAGGATAAACAAAGGTTATTACTTACTACTGAGCAAAATTAACTTTGCTAGTCCTTTTACAATTAATTACATGCATATTCGTATAGCTTTCCAAAAGCAAGCCAGAATATTATCTGAATTAAAAACAGAGGAAGAAACTGATTTCTCTTAGAAAAGGATAGCATTATTTCTGAGATTTTATCTAGAGGATAGCACCTCTGAATTTTTTTTTTAATAGCTGGGTAACAAATGTCCCCGCATAGATTCATTTATACAGTAAATTTCATCATATGTTTAATGGTGTTCTAGGTGTTAGGGTCTCTTGTATGTAGCCCTAGCATTATTATTGTGTAACATAAGATATGGTCATATTTTTTTGTTACATATACATCTTTCTTAAAGGATTTTTTTTAATGTATAAAAGCTGATAACTTACTATTTTTTTCAGTTTGATTCAGTATTATTTTTCTTTGCAGAACGCCCACTTCACTACACAGAAAATGTGTTGGAACAGGTGCTTCGGTGGAGTTCACTAGCTGAACCTGGTTCTGCTTATCTTGTGGTGAAGAGATTCTTAACCATTGACACAGTCAATCACTATAATGGTAGGTGTTATTTCACCTTGCAACTACAATAGAAAATTCAAGTGGCTAAAGGATAATTATTATGGCTCAAGGATTATTTGATAATGTAAAAAATGAGAAGCTGCATACAAAATCTACTTGACACAGTATTGTAGAATAGGAAGAAGAATATAGAGACAGAGTACCACATGCCCAAGTCAAATTTTCCTGGAAAGTAGCACACTGCTAATACTGGCTAATTTGATGTCCCAGGTTAAGGTTTTGGGAAGGAGTGGTTTATATTTTTTTAAAAGGACTTTTTTTTTGCAACACTTTTGTGTCTTTCTAATTTTTAAATAGATGGTGACTCTTCTTCCTGAATTATGTTCCCATTTGAAAGTTCTCTGGGCATTCAAGTGCAAGTTATACAAACTCTGAGACTGAGTATTTGTAATTCTCACTTATTTTGGGGGTAGTACTGGGGGAAAGAAAAGGAAGTAAAAAATGATACGCTCCCAATAAGGATACTTGCCATCCATCTGGGAGAAGACACGTACACACGTGAGGTAGAAAAAGTTAGCACAAGGCAAACACGCAGCACAGTCTCTGAACCTTTGTGAGGTATCAGAAAACTTTTATTTTGAAACTGATTCATCTGTTATATTGTCATAGCTGACAAATTAGAAAAAGATTTACTGCCAGCACTGTACATAAACCAACCCTGAAATCATTTAAGTTTTAGAAGATAAACTTTACTACAACTTTTATGATTGATATTACTAGTAGCTGTTACTATTTATTAATCACATATTATTAATCAAGCTCTGTACCTACTAAAGCTCATTTAAATTTCTTTAAACTTCCCAAATTGTGATTTGAATTTTCCAAATGGGGAAACAGAAGTACAGAAAAATGAAGTAATTTGCCCCAGATCAGACAGTTACTAAATATTGGATTTGAGAACAGATTGGTCTGTGGTCTAATTTTATATATATGTACAGCTCTTACATGCTGGAAACCTTCTTAGAAGGATTTCAGGATTTCCAGCTAACGGCCATAGATCTGTAAGTGCTTAATTGTACCACAGCTAATCTGATAAATTTCTGATTTCATGATAATGTCCTAGTCTATTGTGGCAGCTGTAACTATGATAGACTGGTGGCTTATAAACAGCAGAAATTTATTTTTCACAGTCTGGAGACTGGAAGTCTGAGATGAAGGTTGCAGCATGGTCCAGTTCTGGTGAGAACTTCCTTCCAGGTTGCAGACTGTTCTTCTCATGTCTTCACAGAGTGGAGAGTAAGAGAGGAAGCAAGCTCTGTTGTGATTTATTAGGACACGTTCTATCACGAGGGCTCACCCTCTGAATTCTTCTAATCCTAATTACTGCCCAAAGACCCTACCTCCTAGTACCATCACATCAGGAGGTAGGGTTTGAATTTCGGGGGGCACAGACATTGACCATAACATGTCTTTTACGTCTTATGTGTCTGTCCTTTGTGTGTTATATTTACATGAAAGCATTTTTCCAAAAGGCAAACAGTTGAACTACTTCTATGTCATTCTCATCTTATGGGCATCTCAAGAAACCAAACAGGTGTTATTATTCTTGCTGTAGACATTTAACCTTTTAGAAACCTTTATCTTATTTTAAATCCCTTTATCATAGCTGTATATGTTTTTGACTACATACCTACACCTCTTAAGGATTGCAACAGAAATTTTCTCGTACAAACATGACTCTATGATGTTGCAGGGCAGTGATTCTCAGGTGGATGCAGTTTTGTTCCCCAGGGGACATTGGCAATGTCTGCAGGCACTTCTGACTCAACTAGATGGGGTGGTGTTTCTGGTATTTAGTGAGTAGAGATGGGAGATGCTGGTAATCTTCCTATAAAACACAGGACAGCTCTTCACAAGGAAGTATTTGGCTCAAAATATCAGTGGTGCCTGTGTTGAGAATATCTGATTTAGATAATCTGTAAAATCTGTTCTGGCTCTTAAATTCTGTTATTCTTTCATTTTGACACTGAGATAAAGAAAAAACATTGAGCTTATAAACCAAGTCCTGTCAGCATTATGAAATATATATATAATAAGTCCTCATGGCTTCTTTCCTTTTAGAAAATCATCTTTTCAGGCAATTTTTTTTTATTTTTCTGGTGAGAATTTCCTTTTCCTTTTTCCAGTATCCCTCCAAAATGTCTCTAGTTCACTGTATTGTCAAACAAACAAACAAACAAACAAAACAAAACAAAACAAAAACTTGAAATCCGTACCTAGACATGATACCTTCAGTCTTGTTTGAATGCTAGTGGATTGGTTAGGTGAATAAGAACAGACAAGAATAAGGTCTTAAAGGCTGTGATAAAAAAGAAAGTTTTGTGCAGGTGGAGGTGAGGGATAACCAACACAAGTATACCCTTAAGTGCTGTTGATGTTTAAAGAAAAAAAGAAAACAGCATCATATTGAGCTGGTTGAGAGCAATGACATCTGAGTAGAAATCTTTAAAGTTGTTTAAGGACACAAAGAAATGGTAGAGTAGCATACTGTGCATTGGCTGTATCCACAACTGGGCCAGGAGATTCTGTGTTATAACGATGCTTCATACACTCCTGTGTGTGCTCTGTATGGTGTTGTGAGTGTGTCCTTGTGGTGTGAAAGCATCAAGCTTCTATAAGGTCTAGACAAAACATCTGCATAAGAACTGGAGAACCCAAGCATGAAACATTCTCTAGGGTAAAATGTCAGCAAATGTTTTTGTGACTCTCACATCTCCTTCATGCCTGTAATGGAGTGGGAGCCATAAAACACATGCCTGTCCCCTGCACTATCCCTACCTCTGGTTTCCAAACCAGTATACAGCTTGTTGTTATAATATCTATAGTTCCTTCTACCAGGAAATGATTTCTCTCTGCATGGGAAAAAAAAAAAAAAAGGTTTTAGAGTAACAGCATTAGCAAATACATTAATTGGACCGTTTCATATTAGTAGTTATGTATTTTTGGTCATAAATAGTATCTATGCAGTAAATATTTTAAAAAGTTTGTTTTGTGTTGTTTTCTATCCAATAAAAGTTTTATAAATGTTTTTAATTAGAGCTTGATTTATATTAAGATTGTCAAAGCAAAATAATCTCTTTCATTATGGTTGGTTCTACATCTGTGTGAATTTAGGATTGTCATTTTAAAACAACTCTGGCCTGTTGTTCATTTTTTAAATCAATTTCTTAAGTCATGATTTTTTCCTATAATTGTGTCTTGTAGCAACCTAGAGCTTATAAATACTTCTTAGGGGGATATATTTTGTGATAGATTTTAGGTTGGTTAGACATTCAATCTACCTTGTCTCTGTCTTGGAAAATGTCTCTTAAATCAATCACAGTGACCACCTACTCCAGAATTATTGCTCTGTTCATTACATCTACTACTTAAAATTGGGATCTAAAAGGAAAGTAACGAAAGTAAGTCAAATGTGATTTCCCTGTCAATTTGTTAGCAGAAAAACTGGAATCATCTCAGAAAGACATTGCTCTTTATGGCAGAAAGGGAACACTGTGAAGGATTTCTTTTCCTTTCTCGAGATTTTCTTATTCTACCCTGGGAGCCATGTGGAAATTAGCAGAATTTGAAATAAGGGTAGTTGGCAGCAACCACATTTTTTCTCACTAACAAATAGCTAATTTAATATTTTGTTAACATATAAAGTAGCATTGCCTCATCCTTTGCACTCTGTTCTTCCATACTCCATGCCTCCTGGCCACAGATTTTATCATCTCCCTACCTATCACTGTTTCTATTTCTGTATCTACACGTACAAATATACATGTATATGTGTGTGTTTGTCTATTACATGACTTCCATTTCATAAATTGTGTGATAATTTTTCTGATTTATGTAACAAATTATAAGCATATACTTTTGCTTGACATTAGGTTTTCAACACCTACTTGCTAAATCAAGAATTTTATCAAATAACAGGTTTAAGCGTTTAGGGTAGTTTAGGGGTTTTCATTTCCTTAATTTTCTCACTTTACCTGAACAACTTAAAATGTCGACAACACAAGCAGGAATAGATTTAGAATCATCCGACACTTAATTTGTGCTCATTCATTTAAGGTAATGAGGTAGCATACTTTACTTTTATAGAAGTCTATGACAGTAAATAAATTTTGTTGCCTCTACTTAGAAATCAATTCTGTGTTCTTCAAAAGCAGCATTTTATTTCTTGGAAACATTTTGTGTCATTGCCATTATTGTAATGAGGAGTTAACTAACTTGAAAAGAAAGATAATAGTCCTCAAATTTCTTTTCTACCCCATAGATTATGAATGAGACATTATGATAGGAGGAATAAAACTTCATTTAAATTGCCATTTTAGACTTTGTCATAGCTAATCTCATTAGACTGTCTTTTATCATTATCTCTTGTATTGAGTTAAGCTTCAGCATCTCTATCACAAGTAAACCATAAATGTATACCTTCCGTAAGGTTCCAGAGTAAATAATTTTATGTTGCTGAAGTCTTATTTTAAGCGTTAAAGATCTTTAAAGTTACCCCCAATCGAATGTGATACATTGGCATCAAGTTTTAATGATCTAAATGGGGAAGAAATACTTTTAAGATATAAGATGTAACTCAAATGCAGATCCCTGTGGGTTTCTAAATTTAGATTGCTACATATGACAGATGCTTTGGAATTAAATTTGCATTAGAATAGAATAGTTAAAAATGCAACTGCTTCTGGCAAATACAGACCTGGAAAGCTGAACCATCCACTATCAACTAACTTAAGAAAATACAAGAAAATTCCAGCAAAAATAGTATGAGGCCATAAATCATAGTCTCACTGCAAGAATTTACTTTCCACTACCCATCAAATCTTTTTAAATTCAAATGTGTCTAACAGTTGAAGGTACGCCTCGTCCACTTCAAATATAAGTATCTTCTTGAAAACTGATGATAGTCTTTGATATTCACCATGAAGCATGAATGTCCCGGCTTCTTTTAATGTTAAAATTCTATAGGGAGAAAACCAACTGGTAAGTTTCTATTAGGAACCTACTATGGAAAATTAAAGGATTGTTAAGCATTATCTTTACCCACAAGGAAGAGAAAATTTAAATGTATTACATCTATTTAAATTATAAGGCTACAAATACAGCATGCAGTACATGACTGCTATTAGCCAGGAAGTTTATGGAGAGCTTTTAAGCACAGAAAAATCGTTCAGTTAGTTGATCACTGACATCTCTTCTAACACTGAATGTATCTCATTCAACAAAATATCATTGCTTGTTTAGTTTTTCTTACATCTGTTGTCCTAACAAGACTATCTTATTCTTTTACTCACTAAAAGTACATGTTAAGTAAACTTTTTAAAATACAAATGAGTAACACTTTGTAACTGAACAGGTACTGGCAGAATTTCATAGCAGTGCAAATTCTTAAGCTTTTATCTAGATCGTGAGGGAATGCTTTCCCTAGGAAATTAGCATTGTATTAGTGTTGAGAAAATGGCATATGGTCCTCAGTTTCTTGATTTGAATACTTTGTGAGACATTAAGATGGGGAGAATAGAAGAGGCCACTATTCGGGATGAAATAGGGTTGGGGTCACTGAATTCGGCTTTGGATGTCTGTAGTTTTTAGTTTTCTGTCAGGTGTCCAATGGTGTATGTCTGGAAGGGATCTGAGTACTCATCACTAGGGAGCACGTTATGTGGGGCAT
Source organism: Prionailurus viverrinus (assembly GCF_022837055.1). NCBI lineage: Eukaryota > Metazoa > Chordata > Mammalia > Carnivora > Felidae > Prionailurus > Prionailurus viverrinus. The sequence goes on from NC_062564.1 coordinate 176,319,564, forward strand.
GATTTTAGCCTTTGGAGAGTGCAAGATCATGCAGTTGTAATGTTAAAATAAGAACATTAAAGAACTGAGCGTAGAATTACCAGCACGTGAGGCCCAGGTCTATTAAGGGAGCCCTGCTTGTGAAGGAACAATCGGAAAGGCTGTCAGAAAACAAAGAGCAATGTGTGGAATCATCAAAGGATTGCCCTTTAGGGAACAGTGTGTTTAACAATGCAGTATGGTATGCAAGGTCAAGAAAGGCCCCCAAACATTTATTAGTATTGTAGTGATCATGATGAACAATGACCATTACTTACAAGCATCTCAGTATAAAAAGAATTCTTTGTTAGATGTTAAGAGACCTGAATTGTAATTCTAGGACATTTGCTCCCTAGTTCTGTAACAAAACCTTTGTGAACCATAGTTTTCTCCCTTACAAGATGAGATCATAATACCTGTACTTCCTACTTTAGAATAGAAAGTTGCATGAGGGGCACCTGGCTGGCCCAGTCGGTAGAACATGTGACTCTTGATCTTGGGATTCTAACTTCAAACCCCACATTGTGTGTAGAAATTATTAAAAAATAAATAAATAAAGTATTTTTTTTTAATTGCATGAGGAGCAATAAGATAAAATACATGAACACTTTGGAAAGTCTAAAATACTATCTATGTGTTAAGAGTATCCTAAATACAACACTATGATGCTAAATTTTATTTCTAAAATTTTATTATAATTCAGGATAAAAATAGAATAGAAAAGTGTTTTCTACTATCTGTAATTTGCTGCATTGTCAGTAAAATGGCATGGAATTTCTGGCACTTTTCTAGTCATTCCTTCAATGGTAATTATATCTACAGTTTTCTTATTTATGGGGACTCTAATTGTAGGAAGATGTCAACATGCTACTAGTTCTATTAAGCATTACTTCTTCAGTACAAGTAACACAGAGGAAAATAGACTAGGAATGAGTCAGGGGACATATTTGGGTTTTTCTAAAAAATAGATTACTTTCAATGTACCATTTGGGGAGACTGGGTGGTTCAGTCGGTTAAGTGTCTGACTTCAGCCCAGGTCATGCTCTTACCGGTTTGTGAGGTCGAGCCCCACATCAGGCTCTGTGCTAACAACTGAGAGCCTGGAACCTACTTGAGATTCTGTATCTCCCTCTCTCTCTGCCTCTCCCCTATACACACACACACACACACACACACACACACACACACACTCTCTCTCTCTCTCTCTCTCTCTCTCTCTCAAAAGTAAATAAAAATTTACAAAAAAAAAAAAAAAAAAAGAATGATAGGCCTGTGCCTGACACATTAAAAAACAAACAAACAAACAAAAAAACATTAGATTACTTTTAAGTAGCTATTATCCAGTTTGGTTTCTACTCAGTTGTAGAACTAAATTTTACTAAAATGAATTTTGAGGGAATGTCATACAATGATTGCAATATATCAGAAATTCTGCTTCCTTCCAGTTGAAAAGAATACACACGTTTTTCTGGTTATTTGTCTTTCTCAGTCTGACTTATTTCACTTAGCATAATACCCTCAAGGTCCTTCAAAAATTAAAAAAAAAAGACGAATAAATAGACAGAATCAGACCTATAAATACAGAGAACTGGTGTTTGCCTGAGGGGAGGGAAGAGGATGGGGGATTGAGCAAAATGGGAGGAGGGGAGATAGAGATACAGGCTTCTAGTTACAGAAAGAACAGACATGGGAATAAAAGGCACAGCATAGGGAATATAGTCAGTGATACTGTAATAGTATAATGGGGTAGATGGTAGCTATACTTGTGGTGAACATAGCATAAACTTGTCAAATCACTAAGTTGTATGCCTGAAACTAATGTAACATTGTGTGTCAACCATACTAAAAAACAAACAAGGGAATATACATGATTCTATATAATCAGCATCAAAGGAAAACTTGCCTAATTTTTAATTTGTAAGGAATCGTTAGGCAGGGAATACTGCCAACTATTACTTGGTCATGGCATATTTTAAAGAGGGTATCTCTCCTGGAAACTGCCCATTTGTCTCTTTTACAAAGTTCACGGCAGAGGTGGAATAACAAGGAATTTTTCAGCCCTGAAGAATAATGGACAGCCCTGAAGAAATAATCTTTGCCATCCAAAGAAGGGAGACACATAGAGACCATGAAAAAAATGGGCTTTTTTTTTTCATATTCTCTTGTCTAGCTCAGAACATATATAAGAAATATAAAAAATAACAGTCCATTTTAGTTACTGTGCATTTTACTCTGTGCCACATGCTGGGTTGAATGCTTTTCCATTCACCATCTCATTTCTTCTTCCTAGTTAGTCTTAACCAGGCCTCTACACATGGAGAAATGAGGGCATGGAGACAATACATAACTCCATCAGGGCCACTTGCTTGTAAGTGCAGAGCAAGCATTTGAATAAAGATGTCTCCAAATCCAGTCCATATAGTCCATATAGTCTGTCCTAACCTATCAGCTAGACTGATATCAAGGATAAATCAGTAGTTTTTTAATTCTTATAAACTCAATCTATAAATCATCAGGCCCTTGGAAGTGTAGTTCTTTCTCTTTTTTCTTTTCTTTGTAGTACAGAGAAAAGTACACCCTGCTTGCTCTGTGCCAAGTACTGTTCTAAGCACTTCACCCACCAAATGCATGGGGTGAGTATTATATGTATCCCCATTTTTCAGGTGAAGAAACTGAGATTCAGAGATGACTACCTGAGAGTGAGTGGAGGATGTGGTTGTCATTTTTTCTTATGTTTATTTACTTTTGCTAGGGGGGGAGGAGGGACAGAGAGAGAGGAAGACACAGAATCAGAAGCAGGCTCCAGGCCCTGAGATGTCAGCACAGAACCTGACCCCGGGCTCAACACGGCTTGAACTCCAGAACAGTGAGATCATGACCTGAGCCAAAGTCTGACGCTGAACCAACTGAGCCACCCAGGTGCCCCTGTCGATGTGGCTGTCATTTAAACCCAGCATCAGAGTGTGCCCTTAGTCACTGTTGCTATGTCAGCTCTCGTAGGTTGGGGAGGAAAGTCCAAAGCACACATTGTTTTAAAAAGCAAATATGAAATTATCATGTACCTAGGAGGTAAATTATTAAGCAAATAGGATTTATACACACAGGAACTAGATTATATCTTAGAGTGTAGGGATATAAATAATAAATATGAACTAGAATTGTTAGAAAAATCTCTGCGGATAAGTACAGAAGTGGGTACAGAAGTGGGATAGAATTTGTATAGAAGCAAGAAGAATGGAATTTCTCTCAAGTTTATTCAGGTAATCAACTGGAGACATGGTGTAGAGATGATTAGTTTTCCAAACAGTATATTATGATCAAGTGAACTATAAATATATTTTTATTTAATATTTTATAGAGATGGGTAGGAGAAATTTGTTAATTTAGCCCTTTAAATGTCAGGAAAAGGAGTTTAGACTTTTTTTTTTAATGATAAAAAAGTAAAGCATTAAATAGTAGAAAAACAAGGCTTTAGATGGGGTGGGTTGGGGGGGGATTAACATGTTAAAATAGCATTTGCATAACACAAATCTGGAATTATTTGCTGGAGCCATTAGAACAAAGGGCATGGAGTTATAAAATCCTGGAATCCCCAGGTAGTAGGTAGAAAAGGCAGGGGTTAGAGTAATGGCATTGGGAATAAAATAGAATTGAACCCCAAAGAGAAAGTCTCAAAGAACAATGGCTGACTTGCTAGCTGACTGGACATGAAGGAAAAAGGGGGAGTATATAATTCGGAAGTACCATTCCTGGATTTATGTTTTTCCCTCCCCTCTCTCTGTCTCTACCTCTCCTTCCCAGGATCCTTCCACCTCCTCTACAGTCTGTTCTTTTTTGGGGATTAGGGACCACTAGTTAGGGATTGTTCATTTGTGTAAAAACTTGTGGTTTTCAAATGGTTTGGAAAAACTTTTTTTACTGTTATCAGTTTCATCGTCCCAGTAATATGATAGTCTATTTAAATAAATTTGGCTATTCTGTTTTGTTTCATACATGAGACTTTTAAGGGCCTTTCTAACTAATAACAAAATTATAGCACAATCAAGAATACTGGCTCTTATTTTCCTTATCTCCAGTGTTAACTCGAAAGACCCATTGTTTAACTTCCCTTGTTCCTTCCATGTCCTAGTAATCAACAAGAAGGGGAAAGGCATTTATGATTCTCTAGATATAACAGAATGCCGGAATTCTGTTGGAATGAAAGACAAAGGTAGTAAAGGAAATTGTACCCATTAGGGTACATCCCAGAATGTTTCTCTGAAGGAATTAGGTGCTTAGAGGAGTGCATTAAATCTTCACATGTGTTATATTTGCAAATACATTAGATGATTTTCCCAAATCTTCTAGTGCATGATTCATTTGCTTTAGCTGGTTTCTTTTTCCATTGAAAGCAGATTTACATGGTGTGTCCTATGTTTTTCTTTCCTATTTTCTTTTTTAAATTCGTATTACATGGAAATATTCTGTGCTTATTAACTTACAGCATGGCTAAGATTGATATTGTGGACCATATGACGTGTGAAATCATTGTTTTGACTGGATCAGAGGGATTCAGTGTATATTGAATAAGTATAGGAGGGGGTATAGCCAGAAAGACTGCCTATGTGGCTTTAGAAATACTAGTGCTCTGAAGTTTGAAGCTAAAAAAAAATGACATCTAGAAAAATCACTGTGCTGTGAGGGACGATGGAGATAGCAAGATCTCACAGAATTATGAAGGCAAACCATAGCAGGGAGACAGGAGTACTGGCCAGAATCTCAAGAATTATGAAGCAGAAAGCCCACTGCAAAGATCTGAATAGCAGAAGTTTGAACTCTAGCTCAGGAGAGACATGCAGAGCATAAAACTTACATTTCTGACAAACTAGAGTTGAATTCAAACCTGGATGGGGTCTGGGAAGCAGGTACAGTGGATACAGCTGACATGAACTTTGTACTGAATGAGACTCCTCTGAAGCAGAGGACCCTAGTAAGCTTTCTGCCTGGGGTGAAGAGGGGGGGCAGTGAAAACCTGAGAGTGAAGTACCCCACTGTTGAGGGACCAAGCAGTACTGGAAAGGTTTGGAAAAGTGAAGGATTGGAAGCCATTTAATTCATAACCTTAGTTTTATTACGTGCTGAGTCACACACGATGGCCCCCAAAGTCTGTAGTTTCATTTTGCCATTTACATAGTGGGTAATTTTTCTCCGTTTTAACGTTTTGAGCGCATCCAGAATTTCGTTGTGAGAGCCTTTAAAAATTCTTTAAAGTCCTTGATAGTTACTGAACTTCTTTATTTCAGAGTCTTTCATTCTTTCCTCATCTTTCACATTTATTTCTCTCAAAGCCCTCCTTCTGAGTCCCTTAAAGTATGCTGCAAGATATAACTAATATACTCAATTATGTAATTATTATTAAAATAAATTTTAACAAGTATGAACCCAAACATAGCAACAATATTTTTTCCCTAAGCTTGTTTTCTCTTTGACCTGCAAATGGTTTACTTAGGCACTGGACATATGGTTACTGGTAAAACTTGAAAGGCTTATTCATTTGGACAAAAATCTAAATGAAAAAGTACAATTAGAAGGTGTAAATGGAGGGGCACTGGGTGGCTCAGTCGAATGTATGACTCTTGATTTTGGCTCCGGTCATGATCCCAGGGTCATGGGATCGAGCCCTGGGTCGGGCTTCCCACTGAGTGTGGAGTCTGCTTAAGATTTTCTCTCTCTCCATGGAGAAAAAAAAAAAAAAAAAAAAAGTATAAATGGAATTTGTTTGGCTTAAGCAATATATAACATCTATATCTCACAACTTGATTATAATTTAAATTTTTAAAAAGATTTACCTATTTCTAAACTAACAGTATTATGAATACCATTCTCAACTTTCCTGTTCTAAATGAGCTGAATCACTAAGCCTACTGAATGTTTTTTGAATTGCTCACTTCTGTTGGTAGACACAGCGTTATTTGCTAGCCCATACTTAATTCATTTGTTTCCAAGGTTGTATATTACTAGGACCAAGTGCATACTAGACCCTTAATACTTCATGAAGAAATGAATGCTTTGATGTAATATGAATTTCACTGAATATTTATTTTATATGTTTACTTTTTTCTTGACCTTCCAGTTGTATTATAATAGATGTTCTTTCAAGTCTTTTAATTAGAAAAGTTCTATCATTTGAAATATTTTTATGGAAGTGAATATTGATTGTGTGAAAAGACAAAATTTAGCAGTGTTGTACAGAAATTACCTTAAAGTCTCAAACTACCAAAAAAGAACCTGTTTTAGTATGATTCAAAGAATGTTCTATGTGGCCAGTAAATGTGTCATGAAAACTGTTGGGGTTTGTTAATTACATTTGTTTGCAGCATCAGTGATGTGATTAGTCTTGGGGATTTCTACTTCCAGATATTCATGTCATACTCATGTTTGAGTATAATTACAAGGACCTATTTCTGGTTTTTTTTACTTCTGTTTTCTTATGCCAATTATAGTTGTGAGCCACTGTGTATTATTTGCTCTGTAAGTACACGTTTTCTTTAAAACAAGGAATTGTTTGATTTAAGACCAAGAGTTCTTTTTTCTAAAACCATTCATTTTGTACGTTTTAGGAACCATGCATGATTATTTAAAAATTGTATCACCTGACTAGCAGAAAATTGCTAAAGGTCCTAGTCTGATACAGTGTCCCACCCTACATTTTTTTGTGGTTCTTTATCTAATACAAGGCCCACAGTAATCTGCAGGATATGTGTTATTACTCTTATTTTCCAGGAAAAGCAGAAGTTGACACCATAACGACCATATGGTGTTTGGCTTAAGGTTACTTTTTTTTTTTTTTTACCCACTGCTCTTTCGTTCTCAAGTAGGCAGTTGAATACTGTCTAGAATTCAAGGAGAAAGTCTTAGACTGGAGATGTATTGATACATGTATACATGATAAATTTATCCAAATACAAATTTGGTATTCTTACCAGAAAAAAAATTTTATAGAATTAGTTGAAATGATTTTCAAATGTGGGACTCTGGCAGCATTGCACACGAAACATAGTTGTTGATAAATGTTCTGCCTTAGCGCTTTTTTTCCCCCACTTACTTGGTTCATAAGTACAGAATTTTCATTAGTGCCCTGAGAATTCTTGGGTTGCTGAATCAGAATCCTGGGAGAGGCTTCCATTTTAACCTATGTATTGCATGGTTTTTCGAGAGCTGTTCAGAAGAAATACAATGCAAGCCAATTGTGTAATTTTAAATTATCTAGTAGCCACATTAAAAGATATAAAAAAACAGGTGTGGGGCCACCTGGGTGGCTCAGTCAGTTAAGCGTCTGACTTCAGCTCAGGTCATGATCTCACAGTTCGTGAGTTCAAGCCCCGCGCTGGGCTCTGCACTGACAGCTCAGAGCCCGGAGCCTGCTTCGGATTCTGTGTCTCCCTCTCTCTTTCTCTGCTCCTCCCCTGCTCATGCTCTGTCTCTCTCACTCTCAAAAATGAATAAATGTTAATAAATAAATAAATAATTAATTAATTAAAAAATAAAAAAACAGGTGAAATTAATTTTTACTAATACAGTTTATTTAAACTCACATTATCTAAAATATTTTATCATGTCATCAATATTATAAAATTATATTTTTACCTTTTTTTGGTACTAAAACTTTAAAATATGGCCTATATTTTATACTTATAGCACATTTCAGTTGAGATTAACCACATTTCAAGTGCTTATTAGCCAGTAGCCAATTGAACAGCATAGGCAGGCCTGTATATTATAAATAGATGTAAATACCCTGAAACATCGTGTTCCCAGAAATTAACTGTAGGTTTCTTAATGGTCAGAAACAAATTGTTAGTTTGTATTACCAAAACTGAAAATACAGATTGTTTTGTATTACACTTCAAATAAATGAAAATGTACGTAACTTACAAAAGTATTGTTGTACTTTACAGAGAGGAGGGCCCTGGAAAGTATCAAAGAAGGAGTCTTGAAAATTAAAGAAGAACCATCTAAAATACTGTCTGGAAATAAGTTTCAAGACCGGTATTTTGTTTTACGAGATGGGTATCTCTTTCTCTACAAGGATTCAAAGGTAGTTGTATATTTAGTATTTGAACCCATGTGTGTTTTTATGTGGGTATTAACATTCTCATTTTATGTCTCTCTCAGTACTCTCTTGGCAGTCAAGCCCTGTGGGAGACAGAACACATAGTAAGCTGATGATTTCTTGCAGCCTCTGGGATATGTTATTAATTCACTGAATAGCACTGAAGAACTTCGTATGACCTTTCTGAGTACTTCTCATTATTTTAGTGCAGAGAAGTCCTGAATATATATATTATATATAATATATATCATATGTAATATTATATATATATAGCAGCATGCTCATCAAAGACTTCACTAAGAATATTAATAGGCAAGTCCCAGATAGAGAAAAATATATTCATAGTACATACATCTGAGAAAGAACTCATTTTCTGAATATGAAGAACTCCAAATCAACAATAAAAAGACTACTCAATAAAAATTGGAGTGAAGTGGTGAATAGATACTATGTGAAAGAACATGTAGGAATGGTCAATAAACCATTGTAATGAAAGTGCTCAACATAATAGTCACCAGGGGCATGCAAATTAAAACCGTGCAACATTGTTTTCACTGGTTGGTATGACTGAAGATGTTGATTAATTAAATTCCTCATAAATTGCTAGTGGAAGGGTAAGATCACACAGTTACTATATAAAACTGTTTGGAATTTTTTAAAAATATTCATACAGCTACCCACGATCCAGCCACTTTATTCCTAGGCATTATGTTCACAAAAGCATTTGTTCAAAAATGTTCATAAGCAGCTTTACTCATAAAACCAAAACCTGGAAACATTCCAAATGTTTCATCATCAATAAAAGAATGATACATTCATACAATAGAATATTATTTGGCAGTAAAAATTAATGAAAAGTAATGAATGTAACAACACAGATGAATCTTTAAATCCTTGTTTAGCAAAAGCAGCTTGATACAAAATCGTACCATATGAGTCTGTACACAAGAAGTCTAAGAACAGGCAAAATCATTCATGATGATAGAAGTCAGAAAGTGTCTACCTGAGGTGTGGAGAAAGGTTGTTGCAGAAGCAAGATGATGGAGACAGGAGGGATCTTTCTAGGGTGATATAAATAAATATTCTCTATCCAGTTTGGGCGGTTATAAGAATGTATATAGTAACATCTCTACTTCCTTGAGATTCAGGTAACACACCTATGCAATTCTTTTAAATGTAGAATGACAGCAGGATCTAAAGGCACTTTTTTATGTTGAATTATCAAATTCCCTTGGGTTCATATCGCTTGCATGCTTTAGGAGTGTGGTGATTCCCTGTGATGTGTTGTAGAGATGTATAAAGACAGACCAGACGAGTAACATCTGTTAATAGTTACGAAGAAAGAATTCTTAGGCAGCTTTCCAAACCTCTGTGATCTCATTTTATTATGGCTTCTGTTGAGCTCCCCACATGCTTTGACCGCTTTCCCTGCATGTTCCTCCAGCAGGGAGGGCTCCATGTGGGCAAAATAAATCTGAGTATAAATCTGAGTAGCATTCCTCGTTTGATTAGGACAGTGGATTGTCCAGGCGGGGGGGGGGGGCTCCCTGGGGGGCTCCCTCACCCCTCTCTATTCAGAGAGCTGTAATACATACTGTACTTGAACTCTCCCACCTTATTATGCCATCTCATAGACCCAGCAGGGAGTCTGTGTGGGTATCAAATGGTTATTACCTATTATCATCCTTCAGTTTTTCTAGTAGAGGAAGAGTGGAGTCTGCAGAAGTAAGGCACAGAAGAATTTGGGGTTATGTGAACTGAAGACATCAGATTTCAAGGTTCATGAACTTTAGATTTGTGTTCGTGAAAGTAAATTCAGGACTTCACAGCTGATTATTCTAGCTGTCTAGAACTGATTCTGATTAAATTTTCTTTGGTTTTCTTCAGTGGGTCACCCACTTTGATCTTCATTAGACTGACTTTCTTAATCTTTGCCCTTCTATGTACATATGTTGGTTAAGTGTCACTCTTAAGTGTCCTGCTTAGGGTATTTAAAAATGAACCTGAATGTTTTAGTCCCATTAAGGAACCAACAGTTCCATTGTGTAGCAATGGGACATTGCTAGAAACAGCTAGTAGTTGTTAATAGTAACAGCAGTGCAATCATAATGGCAGTGACTAACATTCAGGTGGTTACTTTATAAAAAGCAGAGTTCTGTACATTTCACTTTCATTATCTAATTTTATCTTTATAATAACCCTGTGAAATTAGTACTGTAATTATTCCCACTTTACAGATAAAGAAATGGATCCTACTAAGGTATTACATAACTTGCCCAACATCACATAACCAGTAAGCAACAGACTCAGAATGCATTCCCAACTGTCTGGCTCCAAAGCCTCCGTGTAAGGGGACTTACCAAACAAATACAAATTTTCCATTATTTTAGCTCAGTGGTTTTGCTGACAGACTTTTATTTAAAGAGGATAAGTCTCTTTCATTTTACAGTACCAAATATTCCTAAGTATGACAATCAATACAGTTTGGCTTTTTATAGCGTTTTCCCCCAAGCTGATATCAATTTAAAAACCTGCCACAGGAAGCTTGTTCGTGGACAAGTGATTTTTTTTTTCCAGACATTGGTTTTGTGAGATAATCTCATATTGTTTAACAGAATGCGTTTTAAGAATTTATCTTTTCGAAAGGATCAACCTTCTCAGTCTAAGATAATTCATATAAATTGGTAGAGAGTGACAGTATCAAGTTTGTCTAAAAGAGTGGGGGGGGTTGACATAATTTTGAGATATTTCTCATTTTTCAAGCTTTTATAAATTGACAAAAATTGTGTATATTTATCTTGTACACGGTGATGTTTTGATACAGTGATTACTGTAATCAAGCTAATTAACATATCCATTACCTCACATAGTTATCTGCTGGCTGTGTGTGTGTGTGTGTGTGTGTGTGTGTGTGTGTGTGTATGTGTGTGTTGAGAACATTTTAAGATGTACTCTTTTATCAAATTTCAAGTATGTGGTACAGGAGTATTAACTATGGTCACCACACTATATATTAGATCTCCAGAACGTTCATTCTGCATAACTGAAACTTTATACCCTTTGACCACTGTCTCTGCATTTCCCCCAGCCCCTGGAAACAACCATTCTACTTTATGCTACGATTTTGACTTTTTTAGATTCTACCTATAGTGAGACACACTATTTGTCAGAAAGACACTGAACTTTAAGGACACTGAACACATTTTGTTTTTATAACAGTGACCTCGGGTTATGGAATTATAATTACTGTGCTTAAAAGATGTGTTTGTACATCTGTTGGAATAAATTAATGCAGCTGATACTTTTAATTTGCACATTCAGGCAAGCAGAGGGGACCCGACTTACAGTTTTCCTTAAACTATCATTGTTTTCAATACATGATTTTGTGTGGCTGGTTATTTTTTCATGTTGCTGGTCTGTCCCTTTTAATATTGATGGTCGAGTCATTGGCAATGTTAACATTTCAAATTATTTTACAGTAAATAAGCAATAGTGCAAATCTCCTAACTTATTTGAATAAACATTTGGCTCTGGTTTTGACAGTTTTACCATTAATATGTGTATGCTTGTATATACTTAGAAAATGATTTACTGAGAAGGAGGTAGAAGTTACAAATTGAAAAGTGTATTTAAAAAGACTGTGTTAATTAGAGATAATTTATGAATGCTCATTAACAACAAATTAGGGTAATACACAGGGGAAGATATATTTTGTTTTGAGAGTTTACTCTGCACAGAAAATGTTAATTAAAATGTTTTCAGACTTGATTTACATAAAAGGTGATAAGTTTCAAAGAATATTACCATTATACTGTTAATGGTGTGAAAAAAAAAACAAGTGGGGGAGGGGGCCATTAAAAGTTTCATGCACTAATAAGCAAACTCCTTTTAGTGCAAGAATAATTTCTTAAACACACTAATTTAATTGGCTTAGTTAAAAACTTTGTTTTGAATTATAGTGCCTGAGTAACACATTAGAGACTTCCTTACAGCCTAGTATATTGAGCTTTTTGAAGAAATTCTCCAGAAAATCCACATACCAAAAAAGAGAATTGTTATAAACCAACAGTAAAGTTACATTGCCAAATGAGATTTCTTTTTACAGGACTTTCCGTTAGTATCCTTGCAGTTCCACTTTATGTATATTTAGTTTAAAGACTGAAACTAAAAAAGCTTCTTTCCACCATTGCTGACTTCCACACAAATTCTGTCATTAGTGGCATAAAGTAATGAGCTTACATGTCAGGAGTGGCTTGAGAATCAGTTGTATGACTTCAGACTCTCTATTGCCAAAAATACTTCAAAATGTAGGCAGTCCTGGTCCTACTGATGTCCTGTATAAACTAAGACTACCTGCTTCATCAGATGATAATAGCGAACATTGATCTCAACCCTGCAACTCCCATTTTCCCCATACTCCTGGAATTACTGCCTCTCACCCTACCTGGCTGCTTCCGTTGAGACAGAGTCCAAGGGAACAGGAGTCTCTCAACCATGAGGAGGGACATTCACCTCAGTTGCAATCTAATGTAGTCTCTGACAGAGGTGGCCAGGAAGCTCCACTACTATATATAATTACTAAATTCTCTTTGCTTTGACTCTTTCCAACATGAAACAGTTACTGCTTTAGAAAGCTACCTCACTGCTCTTTATTAGACTTCAGTGTTACACCTTAGCATTCAGTAAAGTAGCACACTACAAAAAAGTACCCCAAAACCAGTCCTCAGTCAGAATTAAAAGACAAAATACATAAACTACTAGAAAATGACCTCAACAAGAAGTCAGGTTTTTATGAAGGAAACTACAGAACTTCACTGATAGAAATAAAATGTATGTAAAGTCTGATATTTATCTATAGGTTTAATGTACTTGTTTTCAAAATCTCAAAGGAATTATTTTTAGAACTTGACAAAAATGATACAATAATCACCTCAAAGTGTAAACAGATAAGAATATTTGTAAACATTTTGTTGATAAAAAACAAAATAGTGTAGTATTTTGCATCCAACTGTCATGGTCTACAATAAAACTAAAATAACTTAGATAATATGATCCTGGCATAAAAATGAACAGAGATAGCAGTAGTATCATAAAGTCAGGTAATTAAGAATTAGTTTTGGGGGGCGCCTGGATGGCTCAGTTGGTTAAGCGTCCAACTTCAACTCAGGTCATGATCTTGCGGTTCGTAAGTTCTAGCCCCACGTTGGGCTCTGTGCTGACTGCTCAGAGCCTGGAGCCTGCCTCGGATTCTGTGTCTCCCTCTCTCGGTCCCTTCCCTCTCACCTCTCTCTCTGTCTCTCTCTCAAATAACTAAACCTTAAAAAAAAATTAAATATTATTTTTTTTAAATACACCATCATAAATGCATATCTACAGATTGGTTTCTTTAAATAAGTAGGGCTGGGATAATTGTTAAATTTTTTTAATTTAAATTCTTGTCTATACTGTATATAAAATATATATTCTAGATTAACAAAAGAATTAACTTTAAAAATAGCAGTGCTTCTCATTACATGGCCATGCAAGTTAGTATTTGTCAGCTTTCAAGTTGAGATATAGTTAAGAAAGTTCAAAAGGAAAAAACCATATACTTGACTCATAATAATAACCGTAAACAGCAAGCAAAATTATTGAAAACAATTTGTGTAGAATATTCCATTTAAAAAGATAAGGCAGTTTTTTTCTTTCTTTCACATATAGAGAAGTAATTCAAACAAATATGTAAAGATAGATAAATTGTTGACCAAATCAAAAGTAAAAATTGCTAATGAATGTACATACGAGTGTGTGTTTAATTTGAAGTAAATGTACCCTATCAGTTTGACCAGAATCTTACTCCTGTTCTTAGCCTTTGACCCAGTGATTTCATTTTTAGAAACCTCGCCATAAAAAAATATATATCCACAAATATATAGTTTTTAAATTATCTACCATGATGATAATAGCAAACATTGATCATAGTGACTAGGAGTAAATTCATCATGGCCTTATCACTACCAGACCACTAGTCACCCAAGCATTCTTCCTGATAATCTTCCTGCTTGTTTTTCCTTTATGCTTTTTCTGTATTCTCCTGACCTGTTGTCTCTATGGAAGGTGGTTTATAATTTTATAAACATATTTTCCATCCTTTACTTTTCAGATTCGACTGCTTTCATGAAGACTTCATAGTAATATGTTAACTTGTGTAGAACCTAGTACTAATTTCAGCTAAATGTATTTTGTACTAAATTTCAGCCAATATTTGCGAAATGGGCTTTTGTGTACTGTCTTAGAATTCTTACAGTTTGTCTATATTGCTGTGTCTCTGAAGCAATATGTTCTAAGTCCATAATAACAGCAGCTATAATTTATTGCACACTTTTTTTAATGGTGATTACTGGACTAAACAGTTTATAGGCATTTGTCTTATTTAATCTGTAGAATTATCCTTCACAGTAACCCTTTCCTTAGTCAATAATAACCCTGTGAAATACTCACTATTTTTATTGTCCCTCTTTACAAACAAGAAGAGTAGAGAAAAGTAATGTGAGGTCACAAACTAAGTAGCAAGCCAGATTTGCACCCAGATTTCTATGATCTCAAACCCCTTGCTCTTAGCTATAAATGCTATATGCCTAACAGTTTAAAATAAGAGATTGCCTTCAGAATTTTTAGGATATGGGGAAAGCATGTGTTAATAATTATTCCTGTGGCTGTTACCTTTATGAAAGCTATGTCAGGTTATCCAAGGATGAGTATTAAAGTGGGTGTGGTTTGGTAGAAGTTATGATGGTCTGTGTTCAGGATTTTTGAAAAATAGTGGTTACAGATAGTAAGTATGTTAGGATGTACATGGAGAATAATTGATTGGGTGGATGTAAATTATTTTAATAGTCTGCTTTCATGAATTGTGAAAAATTTTATTAATATGGATACTTGAGATAGTTCAATATGTACCCATCAGGGTTCACAGTATGTTTTCCTTCATTCTTAAATCCAAAAAGTACAGAAGGTCATAATGCATTTGGCGGCAAAACGTAACATGAAAGTAGTTGCCTTAGTTATATGAATACAGGACACTGCCCCAGGTAACACTGATGGAATTATACCATATAATGCATGTTGTGGTTTTAAAATTTAAAAAAAAAATTGAAAAGTAATCAATTCTGATATATATCTGGTCCCAGATATTTTGAATCAAAAATTGTTTTTGTGTATGCATATATACACTTCTGTAAATGTACATGTATATCCAAAGTTTTCTATTTAAATCTATAACATTGTAATCAGAACAATCTTCATTCAGTAAAAACTTGGTATTACATCCGTAAAACATTGGAGAAACTAAACAGTTCTAAATCCAGTCATTAATACTCCAGGAAAATATAAAGGTATTTTGAAAATCCATTTAATTACAACTTACTTTGTTTTCCTTACAGAGTAGTAAATATGAGAAAATGTTTTCCCTCAGTTCAATGAAGTTTTATCTTGGAGTGAAAAAGAAAATGAAGCCTCCAACAAGGTAAAGTTTGAAAGGGAAAGGTTTTTGAAGAGTAAAAGTTATAGGACTATTTGTCTATTTAAGGATTTGGAGATCAGAGGCGTTAATCAAGCTTTTTATAAATTAAGCTTTAGACAAAATCTTTGAGCTGTCACAGACATGGCAGGGGGCCTGTTGCAGATCAAGGGAAATTATGTGGGCAGATAAAAAAGCCTGTTTCCACTGCAGTCAAACCCCTTGGTGATTGCATCTCTGCTACATAAAGCAGGAAATCCCCAGAAGGTCCTGTCTACTGAAAAACACATCAGTTTTTCTCCACATTCTGTTTCTTGATCAGTCTCCCAACCTGGGGACATAAGGAATGTTCCAGGAAATTCTACACTCAGGAAAACAGCCTCTTGATGCCTAGCTATGTAGTTTGCCCTTTTCATTTTGCCAAATTTGGTAGTAAACCCACAGCACATAGGTAGCTGAGAGCGAGTGGACCCCACTTATACAGTGTCCCCCTCTTCAACATTTGAATCATGCCAGCATTTGGTTTATTCCAATACTTCCCATCACAGTTTAATTTGAATTGCTAATTACATTTGCAAGAATACTTTTCTTATGAAACATTTTAATGAACTGTTATGTGCTTAGTTTGGGATTCTGTTTCTGAAAATTTTCTCACTTTTGCCTACATGCTTAATTCTAAACCCAGAACATACACCTGTATGGCAGTTGACATTTTCTTAATTTCTCGCAATATCAATAAGACAATGTATAGATCCTCTTATTTTGGCCATTTTCCTAGACATCTGTCCTTCCTCAGCCAAGAGTGTCTTCTGAGAGATTTCCCCAACTTCCCAGAACATCATATAAGACTCCTTCCCTCTGTCTCCCTTCAGCGTATTTAAATTTGTAGCTGAACCCTTCATTGATCATCCACCTCTACGTCAGTCATACCCACTGAATCATCCCTCGTGGGTATCTGTTCTATATTGCACATTGCCACCATTAAATATCACCTCCTTAACATCTAATCCTTCTTTTAGTTTTGTACAGTTGATCTTTTTTAATATGTATGTTTATGTGTTTTTTCCCATGTGATTTAGTTGGGGATTGACAGCATATTCCGAAAAACATCACTGGTAAGTTAACTGCTGGCAGTTTTTGGATTCGAGATATTGATAACTTTACTAAATAATGTTATTGGCAGGTAGATCTACAGATAGGAAATGTTTCACCTAAGTGAAATTAGGTTGTTGTTTTTTTGTTTTGTTTGTTTTGTTTTTAAGTATTTTTAGTCTGAGAAGAAGAAAATAGATTTGCTTCAAGCTTTAGGTCCATTTCAATCCTATGTGTCCTACCTGCCAGTGCCTCTTAAGAGAAAATATATCTGATTTCTTCCTAGTTCTTCTATGAGTGTGGAAATCCCAGCTTTTATGGGATAAGCAGGCGGAATTCAGTTTCATATGAAGGAAAAGAACTAGCCAAAACTGAGTATAAAAAAAAAATCTTGGCCTCAAACCATTTCTTTCCATATATGTACATTTTTCCATTGATCTCATAGGATCTAGCCAGTCTCCCTAGAGACTGTACTGGATGTCTCTTTCTTCAGCCCTAGCTGTGTCTGATCAATCACTAAGCCAAACTGGATCTGCCTCTTAATTATCTCCCTTGTCAGGCCACACCTTCATTCATCTGCATGGTTTTATTCTAGTCATCCTAAGTGTTCTTCATACCTCTAATTTTATTTTTGTTTTCTAGAATATTCTCTACCCAACCACCAAAGAGGCTTTCTAAATGTGTTGTGTTTCTTTCCTGCATTAAAGTTCTTCAATGAATCCTATAGCTAAAGGATACCGTGCAGGATTGTTGGCACAGTGTTCCATGAGCTTCATCTCCCAAGGCTTTCCCTTTTTTACTTACTGATAAAGCAGTAATCTGTGATTCACCATACATCCCTTCGTCCTTCATCTCTACATGTTCAGTGTAGATAACCCCCTTACTGAGCCTTCTTCACACTATATGCTGCTCCCATACCTCCCACTCCCATCCCCTTCCTGCTAATGTGGTAGACACAACCGTCATTCTTTCAGATTACAGCTCAGATGCCCCAAAAGTCTGATAACTCTCCCCTCTAATCATTACTTATTTCTTCTTGGCATCGATAGTATTTTGCACACATGGGTGCAGAATTATAGAGAGGACCGTTTTTTTTTGGACATGGCAATGGAAAGGGACAATGTCTTTATGAGAATCTAATGAAGGAAGCATGAAATTTTTACAAATTTCATGTTGACGTTTTTTCCCAAATTGTTTTTCATACAGGAATATAAAGAGTATGTAATTACATTGAAATATCCAGGTCATTTTAACAACACTTATAAAAAGAAAATTTTCTAAGAAAACTTTATCGCATCCCCAGGTGTGCTCTTTCTGTATTTGTGTCAACAATACTTTCTCTTTTTCTCACTCTGCTGTAATTTATTTGTTTACGTGCCTAGCTCCTCTAATAGAATGTGTGAACCTTGAGGGCAAGATCTCTGTTTTATACAGGTTTTCAATAAAAGGTTACTGAGTCAGTGTTATTAGACATGCAGTAGTAGTTTTTCATTTGGTTCATTTTTCACGAGTCTTGCGGGTATTAAATGTTTATAATCCTAATGATGGAGACAGTCTAAGCCTTTTTACAAAGTATGCTTTTAAGAAAATGTGCACATATTTTTCGTCTTACACTCAGAGTTTCTGAGGGAAAAGATGTGTTTAACATCATGTACATGAAAAAGTAAATGACAGTGACCTTTCTGCCTTTCCAGAAATATTGCCGATCATTCTTCAGCAGTTACCAAAGCCTGTAGCTGTATTTTGTTTAAACTAGCATATTTATACTATTATTTTGATATTGCACATTTAACCGAAGCCTGAAGCAACTTATACTGAAATACTCCCATTTTGATTGTATTAAGTCATGAATCAGGAGAAACCCATAGAGGCTTCTGATCATTTAATAACCAAACAAACACACTGGAGAACAGTCTTCTGGCTTTATGAATTATGTATTTTATAAACCTTGTTTTACAGGCACATTTGTTGTGATAACTTACAAACTCAGACGGAGTGGATGGCCAGTGTCTTTATCGCCCAGGTACGAAATCTGTCTCAGCTCTCCAGCCAAGTAGAACGACTGCTTGTAGGAAATGTTAGTGGGATTTCCAAAGCATTTTTAACAAGAGTCTTATGTGTATACTTTTATTTTCTCATTCATATGTTTTTTTAAAAATTTTGTTAATGCTTATTTTGAAGGGGAGGGGCAGAGACAGAGAGGGAGACACAGAATCTGAAGCAGGCTCCAGGCTCTGAGCTGTCAGCACAGAGCCTGATGTGGTGTTTGAATTTAAGGAGCCATGAGATCGTGACCTGAGCCGCAGTCAGATGCATAACCAAGCGAACCACCCGGGCGGCCCTCATACGGTTTTTCAAACATATGAGAATCCAGATTGATCCATTACCCTTTGAAAGAGAGTTACTCTCTTTCTAGAGGCTTCTTTTTTGGTGCTCCAGCAACTCCTTACCTTTGGAGAGGTGTATTGCTTCAAGATGGTGGTGTAAGAAAGAGAGACCTGTTTACCAGAGTCCCACATTCATCTTCATTTAGAAAAGCGTGCCTCTTTCCTCTTGTTCTCCCCATGGCCCACCTACTCCCCCCACTCTAGCCTTTCCAGAAACAAGGACAGGAGCCCACATTTCTTTAATACTTACTCTGTGCTGGATACTTCAGAAAAGCTAACTCTTGTATTCTTTGTAACAAACCATGCAGGATGTTGCTTATAGATGTTTGCTTAGCACCATACAGTTTAGTAGTTCAAACCCAGGAGTGCCAGAAGCTAATACCTATACTCAGTTCCCCATTTAGTCTCCTCTCTAGAGGAGGACTCTGTCTTTGTGAGAAGGGTTAATAGTCTCATTAATAGGATTGGTTTTCTCCCCACTACCTTGTCTGGCTGAATTCCCAGCAGTGCTTCCCATAAGAGCATTGAAATTCACTGGTAACGATTAAATTGCCACTCTTTATTACTGAGGACGCACTTCCCTGTTTCTCTTATAAGTGGGAAGTTAATTCACCCCCAAATCTGGCCCTTACTTGTTTTGAAAACCATTTTCTGTGTTCATTTAATTTATTAACCTTTCCAGTGGTTAATAAACACTGCTCTTCTCAGTCTGACGCTGAGGTTACTACCTGAAAACACATAGGCAGGAAAAGACTTAACTTTTTAGAGATTTTTCCTCTTTTTTGTGCCTTTTTAGAAATTCAGATATTAAATCCTTAAAAAAAATGTAAACTAGATTTGAAGTGTTTTAGTAAAATTGGGACCATAGAGTCAAAAGTATTACAGTGTCTGTGGTACAACTACTCTGATTTGTTTTTATGATAGAAGTCACTAGACTCTGTGGTTGAAAATCAAGGTGTAAATAGCCAGAAAGCAGAGGTTGCTCTCATGGACAGCTTATTCCCCCCTGCCTCAGCTATCCTTCCTTTTCCTGGCCTTAGGGATTCAGCCCAATTACTTTTCCTCTGTTCTTTCCACTGTTTAGGATTAAGGTAAACAAAAAGGCCTTCTTGGATTTAAGGATTTAATGGTTCACCTCCACAGGGAGGCAGAAAACTAGCCAATGTTGTTTTATACGTGTGTGTGTGCGCGCGTGTGTGTGTACACATATATGTTAACACACACACCAACAGTTAAGTTCTTCTTACAATGAGTTCTTACTGGTGTGCAGAATACTTTTATAATATCCATCCCCATTTTCACTCCTGCTTCAAAAGTCCTTTAGATTTCACCTGATGTGTCATTCTCAGAGAAACTCTCCCTGATCTTCAGACCAGTCAGATCTCAGGCTAGAGGAACCCTTAACATTCTTTACCTCAGTTGTAGCATTAATTAGAAAGTACTGTGTAATTAGATTTTTCATGTCTGCCTCTCTGACTAAAATGTACACTTGATGACAAGAAAGGCTCTGTCAGTCTTATTAGACCTAGATGTATACTTGCACCATAGAACCCAATCCCATTTACAAAATACATGCTTAGGTAGTATTTCTAAAATAAGACAGGGAGAGAACATAATTTGACAAAATTTCAAATAGATATTAGTGTGATACAATAATAAAATAAGCAACAGAAAGGAGAGGATGTGACTGGGTTAAGGAAGGGCACTAACTAGGAAATGTTCTCAGGAAAATGCCTTTCTAAACAGGTGACAGGTATGCTGACACCTGTCTGAAATTAGGGAGCAGGTAATGCAGGTATGCAGGAGTGGGGAGAGTGTTCTAGTATAGGGGCCAGCAGGTGCAAGGTCCTGAGATGTGGTCATAATCTTTGTTCCATGAACATCATGAAGGGCTGTGTGAAGAAAGATATGAAAGATGAGGAGGGTAATAAGCAGATCATATAGTCCCAGTTTATGAATTTCCTCTACCACTACACTTCCAATATCCCCTCCCTAACTCACTGATGATCAGTTCACTGATTTTAAAAATTACTAGTGGGGCGCCTGGGTGGCGCAGTCGGTTAAGCGTCCGACTTCAGCCAGGTCACGATCTCGCGGTCCGTGAGTTCGAGCCCCGCGTCGGGCTCTGGGCTGATGGCTCAGAGCCTGGAGCCTGTTTCCGATTCTGTGTCTCCCTCTCTCTCTGCCCCTCCGCCGTTCATGCTCTGTCTCTCTCTGTCCCAAAAATAAAATAAACGTTGAAAAAAAAAATTACTAGTAATCATTAAAGAATTTCATTTTTCTACTAGGAAATCTACCACCTTCCCTGCATCTTACAGCCACATAAGTGAGGCTCCCTTCTCTTACAACTATTTCTTCTGATTACTAAGAACTTTTCTCTAGTCATAAGTACTCAGTGTGCCATACTATATGGTCAATATAGAGGAAAGGTGAGAAATAATCTTCAGAGAGTGAGGAAGCCAATTGCCCAAAGTAGAACTTCAACTTAATGCTGAGTGCTTACTTGAAATTTAAGGTTAAATCTGAAGTGAGATGAATCTATAAGAGGGAGCATCTTTCTCTCTTTCTTCATTGGTTGGTAGGCTCTCTCATAAAGCAAGTAGAATTGGGTTTAACCAGTTTGGGGGCCTTGCCAGGCAGGGATGATGAAAGGAAGCAGCACAGGATGTGGAGATATTTATAAGGAGGTGAGTATCCTTATAGACTGTGAAATCTAAGACGGACTCTGAAGGAAGTGGAGGGTAATGTGGAAAGTAGAATGATGGTAGAGACAGTAGAGAAGAGAATGGATTTGGATGTCTTAAGGAGTCTAAAGGGGTGAATGAAGCTGAATTAAGTTGTAAGAGGTCAGGGTCAGGAAGAGAGAGAGGCAGGCTCACCTCACGTTCATTGCAGCATTACTCACAGTTGCCAAGGTATGTAAATGACCTACGTGTCTAAGGACGAATGGATAAAGAAAAGATCCGTGTGTGTATGTATATGCTCCCCCACACACATTCAGATATTATTCACCCTCAAACAAGAAAGAAGTCTTGTCATTTTTGACAACATGGATGAATTTGGAGGACATTATGCTGAGTGAAATAAGCCAGACAGAGACTGCAAGTATCACGTGTGGAATTTAAAAATGAAAGTTTAACTCATAGACACAACAAAGTGGTTGCTGGGTGGGTAGGGAGAATAGGTGAAGGTTTACACACTTTCAGCTATAAGATGAATAAGGTTTGAAGATCAAATATAAAAAATGGTCACTGTTCCCTACCCCGTTCATGCTCTGTCTCTCTCTGTCCCAAAAATAAATAAAAACGTTAAAAAAAAAAATTTAAAAAAAAATGGTCACTGTTGATACAGTTAATACTGTATTGTATAATTGAAATTTGCTAAGAATAGAAATGAATGTTTTCACCAAAAAAAATGTGAGGTGATAGATGTATTAATTAACTTACTTGGGGGGAATTCTTTCACAATGTATACATATATCAAATTGTCACATTGTACATTTTCAATATCTCACAGTTTTGTCAGTTATACCTCAAGGCTGGAAGGATGGGGAAAAATAGCGGGAGACAGAACTGAAGATTTTGGGGTGTGATCACTGGTTATAATAATGGAAGTATGATCCTCAGCCATGTGATCCATCAAGTGTAGGACCTTTAAGATCGTTTATAGAAAACTATGAATGTCATAATATATTACTCAGATACAGTGTTTTGTACTGTTGGGGAAAATACCTCTTGGATCCATCTGATAAGAACTAGTTAGCCAGTACACAGAACACTGTGTATATCACGTCAGAAAAAGCAAGACTGTGTTTGCTCTTTGATTTCTCTATCATTTAACACATGTACTATATAAAGTGTAAGCACAATCCATAGGGTTAGTGAATTCCTTTCCAGCCAGTTTTCTTTTAGCTTTACATGTTGGGAACATCCCAATTATATAATATCAAAATTATTTTTACCAAGTTTAGGGCTTTGACATAAAAATAGCATTATGAAGCTTATAACTTTCTTTCTGAAATATTTTATAATCTGCCATTATAGATTTGCTGAGCCAAAATAAACACTTCACTAAAACTCAAGGGTAGATCTGATGCATATACACTCAGTCTCATAATAAAGATTGGCACTGTAGGATCATTGAAGATTAACTGAGATTTTTTTTTTTTCAACGTTTTTTTATTTATTTTTGGGACAGAGAGAGACAGAGCATGAACGGGGGAGGGGCAGAGAGAGAGGGAGACACAGAATCGGAAACAGGCTCCAGGCTCCGAGCCATCAGCCCAGAGCCCGACGCGGGGCTCGAACTCACGGACCGCGAGATCGTGACCTGGCTGAAGTCGGACGCTTAACCGACTGCGCCACCCAGGCGCCCCAACTGAGATTTTATTTATATGTAGTATCTATGTTGTGAGATTATATACACTGATAATCACAAAGTCTGGTGTATGTCCCTCAATATAATCTTGCCATTATATATGGGTACACAGCAAATACTTGTTGAATCCTTTGCTATAAAATACATTAAAATACTAATTGAAATAAAAGGCAGGAATGTGCTGAATCTTAATAGAGAGAGAAAAAAAGAATAGGTTTTAGCTAGACAGTTTACCAAAAGGCTTTCATTTCAACAGAACATCCATAAAGCTTATCATTTTATAATTGGTATTCTGTAGTTCTTTCATAGATTGTTGTCTGAAAATCAATTTCCTTTTGCCAACTTCTGGAAAGTTAATCTACCCTGAGGAGTAGAAAAATTCTTTAAATATTTTTCTTTTATATGCATATCTGATGGATTTATCACTCAAGAGCTTATATTTTTACCTGTGGATATTTCTCCCCAATGCAAAATTAATTTTTCTCCAGTCATATCTATAATTGCTCAGTTGGCCAGAATATGTAGTCAATAATTTGAGAACAAATGTGCCATACTCGGTTGTACAATGATTTTCAGTATAAATGTCTGTGTGCAAGGTAATTTCTTTGGAATTCAATCAGATGAAAAAGTAACATTTTTCAAAAGGTCATAAAATGAGGCTGATGTTTCTGATGGCCATGCCTTAGGTTGATTTGAGGTCTATAAGGTCAAATTGTTTTTACACTAAAATTGTCTTTAGTAGAGGGAGAAAATATGTGCATAGTTACTTTGATTACAGGGCCTAGAAAAATAGACAAGTGTGTTATTTTTCTCCCACAAAGAGATTTGCCAATTTCATCAAATATTTTCCTCCTTTTGATTTGATTAGTAGTACATAAGCCATGTATTTGAAACTTTGAATGGAGACCTCAAAGTTCTGTTCACTTAAGAGTTTTACATCCTCAAGCGATGCTGCTACCAGAGTCAACATCATAGTTACAAATGGCATTCTCATGGAAAGCAGATCATTTGATTTGAAAATATGGAAAAGGAGCCAAGTAACTGTAACATGATCTACTACATAATAAAATAACACACCAACAGCGAGAAATTGTGTTTCCACAGCATGAAAATGACATATTGCCACCAGCTGGAAAGGAACGAAAACGTTCTATAACCAAAAATCCCAAAATCGGAGGTTTGCCTCTAATTCCAATCCAGCATGAGAGAAGTGCAACCCAAGCCAGGAAAAATATTGAGGTAGGTTCAGATTTTATTTGTTTTATATTAATTATAACTTTGGTTTTCTTATGTCGTAAAATGATTAAGTACATTATTTCTTTGGCTTCAAAAACTCAACAGTAATCTTTGGAAAGCATGGTATACAAATCATATCCTGCAAGAAAACATTATGTATGAATAACCCTATGCTCCTCTTTAAGTTTCATATCTTCAGTTTTCTTAAAGAGTTTTAATAATGTCATTGGCAGGGCAATTAAATATGCATAATACCACTTACTATCTGTAACATAGGCAACTTTAAATATGTATTCAGAGGTCCACATGGTAAAATTTCAGTCTCAAATTAGTCATACAAGTTCACTTCTAACACGTTTAGGATGAGCCCAGGGCCAATTATGTCTGGATCCATAGTAACTATACTTTCTAGTAACACAGTCAAATGCCAGTGGTTTGGGAACTGATGCGGTGTCCCAGTTAATTTAAGGAACTGCAAGATGACCCCTGAGCATCAGTAAAAATGATGTGGCATCTTTCAGGACAGCGGCTTTGTTCTCCTTCTCACCTTGAGGGGCAGGGGCGGGGAGAACATAAGTAGCATCAATCTTCACTTGAAGTTTAGTCTCTTCAGGAAAGGACATGAGCTGTTTGCACTTAAACCTCATTAGATGCTTTGGGAATAATGCATATTTCAGTGCTTTAGTTGAGCCCCTCCAAGCAAAAAAAAAAAAAATATATATATATATATATATGTGTGTGTATATATATATATATATATATATATATATATATTCTTCAAGCCTAGGTTTGGGACTGAGTGGTTTGAATCTCTCTCTTAAATTTTAAAAGACTAAAGCTATTTTACTTAGTGATCAGATTTAAAATTTTTTTCTATGTATATCTTTCCTTGAACATTTATCCCAATGTAATATTCCTCTTCACTAAAAGATAAAAGCTTTGAAATAACGGTTTATTTCCTTCTGCACTTACATTAAAAAAAATTTTTTTAAGCGTTCTGCACAATTATGGGTTCCTAAAATAATCTAGAATTTCAAACTTCTAAGAGTCCCATTCCCCAGGAACTCACATTAGGAAACAGTTTAAACAAGACAAACCTGTTACCCCAGCTTCTTCTGACATTGCCTTGGGATGAGTTATGGAGCAAAGCAAATCAAAAGACATTAACCAATATCCAGTATAGGATTAGGATGATGACTAAATATATAGTATAATAATTTGTTAACTATTCTCAAATCCAGAATTTCAGAGACATTTTTTTCTTTTTTATCATACTTAAGATCAGAAAACTGATAAACTCCAAACTATAAAGACCTTGTGGTAAGCTCTTAAAATAATTCCATGAAATACTAACTGCTAGAAAATTTATGAACAATTAAGCTAAATTAACCTTTTTATAAATTTTGCACACGGGGTGATTCAACAAATTTGGCAGAGAAAGATTTTAAATGCTCTAGTGTTGGGAAAACATTGGAAGTTTAAAAAGCATTAAAACACTATTAATAGAAATTGAAAATTGCATATGAACCATTAAAATGTTTGTTACAGAATTAGATTCATGTAAATATTTAAGAAAATACATTTATAAAATAATCACTTTTGGTCCTTTGTTTTAAAAATGGAAAATGGCTTAAAATACTGCTAAATAGGATATATTCATAGTCACATCAATGGATGTACTCAAGAACTGTTTTTCAAACAAGGTGTTGGCAGATTGGCAAATTTGGTGCTTTGGCCATTTGGTAATGCCCCATTTCATGTCTTGGTTTCATGAGGTTCTATTGAAAGTTGGAGGAGAATACCTCACTCAGGCAGGCAGTCATCCTGGAAAAATCCACTTCCAAAATTAATTGAGTGAATTAGTAGTGAGCTAGCTGAATAAGCCAGAGAAAGAAATGGGCCAAAGGAGATCACACACGAGTGGCAAACATGGTACTTAAGAATGCACATACCACAGGGGCCCCTGGGTGACTCAGTCAGTTGAGCATCCTACTTCGGCTCAGGTCATGATCTCATGGCTCTGTGTTCACAGCTCAGAGCCTGGAGCCTGCTTTGGATTCTCTGTCTCTCAGAAATAAACATTAAAAAAAAAGCACATACTAGATCCTACCTGTGATTTGGCTACCTCCGGAATTCATTGTACTCAGCCTCTTTATCTGCAAGCATGTAGGGATAATAAAAGGCTCTACCTCATATGGCTATTGTGAGGATTCAATGATATCATAGTTGAGAATTTATTAGAATAATGCCTACTACATAGTTAACATTTGAATCAAAAGAATAAGGAACTTGGAAGACAATATGGGACAATTGTTTCAATAAAAATTTTTTAAAGAATATTTGTAAAACAAATAATGAGCAATGAAGAATGATGAGCAGTTCAAGCAGGAAATGGTGATCTAGAATCTTACCCATTAAACACTTCTATATAGATATTTTTCCAGGGAAGACTTGCAGATTGCTAACAGACACATGAAAAGATGCTCAGCATCACTAATTATCAGAGAAAGGCCAATCAGAGCCACAATAAAATAACCCCTTACACCAGTCAGAATGGCTAGTACCCAAATAACAAGTGTTGGTGAGACTGTGGAGACAAAAGAACCCTGGTGCACACTCCCCTGTTGGTGGGAATGTAAATTGGTGCAGCCACCATGGAAAACAGTATGGAAGTTCCTCAGAAAATTAGACATACTATCTAGTAATTCTAATGTGTATTTATCCAAAGAAAATGAAAACATTAATTCAAAAAGATAAATGCCCCCGTGTTTATTGAAGCATTGTTTATAATAGCCAAATTATGGAAGCAGCCCAAGTGTCCATAGATAAATAGATGAAGTGTTATGTATGTATACAGTAGAATATTATTCAGCCATAAAAAAAATGAAATCTTCCATTTGCAACAACATGGATGGACATAGAAGATATGGTGCTAAATGAAACAAGTCAGAGAAAGACAAATGCCATGTGATTTCACTTCTGTGTGGAGTCTAAAAAACAAAACACGGAAACCTATCCATAAATACAGAGAACAAAGTGATGGTTTCCAGAAAGGAGGAGGGTTGGGAATGAGCAAAATGGATAAAGGGGAGAGGGAGATACAGGCTTCCAGTTATGGAATTAATAGATCATGGGAGTAAAAGCACAGCACAGGGAATGTAGTCAGTGATAGTGTAATAGTGTTGTAGGATGACAGATGGTAGCTACACTTGGGGTGAGCACAGCATAACATAGACTTGTCAGATCACTATGTTGTACACCTGAAACTAATGTAACATTGTGTGTCAACTATACTTCAATAAGAAAAAAGTCTATATTGCTCCTTAATTTTCCCTGGGTAATAGATGCCAAGTAAGTCTTACCGTGGTTAATATTTATTTATAAACTCCCAGTCGTATCCCTATGCTGGTTGGCCATCATTCTCATTCATCTTTCATCTTGGGGGAGGGGTATTTTGTTTTGGTAAAATATACGTAACATAAAACTGTTCATTTTAATCCTATTTAAGTGTAGTTCAGTGGCATTAATTATATTCACATGGTGCAAACATCACAGCTGTCTCCATATTTTAACGTAGTCTAATGAAACTTTGGAATTAAGCTAGGTACTAAATATTTCATCAGTTTTTAGAGCAGATGAAATGTATTTCCCTGAGATATATAAGCATAATTTTTTTTCACAAAATTCCAAGTTATAAAATATATTTGTGAAAATATTTATATTCAGCCTGAGTTTGTATGTTTTAATTTCATGTCTGGATTGAATGGAATTTAAGAAAATAAACTGTGTTATATATTTGAAAAATTTTAAACCTTTATTCAATATTCGAAAAGTTAGCAATCATATCCTAAGTATAGGCACTATACTGGGTTCACATTCAGTGAACAAATCAAAACCCCCTGCTTGCATTGAGTTAACTTGGTAGCAGGGCATTCGGATAATCACACGAGTAAGCACTGTGGAGAAAGAGAGTTGGGGAGTTGTCTTATAAACATAATTATATTGAGTGTCTCTTCCATTTATGCCACTCAGTGTCACACATAATACCAGATTAACATTTCATCTAGTTTCAACATTCATAACTCAAATTCTCCTTCAGATATTTGCTTTTTAGGTTTTGCACCTTTTACCAGGAAACTTTCAAAGACATTTCTTCAATTCTTCTTGTGAAAAGAAAAATAACTTTTTTTTCTACTCCACCTACACTCTGATCCAGTTTGTTGGGTATCCTTCCTTGTTCAGTGGCTCCACACTGCCATATGCTTGATTGTCTGTTGTTTGTTCCTCTGTCTTACACTTTATTCAGTTGTTGTGCTCTGATAATCTGCAGTCAGATGCTCTACCCCTGAGCTATATCCCCCAACTCTTTGATGATCTGATGAGAGTTCTGTATGCCAGAAATTGCCCAGTCACAAGACATCCTGAACACTAGTTAAGAAAGCACGCCTTTATAGTTCAGCGAATGAAAGTGTGCTCTAATTCTCGGATCCAAAAGTGAGTTTTAATATATAAATATATATTTAATATTATCAATTTATATTTAATAATATTTATATTTAATAGGAATATATTTAAGTTATATATTAATACACATTAATTTCAGTATTTTCAGTTATTTCAGTATTTTCAGAAATACTGGATCTGCAGGATTCTAAAAGGCATTGTGTGGGAGGAAGGATTTCACTGGTCGGGTATTAGAGGAGGAGGAAAAGAGCAGAAAAAGAAGTCAAACATATTTCTCTGCGACAGACCTTCTCAACATCTTTAATATACTAATATGTACTGTCAGTCTCAAAGAGGGGGCTGTAGTACAAGCATAGGGTGTATCCCCAAATCCTGTAGCCACGTACATGACACTGTAGGAATTACACATATACCAACATATGACACATTTAAGCAGAAATGAATTGTAAGAGGCAAGTTTGAAATGAAAGTCAATACCTCGGCCACAGCAACTTCTTACTAGACTTGTCTCCAGAGGCCAGGGAAACAAAACCAAAAATGAACTATTGGGACCTCATGAAAATAAAAGGGTTCTGCACAACGAAGGAAACAACAAAACTAAGGCAACTGACAGAATGGGAGAAGATACTTGCAAATGACATATCAGAAAAAGGGTTCCTATCCAAAATTTATAAAGAACTTAAACTCAGCACCCAAAAAACAGTCTAGTGAAGAAATGGGCAAAAGATATGGACACTTTTCCAAAGAAGACATCCAGATGGCTAACAGACACAGGAACAGATGCTCAGCATCACTCATCATCAGGAAATACAAATCAAAACCATAATGAGATACCACCTCACACCTGTCAGAATGGCTAACATTAACAAATCAGGAAACAACAAATGTTGGCAAGGATGTGGAGAAAGAATTCTCTTTTGCACTGCTGGTGGGAATGCAAACTGGTACAGCCACTCTGGAGAATGGTATGGAGGTTTCTCAACAAATTAAAAATAGAACTACCCTGCAACCCAGTAATTGCTCTACTAGGTATTTATCCAAAGGATACAAAAATGCTGACTCAGAGGGGCACATGCACCCCAATGTTTATAGCGGCACTATTGACAATAGCCAAATTACGGAAAGAGCCCAAATGTCCATTGACTGATGAATAAAGAAGAGGTGGTATATACCCATACATACATACAATGGAATATTGGCCAACAAAAAGAATAACATCTTGCCATTTACAACAATGTGGATGGAACTAGAATGTATTATACTAAGCAAAATGTCAGAGAAAGATAAATATTATATGATTTCACTCATGTGGAATTTAAGAAACAAGACAGATGAACATAGGGGGAGGGAAGGAAAAATAAGGTGAAACTAGGGAGGCAAACCATAAGAGACTTAAATACAGAGGCCAAACAGAGTTGCTGGAGGGGTGTTGGGTTGGGGGATGGGTTAAATAGGCAGTTGGCATTAAGGAGGGCACTTGTTGGGATGAGCACCGGGTGTTTTATGTAAGTGATGAATCACTAACTGCTATTTCTGAAACCATTATTACACTATTTAACTAACTTGGATTTAAATAAATTTTTTTAAAAAGGCGATGAGAGTCAATCTGAATAACCTGAGAGACCTCTTTGAAGCTGTAATTTAAGTGTATGTTAAAATGAATTTCCATGGTCTACCTTTCATTTGATTTTATACCTGTAAGATGACTGTATTGATCTCTTGGTCAGTGAATTCTGACATGCCACTTGTGTCAAAGTAAAGTTAGAACCTAAGTCACAGAAATAAGCTCAAAATAAGAAGCATGCACATTTCTGTGGAATGTGTTTTCAATGTAAATTGTACCGAATCCTGCTTTCTCCTGAGATGTTGTATTTTACTTTCAGAGTGCGAGAGCAGAGCTGGAACGGCTGAGGCTCAGTGAAAAGCGTGACCAAGAGCTTGGGGATGGCAGCTTAAGGGAGAGAGCCTCCATGGTGGCCCAGTGCCTGGAGCACAAGGACGAGAAACTTCGAACCAGAACCAGAAAACATCGGAGTTTCAACTGTCTGGAGGACACGGAGGCTGAGGTACTTCACGGGCAACAGAAAAGCCAGAAAGCCCTCAAGACATGGAGGAAACCCGAGGACAGCAATGGCAAAGCTGTTTTAGACTCTGATAGTAAGTTACCATCAAAGGTTATTGAAGAACTTAGCCTGGTTCTGCAGCGGACAAGAGCCCTTCCAAAAGACTTACAGGATGAGCAGGTCTTGCAGAAAGAGATAAAATAGTTTTGCAGATTATTTTTTTGTAATATTGTATACAGTGTTTGCGTGCAAACCAGAAACCAAACAGTAATTCATGGTTTGTGAGATTTGTCTAGCTATACATAAGCATTTAAATAGCATTTTAAAATGTATATGTACATATGTGATAAGTGTAAGATTATGGTTTTTTTGGCCTGAACAAAATTTGTACCGTTTAAGTGTATTAACCTTGTGTAAGAAGGCATTGGGTTACTGTGAGTCAGCCAGGCTTTTACAGTAGTTGTCTGTTGAATGGTGTAATTTATGAGCAGAAATCTCAAACTGTACTGTATTGTATAAAATGTTTTAACTGAAGCCTATGAAATTATATGTATCACATTTTGCACTTTGAGAAACCTTGTATATTAAGTTACCATATGTTTTTAGGTTTACATAGGGTCCACCATATGGAAAAGAAAGGGAAGTTGTAAAGAGGAAGGATTTATTTTAGTGGATGCCTAAACTTCATTTGGAGTTTTCAAATGAAGCAAGAGTTAACAAAAAACCAAGGAGGTCCATTAAGATTCATTCTAGTTCACTATGGACCAGAACTTATTAATGAGGAACTGCCTGTTAAGAAAAAAAGTCTAGTGACTGCTTCCCAAGGTAATGTTCAGCCAACAAACACGAATCATGGCACTGGCCACACTTACTTATGGTGTTAGGGAACCATCCACGGTGTGCATTCACTACTCTCCAGTTCTTCGCAGGTGGCTGCTGAGAAGAAACTTAACACTGCATTGAAGACCTGGCATGGTTGCCATTTGCACTGACTGTTGCTGTGTACATTTTTTTAAAATTCCTTACTATGGATTTTGTACAAATTCATTATCACAGGGTTTTGTTACTGTGTTTTAATTTTTTTGTCATTGCTTTACCTTGTATTTCATTTCTTGTTATTTTAAGTAAGGTTGTGATCTCTTTCTCCACAATGTTGTAATTAACTGGAAGTATACAACATATGGCCATTTTAGAGTGGGGGATAGTTTACCCCACTTTTGGCAGCTACCAGTTCACATTTAATCAGGTCTCTTTAAAAAAAAAAAGTAGTCTCCTCCTGTGCCTAATAAATGATAAAGCCCTCTGTTTTTTGCCTCCACATTAGGGTGAGCTACTGAGTTGGTGGTTTTCCTCCAACAGATGATACTGTCTAAGTATAGTTCACTTTAGGGACAGCGCTTTTCATCCATTTCCTAAGAATTTTGTTAGGTCTGATGAGGTTTGGTTAAAATTATCTTATATAGCTAGGTCTTATTTCAGCCACTTACCCCCCTTTTCAGGGTCGTCTTCAGAATCTGTTATACGAAAGCCCATACTTTTGTGAGTCCGGTCATTGTATAGGAATGTACTCTTAAATACTCTGAATTTCTTCCTTGTAAAATACTGATCACTTCTATTTGGTGGTGATAAAATAGTTTACCATGGAGGTGTGATATTTATTCTTTAAATCTGTACTGATTAGAATTTTTTTTTTTTTTTAAAGAAACTGCAGGTCAGTTTATGAAATAGATGGCAGCGCTGGGGAGCCTTCATGTAAAGCAAGAAATCATGGTACTTAGGAAAAAAACCTAAAACTATAATCCCTAATAAATTATAATATTTATGGGATGAGGCATATGGACTATAATTGACCATGGGAAAGTATCTTGAGTTTTTTACCTGCCTTCTCTGAAGATTTTTGAAACTTGAGCTTAGAATCAAATAGCTCTGTTTCCCTTCCTTTCCTGTATGTTTGTCTCCATTTTTCAAGAGTAAGATAAGGGCTAACGATGACATCTCATATTTTGAATAAAAATTCAGTTGTTTTACAAGTTCACTTGAATGTGATTATTTTCTGAAGTTAAAGGTTATTTAGAAATAAATCTGATCATCTTACCTTTTCTCTTTTTTAATCATTTGAATTTATTATATATACTTCAAACAATCTTTCATTTTTTCCAAACATCATTATGAATATTCTATTATTTTAAATGATTAATATACACAGATGTGACACAAACATATTGATGGTCCTCTTTCATTTCTATAGCCCTAAGATTAATTACGAGGCATGGATTTTAAATATTTGACCTCTAAACAAATCACTACCTGACGATTTATCCAAATGGCATTGAGAATTCAGAACTAAGCACAAGTAATTGAAGCAAAATATGACTTGTGTACATTAATAGCTGCCAGTTTGTGTTGTTTAGAGGACAATTTATAATTCTAAAATACACCTAACTGTATATTACAAAAGGAAATATTTTTGAAAATGCATCAAATTTATTTGAAGAGATTGTACTGTTCAGATATTTTCATGTTTGCTCAAACTTTTGATAATTCCTCTGGAGAAAAGATGATTAAACTTTTACCATCTTATGGGACACCCTGGTACAGCATACTACTCTTGATCTCGGGGTTGTGAAGTGTGAGCCTCACATTGTGTATAGAGATTACATTAAAAAAAAATAACTTTATCTTAAAACTATCTGCACCAAAACTTTGATAATTATCATTCACTCATCAAAAGATAGAAAGAATTAGGGGCACCTGGGTGGCTAAGTCAGTTAAGCATCTGACTTCAGCTCAGGTCATGATCTTGTGTTCCATGAGTTCAAGCACCGTGTCGGGTTCTGTGTTGACAGCTCAGAGCCTGGAGCCTGCTTCAGATTCTATGTCTCCACCTCACTCTGCCCCGCCCCGCCCCTCCCCTCCCCTCCCCTCCTCTCCTCTCTCTCTCTCTCTCTCTCTCTCTCTCTCTCTCTCACAAACATTAAAACAAGAAGAATTAAGTTTATAACGCGAACAGTTTCCTGTCATGTGTACGTTTATCTCTAATCATTTGGAAATGCAAAGCACAGAAATGAATATTACAGGTAATGAAAGTTTATCTGTTTTATATCTCAGTTATTTTTATTGCAAATGTTCTAAGCTAGTATTGTGTATTCCTATCCTCTCTGCTATGGTATCATATGTTGAATGTAAACTTAATTCAGATAACTCTATAGATTTAAGACCTTTTATGAATTATAGGATTCGTGTTCAGAATCCAAATGTCCTTATCTGAGAACTGGGAATAATACCTATCTGGTAGGCATTTTGTGATGACTAATTTTATAAATATATATATATATATATATATATATATACACACACATATATATTTATATGTGTATGTGTGTATAGACATACACACACACATCTATTGCATAGAGGTTTAATAAATATTACTTATTAACGTATTAGTTTTTCTAGCTGTCATTTGGTTCAAGTTCTGAGGCTTCCTACTGGTTTCAAATTGCCTCTATCAATGTTTTTTTTTTTCCCTTCTCTTTTAAAATATGCACTAATACAACAGATTACCATAGGTCATGGGCTGAATTGTGTTCCTCCAAACTCCATATATTGAATCCCTAATCCCCAGTACCCCAGAATATGGAATATTTAGAGATGAGGCCTTTAAAGAGTTGATTATTAGTATGGGCCCTGATCAAATCTGACTGGTGTCCTTAAAAAAGGAAATTTGGGGGCGCCTGGGTGGCGCAGTCGGTTAAGCGTCCGACTTCAGCCAGGTCACCATCTCGCGGTCTGCGAGTTCGAGCCCCGTGTCAGGCTCTGGGCTGATGGCTCAGAGCCTGGAGCCTGTTTCCGATTCTGTGTCTCCCTCTCTCTCTGCCCCTCCCCCGTTCATGCTCTGTCTCTCTCTGTCCCAAAAATAAATAAATGTTGAAAAAAAAATTAAAAAAAAAAAAAAAAAGGAAATTTGGATACATGAAGAAACACCAGGGGATGTATGTGCACAGAAGAAAGACCGGGTGAAGACACGGCAAGAGGCCGGCTTTCCGCAAGCCAAGGAGAGAGGCCTCAGACAAAACCAAACTCTTTAACATCTTGGTCTTAGACTTCTAGCCTCTAGCACTGTAAGAAAAAGTCCTATTGTTTAAGCTACCCAGTCTGTCATATTTTGTTAGTGAAAGCCCTAGCACACTTTTATGTTAAATAAAGATGTCAGATAAACAGAATACTTACAAGTATTGGTTCTTACACTCTTGTTCCCCCACATCTCAGAATATCTTGGTAACATGACATCAGTGTAATCAATACAATGTAATATTATAGCTATCATAATGATTAATGGAGGATGAGAGACCATGTGGAGATGTAACTGCTTAGAAGTCAGCTAGCAAGGTAACTTAAATGCTGAAGTAATACAGCATAAACCATTGAAATTTTGCCCAGCAAAATTATAGCTTGGGCCTGCTTGTAAAGATTCAAATTCTATGACATCAAGAACACTCTTCCTGCAGAGAAGATGCCAACCCTTCACATACTTGAAAGAGAATACTGTGAATCCTTTCAACGAACAACTCAGATCTTGAGTTCAATAACGGGAGTATTCACTAGACTAGGTAGAGACATAAAGTCATGTCAATCAACACAGATAAGCCAAACCATAATCCTGCCTGAGACTGGATCAAAATTAACCTTCATCAAATCAAAGTGACATGTGTATATCATTAGAGGGGATCTCATCTTCCCTTCCAGCAAACTGTCTCACTTACCACCTTTTTCATCCCCTCCCATTTTCTCTCTGAACCCTCTTCATTCAGCCTTCTGTTCCCTGCCATTTACCACAACTGCTCCCGGTAAGGTCAAAACAACCTCATTGCTAATTCAAATGGTCACTTTTCAGTCATTTCAGTCATCGTACCTGACCTTTCACCATCTGTAGCATTTGACACAGTTGGTCATCCCACCTTTGTGAAATATATTCTAGCATTGGTCCCCATGATATTTCTGTCATGTGGTTTTCTTCTTCTTCACTAGTCAGTCTTGGATCCCCTAATGGATACTCATCTCTATATAAATGAATTCCTAGAGGAACCCATCTAATCTCATAGCTTCAAATATAGTACATATCCGTGTCTATCCCATACATTTAGTTCCAGCCTGGACCTACCCACTGAGCTTCTGACTGTAATTTACATTTCCACTGAGTGTCCAGCTGTCATCTCAAATACACTATATCTAAATCTCTTTATCCTTTCCATTCTACCCTCTTCTGCCCTTCCCAGGACTCAGGTACAGACAGATTAAGCAGATTATTCAGGTAATGATAAGCAAAGTTGGCATTTGAATGCAGGCAGTCTAGCTCAAAAGTCCACACTTCTCCACTCTGCATTAGATTGTTCAGGCCACTGACCTATCTCACCTGAAAGATTACAAAAGATTCAACTTTTCTCACTTGTACTATGTGGAACAAATCACAGACTAATCTTTTTAAATATAAGAAAAGCCAAATTAATCTTCTTAAATATAAAATAGTCTCTCCTACCAACCCCTGAATAGGTTTCTATTTCTGTTAAATGGAATGTAATCTATAAATGGAAACCCTGGAATAATTGGTTTCAATGTGCCAACTGCTACTTCTGTCATCTCACCAATCCTCACCTCCCTCACTTTGCTACAAGCATACTTGTTCCTCAAAATCACCAAACATGAAAATGCTTTAGCTTTGCAGGAACTATTCCCTGTCAGTAGCACACAGTCCAGACATACACGTCTTACCTTCATTTATGTCATCAAATAGCTCCTTACCAGACAGACCTTCTCTAAACATCCCATATAAAATGGCATCATCACTTTCTATCCCTGTATCTTCTTAACATAGGAATTCATCACCATCTAACAATGTACATATTTATTAGTATATATTTTAAGTGTCTAATTATTTACACTAGAATCTGTCAGTGTAGAATCTTAGGTCATCACTATATTCCCAGCACCCAGAACAGTGCCTGTACCATAGTCTATAGTCACTAGTGAAATATACAGTAAATAAATGAAGTCATGGCATAAGGAAATAGTTTGAAGAAGAAAAGTCATCCCACCAAGAGCTAGGAACAATGGATTAAAAAAATTTTATAAAGTCTATTTCTGAAAGCAGTAGGAATAAATGTGCCAATATTCTCAGGAAGTAGGAACATTCAAGATGTGAGCTGATATTGTACAGCTTCTCTTTTTCTGGGGCTATTCACAGAATCTATGCATAAGGAAATAAGTTGAAAATAATCTGGTCTTTGATCAAGTTGAGAGATGCTTTTCACAGAGAGATAAATCAGCAGAGATTTTGGACTCTTGTATAGCTAAGGAGGCAAATTTGGAGACTCAAGGGACAAAAATCTCAGGAAGGGAAAAATAAAAACTGACTATAGCTGGTTTCCCCTTTTAAGACAACTTACTGAATAATGATGCCTATGGCAGTAGGCTAATAAGCTCAGTGGGAAGTCTTCTATAGCAGAGTTGAGTTTTTTGTAGGCTTCTAGTACTAAGAAATCAAAGATTCAAGTTTATTTACTATCATTGAGAGGTTCCCTTGTGAACATACAAGCTCCAGTTGGAATCCTGAGAGATCCATATGGTCAGAGCAGGTATGAATTGGAATCTTAACACAACATGGTCAAAACTGCCTCACGAACTCAATTCAGTTTAGACCCTGATTGGGTCAAGATTATCATCTTCCTCTACTAAAAGAGGAAAACAAATACTCTCTGAAGAAATATATTATGTAGAGCTTCAAAAAATCTTTTCACTATCTGGCATAAAATAAAAGGCATCCACCCTTCTGGTACTAAAACCAGATAAAGACACTCCAAAAAAAAAAAAAAAAAAAAAAAAAACTACAGGCCAATATCCCTGATGAACACAGATGAAGAAACCCTCAACAAAATAGCAAACTGAATCCAACAATACATTAAAGAATCATTCACTATGATTAAGTGGGATTTATTTCTAGGAAGTAAGGATGGTTCTATATTCACAAATCAATCAACATGATACATCACATCAGTAAGACAAAGGATCAAAACCATATGATCATTTCAACAGATGAAGAAAAAGCATTTGACAAAGTAAAATATCCATTCATGCTAAAAACCCTCAACAAAATAGGTTTAGAGGGAACATATTCAACATAATAAAAGCAATATAAGAAAAACCCACAGCTGACATTATATGCACTTGTAAAAAACTGAGAACTTTCTCCTAAGATCAGGAACAAGGCAAGAATGTCCATTCAGCACTTTTATTGAACACAGTACTGGAAGTCCTAGCCACAGGAATCAGACAAGAAAAAAGAATAAAAGTCATTCAAATTGGTAACAAAGAAGTAAAACTTTTACTGTTTTCAGATGACATGATACTGTACATAAAAAACCTCAAGACTCTACCAAAAAAAAATTTGGCAATTGAGAAATGAATTAAGTTGCAGGATACAAAAACAATGTACAGAAATCCACTGCAAACCAAATTTAACAATACATTTAAAAAATCATTCATCATGATCAAGGGGTATTTATTGGAGAAATACCAGGGTGGTTCGATATATCCAAATTAATCAATGTGGTACATCACATTCATAAAAGAAAGAATAAAACCACATGACCCTCTCAATAGATGCAGAAAACACATCTGACAAAATACAAATCCATTCATAATAAAAGCTTTCAACAAAGGTTTAAGGAGAACATATCTCAACATAACAAAACCATATATAAGAAACCCACACCTACCATGATGCTCAATGGTGAAAAACTGAGAGCTTTTCCTTTAAAATCAGGAACAAGACAAGGATGTCCACTCTTAGCACTTTTACTCAACATAGTACTAGAAGTCCTAGCCACAGCAATCAGACAAGAAATAAAAGGCTTACAAATTGGTGAGAAAGGTAAAATTTTGACTAGAGACCTGAAATTCTATATTGCAGAAAATCCTAAATACTACCAAAAAAACTATTACACCTGATAAATTAATTCAGTAATGTTAGAAAGATATAAAACTAACGTATAGAAATCTGTTGCAATTCTATACAGAAATAATAAAGTAGCAGAAAGAAAACCAAGGAAACAACCCCATTTCCAATTATACCAAAGTGATAAAATACCTAGGAATAAATTTAACCAAGTACTCTGAAAGCCATAAGACATTGATAAAAAAAAAAAAATGATGATGACACAAGTGGAAAATTATAGCATGCTTATATAAGACTAATATCATTAAAATATCCATACTACATAAAAGATATTCAGTACAATTCCTATCAAAATACCAATATCATTTTTTATAGAACTAGAACAAATAATACAAAAATTTGTCTGGAGCCACCAAAGAGCTTGAAGAGCCACAACGATCTTGAGAAAGAACAAAAACTGATAGTATCACAATTCCGGATTTAAAGATATACTACAAAACGTATAATATAAAAATAATTTATAAACATGCTTATATGGTCAATTAATCTATGACACAGGAGGCAAGAATATACAGTGGGGGAAAAAATCTACTCAATAAGTGTTGCTGGGAGCACTGGACATCTACATGCAAAACAATGAAACTGGATGACTTTCTTATACCATACACAAACATAAACTCAAAATGAATTAAAGACCTAAATGTGAGAACTGAAACCATGAAACTCCTAGAAGAAAATATAGATAGTAATCTCTTTGAGATCAGCCTTAGTATTTTTCTAGACTTGTCTCCCAAGGGAAGGGAAACAAAAGTAAAATTAAACTAGTGGGACTATACCAAAGTAAAAGTTCTGCACAATTAAAGAAATTAATAAAATGAAAAGGCAACCTACTGAATGGGAGAAGATATTCACAAATTACATATCCAATAAGGAGTTAATATCCAAAATATATAAAGAACTTCTACAACTCAACATCAAAGAAACAAATGATCACAATTATAAAATGGGCAGAGACCTGAATAGACACTTTTTCCAACGAAGTCCTGCAGATATCAGAAAGACACATGAAAAGATGCTGAACATCTCTAATCATCAGAAAATTGCAAATCAAAACTA
The DNA here is from genome assembly GCF_022837055.1 of Prionailurus viverrinus. Classification (NCBI taxonomy): domain Eukaryota; kingdom Metazoa; phylum Chordata; class Mammalia; order Carnivora; family Felidae; genus Prionailurus; species Prionailurus viverrinus. The sequence goes on from NC_062564.1 coordinate 176,359,858, forward strand.
CAATGAGATAATACCTTATACCTGTCAGAATGGCTGGTATCCAAATGACAACAAGTGTTGGCAAGGACTTGGAGAAAAGGGAAGTCTTGTGCATTGTTGGTGCGAATGCAAAATGGTGCAGCCACTGTGGGAAACATCTCATGAAGAATAGTGTGTGCAAATAGGCAAAGAATACCTTACACTCATTCCAGATAAATCAAACTTTGTCTAAGACTTTTAATCATCTTATAAAATTACTATAATTGAGGCTTCTTTATAGAATTTTAGTAGAATAACAAACCTAATTTAGTGACAGATGTACTCACATCTGTAAATGGATTCAATCACTTTTTAAATATTGTAAACGTGCTCTTAAACAACCAGTACAACTCAAACACTAGAAACATTTAAATCATTTCTAACAGTTGACTATTCAACTGACAAAATCAACACCAGGAGTTGTTACATATTTTTAAAGATATAATTTGCCAATCAGTCATTAAGCTTGAACAATAAATTTCTGGCAATACACATTTTAAATTATTACTGCAAAACAAATTCCTGGCCTCATTTGTAATCAACAATCATTATAAAATGTATTATAAGTAACCGAAAGGCCCTTAAGGAATTTCCTATTATGCCACAGGACAAGGTGCTTAATAAATATTTCTTGGATGACTGCATGAATATGAGCAGACATCAGCCTTACACTGAGTGAAAATTATTTCCAGATTTTGATAAATATTTATCTGGCAGTTTGTGGTAATGGTGTAGTATTTTTTTTTGTTTAGTGTTATCTTGTATACTCATTTGTTCATTTTGCCCTTTTAATTTGCTTTTTTCCCTCTTTGTTAATAGCATTTAAATAGAAAATTGAGATTCTTTCACTTGTTGTATAAAAACATCATTTTATCGTGGATGTCCAGTTCTGGTCTCCCTAAATTCTGATTAAAATTAATTTTCCAGCTTGGTCTTGAAAATGCATGTCCTTATAAATTCCCATTGCAGTTCTGAAATAGTTATATTAAAATCGAATTGCTTTTGGTATGGAATACTAGAAATGCATGCTCATCGGAAATTGTGTAGCTCTTTTAACTTACCAATTATAGTAGGAAAAATTCTGACCCTGAAATAAAGTTGCTATTTTTTATGTTTTTTAGGAGAGAGCAGTATCATCAAATGCCTATGGTTTATATGTTTTTAAAAAGTTTCTAGAACTACTCTTTTCTAGTCCAGTCAAAATTTGCAGATATAAAAAGGTTAGTGTTAAGCCTATTGCACATGAGTAATCCAATTGCTTCTCTGATGTTCTTGGGGGTTAAAACCTTTGAGTAAATTACAGCCTGCACAGTTCAGCAGTTATAGTGATTCATTTAGTTAGGTTATTGTGATATATTGAGCATTTATCATGTACAAAGCATTCACAAAGTGTACCTAACTTGCAGGATTTTTCTTTAAAGAAAAGCAAGATGATATTTTAAAAACATGTAGCATAATGCTAGTCACATTTCTAAACCCTTAGTAAATGTTAGTTCCCTCCTCATTCTTTCTGTTGTTTTAGTCACTCTTTTATTCCATTTAACAGATATTTATTGTGTACCTACTGTATGGTTGGTATTGAGTTAGCCAGAAATTTCAAAGCAGAATCTAAATTTGTGAGATAATCAAGTAGATGACCATGGTTCATCCATAATGAAGATAACTAGCTGAGATTTGATGGAGGTGGCCTAATGCTCCTATCTTCAAGTAAACATAACATCCCTTTAAATAAATATTTACTTTAACAACTCCAGTCTTTACTCAACTGTTGGAAAGACGCAGAAGTATTTCACAAGTACACTTTGAAATATTTTTCTTTTAATGAGAGAAAAAGTATTACCAATGTCTTTGGAAAATCAAAGCCCAGCAGTTGAATAGGTGGTAATTTCTTTTCTTTAGTTGATCACTTTTAGAAATATGCAGCATTGTAGTGGAAAATCATAGTAGTTCAACGAGTTGAACCTAAGCACCAATTTTCAGTGTATGTGTTGGGCGGCAGGGGAGTTTTCCCACACCACCAAGCAATGTTCCAATACCAGCTGGGTATCCTGTAATTCAACCTAATTACAACATTATCTACCTAAAGACAGTATCAGATTGCACAAGTGAAAGTCTCAGTACTTCTGGGCTGCTCTCCCTCTTTCAGATACCAAAGCTCCAGATTGTTTCATGTGCTTCTGGCCTATCAGATGACAATTGGAGGTCCCAACAACCCCCTTCCCTGAGTTCAACTAATTTGCTAGAGTGGCTCAGAACTCAGAAACATTTTACTTACTAGATTACGGTTTATTACAAAAGGATCACACTCAGGAAGAGCCAGAAAGAAGAGATGCAGGAACTTCCACTCTCCTCAAATCTCCACATGATCACCAACCTGGAAGCTCTCCTTTCATGTTTTCATGGAAGCTTTATTACATAGGTATGCTTTTATTTAAGCTTACTCATTTATTTTGAGAGAGAGGAGAGCAAGTGGGAGAGGTCCAATGCAGAGCTCAAAACCATGAACCATAAGATCACGACCTGTGCCGAAACCGAGTCGGATGCTTAACTGACTGAGCTACCCATGTGTCCCACATAGGTATGTTTGATTAAATCATTGGACATTTGTGACTGAAATCAATTCTTTGGCCTCTCTCCCTGCCCTGGATGTCAGGAGGGAAGACTGAAAGTTCCAACTGTCTCATCACCTGGTTGGCTATACTGATGACCAGACACTTCTTAGGTGGTGTCCAAAAGCCACCTCATTCACATAAAAAAAGGCAAGCCTTATCACTGCCATTAGAGGAAATGCTAAGGGTTTTAGGAGCTCTTTGCCAGATATAGGGATAAAGACATATATATATATATATATATATATATATATATATATATATATATATATATTTTATAAGTCACAATATTACAATAATGGTCTTGGTTGGAAATGGGGGCTGACTGGAATGATAAGGAGGTAACTCTAGAGTGGAGAATTATGTTCTGTATCTTGATAGAGGTTTGGGCTATACAGATATATGCATTCATCAAAACTCAGAGAATGTACACTAAAAATATATGTGCTTTATTTTACATAAATTTTAGTAAAGAACTGCATGCTAAATTATTTGAGGAAGTTGGTGAGATGTTTGCAATTTAAATGAATAAAAAATAAGATGAATTCATGGATGAATAGACAGAAAGATAGATAGTATGAATGAGAACTATAGTAAAATGTTAATGGTAGAATCTAGGTGATGGAGTTTAGGTTATTCACTAAAAAGTTTTTCCAGTTTTGCTGCATGTTCAAATGTTTGCATAATAAAGTGTTGGGGAAAAAAGAATAGAACCTTAAGTGTGTATATAATTTATTCACTCTGTCTAGCATTTTTGATGTTAATAAAAGTATTCAGAACTTAATTAAACTGTATTTAATATCAATGCTGTCTTTTCATATGTACCCACTATTCATAATAGTGATAGCTATTTCCTGCATGTGTTCCTTTTAGAACTCAATTAACATTGATTTGTCCACTGCTGCAGACTATATTAACACTAACAACAAGAATAAATTAGTGTTTGCTCCTTATGAATAAGTTCAATAACTTGCTGCTTTCATTCCAACTTCCTTTCCAATGTGTACAAATTAAAAGCTATTAATGATTCTGTTTCCTGGCGATTTTATTTTTATATTCACATTCAAATTGCATTCACTGAAATGTATATTTTTCCTAATAAATGTCAGATTTTATTGTTTGTTATTTCTATTTAAGAGTTTAATGGCTCTATTTGGATGTTCAACATTTAACTCAAAGAAAATTTCAGAATTTATAAATATAACATGCCCTATTTTTCAGTATGAATTTTTAGAAAGCACTAGGGTAGGGGTCCAGAAAATGGCTAGATTCACTGAAGGTATAAAAAGAGTGCATAAAGCTATCTGAATTTATTTTTGTTAAAAACTTTATTAATATTGAATATATAGATTGACCAAGGACATGTTCACTTGGTTTCCCTCTGTCACATATCAACGTTTATTTATTTTTGGGACAGAGAGAGACAGAGCATGAACGGGGGAGGGGCAGAGAGAGAGGGAGACACAGAATCGGAAACAGGCTCCAGGCTCTGAGCCATCAGCCCAGAGCCTGACGCGGGGCTCGAACTCACGGACCGCGAGATCGTGACCTGGCTGAAGTCGGACGCTTAACCGACTGCGCCACCCAGGCGCCCCTCTGTCACATATCACAAGCAGTATCTGAATTTCCTGAAGAAAGAGTGAGTTTTGCAGTAGGGGAGAGTTAACAGTTAAGCTCATTGCATTATATTATAGTTCATATATGACTATTTAAGTGGATTTATAAATATTTACTTATTTTCACTAAATAAACTTAAAAAAGTTTCTAAGTGGGGCGCCTGGGTGGCTCAGTCGGTTGGGCGTCCGACTTCAGCTCAGGTCGCGATCTCGCGGTCCGCGAGTTCGAGCCCCACGTCAGGCTCTCGGCTGATGGCTCGGAGCCTGGAGCCTGCTTCCGATTCTGTGTCTCCCTCTCTCTCTGCCCCTCCCCCGTTCATGCTCTGTCTCTCTCTGTCTCAAAAATAAATAAACGTTAAAAAAATTAAAAAAAAAAAAAAAAAGTTTCTAAGAAAGTTTCCAAGTTCCTTAGAAAAGGACACTTTGTTTAAAAGATTTCTAGAAGGGTAGGCAAAGAAGGAGAAAACAAACTGTGGAATGGAAGTCATAATGATGTGAACTTAAGTTGGTTTTGTCCTTTTCTCTTACCTTCTTGATCACATAAATAACCGAAGCACTTCACAGCATCCTCTTGGAGCAAACATGGATGCTCTAAGGTAATATGACCAAAAGTCACCTAAAATTATAGTTATCAAAAATATTTGAAAATTATACCCACTAAAGAAATTGTTGCATTTCCATACACTGATAATGAAGCAACAGAAAGAGAAATTAAGAAAGCAATTTATGAACCTAGAAATGTGCATTTCTTAAAATGTTAACTAATAATGATGGCATGAAGGCTTCATGAGTGAGATTTTTCTAAACAAGGAGGATTTTTCTAAACAAGTCTCTGCAAATTTTTGGGGTGGGTAAAGTAATTTGATGCTAAATATTCAACTTTACAAAATTTTATTATCATAAACAAATGTTTAGAAGTCTTTTTGAGTGGAAGACATAATAGCCAAAAAGAATGTAACAAAGAATTGTTCTTCCTGTCATATCACATGGAGTATCATGTGAAAAACAAACATACTGCATTTAATTAAAAACAAAAACCCTAAATTGCCAGAAGATATAAACAAGTGCATTGTGGAAGGTATGGAATTCAACTGGATGAAAATATCCATATCTCAAGTATATTCAAACTTATGATACTTTCTAGATTTCACATCAGTAATGAAATACATAAAGAACTACTTTTTGATGATCCTCTAAAGAAATGTATCGGAGGAAAAAAAAGATTTTCAATAGTATCTTCAATAAAATAAATATTTTCTTAAAATACCTACTTAAATATAACTGCTTATAACCTTATACCTAAAGGAGAAGAAAAAAGAAAACAGCCAAAAGCCAGAAGAAGGAAAGAAATAATAAGAGCAGAAATAAATAAAAGAATAGAAGAAAAACATTAATGAAATCAGTAGCTATTTTATGAAAAAATAAACAAAATTGCTAAAACTTTAGTGAGATACATCAAGAAAAGAGAACTCAAAATCAGAAAAAGAAATAACACTGACACCACAGAAATGCAAAGGATATGAAAAGAATATTATGAAAAATTAAATGCCAACAAATGAGACAGCCAAGAGAAAAGGACAAATTCCTAAAACATATAACCATTCAAATTTGAAGCAGGAAGAAATAGAAAATTTGAACAGAGGAATTATGAGCAATAAAATTGAATCAGTCATAAAAATAATTCCCAACAAACCAAATTCCAAGGCCATATAATTTCACAGATGAATTTAAAGAGCTAATACCTATTCTTCTCAAACTTTCCAAAAATAGAAGGGGAAGGAAAATTTCCAGATTCATTCTAGCATTAACAGATACCAAAGGCTAGCATTAACGGATACCAAAACACCAAAGATGCTCCAAAAAGAAAAAAAAAAAGGTGAATATTTCTGATGAATTTCAATGCAAAAATGATCAAGTGGGATTTTTTCCAGGGATGCAAGGGTGGTTCAATATTTGCAAATCAATATGATCCATTACATTCATAAGAGAAAGGATAATAACCATATGACCATCTCAATATATAGAGAAAGCATTTCATGAAGCACAACATCCACTCATGATAAAAACCCTCAACAAAGTAGGTTTAGAGGGAACATACCTCAATATAAAGACTGTTTATGAAAAACCCATAGCTACCATGATACTCAACTGTGAAAGACCGAAAGCTTTTCTTCTAAGATCAAGAACAAGACAAGGATGTCTACTCTCACCACTTTTACTCAACATAGTACTGGAAATCGTAGCCACAGCAATCAGACAATAAAAAGAAATAAAAGACATCCAGATTGGTAAGGAAGAAGTCAAACTTTCACTATTTGCAGGTAACATAATATTACATATAGAAAACTCTAAAGACTCCACCAAAAAACTACTAAAACTCATAAATAAATTCAGTAAAGTCACAGGATAAAAAGTTAATACACAGCAATCGGTTGCATTTGTATATACTAATAATGAAGCAACAGAAAGACAAATTAAGAAAGCAACCCCATTTACAATTGCACCAAAAAAAAATAAAATACTTAGGAATAAACTTAAGGACATAAAATACCTATACTCTGAAAACTATAAAGCACTATAATCTTATAGTGTAGATAGTTTATTCTGCAACTTTTTCAATGTTTGGAGAGTCAATGAGATAGCTCATGGGAACCTGGGTAGGATTGAGATAGAACTTTCAAGAGTTAAATTATGAAATTAATACATAATCAGAGAAAAAATAAATGAATCTTAAAGGGACAGAGAATCATTCACAGCACCTGGGTCAAATAACTGATGAAACAAGGTTCTATTTAGGTGGTTGCAATTCAGTGGCAAGCAAAATAGATTATTTTAATTCTCAAGAAATGTACTGCTTAGTAAGAATCATATTAAATACTACTGCCTAATAAATATATTGATTTGTATTCTCTAATACTTTCAAGAAAAGGTACAAAAAGCATGTAACAAGGGAACCAAACCTTATTGGGGAGTCACTTCCATTTTCTGTGAATGACACTACATAAATCATGAGCAATTAGGTGACCTGATGAAAATTTGGAAAAAAATGTTTCAGGCATAGAGTAACATATTTGAAATCTCACAGTAGGAAATAGTTTGCAGCATTAGGATAGTGCCTTTCAAGAAAATTTTCTTTTTATTTTAGACTTTATTAGTAAAAACTTTGAACATGCTGTGCCAAAATCTAACCAACTATTATGTTTGTTTCCTATATACGTATTATCTATAGTATGAAACATAGGATTACATTTCAACAAAAATAGCAATCAAGGAGGACATAAAACTATGATTCTAATGTTTTCTTTTCACATACAATATATTAGCTGGCACATCCCAAAGATTAATGCATCCTGAAATAAAAATTATTTCATTAGAGAACCTAAAAGATCAAGGTGTCTGATGAATGGTAAACAATAATGACGGGGTAAAAGTTGAGGGTCAGGCAGACAGTGTCTAGATAATGCAGGGTCCTGATATACAGAATTAAAGCTCTTGAATTTTTTTCTCTTTTTCAAACAGACAACAATGAAGGATTTAGAGCACCCCATTTCTGAACGTACCAAAGCTACTAGATGCAGACAGGACGGGATAGAGACAAGAGCAAAGTAAAAGGAACATGAGAATCAGGAAAGACATGATGCAGACTTGGATTAGACTGATAGCCGTGGAGCCGGAAAAATTAATGCGATTAGAGATATATTTTAGAAGTAGATTTGGCTGGCTTTGTGATACGAGAAAACTGTATCATATGTCTAACAAATAATGTGTGAGTCCAAGTAGGGATTAGCCTGTCATAGAAGTAGAGAAAAGAGGAGAGGCAGTACCTGGCTCAAGAACCTAACTCCTATTTTGAAAAATGGATGCTTTACTAGTATGATATTTTTAAGCTTAAATTTTTTTTTAACATTTATTTATTATTGATAAACAGAGAGACACAGAGACACAGAGCATGAGCAGGGGAGGGGTAGAGAGAGGGGGAGACACAGAATCTGAAGCAGGCTCCAGGCTCTGAGCTGTCAGCACAGAGCCTGACGTGACAGAGCTCGAACTCACAAACTGGGAGATCATGACCTGATCTGAAGTCAGTCACCTAACCAACTGAGCCACCCAGACACCCCAATACTTTTAAGCTTTTAATAGATACATAAGCCTTGTCCTTAATTCATTTTCACCTAGTAACCATTGATTACAATCTGCTGTCATATATGTTATGTGTATCAAAGAGACGCAGCACTGTCCAGAAGAATCCACCATTTGATTCTCTTTGCACTGAGGATTCTCAGTGCCATCTCTTCTGCAATGCATATCCCAACATTGTCTGTCTATTAAGGGAAGGTCATGTTGGCAAGAAGAAGATTGTGACTGCACACCATGATTGGACTTGGTTGGGCTCTTTGAGACTTTGGTGCTATATCTGACTAAATGTGTGGATTTCATGAATTTACTTGATCTCAGTGCTTCCATGATCTCACCTGAAAAATGCTATGTAATAATAACGATCACCTGAAGAAATATACATAAAGGTCATAATCTTAAGTATTCATTAAACATCAATTTTTGGGGCATCTGGGTGGCTCACCCAGTTAAGCATGTGACTTTGACTGAGGTCATGATCTCACAGTTTGTGGGTTCAAGCCCCGCATTGGGCTCTGTGCTGACAGCTCAGAGCCTGGAGCCTGCTTTGGATTCTATGTCTCCCTTTCTGTCTGTATGTCTGTCTCTGTCTCTCTCTCCCTCTCAAAAATAAATGTTTACATTTATTAAAAAATTTTTAAACGTGAATATTAAATTCGTTTAAAAAGCATTAATTTTTGTTGTTATTATTTGGATTTTAAGATATATTTTAATGAGAAAATGAGCAGTGTTCACCTGAGGAGGATGGAGAGAAAGTATCCTTAAGAATGAGATGGATTTTAGTTGTGCAATGGGGAAAGAAAGAGTCAATGTACATTAAGGAAAAGAGTTAATCATAGAACTGAAGTGTCTCACAGAACAGTGGAAAATTCAATAAGCACATGGACAAGAATAGAAAAGATAAACCTCACACTGGCACCCAGAAGGATGTTTGTATTGAGGACACTAGATGACCAAAAGCTAGGAGGATGGAAAACTTCTTAGCTTTATTGGCTTTAGTTTGGCCCCTAGAATGAGTTGAGGTTTATAAAGTGGAAGCTATGGCAGAAGAGACTGCATCTTCTCAGAAGCCTCAGATTCTCTTGGGTGGCAGACATCTTGCCTCCTGGTGGAACCCTGCATTCGTTGTCTAGACCCTGGGGAGCTTTGCACACCTTGCAGGAAAACAGCTAAAGATTTGCTCTCTACCTGATCTGGTGGGCAGACACTCTGGTGGAAGGAAACCTGGTGTAGAGGAGATGAAGACTTAGCACAAGGCAACTCAAATCCTATAGATGCACTTTACTATAAGGCATGAGATCCCCAGCACTTGTCTCTGAAGTCATCTGGGACTCAAAGTGCTGCCAGCTTGGACAGGATCCCCAGAGAAGGGGCCTCCTAAATGATCTTCTCGGCTATTCAGGTACGAGTGAAAAATTGTATTGAGTAGAGTTATTCAGGTTAATAAAGTCAGAACAGATGTTCAAATATTTCTGTCTCACGAAATCATCTTCTTGACCTAACGAGATTGTTAACTACGTGTCGTGGTATCACTGTTTGTAGATTTTTACCGATCTTGGTGGATTAGTTTTGCTTTGGCCTATAAAGAAGAGAGAAACAAACTTCTCAATTTTCTTTTTGTGTATTACTGCGGTTAATGAGTGTTTTTTCTTATGCCTGCGGGCCTGGTCTGCGGTCCATCTTTGGCAAATCATGACCTACACTTTTCCACAAATCTTCAAAAGAGATTCTTTCTGTGGGTTGCATGAGAATGTTTTCTAACACCCACACAGGAATTCTGTACTCACCAGGGTTAACCTGGAGCAGGGAATTATAGAAATTTTCTTACCTTTAGGCTGCTAGAATGAATATATTTGGGGCCACACACCCAGTTCACAGTGAGCTGATTAATTATTCCCCTCCTCTACTCAGAAGGAGCACAGAATAGAATTGAAGAATACAATCTCTGGAGTGAGACATCAGAGATGTTGTTCCAGGTCTCCAACTTGCTAACAGTAGAACCTGGGCAAACTTCTCAGTGCTTCATGTGTCAATTTCCTCACTTGTGAATTGCTCTTTCCTGCTTTCTGAGTTTCCTGTCTCCGCACTGCTATTGCCACCAGCATACACATATCTTATAAGAGCTTCCATTTTAACTTTTTAATAGGAAAAAGAAATGTTTTGTCTTTGTCTTTTTCTGCTATCTCCAAATATCCTGATAGGTAGCCATCTTAAAAGATCCTCTTTACAGGTGATCTGTTTACTACCATTCTCTCTTGAAATCTCTCTAATCAGGCTCTTCTCCCCACCAACACTCCCTACTACTTTCTGACAAAAAACAAAACTCCAAACCTACTACTAGTTAAGATGATGAATGACCTATACATTTGCCAAGTAACTTGTTTCTTACACTGTAGATGACTCACTTAATCAGTGGCTTTTGACACAGTTCATCATTCCCTTTTCAAATCCTTCCTCACTCCGTAAATGGGATGCCACATTCTAAATGAGCAAACATAGAAAACTCAAAGTGCTAAAGGGCTTAGTCCTTTTACCTCTTCTCTTTTATATTGGTACTCATTTCCTGAGTTATTTTATCTGGTACCATGGCCTTAAATACCATGCATTCACCAATTATTACAAATTTGTATCTCAGACAATTTCTTTTCCTCTTTGAATTACATGCCTTTAGGTTCTGGGATGTGTATATGTGTTCTTATTATAAATTTCTAAAATGGTTTTTGTTACTTGCACTCCAAAGTCCAAATACAGTTGCCTAATTAGTCTTCTGGGAATGTTGGCCCTGATATCCAAAATAAAGTTCCTATATACTGAACTTTTCAGCAAAAGACTCTGGTTAAAACTTATGGAATTCTCAAAGTTTCCTGTAGTTTTTTTTCATACGAGCAAGAATTATTTGTTAAAATTCATGATTTTATTGAATGCAGAGACCTAAAACTTAAAGGTGTGACAGGGCTCCTCTGTCCTTCAGTGGGTTTCAGTTATGAGTATGACAAGACTGCAACATCAGGAAGGTACGATGTCAGCACATGGCAGTCCATAAAAATATTTTAGAAAAAAGGATGCACTGAAGACAATGTATTTATTATTGAATAAGTGAACAGTCAATGGACTGTTGATCACAGGGAACCATTAGCATGATATCCACAAAGGAGACATCTACTAAACTATATTTAAAAGGCATACTTAAATTGCTTTTCCTTCCCTGTCCCTAGCAAGATAATCAATTCTCATTGTATTTGAAGTAATCTACCCAAGCATCTAAGAAATAGAAAGAGTGTAGGAAGTAGAAGAGAGACATTATGGAGTATATGAGAGGCAAGAATGATCTAAAACACTTACAAAACCTAATCTTTTGAGAAAATAAATGCAAGAGAGCAAGGTGCATTGGAGCAGTCCCATAATTGTGTTAAGTCCCTTAAGGTTCATGTCTGGCACATTAGGCATGTTATAATTGAACTGTTGAGAAAGAAATTAAAATTTTAATGATCTCTCCTCCCTTTGGAAGTAAACTTAGTTCCCTATTACTGATGTTGCCAGAACTCATAATGTCATTGTCTAACCAACACTTAATGGCCCCCTCTTAGAGCTGCTACTTTTATATAATTAATGTACATGTAAAAGAGCCTTGCAAATGTTTTACTTTCATATGCTACATGTTGGAAAAATATAAACTACCTAGTACTACGTTCTTACTTTGGAATCTCCCAAGATCTTGGTGAGCATTGTTGCACAGATATTGGCAGGGTATGGGTATTGTATCAATGCAGACACAATATGTTCTTCTGTTCATTCTCTCATCTCCCCTACTCTGATGGACACCTCTTTACATGTCACTAATATATATAAACTATTATATATATTAGTTATATATATAGTTATATATTATATTATATTATATTATATTATATTATATTATATTATATGATTCAACTTACAAATGCTAAAATTACTCACCAATATTAGCTAAAAACTTTCTTTGAGGGTAATCATAGAAGTACAATTGTACATTTTGCCTTATCTTATTTTTCTTAACAAATCTTTCTCTTACAAGTTTACAACTTCTGCTAAAATAGCATTTTCTTACACAACTTTCCCTAAACTGAGAAAGTCTATTACCTCCTTCACAACTCACAGTTTTCTTCCTTGGTGTTCATCTGTTGGTAGCCTAGTTTGCCTCCCACACAAACTTCTCCTGAGTTACTAGTTTTAGGGTATAAAGCTTGTCCTCACAACAGTTTCATCCTGATCACCTACACATTCTTCATGCCATTCCCTAAGGCACCTCTCTCAAGGTGTGCTGATCCTTTTTAACACAGACACTTGCTGAGTCAAGAGCTTTTGGGAAGACTCAGAATAATTTAATTCCAAAGGCCTCAGACATGGAACTCATGTTGTAAAAGGAACTTGTTTGAAGGGCAAGAGGGCAAAGAGTGGTCACAAAGTGTGGAAATGAAGGTTATGAGTATGGGGGAGAGGGTTCTGGCTTAGAATGGCAACATAGGAGGCTCCTGGGCTCACCACCTCCCACAGACACACTGAATCTGCAACTACTTATAGAGCACCTTTCTCTGAAAACAACAACAACAGAAACCTAAAAATTGCTCAGCAACTCATCAACAGTCAGCAAACAAGTAAAAATTCACATCAAAATAGGAAGGACAAGCTTGCCATAAACACCATCCCAGGCTTAGTGAGAAGAGAAAGGTTTGAACCCCACACTGGACACTCCAACTTTCAAGACTTCCACCTGAAAAATGAACCACATCTAGCTCTGAAAACCAATGGGGCTCACATCCATGAGACCCACAGGCTAAAGTGGTCTGAGAAATAGCTCTTAAAGGCCTCACACTTTTGGACTCACTTGCCCTAGGGACCAGCAAAGAAACAACTGATTGAGAAGTGCCAGACTTTGTGAATAAAGATTTACTAATTTAAAGCATTTGCCTGAGGGTCAGGCATCTAATTTCACACACATCTAGGGGCCTGCTGGCCCCTTTCTGTTCTCCCTCTGACTCAGTCTAGCCAGTAGGCTTCTTATCTATCTATCCATCTATCTCGTTTCTATGGTTCCATCCATGTGTTCTCTCTCTGGCTTGTTCCAGTTAGTGGGTACCATCTTTGTGCTCTCCCTCTGCCAGCTCCAGAGCACCAGCATTTCCCAGAGGAGAGCTTTTACACATGTTTGACCCTGCTGCCCAGGGGATATACTCTTTGACCTCTTCGTCACAGCAAGAGGCAACAGACCCAGGAGCTCAGTCTTTCTCTGAAAGTGGACTAGTAGCTTATCATCATAGCTGGAAGCCCGAGGGGCAGCTTCTACTTATACACACATCAGAAGGCTGATTTTAATTCTTTCAAGAGACCTTGGAGGGCAGGTATTATCTTCAGGCTCTTTGCTGGCCATGCTCCAGAGCACCAGTGTTACCTGGAGGGGAAGTTTTACACACACCAGGTGCACCAGTTTTGTTTTGTTTTTTCTGCTGTCCCAGTTTTTGTGCTTATCACCCAGGTGTGCCTCTTGATCAATTGGATCTGGTAGCCAGGGGGGCTGTGTTCCTGGGTCCCATGATAGCGTAACAACAATTGGAGAGAGAGTTCTTGTCAGGCTACTACCCCCAGGGCTCTGCAACTACAGCAGACTGAAACATACTTTCTGTGAAAGAGGCTTATTTGCCCATGAGCTTTTACTTTAGGGCCAGTCTTCTGGTTTCACATATAACTAGAGGCCCTCAGGAAGTACTCTCAGGAAACAGAAGCCAGCAGACACAATCTACTCTGCTCATGGGTATCTCCCAGAGATGAGCTTATACTCTTGCCTAGTGCCTCAAGTTGTGTGACTGCTATCCAGGGGACACCTCCAGAATACCTGCCACTGGTGGCCAGAAGGGCTTATTCTTGTGGCCCTATAAGACTGTACACATTTGCATTCTTTAAAAGCTTCTGCCTGAGGATCTGGATTCCAATCAGGTTGGGCCTAGGTGCTGATGGAAATCCTTCCCTTTGGGACATTGGTAGGTTCTGGCATGTCCTCAACTACAGGGAGCCATTAAAAACAAAACAGGCTGCTTGGACAATCACAAAGTTTTGGGAGAATAACAATGAATGACTAGAGCAAGGTTGAAAAATAAGGCTCATTTCCTACATGAGGCCCCTCATTCGAGACGGGAAAAGATGGTTGTTTTATCTAACGCAAAGAAACCAACAGAGAATATTCCGGTCTAAGATGGCAATGTTGAAAGACTGAATTCACCTCCTCCACAGAACACACCAAATTATACCTATTAATAGAACAATTCTTCCTGAAGAAGAACTAGGGGCTTATGAACAACCTGAACAACCAAGGTATAATGATAAGAGAACAAGAGAGATGGAGACATCGCCACAAAGAAAACGCCCAAACTCCACACTGCAAATGGCAATGGGGAGGGATAGCATCAAGGAACTGGGAATAGATCCATCTTTCCTTGAGCACAGAAAAAAGGCCACAGTTTAAAACAGCAACTAATATATAAAAGAGCTAACACTAGAACTTAACCACGTGGCGGTGGAACTGGGAATGGGAACATTCTCCAGGCAGAGAAACTGGAAAACAACACAGTTTACATTCCCACCACATCTAGAAAGCCTAGATGAGAGCAGGGTCTTGATATCATAATGGTCAAGTCTCATCATCACAGCAAGCTTTTGACCTCAGTGAGTCCAAGGTCCAGAAGCCTATACTGGCCCTGGTCATGCTGGGACACAGGAAAAAAGGCTGAGGTTTAAATGGGCCAAGCAGAGGGGCACCTGACTGGCCTAGATGGAAGAGCTAGTGGTTCTTGATCTTCGGGTCATGAGTTTGAGCCCCACATTGGGTGTGTAAGTTACTTCAATAAACTTTAAAAAATTAGGGAAAAAAGGAGGGAGCTGCGGGAATGCTCTTTTCTGCTCCATCTTAAAAGCCCAGACCAGGACAGGTCTGGATACCATAATAGGTAGGTCAGGTCGTCACAGAGAGTTTGTGACCTCAGTGAGCCCAGGGCTTGCAAACCCACACCAGCCTCTATGGTGGTGGAACACAGATTATAAGACACAGGATTTTTAAAATATTTTCTTAGGTCGGCGGGTAATTTTTAAATTTCATTTTTATTTATTTTATTTTTTGTTTTTCTACTTTGTCTTTTCTTAATTTTTGTTCTTTTTAAAATTCTTTTTCCTTTGTATCTTTATTCTTTTTTAATTCTATTTTTTCTTTTTCTTTTATTTATTATTTTCTTCTTTTTTTGTAAAAATCTATGATTTAAAAGAATACCTAGCATGTACAGCCACAGTTCCAGGAAGCCAGCAAAAGTCACCAAGCACACATAGTCTACATAAGGGACACCATACCAAAGACTGCTTCTTCAAGTTTAGGAAAAGTGGGCTTTCTGCCTAATCCATAGAAACAAACACAAAAAAAATAAAGCAAAATGAGGAGACAGATGAATATGCTCCAAAAGAAGGAACAAGAGAAAAAGTCAGAAAAAAACTAAATGAAACATAAATAAGCAATATGCCTGATTTAAAAAAAAATTAAATAATGATCATAAAGATACTCACTGGGCTGGGGGAAAGAGAAGATTTCAGGGAGACCTTCAATAAAAAGATATAAAATACTAAAAAGAACCAAATGAGAGTTGAAGACTAAAATAAATGAAATAAACACACTGAAAGGAATCAACAGTAGTTCAAAGGATGCGGAACAATGTACAGGTGATCTGGAAGACAGGAAATGGAAGGCACACTAGCTGAACAGCAAAAAGAGAAAAGAATTTTTAAAATGAGGTATTTTAAGAGATATCTTGGACACCAAGTGAATAAACATTCACATCACAGAGGTCCCAGAGAAAAAGAAGAGAGAGAAAGGTGCAGAAAATTTATTTGAAGAAATAATTACTGAAACTTCCCTAACCTAGGGAAGGAAATAGACATCTCAGTCCAAGAATCACAGAGAGTTCCAAATGAGATGAACCCCAAGGAGGTCCACAGCAAGGCATATCATATCAAAATACCAAAGGTTAAAGATAAAAGCGGAATCTTAAAAGCAACAAGAGAGAAACAAAAGGTTACATATGAAGAAAGCCTATAAATTATGAGCTCAGTTTTCAGCAGAAACGTTGCAGGTCAGAGGGAGTGGCATGATATATTAAACAAACAAGCAAACAAACAAACAAGCAAAACTACAACCAAGAATACACTAACTGGCAAGGTTATTGTTCAGATTTGAAAGAGAGATAAAGAGATTCCTGGACAAATAAAAATTAAGGGAATTTATCACCACTAAATAAAAGAAATGTTGAAGGGAAAAAACATGGCCATAATTAGATATAACAAAATTATGAATAAAAAGATGAAAAATATGATAACATATACATAAAACATGGAGAAGGAAGTAAAGAGGGAATAACTTTTTCTTTCTTTTTTTTTAAGAATGTGTTTGAACTTAAATGATCAACAAATTAATACAGACTACTACTTTCTTAGGATGTTATATATGAACCTCCTAACCACAACCCAAAACCTATTATAGATACAGAAAAAAATAGACAGAAAGCTAAATATAACACTATAGAAACTCATCACTCACAAAGAAACAGAGCAAGAGAGTAAAAAAGGAACAAAGAATAACAACAAAAAAGCCCAGAAAATATATTTTTTTCAATGGCAATTAGCGTATACTTATTAGTAATCCCTTTAAACATAAATGGTCTAAATGCTCCAATTGAAAGACATGGCATGGCAGAATGGATTAAAAAACAAAAAAACCTCAATAACCCATATATATGCTGCCTGCAAGAGATTCACCTCAGACCTGAAGACACGTACAGTCTGGTAGTGAAGAGGTGGAAAAATGTTCACCATGCTAATGGAAGTAAAAAAAAAAAAAAAAAGCCAGAGGAGCAATACTTATATTAGACAAAATAGACTTTAAAACAAAGGCTGTAAGAAGAGACAAAAATGGGCATTACATTATGATAAAGCTGTCCATTCAACAGAACATATAATAATTGTAAAGATTTATGCACCTAACACTGGAATGCTTAAACACATAAACCTGATATTAACAGACATAAAGAGAGAAATTGATGGCAATACAATAACAGGGGGCTTTAACACCTTTGTATCAGCAGATTATCCAGACAGAAAAATCAATGAGGAAACAAAGTCTTTGAGTGACACATTGGACCAGGTTGACATAACCAATATATACAGAACATTCCATCCATCCAAAACATAATACACATTCTTTCAAAGTGCACATGGAACATTCTCCAGAATAGATCACATATTAGTCCATAGAAACAAGCCTCAATAAATTTGAGAGGATTGAAATCATACCACGCATATTTTCCAATCACAATAGTATAAAACTAGAAATAACTCACACAAAAAACTGGAAAAAACACAAACATGTAAACACTAAACAACATGATACTAAACAACCAATGGTTCAACAAAGAAGCAAAGGAAAAATTAAAAAAAAAACATGTAAACAAATAAAAATATAAACACAATGGTCCAACGTCTTTGGGACATAGCAAAAGCAGTTCTAAGAGGGAAGTACATAGTACTACAGGCCTACCTCAGAAAACAAGAAAAGGCTAAAATTAAAAAAAAAATAACTTTACACTTAAAGGAACTAAGAAAGGAAAACAGATCAAAATGAGTAGAAGAAAGGAAATAACAAGGATGAGAACAGAAATAAATGACATAGAGACTAAAAAAAAAATAATAGAGAAAAATAAATGAAACCAAGAGCAGATTCTTTGAAAATATTTTACATAATTGGCAAACACTTAGCCAGACTCATCAAGAAAAAGAGAGAAAAAATTAGGAAGAAGAGAGAAGTAGCAACAGACATGACAGAAACACCAAGGATAAGAGAATACTATGAAAAATTATATGCCAACAAACTGTACAACCTAGAATAAATTCCTAGAAACATACAGTCTTTTAAAACTGAACAAGGAAGAAAGAGAAAATCTGAATACATGGATTACAAGTAATGACAAAATTAGTAATTAAAAAACTACCAAAAATAAAAGTCTAGGACCAGATGAATCCACAGGCACATCCTACTAGACATTTAAGAAAGTTAATACCTATTCTTCTCAAACTATTCCAAAAAAATAGAAGGTAAATGAAAGCTTCCAAATACATCATACAAGTCTAGCATTACTCCAATACTAAAATCAGATATGGATAAGACAAAAGAAGAAAAGAACAGATCAATATCCCTGATGAACATAGATGTAAAAATCCTCAACGAAATAGTCACAAACTGAATCCAATAATACATTTAAAAGGCCATTCACCATGATCAGATTGGATTTATTCTGGGGATGCAAGGATGGTTCAATATTTACAAATCAATATCATACACCATATCAACAAAATGAAGGATAAAAGTTATATGATCTCAATAGATATAGAAAAGCATTTAACAAAAAAAAAAAAAGCATTTAACAAGATTCAACATCCATTCGTGATAAAAAAATCAACAAATTGGGGTTAAAGGAAACATAACTCAACATAATAAAGGCCATATGTGAAAAACCTACAGCTAATATAATATGCAATGGTGAAAAACAGAGATTTCCCTCTAAATTCAGGAAAAAGATAAGGATGTCCACTCTCACCACTTTTATTCAACATAGTACTGGAAATCCTAGCCACAGCAATTGGAAAAAAAGGAAATAAGAGGCATTTGTATTGGTAAAGAAGAAGTTAAACTGTCACTATTTATGTATGACATTATACTATACATAGAAAATCCTAAAGACTCCACCAAAAAACTATTAGAAGTAATAATCAAGTTCAGTAAACTGGCAGGACACAAAATTAATACTTGGAAATCACTAGTGTTTCTATACACTTGGTGTTTCTTGCACCAAGAAATAATAAAATACCTAGGAATAAGCTTAACCAAGGAGGTAAAAGACCTGTACTCTAAAAACTATAAAATACTAATGAAAGAAATTGAAGAGGACACAAACACGTGTAAAGTCATGTCATGCTCATAGATTGGAAGAATATTAAATTGTCCATACTACCCAAATCAATGTACAGATTTAATGCAGTCCCTATCACAACACAAACAGAAATTCTTAAAGAACTAAAACAAATACTGTCTTTTCCCCATTGTATATTCTTGCGTCTTTTGTCATAGATTAATTAACCATATAATTGCAGGTTTATTTCTGGGCTGTCTACCTTATTCCATTAATCTCTGTGTCTATTTTTGTGCAGGCACTATAATGTTTTGATTACTACAAATTTGGAGTATATTTTGAAATCTGTGTTACCTCCAGGTTTGTTCTCCTTTCTCAGGAATGCTTTGGTTATCCAGGGTACTCTGTGGTTCCATACATATGTCTGGAGTCCTCTTTTGTTCAGCAAGAGAGCAGATGCAGAATTAAATGTGAGAGAGGCTTATGACCAGGAGGAGACAAGAGCCCTGAGTAAGGATCCTTGCTCCATATTTATTAGGATCAGAAGGCTTACAAACACGATGGACATGCAGAAAGAGACAATGAAACGGTGAACATTAATTCATTTATGTGAGAGAAAGGGGGTTTCGAAGATATGTGGGTTTGGGTCAATACAAAACAAAATTGTAGCACCTGAGCAGATGGCTGTTTCTGGCCGTCATCAGATGCCCTGTCTGTTTATCTTCACTTGCCTAGGGGATAAGACAGATAGAGCATGCTACCTGAGGGTCAACAAGACACCTTTATTTTGCTAATTAGCTCCACTCCAGGTAAATTCACCCTGCTTTCCCACTCTATCACCCTGTTTACCTGTTTACCTATTCTGGGTGCTTCAGTCCTGTGAAAGCAGCTTTCTACTTTGGTCCTATGCTGACGGTGCTTTTGCCCCATGGCTTCCCATTCTTATGCTTTTGTTCTATGCTGGGGGCACTTTCACCCTGTTTACCTAATCTTGGACGCTTTAGTCCTAAACCCTGTTAACCCACTGGTGCAATCTCAGGGAATTCCTAAACTTATTCCTCACAAACTTCTATTACTCAAGACCAAAATAATGAGTAAAAAATGGCCAGAGGACCTGAATATTTTTCCAAAGAAGACATACAGATGTCCAACAGACATATGAAAAGATGCTCAGCATCAAAAATTATCAGGGAAATGACCATCAAAACCACAATGAGACAGCACCTTACACCAGTCCAAATTGCTAGTATCCAAAAGATAGGAAATAACAAGTATTGGTGAGGCTGTGGAGAAAAGAAAACCCTGTGCACATTCCTCTGTTGGTGGGAATGTAAATTGGTATAGCCACTGTGCAAAACAGTATGGACATTCCTCAAAAAATTAAAAACAGAAATACCATATGATCCAATAATTTCATTATTGGGTATTTACCCAAATGCAATGAAAACACTAATTCAAAAGGATATATATACACCCTTATGTTTATTGCAGCATTATTTACAATATGCAAAAACTGGAGTAGACATAAGTATCCCTTAATAGGCAAATGGATAAGGAAAATGTAGTACACACACACAAAATGGGATATTATGCCACCATAAAGATGAGATATTGCCGTTTGCAACATTAAGCTAGACCTAGATGTTATCACGCCGAGTGAAAAAAGTCAGAACTGAGAAAGGCAGATACCATAATTCCATTCATAAGAGGAAAATAAAAAATGAATGAACAAGCAAAAAACAGAATCAGACTCACAGGTACAGAGAACAAACTGATGGTTTCCAGAGGGAAGGAGGATTGAGGGATGGGCAAAATGAGTGAAGGGGAGATGGAGATACAGGCTTCCAGTTATGGAATAAATAAGTCACAAAATTAAAAGGCACAGCATGAGAGTCAATGATATTTTAATAGTATTGCAATGGCACAGATGGTAACTATATTTGTAGTGATCATAGCATAATGTATAAGTTTGTCAAATCACTAATGTGATTTGTTGTACACCTGAAACTAACGTAACATTGCATGTCAACTACACTCAACTAAATAAAAAAGCAACCAACACAAGAGTCAAGCAAAATGAAGGAACAGAGCAATATGTTCCAAACAAATGTACAAGAGAAAACATCAGGAAAACAAGCAAGCAAGCAAGCAAACAAACAAACCTTAATGAAATGGAGATAAATAATTTATTTGATAAAGAGTTCAAAGTAATGGTAATAAAGATGCTCACAGGATTCAGAAGAATGGGGATAAACACAGTGAGAACTTCAAAAAAGGGATAGAAAATATAAGATAGTACCCAACATAAGTCCCTGAGCTGAGGAATACAAAAACTAAGCTAAAAAAATACACAACAGGGTTTCAAAAGCTGACTAGATGAAACAGAATAAAAGGATCAGGTAATGTGAGATGGAAGTGGAACTCACCCAAATAACAGGAGCAAAAAGAAAAAAAAAAGTGAAGACAGCTTAAAGGATACATAGGACAATATAAATTGAACATAGACTCACATTACAGAAATCCCAAAGGAGAAAAGAAAAAGAAAGGGGCAGAAAACTTATTTGAAGGAACAATGGCTGAAAGCCTTTCTAACTTAGGGAAAGATGCAGACATCCAGATAAGGAGCACAGAGAGTTCCAAATAAGATTAACTCAAAAAGACCCACATTAACACACATTACAATTAAAATGTTAAGAGTTACAGACAATGAAAGAATCTTAAAAGCAATAGAAAAACTTATTATGTACAGGGAACCCCTCTGACATCATCAGCATGTTTTCAGCCGAAACTTTGCAGGCTACAAGGGAGTGCCACAATATATATTTAAAGTGCTGAAACAAAACAACTTTCAACCAGAAATATTTTATCAACAAAATTATATTTCAGAATTGAGGGAGAGGTAATGAGTTTTCCATATAAGCTAAAGTTAAAAGAAGTTATCACCAAACCAGCCTCAGAAGAAATGTTAAAAGGGACTTTGTTAAGCTAAAAACAAAACAAAACAACAAGAGTTACACAAAAAATAAAGGAACAAAACACTAATTAGTAGCAAGAAAACATTTGGAAGTATAAATCTTACTGGTAAAGATAAATGTATAAAGGTAGTGGGCTAATCATTTATAAACCTAGTATAAAAGGTCAGATACAAAAATAGGAAACATAAATACAATAACAATAATTAGTTAAGTGATACAGAATATACAAATATGTAAAATGGGAGATAAAAAATAAAATGTTAGAGGTGGGAAGTAAAATATAGAGCCTTAGAATATTCAAACTTAAGTTGTTATCAACTAAAATAGACTGCTATAAAAACAAGTTGTTGTACATAAATAAGCCTCATGGTAACCACAAAGCAAAAACCTATAGTAGATACACAGAAGATAAAGAAATCTAGGCATATCAGTAATGAAAGTCATCAAACCACAGAAGTTAACAAGAGGAGAAAGGAATAGGGAGTAACTTAAAAACAGTCAGAAAACAATTTTCAAAATGGTAATAAGTACATACCTATCAGCAATTACTTTAAATATAAATGGAATAAATTATTTAACCAAAGGACAGAGTGGCTGAATGAATTAAAAAAAAAAAAGTTAAGAACCTGGGCACCGGGGTGGCTCAGTCGGTTGAGCGGTTGAGCGTCTGACTTTGGCTCAGATCATGATCTTATGGTGTGAGTTTGAGCTCTGTGTCAGGCTCTGTGCTGATGGCTCAGAACCTGGAGCCTGCTTTGGATTCTGTGTCTCCCTTTCTCTGTGCCCTCCCCCACTCACTCTCTCTCTCTCTCTCTCTCAAAAATAAATAAACCTTAAAAAAGGTTAAAAACCATGCTGCCTACAAGAGGCTCACTTCAGAACTAAAGACACATATAGACTAAAAGTGAAAGGGTAAAAAACCCTTCCAAAGGAAAACCAAAAGAAAGTTCGAGTAGCCATACTTATACCACACAAAATAGTCTTTAATACAAAGACAGTAGGAGATGAAAAGGGCATTAGATAATGATAAGAGGGTCAATCCAACAAGAAGATATAACATTTGTAAATATTTATGCACCCAGCAAAAGAACAGTAAATATATAATTGACTCTTGAACATGGCTTTCAACTACACAGGTACACAGATATGTGATTATCTTTTGCCTGATAAACACAGTACGATGCTAAAAACACATTTTATCTTCCTCATGATATTCTTGATATTTTCTTTTCTCTAGCTTACTTTCTTCTAATAATACACTATATAATACATGACACACAAAATGGGTGTTAATAGACTGTTATCAGTGAAGCTTCAGTCAACAGTAGGCTATTTGTAGTTACATTTTTGGGGAGTAAAAAGTTTTACATAAAATTTTGACTGCTTGGAGTATGGAGATCAGTGGCCTTAACCACCATATCGTCCACTGTATTCTGTTGACTTTGAATGGAATGTTCTGTGTATATCTCTTAAGTTCATCTGGTCTAGGATATAATTTTAGTCCAATGTTTCCTTACTGATTTTCTATTAATCATCAGGGAAATGCAAATCAAAACCATAAAAAGGTATAATCTCACATCTGTTAGAATCTCTATTATCAAAAATATAATGTGAAGAAAAGAGAATGCTGTGCATAATTGATCAGAATGGTGTAGCCATTATGGAAACATTATGGAAGTTCCTTAAAAAATTAAAACTAGAACTGGCATTTTGCTTCTGGGTATTTACTCAATAAAAACAAAAACACTAATTTGAAAATATATATTCACCCCTATGTTCATTGCAGCATTATTTATAAAAACCAAGTTATGGAAACAACCTAACTGCCTATCAATGAGTGAATACAGAGAGATATGGTGTATATTATACGATATTCAGTAATAAAAATGTAATTCTTGCCATATGCAACAACATGGATGGACATTGAAGGCATTATACTCAGTGAAATAAGTCAGAGAAAAAGAAATACCACATGATTTTATACGTGAAATCTAAAAAAAACAAAACAAAACAACAACAGCAACGACAACAAACAAACAACAAAAAAACCCAGCAAGGTTCTGGCCCAAGATGCCAACATAGATAGACCCTGAACTCACTTCTTCCATAGACATACCAAATCTACACCTGTATATGTAGAGCAATTCCTGCTGAACTGAAAGCTGTCTGAACAGCTTTTGCACAGCAAAGAATAGGCCACAGAGAAAACAGCAAGAGAGACAGAAACATAGTAAAAGGGAATCCACACCTCCATTGCTGTGAACTGAAGTTGAGAGGGATAGTACTGAGGGATGGTGAATAGATCTGTGTATATACCCATCAATAATTACTTTAAATGTACATGATCTAAGTGCTCCAGTCAAAAGACATAGGGTGATGATACATATTAAAGAATAAGACTATTCATATGATCCCTACAAGAGACATACTTCAGACCTAAAGACACATACAGACTGAAAGTGAAAACATGGAAAAAGACATTCCATGCAAATAGAAGGAAAAAAAGAGAGAGAGAAAAAAAGAAACAAAATAGCATTACTTACATCCATTAGAATGAACAAAGACTGTAACAAGAGACAAAGAAGGACTTTACACAGTGATAAAAGGCTCAATCCAACAAGAGGATATAACAATTATAAGTATATTTGCACCCATCACTGACATACCTAAATATATAAAGCAAATATTAACAGACATAAAAGGAGAAATTGACCAATACAATAATACTAGGGAATGCCAACACCCCACTTACATCAATGGATAAATCATCTAAGCAGAAAATCAATGAGGAAACAATGTCTTTGATTGATACATTAGACCATCCAGCATTACCCTGATACCAAAACCAGACAAAAACACTACATAAAAAAAAAGAGAAAACTACAGACAACATTCTTGATGAACAAGATGTAAAATTCCTCAGCAAAATATTAGCAAAACACATTCAACAATACATTAAAAGGAGCATTCACCACAGTCAAGTGGGATTTATTCTGGGAATGTAAGGATGGTTCAATTTTTGTTGCAGGATTTTTTACCTCAATACCTGGGGTTTGTTGTCTTGCCACTTTGAAGACTAAAGAGGTGGACACAAAATGCGCAGCAGCCCAAAGTCTATTGGAGTATGAGTTAAGAAAAGTAAGAAAAGTATAAAAGCTCTCTTTACAGAGAGGGGGCATTCAAAGGTGAATACCCACAACTACAGGCAAGGGCTCTTGTTTTATAAGGTTCTGGTCAGCCCTGACTTCCCTTACCCCTGGTTCCTTCTCAGGTCCTATCTTTATCAGCTTGATAACTCTAGGTACTGGGTTGTCCACTACTGATTGGCTTGATCCCATTGTATGAGGGGTGGCCTATAGCCATACCATTCCTTGTGGGTCATACATTTGATGGTCTACTACTTATTTTAGTTAGGTCTTTTTTCAAATTCCTGATGGGAAAGTGATGGGAAGTAGGTGATATCTGTTATATTATTAAGAGGAATCTTATGCCTGAGGGGGTTTGCTGTGGTCAGATGCTCCCAGCATTGTTCCAAAATGTGTTTTTTCCTCAGGTCCTAACATTTCCCTCCCTGCCTTTTTTATCCTATCTTTCCCCATCATATTTTTACAAATCAATCAACACTATATATGATATCAACAACAAAAAGGATAAACATCATAAGATTATCTCAATAAATACAGAACCATCATTCGACAAAATAGAGTATCTGTTCATGATAAAAAAAATCTCCACAAGGTTGACTTAGAGGGAACAAACCTCAACAAAATAAAGACTGTACATGAGAAGCCCACAGCTAATATCATACTCAATGGTGAAAAACAGAGCCTTTCCTCTAAGGTCAGGAATAAAACAAAGATGTCCACTCTTCCCACTTTATTCAAAATAGTACTGAAAGTCCTAACCACAGCTATCAGACAAAAAATAAAAGGCATCCAAATTGGTAAGAAAGCAAAGTTTCACTATTTGCTGAAGACATCGTTTTATACATAGAAAACCCTAAGAACTTCACTAAAAAACTCATAATAAACAGACTTAGTAAAGTTGCAGGATACAAAATTAATACCAGAAATCAGCTGCATTTCAATACACTAATAATGAAGTAGCAAAAGAAAAATTAAGAAAACAATTCCATTTACAATTGTACAAAAAAGGATAAAATACCAAGAAAAAATTTAACCATGGAGGTGAAAGACCTATACTCTAAACACTATAAAACACTGATAAAATAAACTGAAAACAACACAAAGAAATGGAAAGATTTTCCATGCTCATGAATTAGAATATGTCCAAATGTCCATACTACCCAAAGCAATCTACAGATTCAATGCAATTCTTATCAAAGGAACAACAGCATTTAAAAAAAAAATATTAGCACTTTCCACAGAAGTAGAACAAACATTCCTAAAATGTGTATGGAACCTCAAAAGAGCTTGAATAGCCAGTGCAACCTTGAGAAAGAACAAAGCTGGAGATATCATAATCTGAGATTTTCAAGATACACTCCAAAGCTATAATAATCAAAACAGCTAGTGCTGGCACAAAAATAGACATACAGATCAATGGAACAGAACAAAGCTCATGAATAAAACTCTGCTTATTTGGTCAATGAATGTACAACAAAGGAATCAAGAATATACAATGGTGAAAAGACAGTCTCCTCAATAAATGGTGCTAGGAAAACTGGGCAGCTATGTGAAGAATGAAACTGGACCACTTTCTAACACCATACACAAAAATAAACTCAAAATGGATTAAAGACCTACATGTGAGACCTGAAACCACATAAAACCCCTAGAAGAAAACTGACAGTAATCATTTTGAGATCAGCCCTAGCATTTTTATAGATATGCCTGCTTAGGCAAGGGAAACAAAAACAAAATAAACTATTGGGACTACCCCAAAATAAAAAGCTTTTTCATAGCAAAGAAAACCATCAATAAAACAAAAAGGTGATCCACTGAATGGGAGAAGATGTCTACAAATGATATATCCAACAAGAGATTAATATCTAAAATATATAAAGATCATATATAACTCCATACTAATAAATAATCCAATTAAAAAATGGGCCGAGGACCTGAATATTTTTTCCAAAGGAGCCATACAGATTTCCAACAGACACATGAAAAGATACTCGACATCATTCATTATGAGGGAAATGCACATCAAAACCACTAGGTATCACCTTATACCTGTCAGAATGGCTAAAATAAAAAAAGATAAGAAATATCAAGTGTTGGTGGAAATGTGGAGAAAAAGAAACCCTCCTGCACTATTGGTGAGAATGTCAATTGGTGAGGCTACTGTGGAAGCAGTATGTTTTCTATCCAAAATAGTATGAGTTGCTCCCCAAAATAAAAATAGAACTATAATACGGTTCAGTAATTCTGCTACTGTGCATTTCCCCAGTAAATAACAATACTAATTGGAAAAGACAAATGCACCACCATGCTTCTAGCAGCATTATGCTCAATAGGCAAGACATGTAAGCAACCCAAGTGTCCATTGATGGATGAGTGGATAAAGAAGTTGGGTTGTCTGTAAATACAACAGCGACTAATCAGCCATTAAAAAGAATGAGATCTTGCCATTTGCAACAGCATGGATGAACCTGGAGGGTATTATGCCAGTGAGACAAAGGGAAATACCACAGGATTTCATTTATATGTGGAATAAAAAAATGAAACAGATGAAAAAACAAAGCAGAAACAGACTCACAGAGAACAAATGATGGTTGCCAGAGAGCAAGGGTATGGGGGAGTGTGCAAAATTGGTAAAGGGGAGTGGGAGATACAGGTTTCCAATTATGGAATAAATAAGTCATGAAAAAAAAAAAAGGTACAGCATAGGGCGTATAGTTAAGAGTATTGTGATAGCATTGTATGCTGTTAGATGGGAGCTACACTTCTAGCGAGCATAGCAACAATGTGTAGACTTGTAGAATCACCATGTTGTCTGCTTAAAACTAACGTAACCTTATGTCTCAACTCTACTTCAAAACAAAAACAAAACAAAAAACTGGAGGTCCTGGATACAGAGAACAGACTGGTGGTTGCTGGAGGTGGGGATTAGGCAACATGGGTGAAGGGGCTCAAAAGATACATATTTCCAGTTACATAGGAAGTCATGGGGATATAATGCATAGCATGGTGACTACTGTTAATAACATATTGCACACATGTATTGCATGTTAAAGTAGCTAGGAGAGTAGATCTTCAAAATTCTCATCACAAGAAAAAATTATAACGACGTATGTTGACGGATGTTAATTGGACTTATTGAGGTCCTCATTTTGCAATATATACAAATATCCAATCAGGACATTATGCACTCTATAACTAATATAGTGTAATGTCAGTTATGCTTCAATGAGGGAGAAAAAAAAAAGGAGTATGGGTATGAGGCCAGCCTGGAAATAGAAGAAGGATTTTCAGGCTCAACATTCAGGCCAGGGATTCCTTCTGCAAGTGCAAACCAATCAGGGTACACAAACACAGGTCGGTGAAGGTTGTATAAGCCGATGTTGCCCAGACACAGAGAGGTTAATCTCCAGAGGCCCACGATGGGAAGGAAGGCATAAGCAGAAACCATCCAATAATACAGGCACTACCTAACGTTCAAGCTGAACTTAAAATGGATGACCAGAAATACCGATTTGCAGAATTGTGAGCTGGTACCTCCAAAACAGAAAATGGTTTATTCTTTGCCATTGTTTTAGTCACTTTTCTGAGTGTGTGTGAGAGGGAGTGTGCATGTGACTAAGGGGTATAAGGTGTGCAATGCTTCTAGGACAGCTAGATCTCTGCAGGGACTGCTGTTTGCAGCAGCAGGTGAATTTCTCACTGAACTACTTCCTCCTCTTCCTATTATTGAGAAATATCTTGAATCTCCCTTTTGTGCCTTCACCTGCTTTTTCCTTGTCTGTATCTTTGGTGACGAAGACAGTGATAATTATTTAAATAATAGAACTATTTGTCAAAGGCATTTAGCCATATTATTTTCCTCCTTAAATGAGGTAAGAGTGATATTGGGGAAATTTTACATTTAGTTGGCATAAATGTCCTCAGAAAATGAAAATAAATGCAAAAGATGACATTTTACAAGATTGCTTTCCATTCTTAACATAATGAACAATTCAGTCACTGTTGAATAGCCCAATCTATTTTATTTCTTTGAACAAATTCCATTGTAAGAGCCAACATCATCTATGTGCTTCCAAAGCAGAAAGTAATTATCATTACAATTAACTTTTACAAAGATACACATTTTCCTTATGGCATTGCTTCTCATCTTCACCTTCCTCCTCAATTTGTATTCATATCTTCAAAGTGGCTGTATAAAAAAGATTACCCCTTCCACATTTACTTACGTAGCTGTGTTGAGAAACTCTGTAAAGACGTTAGAATACTGATAACTGTTGCCTGGGACACGAAAGTTACATCTTTGGTGTGAGGTCAAGGTGTATTGTTCAGGTCTTCTAAGAATCTGAAGGCACTCCAGAAATAGACATACTACCTTACACAGACGTGAAGATATTCAAAGGAATTTCTCTTTGGATACTTATGGTAAATATGAGAATTTTAAAGCTGCTTTTCTGACCTTAACTATTCCCTGATTCTTCATAGTCTTTGGAGGAAGCCATGTGCTTTTAACTGTAATTGGATATGCCTTAGAAAAATTAGAAAACAAGTGAGAAGTTGGGCAGATCAGATCTCTTACCTTCATTGTAAAGCTGTGCACTCAGGGGGTGTCTAATCAGAGATATCAATGGCCCTCTGAGATATGCCAGGACGATTGATATCCAAAGGGCTAATGTTAATCAGTAACTGCCATCGTCAAACTGCCCAAGATACACTCCTCCTCCCTATAGATGCCACAGGGGGAGGAGGCAGGAAAAGCACAAAGGTCTCGTCTTTGTGTGTGGCTACGTGGCCATAGTTTTTACGACTACTTAGTCATGTAAACTCATGTGGGTGATAGTAAGGACCTTTCTTGGAACTTGGTAAATAGAAATAAGAATCATCTCTAAGAATTAAGTTATAAAAACCACCTAAAATGATAAGAGAAAATCAAAGTCACCTTGAAAAGACAAGTTGGCCTCCTGAATAGAGCAAGACAAAAGATGTTAAGGAATCTAAAAAGATTTATTTATTAGAAACGGGGAATAGTTAGCATAAAATATAGAAAAGCAAGACCATTCAGCAATCAATGGCAGTATTCCCTCCCTCCAGCCTTGCTGTGGGGAGAAAGCACATTGATAAAAGATTCACCCTGCGTGGTTCTGGTGGGAGGCATCTCTCTATTCTGATGAGGGATCTGTCTAACTATCAGAATGCTGACATAAATATTGCACGGCTGAACTAAAACCCCTTGCCCTAATTCTTATGGTCACAAATCAATTTTATGATTGTAATTTTGTTTTGCAAGAGGTGGTTTTCTTTCAGGGACAGAAGGCCAGCTAGAATTCATGGATGGATAATCTTCCCTTTCAAGCTTAGTGTGATTACATCCCTGACGTAGAAGTCCTTACTTCTACCAAAGTCCCCAGGCAGGCAAAACTATGGTATGAAAATGATGAAATCAATGTAAGTGTCAAATTGGAAGGCTTCTAAATGCCAAGCCAGGCCGCTTCTCTGATGACACCACGACTTCAGCGCACTGAGAGAAGTAGGGAACTTAACTCAAAGTGAAAAGGTATCCTTGTTTTTGAGGCCACACCTGAAATAATGGGCAACACACTGAAAAGTATGAAGAGTGCATAAAAATCGTGGATGCATTCAGAGAAGAGTGACCAGCAAAGTGGTGGAAAGGTTGGAAACCATGTTTTATGAATTGGGGAAAACAGCCTGCAGAAAGGAAGGGGAGGAGAGTAAGGACACAGACACTGCCCTTATGATCTCAAGAGTTATCATATGGAAAAAGGTAGAGCTCTATATTGACACTGGATAAAATACGAACCAAAGAGTGCAAATTATATGGAGAGATTTTTTGGATGATTTTCAAGGAGTCTTTAATATTTGAAGGAGTTGTCTCAAGAGAAAATGAATTTTCTGATTTTGTAGCTATTCTAGCAAAAGCTGTACAATAGTAGCTTGAGAGGGAAATTGAAGAAGAGACACTTGGGAAAAGATACTTTTTTCTAGTCACTTTAAAACCTCATTTTCTAAAAATTTTCACACTTAGAGATATAATTGAAGGTCTGAATGTAAACTATTGAAATATATTTGTAGTGTGGTATATGGGAGAATTCATTTTATTTATAAGGTAATATTTTTAAACCTATTTTCACGGATTTATATTAATCATTATCTTTCCTTCATGACATAGTCACTAAAATATTTCTTTTTAAAAAAATTTTAATGTCTATTTATTTTTGATATAGAGACAGAATATGAGTGGGGGGACAGAGAGAGAGAGAGAGAGAGAGAGGGAGAGGGAGGGGGGGAGGGAGGGAGGGAGGGAGGGAGGGAGGGAGAAAGAGAGAGAGAGAGAGTGAGAGAGAGGGAAAGAGAGAGTCCAAATCCAAAGCAGGTCCCAGGCTCTTAGCTGCCAACACAGAGCTACCAGCACAGAGCCTGACACGGGGCTCAAACTCATGAACCGTGAGAACATGACCTAAGCCGAAGTCGGATGCTTAACTGACTGAGCCACCCAGATGCCCCCCAAAATATTTTTTTTATTTTGAATAATAAGTACAAGCAAGCCATCATTGCAACATCAAAAACCAACAAATATGTAGGAATAAATTTACAG
Organism: Prionailurus viverrinus; assembly: GCF_022837055.1. NCBI lineage: Eukaryota > Metazoa > Chordata > Mammalia > Carnivora > Felidae > Prionailurus > Prionailurus viverrinus. The sequence continues at coordinate 176,391,939 of NC_062564.1, forward strand.
AAAATCATGCAAAAAAACCTCTACAGTGACAGCTATAAATGTTACGGAGGCAAGTTAATGACTATCTGAATACATGGAGGAATATGCCATGTTCATGGATTGGAATATTCAAACTAGTAAATGTGTCAGTTCTCCTTAAAATAATCTGTAGAATCATTCCAATCACAATATAAATTTCAGTATTTCTAAGGTGTGTATTGTGTGTGAGCATGTGTATGTGTATGTGTGTGTTGACAAACTGATTCTACAATTTTTAATGGAAACATACAAAGAAAAAGCCACAATTTTAGAGATAAGTAAAAGGTGAAAATTTTACTTTAAAATATAGCAAAACTATTCTAAAACTATAGTAATTAATACAGTGTGGTTTTGTAACAAGAATAATAGTCAGAAATAGAAATGGACATTGTAGAAATAGTCTCATACAGACCTGTCACTCTGTGACAAGGGTGATATTGCATAATAGTTTGGAAAGAATTGACGTTTATTTTTTCTTAAATTTTTATTTATTTTTTGAGAGAGACAGAGCATGAGCAGAGGAGGGGCAGAGAGAGAGGGAGACATAGAATCTGAAGCAGACTCCAGGCTCTGAGCTGTCAGCACTGAGCCCAATGCAGGGCTCGAACCCACAAATCCCAAGATCATGATCTGAGTGGAAATCTGACACTTAACGGACTGATCCACACAGGTGCCCCAAGAATTGGCTTTTCAATAATTGTTTCAATTGGAGATCCATATGGGAAAAAATCTCGACACCTGCCTCATACCAGACACCCACCTTGCCAACACACACACACACACACACACACACACACACACACACACACACACACAGTAGACTCCAGTAAGAACAGGAAAGGAAAAACAGTAGGACGAGACAGAATAACATCAGCATCCTGGGGTAAACAATACCGAGTGCTGGTAAGGCTATGAAGAAGTAAGAACTCTCAGATTCTGGTGGGAATGTAAACATCCACAAGCACCTTGGAAAACTGACCCAACAATTTTACTCCTATGTATATATTCAACAAAAATGCAAGGACATGTACTAGAACATTTATAGCATTACTGTTTGTAATAGCTAAAAACTGAAAATATACTATTATCCATCAACAATAGAACTGATAAATGTATTCTTACATTGACATACATTAATGAGAAAGGACATTCCATAATTATAAGCATCAATATGGGTGCATCTTGCAAATAATGTGGAGTGACAACAGCTTGACAAAATATGTACTGTAGGATATCATTCAAACAATGAAAAAAATAGATCACACTTGTATATGCTATTAAAATTCAGGTGACTGATTATACTTCGTGGAGGTTGGTGAGTGGAAGGGGTTCAAGAGAAATCAAGATAACTGCTTTGGTTTTCTCAATCTGTGTGCTAAGGAATGTTCAATATTTGAACTGTTCACTTATGATAGGTGCACATTTCTGTATGTTTATTATAATCCAATAGTTCAAAACTATAAAAAAGAAAAATACATTTACACAAAAATTTTACATTTACCTACTATTTTCTAACACTATTTTAAATATTATGTTTTAAATTACATTTACATTGACTATGTTTGTTGGGGTATAGACATGCACTTGATTTCCACCTCTGTATAAGAACATGTAAGATCTGAAGAGGTTTTACTTAGTGCAGTATATTAAATTCCACGTATCAAAGTTAAGAAATACATATTCTTCTTATGCACACACGATCATTTAAAAATGTATCCTGCATTAGGCTGAAAGTTATCCTCAACATATTAGAAAGTGAAGGTATCAGTCATCATGGTTTTTTGACAGTAAAGAAATACAGTTATTTTAAAAAACAGCCGAGAAAAAACCTATAAGTATTAAAAATTCAAAAATACATTGCTATATAATTCACAGCTTAAAAAATCATAATAGAAGTTTAAAAGCACTTAGAACTAAAGGGTAATGAACAACCTATGGGTTTCAACTGAAGTGGTGCTTCCATGGAAATTTTCAGAAAAAGTTATATTTAGAGAAAATTATTTTATACCAAATATTTAGAGAAAGAGACAAGGTTGAAAACTAATGCATAGGATCCATCTGAAGTTTGAAAAACAAAATAAATCCAAAGAGATTAAAAGAAATATATAGTAAAAATCGGAGTGTAAACAAAAGACAAAATAAATGTCCCGTATGGAGGAATAAAAAAATCTAAAAACTTGTCTTATGAAACAATATCAAAAAGGCACACTTTTAGTGGTATACCTAGGAAAATAAAAGATATATAATAATTTTTAAATGATAAATAATAAAAAGGAATTTAAAACACAAGGAAATACTGCTAACAACTATTTGCTAACATTTTAGTCAAATTCAATTAAATGTATAAATTTATGGGGAAAGATAGGATAGTAAAGCATTTTTTAAGTCATATAAAATACTTTACATCTGTGTTCTCTTTCTGAGTAAATACATAACTTTTATTTATTTATTTTAGTTTTTTTTAACGTTTATTTATTTTTGAGAGACACAGAGAAACAGAGTGTGAGTGGGGGAGGGGCAGAGAGCGAGGGAGACAGAATCTGAAGCAGGCTCCAGGCTCTGAGCAAGCAGTCAGCACAGAGCCTGATGCAGGGATCGAACCCACAAACTGTGAGATCATGACCTGAGCCGAAGTCAGACGCTCAACCAACTGAGCCACCCAGGCACCCCTCTATATTTACTTTAAATATGCATTCATTAAGATCTCATTTACCTACAGCATCTTTTTTCTGCAATTTGTTTGTCTACCATCAATGAAAAGTGACATTGTCATTAAGAATAGAAATTAAGTTTTTTGATGGATTTGATAGACTACTTCCATCAAACATTTATTTTTCAGCTTTGAGATATAATTGACATATAATATGGTATAAATTTAAAGTGTACATGTTGAGGGCCGCCTGGGTGGCTCAGTTGGTTAAGCGTCTGACCTCAGCTCAGGTCATGACTTCATGGTTCGTGGGTTCAAGTCCCGCTTCGGGCTCTGTGCTGACAGCTCAGAGCCTAGAGCCTGCTTCTGATTCTGTGTCTCCCTCTCTCTCGGCTCTGTTACTGTCTCCCCCCATTCATGCTCTGTTACTGTCTCTCAAAAATGAATGTTAAAAAAAGTTTTAGAGTGTACATGTTGATTTCATGCACATATATTACAAAATGATTACCATCATAGCATTAGCTAACACCTCCATCATGTCAAGTAACTACTATTTCTTTTTGCTGTCAGCCATTTATAATCTATTCCCTCAGCAACTTTCAAGTATATAATACAGTACTATTAACTATAATCATCATGCTGTACATTAGATTCCCCCAAGCTTATTTCTTTTTATAACCAGAAGTTTGTACCATTTTAGGAGTTTGGCTTGTGTGTGTCTTTGCGTGTGCATGTGTCAAAAAGAACCTTTATTAGTTATTTATAATCACCTCTTCTGCTTTTCTGTTTTCTTGCCAGATGCCTTGGAACAGGAGCTTTCTGGGCTTGAGATTTCTGACCCTTCCCAGGTTTTGGAGGTGCTGCCTTCTGGCCTGCAGCTTATGGGGCAGAAATCTTCTGGACTGCAGCCTTCTTGCCTGTAGCGGCAAACTTTTTTTTGCTGGAAACTTTGCAGCAACTTCTCCAGCTGCAACCTTAGCAGTGGGTACATTTCTAGGAGAAGATTCCAGGACAGCTGCTTTTGGTAGCTTTCTAACTTCAAGTTTGATTATTCTTTTCCTCCTTTTCTTTGCCTTCATGACTTTATAGTGATCAAAATCTGTCATCTTGGCTTTTCTTTCTCTGGCTTTAATCTTCTTGACCCATCCCATGGCTGCCATTTCCTACTGGTGTCTGCCTTCTGCCAGGCTTGTCCGATGTACTTTGGACGGGCATTGTGTGGGAACTTGAGGATGAAGTCAGTGAGCTCCATGCATTGGAAAGGCATAATATATCTCCTTACCTGAATGCAAGGTCCACCAACCAAAGCCCCCTTCTGTCAATAACATCTATAATCTGGACCATCCTCCCGGCATGAAGGCCAAAGGAAATGTAGGCCACCTGGTCAACCTCTATAAAACACTTGAACATCATTTGGGTGGCATTGCACAAGAGAGGTTTGCTTTTTTAGATTTCATGTGTAAGTGACATCACACTATATTTGTCTTTCTCTGACATTTCACTTAACATCATGCTCTCAAGTTTCACCATGTTGTTACAAATGACAGGATTTCCTTTTTTCTCATGGCTGAATAACATTCCATTGATCCCATGGGGGCAGGGTTTGTTCAGAATTACCACTTGTGTCTTAACCCCACAACCCCACATATATTGTTTTTGGTGTTCAGATTAAAGCTCTTTATAGGGGTTTACTGGGCAGAGGACATTGCTCTGGGGATAGATGGAGGGACCCTGAGCCTGGGTGATGGTGCTCCAGTCCTGGCCATGGGTGAAGTGGGTTAGATCTGCCCATGCCTGTGAGTCCACATATGTACAATGGAATGTTATATATACACACCCATTCCCCACATCTCCATCCATTCGTCTATTGATGGACACTCAGGTTATTTCCATATCTTGGCTATTGTGAATAATACTGCAATGACCATGGGAAAGCAGATATCTCTTCAAGAACCTGTTTTCACTTACTTTGGGTAAGTGTTGAGAAGTAGGATTGCTAAATCATATAGTATTTCTAGTTCTAATTTTTTGAGAAAACTCCATACTGTTGTCTATAGTTGCTGCATCAATTTATATTCCCATAAATAGTGCACAAGGGTTCTCTTTTCTTCACATTCTTGCCAACACTTGTTCTCTCATCTTTTTGATAATACAATTTTAACAGATGTGATATCTCAGTGTGGTTTTTATTTGCATTTTTCTGATGACTAGTAATGTTGTACCTTTTCGTGTACCTGTTGCCCATTTGCAGGTCTTTGGAAAAACGTGTATTGAATTTCTCTGCCTATTTTTTTTTTAATTTTTTTTCAACATTTTTTATTTATTTTTGGGACAGAGAGAGACAGAGCATGAACGGGGGAGGGGCAGAGAGAGAGGGAGACACAGAATTGGAAACAGGCTCCAGGCTCTGAGCCATCAACCCAGACCCCAACGCGGGGCTCGAACTCACGGACCGCGAGATGGTGACCTGGCTGAAGTCGGACGCTTAACCGACTGCGCCACCCAGGCGCCCCAATCTGCCTATTTTTTTTAATGGTATTTTCTTTGTTGTTGAATTATAGGACTTCTTTATTTATTTGGTATATTAGCCCCTTATCAAATATATGATTTAGAACTTTGTAGGTTCATTTTGTAGACACTTTCATTTGCTGTGCAGAAGCTTTTTCAATTGATATAATCCCACTTATTTATTTTGCTTTTGGGATCATAATAAATCATTACCAAGACCAAGGTCAAGAACCTTTTTCATTAGGTCCTCTAGAAGATATACAGTTTCAGTTTTCATTTTTAGGTCTTCAATCCATCTTGAGTGAATTTTTGTGAGTGATATAAGATAATGGCCCATTTTATTCTTCTGCATGTGGTTATCCAATTTTCTCAACATCATTTATTGAAAAGACTATCTTTTCCTCATTAAGTATTCTTGGCTCCCTTTTCAAAGATTATTTGATCACATATGCAAGGGTTTATTTCTAGCCTCTCAATTCTATTCCATTGGTCTATGTGTCTATTTTTTTGATGATACCGTACTGTTTTGATTACCACAGCCTTGTAGTATAGTTTGAAATCAAGAAGTGTTACACCTCTAGCTTTGATCTTCTCTCTAGATTGTTTTGGCTATTTGGGGTCTTTTGTGGTTCCACGAAAAATTTAGGATTGTTTTCCTACTTATATAAAAAATGTCATTGGAATTTTGATAGAGAGTGCACTGAATCCATAAATGGTTTTGTATAGTATGGACATTTGAACGATATTAATTCTTAGAATCCATATCTTTTTACTTGTTTGTCTACTTAACCAAACTTTAGTTAGGTTCCTATGAGCTCTTTTCTCAAGGGATCCTTGACTTTGGCTTGCCTTTACCAAGAATCCTGCTGAATCAGTTTAGTAAGAATTACCTACCCTTAATATACAGTCAAGTTCATTATCCCCTACTCTTCATATCCTCACCCCCTGCTTTTACTTTTATTTGGAGTTCAATCTTTCTACTCCTACTGCAACAGTCTTGAATAAAATCTTCTGTACTGTTAACAAATGTCAGAATAGTTTTTAAGAAAACAATAATAATAAGCCATACAAAATCTTGGTTTTACATCTCTCTGAAGACAGGTTAAGAAACAGTTATCTTTAATGTATGTCACATTCCTTTCTATTTACCAAATGTGAGAGCTCATTTAGCATATTGGTTAAGAAACTTGGTTTAGGTACTGGCTATGTTAACTATGTGACCTTGGGCAAATTTTCAAAACTTTGAGAATTTCCCTTGAAAGAAAAAAAAGAAAAGAAAAGAAATATCCTCTTTCCTCAAATTATAGGAGGAGTGAGGGGTTTGGATTGATTACTGGACTTTTTAGTACAAGAAAGCCTTCTACTGGTATAAGTAAAGTGCAATTTCGTTTATCTGTGGTAACTAATTTATTGTTGGAAGGGTTGTACACAAGGAAAATAGGATATTTTTGGTTTTTTTTAAGTTTATTTTCATTTGAGAAAGAGAAAGAGAGCAAGCAGGAGAGGGACAAAGAGAGGGAGACAGAATCCCAAGCAGGCTCCGCACTGCCAGCACAGAGCCTGATGCAGGGTTTGAACCCACAAACCGCAAGATCATGACCTGAGCTTAGGTCAGGAGTCAGATGCTTAACTGACTGAGCCACACAGGTGCCCTGAATATAGGATATTTTTAAATGAACAGAAAATGGCAGACAACATCTATACAAAGGATACAAGAATTTGTAAGATGAGAAATTATTTCAGGTGAAAATTTGTCCTCAAAATCAACCATCATGCAGACAAAAAAAACCTTGACGCAGATATTCAAATACTTAGAATATAAAGAGTTCCTTGGGGTCACTCAAGGCCAGAAAGAGTCTGTGTCCCAGGCAGTTAGACTACAAAGACCCCATGTGCAAAGGGATTGAGATAGAGCCCTCACAGGGTATTGACTCAGCAATGGGGCCAAATTCTATACAGACTGAAGCCTGTTCCAGTCCCAATTAGCACATATTCAAAACAATCTTCCTAAGCATGAATATCCCAAGTAATGACATCAAAGAACAAAGCCCAACTTTATTTAAAGGAACACAAAATGCTCAGCAGTCGACAATTTAAAATACACAGTGCTGGTCTCCTACCTAGAGTTACCAGGTACGCAATGGAACAGAAATGCAATTCACCACTAGCAGGGAAATCAACCAATAGACATCTCCCTCCCCCGCCCCCTAGATGAGGGTAGAATTGGTATAGGACTTAAAAACAGGCCAGAGAAGCAGACTCGCTATGGTCAAACATAAAAGGAAGTAGCATAAGGAGATAATAGGAAGACACACTTAAATATCAAAGCAGATATATAATTCCCTTAAAATCAGTAATTTGTTGAGAAGTGACATAGGATAGCTGTTAAAGACATCAACTCAGGAGCCACAGTGCCGGGTTTCTATTACCAGCTCTGAAATGACACTTGTGGATCCCTGTTCAAGGTAATTAACACGCCATGCCTCAGTTTCCTTCTCTGTAAAATGAGTATAGTAATAACACTTTCCATCAGGCTTGCTATGAGGGTGAAAATAGTTCTTATTTGTCAAGAACAGAGGACTTTGCAGGGCACAAACTTTAATGGCTATAAAAATGTTTATGAAATAAAATGAAGACAAATAACCTAGCTTTCCTCCCATGAACACCCAGAAAGCAGGCTCCCTCTCAACTCACCTCCACTTTTATTCTTGAGTTTTCTCTGTAGCCAAAGGGCCTGCAGGAGTTCAGAAGAGTCAGGAGGTCCCAGAGTGTTGAAATTTGCTCACACTTCTGTGCTTCTAGCAGTCTTTGAAGCTGATGGGAGGTGCGGCCACTCTTAAAGGTAATGGATGTGATTGCTCCTGCGCTATCCCCCACTAGCACTCTCATCAAGCTGGCTCATATTCCTCACCCAGTCTCTGGGAGTCACCCGATTCATAGAGACCTTCCCAAACAGCAACATCTCAAAGAGGTGCCTCCCTGTTATTCTGTCTTCAACCTTCACTAACACTTTCTGCAGGTCAATATAACTTAGTAACGTGTAGCTCCCCCACTAGTTTATAAACTCAGCAAAATCATGGAGCTTGCCTACCAGTGAATTCAGCTGTAAAACAGCTTCCCAGCTCTGATTCTACAAAGGAATCAGCTGGAAGGCATTTCAAAGGCCAACCCCAGTGATTCAGATTTAATTATTTTGGGTTGGGTCCCAGGCATTTGTGTTTTGAAAAACTCCTCCATGATTCCAACATGCAGCCTGGGGTTGAGATCTGCTGCCTTAGAGGAACAGTGTGTACTTTGCCATGAGCTCTACCTGACTGCAGGGGCCTCCCCTGTCCATTGCCACCTCACTATGCTCCAGGCAGGTGGAGACTGTTGTCACTGTGAGCCACACCCAGGCTACAGATTAGAACTGCCTGAAGACTGTTTTGACTATCCTGGTACCTGCAGTTTTCCAGAGATTTTCACTTGAGGAAATAGTTTGGGAACCAATCATCAGGAGTACTGAATGTTTCTAATACGTGACCAAAGTGGAGACGCTCCTCTTAAAAAAGGTCTCATGGGCAGGAGACTTTCTTTTGCTTCCTGACAAAAGGATAGTAGTTCTCAAGAATCTCTTGGGGCCTAGGATAAGCGACTGGGGCCTGATCTAAGAAAGCCTTCCTGAGATTTGGGCTCTATTCAAGAGGGGCATGCGGATTTAAAGAAAGTAATTTCACACAATTTTAGGGCTGTTTGTCTTTCTAAAGATGAGGAAATTGAGTATTAAGTTTTAAATCTTAGGGGAAATCTTCTAATTTAGGGGAAACGTTCAATGTTTCTTTGTCAAACAATCTATAAAATCTGTTGGATAAATTTTGAAATGAGAAGGGAAATAGGGTAGAATCTTGGGAGGAAAAGTTTTTGAAGTTGATGGAAGTGTAAAGTGATACTGGATGTTCTTGTGTGAAGGAAATTCACAGGTCAAAAATATGGGTGACTGCAAGGGTTGGTGGTAATTTCTGATGTGCCAAGGAAGTGACTAAGAAGTATTTTATTTTCCAAGGTGAAAATGGAGTCTTTCCAGCTTTCTGAGTGACAAAAGAAAAAATAAAGACAATTAAGTGTTATGAAATAAGAGAGACTGAGCAAGGAGAAATGTTGGAGAGAAACTATGGAAGTTTCTACCAAAAAGTATCATGAAAAGCAGAGAAGCCAGGGGAGACATAGCCGTAAAGACAAACACACACAGTGATTTTCACTGTAAGAGGAGCCACCTTCCCAGGCTGAAGACAAGCAGTGTGCATGCTCCCAGGGGGACGGGGTGGGGGAGGGGGAGAGGAAGAGAGTGTTTAACTGATCAGATTTCAAGAGAGGCCTTTCCATTAAAAATGAGCAAAGCTGTTTACCCTTGTCTATGACTTTCCTCCTCAAGGGTATAAAATATTAGTCTTGTAAAGGGAAGTGCATTTCACCATGATTTAGAGCTGCTTGCATTTTTGAAGATGTGAAAGGAAACTTGTAAGCGATAGAAAATCACCAGTTTTAAAGCTTTTTTTTTTTTTTTTTTGTTACCAACATGCAATAAAACCTAGGAAAATGTGCGCAGGCAATATTTTTGGGATGAAAGGGAATCTAGAAGGAATGGAGGAATGTGGGTAAGAGTGATTAAGGTTTCTGTGTGTATGTAATGACATCAGTGTTCCTGGGTGGGAATAGCCATCAACAAAAAAGAGGTTTGAGGAAAAGTCCAAAATCATGGGTATGAATGGGATCCAAGGGGGAATTTCTGCTAAACCCTAGAACTAGTAGTGCTGTGTCCGTAGATAATAGGGAATCACTACAGGCTTTTTAGTAGCAATATTTTAGGGAGAACATCAAGGCTTCAGGAAACATGAGTTTGGAGTAGAGAGAAAATGGCATATTGGGACAGTTTGTGACACTCTTAGCCAAACTGAGAGGAAATACTGATGGAGAGGGTAAGATAGGAGAGTGGAGAACAGAGGAGTGATTGACACATTTCTTGGCAGTGAGTGTATCGGTATAGAGGGAATTGGAGGCTCCAGGAGCAGAAACTGGCCCTAATGCCTAGGAACTGGCCACCACCCAGAGTGGATGCTGGACATCAAGGCCCTGGTTTTTAATATAAGTACTATGTCCCAGCATCCTCACTTGATCTGTGATCCTGGACACACATCCTATCTTTTATTTGAATCTTGGTATCTTCCACTGAAAAGTGGATGGGTAAACCAACTAATTCTGGACAACAGCCTTTTAGATTAATTCAAGGATTGGGACTTTGATTGGATATGCCAAATCCCTTCAGCTATTCCTAAACTAATGTTTGAGTGGATAACTGGGAGAGGGTGTGTTTGACTTCAACTAGAAGTGCAGGAATTCAAAGCATTCTTGGCCCCATACTCTCAACTAAATAAAAGATTGTCTCATTTGTGCAAATGCACATTCTTGACTTCTGAGTTTTCTTTGCATTTAACTGGAAGCTTCTAAGAGCTTCCAGTTAAACAGGAAGTGCTGAAACCCCAGTCTCTATAAAACAGTGGAATTAGCTGAGTTTTCTTCACTCTGGTATCAAAACCATTCTTTCATTAAGGGTCTTTGCCATGGACAATAGCAGTAGCATCCTCAGGGGCAACCCCAAATATATTGTTTTTGGTGTTCAGACTAAAGCTCTTTATAGGGGTTTACTGGACAGAGGACATTGCTCCAGGGATAGATGGAGGGACTCTGAGCCTGGGTGGTGGTGCTCTAGTCCTGGCCGTCGATAAAGGTTGGTTAGATGTCCCATGCCTGTGAGTCCTAGCTGTGACCCTCTGTCTGGGGTTTAACACACAAGTGGTAGTTCTGAACCAACCCTGTCCCCAGCTGCAATATTTATTTCTACCCCAGCAAAGATAATGGGGGCCCTTTAGTGACCCACCAGCCACCTAAGTTCTCACAAAGCTTCTATTCTCCATGGGTAAGCAATATTACACAAGAGCCTGCAATACTAGTTATTTCAGTCATTGTTAGAAAAGTGAAAATAAGGTTGTACATGTGTATGTAGCTGATAAAAGTTGTTCATGAGAAAGATTTGTGAAATTGGGGTCTTCACAAAACAGAAGTAAAATACCTTTTTATAAACTTAAGAAATGTAGATAAACAGGTATAAGAGACACAATATATCTAAATTATTTACCTTATATGTTATATATTCACATCACCCAACAAGTGGTTGCTGAGGTTAAGAAGCATCAGCTGCAATCTCACAAGAAGTGAACCAAGGCCCAGGAACATTAAATAATGGGGCTCTGCTCACACAGCCCAAGAATACTGACAGCAGGATTTCACTCTACTGATTCTTTTATCCACAAGTTTACCGTATGGTTAATGACCCTCCAGACAATAATTTTGGGGAAAGAGTATGAGAAGGGTGACAGATCCTAGGTCATCAGGAAGCTGAGCTCCCTTCCTGTCTGTTGGCCTCTCTCTATATATTTGGGTCCTATCCAAGCCCTGGCCAATAGCAGAACCAGGGAGTCCTCAAGTTCAATTCCACGTTTTGTTTATTCCATTGGTATTGTGAAGAGAAGGACTCATGAAATCCCTTGTCTCCCAAGTGGAACTGGGATCCAGGTTGAAATTTTCAGTTTAGGATATGGATCAGAGACAGGGTGGGTGACTGCAACTGGGGATGGAGTCTACAGAGAGAAAGGCAGGGTTCAAGGTGCAGGGCTCTCATCCAGAGCATGTAGGGTGAGGGGGGTGGAGAATAGAAATAAGTAAAGAAGCAAACCAAACCAAAACAAAAACCTGGGAAATGGCAAAGTGGGAAATGACAAATAAGAGTATAATGGACGTAAGAAAAAATTTTTTTAATTTTATCTTTTATTTTTTAAAATTTACATCCAAATTAGTTAGCATATAGTGAAACAATGATTTTAGGAGTAGATTCCTTAATGCTCCTTACCCATTTGGCCCATCCCTCCTCCCACAACCCCTCCAGCCACCCTCAGTTTGTTCTCCATATTTATGAGTCTCTTCTGTTTTGTCCCCCTCCCTGTTTTTTTTTTTCTACGTTTATTTATTTTTGGGACAGAGAGAGACAGAGCATGAACGGGGGAGGGGCAGAGAGAGAGGGAGACACAGAATCGGAAACAGGCTCCAGGCTCTGAGCCATCAGCCCAGAGCCTGACGCGGGGCTCAAACTCACGGACCGCGAGATTGTGACCTGGCTGAAGTCGGATGCTTAACCGACTGCACCACCCAGGCGCCCCGCCCTTCCTGTTTTTATATTATTTTTGTTTCTCATCCCTTATGTTCATCTGTTTTGTCTCTTAAAGTCCTCATATGAGTTAGGTCATATGATTTTTGTCTTTCTCTGACTAATTTCACTTAGCATAATACCCTCTAGTTCCATCCACATAGTTGCAAATGGCAAGATTTCATTCTTTTTGATTGGTGAGTAATGCTTCATTGTGTGTATATATATATATATATATATATATATGCCACATCTTCTTTAGCCATTCATCCATTGATGGACATTTGGGCTCTTTCCACACTTTGGCTATTGTTGATAGTGCAGCTATAAACATGGGGGTGCATGTGTCCCTTCGAAACAGCACACCTGTATCCTGTGCATAAATGCCTAGTAGTGCAATTGCTGGGTCATAGGGTAGTTCTATTTTTAGTTTTTTGAGGAACCTCCATACTGTTTTCCAGAGTGGCTGTACCAGCTTGCATTGCCACAAACAATGCAAAAGAGATCCTCTTTCTACGCATCCTCGCCATCATCTGTTGTTGCCTGAGTTGTTAATGTTAGCCATTCTGACAGGTGTAAGGTGGTATCTCATTGTGGTTTTGATTTGTATTTCCCTGATGATGAATGATGTTGAGCATTTTTTCATGTGTCGCTTGGCCACCTGGATGTCTTCCTTGGAGAAGTGTCATGTCTTTTGCCCATTTCTTCACTGGATTATTTGTTTTTGGGTGTTGAGTTTGATAAGTTCTTTATCGATTTTGGATACTAACCCTTTATCTGATATGTCATTTGCAAATATCTTCTCCCATTCTGTCAGTTGCCTTTTAGTTTTGCTGATTGTTTCCTTTGCTGTGCAGAAGCTTTTTATTTTGATGAGGTCCCAGTAGTTCATTTTTGCTTTTGTTTCCCTTGCTTCCGGAGACGCGTTGAGTAAGAAGTTGCTGTGGGCAAGATCAAAGAGTTTTTTGCCTGCTTTCTCCTTGAGGATTTTGATGACTTCCTGTCTTACATTGAGGTCTTTCATCCATTTTGAGTTTAGTTTTGTGTATGGTGTAATAAAGTGGTCCAGGTTCATTCTTTTGCATGTTGCTGTCGAGTTTTCCCAGCACCACTTGCTGAAGAGACTGTCTTTATTCCATTGGATATTCTTCCCTGCTTTGTCAAAGTTAGTTGGCCATATGTTTGTGGGTCCGTTTCTGGGCTCTCTATTCTGTTTCATTGATTTGAGTGTCTGTTCTTGTGCCAGTACCATACTGTCTTGATGATTACAGCTTTGTAGTAGAGTTTGAAGTCTGGGATTGTGATGCCTCCTGCTTTGGTATTCTTTTTCAAGATTACTTTGGCTATTTGGAGTTTTTTCTGGTTCCATACAAATTTTAGGATTATTTGTTCTAGCTCTGTGAAGAATTCTGGTGTTACTTTGATAGAGATTGCATTGAATATGTATATTGCTTTGGGTAGTATTGACATTTTAACAATATTTGTTCTTCCTATCCAGGAGCATGGAATCTTTTTCCATTTTTTGCGTCTTATTCAATTTCTTTCATAAGCTTTCTATAGTTTTCAGTATATAGATTTTTCACCTCTTTGGTTAGATTTATTCCTAGGTATTTTATGGTTTTTGTGCAACTATAAATGGGATTGATTCCTTGATTTCTCTTTCTGTCACTTCATTGTTGGTGTATAGGAATGCAACCAATTTCTGTGCATTGATTTCACATCCTGCAACTTTGTTGAATTCATGAATCAATTCTAGCAGATTTTGGGTGGAATCTTTTGGGTTTTCCATATAGACTATCATGTCATCTGTGAAAACTGAAAGTTTGACCTCCTCCTGGCCGATTTGGATACCTTTTATTTCTTTGTGTTGTCTGATTGCAGAGGCTAAGAATTCCAATACTATGTTGAATAACAGTGGTGAGAGTGGACATCCCTGTCTTGTTCCTGACCTTAGGGGGAAGCTCTCAGTTTTTCCCCATTGAGGATGATATTAGCATTGGGTTGTTCATATATGGCTTTTATGATCTCGAGGTATACTCCTTTTAACCCTACTTTCTTGAGGGTTTTTATCAAGAAAGGATGCTGTATTTTGTCAAATGCTTTCTCTGCATCTATTGAGAGGATCATATCGTTCTTGTCCTTTCTTTTACTGATGTGATGAATCACGTTAATTGTTTTGCAGATATTGAACCAGCCCTGCATCCCAGGTATAAATCCCACTTGGTTGTGGTGAATAATTTTTTTAATGTATTGTTGGATCTGGTTGGCTAATATCTTGTTGAGGATTTTTGCATGCATGTTCATCAGGGAAATTGGTCTATAGTTCTCCTTTTTAGTGGGTCTCTGCCTGGTTTTGGAATCAAGGTAATGCTGGCTTCATAGAAAGAGTTTGGAAGTTTTCCTTCCATTTCTATGTTTTGAACAGTTGCAAGAAAATAGGTGTTAACTCTTCCTTAAATGTTTGGTAGAATTCCCCTGGAAAGCCATCTGGCCCTGGACTCTTGTTTTTTGGCAGATTTTTGATTACTAATTCGATTTCCTTACTGGTTATGGGTCTGCTCAAATTTTCTATATCTTCCTGTTTCAGTTTTTGTAGTGTATATGTTTCTAGGAATTTGTCCATTTCTTCCAGATTACCCATTTTATTGACGTATAATTGCTCATAATATTCTGTTATTATTGCTTTTATTTCTGTTGTGTTGGTTGTGATCTCTCCTCTTTCATTCTTTGTTTTATTTATTTGGGTCCTTTCCTTTTTCTTCTTGATCAAACTGGCTAGTGGTTTACAAATTTTGTGAATTCTTTCAAAGAACCAGCTTCTAGTTTCATTGATCTGTTCTACTGTTTTTTTGGTTTCGATAGCATTAATTTCTGCTCTAATCTTTATTATTTCCTGTCTTCTGCTGGTTTTGGGTTTTATTTGCTGTTCTTTTTCTAGCTCCTTAAACCGTAAGGTTAGGCTGTGTATCTGAGATCTTTCTTCCTTCTTTAGGAAGACCTGGATTGCAATATGCTTTCCTCTTATGACCGCCTTTGTTGCGTCCCAGAAGTTTTGGGTTGTGGTGTTATCATTTTCATTGACTTCCATATACTTTTTGATTTCCTCTTTAAGTGCTTGGTTAGCCCATTCATTATTTAGTAGGATGTTCTTCAGTCTTCAAGTATTTGTTACCTTTCCAAATTTTTTCTTGTGGTTGATTTTGAGTTTCATAGCATTGTGGTCTGAAATTATGCACGGTGTGATCTCAATCTTTTTGTACTTACTTAGGGCTGATTTGTGTCCCAGTATGTGGTCTATTCCAGAGAACATTCCATGTGTACTGGAGAAGGATGTATAGTCTGCTGCTTTAGGATAAAATGTTCTGAATATATCTGTTAAGTCCATCTGGTCCAGTGTGTCATTCAAAGCCATTGTTTCCTTGTTGATTTTTTGATTAGATGATCTGCCCATTGCTGTGAGTGGGGTGTTGAAGTCTCCTACTATTATGGTATTACTATCGATGAGTTTCTTTATGTTTGTGATTAATTGTTTTATATATTTGGGTGCTCTCACATTTGGGGCATAAATATTTATAATTGTTAGGTCTTCTTGGTCTGTAGACCCCTTGATTATGATATAATGCCCTTGTGATCTCTTGATACAGTCTTTATTTTAGAGTCTAGATTGTCTGATATGTTTGGCTAATTCGGCTTTCTTTTGTTGACCATTAGCATGATAGATGGTTCTCCATCCCCTTATTTTCAATCTGAAGGTGTCTTTAGGTCTAAAGTGGGTCTCTTGTAAACAGCATATAGATGGATCTTGTTTTCTTATCTATTCTGTTACCCTACATCTTTTGATTGGAGCATTGAGTCCATTGACGTTTAGAGTGAGTACTGAAAGATATGAATTTATTGCCATTATGATGCTTGTAGAGTTGGAGTTTCTGGTGGTGTTCTCTGGTCTTTTCTAATCTTTTTGCCTTTGGTATTTATTTATTTATATGTATATATTTTCATCTTTTCTCCCCTCAGAAAGTCCCTCATAAAATTTCTTGAAGGGCGGTTTAGTGGTCACAAACTCCCTTAATTGTTGTTTGTCTGGGAAACTTTTTATCTCTCCTTCTATTTTGAATGACAGCCTTGCTGGGTAAAGAATTCTTGGCTGCATATTTTTCTGATTCAGCACACTGAATATATCCTGCCATTCTTTCTGGCCTGCCAAGTTTCTGTGGATAGGTCTGCTGCAAGCCTGATATGTCTTCTCTTGTTTGTTAGGGACTTTTTTCCCGTGTTGCTTTCGTGATTCTCTCCTTGCCTGAGTATTTTGTGAATTTGACTATGATATGCCTTGTTGATGGTCGGTTTTTGTTGAATCTAATGGGGGTCCTCTGTGCTTCCTGGATTTTTATGTCTGTGTCTTTCCCCAGGTTATGAAAGTTTTCTGCTATGATTTGCTCATATAACCCTTCTACGCTATTTCTCTCTCTTTCTCTTCTGGGACCCCTATGATTCTGATGTTGTTTCTTTTTAATGAGTCACTTATTTCTCTAATTCTTAAATCGTGCTCTTTTGCCTTAATCTCCCTCTTTTTTCCTGCTTTGTTATTCTCTTAAGTTTGTCCTCTATTGCTGATTCTCTGTTCTGCCTTGTCCATCCTTGCCGCCGTTGCATCCATCCGTGATTGCAGCTCAGTTATAGCATTTTAAATTTCATTCTGGCTATTTTTTTAATCTTTTATCTCTGCAGAAAGGGATTGTAATCTATTTTTGACTTTAGCTAGTATTCTTATTATTGTGATTCTAAATTCTGGTTCAGACATCTTGCTTGTATCTGTGTTGGTTAAATCCCAGGCTGTCATTTCTTCATGCTCTTTCTTCTGGTGTGCTTTCCTTCATTTTTTCATTTTGAAGGGAGAAAAGGAAATTAAACACACACACACACACACACACACACACACACACACACACACAAATAGAATGGATGATGCTAGATCCTAGGTGTGTTTTGGTCTGGGTGTTGAAAGTAGTGTGACAGATAAGGGGAAAAAAAAGGGGGGGTAGAAAAATAAAAGGAAATTGTTTCAGAATTTGAAAAGATGAATACACTGAAGTAGACTAAAATGAAATAATCGGGGTAAAATAGAATTTGAAAAAAATATACACAAAAGTAAAGAATATAGTAGAAATAAATTAAAGAAAAATGCTTTTAAGAAAAATTAAAAATAGGTATGAATTTTTTCATTTTCTGTATTTAAGAAAAAAGAAATGAAAAAGAGAAAAAATAAAAAAAGAAAAAAGAAAATAAAAAATAATACACTGTAGTAGACTAAAATAAAATAATGGGAGTAAGATAGAATTTGAAAAGATTTACGTAAAAGCAAAAAATATAGTAATAAAAATTAAATAAAAATATTTTAAAAAGAAATTGAAAGTAAAAATGAAGTTTTTCCTCTTTCTACCTTCAAAAAGAAAAGAAATGAAAAAGAGAAAAAAGAAAAAGAAAGAAAAAAAGGAAATTGTTTGAAAATTTGAATAGGTGAGTGCACTGAAATAGACTAAAATGAAATGATGGAAGTAAAGTAGAATTTGAAAAAAAAATACGCAAAAGTAAAAAATATAGTAATAAAAATTAAATAAAAATATTTTTAACAAAATTGAAAACACAAATGAATTTTTTTCTCCTTCTGTATTCAAGAAAAAGAAATGTAAATGAGAAAAAGGAAAAAGGAAAAAAAGAAAAAAAAAACTTGAATAGATGAACCTACTAACAGATTGAAGTAGGACTGAAATTGCTTCATTTTCCCCTAGAAGTCAGTCTATGTAGCTCTTTATAGTCCATAAATTAAGCTGGTGGTGAGGCTTGTGTTCTTGAAGAGGGAAGTTGGCCCAGTTGGGTGGGGCTCAGTGTAACAGCTCCGCTCTCCAATAGATGGCGCTGCTAGCCTACTGGGGTGGATTGTTGCGGGGCTCGTATGTGCCTATGCGCATGCGTGGGAGCAATAAAAAAAGGCGTCACCCAGCCACCCAGTCTGTTCTCCTGGATTAGCAATTGCGCACCCATCCTCTGTCTTCAGCTTTCCTCCACTCTCCGCTTCTTTACTCTCCGTGACCAGGCCCCAGGCAGTACCTCTCTCCCAAGTTTTGTCTCAGATTCGGCTGTTTTCCCGGCCCCTTACTTCCGAAGGACTGCGGCTTTGACCTGTTCTACCCCTCTGGGGGAGGGTCTCACCAAACAATGGCCGAATGTCAGCTGCACCCAGGAACGCTTGCTGGACCCTGCTGTTGCTGGTGCCCCGAGACTGCGGCCAGGTGCCAACCCACCCTAGCAAAAGTTCAGGAGACAGTGTAGCAGCAGCGTTTATGGAAAAATCACACACCTCTGGCACCAGGCTTCACCCTCAACGACCTTGCCCCAGCACCAGCGAATGTGGCCGTTTTCTGGGATCTGCTGGGACCAGGTGTCTTCAACAGTCTACTGAATGTTCTTCCAGCAGTGGAACTGCCTTACCCTGTGTGGCCCGAGAACCTTCCGGACCCCACTCTGTTCCTGGGGATTCGCCCTTCCCACCAGAGCACCGCCAGGTATCGAGCTGCAGAGTTGCAGCCTTTGCGCTCCCCTTGTTTACAGTCTTAATGGAATTTAAACCCTCTCCTTTCTCCCGTCTCCCTTTTTAGTTTAGTTCCTGCGGCTGTTTCCAATTTTCCACTTTCTCTCCAGCTGCTTTTGGGAAAGGGTGCTTTTCCTGTATGCTCCCCCCTCCTCAGTCTCCGCCCTTGCTCCACCTGCAAAAGCGGTTCCCTACTTTTCACGGCTTCTAACTCCCCAAGTTCAGCTCTTCGTGTCGCGTACCTGCTGAATTCTGTGGTTCAGGCTGTGCAGATTGTTGTGTTAATCCTCCAGTCAGTTTTCTAGGGGTGTACGATGGTTTAGTGTTGGTCTGGCCGTATTTCATGGACGTGAGACACAAAAAGCTTCCATGCTGTTCTGCCATCTTGGCTCCTCCCTCAAGAAAAAATTTAAGGAAGAGACAAAGTAATCTTAGCAATTAAGACTAAATTAGAAGTCAGAGTAGTATGGATTCAACTGTATATAATAGTATAATAAAGGAATTTAGGCAAGGTATGAATATACCAATGACAATAAAAAAGAAGAAAACAAAATCTAAAATAGCTAAAAAGAATCAGAATAGTGATTTTTAATGAAGAAAGGAAACAACATCCAACATAGACACACTTGAATTCTGCCCAGAAGAAAACACAATGCAATAGAATTAATATTTAAAACTATTCTCCAAGAAACTCTATGTAAATAAAAGACTCACAATGACATATAAAAGACTACCTGAGGTACCTGGGAAAGTTGATTCAGATTTGTCATCTCAAAGACATATTATACTAAAAGTATTGATTTCAAAGATAACAAATTTTCCTAGAACATCAATAAAATACAAAACAAGAGTCACTGACATAGAAAAATCATTTTGACCTCAGAATTGTTGGCAATAATATACAAATGAAGATAGCACCATAATAACTTAAACAAAAAAAAAAAAAACTTCGAGGAAAGAAATAGGTGATCCAAGTATTGTAACTCTAGCTAAGCTGTTTTTCAAGTATTAGCGGTATAGAAACACAGATTTAAATACACCAAAACTCAGGGAATATATATCCAAAAGCCCTTTCTGAGTGATATACAAAAAAAGAAAATGGGTGTCATATGGCCAGGAGTGGATTATGAAATTTTTGGCCAAAAAATAATAATAATAATTAGAGGTACCATTGGATAATCTAATTGTATATCTAAGAAAGAAAGAGGTGAAGGGATAGAGTTGTTGTTTGTCTTGACATTAAAAAGTAATAATGCTATGAAAAGGAGAACGAGAAGATACAAAAGGAATTAGAATGAACTCAGCAGTGGTCACTTCAATAATAGGCGGAGTCAGTGGCTATAGTTATAAGCTGGTAAATCAAGAACTAGAGACCTAAGTAAGGGGTAGAGGACTAAGGGTATTATTCAAGATGTTATTTAAAAGGTAATATCTGGAAGAATATCTGTTATTCATAAATAACAGAATAAACTGAAAAAGAGAAAAGACATTCAGAAAGCAAAAGTATACATAAATACTATACCCAGTTAAGAACAGACATCTCAACTATATCAATCAAATGTACTCAATTCATCTATTAAAAGACACAGCATTTTAAATTGTCTTGTTAACCAAAAATCAACACACTAAGATAAAGTTATTCAATAAAACTAAAAATAGAGGGATTGGTAAGCATATATGGGACAAATGTACACAACAGAGTGAAGCTAACTAGAAACCAGGGGTTTTAAATTTTTTTTTTTTTTCTCAACGTTTTTATTTATTTTTGGGACAGAGAGAGACAGAGCATGAACGGGGGAGGGGCAGAGAGAGAGGGAGACACAGAATCGGAAACAGGCTCCAGGCTCTGAGCCATCAGCCCAGAGCCTGACGCGGGGCTCGAACTCACGGACCGCGAGATCGTGACCTGGCTGAAGTTGGACGCTTAACCGACTGTGCCACCCAGGCGCCCCGAAACAAGGGGTTTTAATCCTAATACAAGATGAGGTGGAATTCAGGCCAAGAAGCACTAAAAATGTCAATGATGGGAGGGCGCCTGGGTGGCCAGCCGGTTGGGCATCCGATTCAATTTCGGCTGAGGTCATGATCTCATGGTTCATGAGTTTGAGCCCCATGTGGGGCTCCATGCTGACAGAGGGAAGCCTGCTTGGGATTCTCTCTCCTTTTCTCTCTGTCCTCCCCTGCTCATACTCTCTCTCTCTCTCACAAAATAAATAAGTATTAAAAAAGTAAAAAAAGCCAATGAACATCTCAAAATATTACAGAACAAAATGTATGTTGATATAAATTATGAATATCTATGTAGCAAATAACATAGTAATTACATAAAGCAGAAGGTGTAAGTGGTACAAGGAGAGATAAACAGAATCACATAAAAGACTTTAACCTTTAACACTATGTTTAGCCCAAAAAAGGCCAAGCAAACAAAAATAAGTAAGGATGTAGTAGACCAAGAGTATAGTATGTGTTTGTATCTGAATCTTTTCATGCTTAGTATCTCCTCACACCTATCAAAATGGTTGAAATCAACAACACAAGGAACAATAGGTGTTGGTGAGGATGTGAGGTAAAACGAACAGTTGTGCACTATTTGTGGGAATGCAAACTGCTGCTGCAGCCACTCTGGAAAACAGTATTGAGACTCCTCAAAAAGTTAAAAATAGAACCATCCAATGATCCAGCAAGTATGCTACTGGGTATTTACCCAAAGAATACAAAAACACTGATTCAAAGGGATACATTCACTCCCTATGTTGATGGCAGCATTATTTAGGGGTACCTGGGGGGCTCAGTCAGTTAACCATCTGACTCTGGTTCAGGGCATCATCTCAAGTTCATGGGTTCAAGCTCCACTTTGGGCTCTGTGCTGACAGCTCAGAGCCTAGAGCCTGCTTCGGATTCTGTGTTTCCCTCTCTCTCTGCCCCTCCCCCATTATGCTCTATGTCTATGTCTCTCACAAATAAATAACTGTTAAAATAATGTAAGGGGCACCTGGGTGGCTTGGTTGGTTAAGTGCCTTTGACTCAGGTCATGATCTCGCGGTTTGTGAGCTCAAGCCCCTTGTCGGGCTCTGTGCTGACAGCTCCAGAGCCTGAAGCCTGTTTCAGATTCTGTGTCTCCCTCTCTGTCTCTGGCCTTCCCCCACTGGTGTGCACGCTCTCTCTCTCTCTCTCTCTCTCTCTCTCTCTCTCTCTCAAAAATAAATAAATATTAAAAAAATGTATATAAGAGCATTATTTAAACAGCCAAGAAATGGAAGCAGCCCAGGTGCCCATCGATTGATGGATGGATAAAGAAGATCCATACAATGGAATATTATTCAGCCATAAAAAATAAAATCTTGCCATTTGCAGTGACATATATAGAACCAAAGAGTGTAAATATGAGAGAAATAAGTCAGAGAAAGACAAATGCCATATGATTTCACACATACGGGAAGTTATGGAACAAAACAAAGGGAAAGAGAGAGAGATAAATCAAGAGACAGTGTCTTAATTATAGAGAACAAACTGATGGTTACCAGACAGGCAGTGGGGATGGCAATGGGGGAAATAGGTGATAGGGATTAAAGAGAGCACTTGTGATGAACTCCGGGTGATGTATGGGATTGTTGACTCCCTATGTAGTACACTTGAATCTAGTGAACATAATGTTCACTGACTGGAATTAAAATAAAGACTTAAAAAAGAAACAAAAAAGGAGACGCTTTACATGTTTATAATATAAAATATATCTTATTTATATCTTAATGAAATAGTGATATCTTATTAAAGCATTCATTTAATTTTCACAAAAATTGATTATATATTAAGTAATAAAGAATGCCTTATCAACTTCCTTAAAGTAGAAATAATGCAAATAATATCCTTTGATCATAATATAATGAAACTAGAATTAATAAGAAAACAGTAGTCCTTCCATCTGGGGTAAAGATAAACCAGAAATCAAAATTGTAAAATTTATAAAATGAAAAAATCAAGGAGATAAAATAAAGCACTAAATACACCCAAACTTAAAAGCTAGTGTGAGAAAAATAAATTAAAAGTAAATGCAAAGATTTAAGGAAAAAAATAAGTACAGGGTTAGTGACAGATAAAACAGGAAAAAATTTGCATTAGTAAGTAAGTCAATAGACTAATTACGGGAAAGAAAAAATAAAATAAAAACACTAGGTAACCTAATAAAAATAGAAAAGGATAAAGTACAAATTTATAAACTGATAAATGATAAAGGAAAATAACCATTGAAACAGATAATTCTAGTAAAATTATGAGAGATTACTGTATGGACCCATACAAATATACTTGAAAACGTAGATAAAGGGAAAATATACACTGAAAATAAAGTTTACTAAATTTTGCTAGAATGGAGATAAAATGGTTAAGTCAAGCTATTACCATGAAAGAAAGAACATTTATTAAAGAATACTCAACATACCATCGCATCTAGATCCTTTCATGGAGGGATTCTTACTTTGTGGAAACTAGGTAATCATAATCATAAGGCTGCTTATGTTTTTTCCAGAGGGGGAAATTTTTTTAAAATGCTTTTAATGAAGCATATAAATTTAATATCCATATTTATAATAATAGCATGTAGGTATGTAGATTTAAAATTACAAATGAGACATTAACAAGTAAAATCCAGTACCATCTTAAAAATAATAATTACATTATAAACCAGTGAAATTTATTTTGGAAATGCAAGAATAGTTCAGTATTAGCATAGTCATTTGTATACTTCAGTCACACCTCAGTAACATACAGTAATTTGATGTGTAACTTCTTAGTGGTGTTTCCAGTGGTTCCTGCCAGGGATGACTTAATTGGGTAGACCTCCAGTGCATTCACACAGGTACTCATGCTTGGTTTCAGGCTCTGCTGTGGCCATATTGAAATTAACTTCTTCACGAGGGGTCCCATATTTGGCATAGGCATATCTGGATTTGGATCCTGGCTCTGTCACCCATTATCTACTTATCTTTGGGCAAGTCACTTAGCCTGTCTATACCGTGCTATTGTCCTGTGCTATGGTAGGAATTGAAGGTGGTATAGGAAAATGGTAAGTGCATAATAAGTGCCATAGTAAGAGATAGATGCCTGGTAACTATTGCTGCTCTTGTTTGGGTGGTGGTGGTAGTTATTCTTTGTGGCTATTTTTATTTATTTATTCATTCATTCATTCATTCATTCATTCTTACCAGGTCTAGTATCAGTAAAAATGAGAGAGTAGGCAACTTTGATTTGAAGTATCAGAGATACTTTATAAGGAAAGGAATTATTTAGCTGATTCTTGAAGGCTAAGGCTGAGCCCAGTCAGTCATGAACAAGATGGAGTGAATAGCAAATGAAAAAGGTAAGGAGGTTTGCAATCATTGGGCATTTATGGGAGCATGGTGTCCAGGAGCATGGATTTGGGTAAGAATCTCACCTCCACTAGCTTCATGACCTTGGGCAAATCACCTCATCTCTTTGTCTTAGTTTCTTTATCTTCAAAAAGTTCTAATTATACTATAGTATTTGTAGGGTTATTTTAAGAATTAGTGAGTTTATGTATGCAAAGTACATAGCTGAACATCTAGCAAATTGTACATGCTTTAATAGGTAATATATTATTATCCAAGGAAATCTGGGTCAGACAAGAAATTTCAAAGAAGTAGGCAAGGGCCAGTTCAGAGGGTTAGTCTGCCATGCTAAAGACCCTTAATGTGATCTTGAAGGTAATGGAAGGTAATTAAAGTGTTTAAGCACAATTGTGACATGATCTGACCTGCCTTCTGGAAAATTGCTATAACAGCTTTATAGAGATCTGAAGAATTGTGGAATAAAAGTTGACTTCCAGTTACCATTGCTCTCCCTCCTGGCTAATCTGACAAAGACAATTTCAATTTCTAGTGTAAGCAATAGTCAACATTGAGCAGATAAATTCTTAGCTCAAGAAAGTGCCTTCTGGCCACAGCATCTGTCCCGGGAGGCACCCTGCTGAAGGCTCAACTATAATTCATATCCTAAACACCACTTACACCCTACACCCAAGAAGGAGTCAGAATATGCTCTAGGTTTCCACTCCTCATGATATCTCTACCAAATCAACTCCAGGCTTGTGGAGTCAGAACTAGAACCTGCTGAGAGCTTTAACACTTCCAGTCCCATGATGCCCGGTTGATGTCCTCACCATTTGCTATTGCTGCCAGAGGATCCTTGGATGCTTCATTCACAGCAGATGTAATGGCAGCCAGTAAACAATGTTTATTGAGCACCCACTGTGTTTAGAGCACAGGAATAGGGCTACAAAAAGCTGCCACAGCAAAGAAACAGTGGGAGATGGTAGCACCTCTTGTGTAGTGTCTGACACCCCTGTCAATAGCATTAGCTTTTCTAGGCATTAAGAATTATTTAACACAACTAAACCTGTGACTCATAAACTTACCTTCTGCCAATTTTAAGGTGTCTAACAGCTGGGGGTTCACTAGGCATTGGACAAGCCTGAGAATGTGTTCAGAACTCTCTTTATGAATCAAAGAATGTTAACTTGTCATGCACGATCAGTTATCTGAATTTCAATTTGATTTATATACTCATAGTTTTGACCAGAAACTATTTAAAACAGTGAGAAACATTTTTTTGAGTGTTATATTTTATTTTAAAACTTTGAATAATATCATTATTTCTTTCAGCAATTTGGGAGACTATGTTTTGCAATATAAACTGTTTGAACCCTCAGGGAAAACATGATGTATACAGTAAAATTACATTTTGAAAGTTTGTCTATAATATAACCATCGTTTATCCATTATGAATCAATGATGGCATCATTAATTCCATTATTTAATACGTTCTTAGGCAAAAAAAAAAAGTCATTGGTATTTAAAACCAAGCTTCTTCATTATACGTAGAAATATAACTATCTTTTTTGGGGGGTAATTTTTTTTTTCTGAATATATAAAAACCATTTTATATAATACCATTATGTCATTGTCGCTAAGGAATATTGAGCTGTGGTGAGTGGTTACCTTCTGTATTTCAATATTTCTTTTTTTCCTGCAAAATATAATTCCCCATAGCTATTCCATAATTATATTTACAAAGATAGATGAAGGACCTTGTTATAGATCTCAAGCTTGTTCAAAAATGAGATTGAATGGAGTGTCAGATTGGTCAACTCTTCTGTGAGAAAAACATTCTGGAGATCCATTTTGTGTGACAACAACATGCATTTAACAAAACAAAAAATAATCAATTCCATGCCAGTGACAGGAGGTGATTCAGCTAGCTGGCTGGCAGCAAAGGTTGTTCAGCGGGTTTTCGATTCCTAATTGGGTGGCTAGCTTGCTAAGTAGCAGCTGGTCTTTAATTAGTGGAAAAATTATTACCACTAAGAGTTGCTTTAAAAAGAAAAAGAACAAAATAATTAAAATGTTAGAATCCATATGGTGAGTGCTTATCCCCACTTGTCAATAGCTGTTTTCCTTCTTTATCACTAATAAATTTAAAAATACTCCTATGCCACTTTTTAAAAAGTGTAACTCATGTAAACAGAAAATCCCCAATAACTCCCAGAATGGAGTAGCCAAAAAAATAGCTGCTTGCCATTTAATAATTCTCTCTGTCCATGAAATTATCTCTGATACCCCCAATCCTCATGGATTGAGTAGCTAACTGATAAGTAAATCTTACAAAGCCCTCATTGTTGAAGGGGTTTGTAAGCTCCCTGTGGTGGACTCTTATAAATACAATGACACTGGTGAAAATGTCAGTACCTTACAGATGACAGGAAAGTGGTCTTTGCAGATTCCATTTAATGATTAACATGAAGTTAATATTGCCTGGAATTACAGGAGACCCAACTTTGCCATGGTTTTGTAATTACAGTTCCACTCAGAGATAGAGTTTTGTAAACATTTTATTTAGAGATGAACAGTCTACATGTACACTGAACATGCCATGAAACTCTACAGTTGATTATGCACGTAGGACAATGTTCTTACCTCCCATATGGACGAAGCTGCTTTCCTTAAACCAACTATTTACCAAAATATTTGCTTTGTGTTTTTATTATTTGAGTTTGGAGGTGGTGGTGTAATAGAAAGTGTGTGTTGGTCCTCGCAGAACTTGATTCAAAAGCTGGCTCTTCGTTTTACCAACCTAATGTGTCCCAACTCATCTTTGGCTCCATTTTTTCTTCGTTAAAATCCAACCAGTCAGATTATTGTAAGCTCTATGAAATACTTATCATTGTTTCTGGAATGCATTACCCATTCAAATGCTTTTCTTGTACTTCTTTCAACATACATGTAATGCATTTCAGTTAGGTGGAAAAATAAATCATTGTGTCCACCTCATGCTCTAATGACATGGTGTCGATGAGGAATGATTTACATATGTATCCAATGTAATTTTGAATAAATATATCATTTATTCACCCATCTTTGAGACACTTTTTGAAACAAAAAGATCATCTGATTTTTACGCTGTTCACCCCATAGTTGCTAGAGAAAATGAGACTGGTTTAAGTGGAAATTTTAATATGATATTAATTTTCCATTCTTCTGAAGTTTCTAACTCATATGAATAAGAGTTCTCATTTAAGTACCAAGTTAATTCTTTAAACGTATACATGTCTCAATGTGCCTGCACTCACTAAAAATAATGATAGTCATGCCAAACACTGTGGTCCATAGTGGCTGCTCCAGGACAATGTGCCTTCTGTCTTGACAGAATGAGAAGCTTTTTATCCTATTTTTTTTTTTTTTAACCTTTAAAGTCTTCTTGAAGCCACTTTTCCTTGTTTTAATATTACTTCTTCAAGTTCATTGCAGGATAATAAAAGGAATCGTTCCCAGTTGAATGTTTCGTATCAACTTTTGTCCCTACTTTTATGCTTACTTTTCAGCACTGTCTAAAGTCTCTGCTCATGCAATTTCTCCATCATTATGTTCTGCATGTTGCTGAGTTCACTGCTGATGTTCAGTAAATTTCAAATTATCACCATCAGGCTATGCCAATTGGGAGAAACACTAACATGTGGTACAGTAAGATGCAAATCAGGCTATATAGATTAATAGCAAACATTTGGTTGACATCTCTAATTTTGCTTGGGTTGAAACTAAAACTTTATTGCACTTCTCTGTGGTCTGCCATACTGCCAGCTGCCTTTTCTACAGATGTTCTCAACATATGAAGGGGAGTCTGAGCATTAACCCCCCGCTGCATATCAACAAGATGCAGATGATCAGCAATAATTTGCTTCCTTTTCAAGACCTAACTGTTGATATGACATGATGGAAAGCCTCATTGTTATACACTGTTACAAATGTCTGTAATTACTGCTGCCTCACAATTAAACGATTCGTCTCATCCGTTCCATCACACTCAAAAGATACCCAAGTGACATTTTACTTTTCCTGCCCTTGGTTTTCCCCAATTCATGACAGCTGGAAAACTCTGGTCTAATCATGAACAGCCTAGCTGGAATATTTGAAATCTTTACTATTCCACTCCATGGCATGACAGTGACAATTTTTGAGCTGTTTAAGAGCAGAGTATAAAAAATAATGGAGGATTGTCTGGCCACTGTGTCCTGAATGGATTAGAGAACAAGAGAGACCAGAGGTACTCTGCACGGGGGTTTAAGATCAATACAAATTAAAAAAAAAATCACATAGAAAGGAGTACCATCCCAGATTTTTGTATAGTTTCTTGGTTTTTCTCCTTTATGTATTCTCTAATGCTGCCTGAAGACACCAACACCACAAGAAATTCCCATGTTTCAAGTTTTTTTCTCTTACAAACTTGAAGTAAGTTTAATACAACTTGTCCAATCTGTTATCCTTGTTCAACAATCAAAATGTGATCTCTTAGGCTTTCTGCTATTTCCCCTGTCCCCTTTTGTCTGAAAATAACATTTTTTTTCTTAAACTTCCATTGTTCCTCTTTAACATTATCTTTCCATCATGCCCTTGGAACTAGACTCTGAAGATAATGTTTCCTGAAACTTTCCTGAGAAAAGACTATTCTTCTAGAAGCCATCTTGAGATGTAGTTGGTGTTCTTGTAACTCTCCACTGTAACTAAATGACTACTTCTTCACTCAAAAGTACACATATTTGCTTTTCTGCATCAGCCTTAATCCCTCTCCAAGCTGCCATCTATTGATTAGCTGCTCACCTCCCTACTCACTGAAAGCGTAAGTATCTGGTTTATAGTCTCTCCCTTTTTCTTGCCAAGTTCTGCCATTTTCCCTGATAAGATTTAGCCAACACCCTTGTCTCTCATTCCTTCATCTTTATGTCAGGTGATCTTTTCTTCCACTTTACAACAGCCACCTGCATGTATGACTGTAATCCTTAAACATGAATTTAGCTGGAATTGTAAGCCTAGTAGCAGACAATAGTTTAGTCTCCTTTCTAGTCTTTCTCTCGAGTATTTCCAACATCAACCCATAAACGTCATTGACATGTTTATCCACAGGTCTGTTGTTTCTCCCTTTCTACTTGCAATCACCGGTCTTTGTTTCCTTTTCAATATTATATATTTTATTTTTCATCTTTACGTGTTGTTTTTCAGTACCTCCAGCACCCTTGCCCCATTAACCATCTGTTTCACTTGCCTGAAAAACAAAAAAAACATGGGTGACTATCTGACTGCCTACTACACCTGGATTCTGAGTGATGTTGAAAAAAGTGATGAAAATTTTGGTGCCGGTGTAGACTCATGAACATTGAACTTTCTTCTGAATAGCTGTATAAGTATGGGTCACAAGCACCTGTAATCCAACCCTTCTAAGGAAATGTATCATCTTTCGTCCCTGCTTGTTCCTCCATTTCTTCTCTCGTTTTCCTAATCTCATTAAATGACACCAACCCAGTTTCTCTAACAGCTGGAATTCTCTTTCCTTTACATCATACATCCAATCAGTAACTAAGTCCTCTGGATTCTATCTTGTGAATAGTTCTTGAATCATCTACTGTCTCAAACTTTATTAGCACTGCTGAGGTCTAGGATGCTATATCTAACTTGACCTTCACAAACACTTATTGGTCTCCATGTTTTAGATATCGTTTCCATCCAATCATATATCCACATCTCAACCAAGAGTGAACCTTCGAAAATACAATTACACCACACCAGTCTCCGGTCTAATATCCTGCAATTTCTTTTTCCATTGTACTTCATGAAAACTCTTAATCTCCTCCAATAGTTCACAACATCTTCTGGGGCCTCACTATTAGCTACCTCTCACACTCTACTTTCATACTCAGTTATTTCAATGCTGTCTCATCCTAAACCTTTTGCATTTGCTATTTAATCTACTATGATTATCATTATTCTCTTCACCTAGCTAACAACTTCACATTATTTTTCTCGTGGCTTAATTATCTCTTCCTACAGGATGACCTCCCTTTGGTCCAACTCTAGGTGTGTGTGCACAAATATACAAAAAAGGTATATATAAGACCAGAGCTATCATATTTGATGCCTTCCCAGTTGTTCTTCCATGATAGCAGGTATCACAATTTTTTTTTTTTTTTCAAATGGCTTTTGAATTGTTTTCTCTCCTGTTAGGCCTGAATCTCTGAGATTTGAATTATGTGTGCTTTCTTCATCCTGGAATCTTTAGTTCCCAGTACTTTGACAAAAATAAGCATTACCAGGGGTGCCTGGGGGACTCAGTCGGTTAAGTGTCTGACTTTGGCTCAGGTCGTGATCTCGTGGTTGGTGGGTTTGAGACTCGCCTGGAGCTCTGTGCTGACTGACAGCTCAGAGCCTGGAGCCTGCTTTGGATTCTGTGTCCCCTCCTCTGCCCCTATCCTGCTCATGTGCTCTCTCTCAAAAATAAATAAATGTTAAAACATGTTTTTAAAATAAGCATTACTAAATTAAAATGTTCATTTTTTCAATTAAATAATTATGTGTAATCATCCAACTAATAATTATTAATGATACAATGCCTCTCATCAGGAGCAATATCAATTGGGCCATTATGTCCAGCCTTCTACTTTTGAAGAAAGCATATCTAAAGAAAAAGGCAATGAGAAAGTTCTATTACTATAGAGGTAACTTTATATTATCATGGGTTTTTAAGTGAAAGTATCTCAAAATTTGTATGCTAGTTAAGATATAAATTCAACAGCTATTATCAGAAATTACAAAGTAATAGTTACCTATAACACAATGTGTTTTTTTTTTTTTTCTCTTACACGAAATTTTTTAGCTGATATCTTCTGTCCAGGTCGGTTCTTTCTTTTGCTTGACTATCCTTAAGGTGTTGACCTCATTCATATTGTTTATGAAAGTTCAATACCATATCCACCTTCAAGCTAGCAGCAAGATAGAAAGAGAGAAAAAGAAATAATACCTATTCTTTTTAAAAGCATGTACTAGAAGTTGCTGTGATGCTTAATTTATGTGTCAAATTGGCTAGGCCTGGAATTCTGGCTATTTGTGTGAGGTTTTTTGAGGGGGTGAGACTAACACTTAAATCAGTAGACTTTGACTGCCCTCCATAGTGTGGAATAGCTCTCATCCAATAAACAGAAGGCCATAAGAGAACAAAGACTGACCTCCTTCTGAGCAAGAAGGAATTCTTCCAGCAGATGTCCTTCAGTCTTAAACTACACCACTGGCTCTTCCCTAGGCTTCCAGCCTGCTGACCTACACTGCAGACTTTGGACTTGCCAGACTTCACTAAACACGTGCCCCAATTCCTCAAAATACATCTGAATATGTCTGCATGCTATTGTTTTTGGTTTTCTGGAGAACCCTAAATAATACAGTTGCGTATTTACTTCTGATCATATCTGACTGAACAGAACTTAGTGGCTGCAAGGGAGGCTGGTAAATGCAGTCTTCATTTTAGGAAGGAATACACCCAAACTTATTTAGACAGAAGTTGGGAAGAGTCAATATTGGGAGAAAATAACCTCATTCACATTTGTTTAAATATAATTTATTTGCTAAATATTGTAGATCAGATAGATCATTGTTTTATCATGCCCAATTTAGAACATAGGTCTGAGGTTATAGGATAACTTCATAATTTTTATACAATTCTAATGTGTTTTGCTTTTTAGTGGAGCTTTTGAGAGGTATTGAGTGAGTTTTATTTCATGCTCTGTAAATTATCCTGGGTGCAAAAATTCTAGACTGTTGCTGGTCGAGTGCGGGGTCAGATGCTTTAATAGGTACCAGAGCTGGGTTTGATTGGCAACCTCTAACAGACCACTGAAATCCTAACGAACGCCCAAGTCAGAACAAGCCATTACAATTTCTAGACCATTATAGCTACTTACATAGGGCCTGAGCATGAGAGTCCTCAGTAAGTTTTGGGTCTGCTCTAACAAGGGGTGAATGAGTAGTAAAGGGCTCCACAGCTGTATTCTGTGGCCATAGTAATTTTAGACTAAAAGCAGCTTAAACTAGGTGTACTTTAAGTTAGACATGGAAAAATCAACTCATTCCATTATGAATTTCAAATTGTATAATTTTCAAGAGTATATAGGTCCAGTAAATATTTTCAGCTTCATTACTGTGATTACAATGTACTTTTCTAAAACAAACATAGAAATAGAAAAATAAAAATAGGGGCACTTGGGTGGCTCAGTCAGTTAAGCTTCCAACTCTTGGTTTCGGCTCAGGTCATGATCTCATGTTTCATGAGTTTGAGACCCATGTGAGGAGGCTCCGTGTGAAGCAGAGAGTCTGCTTGGGATTTTCTCTCTCCCTCTTTCTCTACCCCTCCCCTGCTCATGCTCTTTCTCAAAATAACAAAATCATACTTAAAAAAAAAGAAAAAGAAAAGTAATCGCACATGATGATTTTTGTTATTTGTTTCCTCCATCCCCAAATATCTTGATGATCCAAGCCACGGTCATATCTTGCCTCCTTGTGGTCTTCCAGCTCCCACCCTTTCTCCTCTATACACTATTCCTCTGCTTAGAAACCCTCACTGAGCTAGCCAAAGTAGTTTCAATGGCTTTTAAAAACTGTCTTACCGGGTCCCAGTGTGAACTTTTACTACCCTCTCTGATCTTTTCCCTATGTATTTCTTTCCTCTCCACAGCAGTTATGTGATCAGCTGTTTCTTGGCCACACTATGCACATTTCCCCTTAAGACCATTGCTCATGCTGTTCCCTCTGCCTGGAACACTCCAAAGAAAACACATTCATTTTCCGACATCTCTGATTAAGTAACAGTTTATAAATTAGACATTTTCTGACAACCACTCCCTGTGAAGGAGTAGCATCTCCCATGATTCCACTCTTTTTATTCTCCTCACCTGGTTCATTTCACTCCATATTGCTTATCACAATCAGCCACATACAATGGTTTAGTAGTTGTCTGTCTATCCCCAGTAAGGTAAGATGCATGAGGGAAAGGACTTAGTTTTGTTCTAAAAACAGTACTTGGTATACAAGAGGCTCCCTATATTATTTGCTGAAGGTATAAATGAAAAAGACTACCTCATTTAACAAGCACCAAAATAAATGATATGAAATGGATATCAATTTTTCATTTGAAACAGAACTGAAAACTTTCATGAAACTCATTTTCAAATGTATAATGTATAATATTTTTCTTTAACTGTTGCTTCATGTTCTGGGCTTCAGGCTTTTCAGGCTTGTGTGATTTCAAATAGCATATGGTAAAACAAATGAGCATTGGTTTGACATAACCTGACCTGTAAATGACAATGAGAGCAAAAGGGCAGAATGAATGTGGCCTTGTCAGAATTTTATGAGAATAGAAAATTTCCAGTAGCCCCAGAGAATGTCAAAAAAGTGTTCCATAAACGGAATGGGGAACCAACTCAAAGGTTTGCATCAAATGAGGGTGACAGACAGAGGTCTCTCAAAGAATATATAATGAGGATCATCTAAGTCATTCAAACTGAAGAATGGGCAAGAGGTTGTGTGATTTATCTCACATTTTCAGGCAAGGCATAATCATTATGGAGAAATACTATATTTTAAAAGGTAACATAATATTATAAAAATTCAAAGAGTATCAAAAGGTAGAAAGTGCAAGGTCTTCTTTACATATCCCTCAGTTCTCTGATTCCCTTCCTCAAAGACACCCGCTGGTACTAATTAGTTTTATAAATTCCTAAAGATATTTTATGCAAACACAATCTGACTATATTTCCTTTAAATATTTCTTAACTCTGCAAGATTTCAAGCAGGCACGGACTATAGAGGGTAATAGAACAGACACCAGTCTATACCCCAGAATGGTTTTATGAATATTTGTCCAAATTGCTTCAGATGTATATTAAGAAACAAAATGTTTCAATTCTACTACATTCTTATCCTCCCAGGGTCAGAGATAAACACTAGGCTGGTTCCTATCTTTCCTAGTATTTTTTTTCATACTGTTACTTACTATATATATTGTTATAGATGAATATGTATCATATTACTTAAATTTATATAAGCTGTATCATACTATACATTTCCTTTTGTAGCTTGATTTTTCATTTGAGATTATAATTTCAGAATTAATACATATTGATACATATAGCTCTTAGATCACTCGTTTTAACTAGTACCATACAGTCTGTTTATAAATGGACTCTATATATCCAGCTGGTGGAAATTAAATGGTTTCCAATTATTTCCATTTATATACAACTTTGTCATTTGTATGCCTTTTTCTAAAGTTTATTTATTTTGAAGGAGGAGCAGAGAGAGAGAGGGAGGGTAAGAATCCCAAGCAGGCTCCACACTGTCAACACAGAGCCCGATGCAGGTCTTGTACTCATGAACTGGGAGATCATGACCTGAGCCAAAATCAAGAGATGTACACTTAATAGACTGAGTCACCCAGGTGCCCCTGATTTGTATTCTTATACTTCCTTTCCTGTACACATATATAAAATTGTCTTTAAAGTTTATCCATAGAAGTGGAATTGCTAGTTTGGAAGACATGCGTGTATCTAATTCTAATGAGTATTGCCTAACTCTTCTTGAAACTTATCAATATTTTTATACCACCATCAACAATCCCTAAACATTTACATATATTCTTGCCCTAACTTTGATAGAGATTGAAGACATGGCCACAACATTTGGTAGCTACTCCTTTCAAGAGGTAGAGTGGATTTCCTCCTCACTGAATTTGGGCTTGTCCTGTGATAGGCTTTGACAAATAGAATTTGGTAGACATTATATTATGTGAATTCCAAAGCCTACGTCTCAAGAGGTCTTGCAGATTCTGCCTTTCCTTCTTCAGAGCATATAGAATATCATATAAAGAAGCCTCATTTATCTTGCTGGAGAAAGATAGAATGTGGAAAAAAGAAAAGAGATGCCAGAGCCAACAGCCAGACCCCTGACTGAAGCCTCCTTGGGTCATCTAGCCCTTTTGAGCCAGAAGAAGATTAAAACTGTGTGAGTTATCCTAAGGAAGATCCAAAAGAAGTGTCCAGAAGAGCCTAGCCCAAAGTGTTCATTCTCAGTATTATGCGCAAATAATGGTCCTTGTTTTAAGCCACTGAGTTCTAGGGATGGTTTGTTATACAGCAAATAATTATTCAATACCCTTGCTATCATCATTTAACTTTTCCAAACTGGGATCTTTCTATCTATGAACAGGATATTTATCATTAAGCATCCTTACATCAGAAAAATGATTTCTGGTATCAGTCAATCAAGTGTATCAATTCTAGTATCTTAAACAAAAGTAAATAATTTTTCTTGCATAATAAAAAATCTGGAAGTGAGCAGTTGCTAACATTGGTGTATGAGACAATGACAATGTCATGTCTCTAACTTCTGACTTTCCTTGTGGCCAGAAGTTCTTCAGCTTCACACAGCACATCTGCATGCTTTAAAATGCAGGATTCCTGGAATGTCACAGGACAGAGTATTTTTTAAAATATACTATGGCCTTCCTAATAGGAAAATCTTCCAAAGAAGCCTAGCAGATTTCCCCCTGTATTCTGTTGATCAAAATAATGCCTCTAAACCAGGGAACAGTTTACGTTCCTTCCGATTAAGAAAAATATGAAAAAAAAAATTGTCAAGAAGAAGAGTAGAATCACTTTTAGTCAAACAAGGCATGATGTCCAGCGTATATTGTAATTATAATTTTATTCATAAAATTCTCACATGTCTATGTGAACATTTTTCCGAGATAAAATTTTTTTTTTCTGTAATAGTGAATGGGATATTTTGTTTAAATAACATTTCTTAGTTGGTTTTGCTGCTGTACAGAAATAAAACTGTGCTTCTGTTTTGGTGGTGTAACAGCAATCTTGTTGAATTTGTTTGCTCTAACATAGGACTTCATGGATTTTTGTTTATTTAGGTAATAATATAAACTATGAGAAAGGACAGCTCTTTTTTATTATCACTGACTACTGCCACTACTAGTTCTCCTTCTTTTCTTTCTCCTCCTCCTCCTCTTCCCCCTCCTCCTCCTCCTCTTCCCCTTTTCTCCTCCTCCTCTTCCTCCTTCTCCTTCTTTTCAGTGGTTGATAATACTTACTTGTTTTAGTTTATTTACTTATTTATTATTTGCGAACAAGAGCATGAGCAGGAGAGGAGCAGAGAGAGAATCCCAAGCAGGCTTCCAGCTGTCACCATGGAGTCCAATGCGGGGCTTGATCTCGCGAACCGTGAGATCGTGACCTGAACTGAAATCAAGTGTTGGACACTCAACTGACTGAGCCACCCAGGTGCCCCAAGTTTTACTTAAGAGTTTGATTTCCTGTTGCCTACTGATGAGAAATCTGATCTACCTTATTTAATGATCTTGATGTAACTGCTCTCATATTTGCTTTTTCTCTCCGCTTATCAGCATAAGATGATTTACTGTTTTAATAGGTGTGGATTCTTTGGTGTATGTTTTTCCCTATAATTCTTTGTTATGAGAATTGGTGATGTTCACTAGTTATTGTCTTAAGATGATTGTATTAAATATCATAGTAAGCTAATTCTTTTTTTTTTTTTTTTTTTTAATGTCTAGCTCTCCCTCACTTTGGATCATTTCCTGATATGATTAGAGATAGCCTTTTTTTTTTTTTTTGAATTTCACTTGCTCCAGCCAAATATATACAAGCCTGCCTTCATCTAAATTCATATGTATTACTCTCCCTCTTATAATATAGCATCCAAAATCTAGATTTGCATGCTTTTCATCTGCCAAAATACCCTGTTCCTGTAATTCTCCATTCTCTTTCCTTGCTCATGAGTTTCTTCTATTTTAATCAGCATTCAAGCATGCTAAAAAAGTCTTGAAACCACATCAACATTCAAAAAATTCTTCACTCTTTACAACCCTATTCAGTAAAAATACTCAGGGAGAGATTTCTTATCCTCTTCTTCCTTGGGCACACTCCATAAATGGTCCCCAACCATTTAAAGGTAATTATTCCTCAAGGGATATAAAAACCACCTTTATAAAATTCTAAATTTCCATGAATTTTGGTGTCTTTTCCTGGTCTTTCTACTCTTTCAGCTGTAATGGATGAGTACCTTACTTTTAATATAGTATCTTTATAGCTACATAGCTTTATGTTGCAAGTCTGGCAGAATTAGTCCCTCACTGATTTTTTTTCCTTAGAATGTTCCTACATATTTTTTTCATAGTGATTTTTGTAGTTCAAAAATGTGCATTTGTTTCGGTTTACATTAAATCTAAGTTATTACCTAGGAAAGACTTAACGTATTTATAAACTTAAGTTATTCTATCCAAGGAAAAGAGATGTTTTCCATTTGTTCAAATCTATTTTCAGGAGTCTTTCAGGAGTTTAAAGACATTTCCTCATATGTATTAAATAGTTCTTATTGTTTATTTTTAGATATTTTATTTTCATTATGCTATTATATATAGCTTTTTTTCTCTTCCAATATGTCTTCTACTTTGTTGCTTGGAAGCACATAGGCTTTTGATTTTTGAATGCTAATTCTGTATTCTGCTGCTTTATTAATTTTTGAGTTATTGATTCTTATAAGATTTAATGTAAAATTATCAGCTGGTAGAAATAATTTTATTTTTTTATTTTTATTTTTGGCCTGTTCTTTTTTTTTTTTAATTTTTTTTTCAACGTTTATTTATTTTTGGGACAGAGAGAGACAGAGCATGAACGGGCGAGGGGCAGACAGAGAGGGAGACACAGAATCAGAAACAGGCTCCAGGCTCTGAGCCATCAGCCCAGAGCCCCGACGCGGGGCTCGAACTCACAGACCGCGAGATTGTGACCTGGCTGAAGTCGGACGCCTAACCGACTGCGCCACCCAGGCGCCCCTATTTTTGGCCTGTTCTTAAGCCTTGATTTTCTTGTCTACTTCCATTTGACTAATTACTCTGACATAATGTTAAATAGCAGTGGAAAAAGGGCATCCTTGCCTTACTTCTGATTATAGGGGGGGATCTTAACTTTATTCTCACCAAAATTCTTTGCCAACAGAATTTATAATCCATATTGAATTTCTCATCTACACATATTTTTCAAATGCACAGCTTTCAAGTGGTTTTTAGTAGATTATTTGTCCAAAATGACTTGTTTGAGAATTATATAAATTTGTTTCCCTTTTAGATTGTGATGGATATAAAGTTTGCAACAAACTTGCCAGAGCAATCATTGAAAGATTTGCAAATGAGAACTCCATTCTCCAGCATTTCAATTTCTTCTATAGTGATAACGTCTTGAACAGATTTTATATTACAAAAGTCTTGTGTTCAAAGTAGTTTAATATTAGCAAAAGAGAACTCTGCAGAAATATATTTGCTAAGAAACGCTTTCCTATCCATTAAAACCTAATGTTAGCAATTGAACAAAAATATCATTTGTGAAGAATAAAAACTTCATTAAGTTACAGATACATCACTATGTAATATACCACATGCCTGTTAACACTTCCAAAGGTTTCACAAGCACAAACTTACATTTTGTTCCTTTAAAGGGTCTTACATTCCTCAATACGTTCATAAAAGGTTGGACTGTGATTCTGTTTTATTTTTATTCACTTTAGTGTATGTTATTAGCATAAAGTTTGGTAAAGTGGGCAAGACAATGCCAATGCTTCATGATTTTACTAAGCTACGTAGTCATGAGGTTTTGAGAAAACTCCATGCCCTCCACAGGAGAAAGCTAAGGTTGGAATGAGGAACATACTCCCGAGGGAGTTCTGACCAGCAGTCACACGAGTTACCTGGTGTGTACTGTTTCACAACCCTGGAATCTCCTTACCACTTGGAGGGGAACTGGGTACGCAGCATGAAGAAGCACGCCCTTTGGAAATGTCGATGTATACACTTAAGGACCGCATGACCCTCTGAGATAGTTCTTCTGATCTCTTTGGAGCTGTGCATTTTGAAACATGTGGGTGGGTGAGAAATTCAATGTGGATTCTATGTGCTTCTGTCAGTTTTATGAAATCGTACACCTGGGATGAATATGTGCAGTACAAATCAGAAAATGCCCATCATGTTTCCTTTAAAATAGGCCCCCTTACATACATGTTGATAATGCAAAGACACATTCAAAACCAAATAAAAGTGAAAGAAGTCATGGTTATGAAGATATCCGTAAAGGCAGCCAGCTGGATGGAGTATTTAAACATGTTGAGCAATGAAGAAATGGCATGTTTTCTCTTAAGGTAAGTGTATTTTAGTGACCTAAGGCCCAAGGTGGACCCTGACAAAAATGAAATGCCTGAGGTCATGGAACTAACACTTTTTGCCTCAGCAAAATTTTACAACTACAGAAATAGCTTCCAGCTGAAAACCACAGCCTTTTCTAAAAAGGTTACATATCACTGTTGACATTTTCTGAAGAATCATAGAAATTAATTCACACATTCTAAAAGTTACAAATTAAGCATCCTCCGTAAAATTATTTAATACGGGTAAATAACTTGAAAATTTTACTTGGACACCACTTCATTTATTATCATTCTACCATGCTTTAGATAATTTGGAATTATTGATACATCTAACACATCTGTGCTTTAAATTGTAAAATAATAATGCATTAGTATCATTGATAATTTTAAATATATTTATAGTCTCATTAGTTTTTGTTTTTTGTAGAAAATATGCTAAACCTGCCATTATGTCTTTTTCCCTGTGAAGAGAGAAATGTAGTCTTCAAATTTTCAAGTGTGTCTAAAATTTCCCTTCTTCCATTAATGTGTTTACTTAAAACTTATTATTTTATTTTTTATTATTTTATTTTTTAATGTTTATTTAAAAAACTTTTTAATGTTTATTTATTTTTGAGAGAGACAGAGTGTAAGGAAGGGAGGAGCAGAGAGAGAGGGAAACACAGAACCTCAAGCAGGCTCCAGGCTGTGAGCTCTCCAGCACAGAGCCTGATGTGGGGCTCCAACCCATGAACCGTGAGATCATGACCTAAGCAGAAGTCAGATGCTCAACCGACTGAGCCACCCAGGTGCCCCAGTTATTATTTTGTTTTAGAGAGAGAGAGAGAGAGAGAGAGAGAGAGAGAGAGAGCGAGCATGCACGGGTTGAGGGGGGGGGAGAGCAGAGGAAGAGAGAGAGTCCTAAGCAGGCTCCACACTTAGTGTGAAGCCTGACACGGGGCTCTATTCCATGACCCTGTGATCATGACATGAGCCGAAATCAAGAGTCAGATGCTCAACTGACTGAGCCACCCGTGGGTTCCTACTTAAAACTTTTTAAAATTGTGAAACATACCACACACTCAAAAGGGTATATGTAATTATATGTGCACTTTAAAGAATGACAGTAGAAACACCTTTGCACACAATTCCCAACCTAAGAAACAGGATGCTGGTGCATTTGAAGATTCTGTATGTGATATCCCAGAGGTCATTCCATTCCCTCCCTGTCAGAGGTGACTAATAATAGCACTGATATATTGCCACTCACTGTGCTCTGTGGGTGTTTCTAAGTGGTAAAGTAGTACTAACATCCTAATGCTGAAGCTAAATCATAAGGGAGTATATTTGCTGTGGGAATTCAGAACCCTAATGTGCTAATGAACATTGGAATCTCTATGCAATTTTAGTTTTCTGCAAACTTACTATGGAATATATTTTACAAAACATTGATCTAGGTAATTCACCAAATTTTTATATAATTTAATGAATATTAATGCAGACATTAAATTTAATTTAATAAATTTAATGCAGACATTAAAAAAAAATGGATACACCTTTACTGGAAACTGAGCCTTTAGGTGGATAAGGATGAGCAAGGCATCTTCCAAGGCAGGAACTAAACTTGAAATCTCATGGCCATAACAGAACAAAGATTTATTTCTCATTCATAATATAGGTCCATCATAGGTTTGCTAGGGGCTCTGTTCTGGGCAGTCTTCACTTTAGGCCACTCTCTTTTGGAGATTGCTGGTCAAGACACTTCTGCTAACTATTCACCTGGTAGAATCTGTCAAATGGCTCCATCCCAAAACAAGAGGGCTGGGAAATGCAATGTGGGAAATATTTAGGGAGCAGAATTAATGATTATTCTCATAGGCTGAGGGGCAAGGGCACTAGTCTA
The DNA here is from genome assembly GCF_022837055.1 of Prionailurus viverrinus. Lineage (NCBI taxonomy): Eukaryota > Metazoa > Chordata > Mammalia > Carnivora > Felidae > Prionailurus > Prionailurus viverrinus. Next base: position 176,433,432 of record NC_062564.1, read on the forward strand.
TGCAAGGAGTTGAGTTTGTTTGAAAGATATGAGTAACTATTATGTCATTCAGTTCATTAAAATCCTTAGATCTCACCTGACTCTGATGAGGGAGCATTGAGAGGGCATTCTGTCTCTGAAAAATTCTATCTGATATTATTTTCTTTGAATTTTAATGATAAATTTTATACATGTATGTAAGCAATCATTTTAAAAATATGTTTCATAAATAAATAATAGACAATCACTTTCTCCTGAGTTTGCAGAGTTCTGTTTGCTTAGCATGATTACCAACAATATTTGATATATTTAAAAAATAGTGTATTTTCCTGTAGATCAGCTTTTCTCACACATATACAATTGTTTTAAATTATATAAATTTAATTATATGAATTATTATAAATTATAAAGTGTTTCCAAAGGAAAACACTTTTTTAAAAGTTTTCTTATTTATTTTGAGGGGGGCAATGTGCAGAGACAGAGGAAGAGAGAAAATCCAGAATAGGCTCCATGGGGTCAGTGCAGAGCCTGACTCAGGGTTTCGATCTCACCAACTGTGAGATCATGACCTGAGCCATGATCAAGAGTTGGATGCTTCACCGACTGAACTGCCCAGGTGCCCCCCAAAGGAAAACAGTTTTTAAAGTATTTTTTAAAGTTAAATAAAAGCTATAAAATATTCAAATTGTTAGAAAAATACTCCCTTCTAACCCCCTGTGATTCATAGTAGCAGTGGAGTCTAGACTTCAGAGCCAGAACTCCTGGCTTCAGTTGTTGGTTCTGCTATACAAAAACTACATGACCTTGGGCTAACTTCTTAACCTCATTTCTTATCTATAAAATTGCATAATAATTCTATCAATCTATGAATCAGTGCCCTTGAATGTTACACTGGTTACATTCAATAAGCACTCACTAAATACTCATTATGATTATAATAATAACATTTAAAGTCATATTTAAAGTATAATTATGACATTTATGTTATAATAATTATCAAATATACTTTCCTCAAGTCAAGAGAGGACAAATTTCCTCCTTAATGGTCTAGTTTTCTGGCAGAGCGGGTTCAAAATTAATTTGTAAGGGACCCCTGGCCCTACACGTGGTATTCACCTGACTTCCCTCTTGGAGGAGTTGGGTTAGTCTTCCATTTATAACACATCCACATTAGGCTCCTCGTTCCCCAAACCCTTCTTTATTCTCATCCATCAGTTAAGGCTTTGTTCTGAACTGCTAACCTAGAAGAACAAAACATTTAAAAAGTCACTAGTGAATACAGACTCAAACTCCCTGCCATATCCTATTTCTCAAAAGATTATCAAAGAGAAACAATTGAAGGAAGTGTTGCCTGGAAGCTTGCTACATCAAATGGTTCATTTTAAGGAATTTTTGTAGGAATTGATCTTATTTATTTAATGCCATGGGCCCACTGAGAGAATCTATGGGGGTAAAAAGGAAAGGGGGGGGGGACCCTGCAGCTATGAAGATATTCACTCCATTATTATTAGACTTTTCATTTGGGGAACATTAAGAGACCTTCTTTTCTGATATTGTCATTAGGAATCATTGTGATTTTCCTGTTCACTTGGTTTGGTGTATTTATCTTAAGGATAGTTTGAAATATATAATTTACTACATTTTCCTTCCTAAGCTATCTGATGAATAGCTTAAAAGCAAAATTGTGGTTAGCCCATGATAAAGCCCATGGTATACAGTCTTGATTTAGTCTCATTTTTGGGTTGAGTTTTATGTTTTGCTTTGTCTTGTATTTGCCCAATTATTCTCACTTTATTAAATTTATTCATTTAACTGTATTTAATATTTCTTTTAAAACCACCTGAAGTTGTTTCTGAAGCAAAGTGGCAAAGTGGATTCATAATAATGATGTCATTTATAGAAGAAATTTTAAGTTATTTCCATAACTTTATAGCTTTCAAACAATCATAGTGATTAAAAAACTTGAGGGGCGCCTGGGTGGCGCAGTCGGTTAAGCGTCCGACTTCAGCCAGGTCACGATCTCGCGGTCCTCAGTTCGAGCCCCGCGTCGGGCTCTGGGCTGATGGCTCAGAGCCTGGAGCCTGTTTCCGATTCTGTGTCTCCCTGTCTCTCTGGCCCTCCCCCGTTCATGCTCTGTCTCTCTCTGTCCCAAAAATAAATAAACGTTGAAAAAAAAATTAAAAAAAAAATAAATAAAAAACTTGACAAAAAATAGAAATATTTAAATGATAAACAGAGGAAGTTTAAGGTATGTTGGAGAATGATGCAGACTTAAAGTATCTATTATAAAAACAGTGAAAGATGCCAAATTTTTTGTTTATCAAATGTTAGTATTAATATCCATTAGATGTTAAAAATTGTTCATGCAAAACATTTTAAACTTCTTTTGAAATGAAAGAACAAAATCCACATACATATTTTGTTTGGGGTTTCCTTTATAAAATTTTATTTCTTTATAGCATAGAAACTGTGGCCATACATCTGAAAATTTTCAAGAGAAGTTTACTTAGAGAAAAAAAATTCTACTTTCCAAATGGTAATGATATGTTGGGTAAAACAATCTATTGGAGAAATTTCTTTTCTTTCATGAAGAATACTTTTCTTAAATGAAGAATTGCTTTTCTTTTACTTTCAATTAAATTTTGTGGTGGAGGATTTATATGAATACAGGTGAAAGGTTAACATTTGCATTTTAATAAGACTATTTTATAAAAATCGGCAAGTATAGAGTTATGTTTTTTCTTATCCATTTTGACGAAATGGTACATTAAGAAACCCAGTGGATGTGTCTCATCAGAACTATAATTATTTGAAGTGGTTATCCTAGTCTTCCTCCATAAATTATGGATAGAAATTTAAAAAAATACATGACAAGTAAATCATTAGAGAAAAAGGTAGTTTCTTGTGTTAACATACATTTGTCAAAAGAAATGATCTCTCTTTTAGATCTTGCTCTTTGAGCACTCAGGAGTGAGAAGCATTTGTTACATACGCTCAGCTGACAATGAGGCTGTCTCCTGTGAAAGACAAATGAAAAGAATTGGATTAATTTAGTTATAAAGAGATTTACATTTTGCTGTTTCTAACATGTCTTTTGGAGATTGATGAATAAGAAATGAGATAAGAAACCCCTTCAGAAGCTCCTATTGCTGAATATGGTAGAAAAATTGCTCTTGCTGGAAGATGAATCAAGTTTCTGTCAGGTAAAGCCAGGGAAAATTCTCTTGTGTTATCAACTAATCTTACCAGAGAGGGAGTATTATGCAAGATGTATGACATTGCTTTCTCCCTTTCCCAGAAGCAAAGTGGTTGTGCACTATACCAATCTAACAAGATTTCTCCACCTTGACTTTACTTATTCGCCAGCTTAGTTATGAGTATATAACAAGTATTCCCTGATCTTGCCTGTCCACTAAGCTTCTTCTGGAAGGATTTCACTTCTTAAAATTAGTTATCAAATCTTTTGTAGCAACAGTAAAATCCAACTTACTGAAGTTATTTGCTTTGCTTCATTTTTCTTCTGATTGGTTATATTTTGCTTACCAGTATGTATTTTAATCTCGATTCAAGGAATATGCAGTTTATTTTGCCTGCTTACAATCTTTTAAGTGCATACTCTTCTGTCAATCAAAATCTTAATTTCTTTTGATCCATAGCCTTTATATTCAGTATAGATAGTAGCACAAAATCGCAAAACTAATTCTGTTTAATGCTAATGCTATATGGGGATTTCACTAGTGTTTTGCCAATTACAACAGTAGCAATAAAAATCAACTTAGTGTGAGCACTCATCCCAATAAAAAATATTTAAGTAGTCTAGACTTAAGTATTCTAGAATAAACAAGCATGGAAAGAAAGTGCCCCTTTCAAACAGCTAGGATATTTCTCAATCCTGATAAGAGCTACTTAATTCAGTACTTCAGTGTCCTAAAATAATATTCTGAGGAAATGTGGGGGACCTCTTGGATACTTGATAGCTGATCCATTAGTGGTACCTCAGGGGGAAAAAAGAGGAGACGCATGATTCAAACACCTTGTACCGTCAAATCAGATAAAATTGATTGCAATTAGGTCATGTCATTCCTTATATAATGTCCTGGAATGGCATCCAATGACACTTCAAACAGAATCAGTGTTCCTCATAAGGCTTTCTCTCCTGCCACCTCCCTGCCTTCTGGTAGTGTTTCACTCTGTCCTCACTGTAAAACCCTCTCCCTTAATACTCACTGTTCAAGACGCACTGGCTCTTCCTGATATGCTCAATTCTTGCCTTTGGGCTTTGTGCTAGCTGTTATCCCTGCCTGGCTTGTCCTGCCTTGAGATTCTTTATCTGGCTCACTCCTCTTAATATTTAGGGTTCAGTTTAAATTTTACCTCTTCAGCAAACCTTCCTTGATTATCCGATCTAAAGTGAAACTTTGATTCCTTTCCATGACATTACTGGGTTTTTGTTTTTGAGTGCACAAGGCAGAGCCCTCATCTATATCATTCATTGACCAGTGTATTGTGTTCACCAAATACATGTTTGACAATTTGGGAATTGTATTTATTCATTAAAGAGTCACCTATCCTGATATTACATGGTTTGCATGCTAGAAGCTCATTGTGTCTCTTTTTAATAAGTTTAGTTTATGGATGAAATCATTGAAACTTCTCAGGTATATGGATGAAAATGTTTTTGAGTCTTTGTATAATCCCATACTAAACATTATCTACTTTAAGTGATAGAATAGATGACAGTTTACTGTTTCCTAATTAAAACCTGAGTACAGGTAGTATGGCCTGCATATCTCAGGTTCTGTTACTCTTTTCCGAGTTTCTCCTACATGGTGGCTATTGGCCTAGGCAAAATCCACAGGTTTCAGTTCTGCACACTAGTTAATGTTGTTCCCACTTTACAAATGAAGACGTGAAATCTCAGTCCGAGATAATCAAATGCAGGTGTTTTGATTTCAATGTCAAAGCTCTTCCCAAAATTTCACTCATTTATTTCTTATAATTTAGGCACAATATATATCTTAAATTTCTGTATACACTATGACAACATGAGAATAGTGCTCCAAAATTTTTAAAAATCCTTGATATGAATTAAAAGGTATGTGGTGTCTGGGTGGCTCAGTCTGTTAAATGTCCAGCTTCAGCTCAGGTCATGATCTCATGGTTCGTGAGTTCGAGCCCCACACCAGGGTCTCTGCTATCAGCACAGAGTCTGCTGAGTATCCTCTATCTCCCCCTCTCTCTGGCCCTCCCCCACTTATGTGTGTTGTACTCTCTCTCTCTCTCTCTCTCAAAAATCAATCAACATTAAAAAAAAGTATATTAACATACATGCTTCCTAGGGTTAAAATTCAAGGGGATGGAACAACATTGAATAAAATATTATTAGGCTTTAAGAAGAAAATTTTAGTTTTCTACCAAAAGACAACAAAGGCAAACTTGTTCACTGGAATAGAATTAGAATGAGGGGAAAAAGCTAAAACAAAGCAAAAATAAAATCCTACCAAATAACAAAGAAAACAAAAAAAAGAAAGAAAGCAACATTTATTTTTGGACTTCAAATAGTTGCGATGCTAGATGTGTGATTACATTTATGTAGCTTGCTTTCTTCATTTGTAAGATAAGGATCATCCATTTCTTAGTAATCTTTTAGTACCGCTAAAGGGAAAGTTTGAAGTAATGTGAAATTTGCTTTGATAAGGCGGAAGTAGGATTCTTAGAATGACAAGTACGGAGAAACAAGGCGATATATTGCACTTGAAGTCTGTGCTCTCCCTCAGTGAATGTCTGAGTTCACACCTTGGAAACTGAGATTTGCACCTTTGTTTGGGGAAGAAGTTTGTGGGGTGTCTACTGCAAGTGAATTTGTAATCAAATCTCAGTTTTGTTTTAGATATGGAAAGCATTAGAATTAGGGGTATTTAAAAAAATTTTTTTTGAATGTTTATTTTTGAGAGAGAGAGACAGCATGTGAGTTGGGGAGGGGCAGAGAGAGAGGGAGACACAGATTCTGAAGCAGGCTCCAGGCTCTGAGCGGTCAGCACAGAGCCGGATGCAGGGCTCAAACATGACCTGAGCTGAAGTTGGAGGCTTAACCAACTGAACCATCCAGGTGCCCCAGAATTCGGGATATTTTAATACTAATCTTTTACTTCCTTTCTCCTGGTAACTGTTTCCTATGTACTTACTTCATAAGAAATAATTGAATTCAACATAATATAAGAAGTAAATATGCCCTTTCACATTATGAGTCAAAGGGTAAAGAGTGTGGTAGCACGGCTGAGCCCTAGTCACATACTCTGTGCCCTAAAGTTGTAGTTGAGAGCACAAGGTTTGCCTTGTTTCAGGGAGGTAGCTGCTAGGGACTCACATGCTTCTCTTAGGAGTATTGATGGCCATAACGCATGGTGATATGATTTCTCCGATTCTTTCTTCACATATCACTGTCACCTATGACTTCTACTACTGATGCCATTTTAGTTTTTCTTATTAGAGTGACTTCTTCCTTTTTTTTTTTTTTTTTTAAAAATTTTTTTTTTTTCAACGTTTATTTATTTTTGGGACAGAGAGAGGCAGAGCATGAACGGGGGAGGGGCAGAGAGAGAGGGAGACACAGAATCGGAAACAGGCTCCAGGCTCTGAGCTGTCAGCACAGAGCCTGACGCGGGGCTCGAACTCACGGACCGCGAGATCGTGACCTGGCTGAAGTCGGACGCTTAACCGACTGCGCCACCCAGGCGCCCCTAGAGTGACTTCTTCCTTGAGTGTAAGAAAAAAATTTGAAACCATGTAAACAAGCATTTCTGTTTGTAAATACTGAAGTAACTATGTTTGACAGGACCCCATAGAAACTATGACTTTAATATTCACTCTACAGTGGGCATCATCATTGTAGATATGGACTCTCCCCAAAACTCAACATTTTCAATCCTAGCCAAAAATACTTAAAGCATAGAAAATAAACTTAAGGTTTCCATAGAATTATTACAACATCTATTTTCACACTAATAAAATTAAAATATAACTGGATTCAATAACATTATAATTTTGTAACTTATGGTGATTTGCTTATGAAAATACGGTGCCTTATTTGTCAATGAGTAAACTCAGTTTTTCTGGGTTGATCATTTCGTTTTATATTTTGTTGTTGCAATAAGGACATGGTTTATGTACCCAGAGAGGTAACCTTAAATGAGACAAATATGAAAATGGATTTGTTTTGTTCCACAGTGGAAAGTTAGAAAAGTTTACTCTAGCGTTGGATCTATTTTTACATAATATATATTCTGATTCATATAAACTTATTTAGCTATTATTCAGATTACAAAGGTCTAGTTTTGCTTATTTCATATGAACCATATTAATGGTTAAGTAGTGGCTCTCAAACTTAAGTGTGTATCAGAATCATCAGGAGGTCTCGTTAAAACATGGATCTTTAAGACCCACCTGCAGAGTTTCTGAATCTCTAGGTCTGGGACAGGATGCAAAACTTTGGATTTCTAACAAGTTCTCAGGAGATGCTGATGCTGCAGCTAGTCCAGAAGTGACAGACTGAGAAATTCTGTCTTGGATCAACCATTTGATTTCTTGTTCCTCACCTGTCTCATCTTCGAGCTAATGGTGTTAAATGAAATGACCACATGCGAACATGTGTTTAGCGACTGAGAGTTGTCAGGTGTTAATGCTGGGCGTGGTCCCTACTTTTGAGAACATCATGAAGAAAATAACTGACTCTATTTGTGATAAAAGAATCTGGGAACACTTTACAGAGGGGATGCATTCAAAACTGATGAAGATTGTTGTAAAAATTTACAGCACACACAAATATATCAATTTAGAAAAAATATTACCTCTTGTCCATCATTCCAAGCCTCACTCCACCTGACAATTCCCTCTTCTTAGACAAAACAACATTAATGATTTGATATGAAATCTGCCCAATTGTCTCCAAATTCTCCAGCCTTCTAGAGCGATTCATGAAATATCCAAATAAAATGACCCCCAATCTCTCTCTCACGTATAATAGAAAGTTGAGCAAATATTTCCAAATATTTTCTGGGATTCTGTAATATGTAAGGAATATTTTACTATTACCTCTAGCTCTACATTCCTGATACTGATTCCATTATGATTCTCGCTTAGCTTCGGCTCTTTGGCTGCTGATCTCTTTATGCCCTACGTTGCTTAACACAGACACCTTTATACCTTCCTTCCTCAAAGCAGCGCACATCTAAGGCTGTTGTGCGTAACGGACTTATCCTAAATATTGAGTTTGTATTTTTTTAAGTATTATGAATGTTAGGAGTTATAATTTCAAAAAATGTGTGCCAGTCTTCACCATAGGAAGTCTGTTTCTGGTCGGGGATCTATCCTTAAAACCAGATCTGCTGTCCTGTGTTAGGAACCTTCTTTCTTTTCCTTTTGTTAATGTCACCCACCCATAGTTTACGGGCAGTCAGCACTAACCCCCAAATTCCTGTTGCTCTAACATGCTAAGCATAATTTTTATTATGCTAAGCATTAATCTCTTCTCAGTTAGACTAGCTCTTGCCTTACCCTTTATAACTAAAATCTACTTATTTCCTAAACTGGGCCTATACCCTTAGCAACACAAAACAGGTATTTTGAAAACCTCTATTTATTCAACAGCAGATATTGCCAGTCTTATTTCTATGTTGCAGCTCCAATTCATTTGCACTATTTTGGATTGTAACAATTCTATAGAATCTATGGAGTATAGAATACACATAGAAATTGCTGAGATCATTATTTTTTGTTATATTTCCTTTTAAAAATATTAGATTTTAATTAAAAAATAATGTTTATTTATTTTTGAGAGAGAGAAGGATGGAGGGTGAGCAGGGGACGGACAGAGAGAGAGAGGAAAACATAGAATCTGAAGCAGGCTCCAGGCTCTGAGCTGTCAGCACAGAGGCCAATGTGAGGCTTGAACTCACGAACCGCGATCATGACCTGAGCCGAAGTCGGACGTTTAACCGATTGAACCACCCAGGAGCCCCTAGATTTTATTTGTTTAAGTAAACTCTATAGCCTTGGTGGGGCTTGAACTCATGACCCCTGAGATCGAGAGTTGCATGCTCTACTGAGTCAGCCAGCCAGGCACCCCTATATTTATATTTCTTAAAAGATTACACAGGCAGCAAAGATAAATATTTATGGAAGATGAGATGACCTGATGGGTAAGCAGCTGGGAATGTTAAATGGTCTGGATGAGAAGTTTTGAAGGCATAAATGGAAGGAGTGAAAGTGAACTCAAGTGTAGTACATTATGAAAGATTGAATACAGAGGATGAGAGAGTTAGGTTTTGAAATGAATCACCTGATTCTTTTTCGAGTTACTAGGTGAATGATTATGTCATTAAATTTTTTTCTGTATTATTTCAAAATTTAAGGCTTTGATTCTATGTCAATTACATGATTGAGAATTGAGATATATGAGAATGTGGCTATAGAAAGATGAACTATTAACTTACTCTAGGCACAAATGTTAAATTGAGGAATGCAAGGTACTTATCTAAAATGAGATAGACACATCCTTATATACCAGACATCAGAGTTAGCCACGTTTGCCTTTTTGTAGTTGAAAGTAGGAAACAGTTGATAACTAAACCACATTTGGAAGAAGAATAAAAAGTTTTCCGCATGATTTCTAGTGATAAAGCCAAGTGACATTGTAGAATTACATGGATATGTCTTTCCAATGTACACCTGGTTCAGGTTGTACATAAAGATAGTACACAGATATCAGAGATCTGTTATGACACCAATAATTCCAGTACTGCAAAAGATCTGTAGAAGCATCAGAAATTGGCACCAAAATAAAATGGGTAAATGAAAAAGTTGTGGTTTGCTATCTAGATAAAGAAAAAATTAAGAACAGGCTGTTGGGGTTCTTAATTTAATATAAGTCTAATCTCTGGGTTTTTGTTATTTTGCTGAGGAAACATTGGTCAGAATTTTTAAGTGACTTGTGCCACTTCTGCTGAAACTATGGTCTTGCACAATAATGCAAATATGTAGATAGATTTGAAGGCTCCTTAAAGAATTCTGTTTTAACAAGGCTGATTTCTGACTGTGTGTACCTAAGTAATACACTATATGAATGATTAGGCATTGAAACATCATAGAAATAATTATAATATGCAATTAAGGTGGCTTATCACATGATAAAAAATCACATTGAATATTGCAAGGCATTTTTGGTTATTAAAATACATCTCTCCTAATGCCTGCACATAGTATATTGAGAAGACTGCTATGCTTTGGGGTAAGTCTCCACAGACCAAATGCTTCAAAAAGGCTTAGGATTTTTGGGATTCAATTTTATGCTCTAAAATCCAATCTCTTCAGAATATTTACCCTTTCATGAGATTGACCTCTCAAAGTTGCTGTTAGCCTTAAAAGAATCTATGGGGATTTTTATCAAAATGGAACTCACTTTTGCTAGCACAATAACCTTTCTTTTAAGGCATCAGGCCAATAAATTATTTCTTTGGTCAAAAATGTTTGTTTCTGGTTGTTTTGTTTTTGCTTATTTGTTTTTGTCATTTGTGTAAATGGACTTCACCTCTGAAAGTAAAAATCTTGTTTACCCTAAGCCTTTTTCTCTTGATAATATTATACCTTATTCCACTTTTAAAGCATCTTTATTGAGGTACAATTTACATACCATAAAATTTGCCAAAGTATACAACTCAGTGGATTTTAGTATATTCACAGTTGTGCAATCACCAACACAATCTAAGTCTGAAACCTTTTCATCACCTAAAAAGGAAACCCCTTACTCATAAGCTGTCACTTTATATTGTCACTCTCCCCTGACCCCAGTCATAAGCAACCACTAATCTATATTCTTTCCCTACAGACTTCCCTATTATGGACTTTTAATATAAATGCAAACATACTACATTACTGGCTTGTTTCATTTAGCATAGTGCTTCCAAGTTTCATCAATGTTGTAGCATATATCATTATTTCATTCCTTCTTATTGCAGATAACGTTGTGTTTATTCATTCACCACTTGATAGACATTTGAGTTGTTTCTACTTTGTGGCCATGAATAACACTGCTATGAACATGTGTGTACAAGTTTTTGGGTGGAAATATTTTTTATTTCTCTTGTATATGTACCTAAAAGTATAATTGTTGGATGATAAAGTAACTCTTTTTAAGCTTTGTAGGAACTGCCAAACTGTTTTGGCTATATCATTTTACATTCCCATAAGCAATGTATAAAGGTTCCAATCTATCTACCTCCTCCCCAACACATCCCTCAGATGCCTCCATGACCATGGACATCCTACTGGCTATGAAGTAATATTTCATTTTTTAATATGGTGGTTTTAAATTACAGTTCCCTAATGTGCTTATTGGTCATTTGTATATCTTTAGAGAAATTTCTATTCTGATTTTTTGGGTTATTTTGGGTTATTTCATCTTTTTATTATTGATTTGTAACAGTTCTTTATACAGTCTCCATACAGGTCCCATATTACATATGTGATTTGTAAATTTTTTTCTCATTCTGAAGGCTGTCTTTTGACTTTTTGATGGTATTGTAGCATAATATTTTTTAGTTTCAATGTACTCAACTTTATTTTTTCTTTTTATTTCTTGTGCTTTTGATGACACATTTAAGACATCATTGCTTAACTTAGCACCATGAAAATTCACTCAGATGTTTTTATATAAGAGTTTGATACATTTAGCTTGCACAATTAAGTTTAGGATTCATTTTTGAGTTAATATTTAGTATTTCTTATGGTGTGAAATTGGGGTTCAACTTCCTTGCATGTGGATATTCACTTGTTTCAGCAGCATTTATTAAAAACATTTTTCTCTTCCTTGCATTGTCTTGGCACTCTCATGGAAAATCTATTGCCCATCAGTGCATGGTTTTATTTCTAGAGTCTCAATTCTAAGTACCATACTGAATTACTATAATTAAGTAGCAAATTTTGAAATCTTAAAGTGTGAGTTCTTCAGCTTTCTCCTTTTTAAAGACTTTTTGTTGATATTTTGCTATTCTAGGTCCTTTGCATTTCCATATAAATTTTGGTATTGCCTTGTTAATTTCTACAAAAATGCAGTGGGTAATTTCCTGAGAATGTTTCATGGGCAATTGAGAAAGATGGTTATTTTGCTGTTCTTAGATGACGTGTTGTATAGATATCTGCTGAGTATAGGTAGTTCGCAGTGTTGCCCAGGTCTTTTATTTCTTATTCATCTTCTGCCTAATTGCTTTATTATTTAAAGAGGGGTATTGAAACTTTTATATGTTTCAGAATTACTTATTTCTTCCATTCTGTTAGTTTTTTCTTTATGTATTTTGGTGCCCTTTGTTAGATGCATATATGTTTAGAATTGTTATATATTCCTGATGAACTGACCCTCTATTCATTATGGAATACCATTCCATATGGGTTTTTTTTTTTTAGTCTAATTTTTATGTATAGCTGTTCCTGTTTGGTTATTGTTGCTGTTTCCGTGATATATCTTTTCCTATCCTTTTACTTTCAAACTTTTCATTTCTTTGAGTCCAAAGTGGTCTTCTGTTAACATCATATTGTTGGAATTGGAGTAAGTTTATTTATCCAATCTGATAATCTCTGACTTTTGATCGGACTTCTTAACTCATTTACATTTTATGATATTATTGATATGGTAGTATTTATATCTGCCTAATATTCTATATGTCTGATGTCTTTCTTGTTTTGATTTTCCTCTATTGCCTTCTTTCTTAAGTGAATACTTGCTAGAATAATGTTTTAATTTCTTTAAGAATTTACATATTTTTGAACCATTTTCTTTGTGGTTGTTTTAGGGTTTACAGCATACATAACAATTTATAAAACTCGACTTCATATTTAAAATGCTATTCTAATGAAAGACAGAAACTTTTTCCTCTATATCTCCATTTTTCCTGTCTTTTTTTTGTTGTTGTTGCTATTGTTGCTATAGTGTGCTATGTACAGTAAAATTGAACAATAAATTATTATTGCTTTATGTAAGCTTTTGTCTTCTAAAGAAGCTGAGAGAAGAAAAGAGAACAAGTGTATATTTACAGAATTTGTTATATTAACATTTTAATTTCACACTTTTGGGTCTCTTTATTTCTTCCTGTGGATTCCAGTTACCGTCTTGTTTCATTTCCTTATTCTATTACGGCTTTGTTTCCACCTTACCTCCTGCTGCATTTATTGTCTATATCTCAGTTTTGTACTTTTAAGTCCAACAATACAATTATATTCATATTGTTTTATGCAATTATGTTTAAAATCAGTTAAGAGAAGAGAAAAATATGCAATTATATTGTCTTTTATAATTATGTGTGTAATTATCTTTACTGACACCTTTTTTTTTTCCCCCAGTGTGGATCTTAATTACTGCCTGGTATCATTTGCTTTCAGCCAGAATTTCCATTAGTATTTCTTAGAAGGCAGGTCTGGTAACAACATAATCTTTCAGCTTTTGTTTATGTGGGAATTATTTCACTTTCATTTTCGAAAGAGTTGGCTATATGTAAAATTCTTGGTTAATGGTATTTTTTTGTTTTTGTTTTTACTTTCAGCATTTAAAGCATGTCCTCCCACTGGATTGTGTCCATTGTTTTTAGAAAAATCAACAGTTAATCTTAATGAAGAGTATCTCTTATAGTGATGAAACATTTTTCTTACTGATTTAAGATTTTCTCTTTGGCTTTCAGCATTTTGGCTTTGATAAGTCTGGGTGTGAATCTCCTTGTATTTATCATACTTATAGTTCATTGGGTTTCTTGGATATGTAGATTAGTGTTTTTAATCAACTTCAGGAAGTTTACAATCATTATTTCTTCAAATATTTTTCGCTCTTTCTCCTTCGCCTCTGATAATCTTATTACATTTATGGTGGTGCACTAAATGGTATACTACATTTTTCTGAGATTCTGCTCATTTTTCTTTATTATTTTTACTCACTGCACTTCAAATCCATCATCTCTATTATCAGTCTTCATGTTTGCAGATTCTTTCTTAGACACCTAAAATCTACTGTTGGGTTCCTCTAATAAATATTTTATTTTGTTTATTGTACTTTCCATTCAAGAATTTCTACATAAGTGGATATTAACCAACTGAAAACTTGACATTATATATTTATTTCCATTCAGAAAATTATTCATATTTTATAAAAAATGACATTTTAATTTATATGATCATATATATAGAATATGTTTTTAATAAATAGACAAATTATGGGAGCCACCCAAGTGTCTGCCAATAGTTGAATATAGAAATATGTGATATATATATATAATTCAATATTATTCAGCCTTAAAAAAAGAATGAAATCTTGCCATTTGCAACATCATCAGTGGATCTAGAGATTATAATGCTAAGTGAAATAAATCAGTCAGAGAAAGACAAATACCATATGATTTCAATCACTGGTGGAACTTAAGAAACAAAACAAATGAACAGAGGTAGAAAAAAAAAGAGACAAGCCAAAGAAACAGACTCTTAACTATAGAGAACAAACAGATGGTTACCAGAGGGGTAGGGGGTAGGAGAGTGCATGAAATAGGTAAAGAGAATTAAGAGTACACCTAATCTTTTTTTTATGGTTATTTATTTTGAGACAGAGAGTGTGAGTCGGGGAAGGGCAGAGAGACAGAGAGAGAGAGAGAGAGAGAGAGAGAGAGAGAGAGGCATAGAATCCAAAGGATCATAACCTGAGTCAAAGTCAGTTGCTTAACCAACTGAGCCACCCAGGCTCCCCAAGAGTAAACCTAATCTTGATGAGCACTGGGTAATATATGGAATTGTTGAATCACTATATTTGTATATATACTTCTGAAATTAATATAACATTTTATGTTAACTACTGGAATTAAAAAATATTTGAAATAATGAAATGAGGTATTTCTATTCATTACCTTATTGTATTTGTGTGTATGTCTCTGTGTGACAAATATCTGGCTGTTTTAATAGTTGGCTATAGCATTTGCTAAATTTGATAGAGTAATTAAGAATGACTTGCCCTTGGGGCACCTGGGTAGCTCAGTTGGTTGAGGGTACGACTTCGGGTCAGGTCATGATCTCACGGTTTGTGGGTTTGAGCCCCACATCAGGCTCTGTGCTGACAGCTTAGAGCCTGGAGCCTGCTTTGGATTCTGTGTCTCCCTCTCTCTCTGCCGCTCCCTCACTCACACTCTGTCTCTTTATCTCTCTCAAAAAATAAACATTAAAAAAATTTAAAAAAAAGAATTAAAAAAATTAAAAAAATTAAAAAAAAACTTTAATAGACTTAATTTTTTTTTACATTATTGTAAATGGCTTGTGACATATACATATTTCTTTCTAATTTGTTAATATTCAGTTAAATTGTAGGTCTTCTGCAATATTACTTTGTTGTAATTAAGGGCAAACATTCCCATTTTTTTTTTAAATTTTTTTTTTTCTCAACGTTTATTTATTTTTGGGACAGAGAGAGACAGAGCATGAACGGGGGAGGGGCAGAGAGAGAGGGAAACACAGAATCGGAAACAGGCTCCAGGCTCTGAGCCATCAGCCCAGAGCCTGACGCGGGGCTCGAACTCCCGGACCGCGAGATCGTGACCTGGCTGAAGTCGGACGCTTAACCGACTGCGCCACCCAGGCGCCCCCAAACATTCCCATTTTAATTAAAATTCTGAAGCAGAAGGTTTGAAGAAAAACTTCATGTCATCATAAATAGAATTAGGATAACAAAATTACATAAGCAATCATAATGCATAGCTATTATTATAGAATTATCCTATGTAATAATACATTTTTTATGTCTTAGAAACAACATAGTTATTTTATGCCAAATTCTTTTAATGCATTGCTTTCTGTGCTTACAAAACCTGTGCAGAAATTTCAAGGGAGGACATTATTATATATAGACTAGGAATCTAGTGGTTTAAAATATTGGCTTAAAAAGAGGAAATTTCTCTTCTGTTTTGTCCCTCTCCGTGTTTTTATATTAGTTTTGTTTCCCTTCCCTTATGTTCATCTGTTTTGTCTCTTAAAGTCCTCATATGAGTTAGGTCATATGATTTTTGTCTTTCTCTGACTAATTTTGCATAGCATAATACCCTCCAGTTCCATCCACGTAGTTGCAAGTGGCAAGATTTCATTTTTTTGATTGCCAAGTAATACTCCATTGCATATATATACCACATCTTCTTGATCCATTCATCCATCGATGGACATTTGGACTCTTTCCATACTTTGGCTATCGCTAGTAGTGCTGCTATAAACATGGGGGTGCATGTGTCCCTTCGAAACAGCACACCTGTATCCCATGAATAAATGCCTAATAGTGCAGTTGCTGGGTCGTGGGGTAGTTCTATTTTTAGTTTTTTGAGGAAGCTCTATACTGTTTTCCAGAGTGGCTGCACCAGCTTGCATTGCCACCAAAAATGCAAAAGAGATCCTCTTTCTCCGCATCCTCGCCAATATCTGTTGTTGCCTGAGTTGTTCATGTTAGCCATTCTGACAGGTATAAGGTGGTATCTCATAGTGGTTTTGATTTGTATTTCCCTGATAACAGACTGAGGGTTGCTGGAGGGGTTGTGGGAGGGGGGATGGGCTAAATGTGTAAGGGGGATTAAGGAATCTACTCCTGAAATCATTGTTTCACTGTATGCCAACTAGTTTGGATGTAAACGTTAAAAAATAAAAAAATAAAATTAAAAAAAGAGGAAATTTCTATTTCTTCAAAGTTGCAGTTTATACTCTAATTTCTCATAATATCCCCTAAATTGTTCATCGTTTCTGCTGAAATATATAAAATATTCATTGATATATAAGGAAATGTTAGCGGTTGGTCCTTTATAGTATACTGTAAACAATAACAACTACCATGTATTTAATTGTTTTATTGACATTCTCAGATATTGAAAATATAAATATCTGTAATTAAGATTTTTTTCAAAGGCATTCTTAGTACATATCAAATGAACTTCTTAAGCTGGAACACTTTTAGCTTTTCATATTTGTTCTCTTTTATACTTCTTTCTTATTCAGTCTATGATAACATCAGATATTTAAAAAATTCCAAAATAAATGTTTATAAGAGCTAACTCCCTAATTAATCTCATATAACTGGTACAAAACCAAGAGAAAGAATCTCACAGTTCTCTTCCCTGAGGCCATGTAACAGGTGGTGAATAGCATGAAAAATGGACTATCATAAGATGATTTTCTGCTTTTAATCATATCCGTAATAGCCATGTGACCTTGGAAATTACCAACCTTCTTAGATTCTCTTAACTCATCTGCCAAATAAGGGAGAGGTCTTGATTTGATAATCCGTATAGTCCCTTTTTGTCTCAAATAAAAGGTGCCTCAGCAAACTACTCAGTTGTGAGTGTTCATGCATGTCTGTCTCTGCATGCATATATATGTATCGCAGCATATATGTTTGTGTGTCTACATTTATATATGTAAACAAACACAATAAAATCACAGAATATAGTAAAAAGCAACTTCACTTGAAATTGTTCCTATTATCCTTATATCTATTTAGCATTTATTACAAACATATAATAAGAGTCTTGAAGGAAAGAGAAAGACTATACTGCTGGGGTCAGAGATGTATTTTTACTTTCTTTGTTTTATCCTTAAAAAATACTGCCTTTATTTAAGACTCTCCCAAATATTTTTCATTAAAGGAAAGCTTTTGCTTCCCATCATAGTTTCTAGAGCAGTGCTATCCAATATGGTAAGTACTAGCCACCTGTGGCTATTTAGATGTAAATTTATTTATTTATTTATTTATTTATTTATTTATTCATTCATTCATTCATTCATTCATTCATTCAAATTTTTATTTAAATTATAGTTAGTTAACATAGAGTACAATATTGTTTTCAGGAGTAGAATTTAGTGATTTATCACTCACGTATAATACCCAGTGCTCATCACAAGTGCCATCCTTAATACTTATCACCTATTTAACTCATTCCATACCCAACTCCCTCTATCAATTCTCAGTTTGTTCTCTATAGTTAAGGATGTCTTATGGTTTGTTTGCCTCTCTCTTTTTTCCCCCTTTCCCATATGTTCATGTTTGGTTTCTTAAATTCCACATATGAGTGAAATCATATGGTATTTGTCTTTCTCTGACTTATTTCACTTAGATTAATACACTTTAGCTCTATCCATGTACTGCAAATTGCAAGATATTCTTTTTGATGACTGAGTAATATTTCTTTGTATATATATATACACATACTACCTCTTCTTTATCCATTCATCAGTTGATGGACACTTGGACTCTTTCCATAGTTTGGCTATTGTTGATAATGCTGCTATAAATATTGGGGTGCATGTACTCCTTTGAATCTGTATTTTTATATCCTTTGGGTAAATACCTAGTAGTGTAATTGCTGGATTGTAGAGTAGTTCTATTTATAAATTTTTGAGGAACCTCATACTGTTTTCCAGAGTGGCTGCATCAGTTTGCATTCCCACCAACAGTTTAAAAGGTTTCTCCTTTCTCTACATCCTCACCAATACCAGTTGTTTGCTGTGTTGTTAATTTAGTCATTCTGCTGGGTGGGAAGTGGTATTTCATTGTGGTTTTGATTTGTATTTCCCTAATGATCAGTGATATTGAGTATCTTTTCATATGTCTGTTAGCCATCTGGATATCTTCTTTGGAAAATTGTCTATTCATGCCTTCTGCCCATTTCTTTACTGGATTATTTGTTCTTTGGGTGTTGAGTTTGATAAGTTCTTTATAGATTTTGGATATTAACCCTCATCTCATATGTCATTTGCAAATATCTTCTTCCATTAAATTAAAGGCTTCCATTAAATTAAATAAAAGGCTGCCTTTTAATTGTGTTGATTGTTTCCTTTCCTGTGCAGAAGCTTTTTGTCTTGCTGAAGTCCCAATATTTCATGTTTGCTTTTGTTTCCCCTGCCTCAAGCAATGTGTCTAGTAATAAGATGCTGCAGCTGAGGTCAAAGGTTGCTGCCTGTGTTCTCCTTTATGTTCTCCTTTTGATGGTTTCCTGTCTCATATTTATCTCTTTCATCCATTTTGAATTTATTTTTGTATATGGTATAAGAAATTGGTTCAATTTCATTCTTCCACATGTTGCTGTCCAGTTTTCCCAACACCATTTGTTGAAGAGGCTGTCTTTTTTACCTTTGGATATTCTTTCCTCCTTTGTTGAAGGAGATGTATATTAACTTTAAATTCCCTACACTAAGGACTTTATTGACACTTCACTGTTTTGTATCACTGAATATCATAGAAACCCCAGGAGGAATATTTTCTAATCCCCCCTTTACAGATGAGGGAATTGAGTTTCAGTGAGATCGAGTAGTTTGACCAAGGTCACACATTTAAGTGATAGAGAACAAGTGAAGAGGAAAACAAAAGATGTTAGATAAGAGAAGCATTACCTGGAAGTCAAAGAGGTAATGAGGAACTAGAAAGAAACAAGCCCAAGTGACCTAGTCAGCTGTTTAATTAAAATCTGATTAGCTGGAAAAGTTAAATCCATCTAAAGGAAACTGGCCCCATGGTCTACAACTTTTCCAATGTTAACTGCAACTCAAGTAGTTTGGGCAGGCACCCGCTAAGGAAAGACAACTGGATTAGGAAGACAAAAAGATACTGATGTTCTGGCCTTGGTTTTGCACTTACTAGTTAATAGCATTCACTAATTACTACTGCTTTAATATTCCTGGCACTGTTCTCTTCTTAAATACTAACACACTCAACTCCATTGGAGATTATTTTGCATGTAAGGAAACTAATAGCAGAGATGTCTGGCAACTTGGTCACAGTTACACTCCCCATCAGTGATGAAACTGGGATGAGAATTTGGCATTTTCTCTATAGAACTGCACTGTGTAGTATGACGTACAGTAGCCCCATGTACCTACTGAGTACTTGAAATGGAGCAAGCCCAAACTACAATGAGCTATGAGCTATAAAAGTGTAAAATAAACACTCAGTTTTGAAGACTTAATATAAAAAAAATACTTATATATTGGTTATATATTAGAACTGCCCTGTATTGTGTAAATTGGATTAAATAAAATACATTATTACTATTAATTATACTACTTCCTTTTTCTTTTGTAAAATGGGGCTACTTTAATTTAAAAGTTTAAAATGACCTCTGTGGCTTGCATTGTATTTCTTTTGGACAGGGCTGATCTAGAAACTGATGTCTTTATCACCGAGCAATACTCCCTCCTTTTATCTGTGTGTAACAAGATAGATTTATGTTTCTGTTGTTTAGTTCAGTGAATGAACTTCCAGATACTCTTGGTAAAAGGGAGATAGTTTCACACTTTTAGCCATGCAAATGTAAGACAACTGGGCCCTCTATGAGCTACAGCTTGTTTAAAAATGGAATGATTTGGGGGCACCCGGGTAGCTCAGTCAGTTGAGTGTCTGACCTGGGCTCAGGTAATGATCTCATGGTCTGTGAGTTCAAGCCCCACGTTGGGCTCTGTGCTGATAGCTCAGGGCCTGGAGCCCATTTCAGATCCTGTGTCTCCTTCTCTCATTGCCCCACCCCTGCCCCTACTCTGTCTCTCTCTCTCTATATATATTAAAAATGAATAAATGTTTAAAAATTTAAAAAATGGATTGGTTTAGAAAAAGATGCTTGATTGAGATAAAGAGTTAGCTGTTAGGTAAAGAGGTAATAAACTTGTATAAGGGACTTCGGGCATTTTGGGAAGAAGGGACCAATATTTCAGCTTCCATAGTTCAAGAGTCCAATTTAGAGAGTTCATGAGAGTGGGATAAGTGAAAATTATGGCCTCAAGTAGGGAGAGGCATAAGGGCTTGAAGTCGAGTGACCCTGAGGAACTGGGAAGACTAGACTCTGAGAAGAAATAAGATCTTGTGTAAGATAACTGTTTGGGGCATAGGCTCTTGCTGAAGCTAAAGATGCCTTTAAGAGGTAGCCAACTTTGAAACACCCTGGGAGACAACAGATGAGAAAGTAAATGTGAGGAACCCTAAGCTGGGGTTTTGCTTCTCAATGTGGGGACCACTGCAGTACTGGCAGGGAGGTGGAGAAGAAAGGCATCACTCGAGATACCAAGCAGTCATTCTGCCCTGGTTCCTCAGAAGCTGTGTGAGTGTGCGGCAGGGAGAAGCAAGGGCAGTAGCGACCGCCTCAGATTTAAGCGTTCTCTCTTCCACTTTTGGACGCAGGCCCTGAGGCTTCTGTTTATTTTTTCAGGGGGAGATCTCAGCAGGTGTTCTGATCTTGATGAAAGAAGGATCTCACACCCTGAAAAGCATAAGATGGTTGAACAAACAATGCCTGGCACAGGAGAGGTGACCGGACAGTTTATAAGTCACATACACTCTCAGCCAAAGGGGAGGAGGATACAGTACCCTATGCAGGGTTGTGTAGCAGTTACACTGGGAAAAACAACAAACCAAAAACAGTTGTGGGAGGGAGACTTTGTAGTAACAGGAGGATGAGGTTCCCCCTGGTCTGTGCTGGAGCATACGATTACCTTGTGTGAGCTATTTCTTGTACTGATAGGAAAGCAAAACCTGCTGGGTTGAGAACCAGGTAGGGTTACAGCTGAGCCATCTCATAAAGGAACTGGCCTTTCCCAGTCGTGGGGCAACATATCTGGCCAGAGCAGGAAAACTCATAATTAGGTCTTTGGGGTCCAGTGAGACTCAAAGAGTCAAAGTAGTACATGAAATTTGGAGCTTTATAATACAGCTGAAAATTTAAGACTTCTGATTGGCCAGGTGAGCACTAGAGGCATTAATTGGAAAATGTATGAGTTGTGACTGTGTTTATACCCTTGAGCTCGATACATGAGAAAGATACTTCTATTTTCTACAATATGGTGCAATTTTCCATTTTGCTCTAGAGCATGTGAAAGAGCTTCAGAAATCACAATCTGCTGAACAATTGTATTTTCGTGGAGAAATGTGCTGGAATGCCATTTTGGATTGTTTTCACGCGAATTGTTCAAGCTTGAAATGGCATTCCACAATCTCATTTTAAAATAAGAATAAATTCAGATGGTAACTAAAGAAATACATGCTATATAGAAACGAGGGTTATTATTTGAATCAAATACAATATTTATACGCATTTGCAAAGTTTATCTTCCTTGTTTACTTAGGGAGCATTCGGTTCCCCAAACAAAAACTGAGATTAGTGTATATAAAAGAGATAATTGTATTGGAAGGAAACAAGGATATTTTCTATAAGTAATGAGCAAGAAGTGTAATGAAGCCCAGTGAAAAAAAATGAGGACTGGGAACTGGTAAGTACAAACCTCTGAAGTGACAATTGAGCAGAAACTTGAACAAAGTGAAATAGAATTGACTTATTCCTTAATTATTTACTCCCATGTAATAATTCATGCTTTCTTTTTCTAGCAATTAAACTGATGTTTTCAAATTTAATTATTGAGTTAAAACGTCTGCTTTATAAGTATTGGTGAGGATGTGGGGAAAAAGGAACCTTCATATGTTGTTGGAATGTAAACTGGCACAGCCACTGTGGAGAATAGTATGGAGGTTCCTCAAAAAATTAAAAATAGAGCTACCATATGATACAGCAATTCCACTTCTGGGGATTTATCAAAAGAAAATTAAAGCACTAATTTGAAAGATATCTTCACTCCTGTAGTCATTGTAGTATTACTTACAATAGCTAAGATATAGAAACAACCTAAGTGTCCAGCAATTGATGAACAGATAAAGAAGAGATATATACAATGGGATATTATACAGCCATAAAAAATAATGAAATTTTGCCACTTATAACAACATG
The DNA here is from genome assembly GCF_022837055.1 of Prionailurus viverrinus. Lineage (NCBI taxonomy): Eukaryota > Metazoa > Chordata > Mammalia > Carnivora > Felidae > Prionailurus > Prionailurus viverrinus. The sequence continues at coordinate 176,456,222 of NC_062564.1, forward strand.
GAAGGACTTCAAGGGCATTATGCCAAGTGAAATAAATCAGAGAAAGATGAATACCATACAATCTTATTTATATGTGGAATCTAAGGGAAAAAAAAAGGAACTCACTGGTAGTTACCAGAAGTAGGAGCTGGAGGATGGTGGGCAAAACCAGTGAAGAAGGTCAAAAGGCACAAAATTACAGTTTTAAAATAAGTCCTGGGAATGTAGTGTACAACATAGTGACTATATTTAATAATAGTGTATTGTAGGGGCGCCTGGGTGGCTCATTCCATTAAGCATCCAACTCTTGATTTTGGCTCAGGTCATGAGATCAGGGTTATGGGATTGAGCCCCATATCAGACTCCACTCTGAGAGAGGAGCCTGCTTGGGATTCTCTCTCTCTCTCTCTCTCTCTCTCTCTCTCTCTGTCCCTCTCCTTCACTCATGCTCTCAATTTAAAAAAAAAATTATCATATATTGTGTATCATGTATTTGAGAGTTGATAAGAGAGTAGATCTTAAACATTGTCATCACAAGAAAAAAACTACTCTTATGTGGTGTTGGGTGTTAGACTCTCTGTGATCCTTTAGCAATATAGACAAATATCAAACCATTATGTTGTATACCTGAAACTAATATATGTCAATTATAGCTCATTAAAAATATCTGTTTTAGTGCAGAGTTGAAGCTTCAGGAGAGCAACTTACCTTTTCATTACTATATAAGCTCCCCTCATCTACCAGGGGGCCAGGCATTGGATAGGTATTGGCATCTCCATATACTGGAGATTTGTTTATTCATCCCCCAACAGGTGGATATTTCATTGTAATTTGTACTTTTTGAAAGTTCTCAGGTAATTTTTAAGCAGCTTAACTGACATCTTTTCATGAAATAGCAATGGGATGAATTTAGGGGATAAGTGAGAATAGAAAAGGGTAAAGAAAGAGAAAATGGAGAAGGCAGTTAAAGGATCAGATGCAGGTGATTAGGTCATGTCTTATCTTTGTATATTGTGGTGCAGTATTAAAAGCATTGTCAACATATGCTTATGAGGGGCTGACTGTGTATATCAAGTCAAATGTGAGGCGTAACAAAAAATGAATAAAAAAGAAGAAATGGTGTCTCCTTGGGCGATAGAGCTCTTTGGTTCTGTTGACTTCACAGTAAGGTAGTCAGTGCAGGTATTTGTATTGCTATTGAACAGGTACAAAACTGACAAGTTAATAGCAGATGAGCAAGTTTAGAACCTTCCTGGCCTCTAGTACAGATTTTCTTCTTTATATTACACTGTCTTGCAGGAAACTGTAGTTGAGTAGCATCACTTGTATGTACACAGTCAACCACTTGCTAACCTCCAGACCAATGATACTGAGCAACTGTCAATAATAGTTAATTTTGGTAGGATATGTTGAGCTGAGGAGAGTTGTAAGAAGACATAAGTGGGAAGCATGAGTTTCCCAGTACAAAGAGGCTTACTGTTCTCCATAATGGTCAACAAATATGACCTCTTGACTGTCCTTCTGCTGGAGTAACTGCTCTAATCTTAATGAAATGACAAGAAAGAAATGGAAAGTGACAGCAACTGGGAGCTACATGCTGGGGTGTTTACTGTCATTAAGGCTCAAACACAAAGGGCCATATTATTGTGAGCACTAGGTGATGGCCTTCAGAGAACAGATTTCACATGTTCAAACCCTAAAAAGTTTCTTCCACTCCATCAAATTATTTGATAATTCAGTTCTAAATCTAAAGTCACTTCTAAGGTAAGAAAACTGGATAAACTCAGCAAAGACTGAAATTATATATGTCTTCATACTGGTATGAACTCATTGATACATTTAATGGCTTATCTAGATCAGACCCTTGGTCTGATGACACTCACAAGATATTGGTAAAATTACATTGCTTTTGTCTAGATTTGTTTCCACTGAAATATGACATCTACAAGAAGACTTTTTTTCCCCCTGTAAATCATCTAATAACAGCATTCCCCATCTTCCTATGGACATAGACTATGCCATTTCAAATGGTTCTCATTTATTTGTTTATTTTTTAAATGTTTATTTATTTTTGAGGGGGTGGAGAGGGGCAGAGAGAGATGGGAGCAGAGGATCCGAAGCGGGCTCTGTGCTGGCAGCAGATTGCCTGATGCCAGGCTTGAATTTATGAACCATGAGATCATGACTTGAGTCAAAGTCAGGCTGAAGTTGGATGCTTAACTGACTGAGCCACCCAGGTGTCCAACATTGATTTCTATCTTAAGCTAGTTTCACATTTTCCTCCGGGATTGGTTAAGCACCTATTGCTCTCTTGGTTTTACAAATGAGATAAGTGAGTATCAGAAGTTGAAGCTCTTAGCACTGGGTGTTGTATGGAAACCAATTTGACAATAAATTTCATATATTAAAAAAAAAAAAAAAGAAGTTGAAGCTCTTAAAATAAGTGGTATAACCAGAAGAGTAGAGAAGATAGACAGACACAAGGTCTGTCTCTTCAGTCAGCAATCTCTCCTTTACTCTAGAAAATGAGGTAGGTGGCTCCAGAAACTGTTGCTTATCCCCTTATAACTCCTAATATTTCATGGCAATGGAGTGTGGGGATTTTGCAATTGACTTGCTAAGAAATTGACACTTGTTGAACCCTTATTCTATGCTGCATATAGTGTCAAGCACATTACAGACATAATTAATCTTCACAGACACATTTTTAAAATTAATTTCATTTTTTAAAATTTACATCCAGATTAGCATATAGTGCAACAATGATTTCAGGAGTAGATTCCCTAATGCCCCTTACCCATTTAGCCCATCCCCCCTCACACAACCCCTCCAGTAACCCTCTGTTTGTTTTCAATATTTAAGAATCTCTTATGTTTTGTCCCCCTCCCTGTTTTTATATTATTTTTGCTTCCCTTCACTTATGTTCATCTGTTTTGTATCTTAAATTCCTCATATGAGTGAAGTCATATGATATGTGTCTTTCTCTAATTTCACTTAGCATAATACCCTCCAGTTCCATCCACGTAGTTGCAAATGGCATGGTTTCATTCTTTTTGATTGCAGAGTAATACTCAATTGTATTTATATACCACATCTTCTTGATCCATTCATCCATCGATGGACACTTGGGCTCTTCCATACTTTGGCTATCATTGATAGTGCTGCTATAAACATGGGGGTGCATGTGTCCCTTCGAAACAGCATACCTGTATCCCTTGGATAAATACCTAGTAGTGCAATTGCTGGGTCATAGGTTAGTTCTATTTTTAAGTTTTTGAGGAACCTCCATACTGTTTTCCAGACTGGCTGCACTAGCTTGCATTGCCACCAAAAATGCAAAAGAGATCCTTTCTCTTCATCCTTGCCCACATCTGTTGTTGCCTGAGTTGTTAATGTTAGCCATTCTGACAGGTATAAGGTGGTATCTCATATTTGTATTTCCCTGATGATGAGTGATGTTGGGCATTTTTTCATGTGTCGGTTGGCCATCTGGATGTCTTCTTTGGAGAAGTGTCTGTTCATGTCTTTGGCCCATTTCTTCATGGATTATTTGTTTTTTGGGTGTTGAGTTTGATAATTTCTTTATAGATTTTGGATACTAACCTTTTATCTGATATGTCATTTGCAAATATCTTCTCCCATTCTGTTGGTTTCTTTTTAGTTTAGCTGATTGTTTCCTTCACTGTACAGAAGCTTTTTATTTTGATGAGGTCCCAATAGTTCATTTTTGGTTTTGTGTCCCTTGGCTCCAGAGATGTGTTGAGTAAGTTTCTGTGGGCAAGATCAAAGAGGTTTTTACCTGCTTTCTCCTTGAGGATTTTGATGGCTTCCTGTCTTACATTTATGTCTTTCATCCATTTTGAGTTTATTTTTGTGTATGGTGTAAGAAAGTGGTTCAGGTTCATTCTTCTGCATGTCGCTGTCCAGTTTTCCCAGCACCACTTGCTGAAGAGACTCTCCTTATTCCACTGGATATTCTTTCCTGCTTTGTCAAAGATTAGCTGGCCATATGTTTGTGGGTCCATTTCTGGGTTCTCTATTCTGTTCCATTGATCTGAGTGTCTGTTTTTGTGCCAGGACCATACTGTCTTGATGATTACAGCTTTGTAGTAAAGCTTGAAGTTGGGATTGTGATGCCTCCTGCTTTGGTTTTCTTTTTCAATGTTGCTTTGGCTATTTGGGTTTTTTCCTGGTTCCATACAAATTTTAGGATTATTTGTTATAGCTCTGTGAAGAATGCTGGTGTTATTTTGATAGGGATTGCATTGAATATATACATTGCTTTGGGTAGTATTGACATTTTAACAATATTTGTTCTTCTTATCCAGGTGCATGGAATCTTTTTCCGTTTTTTTTATGTGTGTCTTCTTCAACTTTTGTCATAAGCTTTCTATAGTTTTCATCTCTTTGGTTAGATTTATTCCCAGGTATTTTATGGTTTTTTTTTGTGCAACTGTAAATGGGATAGATTGCTTGATTTCTTTTTCTGTTGCTTCATTGTTGGTGTATAAGAATGCAACCGATTTCTGTGTGTTGATTTTATATTCTGCAAATTTGCTGAATTCACGAATCAGTTATAGCAGTTATTTGGTGGAATCTTTTGGGTTCTCCATATAGAGTATCATGTCATCTGTGACGAGTGGAAGTTTGACCTCCTCCTGGCCGATCTGGATGCCTTTTATTTCCTTGTGTTGTCTGATTACAGAGGCTGAGACTTCCAATACTATGTTAAATAACAGTGGCAAGAATGGATGTCCCTGTCTTCTTCCTGACCTCAGAGGTAAAGCTCTCAGTTTTTCCCCAGTGAGGATGATATTAACGTTGGGGCTTTCGTATATGGCTTTTATGATCTTGATGTATGATCCTTATATCCCTACTTTCTTGAGGGTTTTTATCAAGAAAGGATGTTGTATTTTGTCAAATGCTTTCTCTGCATCTATTGAGAGGATCATATGGTTCTTGTCCTTTCTTTTATTGATATGATGAATCACATTGATTGTTTTGGAGATATTGAACCAGCCCTAAATCACAGGTATAAATCACACTTGGTTGTTGTGAATAATTTTTTAAATATATTGTTGGATCCAGTTGGGTAATATCTTGTTGAGGATTTTTGCATCCATGTTCGTCAGGTAAATTGGTCTGTAGTTCTCCTATTTAGTGGGGTCTGTCTGGTTTTGGAATCAAGGTAATGCTGTCTTCATAGAACGAGTTTGGAAGTTCTCCTTCCATTATATTGGTCTGTTTAATTTTCTATTTATTCCTGTTTCAGTTTTGGTAGTGTATATGTTTCTAGGAATTTGTCCATTCTTCCAGATTGCCCATTTTATTGGAGTATAATTGCTCATAATATTCTCTTACTATTGTTTTTATTTCTGCTGTGTTGGTTGTGATGTCTCCTCTTTCATTATTGATTTTATTTATTTGGGTCCTTTCCTTTTTATTTTCGATCAAACTGGCTAGGGGTTTATCAATTTTGTTAATTCTTTCAAAGAACGAGCATCTGGTTTCATTGATCTGTTCCATGTTTTGTTTTGTTTTGGTTTGGTTTTTTTTTTTTTGATAGCATTAATTTCTGCTCTAATCTTTATTATTTCCCGTCTTCTGCTGGTTTTAGGTTTTATTTGCTGTTCTTTTTCCAGCTCCTTAAGGCATAAGGTTAGGTTGTGCATCTGAGATCTTTCTTCCTTCTTTAGGAAGGGCTGGATTGCTATATACTTTCCTCTTATGACCGCCTTTGCTGTGTCCCAGAGGTTTTGGGTTGTGGTGTTATCATTTTCATTGGCTTCCATGAATTTTTAAATTTCCTCTTTAACTTCTTGGTTAGCCCATTCAGTCTTTAGGAGGATGTTCTTTAGTCTCCAAGTATTTGTTACCTTTACAAAATTTTTCTTGTGGTTGATTTTGAGTTTCATGGCATTGTGGTCTGAAAATATGCATGGTATGATCTCGATCCTTTTGTACTTGTTGAGGGCTGATTTGTGTCCCAGCATGTGGTCTATTCTGGAGAATGTTACATGTGTACATGTGGAGAAGAATGTATATTGCACTGCTTTAAGATGAAATGTCTGAATATATCTGTTAATTCCATCTGGTCCAGTGTGTCATTCAAAGCCATTGTTTTCTTGTTGATTTTTTGATTAGATGATCTGTCCATTGCTGTGAGTGAGGTGTTGAAGGCCCCTACTATTATGGTATTATTATCAATGAATATCTTTATGTTTGTCATTAACTGATATATATATTTTGGTGCTCTCACATTTGGCGCATCATATTTACAATTGTTAGGTCTTCTTGGTGGATAGACCCCTTAATTAAGATATAATGCCCTTCTTCATCTCTTTATTTTTATTTTTTAATTTTTTTTAATGTTTATTTTTGAGAGAGACAGAGACAGAGTGTGAACAGGGGAGGTGCAGAGAGAGGGAGACACAGAATCTGAAACAGGCTCCAGGCTCTGAGCTATCAGCACAGAGCCCAACGTGGGGCTTGAACTCACAAGCCATGAGATCATGACCTTAGCCGAAGTCAGACACTCCACTGAATGAGCCACTTAGGTGCCCCATTCATCTCTTTCTACAGTCTTTATTTTAAAGTCTAAATTGTCTGATATAAGTATGGCTACTCTGGCTTTCTTTTGTTGACCATTAGCATGATACATTGTTCTCCATCCCCTTTCAATCTAAAGGTGTCTTTTGGGGCGCCTGGGTGGAGCAGTCGGTTAAGCGTCCGACTTCAGCCAGGTCACAATCTCGCGGTCCGTGAGTTCGAGCCCCACGTCAGGCTCTGGGCTGATGGCTCAGAGCCTGGAGCCTGTTTCCGATTCTGTGTCTCCCTCTCTCTCTGCCCCACCCCCGTTCATGCTCTGTCTCTCTCTGTCCCAAAAATAAATAAACGTTGAAAAAAAAATTTTAAAAATAAAGGTGTCTTTAGGCCTAAAGTGGGTCTCTTGTAAACAGCATATAGATGGATCTTGTTTTCTTATCCATTCTGTTACCCTTTGTCTTTTGATTGGAGCATTGAGTCCATTGATGTTTAAAGTGAGTACTGAAATATATGAATTTATTGCCATTATGATGCTTGTAGAGTTGGAGTTTCTGGTGGTGTCCTCTGGTCCTTTCTACTCTTTGTGTGTGTGTGTGTGTGTGTGTGTGTGTGTTTTGGTCTTTATTTATTTGGGTTTTTTTTCTTTCATCTTTTCCCCCATGAGAAAGTCCCCCTTAAAATTTCTTACAGTGATGGTTTAGTGGTTACAAACTGCTTTAAATTTTTTGTTGTTGTTGTTTGGGAAACATTTTATCTCTCCTTCTATTTTGAATGACAGCCTTGTCGGTTAAAGAATTCTTGGCTGCATATTTTTTCTGATTCAGCACATTGAATATATCCTGCCACTCCTTTATGCCTGCCAAATTTCTGTGGATAGGTCTGCTGCAAACCTGATCTATCTTCCTTTGTAGGTTAAGGACTTTTTTTTCACTTGCTGCTTTCATGATTCTCTCCTTGCCTGAGTATTTTGTGAATTTGGCTATGATATGCCTTGGTGATGGTCGGTTTTTGTTGCATCTAATGGGAGTCCTGTGTGCTTCCTGGATTTTGATGTCTGTGTCTTTCCCCAGGTTATGAAAGTCTTCTGCTATGATTTGTTCACATAACCCTTCTATGGCTATTTCTCTCTCTTCCTCTTTTGGGACCCTTATGATTCTGATGTTCCTTTTTAATGAGTTACTGTTTTCTCTAATTCTTAAATCGTGCTCTTTTGCCTTCATATCCCTCTTTTTCTTCTGCTTCATCATTCTCCATAAGTTTGTCTTCTCTATTGCTAATTCTCTTTTCTGCCTCATCCATTGTTGCCTCCGTGGCTTCCATTCGAGATTGCAGCTCATTTATCACATTTTTTATTTCATCCTGACTAGATTTTACTTATTTTATCTCTGCAGAAATGGATTCTAATCTATTTTCGACTCCAGCTAGTATTCTTATTAATGTGATTTTAAATTCTGGTCCAGACATCTTGCTTGTATCAGTTTTGGTTAAGTCCCTGGCTATTGTTTCTTTCTGCTCTTTCTTTTGTGGTGAATTCCTTCATTTTGTCATTTTGAAGGGAGAAAAGGAATTAGTGAGGCAAAAAATTAAAATCAAAAAAATTAAAATTAAAAAAATATTAAAAATAAAAAATTAAACACACACACACACACACACACACACACACAATCGAATAAATGATGCTAGATCCTAGGTGTGTTTTGTTCTGGGTGTTGAAAGGGGCTTCATAGATTAGAGAAAAAAGGGGAAAGAGAAAAAGAAAAGGAAATCATTTGAAAAATTTGAAGAAGTCAATACACTGAAGTAGACCGAAATGGAATGATGGAAGTAAAATAGAATTTGAAAAAATTTACACAAAATTAAAGAATATAATAGAAAAAAATTAAAGAAAAATATTTTAAATAAAAATTGAAAATAAAAATGAATTTTTTCTCTTTCTATATTCAAGAAAAAGAAAAGAAAGAAAAAAGAGACAAAAGGAAGAAATAAAAAAGAAAAAAGAAAAAAAAAGATAGAATAGTGAATAGAAGGACAGGTGAACAGACTGAAATTAATTCGTTTTCCCTTAGAAGTCAAACTATGAAGCACTTTATAGCCCATAAACTAAGAAGGTAGGGAGACTTGTGTTCCTGAAGAGTGAGGTTGGCCTAGTTGGGTGGAGCCTGGTGTAACGGCTCCATTCTCCACTAGATGACGCTACTTAGCTTACTGGGGAGGATCGTAGTGGCGCTTGTTGGTGTGTATGTGCATGCGCGGGAGCAGTGAAAATGGTGTCACCCAGCTACCCAGTGTCTCGTATCAGAAGTCCTTTTTTTTTGATCAGCAACCGCGCACTAGTCCTTTGTCTTCGGCTTCCATCCACTCCTTGCTTTTAGCCTGTCTGTAACCAAGCCCCTGGCAGAATCTCCCTGCTGAGTTTTATTTTAGAATCGGCTGTTTTTTCCTGACCCCTTATTTCTGAGGAATGTAGCTTTGACCCATTCTGCCCCTCTGCGGGATGGTCTCACTGAGCACTGGTCAGGCACCTGCCACATCCAGGAATGTTCATGGGACCATGATGCTTCTGACACCCAGAGACTGAGGCTGGGTGCCAGACCTACCCCCAGAAGTTCAAGCGATTGTGCAGCAGCAGCATTTTAGGGATTATGGCAAATCACAACATGCATCTAGCACCAGGCTTCACCCCCAGCAACCTTGTTCCAGCACCAGTGAATGTGGTTGTTCTCCCAGGTCCACTGAGGCCTTTGTGTTTGGGGGACCCACAGAGCCTCTACCAGGTGTCCTCCCAGCAGGGGAACCGGCACTAGACCTCCGGACTTCTCTCTGCTCCTGGGGATTCGCCCTTCCTACCAGAGCACTGCCAGGTATTGAGCTGCGGATTTTCAGACTTTGTGTTCCCCCCATTTATAGAGTCTTAATGGAATCTTAACCTTCTCTCTTAGTTCTCCTCTTTTGTTCAGTCACTGAGGCTGTTTCCCCTTTTCCACTTTCTCTTCAGCTGCTTTTGGGGGGGTGCTTTTCCTGTATTCTCCCCACCCTCCCCCCGCCCCCACCCCCCCCCCCCATCACCATCCCCTGTCTACACGCAAAACCTGCTCCCTGCCCTCCGTGGCTTTTCTGTCCCCCAGTTCACCTCCCCGCAGCACGTACCTACTGAATCAGGTTGTGCAAATTGTTGTGTTAATCCTCAGATCAGTTTTCTAGGTGTTCAGGGTGGTTTAGTGTTGGTCTGCTGTATTTCATGGATGCAAGACACACAAAAAAAAACTTCCATGCTGTTCTGCCATCTTGGTTCCTCCTTCACAGACACATTTTAAGTTAAATATTCTTATCTCCATTTTGTGAATAAATAAAATTGGGTCTTATATAAGTGCAATACCTGTCACTAGGCTACACTGCTACCCTCAAAGGAAACTAGAGGGTTTTCTGGGAAGGGTTTTCAGCTTCTCTGGGAAGAAGGACTAACACATCACTCTATTCTTTAAGAGTAAGGCTAATTTTTATTTTTTGTTGCTGACATTTGGAGAATGGGAATTGTGGAGAGGAAGGAGAAAAGAGAATTCTGAGAGTTAAAGCAACATTTTCCCCCTTGTACCTCTTTAGGTAGTCTGTTAACTAAGTGAATGGAAAAGCCATACTAGATTCATCTTTTAATTCCTGTTTGTTGAAGGATTTAAGAAGTGTCTGCTTACTAAATATTTTTGGGAAGAACACTTACTGAAGGATTCTGAACAAGTTGCATATGTGTAATCAACCTCTTGAGCCATCTGTCTGCATTCTCTTGGTTCTTATCCATCCTGAGCACACCTTTGTCTTCTGTTGCAAATTCCTGAAGCTCTCTGTCTCAGGGCTTTCCCCTGCCACAGGCATGGCCCCGTGCAAAGCAACCCTAGAGTACTAGCGGCTTAAGATCTTCTAGAGCAATGGCAGATGGGAGTTGCTGGAAAAATACCCCAACAGGTGGGACAGCTCTGAAGAAATCTAGTGTCACTTAGGGATCCCTGGTTTGGTTGACTTCCAGGTGTCCATATTCGCAAACCTCATTAACAGACTCCATTTGACTTCATTCCTTTCCTGTCTCAATTCTTCACAGCCTAACTGTGCTTCTTGGAATTACTTTCCAAATAGACTCCTTGCACTATAATTCTAGTTTTGGGGCTTGCTTCTAGGGGAACCTGAACTAAGACATCTTCCTCAAAGTTTTAAAGTAAGCCATACAAAAGACTGTATGCAATATTAGGTAATAATAGCTAGCATTTATTCACAAGCATTTAATATTATGCGAAACCTAGGCCATTTAAGTTTTACAAGCCTATCAGGTAGATACTACTAAATATTGTCATTTTATAGATACTGAGGCACCAAGAGATTAAGAAACTTGCTTAAAATCACAGATATTAGTGATCAGTGTTACCAATTCGTTTTTTTTTGGTTTTAGGAAGGGTCTTCCCCTCATCATGACCAAACATAATTGGTTTCCTATTAGAATACTTGCTAAAGATCTCGCTTGGGAGTCTTGAGTATTGATACTTAGGGATACTCTTTTGCTGAAATGATGCAGCTAGTATTCAGTGCATGTGATTATAACATTTATAATAAAAGTCACTTACATGTAGGAATGAGGCCAAATGTCTGGCAAACTGTGAACAACTAAGTTTTGTCAGCTTGGTTTCCCCCAAGGCACAATGGGACACGAGTTATTACAAACAATTCCCTCGGTCTTTACTTTCTAAAGACTTTTTAGTTCTAGAAGTACCAGTTCTCTTCCCCTTCTTTTCCTCCTGTTTCTCATTCTTCCCTCATTTGCTTCTCCCTCCGCTCTTAGTCTTTCTGCTCCTCTCTTATTTGCTTCAGGTTTTTAATGGCCCCAAAGAACTTATTTTTTTTAAATTTGAAACATCGAGATTTTGATTGTTAAAATCTGACAATTAATTGTACAACCAAGGAAAGAGTTAGACAGCTATTAATCATCATTGATTCAGTTTACAAAAAGGGCTGCTGTACACAGTGGTTTCATTGAATGATGTGCCTGATATGGTTTTTCTTTTATTTTGCTAAAGTAAGGAGAAAGGGAAGGCATCATTAGCTACAAGAAAATCATATAAGCACAAAATGATCAACTAGTGGATGGTAGACAAACACTGCACATTGAAAATATTACATTTTTGGATCCAGCAGGAGAGATGTTTTTGTAAATGCCAGAGAGTCAAATTTGAATATAAACCAAATAAGCATAAAGATTGTAGGGTTGAAGTTAAGAGAAAGAGTGTGACAGCACTCTTAAAATAAGGAATATCTATTCCTAGAAATAAATGCTTTAAAATTAGGGTGGGTACAATACTAAGTGAATAATTATTGTTGAAAATAGTAGCTACTTAAGTATTATAAATATTATTTAAACACAGAGGCTATGAAGAAGTTAATGTATTCCTAGATTTAAAATCGGTCGATTTAAGAATTAAAATGTAACCCATCACAAAATTTTAGGAACCAAGAACCCTGCTCTTCAGTCTGGACTCTTGCATCTAAGTATCTAAGCATTATGAGAAATATTTCTTCATTGTTTATTCAACAACCATTCTTATGTTAATGAAATTGTGAGATATTTTTTATGAAATGACATTTTCTGAGGAATTTCTCATCACATGAAGTAAAATTATGTAACTGTTTACTGCAACTCAGGATTAATTTGCAGCTACACGAGTATTTTTGTGTTTTGGTTTATATGTATATTTTGGAAGAATGTTTCTTATTACTTGTATATACAGCTTTTTGTAGCTCTAATATATATTCTTGTTACCAAAATCTTATTTTCAGGTTTCACAATATAGACACTGATATGACATAGTTGGGGTTTGTAATGGATCCACCACATTCATCTTTGTGGTATTTCAGCCCTCTTAGTTTAATTTCTTTGGAGATGGAGTTGAGTGGCTTAAAAAGCGTCTTCTAATTACAAAAGAGGACGTAGCCTCCCACATGGTCAAGTAGTTGGTGTCCTAGAAACCTTGACTGGGAGATTGATTCTTGGATTCCTACTTGAGGTTCACCTTAGAAGGAGATAATATATATTTATATTTTCATACACATAGACATATTATATATTTTTACAACATATATGTTATATACATATTAAGGATCATACTGTATACTGCATGTTTAGAGAAATATAGTCTGTACTTTTATATTCAGAGGTGTACTTTATGGAGTCCACCATATTTTCAGTTTTTATAGTATCACAAACGGTTTTCCAACAGGTCTATTTCTCTGTGCCTTTCTCCTTCTTTGAGTTTTTTCTCTTCTCAGAGAATCTTCCTTTGTGACCCTTAGCATTTTTTTACATGATATTATATTTCTTTGTGAACCTATTCATCAATGTTTCTGCATAAGACATTTGCCCTTATATATTCCACAGACATTAGCAGTTTCTTGTAAACATTAACACTCAATTAATGTATTTCCAAATAATGAAAAAGCAAAAGACTTGCTGAATGGGTTACATGGTTCAGAGTAGACAGAGTTGGGTCCCAGTACTTGCTCTGCCACTCAGTGCCTGTTGACTGATGACAAGTCCCTGCATTTCTCTGGGCTAGACCTTCCTCATTTATAAAATAAAGTTCTGGAACTAAATCCCCTCCAAGGCCCTTTTCAGCTCTAACTTCCTATGAATTTATGAGACAGGGAGGCAGAATAATGAAAGTGCAGGGAGGGAGAGCAGTTATTACTGTAAGCATTCTGGCACCCTGATAAACAAACCTTGCCTATTGTTAGATTTCTCTGGAACAGACTCCATTTTTGCTGAGATAGCAACCATCATGACATAGGAAATTATTTTCACTGATTTATTTATTGCTTTGTTTTACTTATTTTAAGAACTTCTTTTTGTTGTACGTTCATTATTTTAAATATGGAGAAAAAAGGGAGCAAAGGAAAAAAATAAATTATTCATAATTTTATCATGAGATACAACTAATATTTTGGAGAATTTCATCTTTATGGTATGCTTCTACAGTTCTTTATAAAGTCAAGATCATACTCTATACAACCGTGTATATATATAATATTCATTTATTTTTTAATCAGTACAAATAAATATGGTATATGTAGATATGTTTGGTACAGTATCTTATTTATTCATTTAAACATATCTCAATTTCCCAATCTCAGACATCTTTGAAAACCTTATTTTAATAGCCATTGTAGTGCATTGGGATGGCTAGAATTTTTGTCTGTCGGCATCTTTTAACTTCCTTTTCCCTCCTTTTGCTAATATAGACTTTCTTATGAGGAGTCCATTCCAAGTAGTTCATACGATAAGTCTGAGCGTATGACCAAACCATGGCCAATCAGAACACTACATTTCTGGCCACAGTAGTGTAGGGAAAAGAAAATGAACCAAGACAACTGGGATGAATATTTCTCTAGGCTTTTGGTGGATACACTGAAAGAAAGCTACAATAATTTCATTGGAATTAGTGCCATAAGATTGATATAGGCCAATTTGCTAATACCACCATTGTCAGAGAATAAAGTCCACACAGGAAACAGCAGAGCTGAGAGACAGTATAAAGTTAGGAACATATTTGTTTTTTATTTTATTTATTTATTTTTACTTTTGAGAGATAGAGACAGAACACGAGCGGGGAGGGGCAGAGAGAGAGGGAGACACAGAATCTGAAGCAGGCTTCAGGCTCTGAGCAGTCAGCACAGAGCCTGACACAGGGCTTGAACCCACAAACCGTGAGATCATGACCCTAGACGAAGTTGGATGCTTAACTGGCTGAGCCACCCAGGTGCCCCAAAGTCAGGAAGATTTTTAAGTATAACCTCTGATTTTCTGTTTCAGTAAATGCCTAAAGCCAGTATGGGTTTGAACTCCCAACTTATGCAAGTTCATGTAATCCTCTGTTACTGCCTTTCTTGAGTTCAGTTTTCATGTCTTACAAAAGATGGTGTTTTCACTAATGCATTTAGATATATATTATATGGAATTTAACTTTTTTTCTATTTGCAATAAACAATATAATCATTTTGTAAATTAGTTTTTGCTCATATATCTGAAGGAGGAGATAGGATAATATAGGGTAGTTTCCTAAAAGATAAATTTAAGAAATGAAGGATCTCCCTTTTTTAGACTATGTTATCAAAACATGGCACACAAAACTTGAGAGTTGGACATCAATAAATAATCTTTACATATATATGTCAGGGCCTGTTGACTGCAACATAAAGCATCTCAATTTTTGTCCTCTGTTATCTTTTTAAATTAATTTGAAGCAATAAACCTTCCATTTTCCCTGGATTGGGCAGCCCCATGAGAGTTATGCTTATTTGGCCATCATACAAAGCCATCCAGTCAGTAATTAAAATGTCCAGACCTATGTAATGGTCAAAACATCATTCCCTGTCATGCTTGCTTGGTATGGACAAGGAAGCATCAAAGTCAACGAAGGACACATGAATGGCTTCTTTTCTTTTTCTCCACCTTGATATTTAACTCTTCTTCCCACTCCCATCTTTCAAACTAAGCATTCTGAACAGCACTTGCCCCCTCCTCCAGGATAAGGTAGGAGTAGGAAGAAGGAATAAAAGGGATCAAGAGAGTTCTCATGTCACTGCTCCTTACTGAGCTGATGGTAAGTTCTCTGGGCCTGGGAATTTAAATACTCTCTTGTGAGCTGTTGTGGGTTTTTTGGACCCTCGCCAATACCGCCAATAGCACCACCACTGCTGAACATTTCTGCTCTGTAGTTGCATTGGCAATGCCAAAATTCTGTCACCACTGGTTTCTTATTCCTTCCACAGTCCCTAGTTATCTGCTGATACGGTCTGTTCTGCTAAAAAGAGTGTTTCTGTTTCTGTAACTTATATTGGGTAATACATGATTGATAAATAGCAGAATGTTATCATTGTAATGCAGAAGTTTCAGGGGATCTTTGTGACTTTGTTTTCTGGTATGTTAATATACAGTATCTGCAGTTGAATGTAAAATATACTAATAAATTTAATCCAGCAAGCTACATAAATATGCAGTCCTGGACATGATGCCCCTCATCTCACATTCTCCCTCTTGGTCCAGCTTGTCCATATGCTCTGCCTTCAAGGTGCTTATTGCATTATTATCTCTATTCTGTGTTCATTTTGTCCTTTGCTGTATAACTTAGTTGGCTCAACCATTCTTACATGACCTTCCATTGAGCTGTATTTATTTTTAAGACAAAAATCCTTCACTTATTATAGTTTCTATTTATTCAGATTTAAAACTTCTTTTGGCATGTTAGAAAATCTACTCTTTTGGAATCTGGTGTGTGTGTGTGTGTGTGTGTGTGTGTGTGTGTGTGTGTGTATTTTTAGGTTTTTTAAAAAAATAATAAAGTTATAAAGTTGCCTAGGTTTTGAGTGATCTACCTAAAATATCGTAATCCCATAAACTCAGGTTATTTTTACAAGTTTTTCATGATCACCTCTATCATTGTTTGAAAATGCCTAGATTTTGGCCTCTTTATTATGAAACTTGTGGTGCCTTTCAGATGACCCTTCTGGGCAGGACCCACAATGAGTTCATGTGGATTCACGTCCCTCCTCCTGAAGGGGGATGACATCCTTTTTTCCACAAAACTTTAGGAGAAATTTTAGAAGTGTGAATAGTCACAGATTTTGAAAGCTCTATTCTGCTTAGCCATCAGAGTAGCCAGTAATCTCTTATCTTCCTTATAATCTTCCAGTTGGGTGGCAGACACAAGTCCGTATATTTTCCAAAGGGAACGCATATTAAGCCCCTGAGTCACATCTCTATGGCTTCTCTCTCTCTCTCTCCCTTTTCTTGGTGTTGGGAGGTGGCACAACTGTTAGGAAATAGGGCACATGCTCCTTGGGGCATATACCTCCCAACAAAGTTATCTCCACAGAATCTTCCCCAACATTGCTTTCTTTTGCCTTTTGATCTGACTGTTAAATTCTTGATGCAGCATGAGACCTCTAATCCTTTCGTGGCCATGTTCTTTGTTACTTCTAGACCACTTTGGAATTTGCTGGTCATTGTGTAATCTGGAACTTCCATTTTAAGTTCCTGTTACATCTATCCCTATCTATATCTTCACATATCTATAACTATTTTGAACCATATTGCAGAACAAGCTGGTAAATTAGTGCATTTCATTTAACGAAGAAATATGTAAAGCCTGAATTTCCTTCCATTTTAGAATTGCTTGTATTTTTAAGATAGAGCGATCTAATTTAAACAGCCAGACTTTTAATTTACTTGAGAAAGTGTTATTGCTCTGAAAACAAATGGAGATACCTTAAATGGCTCCATGAATTATAAACACGTGGCACAGTATTGTAGAGTGGTTATAAAAGGACGCATCCCATCCTTTAGAGTGTATACACTTCTTGATCACTTTGGTCAGAATAAATGTTTCTAGAAATCATGGACCATCTTTCTAAATATTTACCATGTGATGGTTTTTTTACATTTTTCTTCTTGCTGGGGCATTCTTCTCCTTGGAATCTATGGCTTCAGCTCATTATTCTTGGTTTCTGAAGGAGGAAATGCTGAAGAGAACCATCCATATCAGCATCTGAAGCTTGCGTTTGTTCTGAATCACTCTCTTGAAATATAAGTAACACCAGTAGACAGAAACACTCTACCTGATTTAAAGTTTCCTTATTCACTTATTAAAGGATAATTTTAAAAAAGCACAGCTGGGGGGCACCTGGGTGGCTCGGCCAGTTGGGCGTCTCACTTCTGCTCAGGTCATGAGCCGTTTGTGGGTTCAGGCCCTGCATCAGGCTCTGTGCTGACAGCTCAGAGCCTGGATCCTGCTTCGGATTCTGTGTCTCCCTCTCTCTCTGCCCCTCCCCTGCTTACATTCTGTCTCTCTCAAAAATAAATAAACGTTAAAAAAATTTAAAAAATTAGAAAAAGCACAACTCCTATTGATATAAAATGTACACATGTCAAAGAATTTATCTGACTCATTGATAAATGAGGAAATCAGTGGTTCAAAAGAATTCAGATTCCTACATTTATAGTCAGATAAGAAATACTATAAGAAATTTACAAATAGTTACAAACTGGCAAACCTTTGAATACCTATAGAGCCATCATCAATTGCATTCTACCAGATATAACTTGCATATATATGGATGAGAATTATTTATATCAATATCAGTTTATTATAAATTAACATGTGTCTGTATAGAGCAGTAAAATAGCCAAGTTTGAAGAGAAACAAAGATGAAGATAATCCAGATGAATGAGCTAGCCAGGCAACCACTAAATTTTAGTCTTTTATAATTTTTCCTTAGGAAAGTGTATCTCAGATCCTTTTAGGCACCACTTCATATATTTGGTGGGAATACTAAATGCTTTATATCCTACATATACACCATTAGTCAAAGCTTTACAGTAAATCGCTACCTCTGTTGAGGATCATCTGAACTGGCTCCACGTTGCTTTGTCAGTATGACTGAGTTCTAATTGTCCTCTTGTTAATGTCCCCTATCAAAGTGAGGGTCCTTGGAGGCCAATGGCTATTCTTTGTATGCATCACCTAGCCTGATCCTGGGTTCATGTCATGTGCTTAATGTCAAATGAAGGCATCAATGGTTTGAGACAATTATTCTAAGGTCCCTTTGTTAACATAAAGAAAAATCATTTATTTCTTCTCCCCCAGAAAAAATTTACTCAAATTTACTTAAAAAAGACCTCAAAATATATCATGCTTATTTATAGGATAAGTAAATATTCAGTTCATTTTTATTTTCATGAACATTTTTGCTTAGGAAAATGCTGGTTGGAAACAATTGTGCATACTTCCAGTTATTTGTCATATTTCTTCTAGGGTTCAAAGTATTCTTTGTCCTTACCTTAGAGCATCTGGCATTTCTGCTCCAAGGAGTGGCTCTGGTAATGAGAGAATATGTTTTGTTCACTCTTGGTGCTGCCAGTAATGTTCTCAAATTAAAAATTAATTTTTAAACAGTAGGCTTCTGTGACCATGACACTGTTATTAAAATCTCTTTTTTGGCACAATATCCAGCTTTCTTTAGTCATTGTTGATGCTTTTATTTTTAAAAAAGCTATATTTTATGTTACATTGGTAACTTTTCCTCAAAATTAATATTTAATCCAAAATATATTGGAAAATAAAATAAAAATGCATTAACATTACATAAGCCTGAAGTTAGTAGGGTCTTAAACTTTTATTTAGCTTGTTAAAACAGGGTACTTGTTTTTATTCTCTGGAAACACCAACGAAAAAAAGTGTGTTAAAGATGAATAGATTAGGACATTCTACAATATTTGGATCCAATGGTAAAACAATAATTTAAAAAGATACATAATATTCTTACATTTCCGTAGTCAAAATAGACTCAATGTCTTAGATATTGGCATTTATATTATTTTCATACATGATTATAATTTTTGCTTTAGAAATGTTTAGATTTTGAAAGGGAGGAAAATATTAGAATTATTTCTGAGTTACCTCAAAGGTATTCCATGTTGAAATTTTCTTTCATTTTTAGTTTTCAAATAGTAACACTTGGCTATTAAAAAGCAATAGTAAGAACACTTAGTTGTAGACGGTAAGTCTTTTTAATAATAAAGTCAGATTGTCGGGGGCATTTGTTGCTGCTATTTTGAATTAATTTGACTCTTTTAGTCTCCAAATGGATTCATTCATTTCCCTTTGGAAAAAAGAGAACCTCCAATCTTAAGTATGCTTTTTCCAGAGAAAAATTGCTAGACAGTTCAGTTCGGGTCAGTTCACTAAGTATCTCTTGATAGTATATTATGTGTCAGACCTTAGTTTTAATTATAGGGCTATAAAAATGAATGACACTTTCAATAGCTTTATTCAAGGATATAGGATACTAAGGAATTACTTCAAGATTTTCTTGAATTTATGGGAATTTTGAGTATGTGGACCCTTGGACTGATGGTTAAACAATAAACAAGGTGGAAAAGTGTGTGCATGTACATTTACTTTCTAGTTTATCCTAACTGCAAAAATTAAATGGTGGCAAGGAGATATGCTTGGTGAGATGGAAGTGTGTTTCTAGCAAAAAGTTGTAGGTTCCATCTGTCTTGTTTTGTTTTGTTTTTTTCCCCTTATCTGGAGCCCATTTTACTGGGGATGTAAATGTTAAATTAATTATTTGACAAGAGAAGTGTAGGGTGCTGTGAGGATATAAGGAGGTGCTCTTAATTTAGATGTAGAGCAGATTTCTTGGAAATGTGTAATATTTCCAAAGATAAGTATGAACTAGTCATAAGGGAAGAATGTGGGAGGAAAGGTTTAGCAGAGATAGCACAGAGGTAAAGGAAACATGTGGTATTGGAAAAACTGTTAGAAGTTTGGTGTTTTTGAAATATGGCTTGCACCTAGACAAATTGGCCTGACATGAGGTTGGAAAGATACATGGGATCTTCATATGCATGCATACATACATATATATACACATATGGGCATATATGTCTATATATCATTTAAAAATTAACTTCTTATTTTAGAACAGTTTTACATTTACAGAATTATTGCAAAGAGAGAATAGTGCTCCCCTATATCCCACGTCTGATTTCCCCTATTATTTATATCTTACGTTAGCATTGTAGGTTTGTTACAATTAATGAACCAATATTGATACATTATTACTAACTAAAATCCATACTTTATTCAGTTTCTTTGGTTTTTACCTAATGCTTGTTTTCTGTTCCAGGATTCCATCTAGGACACATTACACTTAATTGTCATGCCTCCTTAGGTTCCCCTTAGCTGTGAGAGTTTCTCTTGTTTTTTTTTTTTTTTTTAATTTTTTTTTCAACATTTTTAATTTATTTTTGGGACAGACAGAGGCAGAGCAAGAACGGGGGAGGGGCAGAGAGAGAGGGAGACACAGAATCGGAAACAGGCTCCAGGCTCCGAGCCATCAGCCCAGAGCCTGACGCGGGGCTCAAACTCACGGACCGCGAGATCATGACCTGGCTGATGTCGGACGCTTAACCGACTGCGCCACCCAGGCGCCCCAGAGTTTCTCTTGTTTTTAATGAACTTGATGGTCTTGAGGATTATTTGTGAGGTACTTTGTAGGATGTATTGCAAGTAGTATTTGTGTGATGTTTTTCTCATGGTTAGATTGGGGCAATGTGTTTTGGGGAGAAATACCACCAAAGCACATTGCCTTTCTTATCATTTTGCATCAAGAGGACATACTTCCAATATAAGTTATCACTGTGGGTGTTAACCTTGCTCACTTGAATTGGTATAATTTTTGTCTGGTTTCTCCACTATAAAGTTACTCTTCTTTTGTTCTTCCCTTTCATGCTATAGTCTTTGGAAGAAGGAGCATCTACATTAGTTATTTGGAATATTTTGAATGGGATATCTGTCAATTCTCCACGGTTTATTTATACAAGCGTTTATTCCAATCAGTATGAATATTTGTATATTTACTTTAACTTCAGGTTAAAATTCAGCACCATGTTGGGACGCCTGGGTGGCTCAGTTGGTTGTCTGACTTCGGCTCAGGTCATGATTATGGTTCATGGGTTCGAGTCCCATGTCGGGCTCTGTGCTGACAGCTCAGAGCCTGGAGCCTGCTTCAGATTCTGTGTCTTTTTCTCTCTCTCTGCCCCTCCCCTGCTCACACTCTGTCAATCTCTCTCTCTAAAAATCAACTTTAAAAAGAATTTAACATTCAGCACCATGTTATTTACTTTGGTGTTCAAATTATTACACTCTGGGATATTAGGAACTCCTTCAATTTTCTCCTGTGTCCCTTTGAAATGCCCTCAGCATTGTGGTCTTTGTTTATTTACTTTTTATTTACCTTATTTATTTTACTTCTTTCTGGTACTATAGATACGCTAGGTTTATCTTGTACACTTTCTGCCTCAGTCTTGGAATCAGTCATTTCTCCAAGGAGCAGCATTATTGGATAATGCTTATACAACCAAGATTGGGAAAAATAAAAACAAAACCAAAAACAAACAAATAAAAAAACAAACCAAGCTCTGCGCACTAGGTATACTCATTGCTACTGGGGGTGTGTTTTCTTTCAGGGGACTGAAAAAGGAAATATATGCATGTATATTAGCCTGAGTTACATATCCCCATGTGTATTTCTATATATAACCAACTATGACTATATTTAAACTAAACATGAATTCACATTGATGTTTCCAATTATATTCCATTACCATTACCATTTTTCTAGTCTATCCTTGCTTTTCTGTAAACTTTTACTTCAATGCTGAGCAACTTGGATCCCACCATCCACCATCCATTTACTTAATTGTTCAATTCAGTGTATATGTATAGTGTTTTCAGTTGTAAACACATACCCTTGTGGGGGTGGTAAGGAACATTACCAGATAATGTTTAGAGTAAATTCCCAGTCTGATAATTCTAAAATTTGTGTGTCCTATCTGAGTCTGGTCCTGATACTTTCTTAGTCCATACTGTGTTTTAACTTGCCTTTCAGACTGCCATATCTATCTATCTATCTATCTATCTATCTATCTATCTATCTATCTTCTATCTATCCATCCATCCTCTACCCATTGATAATCTATATCTTTAGATAGGTGTAAAATACATTCACATATATCTTTAAATATATAAATATGTATCTTTTCTGTTGAGAGTAGGACATGTTATTGGGTAAGAGGAACTGGGATAAACAGGCTTCAGCTTGAGGTTTTATGTTTTTTTTTTTTTTTTTTTTTTTTAAATTTTTTTTTTTTTCAACGTTTATTTATTTTTGGGACAGAGAGAGACAGAGCATGAACGGGGGAGGGGCAGAGAGAGAGGGAGACACAGAATCGGAAACAGGCTCCAGGCTCTGAGCCATCAGCCCAGAGCCCGACGCGGGGCTCGAACTCACGGACCGCGAGATCATGACCTGGCTGAAGTCGGACGCTTAACCGACTGCGCCACCCAGGCGCCCCGAGGTTTTATGTTAATAAGGTTAAGAGTTGAGTTGTGTTTAATGTTTGCTGTGGCTGAAAGTCCCAGAGGTTTCAGATTTCTCTAGTGGCCTTGTTTGTGTCTACTCTCTTGATTTTGAGCTTCTCTAAATACTCATCACAGAGATCCTGTGCCTTGTAGTTCTTTCAGCTATAAATAGTTCTTTCACTGTTATTATACTAAAGCTGTATTGTTGTGACTGTAAATTATGGAGAAGGGGGAACATTCTATAATCTTCTCTGTCCCCCACCTCCCCAGTAATTAAGACAGAAAGGTTAGATAGGATTCTAGTGAGAATACCCTTCCCCCAGCATCCTGGGGGGAATACCCAGAGAGTACGATACAGGGGTATTGTAACTCTCTGGGTTCAATACTGCATGTCTTCCTAAAGAAAACCTAAATTCCCCTGAGCTGTATCTTTAAGTTCAACAGATTTGATATTTTTGCAATGTTATATGAACAGCACCAGTGGCTTTGTGTGAGTGTGTGAATACACACTTGAAAATGCTTGTAGATGGGAGGAGAAGCAAGGAAAATGGGAAGAACATTGGGAAATACATTTAAGTTACATTTAGCAGGAGTCTCTGGTGGTTCCCCCTCCCATTAAACAAGCATCTCTAATCTACATTTTAAAGTGAAAGGGAAGACCTCCAGAATGTTCTCTAGATATATATTTCAGTACACAGAGACTTCTAATGACTGCATCCCTTATCTATTGTGGGAATTCAAGCTCCAATTTCAGTTTGATATATAGATTAAAATGTCTAAATATCGATGTTCTCCCCTCATTATTTCCTGTATGGACTTCTCAAATGAAATTTTCACGGGGCGTCTGGGTGGCTCAGTTGGTTAAGCGTCCAGCTTTGTCTCAGTTTATGATCTCGCAGTTCATGGGTTTGAACCCTGCATCAGGCTCTGTGCTGAATGCTTGCTTGGGGCCTGGAGCCTGGTTCAGATTTTATGTCTCCTTCTCTTTCTGCCCCTCCTCCGCTCATGCTCTGTCTCACTCTGTCTCTCAAAAATAAATAAATGTAAAAAAATGTAAATACAATTTTCACAATTGCATTAAATAATAAATTCTTAAAGCTTTGTGTTACTGCTATAGCATTTAAAATAGACACAGACACACTTAAAAAAAAGTGCTCTGGTCAAGAGTACAATACAGATCCAGAGTAAATAAAAAAGATTTATTTTTAATCCATGAAGCTTATAAATAATTTCTTTCTGGACATAAAGAAATTAGTTGCAGAGAGTATTAAACACACACACACACACACACACACACACACACACACAGGTAAATGGCAGCACATTTGCTGCGAATGTTGGTGAATGAATCCCTGTCTTCTGCTTCCAGAAGCAATGCTCTCTTCCTAGTAACCCTCTTTCTAAATAACTCCCACAGTATTTTTATGTAATATATGTGTATGTAGGTTTGAGAAAGAGCATGCTTGTGTCAGTGCATATGCAATTTAAAAGCAGACATATATCCAGCCATTATGACATGCTTTGTGGGTTTTTTAGTGCATTGCATAGATTTACTTATTTTTACAGTAATCCTAGCAATATCACTACCATTACCATTCCATTTTTATAGATTAGACATCTGAAGTAAGTAACTTCCTTAACATTACTTAGAAAGAAATAATTCCACTGTAGTTAAATCCAGCATTTAAATCTAGTTAGCTCTAGAATCCATGTTCTTAACCTCTTCTCTATGTGGCTCACCATGCTGGGGTCACTGCATGATTTTATTATCTATATGAGCAACAACACAAAATAAATATAACATTTTATGTTTCCCATCCATTAATGTTTTCCATAGCGAAGTAAGTATTTTAAGACAGAATGACAGAAGATCGCTTTGCTTCCTTTCCAAAATAGTTTTGTATAGACTGTTTTAGTTTCAGTTTCTCAAAGCTATGAAATAATATCAGAATAAGGCATCAACATACTAATTTAAGTTCAATTAATAGATGTATTAGCACTCTAATATTATATTAATTATATTATACATATAATAGTATGTGCTATTATTTGTTGAGAGAGAACATACAGGAATCAAAGGATCTGCTTAGCAACAGGAACAGGGTTTGATTTGAGTAACACATTGCCATGCTTTGTTCACCTGTGCAACATCTACATGGCTTCCCATAGTTTATTAATTCATCACTCAAACTGCAATCAAAAAACTAAACTCCAAAGTAGTCAACAATTATTCACAATGGATAGAATGTGAGAAGAAACCATATTTCTTAATTCCAGGATGTCAGTGTGTCTTCTGGGATAAATGGTATTTTGAATACTTTCCTTCCTGTACACAGATTGGGTGTGTTATCAGTTATATTGATGGGTTGTCCTCAGATGGTTGAAGACTGGGGCTGCAGGGATGATTGAAATTTGTAGGCGGGGAGACAACTGCAGTCCCTGGAGGTGTTAGAAGTCTGCAGTGTTTGGGAGGTCTGGTGCTGCCATTTATATTTCTTTTCCCTGGAACTCTTTCTTCGTAACAGATTTTGAACTAAAAATAAAGAAAATCTCCCATACTCTGTTAGAAGTTTGTTTTTTCAAAGAGATCTTGAAATCTCCTTTGAGAAAATTTCTAATGAATTTTACACTCTTTTGTCCTTTTATCATTTCTACCAATCTGCCTCCATTTTCCCTTTAAAATAAGAATATTAAGTTCAACATTGCCTTCTCTTTTGGCAATTAGCTTGTTTGTTTTCTATCTACCAATTCTCTAGCAACTTTGAGGTTTTGGAGCCAGTGTTCATTAACTGTATGGTATGATTTAATTTTTATTTCTATTTGATATTTAGTGAAAACGCAAATATAACCATATATCACTGTGTGTGAGTGTGTGTGTGTGTGTGTGTGTGTGTGTGTGTGTGTGTGTGTGTGGTGTAAGGCACACATAGTTGAGCTTCTCTTTTGGTAAATATAAGCTAATGAGCTTATAATTATGAAATGCTTACATGTATTTTGCCAGAGACAAGTTAAGATGCTTTTTTTCACTGGAAGTGCATACCTCCAAAACATTTTTCAAATATATATTCTTTGTCAATCTTTAGCACAATTTGTACTGAATAACACTTTACTGAAGTGTGGAATTATAAATGCTTTTTCAGAAGAAGGATAGATCCAAATTAAAACTGTATCTGAAAACTTATCTGCCTATATGCAAAGCTAATTTAATTTGAAAATATACATTTTATCAGAGATTTATTGTGATGACATATGATTATGTGTTTTAAACATAATCCAAGCTCAAATCTTTATACCCAGATATTGTGCAGTTGGAAATTAGTATTGACAAAGGAGTTAGAGGGGGGAAAAAAAAACCAACATGCTAAAGTAATATGCCCTACTTTAGGGTTTAAATGAATAAATTTTATATTTCTTTGGGGATTTGAAAGTTAATAGAAATTTTTTGAATGCTAGGCTAATATCTTTTGAAATAAGAAAAATCAATCTCTATAACTGTTTCTGAAGAGGCTACATTCTGAAGAGGCTTTGGACATAATTTCCTGGACAAAATATTTTTAGAGACAGAAGATTATTTTACCATCCAGAGGAAATCACAGAATTTTAAGTTGGAAAAGATCTTGGAAGTCACCTAGTAAACCTTCAGTCGTTCCGATAAAAGAATACTGAAAAGACATTTGGTCTCTACTATTCAGAGTTCTGGTTCTCTAATTTCTCTCCTGTTTAGGGCTCACCACCATTTCCTCTCCTCCTTCAATTCTATGAGTTGCTATGCCTTATTCTAGAAGTTCGTTCTTCTGCTGAAATTTGCTGGAATTGGTTTTGTTGTTTGGGACCAACCAACTCGATAGTGAAAGAGCTGCCATCATTACAATCATCGCTGCCACCACCACCATCATGATCACCATCATCATCATGGATTCTATATTGCTTTGAAAATTATACACATTTTACATCACTCTCTAAAATTTCCTGATTTTTATCTTTTAAAATTATTGGTTTTAGTATCTTCCCCTTGCAAAATCCAGACAAATGATCTATTCCTCCAAATGTTTCAGTGCTCCAACAAGATAATTGTTACCCTTAGGAGTAAGGATACTGTCATTCAGCAAGCATAGGCGTGGCCACAGAGAAGTATTTGATTTAATTCCTATTTCAGTTGAGATGTATGCTTTAAATATTAGTAAAATTTATCTTGGATTTGAGTAGCTAAAACATGGTTTTTTTTGTTTTATATGGTTTTCTTAACTAGAAAACACATAGCTATTTAAGCTGAATGTTGTTTAAGGTACTCATCAGTAAAATTCATTAAGTAATTCATTCTGGCAATGTGCTTGAAATCTAACTTAGATGAACGACGGCTTCAGTATTTATTATTATTGCTGGATTGTGTCATCTTCAGAAATACCACATGCTGGCTTACACCTGAGGAAGGATGCTCTTAATTCATATACATCAACAATTTTAATACGGTAACCTTTTTGGTATCCACCAAGACATGTAAGAAATAGTTAAGCTTGCCTGGCAGGCACATTCAACCTTGCAAGCCTGACTGAGCTCAGCTGGGTTCCAATGGAGTGATTCAAAGCAGGAGATGAAAAACAGAAAAAAAAAAAAAAGATTTAGTTAGAAATGACATGATCATGAACATTTGGGTACTGCTGAGTATGAACAATCCTTTGATCAGTTTTGTTCTTTATTTCCCAAAGAAAGGGCACCTGGGGCACCTGTCTAACTGTGAATATTTTACCCATCTGGAAGGAGTTGTGAACAGCTTTGTCATTATAGCTCTGGTTCTGTTTGGTTTTGTTTTTTCCCTAACAAGTTCAGTGATACATTAGTAAAGCAAGTCTAACTGACCACACAAATGCAGTTATCAGTACACTCAGTTTTGTCTTTTAATTTTAATGTTGATGAGGTCATACAGCAAAAAGATAGATATTTGTTGGTATCTTTCATTTTCTCAGTGAGCAAAACACCATTTATGATTTATGTTTTTTAAAAATGTTTATTTGTTTTAAGAGAAGGAGAGAGAGAAAGAGAGGGAGAGGAAGGAAAATCCCAAGCAGGTTGTGTGCTGTCAGTGTAAAGCCCTATGAGGGGCTTGACCTCATGAACTGTGAGATCATGAACTGAGCTGAAACCAAGAGTCAGACGCTTAACCAACTGAGCCACCCAGGTGCCCCTATTTTACGTTTTTTTTTTAAATTTTTTTTTTTCAACGTTTATTTATTTTTGGGACAGAGAGAGACAGAGCATGAGCGGGGGAGGGGCAGAGAGAGAGGGAGACACAGAATCGGAAACAGGCTCCAGGCTCTGAGCCATCAGCCCAGAGCCTGACGCGGGGCTCGAACTCACGGACCGCGAGATCGTGACCTGGCTGAAGTCGGACGCTTAACCGACTGCGCCACCCAGGCGCCCCTATTTTACGTTTTTGTTAAATGTTTTCAACAGGCCCAAAAGAAGGGAGTTGATCATTGTCTTTAAAAAAGTTGTTCTCCCAGGTAGGTATATATGCATATACATTATACACATACACACACACACAATTGATAGAGAAGATGACAAAAGATGTAGCAAATGCTAACAATTAATGTATCTGTGCAAAGGGTATACAGTAGATTTCTGTATTCTTGTGATGTTTCTGAAAACTTAAAATTGTATTTAACTTTTTATTTTAAACAACCTATTTCAGATGTGTGCCAAACAGAAGCCTTAATTCTTATATTTTTTATTAAATCATCCTGAATTCAAGAGTTTCAAAACAATGGAACTCTTTAATGAAGACACATTGAGAAGAGTTTGCAGAATCATGGCCCTTTGTCTCTAACATTTTAATGTGAATTTCCTAGGAACAAGGATATTCTCTTATGTAACCACTGTACAGTTACCAGTGCAAATCATTGAACATTGATACTTTGTCCTATGAATCATATTCTGATTTTGTCCCAGTACTGTCTTTTATGGGACTGTTTTTTGTTTGTTTGTTTGTTTTTAATTCGAGGAAGGGGTTTAGGATCACGTATTTAGCTGTCATGTCTCTTTAGTCTCCTTCAATCTGGAAAAGTTCCTGAGTCTCTATTTGCCTTTCATGACATCGGCAGTTCTGAAGAATCCAGGCCAGTTATTTTAGAGAATGTCTATCCGTTTGGGTTCGTCTGATGTTTCCTCATGATTTGATTCAGGTTATACATTCCTGGCCGAAAAATAACAAAAGTGATGAGCCCTTCCCCAGATAACAGATCTGGT
This sequence comes from Prionailurus viverrinus, assembly GCF_022837055.1. NCBI lineage: Eukaryota > Metazoa > Chordata > Mammalia > Carnivora > Felidae > Prionailurus > Prionailurus viverrinus. The sequence goes on from NC_062564.1 coordinate 176,484,952, forward strand.
GGGAATACTATCTAATACTTGGTTTTATTTTTATTGTTTTCTATTGTGATGAATAAATTCCCCCCCTCCCCCAAACCCAGTGGAATTTTAAAAAGTAAACACAGAGGTGAGATGGCTAGAACTGGATTTTTAATGGTGCCTCATAGGAAGTACTCTCAGTGGAAAAGATATTTTCAGCTTGGATTCTGATTGGTGAATCACTTTCTCTGCAGAGAATATTCAAAGTACCTCTCCACCCCAGGTGCATTTATTTTCCTTTTTCCTAGCAGTGAGACAACAGTGATCAAATGATGCCAAAAGGCTTAAAATCAAGATGGCAGACCAGTATGGTTAGAGTGGAAAGAGCTCATAAGGAAAGGTCCACATGGTGTCCAAGACAGAGCCCTCAGTGAGGCAAACTTTTCCCATAGTGACAAGTAGTTAGCAGCAGGCATGCTTGTCGGGCAGAAATCCACCGATGCTTAAAATCTGAATGGTGAACAGAGAAACGTGGATAGCATTTTGATTCAACCTGCACTGTTTTGACTAGAGGCTGGGTGCTCCTGACTTGGGTGTGGTGTTTCCCAACCTCCGGCATCTGAGCAGGATGGATCTGACCTAGGAGTCCAACTCAACACTGACACTTAACACCAGCTCTTTCTTTAGCCCTAACTCGAACACTAATTCAATCAAACTTGAATTGCCTCTTACTCTTGCCCCTTGTTACTCCTTTGATGAAAAGATCACAAGTCAGTCCATAATTCTTGATCTCCCTTGAGTTCTGCATACTGCTCGATATCTATAGTTTGTGGTAAATAGTTCTGCAGTGTGCCAATCTTTTATGTTATCTCCCCCAAATCTCTAGACAAAGAATGGGCTGAAATTAGATATCTGAAATGAGATGAATTCTCTAGTGCTTACAATATACGAAATAGGGTCACCAGAAATCTCTGAGTAATGTCTCATTTCTGCTGAGTTGTGTTACACGTTGCAGTTAAATGTGAATGACATGAGAACAACAACAAACCCTCTCTGTGGTTCAAGCGCTTAAAATAAACTGGACAGAAATTAGTATTATTCGACACACGCAAGACCAAAAGAGTTAAAGGACAGGCTCTTTTTTTTATTACTAACAGACTGTCAAGCTTGTTGGGGCTGAGGCATCGCACTTTACTATTGCTATTGCTATGGTTATCTTCTTCAGTCTCCTACTGTCAAAGAGGCATTAGACTAAGACATAGAAAGAGTATTTACAAATGTAAATGACTTTACAGGAAATGGAAGCTTATGCTAACTTGAAATCTACCTCTACAGAAAGTTGACGATATTTATGACAGTGGGATTATTTATTATTGAAATGAGGGTCATCATATCGATTTCAGGGCACAGGCTATAGGTAAAGTTTCAGGTGATTTTGGATAACAGTGAATCTGTGGCCCACATGACGAAATTTTGTATAATGCTGGAACTTGGGAAATGGTGTGTCTCCTTTTAGGATACCATCAGAAAAAAGTCTTATTACACTCACCCTTGCTTTTAATGCCTTCAACATTTCATGCCGATGACTTTAGAGGGAACAGGATAGGAGGGCTGTTTACTCATTGTTGATGGCATACACTGCTCTGATGATCAGGCATTAGACTTGGAATAAGAAAAGTGGTGTTCTTGTTTTTTGCTAGCTGGGTGAACCAGAGGAAGGCATTTAAGAACACCAAAGGTCTCTTCTAAAATTCCTCGTCTATAACCCAAGGAAGTTTGGCCAGGAACATAGGCTCTGATGTAATATGTTTCAGGGAAGAACTTTGTCAAAGCAATTGTGCGTGTCCTTTTCCTCAGATTCTCTTGTTGAGAAATTGATCATCGAGTAACACTGGAGGAGTGATTTTCCCAATGAAGGATCGTCATCTGGGCTGCCTGATTTCTTCAATTCAGTAAGTTTGCCACAAATTCTGCCATATGCATACACTACCAATAAGAATAATGATTAATAATAATAATGATAACAAATAATAACAAATATAAAAGACAAATATTGCAATCTACAAATTAAAAGTAGAGCAATTGGTCCTAAAAAGACACTTTCTATTTAATCCTACAATTGTGAGGCGATTTTGTCCTTTCCATCTATTATATTCTGCAAGGCTAATATATTTAAAAAGGTTCACTGCCTGAGAATATTAAATGATATTTATATCAGTTCTGAGCACTTTCCTGCCATTAGGGGGAGGTAATTACGCACATCAAGTCAGTGGTGATGGTGACAAAACTTGGGCTTATTTCAAAAAATTGCGTCAAAGGCTCATTTTGGTTTCTTATGAAGCCATATTTTTCATGTTGGGCTGTTCAATCAGGAAAAAAACATTATAGTGTGGACTTGCTTTATCATCTGCACATTGGTCCAATAATGGAAGTCTTAAGTGCTACTGACATGAGAAATGTGGCCCAGCCAAAAAGGGCAAGGAGGACACATAAAAAAAAGAAAGTGAAAATAGTGTAAATGATTAATAAATGAGCCTGGGTGACTTTGAATCAGAATCACTGACATTAGAGCTTCACTCTCTGTTCCTATTTTGTGGTATTGCTGCCCATTCTCACCACACTTTCTCTACCTTCCTCTTTCATGAATTCCTTGAAATTAACGAAGACAGCCTGGCATAAAGTTTCATCCCAAATAGAAATCTAATACTAAAAAAGAAAAATTGGCATGTCTTACTTTTGTATTCATTTCTTAGAGTGGCTGTAACAAAGTACCACAAACAGCATGATTTCAACAACAGAAATCTATTATCTTATAGTTCTGGTGACTAAAAGCCCAAGATCAGGTGTCCACAGGATTGGTTCCTTCTGAGGACTCTGAATGAGAATCTGTTTTGTGCTTCTTGCCTAGCTCCCAGTGGTCTGCTGATAATCTTTGGCTTTCTTTGGCTTCTGCTGCATCATCCCTATCTATGTCTTCATCTTCACATGACAGTCCCACTCTGTGCCTGTCGGGGTCCAAATTTTGCCTTCCTATAAGGACTTCACTCATGTCCATGATCCATCCTACTCTACTCTGACCTCATCCTAACTCAACTAATTACATCTGTGCAAAGATCCTATTTCCATACAAGGTCACATTCTGAGATACTGGGGTTTAGGACTAGAATATATACTCTCTAGGAAGTGGGACACAATTCAACCCAGGCAATTATATATTAGAAATTGATTACAAATTTGGCCACCTCTTTTGCTGTGTCTCCTCTCCAAGATGCAGTGACCCTTCACATTGCTGTTTAATTTTGCTATCCAAGATTTTGTTTTGCCTTATCATTGTTATTAATCTCTATTATCTGGTACAGTGGCTGATACATAGTATACCTTTGAAATTGGGCTGAGATAGTTTATGCAATTGAAGTATATCTTTCTTTTTCTTCTATTTTTCACTCTATTTCAAAGACCGTCTCACCTTGTCCCTGGTCTGTGATCCTTTGCCTCCCTTCCATGAGTCTTATTTTCATGTTGGTAAATGAAAACCTGTAGTTTTGTCAGAACCAGCATCTAAATATTCAAAAGTCTGGGCAGTTTTTTAAAAGCATACAAAATGCTTCCCATTTTATGACATAATCTCCATTTCCCTAAACATTTATAAATCAAGACAAAATATTCCCCTCTGACATAAATAATTCCATAACCACATTGATCATAATAAATAGACTCATACTTTAGTTTAAAGGATTTTAAGTCTGCAATAGATTTTTCTTTTAACCTTGTGATTTAGAGCAAGAAATTTTGTAGACTATTACGTCTTAATAGATTCTTGTTGTCAATCACTCATTTAGTGTGAAATAGCATGGAAATAATTGCAACCCTCATCTGGTTGTAAGGACCAGTAATTTATATGACTCTCAATTTGAAATCAATATACTATTGATGTTTTGCAATGTAATGGTTTGTAGAGATCCTAAACTGGGAGGTTAAATGTAAAATCCATTGATAGGACAATGAACTGAAGCCACTCTTTATTTAGTGAGGTGGTCAAAGCAATAAATGAGAATTCACTCTTTAAAAAAAAATTTCTTGATATTGTGGTCAATAATGTTCTCCACTTATATAATTTCAAATGGTCAAGGCAGTGTCAGAGATACTTTTGAATGAAATGAGTCGTCTCTGTTTGTTTTCCAAGTGACTGTACTGCCTACAGCCAGTCTGTGGTGATTTAGACTTAGCTTGTCTTAGCAGGAAACCAATGAGCCCATGAACATCTTGACGTGGGGACACACAGCATGGGTGCACGCCTGGTCTGTCAGATCACTCATGAGGCCAATACTGCTAGTACCACTTTTCATTCCGGAAGTAGTTTTATCTAAGAAATCTGGAAAGAAGAAGGATTTCAACAAATATACTAAAAGAAATTGAGTGCTGCTCGTAGAAAGAGGGTATATGAAACCCAGGGATGTTTTTTTAATAATTCCTGGTTGTTTCATATTTCATTTATATGTCAACTCCTTACTAAGAATCCTCTGTGGTTATACCATAGATGTGATAACTCTTTCCTCCTTAGTACCCTGGACACCTGATACCTGTGTAAAGAAACAAGTCTAAAACAAAACAAAAAAAAATGAACTAAGCTATTTGTGAAATTTCAACAGAAATGTGTAATCTTAGGATTTACCCTAGGCCCTAATCCATTTCTGATTTTGGAGCTTATACTCCATTTGTCTGACATTTATTCATTATTGGTGTGTTTTCTTTGTTCCACATATAGTTCATAGTATTTTTAATTCTGTAGAAGATACAGGTTCTTGTTATTTATACATGATCCTCAATTTCCTCATCTTTATGATGGGAATCAGTCTTTCATACCCCCATGGAGTTGTTTGAGGATAAAACAGAAAAATGTACAAAAAGTGCCCAATGTCTATCAGTTAATAAGTGTTTACTACATGGTTGCCGAATCCAACTACCATTTTCTGGGCACTGAAGATAAAAGATGTTTTCACTAAGTGAAGTGAAGTGAAATTAAAAATCTATGAATTATTTTATTTTCTGAACAACTCTTTATATGTCTCCCATTTACTTGGGAAAATTTTTCTTAACATATATAAAGGACAGTGATTCCAGTGCATTACTATAAAAATAGTAATGATTTATAATTACACAAATAATTTTCTTCAAGCCTTTAATGGAACTGAAATCTAGAAAACAAGCTGAATTCATTCCTCTTCTCTGGTTTCCTAGTTTATTAAAACAGGAATTAAGAATTTCTTCCTGATTCATCAAAGCAGAATTGTTTGAAATACTTTTAGTTTTTTCTTCACAAATTTATAATTTATGTTATACTGTAACATATTTGGGGGGAATTAACAAATAGGTAATATAATCCGGAGTTACTATCATTCATATTTAATGTTCTCTTCTGCCATATAGTATTATCAACAAAATCAAAAACATTAAACCTGAAAGAGACTTAAGAAATCCTATAGATTTCCAACCTCATTAAAGAGGTAGTAACTCAGGCTCGAGAGATAAACTTACTTTTAAAAGGTTACAAATGACAAATTCATGTCTGGAAGCCATTCTTAAGTTCAGGTGCATTATTTTTCCTCCCATGTTTGCTAAATACTGTTGTAATTTTCAAATATGAAGGATAGTTTAAATAAAGTTCTACTAAAATCATCTAAACCCTACCACTTCAGGCAAATTATAGACTTTGACTTATATTTTTATTAAAAATTTTTTTTAATGTTATTTGTTTTTGAGAGAGAGAGAAAGAGAGCACAATCAGGGGAGGGGCAGAGAGAGAGAGGGAGACACAGAATCTGAAGCAGTATCCAGGCTCTGAGCTGTCAGCACAGAGCCCTACGTGGGGCTTGAGCTCATGAACCGTAGGAGCGTGACTTGAGCCGAAGTTGGACGCTTAACCCACTGAACCACCCAGCCGCCCCTCAACTTATATTTTTCATATTAACACACAAAAAATTCATTGGCCTCTTGCTAACCTTGAAGAAAGAAAAGAAATCATGAAGTACTGTCCTTGTCCCTAAAAAGTTAGAGCCAAGATAGGCATGTAAACAAGTAATGGTATTTGTGGGAGATAATGGCTGTGTAAAAGGCAATTACAACATACTTTGAAAGGAACAGAAGTTATACATGAAATAATAATGGAAAACATAAGAACCATCCTGTAAAGTTCTCAAATAGAATGAATTTGGGCTTAGTCAGTCTCTTAATATGGGTTATATTAGTTGGAAATGCATTAAGGAGAAAGGAGCTATGTAGGGGCTTTCAAAAATTTTAATTGTGACTCATGGTAATAAATGCATTTTATATTGTGATCCAAGAACACAAAGACGTTTCATACACATTTCACCCTTGTTAAGTACAATACACTCTGATTTATTCCATCCCATTCCAATGGCCTGATGGTGAGCAATAACACTGATTTCACAACTTGCAGTTTGAGATACACTGAACTAACATGTATTGAACATCTGTTACATATCCACCCTTTGGCTAGGCGTTTCACACGTGCTACCTCACTTAATTTTCTCAAGGATTTGGGAAGGTAAATATTAGCACATCTTTTTAGAAATGAGTAAGCTGAGTTACCTCCTGAGGATGTTCCATGGCAGAACTGAAATCCAAAGCTAGCATGTCTGACTGCAGGGTCTGCCTGCTGGCCCTTTGAGCATTCTTGCAAAGCGTGCTCATACCTCATTCACTTGCACTTTAGGAGAAGGTCAAGAACATTGGAGGCAAGGAAAACTGGCATGAAGGCTCAAAAACATGCAAAACCATGGGAAGTGGAGACCAAGCTTGACGTGAATTCTTTGCACTCAGACCACTTGGGCTGCCCACAGACCCATGAGTTTTCCTGGGGGCTCTTCTTGTTTTTATCAGTGCTAAAGACTTCTTTTTTTCTGTTTACCTTTGTTCTTTTCACTTTTTCTACAAGGCCATCTTTGCTTTCTACTCCAGTGATTACAAGATTTCAGCATCGGTAAGATTAACCTCCAGCTAACTGCATCCCCTGTCCCCACTAACTCTGCTCAAGAAGAAAAAGTCAGGCACATGTACTTAGGAGCCAGGCAAATCTGAGTCCAAATCTGAACCTTGAAATATACTGGTTGTGTGATCTTCATCACATCATTCAATCTTTCTGAACTCTAATTTCCTTACAAATGTACCAGCCTTCAGAATTACTCTTGAAAATTGAAATTAGAACGCAAGCAGGCTGGCACATGGTGAACGCTCTTTCTGGGGCTGTGTGGGAGGAGAGTTCCCTTGTCCAGGCACTGAATAGGCCTGGGATGCCTCCTGAGAACCTCTACATCTCACTATGAAGATGCTCCCCAGGCTTGTGGGGACATCCCTACACAGATACCCTCTCCTTTCCTGGTGGCCATTTATTTGTGGGGACGCAAACAAGGGCCAGAGATAGCCCTAGTTTTCAGGTCTGCTGGCAAGGTGTCACCTAATTACAAATTCCATGAAGAGAGAAACTGTATCAACCTTTACCTTTTCTTGTCACCAGTCTGGTGGTTAGTGGAGCTCAGTCATTATTTTTAGAATGAATGAAAGAATGCTTAGAATTACTTTCTCCCTGAACTTCTCAATGTCTGAGACTCAGAGCAACCCTCCTTAATTAATAATAGCTAATGTTCTGGCACCTGGGTGGCTCAGTTGGCTAAGTGTCCGACTTCGGCTCAAGTCATGATGCCATGGTTCATGGGTTCTAGCCGTGCTGTGCTGACAGCTCAGAGCCTGGAATCTGCTTCACATTCTGTGTCTCCTTCTCTCTCTGCCCCTCCCCAGCTCATGCTCTGTCTCTCTCTGTCTCTCAAATATAAATAAACATTAAAAAAAAATAGCTAACATTTCTTGAGCTCTCACTCTGGTCCAGGCAAAGGCATTATGTCATTTATTTCTGAACACAACCCTGTTAAGCAAGTACTATCATTATTACCATTTGACAGACAAGGAAAGTAGAGGTGTTAAGCAACTTGCCTTTGATCACATAGCTAAGACTTGTCCAAGATTAGTTTTTATCTTTGGCCGTCTGGCTTTAGTGACCACACTTTAATCACTAAAGTGTACCATTGTCTTTCGAGAGATCCTGTGAAACTATGTTATACCAGAGGCGGGTGTATAAGCCCAGTAGGACTCAGTAGCAATTCCATTCCTGTTACTTTATCTGAGGCTCACAGACACACACTGGAGTGTAAGCTGCTAGGATAGGGGAAAAGCACATCATGGTGTGGAGTGTTGAAGGGGAAGTGAGTTTTAATAATCTTGTCCAAGTGTAAGTCAAAGAAGTCTGGATCACCAGAAGCAACCACAAAATGGCAGCATATCCTTTGGAGGCTCTTGTGAAAGAACTGGATTGTGTCTAATCTCATTAGCTGGAAAAATATATATTTTTTTAAAGAACAGAATTTAAATGATAAAGATGTGTATATAAGGAAGACCTGGGAAGAAACTCTAAGAAACAGAAGCAAATGAGAATGAGGCAAACAGAGAAAGTGGCTTTCTAATTTGTCAGTCAGGTATTTTAAAAGTTGACAATTAACTAGTAAGTTCTTCTCTTTCATATTGCCCAAAATTATAGTTTGTAAAACCACTTATAATTACAGAAATCATTCTTGGTATGATCACTATGGGTTGGTAGTTACTAACACTATGTGATACTTTTCTCCACTGATTTATCCAACTATCCATTGTGATATGTGTTATCACCATTGAAAAGATGAGGACACTGAGGCTTATTGAAGTGAAGCAACTTGTCCAATGACAGTCATTTAGGTACACATGGAATTAGGATATTAATGGATGGGGTTGAGCCATATGAGAGTGTCAATATTTGACCTCTTTCAATTTATGGGAAAAAAACACGGTTTCATATGTTTCCACCTTATAAATATGAATTCAAAGTCCCTGAAATTAATCACTACGTTATACAACCTCACATGAAGGAAAAGAGCATGGGATTTCAGAATCATTGGAAAAAATGTCAAATTTATTTTAATTTTTCTGATTCTTCTATGTTTATCTCTTCCTATTCTCTTGAGAAATTTGACCTAGATGCTGGCAAAGTGTTGGAAATTCCTGGAAAATCTAACTCTAAAATTGGTCTTTATTCTTGTGATCTCTGCAGTCATTTTGCACAAGATGCCTATTGACTGGAGTATAACATATTTTTCCTTTTGTGGTAAAATGCTGCAATTATGAGCAATTTTTTGCGTGTGAAAGTTTGTAAGATAGTTATTTTTCCAATGTGTTTCCTTATGACCAGCTTCTATGCTTGCATACTACAATCTACATGACTTTAAAAGTCAGAAAGACCTTGAAAATTTATGACTCATAATTATAGTAACTTACAGTGACACTGTGATTTGTCACTTTCAAAGTGATCTAGATTTTTAACAATTAAATAATTTTTATTCTAGATTATACTAACTTTTTCTTCCCTCACAAAACTTTCTAGGAAGTGTTGTGCATTTCTTAATTTTATCCTTATATAACCAGCAGCCCTTAAAATTGATCTTAGAAGCTGTTTCCATTGTATACCACACGATTTCTGCATAAAAATAAATTTTTAAGAAGGTAGAACAGATAGTGTAATTATTTAAAATATGTTGGTTAAACTAGGCTTTCAAAGAGCTCATCTTTGCCAAAAAACACAAGGAAAAAGTGGATAGGGTTGTAGAAAATATAATTTTTATAGCATATAAATAAATGATTCCACTAGGTGGCACTGTTGATTTATCTACTTGTGTGTTTGGGACACAAATTTTTATCTTCCTGAAAGCAGTAAGAGTAGGTGAGGGTTTTTTTTTTTTTTTTTTTTTTTTAATCTAATGAAAATTCCTGCATAGGAAAAAGCTGATTTGGGCAATTCTGTACTTGAAAAATGGGTGCTTCTCGCCATTAAAAACCTTATAAATAAGCCTCTACCAAATAGGTTAGTTCTTTTGGCATACAAACAAGAAGGTTGATGACATATGTAACTTCCATCTGGATTCAATAGGTTTAGAAGCAAATTGTTTTTATCTCATCTATCTCTCACTATTCAAGGATTGTCTTAAATAGGACATATGTCACTGACACATCTTTCTCCTTCTTATCTGCTTTCTTTGGTAATCAGAGACTCTGGCATGCCCAAGCAATCCAGACATTCAATGGCTCTGCAATCCATGTTGTGAGACGTAATTTACCATGGACCCCAAGTGTGTCTGCACATCTTTTTCTGGGTACTCCAAGAATGTAAGGCCTTGACTCCCTGGGCCATCTCTCAGGGCTGTGTTTGCAGGCAGCAACCTTGAGGGGTGTGGTCATATCTCCCTCTGGAAAAGAGGAGGCTTGCTTTCATTTACTATAAAAGTGATGATTCTCCGAAGCTCAGTGTTCCTCTTCTGTAATGCAGGCATTCATCACAGCTCCTTGGCATTCCCCCCATGGGATCTGGAGGACATATGGGATTAATGCAAACAAACATGAAGCTCTGGCTACTGCTTTTGCCATGAGTATTAAAGTCTTTTGTCTCTGATCCAGGAGTCTCATTTTTTTTTTTTCTGCCAGCACCCACGAAACAGTAAATCCCAGATCCTACAGTTTCTGACAGCACATCCTGTTGTTCTCCATCTTCCTTAGAGCACAATAGATTTTGATTCAGAATCAAATCTGATTCAGATCTGAATTAAATCTGATTCATATGACTAACAACTCATCTGGTGGAGTCCAGCTTTCTAATCTAATATATGAAGACTTTCTGCAACTTCTCTGAGTAGTAAATTTCCTGTTCTTTGTTTTAACTCTTCAATGGCAAGGATTTACTATGCATGAAGTAGCTTATTTCCATTTAGAATACCTCTATTAAAAAGTTACTCTTTGTTCTGAGCCTAAATCTTTTACTCTGTGCCTCTTTCTCCCAATAGAACTAGTTCTGTCTTTGAAAGCTATTCAGATATTTGTGGTCCCTTTCTATGTGAGAATACTTCAATTGTTTCTCTTGTCCTGGCTAACTGATTCCTGTTATTTTGACTGTTTTTGGTATGTGTTGGTTCTGAATTCTCTTATTATTGTGGTTGTTCTCCATTTGTTGTGTAAAAATGTGTCAATTTTTCTTTAAGACAAAGTCCTCAAAAGTAGCAAAAGTACACATTATAGATATGATCCTATTCTACTTGACCCCAAGCATCTCTCTTTATCCTTTTTTCTCCCAACCAAAGGAAGTAAGTAGATGACTTATCTAATTCATCTTTGAATCATGGGTGTGAAGCCTAATACCTAACACTTGGTGCGTTCTTGATATGTTCATTAATATTTCTTGAAAGAATTAATGAATAAATGACTTGTGTAGGTTGGGCAATCATCACTGCCACCATTCTGGCTTCCAGTTTTTTTTAAGGTCATTTATTTATTTTGATAGAGACAGAGAGAGAGAGAGAGAGAGAGAGAGAGAGAGAGAGAGAATGAATGGGGGGAGCAGATAGAGGGGAGAGGGAGAGGGAGAGAGAGAGAGAGAGAGAGAGAATGAATGGGGGGAGCAGATAGAGGGGAGAGGGAGAGGGAGAGGGAGAGGAAGAGGGGGAGAGGGAGAGAGAGAGAGAGAGAGAGAGAGAGAGAGAGAGAGAGAGAGAGAGAGAAATAATCCCAAGCAGGCTCTGCGCTAACAGTGCAGAGTCTGGCTTCTAGTTTTGTGTCCTGGGATTTGCATTTTATGAAATTCATTACTTTATTGAGTTATATCAAGGAGGTGGAAAGTAAAAAAGAAAACTCATATCTTGTCTCTGCTACTTACTAGATGTGTGACATTGAGCAAGTTATCATTCACTCTGCTTCAATCTCCTCATTTGGAAAATGGCAAATAGAGGACATCTCCCTCATGGGGTTTTGAGAATATTAAAGCAATTAATATAAGTCATGTAAAATGTGCAGACATGTGCACCCATCGAGTGGGTACTGTGTAAGTCTTGACTACCTAGTCATAAGTTGCCATAGAAACAAATAATATCTCACATACCTCCACATACTTCTAAATGTGCGAGAAACAATGTGAAGTGTCGTATGTACATGTCCAAAAAAAGGTAAACCCAGCTGGGTAAGCCTTCACAGAGGAGCTGCCATTTTAGAAGTGCTGATAGAGGGGAAGAGATTTCCAGAGACCTAACTGAATATAGGTCCCGAGTAGGATTTTTTTTTCTTTTTTAGTGCTATTATTAGCATAATATAGGAAATGTATACTGTCAAAAAATATTAAAAGAAAAGGCAAAAATATCACCGCTCACAGATGGAAAACTATCATTTGTGTAACACTTCACAGTTTATAAAACAGCTTTACCCACATCATCTCATTTGATTCTCAAAACAAATGAAAACAAAAGAACTAATCAATACTCTTTACAAGGTAAGCTCTATTCTTCTTCTCTTTTATGAGAAATAATAGAGTTTGATGTGATTGTTTGAGAAGCAATGATATTCCTATTAGCCAGATAGATAGATTAATAGTGCAGTAAAAACCAATCTCCATTTACAACAGTAAAGTCACTAGACAATAGAATGTGCCAGACTTCCACACACAGAAGCCCAACAAAGATGGAAAAGAAACCTAAAAACACTTGAATAAATATGAGAGCAATTCTGATTCCTGCACAGGAAGAATGAAGTAAAGGCTAAAAGTGTCATTTTTTCCCCCTAAACAAATTTACACACTTACTGCAATGCCAATAAAAACACAGTACCTGTGTTTGTGTATCTGTGTTAGCTCCACATTGTGAAATATGGCAACACTTTTCTGGAATCATTCCATCAACAGATATTGAGAACCTGTTATTGCCAAGCATTGCACTAGATACTGGAAAGTAGCTACAAGAAGGCAAGGCTCTTATTCTCAAAGAACTCATATTTAGCAGAGGAAGACAAAAGGTAACAAGTGAGCAAAAAATTAGGTAATATCAGGTATTGATCAATACTAGGTAGATGATAAAATAGTCTATTATGGAAGAGAGTAATTGAAGAGGACTTGCTTTATCTGGTCTTTCTATGGAAGTGATATTTGACTTGGGACATGATAAAAAGGGAGAAGAATTCTAGAGTTTACAGAAAGGAAAGGTTTTAAGAAAATGTAATCACAAATATAAACACTAGGAAATAGAAATAATCTTGAAGTGTTTAAGGAAATACAACTTGTAAATACAAATTCAGTGACTATAAACAATGGTAGAGCAGAGGCAGATGATGCTGAAGAGAGAGTTAAGTTATTAATAACTTTTAGACCTAATAAATAATTGTTTTAAAGCAAATTTTTTTTTTTGAAGTTTAGGTGTAATGTGATTTGGTTCACTCTGATTTCTATGTGAAGGTTGTAGTTTGGGAAGTGGTGAGTGGTAGTTAATGAGGGGTGTTGGACCAGTTGCAAGTTAATTTAGTGTCTCAGGAGGATGGAGAAGATGATTGGGGGTTTAGGAATTGGAACAGTGAGGAGATTAGGGTTACATATGGAGGAAAAGCTGACCAAACTTACATGTGGCAAGGTAAGAGATGAGATGGAAAGGGAAGACTCGAGGAAGCTGCAGGTTTTGTTCTGCATAATTGTAGACAATGGGGTACCATTTCTCAGAGAAATCTTCTGGCAGTGGATTCAGAGAGGAAAATACAGACTAATCTTGAATAAAGCCAAGTAGCAATGTTGTGTAGTAGCTGTAGTAGTAGTCAGTAATAGCTGTCAGTAATGTCAGTAGTAGCTGTAGTGACAGCTGGATATACCAGTAGAGAGCTCAGAGGAGACATCTGGTCTGGAGACATCCATTTCAGGGCTATGAGGGTATTAATGGTATTGGAAATAGCGGAAACATATGAGTTTCCCCAGGGAGAGAGTGTAACTAGAGAAGACAAAAAGTGTATGTGATCAAGGCCTGTACTACTTGGTATTACAATTGTTCAAGATGGAGAACCAGTAAAAGAGAACAAGAAGATAGAGCCTATAAAGGAAGATGTGGCCAGTATGACTAAGGTATACCAGAAACCCAGCTGAATGCTCAACCCAACCAAATGCTGCTAAGGGTTATGTACAATGAGGGTAAGAATTAACCATGGAAACTGATATAAGATCTGACATATGATAACCTGATGTATGATTAAGTTCTTTGTGACTGAGCATCTTAATTTTGAATGAAATATACTAACAAGTTACATTGAGTTCCGTAATCTGTAATTTTGTACTTAACTTACCTTCAGTATCGATTCCTAAGTATTTTGTAATCACCAAAGTTTCCAATTTTTCAATTTATGATGAACAAAATCTCACATTTGTCATTCCTCATCTCTAATTTGCCTTTGATTTAAAATGTGCTGTTATTGGATCATAAAGAATAAATAACCTAATTATATTTTCAGTTCAAATTAAAACAGATCCTTGCCAAGCTACTTATGCTTTAGGACATTTCATCATATGCTTTTTTTTTCTTTCTCACCTGCTTCCTTTTCCTATTATTCATTCTAGTTAAGGTGCTTTCTAGCAACATTTTTTTTTCATTGAATGTTTTCTTCTAGTTTCCACTTTCTGAAAGCATTGGGGAAACCAAACACATGCACATATATATACACACACCACTAAAGAAGCGTTTTGACCACACTGGAAATATTTTAAACTGTATCTGCAAGGTCAGTAAATGGAAATGGTACTTTTGTAAGAGAAAAATTTTAAATATAGGCAGGTCCTTCAGAAAAAAATAATGAAATAAGTCATTTAAGCCACTTTTACCCCCCATTATCTAGTTGGGGAATAAGTGTTCTCTAGTTCAATTATCCTTCACAATCCAGGTAAGGTTGTTAATAGATACTTAGAATCTCCAAGATAATCAAGGTCCAAAAATAATGTGAAGGTTTAGAAACTGATGAGTCACCCGGACTATACACTGATGAACAATATTCACTTCTCTTAGCTGAGTTAATGTGCTGTCCAGGGCTCTCCAAGGTTCTCTTCAACATAGAGTTCTTTTCTGTGGCTTCTTTCACACCTATTTTACATTGATCTTTCCATGGCTTTTAAAAATAATGTATCCTTTTATTGCTTGATTCCATTCTTTTAATGGAAAGCAGAGAGAAGTCGCATTTTTTCCAACCATATTCTTTTTCATCATAAATCCCCACTAACTTTTTGGCAATGTCAGGGCAGAAAAAAATACCATGTTCTAGTTGTGAACCATAGGAGAGTGACTTGTGAACTTCTGTTAGTTTTTAATCTCTACCACCTCCCCTATAAAATAGGAATAATAGTGATACCTGTTCAGTATTACTTAAGTTTTTGGTTAGACTCAACTGATACAGAGAATATGAAAGTGCTGCATATAAGGGAGAATGGTATAAATGTTAACCATGTACAACACTTTAGAATCTTAGCTTCATGGACAAAAAGGCTTAAAACAAAGCACATACTGACTTCATCAAGTTAGTTTCTACAATGATATCATAGTCACTTTCTTTATTTGTCTCATGCATTCAAAATGTATTTGAGTAAAAATGCAAAGTGATGTCTTGTTAGAGATCCCTAACTCTCTAGGTCACTAGTATCAAACTTTAAGATGAACAATTTACTGAAGTCTTCATTAAAAGTGGTTTCTTAAATCCAACGTGCAAAGATTTTCAATTTAAGAATTCCAGATGGAGTCAAGGAAAGTGCATTTTATTTTTTTATTTATTTAAAAAATTTTTTTTAACGTTTATTTTTGAGACAGAGAGACAGAGCATGAACAGGGGAGGGTCAGAGAGAGAGGGAGACACAGAATCTGAAACAGGCTCCAGGCTCCGAGCTGTCAGCACAGAACTTGATGCGGGGCTCGAACTCACGGACCGCGAGATCATGACCTGAGCCGAAGTCGGCCGCTTAACCGACTGAGACACCCAGGAGCCCCAAGGAAAGAGCATTTTAAAAATGCATTTTTAATCACCACCAGGTGATTCATTTAAAAAAAAATAAATGTTTATTTATTTTTGAGAGAGAAAGAGAGAGAGAGAGAGAGAGAGAGAGAGAGGGAGAGAGAGAGATAGAGCATGAGTGGAGGAGGGGCAGAGAGAGAGAGGCACAGAATGTGAAGCAGGCTCTAGTTTCTGAGTTGTCAGCACAGAGCCTGATGCAGGGCTCGAACCCACAAGACATGAAATCATGACCTGAGCTGAAGTCAGATGCTTAATCAACTGAGCCACCCAGACACCCTGAGACCCACAGGTGATTCTAATGTAAGACATCTGGCATCTCCCTTTGACCACATGTTGCTATATAGTCTTGGTCTATGTAAATCTGTCAGTGTTGTCCCAGATGTCCATGAGTTCTGGACTCAATAGGCTAGAATTTAGAACTTTGTTTGGTTCTTTTCCAACTGAATGACACAGACGGACTGCTGAACCTCTTTGAGCTTCTGTGTCTGTATTAGTTTCCTAGGGCCACTAGAACAAATTATTACAAACCGAGTGATTTAAAACAACAGAAACTTATTCTCTCATTGTTCTTGAGGCTGCAAGTCTGCAGTCAAAGTCTTTGCAGGGCCATGATCCCTCTGAAGACTCTCTGGAGAAATCCTCCTTTGCCTCTTCCAGTTTCTGGTGGGTTGGGGCCATCCTTGGCATTCTTTGGCTGGTAACTGCACCACTCCAATCTCTGCTTCCATTTTCACATGGTGTTCTCTGTTCCTCTGCGTGTCTTCTCCTCTTCTACAAATTCGGTGATCAGATTTAATGGCCACCCTAATTCAGTATGACCTCATCTTAATTTAATTACAACTGCAAAGACTCTATCTCCAAAAATGGTTACATTGTGAGTTTCTGGGGAGACACGAATATTGAAGAGACACTATTGAACTCACTAGGGTGTCCTGACATTAAGAAAACTCATTATGATAACCTTTGGAAGCAACTAGTTAACGCATAGTAGTAAATGCTCAGTAAATAATAGTTTCTCTTCTTTCTTTGTAGTATGGCTTAAATACTGGGTCTTAAACACAAGTCTGAAGACTAGGGCTAACTACACTAGATTCGCCTTGGGAACATTTGAAAACTACAAATTCTGGGCTGTTTGCTGTAGGTCATTGTTATTCAGTAAGTCTGGGATGAGACCCAAAAGCTGTAGTTTTGAAAGTTTATTCAGGGGATTGTGATGTACACTCTTACTTTGTTTTTTTTTTTTTTTTTAATGAAATTTATTGACAAATTGGTTTCCATACAACACCCAGTGCTCATCCCAAAAGGTGCACTCCTCAATACCCATCACCCACCCTCTCCTCCCTCCCACCCCCCATCAACCCTCAGTTTGTTCTCAGTTTTTAACAGTTTCTTATGCTTTGGCTCTCTCCTATTCTAACCTCTTTTTTTTTTTTTCCTTCCCCTCCCCCATGGGTTCCTGTTAAGTTTCTCAGGATCCACATAAGAGTGAAACCATATGGTATCTGTCTTTCTCTGTATGGCTTATTTCACTTAGCATCACACTCTCCAGTTCCATCCACGTTGCTACAAAAGGCCATATTTCATTTTTTCTCATTGCCACGTAATATTCCATTGTGTATATAAACCACAATTTCTTTATCCATTCATCAGTTGATGGACATTTAGGCTCTTTCCATAATTTGGCTATTGTTGAGAGTGCTGCTATGAACATTGGGGTACAAGTGGCCCTATGCATCAGTACTCCTGTATCCCTTGGATAAATTCCTAGCAGTGCTATTGCTGGGTCATAGGGTAGGTCTATTTTTAATTTTCTGAGGAACCTCCACACTGCTTTCCAGAGCGGCTGCACCAATTTGCATTCCCACCAACAGTGCAAGAGGGTTCCCGTTTCTCCACATCCTCTCCAGCATCTATAGTCTCCTGATTTGTTCATTTTGGCCATTCTGACTGGCGTGAGGTGATACCTGAGTGTGGTTTTGATTTGTATTTCCCTGATAAGGAGCGACGCTGAACATCTTTTCATGTGCCTGTTGGCCATCCGGATGTCTTCTTTAGAGAAGTGTCTATTCATGTTTTCTGCCCATTTCTTCACTGGGTTATTTGTTTTTCGGGTGTGGAGTTTGGTGAGCTCTTTATAGATTTTGGATACTAGCCCTTTGTCCGATATGTCATTTGCAAATATCTTTTCCCATTCCGTTGGTTGCCTTTTAGTTTTGTTGGTTGTTTCCTTTGCTGTGCAGAAGTTTTTATCTTCATAAGGTCCCAGTAATTCACTTTTGCTTTTAATTCCCTTGCCTTTGGGGATGTGTCGAGTAAGAGATTGCTACGGCTGAGGTCAGAGAGGTCTTTTCCTGCTTTCTCCTCTAAGGTTTTGATGGTTTCCTGTCTCACATTTAGGTCCTTTATCCATTTTGAGTTTATTTTTGTGAATGGTGTGAGAAAGTGGTCTAGTTTCAACCTTCTGCATGCTGCTGTCCAGTTCTCCCAGCACCATTTGTTAAAGAGGCTGTCTTTTTTCCATTGGATGTTCTTTCCTGCTTTGTCAAAGATGAGTTGGCCATACGTTTGTGGGTATAGTTCCCGGGTTTCTATTCTATTCCATTGGTCTATGTGTCTGTTTTTGTGCCATGTACACTTTTACTTTGAAACAACACTCTTTGATGAAGAATTTATTCATTTATACAACTGGAACTCAAGGATACCTTATTTACAGAAAATTTGTATAAAATGTAAAAATATATACTTCTTAGAGCAAACATTTATTTACAAATGATGATGCTAAAATTAACCCAGAATTTCAAAGAGACCTTAAAGGCCTTAACTAGGTGTTTTTGAGAGTAAAAGTTCACCTTTCTGATTCCAGTTTCAAATCTCATGGAAAATTTTTGTCTGAGTTTAAATGGATGTAAATAGTATTAGAAGATAATTATAATAAGGACCAAGCATTATAAGATGTACTCTCCCAAACCATTATCTTCTTCTTCATGTTCTGGCTATTTTGCAGTTGACCTTATGAAGCTTCTCATTTATTTCTTCCACATCCCTTGTAATGAAGTCATGTCTCATTAATGTTGATTATCTTTGAGTTTCAATAGTTTACAATTTACCTTTCTCTAGGAATTCTTCATTTGCTTTGTGTTACACAAATTTTCTTCTTACAAGAGGATACTGAGCACAGTGGTTTCCTCACAGCTTAGTGGGACCATTGGCAACAGGAGTCTTCAGCTTTACAGGCAGGGAAAATCATAGTGACAGTGAAATCACTGTGAATGAAATTCACTTTGCTGATTATAATACTCATCCACTCCTGGGGTGCCCCGCTCTCCTGTCACCATCCGTTGTCACACCTACTTTGAAAGGAATGTAAAATGGTTATGTCAAAAGGCAAAATTAGTCTTATAATAATTCGCATCTTTCAAATACTCAGAACTTAAAAAAGACTATTCAGCTACCTTTTCTGTCACTATTGTGTATTAGCTTTGGCAACTGGATCTGATGCATTAGAACAGGATGTGAATATCTGCTCTTCAGCAAGACAATACACATTTCACTGGAAGATTTGACTAGATTCTTTATGCTGAACTCAGGGAGATAAGCTAACTTCCCCTGAGTTGCCAAGGGCAACTTGATTGCACATGAAATTAGGAGCTACTCTGGGAAAATAATGTCTAGACACATTCTTATATTTCATTTCAGGGAAATATTCACCTAATATCTGTTATCTCCTACTGTCAAAACATTGCTGATGAATACTGCCTATCCTTTGAATCACATCTCTGAGCTCTATGAAGGAGTGCGCATAATAGAAGTGATAATATTTCCATGTAGCAAGAAACCTCATTTCGGCATAGAATTGTCAAGTAGCACTAATACATTTGACTTCTTATATATATATTTTTAATATTTGAAATTGTTGACACATGTTCGGGTTATGCCTCCACTTATTTCCTCAGAAATGTCATTCCATTGAAGATTTCCTTCTCTGCCTCTCCCTCCTACTTCTGTTATATATTCAATTCTTCAAGTTATAATTGTGACCTTTTTTTCGTAGTAGGTAGTAATTTATGTCACTTATTATATTCTCAATACTTAACTATGAAGAATCATTGTTGCAATATGAATATTCGTGTATATAAATGTGACTATGAGTTTGACTGTGAAGGTCAAAGCGAAATAAGATACCAGAGATGGAGATGGTGAGCCTCCCAGGCAGGCATTTTTATGTAGCTATGCCCTGGCAGTTACCATGCCTCAACTTGTGGCATGGAGGTCTAGAGTCACTTATACTCAGAGTGAGTCAGAAACCATAGATGACTCATTAAAACAAAACTCACAAGATACAGAGGTGTAACCCCCATATCTCATGATAACTAGCTGACAAGAAATGCTAGTACTTACACTAGCTTTTCAGGGTATAATCCAGATCCACCTATTGGAAAGTCTACACCAGAAATTGGGTTATACTCCGGAAATGGGTAAGTGAGCCTGGACTAGAGCACGGGAGAAGATTGGAGGTTGATGACACATCCAGCTCCACCTGGGGCATTCTTACTAACCACATGAAGATGGTTAGGAGAGTACCTTTCATGTGAGCAGATTGGAAACACACTGACAATCATCTTTTTATGGCTTCTTTTCTTTGGACTTTGGACAGACCATCCTTTTAATCCTAATAATTTATTTCTTGGATACAGGACATGTTAGAGTTTGACTAGGAGTCAGAAAGTCTTGACTAGATTTCCAGATCCTGTCTTCCTGTATTGGGTCTTAGAGACATTCTGTTTTTGTTTGTTTCGTTTTTGTTTTTGTTGTTGTTGCTGTTGTTGTTTTAAAAATGGTATTTGTAGACAGTGGTTCCCATGTGTTACATGCTAGCTGCTACCAATTTAATAATTTTAGCTTATTTCCAAGTTCTAGTGACATGTGATGGGAGCCCCCTTTGTGCCTATTTAATCTCATGTGACTATCACATGTAGCTTTCTCATACCTAGTCTATGAGAAGTAGAACCTTATAATTACCAATGGGCTAAAGAGGATGAGGCCTTGCCTCCTAACCTACACATTGCTCAGGACCTGCATGAGTAGAATGCCTATTGCAATGAGATAGGAACTGTCGATTTAAACCTTGATAGCAGCATGACATCACGAATACAGCAGTTGTGGCAGAAGAGAGCTGGAAGAAGTAGGAGTGGAAAACTCTGCCTCAATGTCTGGGGCAAAGGGAAATGATCTGGGGAATACAGAGAAATTTTGAAGTTCTATTGTTAAAAAATAAAGTAATTGTGTTTAAACCACATTCCCAAATTCTTTCCAGTAAAGTGGATGATTAAGGGGGCAGGGGGTGAAACCCTTAAGAAATGAGGAAAAACTCCAGACAAATTATGGGAAATGTTATAGGGAGATGTAAGAAGATGCCGCTTCCTTTTGTGATGTGAAATCTAGAGTCTCATAGGCAACTACTTGCAGGGATGCTGGATAGGTCCAGATAGCTGACCAGGGGGCATCAGCCTGTTTTTGGAGTTTTCTAGAATTGTTTTACTTTAAAAAGCATGATCTTTCTTTCTTTCTTTCTTTCTTTCTTTCTTTCTTTCAGGAAAGCAAAAGAGGCTGGCACTTCTAAACAACTTTAACTAAATATCACAGGATAATATGAAGACATTAAATACTGAGATAATTAGAAACATAAGCAATTAATTTACAAAAAAGAGATTTTCACTCTCAGACTAACTGGCTTCATATTTTCCCCATGGAACGCCAACAAAGCGTCAGGTGATTTCCGTGTCTCTTACCTTTCTGCTCTTATCCACTGTCATCTTTAACCAGTAGCAGAGAGGAACACCATCCCAGCTATATACTAGGAAAGGATAGAAAAGAGAGACCAATCTGTAGAAAATGCCCAACCTTTCAACAGTTACCTACAGCTTGTCCCCCCTATCTAATTTTCCAGCCTGAAAGGCAACTTCTTCAGATGATTATTTATTTATTTATTTATTTATTTATTTATTTATTTATTTATTTAAAAAAAAATTTTTTTTTCAACGTTTATTTATTTTTGGGACAGAGAGAGACAGAGCATGAACGGGGGAGGGGCAGAGAGAGAGGGAGACACAGAATCGGAAACAGGCTCCAGGCTCTGAGCCATCAGCCCAGAGCCCGACGCGGGGCTCGAACTCACAGACCACGAGATCGTGACCTGGCTGAAGTTGGACGCTTAACCGACTGCGCCACCCAGGCGCTCCTTCAGATGATTATTTAAAATGAACCCACCTTTTGGGTCAGCCTTCAAATTTGCAAATAGATACCTGTATAGGCTATCATATCCAAACTACAGATCTGTGGTCTATAGACTGATGGAGTAGTTATGACATTCATGTGAGGAAGAATTACATCTAAACTTTTCTTCAGAGGGTATCATTAAGGGGCTACATAAATAGTGTTCGCCTGGGAAACAAGAAATACATACTTCAAATTATAAAGTTCATTAACATGGTATATAAGGTGTAACAAACATGAAGTGTTGGTTAAAATGTAACGAAACCATTCAAAATGGGGTGCTGAGCTACTAAGAAACAAGGGAGAAACAAGCTAAAAATGAGGAAAATGAAAAGGAGAGCAGGAGACATGAACTGAAGGTCTGGCTGCCCTGTGAGAATTTGAGGGGCTTGGTAACAAGGAATTGGGATTTGTGTGGCTGGTGGGGACAGCAAAAGGGACTCTAGTCAGGAGATGATTTGAATCTGACTGTGTTGAGTTTGCCTATACTGCTGTTTTTTGTTTGTTTGTTTGTTTTGTTTTGTTACTGCGTATTTCTGTCCAATACTGTTCAATACATTTAAAATATATGTTGACTAAGATACATGTCTGATAGAAGAAAATTTAAAAAAAAGAATAAATTAAGGGGGAATAAATGAAAGCACATTTGTATATATACTTATCTATATTAGAAAAATACAGTGTTTAAAGTACTTTTTGAGTACTTATACTGTAAATTATCCTTTTATTTTCAGCTGGAAATTTAGTTTTCAATTAATAAGATCTTCAAACTATCATTCAGTTTTTTCAATCTAAAAAATGAGATTTGAAGAACATGATTTATAACTTATTTAATTAATATATATTTAATTGCTTCAGGCACTTCAAAATATGAAACACTGAATCTTTATAAGAAATCACTTAGGGCTCAAATTCTAGCTCACAAAATATTTTCAAAGAGGATGAAAGAAACAATGAATCACTTTTGGCCATTCCAATGAAAAATTCAGAATTAGAAACAAGGAACAAACATACTGAAAATCTCTATTACTTCACTCATCTCTGATTTTGTTTTTGACCTTGTGAAAGTTCCATCTGTGTTTTAGTTCTTTGCTTTTCAAAATGGAGTTTTTATTTTTTTCGTGGCAGTTTTTCAAAGAGGAGCTATCTAATGCATAGTCTCAAATGGTTTGTGGAATGAAGCAAAATATGAATTATTAAATAAATAACATCTAATGTTTATAGCCTGGAATAAAAGTATTATGGGCATAAGAAAAAAAATCTTTCTGTTCTGTTTCTCATCCTGGAGATGAAATTTTCTGTTCTGTGATTCCATTTTCCTCCTGACCCTAAGAATTATAAGAAGATTTCATCAAGATGAAAACTTTATGATTATCTGCTCATAATAAGGGAGGGCCAGGGTGAACGTATGAGATACACCACAGGAAATATTAATAATTCCTTTCTATTTTTTTGCCTCTCCTTTATGGGCCCAATTAAAATGTTACTTAAATTTTATTGGAACAGTTGTTTATACTTTTGCCGAATGAGGATTTTAAGCTACACAAGTAGGCACTGAGAAATAGATTGATTATTCCACCCACTCTTAAACAAATAAACATGTTGAGACTTTTCACAATAATCTAAAAGGAATGTCTGTATTGGACCCTGTTTCACCTAACAATCAACATCATAGGAAAAAGCAATTAAGATATTAAATTATTCAGTAATTATGTTATTTATTTTAGAAAACAATTTTTTTCTTTTGCCCAAGGAATTAGCTATATCTATCAATCTATTGATCTATCTATATATCTATGTCTACAACTACATCTAGCCCTTTACCTTATAATCTTAGATTTTAAATGTATTGAAGTCTCTGCCTTATTCACATAAAAAGGCAATTTCTTTCACTTTCACCTGACCTTGAACATTATGCAGTTCTAGGACTTGTTTTAGAGGAGGAGTTACAAAACTTTCCTCATTTCTCTTTCCTCTGGATTATACCTTCTTCACACGCTCTAGAAATCATCACAGGAATTTCCAGCTGCATTCTCGGAGCACTTTGGATGGACTGGAATCCCAGTAACTGGATGTGTCTTGGGATTCTTCACTTTCCATAGTGGCTTTCAAAAAAAAATTTTTACTCTGATTCACTAAAATGAGTTTCTCATGACAAATATTATAGAAAGTAAAATGTTATCTTAATACAATTTTAAATAAAAAATAAATTTCTTTTACAGTTTATGATTCTAGTTACCTCTGAATCAACTGTTACAGACCTTCTCTTGCCTTTCCTTTGGTGTTAGAGGCCCCTAAGATATTTGTCCTCAGTTATTCTCTAGGTAGTCCTTAACACTTTGAGTGAAGGTCGGAGGTTTCCTATCCTTCAGTTAGTAATTTCTCATTAAGTTAGATTTTTTCTTCAAGAAAGGCACTAATGGAGTGTGAATAATTTTTCTTTTGGTTTCACATATAATTTTGAACAAAACCGTCTTGATGGGTGAGAAGTTTTGGCTGTTCAGACCCCTTTTCATAAGTATTTTTACTCTAAATACAGAGAACAAACTGATGGTTGCCAAAGGGAAGGGAGTTGGGGGCTGCACAAAATGGGTGAAGGAGTGTGGGAGATAAAGGCCTCCAGTTATGGAATGAATAAATCATGGAGATAAAAGGCACAGCATGAAGAATATAGTCAATGATATTGTGATAATGTTGTGTGGTGACAGATGGTAGTTACACTTGTGAGCATAGCATAACCTATAGAGACGTTGAATCACTATGTTGCACACCTGAAACTAATGTAACATTGTGTGGCAACCATACTCAAATGAAAAAAATTGTTTTATGTTTCTCTGACTTATTTCACTTGGCATAATACATTATAGCTCCATCTATGTTGTTGTAAATGGCAAGATTCCATTCTTTTTGATGGCTGAATAATATTTCATTGTGTGTGTGTGTGTGTGTGTGTGTGTGTATATGTACACACACCACATTTTCTTTATCCATTTATCAGAACATGGAAATTTGGGCTCTTTCTGTAATTTGAATTTTGTTGATAATGCTGCTATAAAGTAAGTTTGATTTCCTTTTATTGGATTATAGAAGTGTGGAATCTGCTCACTTTGTTGTAAGTCTTTTCAGTG
Source organism: Prionailurus viverrinus (assembly GCF_022837055.1). Classification (NCBI taxonomy): domain Eukaryota; kingdom Metazoa; phylum Chordata; class Mammalia; order Carnivora; family Felidae; genus Prionailurus; species Prionailurus viverrinus. Next base: position 176,510,247 of record NC_062564.1, read on the forward strand.
CTATAAAAGAGCCTTTTGCCCACATATGTTAGTTAGATACCTGTAAGCTCTTACCTATAGTTTATTCTACTGAGAAGAATCTTTTAAAAAATTTTATTTTGGAAAATTTTCAATGTATCTATTAATAGAGAAGTAAGTTAAATCTTTCTATATACCCATCTTCCAGCTTCAACTATTATCAGCATTTTGATAGTCATGTTTCATTGACCACTCCTCCCAGTTTTTTATTTTCTTAACCTCAAGTATTCTTTTTATTTTATTATTTATTTTAAGAGAGAAAGAGAGAGAGAATATGTGAGGGAGTGGGGGAGGGGCAGGGGAAGGAGAGAGAGAGAATCCCAGGCAGGCTTTGTACTACCAGGGCAGAGCCTGATGTGGGGCTTGAACTCATGAACCAGGAAATCTCAACCTGAGCTGAAGTTGGACACTTAACTGACTGAGCCACCCAGGTGCCCCAAGCTCAAGTATTTTACAAAAAAATCACACATATCATGTCATTTCTCCTGTAAGGTCATCAGCATGTGAATCTAACTAAGAGCTTTAAAACACACACACACACACACACTCACACACACACACACACACACACACACGCATGCACACACAGACATTTCATTATTATTCAAAGTTAAAACTAATCTTTAAAATTCTTAAATAACCATCCTCACTTATATGAGCCTAATTATCTCAATGATGACCTGTTATTAGAGTTCATTTGCTAATTTCAGTATCCAAATGAAGTCCAGATATTTTGAGCTTTTTAATTTTTTTTTTTTATGTCACTGATTCATTGGAGAAATCAAGTTGTTGGTCCTTATATCTTGTCCTAAATTTGGATTGTTGCTTCCAACGATGTCATTTATCTTACCCTACTATCACCCACATATTCTGCATACTGGTAGTTAGATCTGGAAGTTTAATTCGATTTAGATTCATTTTGTGAGGAGGTCAAGAATGTTTCATAGAACATCAAATCAGAAGCCACACGATCTGTGGCTGTCTCACGTTTAGTGATGCTTCTGCTGATTAGTGGGTTGAGATAATACCAGTGTGATCCTTCTTCCATAAAATTTCTCATCAAATTTTATTCAGTGTTTGTAGTAGACCATTGTCGAGCTCTATTATTTCATTAGGTGGTATAAGATGGTAATTTTATAATTCTATCATACTTTTTGTATTTATTAGGTAGAATGCTTTTTCTTTTTTTTTTTTTTTTATTTTTTTTTTCAACGTTTATTTATTTTTGGGACAGAGAGAGACACGGCATGAACGGGGGAGGGGCAGAGAGAGAGGGAGACACAGAATCGGAAACAGACTCCAGGCTCTGAGCCATCAGCCCAGAGCCTGACGCGGGGCTCGAACTCCTGGACCGCGAGATCGTGACCTGGCTGAAATCGGACGCTTAACCGACTGCGCCACCCAGGCGCCCCTAGAATGCTTTTTCAAAAGAGAATTTTTACACAACTGTTTTCTTTATCTTTAAATACAATTTGCACAGAAAAAAGTATAAATGATTGATTTGTTCACTTTATTATTGAGTTTTCAAAATAATGAGTTCATGTTCTGGTAACTTTCATTGGAGACCCACCTGTTGTGTATTTATGTGTATTTAGGGGAAAGTAGTATTTTGAATTCATGAATAATATGTTTGATGCATTTCATTAAAAAGATTCAGTACTATTTCAACATTTTCTGCAGGGCAGTTCTGCTGGCAATGAATTCTTTAGTTTTTGCCTGAAAAAAACCCTTTATTTCTCCTTCACTTTTGCAGATAATTTTTCAGATAATTTTCTCTTTTTGTTTGCAGACTAAATATGATATACTTAGGTGTAGTTTTGTTAATACTTCTTCTGCTTGCTGTTTTCTGACTTCCTGGATCTGGGATTTGGTGTATGTCATTAATTTTTGGAAAGTTCTTGACTGTTAACACTTGAAATGTATTTTAATATTCTTTTCTTTATCCTCCTCTGAGATTCCAATTATGAGTATTTGTTACCTTATAAAATTCCCCATAATTCTTGGATGATCTGCAGTTTTTTTAATGAATTTTCCTCCTTTTTTTTTTTTTTTTTTTTGCATCTCTGTTTGGGGGGTTTCTAGTGACATATCTTCAAGCTCACTAAATTTTTCCTTGGCCATGTCCAGGGTACTGATGAGCCTATCAAAAGCATTCTTGGGGCACTGAGTGGCTCAGTCAGTTAAGTGTCCAACTTCAGCTCAGGTAATGATCTCATGGTTCATGGGTTGGAGCCCCACTTTGGACTCTGTGCTAACAGCTTGGAGCCTAGAGTCTGCTTCTGATTCTGTGTCTCCTTCTCTCTCTTCCCCTCTCCTGCTCGTGCTCTATCTGTCTCTCTTTCAGAAATAAATATTTAAAAAATTAAAAAAAATTCTTAATTTTTGTTTCAAGAATTAAAAAAATAATAAGTTTATTTATTTTGAGAGAGCATGAGCAGGGTAGGGGCAGAGAGAGAAGGAGAGAGAGAGAATCCCAAGCAGGCTCTACACTGTCACCAGAGAGCCCAAAGCAGGGCTTGAACTCATGACCTGTGAGATCATGACCTGAGCTGAAATCAGGAGTCAGATGCTTAACCATCTGAGCACCCAGGATCTCAAAGAATTTTAATTTATAGTATTTCCTTATGATTCATTTTTAGATTTATTGTCTCTATGTTTAGATTACTTGTGTATTCTTGCATGTTGTCTATTTTTACCATTAATCCATAACGTGTGCATCATAGTTATATTAAATTCCCTGTCTGATAATTCCAACATCTGTGGCATGTTGGTTCTGATGCTTACTTTGTCTATTCATATTGTATATTTATTTGCCCTTTATTGTGCCTTATAATTTTTGTTGAAAGCTGGACATGTTGTATCAGGTGATAGGAACTGATAGGTCTTTAGTGTGAGGATTAATGTTAACCTGGTTAGGAACTGGGTTATGTTTAATATTTTCCGTGGCTAAGGTATCCGAGGTTTCAATTTCCTCTAGTATCATAGTATATGCAGTTCCTCATAACCTTGAACTTCCCTATTTATTCCTCCTGAGAGGGAGTTTGTGTTGCTCAGCTCTTCCAGATGTAATCCACTACTATTTCACCGGAGTGCTGTTTGTGTGCTGGTAGGATGATAGGAAGAGGAAGAATTCTGTAATCTTATTTAGACACATGTCTTTCCCTGAACACGTGTCTTTGTGCTGTGATCTTTATAAGTGTTTCTCCGGTAGCTTATTTTTCCTTCTGTTTTCCCTTGTTTCCTTCTTGTTTTCCCTTCTGTTCCTTTCTTCTCTTCCTTAGCTCACTCTTATTCCCAATCAATTTTCTTGGATACTTGACCCCTGTTTATTGTTTTTTTTTTCCTGTTTACATAGACAGGAAGGCTAGAAGGGAGTGAAGTGGGAGGAATGCCCTTCCCAGGTGGGATGAAGTTCTGGGAAAGTTTTTTCCCATAGAAAGTAGGTCTTTATTATGGAGAAGGCTTGGGGCATATTTCATAATGTTTACTCTTCCCCTCTCCATCCAGAACCAAGAAGGGACTTTACTTAGGTCTTCACCCTAAGAACCCGGGGGATCTCCCAAAGGTCATGTCCATTTAATGTCCTTCCTAAGACTGTGGCATGCAAGAACTTCTCATGCTCATACTAGTCCACACTCAGTTTCCAGCAATTTGTCAAAACTACCATTTAAGTCTTCCTACCAGTTCACACTCCTGAGGCTTTTGTATAGGTAAGAAGAACTTGGCTGTGACTGTCTGGATTAATCTGTTTCTATAGATTTCAGGGTTGAAGCTTGCTCTGAAACCTCAGTTCTCTGATAGTTCCAAGAAAGTCATTGATTTTCACTTTGTACAATTTTTTCTTGTTGTAAGAATGGAAGTGATGACTTCCAAGTTCTTTGTGTGTCAGAGACCAAACTGGAAGTCAAATTCAGTATTCTTGTTGAATCCTCAAATTATTCCATCCCAGAATCATGAGAGACCCAGAAAATTGAATTGTTTATCATTTAGATATAAGCCAATTTGTATTTTATTGATTCTTTCCTTTCTGGTAAAAGATATCCTAAGCTCATCTTGTACATTTTCCTTGCCAAACATAGAATGAGCAATTTTTCCAAGGAGTCTTAGAAATAATCATTAAAAAGAAAAACAGGGGTGCCTGGGTGTCTTAGTCTATTAAGGTTCGGACTCTTGATTTCAACGCAGGTCATGATCTCACAGTTCATGAGGTTGAGCCCAGCATCACACTCTGCACCAGCAGCATGGAGCCTGCTTGGGATTCTCTTTCTCTCTCTGCCCTTCCCACTCATTCTCTCTCTCTCAAAGGTAAGGCATATATGAGTTCACAGGCATATATGAGTTCCTGGTTTGATTTTCTAACAGCCCTTGTGTTCAACAGTTTCCCTTGCCCTTGCCTCCTCGAATCTGTATGTCTTAGTGCCCCTAAGATAAGATCTCCATGGGGCTTACCAACACCACTCCAAGGCTTTCTGCTCATAGACTAATAGAAGCCCCAGGTCCTGCCTTTCTCTCTCTGCATTCTGCCTTATTCTCGCTGTGTGGCCCCTGAGAGTGTACATGTGCTTCCTGTAAGACTGGTGAGTAATAAACTTCCCTATTTCAATTTATTTTGTGGCCTATTGTTGATTTGTGGCTCACTACCTGGCATCCTGTGTTTCATTTAACAAATGTTTATTTGACAGATTTATATCAGGCTTTATGATAATCTTCCAAGTAATTTGAATATATACGTATTTATAAAACATAATCTGTTGATGGGTGTTGAGAAGTTAGTATTTCTTTAATAATTCAATATTTATTGAGTATTCTGTTCCAGGCAGTATTATAGGTGCCTGAAGGTATATCTGTGAACGAAATAAGACTTTTTGTAGTCATGGCACTTCATTGTAGGAAGGGAAGGCAATAAACCCTAAATAAACACAATAAACTCTAATGAACAAGTAAAATACATAGAGCACTATAAATTGCTAGGTAATGAAAAAAGAGAAAAAGCAGAGAAGAATAAGAGGGACCAGGAATATGTTCATGTGTATGGTGAATTGCAATTTTGAAGAATGGTCAAGGCAGTCTTATTGACAATTGCATCAAATTTAAAATGGGTGAGGGGATCAGCCATGCTAATATCAGAGGAAGAGTGTTCTAGACATATTCCATTGCCACGTATCCAACCAACTACTGTATGTCCAATTAAAAAGCACTAAGTTGAGAAATTTTGGCTATAAAGAGGTTGGTATTCTTGGTTTAGAACATAAAGAAATCCTATGCTGTCTAAAAAGAAAAATAATTATATTATATTATATTATATTATATTATATTATATTATATAAAAATACTTTTCTAATATTTAAGGAACATTTTAGAATACTTCCCAAATAATAATTTTTTGCTGGATGTGTCTATCATGAATTGAAAGCGGTATTATGCCTTAGACTATCAGTTTCTGACATTTCCATTGCAGTCACATTTAATTAAAGAAAATGTTCTTGTTAAATAAAATTCTTTCATGTACATAAAGAGAACTATGGGGGTTGCGGCAAGATGGCGGCTTAGGAGGACGCTGGGCTCACCGCACGTCCTGCTGATCACTTAGATTCCATCTACACCTGCCTAAATAACCCAGAAAACCGCCAGAGGATTAGCAGAACAGAGTCGCCGGAGCCAAACGCAGACGAGAGGCCCACGGAAGAGGGTAGGAAGGGCGGCGAGGCGGTGCGCGCTCCACGGACTGGCGGGAGGGAGCCGGGGCGGAGGGGCGGCTCGCCGGCCAAGCAGAGCCCCCGAGTCGGGCTTGCAAAAGCGGAGGGGCCGGGCGGACTGTGTTCCGACAGCAAGCGCGACTTAGCGTCTGGGAGGTCAGAAATTAACAGCTCTGCTCGGAAAGCGGGAAGGCTGGAGGACAAAGGGAGGGAGAGCTGCTGAGCCCCCTGACAACAGAGCTCAGTTTGGTGGGGAACAAAGGCGCTCGCCAGCGCCATTTCCCCCGCCCATCCCCCAGCCGAAATCCCAAAGGGAACTGGTTCCTGCCAGGGAACTTGCTCGCTCCGCGCAAACACCCAACTCTGCGCTTCTGCGGAGCCAAACCTCCGGCAGCGGATCTGACTCCCTCCCGCTGCCACAGGGCCCCTCCTGAAGTGGATCACCTAAGGAGAAGCGATCTAAGCCTGCCCCTCCTGCCCCCGAGCACCTTGCCTACCCACCCCAGCTAATACGCCAGATCCCCAGCATCACAAGCCTGGCAGGGTGCAAGTAGCCCAGACGAGCCACACCACCCCACAGTGAATCCCGCCCCTAGGAGAGGGGAAGAGAAGGCACACACCAGTCTGACTGTGGCCCCAGCGGTGGGCTGGGGGCAGACATCAGGTCTGACTGCGGCCCCGCCCACCAATTCCAGGTATACACCACAGCACAGGGGAAGTGCCCTGCAGGTCCTCACCACGCCAGGGACTATCCAAAATGACCAAGCGGAAGAACTCCCCTCAGAAGAATCTCCAGGAAATAACAACAGCTAATGAGCTGATCAAAAAGGATTTAAATAATATAACAGAAAGTGAATTTAGAATAATAGTCATAAAATTAATCGCTGGGCTTGAAAACAGTATACAGGACAGCAGAGAATCTCTTGCTACAGAGATCAAGGGACTAAGGAACAGTCACGAGGAGCTGAAAAACGCTTTAAACGAAATGCATAACAAAATGGAAACCACCACAGCTCGGCTTGAAGAGGCAGAGGAGAGAATAGGTGAACTAGAAGATAAAGTTATGGAAAAAGAGGAAGCTGAGAAAAAGAGAGATAAAAAAATCCAGGAGTATGAGGGGAAAATTAGAGAATTAAGTGATACACTAAAAAGAAATAATATACGCATAATTGGTATCCCAGAGGAGGAAGAGAGAGGGAAAGGTGCTGAAGGGGTACTTGAAGAAATCATAGCTGAGAACTTCCCTGAACTGGGGAAGGAAAAAGGCATTGAAATCCAAGAGGCACAGAGAACTCCCTTCAGACGTAACTTGAATCGATCTTCTGCACGACATATCATAGTGAAACTGGCAAAATACAAGGATAAAGAGAAAATTCTGAAAGCAGCAAGGGGTAAACGTGCCCTCACATATAAAGGGAGACCTATAAGACTCGTGACTGATCTCTCTTTTGAAACTTGGCAGGCCAGAAAGAATTGGCAAGAGATTTTCAGGGTGCTAGACAGAAAAAATATGCAGCCAAGAATCCTTTATCCAGCAAGTCTGTCATTTAGAATAGAAGGAGAGATAAAGGTCTTCCCAAACAAACAAAAACTGAAGGAATTTGTCACCACTAAACCAGCCCTACAAGAGATCCTAAGGGGGACCCTGTGAGACAAAGTCCCAGAGACATCACTATAAGCATAAAACATACAGACATCACAATGACTCTAAACCCGTATCTTTCTATAATAACACTGAATGTAAATGGATTAAATGCGCCAACCAAAAGACATAGGGTATCAGAATGGATAAAAAAACAAGACCCATCTATTTGCTGTCTACAAGAGACTCATTTTAGACCTGAGGACACCTTTAGATTGAGAGTGAGGGGATGGAGAACTATTTATCATGCGACTGGAAGCCAAAAGAAAGCTGGAGTAGCCATACTTATATCAGACAAACTAGACTTTAAATTAAAGGCTGTAACAAGAGATGAAGAAGGACATTATATAATAGTTACAGGGTCTATCCATCAGGAAGAGCTAACAATTATCAATGTCTATGCACCGAATACCGGAGCCCCCAAATATATAAAACAATTACTCATAAACATAAGCAACCTTATTGATAAGAATGTGGTAATTGCAGGGGACTTTAATACACCACTTACAGAAATGGATAGATCAACTAGACACACGGTCAATAAAGAAACAAGGGCCCTGAATGAGACATTGGATGAGATGGACTTGACAGATATATTTAGAACTCTGCATCCCAAAGCAACAGAATATACTTTCTTCTCGAGTGCACATGGAACATTCTCCAAGATAGATCATATACTGGGTCACAAAACAGCCCTTCATAAGTTTACAAGAATTGAAATTATACCATGCTTACTTTCAGACCACAATGCCATGAAGCTTGAAATCAACCACAGGAAAAAGTCTGGAAAACCTCCAAAAGCATGGAGGTTAAAGAACACCCTACTAACGAATGAGTGGGTCAACCAGGCAATCAGAGAAGAAATTAAAAAATATATGGAAACAAACGAAAATGAAAATACAACAATCCAAACGCTTTGGGACGCAGCAAAGGCAGTCCTGAGAGGAAAATACATTGCAATCCAGGCCTATCTCAAGAAACAAGAAAAATCCCAAATACAAAATCTAACAGCACACCTAAAGGAACTAGAAGCAGAACAGCAAAGGCAGCCTAAACCCAGCAGAAGAAGAGAAATAATAAAGATCAGAGCAGAAATAAACAATATAGAATCTAAAAAAACTGTAGAGCAGATCAACGAAACCAAGAGTTGGTTTTTTGAAAAAATAAACAAAATTGACAAACCTCTAGCGAGGCTTCTCAAAAAGAAAAGGGAGATGACCCAAATAGATAAAATCATGAATGAAAATGGAACTATTACAACCAATCCCTCAGAGATACAAACAATTATCAGGGAATACTATGAAAACTTATATGCCAACAAATTGGACAACCTGGAAGAAATGGACGAATTCCTGAACACCCACACGCTTCCAAAACTCAATCAGGAGGAAATAGAAAGCTTGAACAGACCCATAACCAGCGAAGAAATTGAATCGGTTATCAAAAATCTCCCAACAAATAAGAGTCCAGGACCAGATGGCTTCCCAGGGGAGTTCTACCAGACGTTTAAAGCAGAGATAATACCTATCCTTCTCAAGCTATTCCAAGAAATAGAAAGGGAAGGAAAACTTCCAGACTCATTCTATGAAGCCAGTATTACTTTGATTCCTAAACCAGACAGACACCCAGTAAAAAAAGAGAACTACAGGCCAATATCCCTGATGAATATGGATGCAAAAATTCTCAATAAGATACTAGCAAATCGAATTCAACGGCATATAAAAAGAATTATTCACCATGATCAAGTGGGATTCATTCCTGGGATGCAGGGATGGTTCAACATTCGCAAATCAATCAACGTGATACATCACATTAACAAAAAAAGAGAGAAGAACCATATGATCCTGTCAATCGATGCAGAAAAGGCCTTCGACAAAATCCAGCACCCTTTCTTAATAAAAACCCTTGAGAAAGTCGGGATAGAAGGAACATACTTAAAGATCATAAAAGCCATTTATGAAAAGCCCACAGCTAGCATCATCCTCAACGGGGAAAAACTGAAAGCTTTTTCCCTGAGATCAGGAACACGACAAGGATGCCCACTCTCACCGCTGCTGTTTAACATAGTGCTGGAAGTTCTAGCATCAGCAATCAGACAACAAAAGGAAATCAAAGGCATCAAAATTGGCAAAGATGAAGTCAAGCTTTCGCTTTTTGCAGATGACATGATATTATACATGGAAAATCCGATAGACTCCACCAAAAGTCTGCTAGAACTGATACAGGAATTCAGCAAAGTTGCAGGCTACAAAATCAATGTACAGAAATCAGTTGCATTCTTATACACTAACAATGAAGCAACAGAAAGACAAATAAAGAAACTGATCCCATTCACAATTGCACCAAGAAGCATAAAATACCTAGGAATAAATCTAACCAAAGATGTAAAGGATCTGTATGCTGAAAACTATAGAAAGCTTCTGAAGGAAATTGAAGAAGATTTAAAGAAATGGAAAGACATTCCCTGCTCATGGATTGGAAAAATAAATATTGTCAAAATGTCAATACTACCCAAAGCTATCTACACATTCAATGCAATCCCAATCAAAATTGCACCAGCATTCTTCTCGAAACTAGAACAAGCAATCCTAAAATTCATATGGAACCACAAAAGGCCCCGAATAGCCAAAGGAATCTTGAAGAAGAAGACCAAAGCAGGAGGCATCACAATCCCAGACTTTAGCCTCTACTACAAAGCTGTCATCATCAAGACAGCATGGTATTGGCACCAAAACAGACACATAGACCAATGGAATAGAATAGAAACCCCAGAACTAGACCCACAAACGTATGGCCAACTCATCTTTGACAAAGCAGGAAAGAACATCCAATGGAAAAAAGACAGCCTCTTTAACAAATGGTGCTGGGAGAACTGGACAGCAACATGCAGAAGGTTGAAACTAGACCACTTTCTCACACCATTCACAAAAATAAACTCAAAATGGATAAAGGACCTAAATGTGAGACAGGAAACCATCAAAACCTTAGAGGAGAAAGCAGGAAAAGACCTCTCTGACCTCAGCCGTAGCAATCTCTTACTCGACACATCCCCAAAGGCAAGGGAATTAAAAGCAAAAGTGAATTACTGGGACCTTATGAAGATAAAAAGCTTCTGCACAGCCAAGGAAACAACCAACAAAACTCAAAGGCAACCAACGGAATGGGAGAAGATATTTGCAAATGACATATCGGACAAAGGGCTAGTATCCAAAATCTATCAAGAGCTCACCAAACTCCACACCCGAAAAACAAATAACCCAGTGAAGAAATGGGCAGAAAACATGAATAGACACTTCTCTAAAGAAGACATCCGGATGGCCAACAGACACATGAAAAGATGTTCAGCGTCGCTCCTTATCAGGGAAATACAAATCAAAACCACACTCAGGTATCACCTCACGCCAGTCAGAGTGGCCAAAATGAACAAATCAGGAGACTATAGATGCTGGAGAGGATGTGGAGAAACGGGAACCCTCTTGCACTGTTGGTGGGAATGCAAATTGGTGCAGCCGCTCTGGAAAGCAGTGTGGAGGTTCCTCAGAAAATTAAAAATAGACCTACCCTATGACCCAGCAATAGCACTGCTAGGAATTTATCCAAGGGATACAGGAGCACTGATGCATAGGGCCACTTGTACCCCAATGTTCATAGCAGCACTCTCAACAATAGCCAAATTATGGAAAGAGCCTAAATGTCCATCAACTGATGAATGGATAAAGAAATTGTGGTTTATATACACAATGGAATATTACATGGCAATGAGAAAAAATGAAATATGGCCTTTTGTAGCAACGTGGATGGAACTGGAGAGTGTGATGCTAAGTGAAATAAGCCATACAGAGAAAGACAGATACCATATGGTCTCACTCTTATGTGGATCCTGAGAAACTTAACAGGAACCCATGGGGGAGGGGAAGGAAAAAAAAAAAAAAAAGAGGTTAGAAAGGGAGAGAGCCAAAGCATAAGAGACTGTTAAAAACTGAGAACAAACTGAGGGTTGATGGGGGGTGGGAGGGAGGAGAGGGTGGGTGATGGGTATTGAGGAGGGCACCTTTTGGGATGAGCACTGGGTGTTGTATGGAAACCAATTTGTCAATAAATTTCAGAAAAAAAAAAAAAAAAAAAAAAAAAAAAAAAAGAGAACTATGAAAGATCACTAATTGTGATCTCCAATGTGAGAAAATAATTAAGATTTAATTATTAAACTAAAAATGAGGTGTGTGTGTGTATGTGTGTGTGGGGGTGTGTGTGTATAAAGTCTCTTGGCATAACCTTGGAAAAGGTGAGATTCTGGGAAACCAGAAGGATGAGACAGTCTAAAGGAGCTTCATGAATAAAAAATATTTCTGAACTGGAAACAATAAGACAAAATCATCAAGAGTACATCATAGTTAACATTTTTTTCCCATGTATTTTCCCACTTGGACATTTTAACATATCTTTTGAAGTTGCATATGTTAATTTACAATGTTTGAAATTGGAATTTTAATGAGTCTAATCATAATACTTCTTCATACATAAAAGCCAAAAGACTTTAATATACATTACCTTGTTAATTAGCCACAATTCTAAGTTTTAGATAGGAGAGAACTTATTATCCAAACAAAAATCAAAGAGGTTAAAAGGTTGATTCTAACTTATAATATCGCTAAAATTAGAAACTATATCTTACTGCCCTTCATCCAGGGAAGTCTTTCATAAATCACTTCTTATATAAAATGGACCTTTATCAAAAATAACAGCCTGGATCACTGGTGTTTTTAAAACAGACTAGTCTGGTTTGGGAGATTATGGGATAATAATATGGAAGGAAATAGAGATTGACTGAAACAGGGAAAGAGAGATAGCTCAAATTGTCCATTTAAAAGCTGATTTTAAATTAGGAATTCTTCCTACTGACGGCTTCAAAAGAATCAAAGCAATAACAAAACAGTAATTTTTCTGCAGCCTGTGATTTCCCAATGATGAGAAAAGATGAGCTGCTATCAAGGATCTACCCTACATGACAGCTGAACATGGCCACAAATTCTTTCAGATTTCTCCTACTGAGTGATGAAGTCTATTTTCCTTTCTTTGGAATTGGAGTGCACTCTGTGATTGCTTGACCTTTAGGAAATAATGGAAATAATGTTGGGTCATTTTCTGGGCCCAAGCCTTAAAAAACTGGAAGCCGTCCTGTTCGTTGCCCAACCACCTTGCTGGAAAGACCATGGGCAGAAGCCTTGAGATAACAGAGAAAAGGAAAGAGACCTGAGGAGTCCAGCTTTCCAGCCATCCCAGAAGCACTGACTTTGCAGACTCACCCAGGTAATTTAGTGACCCAGTGGGTGCCAAATGGCACTGTAGAATCACCCAGACAAGCCTCACCAACTCCTGATTTATAAAACAATGAAATGTAATAAAATGGTTCTCGTTTCAGTCACTGCATTTTGGAGTGGGTTGTAGTGCAGCCCTAGACAATGGCAACACCCCATTCCCTTACCTGATCTCTTACTGGGCTATGGGACTCTTTCAGATATTTCTACGTAAGGTGCTCATAAAATCTAAAAAGGGAGAAAAGTTTTCCCTAAGAGATGAACATAATGTTTGCAAGTATGCTCATGCCATTATGTAATCTTCCTTCTTTACTCATTCATTGACTTGGAGCTTTAAATCTCACTTCTATAAAATGGGTTCCCTTGCCATTTATCAGTCTATGTACCCAGGGCATCCCTCCCTACTCCCTTTCCCATCTTTTCTCAAAGTAAAAGATATCATCAGAACCTGTAAACCTAACTTTTATTGTCAATCTCTGTGGCTCCCTTTTACTGAAAAGTTAAGCCTGTAAGGTCCCTCTACAGATGAACAGAATAAGAAGAGTCTCTGCGTTGTGCAGGTGCTAACTGTTCCTAATCTTACTTTGCTCCTTATTCTCTACAACTAGCTATAAACAATCTACGCAACCAGTTGAAATCCCCATTTTCATTAAGAGAGTGACCTCTGGAACAAGGGCACTGCCTCCAAAAAAGCTAGCTAAGATGCATGCATCATGACTGGGAGAATAGAAATAAGTGAAGCATTAAGTGGCAAATCATCTTTATTCTGTGTGTAAATTCCTATGTTTTGGTAGTAGCTGAGCACTGTGTTTTGATTTGAAGTCTGACACTGAACTCAGAGGGAATGAATTCTAGGGTCAGCTATTGATATCTTCCATGAGTACAAAAGGAGGAATTTGCTATTGTTGGTATTTTTTTTCCATAGGTGAGAAAGACTTCAAGGGAAACACAGATATGTAGAAAAGAGGCAAAGACAAGTGATACATTTGGGTTGAATTGACCACAGCTTCAGTACTGAGGCCTTAATGATACATTGGAACATGACCATGGGTCCTTTAGAGTCAACAAGAACTATAATTCTAATTATAAATTTTGCTAAAAGCTAGTCTTCTCTTCAGGAAGCTTCTCTTGGATTACTCAGTATTAGGGTGAGTGGATTTTTTATAACAGCAATAACTTTGTGTTAGTTTTTAAACAAATACATTTGCTAATATTATCTCATTATGCATTTTATCACAACTCTGTGATTAGGCCAACCAGGATTGGTATTTTTTTTTTCCATCAAAGAGGGGATAAATGCAAAATAGTTAAAGATCTTGCCCAATATCATACGTCAGGTGGGGAACCATGGTTTCCTGATGTTGGACTACTTGTTTTTCTTTGCCCCACAGTGAAATCCTCAATCTTGATTTTTTTTCAGGACACCCAAAAAAACTGTGCTAGTTGATACTTTGCTCTAAAGTATGCATTATCTCTTTACAGTGAAACAGAAGACTGAAAATAAAATACTCATCTTTTATTAAAGTTTTCTAGCATGTCTGATGTGACAAGAAGTAGAAAAACTTTAAAAGGAAAAAATCTGTTAGGTCTTCAAAGATTTCAAAATAAATTGCTACAAACAACTGAAAATACAAAATAGAAAGTATAATGTCTATAAAAGTATATACATATATATGTGTGTGTATACACACACACACACACACACACACACACATATATATATATATATATATATATATATATATATCTAGAGAGAGAGAGAGAGAGGAAACCAACCTTCACTTGCACTGAGACCTGATCAATAGTTGAAAAACATTTGTTGAAAAATTAATGCTACAACTGTCAAAATGAAACACAATTCACCTTTATCAAGAAAATCTGAATGTCAGTTTCTAAATGACACAAGTTTAAATATAAAATTAAGTGGATATTTCCCCACAGAAATAATGTCGCAAAGACAGTATTTTCTAATGGAACATTAATATAATTCTTTCTACTTTGCTTCTGTTCTTTACTCTAAAGTTCATGGATCTCTACAGTCACATACTGAGTAACAGTCCCAATTCCAGACTTTAGCCAATGAAAAATTAATAAGGGAGTAATATTATTTTCCAAGTTTCAAAATTCAGTACTATGGGAAGATAACTATTGTTTGTTTTTTTTTTTTAAGTTTTATCTTTTGCTTCTTATCTCTCCCCTGTTTTAGGAGCCTTGTTTTCTGGTATCTTACCTTACTCTGGTGTGATGATTCCTCCCCAGGAATCAGTACCGTACTCCAGTTTAATAACAAATTGCTGATTTGTGACTAGACGGTTATGGTAATATTTATTGTTAACAATCATGGATTCCATCATGAAGCTGGTCAACAACTTATGCTTATATTTATAGAAATAAGTGTTTTTTAAAGAATATAAAATGTCAGGAATTCAATTTTCTTAAGAATAAGTGAGATTGATTGTTATCTCTCTCTCTCTCTCTCTCTTTTTAATGTTTATTTTGAGATAGAGAACACTAGCAAGGGAGGGCCAGAAAGAGAGGAAGAGAGAGAGTCCCAAGCAGGCTCGGTCCTGTCAGTGCGGAGCTGGACACAGGGCTTGAACTCACAAACTGTGAGATCATGATCTGAGTCAAAATCAAGAGTCAGACATTTAACCGATGGAGCCACCTAGGTGTCCTGAAAAAGGCAATATTTCAAATGAATAATTGAAAAAAATATTTCTTTTTTTTTTTTAATTTTTTTTAAACTTTTATTTATTTTTGAGACAGAGAGAGACAGAGCATGAACAGGGGAGGGGCAGAGAGAGAGGGAGACACAGAATCTGAAACAGGCTCCAGGCTCTGAGCTGTCAGCACAGAGCCCGACGCGGGGCTCGAACCCACGGACCGTGAGATCGTGACCTGAGCCGAAGTCGGACGCTTAACCCACCGAGCCACCCAGGCGCCCCTGAAAAAAATATTTCAATGAAATAACAAAAGAAATGGTAGATATTTTATCTTGATGAAGAAAATAGACAATAGACAATAGAAAATAGACAATTCTCTGTTCTGGGTTAATTAGATATTCATGTCAGTGAAAGTATCTTAAGAAATCCGCAAGTGTGTGGGGCACCTGGGTAGCTCAGTTAGTTAAGCGTCCCACTTCAGCTCAGGTCATGATCTTGTGGTCAATGGGTTTGAGCCCATGTCGTGCTCCATGCTGACAGCTCAGAGCTTGGAGCCTGCTTCAGATTCTATGTCTCTCTCTCTCTATGCCCTTCCCCCACTCACCCTCTGTCTCTCTCTCTCTTTCTCTCAAAAATAAATAAACAAAAAATTTAAAAAAAAAGAAGTCTGAAAGTGTATATTAATAAAACATTATTCATTTTTCTCAAAAAGATCTATGTAGGCCAGTTAGACACTTGCCTCATCCTCTAATAAAAATCATGACATGATCATTTTTTTTTTTAATGTTTTATTTACTTTTAAGACAGAGACAGAGTGTGAGCATGGGAGGGTCAGAGGGAGAGGGAGACACAGATTCTGAAGCAGGCTCCAGGCTCTGAGCTGTCAGCACAGAGCCCGACTTGGGGCTCAAACTCACAAACTGTGAGATCATGACCAGAGCCGAAGTCAGATGCTCAACTGAATGAGCCACCCAGGCACCCTTGATCTATTGATCTTGTTACACTTCTTGTTGAAGAAGTGTAATTAAAAACAAAAATATTCTCCCAACTCAGAAAACTTTTGCACATAGTAGAGAAAGAAAACCATTTTATTGAAAAGCATTCAACCAAAATGTAATGCACATCAGAAGTAATCCACTAAGTGATTGCAAAGACAAAAAGAAATCTCATTCTTTACAGAGTCAAGCAGATAGAGTCCATTACATACATGTTTTCAAGATAAACAGTAACTGGTTCTCACATAAGAGAATTTTACGTCACCATTTGTCACACATAATGCATCTGAAGTTTACCTGGTAAGTGAGATAATCATCTCTATTCACTAATTGTCTTTATCTGGAGAAAAAAATACACTCTTGTATCTTTATGGCAGGAGGTAATTTTATAACTTGGAGCAAGGACCCACAGAAGTTACATTCCTACCCTCCAAGGACACTGGGACATGGGTATATATCTCATTTAATTTTTACATTTCAAAAAGATAATTCCAAGGTCCTTGAGAAAGACTCACAAAAGGTCCTTCAGAAAGCTCACAGAATGAGGGTGCCTGGGTGGCTTAGGTGGTTAAAAGTTCCAACTAAGGCTCAGGTCATGATCTCACAGGGTTTGTGGGTTCCAGCCACTTGGGGCTCTGTGCTGACAGCTCAGAGCCTGGAGCCTGCTTTGGATTCTGTCTTCCTCTCTTTCTGTCCCTCCCCTACTTGTGTGAATCCTCTCTTTCCCTCTCTCTCTCAAAAATGAATAAACTTAAAAGAAAAAAGCTCACAAATGCCGATCTAGTTGTCTTCAGAAAGATTTATGTACATTTTAAGGAGAGGAGTAATTACATACCAGTTTTGTAAGGCAAATACTTTAAGAAATGGAAAGGGGATGAGATCTTTTCCCTTAGTTTCAGAAGGGAGAATTAAACTTTTATTTTTAATTTGTACTTGTCCTTACAGTGTCTAGCCTCTCTGATACAGATATAAGATTCTTTACAGCATTTTCATCACAAAAATTCTGGCACTTTTAAGCAATTGGATTTCTTTCCGTTTAAGAGGTAGAAGGATATTAATAGTGTCATAAGGTTATTTTTTCAGACTATGAGGAGATCATCAGTGTACTGATCTTAGTTATTGAAATCAGTATATTGATTTTCGTTTTTAAAAAAGTTGTTATATAACAAAGAAGAAGAAAAGTAAGAAAAACAAAACAAAACATATAATCTCTTTCAATTTCACACAATGTGAAGCTTGCCATGAACTGGAATCAACACCCAAGATTTCAGACAATTGCTACCTCTTCTTTTCATTTTTGATGCAATTTCGGGTCTTTTGAAGTCAATTTTCAAATTGATAGATTTTTAGGTTTACTCTCTAAAGCTCCCACACCAGATTATTTGGCACTTTGTGGCTTGGTTTGTTAGGTTAAATGCATGGAAATCAGTACTCCAATTTCTACTTGATTCTTTTTGTGTACTTCTGGCTTAGGGTCTACTTTTAACTAGCTCTGTCTTCTTCCCCTCTCTTTCCCTCTCCCTTTCTCTCCCTTTCCTTCTCTCTCTCTCACCTTTCGCTCCCTCTTTGTGTGTGTGATTTCCACCTTCAAATTGGATAAAATGTCAAAACACTGTCTACCTTCATTCTATTCACCTTACAGGCATTCAAATCCCCCTAAAACAAATTCCTGAGATAAATAATCAACTCATGGGTTAACTATAATTTATTTACAATTTAATGAATTTTTCAAGCAACAATTGTATTTTTTCATTGCAGCAATGGTATACATAATTTATATCTTGTTTCTAAGCCTAACAAATGTGTTTCCTAGAGATAAGAGGTCTATTTCCATGATGTTTGTTCTCTGCATAGCCAAACTTTTTGAAAAGGTTTATGAACATTACTTATGATATATTTGTTAATCATTTCCCCCTTTTAATTGTGGATTTAGACTCAATTTTACATGCTGAAATTTCAGTTCCTGTTTTGTTACTTTGGTAATTTAATGTGATCAGATTTGACATCCAATAACTCATTAACCTAATGTAAAATTAATCTTCCTCTCCTACAAACACATATGTATATTAACACCACATATTGGCAATTTAAAATAAGTTAAATACAAAATTTCACTGTCAATGGGAACTGAAACAAAATACAGTTTAACTTGATTTTATGACTTTTTGGAATCTTGCCCCTGAGAATATCATATTTTTTATTTAGGTTCTATTTCTCTGTTATTTATAAACCTCAGAAACAAAGGTGGAAAGTTTTCTTTAAATTCAATAGAGGTTAATCGTCAAGAGGTTGTGCAAATTTAAATGAAATTTTCCATGAGGCACTGAAACTTGATAACTGATCATTCCATATTTGTTTTTTATCAAATTTTAGAGTTGATACAAAATAACCCTATTGGAAAGTAAGTTTTTGGAAAGTAAAAATATCAGAGGAACTCTATTAGAATTTTTCAATGTTTAGTATTTTTATAGATACTTGTATCCTCAATATATTTCTATTAATTGTTTATATTATTTCTTAAGCTAATGTAACAAGGGGAGTCTACTATTAATATTTATTATAATAATTAAAATTGGGCACTTGTCAAGAGCTTACATGCATTATCTTATAAACCTTCACAATAACCCCATAAAAGGTAAGCCCTTATTATTTCTACTTTTATAGATGAGGAAATTGAGACTTAGAAAGGTTAGGTGGCTTACATAAGGCTGGGCACCAGTAAGTACTGGGGTGTGAATGCTAACCCAGGTCTTCTGCATAAATGCCGCTGCTCTTAACCAGTATGCTAACTGCCTCTTTTAGAAACTGCCTAGCTCCAGGGGCACCTGAGTGGCTCAGTCAGTTAAGCAATGGACTTGACTTTGGCTCAGTTCATGATCTCACTTAGGCTCTGTACCAAACATGGAGCCTGCTTAAGATTCTCTCCCTCCCTCTTCTTTGGCCCCTACCCAATTTGTGTGTGCATGTGCTGTCTCTCTCTCTTTCTCTCTCTCGCTCTCTTAAAAATAAAAATAAATACATTTAGGGAAAAAAATGCCTAGCTCATAATGTAAAGTTAATTAGGTGAGAGATTATATTGGAAACCTATGGAGCATTAGCTGATATTATATTTCCCTTCCTAATTCTTCCTCCATATCCTCCGGAGACCCACCTGTTATATCTTCTCTTCCTTTTTGTATTTCAGGACAAATTCCTGACTCTGGTTATTTTCCAGTTCTGACTTGCACTCTGTGCTTCAAAGTGTTATGTTATTTCATTCTTATAACCATTTAGTGTGTGCTCTTATTTTCCTTTTACAAAGAACTATATGGAGACTCAAATTGGTTAAATAAATTGACTAAGATGTTTGGGCTCTTTATGATGATTTTCCTTGATGACACTGTGATGGTTAGTTTTTTGTATTAAGTTGGAGTGTGTTTTTGGATGAGATCAATTAACATTGACATCGACGAACTTTGAGTAAAGTAGATTGCTCTCCACAATAAGGGTGGGCCTCATCTAATCAGCTGAAGGACAGCCTAACTAGAATGTAAAGACTGACCTCCTCAAACAAGGGGAAAATTTTCAATAGATTACCTTCAGGCCTTCGAGCTCTATCTGCACCATTGGCTTCTGTGGGTGTCCAGGCTGCTGGTCCACACTGCAGATTTGAAATTTGTTGGTCTCGAGAATTATGTTAGCCAATTCATTATAATAAATCTTTCTATGTAAATACACATCCTATGTTTCTGTTTCTCTGGGGAGTCCTGACTAATACACACACAATTCTTGACATGCATAATTAATGTCCTTGGTAATAATAGGCAGCAAGTCATATTCCACACACTACTGACTCCATCTGGGGACTTTCATCAGGAATTGATTTGGATCTTTGGTTAAAAAAGGAAATAAGTAATAATAGACATTTAGAGGAAAATATTACATGCAAAATAATTATTATGCAGTTATAAATATAAATGAATTATATTATACCAGAAACATCCTTCATGATATTTAAAAAATCATTATTTGGGGCGCCTGGGTGGCTTGGTCGGTTAAGCGTCCGACTTCGGTTCAGGTCATGATCTCACGGTCCGTGAGTTCGAGCCCCGCGTCGGGCTCTGTGCTGACAGCTCAGAGCCTGGAGCCTGTTTCCGATTCTGTGTCTCCCTCTCTCTCTGCCCCTCCCCTGTTCATGCTCTGTCTTGCTCTGTCTCAAAAATAAAAAATAAACGCTAAAAAAAAATTAAAATCATTATTTTAAAGAGATAGGAATTACAGTATACTAGATTTTTAAAAATGATTTGAATTAGGTACTAGGTAACTGACCATTAAAGCATTCTATAGTGGTTAGATGTTTGTCTCAGTCTATCAGATTTCACCCAAAGTGCCTTGGCCTTTTACTATAAAAAAATCAAAGACATTAATTAAGTATTATTATTAAATGTTATATATTTATTGGGAAGTTTACCAAAATAATGAATATAAGCATATAACAGGGCACTTACGTGCTTTTTTTAAATGAAAATAGAGTGATAGTTTCCAGAATTTCTTTTCTTAAGTTTGGCACGCACAATAACCAGGGCATGTATCTATCTGGCTTTTATTAAGGAAAATTTTATAAATTATAAAAGAGGCAGCACATTTGTTAAGTGCATAGCTCCAAAACAAACAAGGGATAGAGATTAGACTTGAAAAAATATATATATATAATATGAACTTAGAAAAATTGAATAGCACAAAAACTGGATTCAAATATTTTGAACCTAAGGAGATTTGGAGAGGACTCACTTAAAAAAAAAAAAAAGGTGGAGCCAAATAAAACATCTAATTTGTAATCACAATGATATAGGACTCACTTAAAAAAAAAAAAAAGGTGGAGCCAAATAAAACATCTAATTTGTAATCACAATGATATATAGTATATCGAAATTTGAAAAGGGAAAATCTAAGATAAGAAAATAATATATTCATGTAAAAAGTATTATGAAAAAAAACTTTAAAACAGGTAATTATCTTTTAATTAGATTTTGTAGAAAAAAACCCTATTTATTTGGAGAATAATATTTGTAAGATATTGGATAAGGATTCAGAAGAACCAATATACTGCTATCTGGAATTTGAATAAAAGAGAACAGAAAAAGGTGATGGAGAGATAATCATCAAATAAACACTTTAAAAAGTTTCCTAATCTGAGGAGAGACTTGAAGCCTCAAATCAAAAGAGGTCAGAGAGTACCAGGCTAATTTAGTGAAAATAGACACCCTGCATAACCAGCAGAAAAGATGAGTTGCTTTCAAAGGATATAATGAGGTTCATGTTAGATTTTTTTCTTCTGATCACTAAGGGGCAGAAATCAATAGAGCAACATCAGCAGCTTTGAAGGTACAAAAGATTAAGGCCTAAGAATTCTATACCCAGTGAAGCCATCATTTATTTGCAAGGGCAGGAGAAAGATACTCTCTGACATGCAAGGGCATAAAAATTATACCACCTAGTAGTCTTCCTGAAAAAATTACTTGAAGATATATCCAGCTAGTGGAAACATGCATCAAAATAAATTTTTCAAGAAGGGAAGTGCAAGTATAAAAAATTGTGATCTGAAACCAGAAAGTAGTAACATAGAAATAATGATTGTTAATATAATAAAACAATGAGAATTTTATAAAGAGATCTCTAAAAGAGGAAATTTGAAGAAAAAACACTATTTATTTGTAACAAAATAAGTAATTTCAATAAAAATACAAAAGAAGCAGTAAGAGTGTGGAAATTTTCAATTTATAATAGAAGTTAGTAATTTATAATTAATTGATACTGATTTTTCAAAATAATGAAGCATGTGTTTCCAAGACTAAATGCAATTAGCCTCATCTGTGCAAGTTGTTAAGCATATATATCTCCAAAACTCATCTCAGACCTTCAGAAACAGAATTTAGGTGTGGGGCCTGGGAATCAAACTATTTAGAAAGTTTGCCACAATAATTTTTGTTCAACTGGCATGTAAAAGTGTGTGTGTGTGTGTGTGTGTGTGTGTGTATATATATATATACATATATATATATATATACTAATATATATATATATTAGTTTAGCACAGCTCCCAGTTGTTCTGGGAGATAGCCAATCAAATATCCCTTAAGGAACTAAGGATCTGTACTCTACTCCGGAACCAATTTTTATCCTTACCTTTTCTTTGAGCAATTGATAAGGGTAGGGGAAAAAAACAAAAACAAAACAAACAAAAAACCCAAACCTGTGATTGTCTATTGCATTTAAAAGTTTCCAGAAGAGGGGCAGCTAGGTGGCTCAGTTGGTTGAGAGTCAGACTCTTGATATGGGCTCAGGTCATGATCCCAGGGTCCTGGGATGGAGCCCTACCTGGGGCTCCCTAATGAGCATGAAGTCTGTTTAAGATTCTCTTCATTCTCATTCTCTCTCTCTCTCTCTCTCTCTCTCTCTCTCCCTCTCTCCCTCTCTCTCTCTCTTTCTCTGCCCTTCCCCTCCCCCATTTGTGCTCTTTCTCACTCTCAAGGAAAAAACCAAAAACCAAAAACCAAAAACCCCCAAAAAACAGAAGATAACAAAACGTGGGCAAGTACAGTGTCTTCAAAAATTCTATGAAAATTGTCTAATTGCTTTCTGTTTCCTTTTAAAATCTTACTGAGAGGAGAGACAGCCTTTTAAGGCCTTAAATTAGGTCAGCAAACAACCTTGGAATGGACATCACCATTGATCTCGTGATGGTGAATAAAATGCAGTAAGAAATTTGTGATTTGTGGTCACAGTGGTCAATCTTTTCTGCCCCAGGAGAAATAATACAAGGGATCAGGGCATCTTCTCCTTTGGAGATTGTCCTCTGGTTGTAATCTCAGGGATTGGTTATGAGTTATGGGTAAAAAGAATTCTAGGTTTGGCCCATGATCAAGTGAACACTGGGGTTTACCTTTGCAAAGAGTTGACGACAGGAAATAAATGTTTTTCCGGGAACAAATCGTCAGTGCGTTATTGAAATATATGGAGTTGCTGTAACAAATAGAACCAAAAAGTCCCGAAAGGCTCAAAGCTCTAGAAGCTTATTTCTCACACAAATGACAACCCAAGAAGGTTGCTCTTTTTTGGTGGGCAACTCCATTTGGTGATACAAACACCAGAATTCTTTCTATCTTATGGCTGGCTCTGCCATCCCGTAGGGCTTCATCTAGAACATGCAACTGGCAGGATGGAAGAATGGGGATGTCTCCATTAGAAGAACTAAGGAAGAGGTTAGAACTAAGCATGCAGAATTTCTTAAAACATATTTACTGAAATATAATTCTTGGCTAGATAGCCTCCAATAGATAGCTGTCTCTGACATAGGATAAAAAGCTTAGACTGTCCATTTTTCAATATCCTGTAACTTCTATTTTACTACACCAAAAATAGTCCAAGTTGATCCTAGTTCTCTGAAATTAGTCACCCCAATAGATGTAGACTAAAAATTTATGAAATTGATAAGAAAAATAAAAGAATGAATTCTTTAACTGAAAAATAAAGAACCCAAATAGACAAAAGAAGAAATAAAAATGGAAATAAACAATTATTCAATTTCACCAAAAGCACAAAATACAATTGAATTTTCTTTCACAAATGATATAATGTTCAAGTTGGTATTATCCAATGTCAATTAAGTTGTATTATCCATTCTTATTCATTGTTGGCAGATTTTTTTAAAAGAAAGTAGCCTTTTTTTTTTTTTTGCTTAGAAATAATGAAAAATGTGTATTTGCAGTCATAAAATCATATGTACCCTTTGACTCAGTAAATTCACTTCTAGCCTCCTACCCTAAGGAAATCAAGAGAGTTGTGGATCATGATTTATGAATAAGGACATTCATTGCAACATTATTTATAATAATGAAATCTTGGTGGAATATTCCACTATAGTAGAAAGAACTTAAATGAATCATGTTACAGCCATATGGTAGGCTGTCACTCACTTATTTAAAAATATATTTCAAAGAAGTTAAATATGGAAAAATGCTCACAGTATAACATTAGCTGGAAAAGGTAAACTATAAAACTATATATATACACACACGTATATATACATATATATGTGTGTGTGTATATATATATATATATATACACACACACATATAACACTGTATATATACACACACTTTTTACTTTTCTATGGACCAAACTGATAGTCTGTATATGTGTGTGTGTATATATATATATATATATATATATATATATATATATAACACTGTATATATACACACACATATACAGACTATCAGTTTGGTCCATAGAAAAGTAAAAACAAAAATTAATCTGAATTAAAACAATACACATTGGAAAAAATGCCTAATAAGATATGCTAAAATATTAATACCAGTATTTATTTATTATTTGTTTTTAATATGAGCAAATAATCTTTTCTTTTATGCATTTCTATATTACCCAGAATCTCTAGAGCTAACATATATCATCTTATTCTTTAAAAAATTCTGTTCAAGAATAAAATATAACATTTTATGGAGTCATAGAAAATAGTTTAAAAAGACTTTAGATGTTCTGTATTCTGAACTTCTACTCAATGCAATAATCGTTTCCATACTAAATTAAATCATTGCTGACTAATGCTAGTCACCAAAAATGGTTTCTTTCAAGTTTGATAATCATTTCTGTATATAAGAGAGAGAGCTATTAGGAAACCAGTAGACATAACCAGGGCTCTAGCAATTCACTTTATTTTTAAGTATTTCAAGTTTCTCTCTCTCTCTCTCTCTCTCTCTGTATGTGTGTATATATATATATATATATATATATATATATATATATATATACACAGCTCATTTTTTATAAATAATTATAGTTTTGCCTCACCATAGAAATACTTGAGTGAAAATTAAATATTTAACATTTTCATTAGCAGTTTGGGTACTTGTAAATGAATCTGAGGTCTCTTTCTCTTTCTCTTTTTCTCCCTCTCTCAATTTCCCGTCTTGTTAAGTGAAAACTATAGTACCTATAAGATAAGGGCATCTCCTCCTTGCTTTTGGAGATGCTGACTTTTTAAAAAAGCCATTTCACAAGAATTTCACAAGATGCTTTTAGATAACACTATTCTATTTGTTTTGAAAACGGGCCTCTAAAGTAATCTGTTATAAAGTATGCAGTTTTCCAAAAGCCATAGTTAGTTGCCTAGCAACAGCGCTGGCTATGTCATATAATGAAAGTAATGTGATAAAATGCCAGTTTTCAGGTATTAATTTTTAAACACTTTTCTAACTAAAAGAATATATTTTATGGGTGGAAACTTTTGAGAGATGGGTCTTGTAAAAACAAAATAAGAGAGGGTAAATGTCATCCTAATTGAGCATCATTTTCTTAATGACACAATATTAAAATTCAGGCTCAACTGTAAGGATTTGAGAACTCTTTACTGGGCTCTCAGCTCTGACTTGTCCTCCCTGAAGCACTCACTGTATTAAGATCCTGCAGTAAAAGGATAAAATTGCATGTCTGTGAAGGGAACTTAATGGCATTATGCCATTTACTGAACACACAGAGTGCCTTAAATGCAATGGCAAATATCTAACTTTGTAAAAGTTCTTTAGTTTTTTTAAATGTAGAAACTGTTAGAGTGGGAAAATTTTAAAAGCTAAATTTAAATCCTAGCATGAAAATCAGAACAATCACCACTTGTTTTTTTTTTTTTTTTCTTTTAACTCCTTGCTATTTTTCTTTCAGTTTCAAAAAGTTTCTTGAAAAATTCCTTGCTCCCTGATTTGTTTTTTTCTTTTTATTTGCTTAAACATTTTCTTGATGCCCACTAATACTAGAGATCACCCAGATCTCCCATTTCCTCTCTGCTTCCTTTCCAAAATTCCACCTGCCTTTTCAACTTCCCACCAAACTCAGCTTATGTCTTCCATTGTCTTTTGGTGCCCAAGTGTATGTGGCAGGGTCGTGGGCGTGGTGAGGGTGTTGGTAGGGCATGCAGGGAGAGTTCATAAACCAGGGGAAACCCTCTCAAATGAAAATGCATTGAACCAGTAATTGAAGATACAGCCTTCCTGTCAAGTTTGTTTGGGGTTTAGAAGTTTTAGAATTGAAAACTAGAATTTTTCAGAATTTTCAGAATTTTTAATTTTTAGCTAATTCCTTTCACACTTAGATTCTGTTTGATGTTTTAAGCCTGCATACTATAATCTGTACAGCCTGTCCATATCAAAGTATCTCAACTGGCCTACCCACTACTCTTCTGTAATATCTCATCTTTAAATCCTTCCCATATGACCCTCTTATTATATCAATGATTTATATCCCTTCTGAGGATATGTAGACTATTGATATCCATTTCCACATTAATATAGCATTTTTAAAAGAATTCATTGATTTACTGTAGAGATTGTTAAATGAGTGTGTGCGTGTGTGTGCATGTGCCAGGGATGGAGTTGCAAGAAAAGTGACTGTATGTGAAGGCAACATTTAAGGAGATATTAGGTTATTAAGAAGTCAGTTATCACTGGTATATGTTCTCTATTCCTCTATGTAACAACATGATGCTTTTTCCCATTTTTTTTTTGTTATGGTAAGATACACCTAACATCAAACATACCATTTTAATTTTTTTTTTCCATTTTGCCCTTCTATCTTAGTGTCTCCCCATGGCTAATAAAGCAAGCAGGCTTAAACAGTGCAGTATAATTGATACATAGGGAAAGAGGGCATCCTCTAGTCCTTAAGCTTGTTTTGTCCACCGACATGCCCATGGTTTCAAGTTCCTGCCTTTACTTTAGGACCCTGTCTTTAGCTATGCCAACCTTCAGGGAAGAATAACTTCTTAAGTTTCCATATCAATGACACCCTAAGTGTGACAACATTCAGAGGCAGTGCTTTATGGAATGGGGGGCACTTGGGGGGGTATGATGATAATGCTCCAAGATTACAGTAGAAGAGACAAAAAGTGTTAATGTGGGGATCACAGTAAAGCATTTTGTATTATACTGTTTTAAGGTCAATTTGCTCTTGCAAATGAGCTTTCAACATCCCTGTCTTTGTCAGATCTACCTTTGGCCAATATGTTTTTTCAAAAGTAAATACTCAAACATTAACGATTTTTTAATTAATTAGTTTATTTTAAAGTTTATTTTTGAGAGAGAGAATATGAGTGGGGTAAGGGCAGAGAGAGAGAGGGAGACACAGAATCCGAAGCAGGCTTCAGGTTCTGAGCTGTCATCACAGAGCCTGTCGCGGGGCTTGAACCCACAAACTGTGAGATCATGACCTGAGCCGAAGTCAGTCACTTAACCGACTGAGCCACTCAGGGGCCCAAACATTAACCATTTTTAAGTACACAGTTCAGTGATCTTAAATACATTCAGAATATGGTGCAGCCGTCACCACCACTCATCTCCAGGAATCTTCATCTTGTAAAACTGAAACTCTGTCCCCATTAAAGAAAACCCCATCCTCCCTTCCCTGCTCAGCTTCAGGCAACCACCATTCTACTTGCTGTATTTATAATTTTGACTAACCTAAGTTTTAAAATATTATTTCTATTCCTTGTTTTTGTTCCTCATATTTTCTTTTACCCTTTGCCACTTTCCACCATCCATCCTTTGACCACTTTAGGATAATACTTACTGTCTCAAGGAATGAAAGCATGGATTTTTTTTTTAAGGGTGGGAGTGGAAAGAGTGGGAAACAAAGAATTCTAGGCAAAGATAATGCATTTTGGGAAAAATACATCTAAAGATGACTTTAGAGCAGAACTTCCTGTCCCTGAGATTTGTAAAGGTTTCTGGTTTGGGAGTTGCAAAAGAGTTGGAGGTGAAACAAGAACTTGGCAAATCCTATAGGATTTTTGGATGGAAGAACAGAGTAGAATCCCTGAGAGTCTATGATTTTTTGATACACTTAGGAAGACAGGATTTTAGACACCTTCAAAGAATTCCCAGAAAAGTACAGAAGCAGCAAAATGAGTCTCAAGCACACAAGAATGACAAGAATGTTGTAGAACATAGTGTATATGGGTAGACAACTGAGTAAGATATTTTGTATACAGCAAATAAACTCCATTTGTTTAAGAACATCAGGGAAGCAGGAAATGGAAAGGACTATATCCAACACTTTAAATTTTTTACCAAAACAGAAAAAAGTTACCTATTTATCATATTGATTAAAAAGCTATACAACCTAAAAAGGTACAATTGTGAGAAAATGGACAGGTCGCCACAGAGGAAGATTTAACTTATTGGCAGATTGCATTGAATAAATATAATAAATTTGATTGATCAATTCAATCATCTCCATCCCATACCTTGCCATTACAGAAAGTCTCCAGATTTTGGAAAAAGCTTTAAGGAAGGTGAAGATCCCCAAAAATAATGAGATTAATTTCATCCAAATGGTAAAGTGGGGCTTTGTGTTAGGAGTTAAATTCAGAGATAAGTACAAAATTATACTTATTGTCCACCTGTGTTTTATACAGAGAATTGTAAGTGTTATTGTAAGTACACTTACATAGATCCACCTTCTCAAACTTTACTTCTTGGTTTATACTGGAGCTTCAGGGATGCTTAGGGTCAGTTCTGATCGTTCTGTTTTCAGTAGTTTACTGTAGAGTAGTTTCTTCGCAATTGGAGTCTATCCATCATCCACCTACATCTTCCCAGGAGAGTTTTACTGCATCAAGCATTCACTCTGAACTGTCACACTAACCGCAGTCTTGTAACTCATCTTGTGTTACTAATTGTCAAAAATAGGTCTTGGGTGGCTGCGAAGCTCTGTGAAAGCAATTATGTCATTTGGAGCTGCTAGAAACCAAAGAATTTCAAAAATCTGGGGGAGAGATTTTTAAATCAGAATCAGGAGACCTTTGTCAGAATTTTCCCCCAGCCAAAGGATCTGAGGTAATATTTAAGTGTAGTTGGAGAGAGACAGCAGTTTGTAAAAGTCTTGCAAACTCCCTTTACTTAGTTCACGGTCCATGGTTATTAGTACTATTTCTTAATGTTTATTTTTGAGAGAGAGAGAGAGAGACAGAGTGTGAGCAGGGGTGGGGTAGAGAGAGAGGGAGACAAAGAATCTGAAGCAGGTTCCAGGCTCTGAGCTGTCAGCACAGAGCCTGATGCAGGGCTTGAACTCATGAGCTGTGAGATCATGACCTGAGCTGAAGTCGGACACCCAGCCGACTGAGCCACCCAGGTGCCCCTATTAATACTATTTCTAATGTATCCATAATGCATTTGGGAAGATTGCTAATTCATTCCATAAATATTTATTTTGAATCTCCTCCATGTAAGACACTATTCTAAGGGTTGAAAATATAAGAATGATGAGAGTATACAAAGTCCTTGCTACCATAAGTCTTATAAAGTAGTGTGGAGAAAACAGTGTGGAGAAAAGAACTGTTAAGGAACAATGGTGTTTAGTGTTATATACTATGTTATGATATATTGTATTCAACACTGTTATAGTGTTTTATATACATATATAGTGTCATGCTATCTTATATATAACACTGTTATAGTGTTTTATATACATATAGAGTCATATATATGTATATGTATACATATATATATATATATATATATATATATACATATATATGGAGAAGGACAAAGTAAAAGCAAATGGTAGAGTGTTCTCTTTATAGGGTGGTCAGGAAAAGTATCTGAGAGTTTATATTTTATTGATATTTGTAGGAAATTGGGTCCCAAGCCACATAAATATCCTGGGAAGGCATTCTGGGAGGAAAAAATAGTAAGTGTAAAATCCCAGACATTGCAACATGTCCAAGTATACTGACGGCATGGGAATAACCTGAACCAGAGACACTGGAGTTAAATTGTGGGGAAGGAGAGACATAGACAATGAATTCATGGTAATAAAGGGTACTAGTCCATGTAGGACTTTTAAAATTTTTTGGTTTTTTCATGACTGAGATTGTAAGCCCTGGAAAGTTTCAAGCAAGGGAAGAATATGATCTGATTTAAATTTTGACAGTATTTGTGGCCTAAAGGAGGCAAGGATGGAATCAAGGAGACTAGTTAGGAAGGTACATGTAACAAAGTAGGGAAGGGTTGATGTTCTCCTGGGCCAGGGTGGTAGCACTGAAAGTGGTGAGAGGTGTCCTTAACAGCAACTATTTTAACTTTTTTTTTTAACGTTTATTTATTTCTGAGAGACAGAGACAGAGAGTGAGGAAGACATAGAATCCAAAGCAGGCTCCAGGCTCTGAGTTGTCAGCACAGGACCCCACACGGGTCTTGAACCCACAAACCGTGAGATCATGACCTGAGCCAAAGTCAGAAGTCAATGGATTGAGCCACCCAGGCACTCCTCAGCAACTATTTAAAGTAAAGTGAACAGAATTTACCGATATAATGGAGATTAGATGTGGTAAAGAGAGAAGAATTTTACCTAGACAAGTAGATACATGAAGTTGCCATTTACTGGGATAGCGAAGACTGAGCAGATTGTAGCAAAGGTTGAATTGTTTTGTGCAGAAAATAAATTTAAAAATTAACAATTATGCATATTCTATGTTAAGGAGAAGAAAAGAAGGGAGCAGACTTCAGGAGACAGACCTTCACTGAAGATACAAATTTGAATATTTCAAAGCATTGAATTGGTAGTTAAATGCAAGGGACTAAATAAACTAAGATAACCTGAGAATCTAGTGTAGATAAAGAAAATGTCTAATGTCTAATTCCTGATCTAATACATAGAAATCAGAACAAGGATGAGGGCAAAAGGAAGGAAAATAAGAAGCAGCAGCCAGTGAAATGAATAAAAAAATTTTGAAGGAGAATGGTATCCCAGAAATCAATAGAGAAAAAGGCAATGTAAAATATTGGGGTGATTAAATATAGATGCTAAATTAAGGGAGAAGTGGATTCAAAACCGAACACTGAATTTAACCAACAGAGATGTCATGGGTGACCTTGATAACAGGAATTCTAGGAGGTGGAGGTAAATATCTTAATTGGTGTAGTTTCAAGAAAAAAATGAGAAGAATGGAACTGGATGAGTTGTACTATGAAAGGGAACAGAAGATTGAAGTAGGTGAAGGAGAATGAAGGATAAAGGAAATTAATTTTTTAGGTGTGAAGTAATTTGTATATGCATATTTAATTAACATATTATGATATATACTAAATATAATTTATAATATATGCATTTTATACTTATTTATATATATTTCCATTTAATGGTATGTGTATTTATAATATGTGTATAATTTATAATAGGTGTGTGTGTGTGTGTGTATATATATGTATATATACATATATATATATGTGTGTATATATACATATACATTTTTAATGAGTTCCTCAGGTGGAAGGGGAAAAGTATGATTCATGATCCATGAGTGACATTGAATAGGGCAGGAATATGGATGATTTGGTGAGTTGGTTAGGTAGGAGAATGAAAGTTCCAACAAAGAGGGAAGGAAGAGTAAGTCTGGGCACAGATGTAAGCAGGCTGGTGGGTTTGGTGGTGGGAAGATGTGGCAACTCCCGATCAATAGTTTCATTTGTTCGTAAAATAAGAAAAAGATCATCAGGTGAAATTTAGAAAGAAGGAAATGGCTTTGGATGTAGAGAATAGAGAGAGTATCAGAGAGTCACCACAATAGGTAGGAGAATGTAATGACCAGAGAAATGCATAGTATTTGGGCTAGCACTGAGACTTAGAATTCATTTGCTAGGGGCGCCTGGGTGGCGCAGTCGGTTAAGCGTCGGACTTCAGCCAGGTCACGATCTCGCGGTCCGTGAGTTCGAGCCCCGCGTCGGGCTCTGGGTTGATGGCTCAGAGCCTGGAGCCTGTTTCCGATTCTGTGTCTCCCTCTCTCTCTGCCCCTCCCCCGTTCATGCTCTGTCTCTCTCTGTCCCAAAAATAAATAAACGTTGAAAAAAAAAAATTAAAAAAAAAAAAAAAGAATTCATTTGCTATTTCACAATGTAAAATTTGATTTCACAAATATAAGAAAATATAATGTAACATGATGTTTAAAAAACTTTTTAAATTTTTTTATCTTTTTTAATTTTATTTTTTAAATTTACATCCAAATTAGTTAGCATATAGTGCAACAATGATTTCAGGAGTAGATTCCTCAATGCCCCTTACCCATTTAGCCCATCCCACCTCCCACAACCCCTCCAGCAACCCTCAGTTTGTTCTCTAAGTTTAAGAGTCTCTTATGTTTGGTCCCCTCCCTGTTTTTATATCATTTTTGCTTCCCTTGCCTTATGTTCATCTGTTCTGTGTCTTAAAGACCTCATATGAGTGAAGCCATATGATATTTGTCTTTTTCTGACTGACTAATTTCGCTTAGCTTAATACCCTCCAGTTCCATCCACGTAGTTGCAAATGACATGATTCATTATTTTTTATTGCCGAGTAATACTCCATTGTATTTATATGCCACATCTTCTTGATCCATTCATCCATCGATGGACATTTGGGCTCTTGCCATACTTTGGCTATCATTGATAGTGCTGCTATAAACATGGGGGTGCATGTGTCCCTTCGAAACAGCATACCTGTATCCCTTGGATAAATACCTAGTAGTGCAATTGCTGGGTCGTAGGTTAGTTCTATTTTTAAGTTTTTGAGGAACCTCCATACTGTTTTCCAGACTGGCTGCACTAGCTTTCATTGCCACCAAAAATGCAAAAGAGATCCTATTTGCATCCTCACCAACATCTGCTGTTGCCTGAGTTGTTAATGTTAGCCATTCTGACAGGTGTAAGGTGGTATCTCATTGTGGTTTTGATTTGTATTTCCCTGATGATGAGTGATGTTGGGCATTTTTTCATGTGTCGGTTGGCCATCTGGATGTCTTCTTTGGAGAAATGTCAATTCATTTCTCTTGCCCATTTCTTCACTGGATTATTTGTTTTTTTGGGTGTTGAGTTTGATAAGTTCATTACAGATTTTGGATACTAACCCTTTATCTGATAAGTCATTTGCAAATATCTTCTCCCATTCCTTCAGTTGCCTTTTAGTTTTGCTGATGGTTTCCTTCACTGTGCAGAAGCTTTTTATTTTGATGACGCCCCAGTAGTTCATTTTTGCTTTTGTTTCCCATGCCTTAGGAGATGTGTTGAGTAAGAAGTTGCTGTGGCTAAAATCAAAGAGGTTTTTGCCTGTTTTCTCCTCGAGGATTTTGATGGCTTCCTGTCTTGCATTCAGGTCTTTCACACACTTTGAGTTTATTTTTGTGTATGGTGTAAGAAAGTGGTCCACTTTATTACAGGTTCATTCTTCTGCATGTCGCTGTCCAGTTTTCCCAGCACCACTTGCTGAAGAGACTCTTTATTCCATTGGATATTCTTTCCTGCTTTATCAAAGATTAGTTGGCCATATGTTTGTAGGTCCATTTCTGGGTTTTCTATTCTGTTCCATTGATCTGAGTGTCTGTTTTTGTGCCAGGACCATACTGTCTTGATGATTACAGCTTTGTAGTAAAGCTTGAAGTTGGGATTGTGATGCCTCCTGCTTTTTCTTTTTCAAGGTTGCTTTGGCTATTTGGGGCCTTTTCTGGTTCCATACAAATTTTAGGATTATTTGTTGTAGCTCTGTGAAGAATGCTGGTGTTATTTTGATAGGGATTGCATTGAATATGTAGATTGCTTTGGGTAGTATCTACATTTTAATATTTAGTCTTCCTATCCAGGAGCATGGAATCTTTTTCCATTTTTTGTGTCTTCTTCAATTTCTTTCATAAGCTTTCTACAGTTTTCAGCATATAGATTTTTCACCTCTTTGGTTAGATTTACTCTTAGGTATTTTATGGTTTTAGGTGTAATTGTAAATGGGATTGATTCCTTGATTTCTCTTTCTGTTGCTTCATTGCTGGTGTATAAGAATGCAACTGATTTCTGTGCATTGATTTTATATCCTGCAACTTTGCTGAATTCAGGAATCAGTTCTAAAAGTTTTTTGGTGGAATCTTCAGGGTTTTCCATATAGAGAATCATGTCATCTGTGAAGAGTAAAAGTTTGATCTCCTCCTTGCCTATTTGGATGCCTTTTATTTCTTTGTGTTGTCTGATCGCAGAGGCTAAGACTTCCAATACTATGTTGAATAACAGTGTCGAGAGTGGACATCCCTGTCTTGTTCCTGACCTTAGGGGGAAAGTTCTCAGTTTTTCCCCATTAAGGATGATACTAATGTTGGGTCTTTCATATATGGCTTTCATGATCTTCAGATATGATCCTTCTATTCCTACTTTCTTGAGGGTTTTTATCAAGAAAGAATGCTGTATTTTGTCAAATGCTTTCTCTGCATCTTTTGAGAAGATCATGTGGTTCTTGTCCTTTCTTTTATTGATGTGATGAATCACATTGATTGTTTTGGGGATATTCAACCAGCCCTGCATCCCAGGTATAATTCCCACTTGGTCGTGGTGAATAATTTTTTTAATGTAGTGTTGGATCCGGTTGGCTCATATCTTGTTGAGGATTTTTGCATCCATGTTCATCAGGGAAATTGGTCTATAGTTCTCCTTTTTAGTGGGGTCTCTGTCTGGTTTTGGAATCAAGGTAATGCTGACTTTGTAGAAAGAGTTTGGAAGTTTTCCTTCCATTTCTTATTTTTAGAACAGTTTCAAGCGAAGAGGTGTTAACTCTTCCTTAAAGTTTGGTAGATTTCCCCTGGAAAGCCATCTGGCCCTGGAATCTGGTTGTTTGGGAGATTTTTTATTACTAATTTGATTTCCTTACTGTTTATGGGTCTGTTCAAATTTTCTATTTCTTCCTGCTTTAGTTT
Organism: Prionailurus viverrinus; assembly: GCF_022837055.1. Classification (NCBI taxonomy): domain Eukaryota; kingdom Metazoa; phylum Chordata; class Mammalia; order Carnivora; family Felidae; genus Prionailurus; species Prionailurus viverrinus. The sequence goes on from NC_062564.1 coordinate 176,545,330, forward strand.
TGGTAGTGTATATGTTTCTAGGAATTTGTCCATTCTTCCAGATTGCCCATTTTATTGGTATATAATTGCTCATAATATTCTCTTATTATTGTTTTTATTTCTGTTATGTTGGTTGTGATCTCTCCTCTTTCATTCTTGATTTTATTTATTTGGTCCTTTCCTTTTTATTTTTGATCAAACTGGCTAGTGATTTATCAATTTTGTGAATTCTTTCAAAGAACCAGTTTCTGGTTTCATTGATGTGTTCTACTGTTTTTTTTGTTTTGTTTTGTTTTGTTTTGTTTTGTTTTGTTTTTTTAGTTTTGATAGCATTAATTTCTGCTCTAATCTTTATTGTTTCCTGTCTTATGCTGGTTTTGGGTTTTATTTACTCTTCTGTTTCCAGCTCTTTAAGGTATAAAGATAGGTTGTGTATCTGAGATCTTTCTGCCTTCTTTAGGAAGGCCTGGATTGCTATATACTTTCCTCTTATAACTGCCTTTGCTGCGTCCCAGAGGTTTTGGATTGTGGTGTTATCATTTTCATTGGCTTCATGAACTTGTTAATTTCCTCTTTATCTTCTTGGTTAGCCCATTCAGTCTTTAGGAGGATGTTCTTTAGTCTCCAAGTATTTGTTACCTTTACAAATTTTTTCTTGTAGTTGATTTCGAGTTTCATAGCCTTGTGGTCTGAAAATATGCATGGTATGATCTCGATCCTTTCGTACTTGTTGAGGGCTGATTTGTGTCCCAGCATGTGGTCTATTCTGGAGAATGTTCCATGTGTACTGGAGAAGAATGTATATTTCACTGCTTTAGGTTGAAATGTTCTGAATATATCTGTTAAGTCCATCTGGTCCAGTCTGTCATTCAAAGCCACTGTTTCCTTGCTGATATTTTGCTTAGATGATCAGTCTGTTGCTGTGAGTGGGGTGTTGAAGTCTCCTACTATTATGGTATTACTATCCATGAGTTTCTTTATGTTTGTGATTAACTGATTTATATATTTGAGTGCCTCCACATTTGGCACATAAATGTTTACAATTGTTAGGTCTTCTTGGTGGATAGACCCCTTAATTATGATATAATGGCCTTCTTCATCTCTTGTTACAGTCTTTATTTTGAAATCTAGATTGTCTGATATAAGTATGGCTATTCCAGCTTTCTTTTGTTTACCATTAGCATGATAGATGGTTCTCCATCCCCTTACTTTCAAACTGAAGGTGTCTTTAGGTTTAAAGTGGGTCCCTTGTAAATAGCATATAGATGGATCATGTTTTCTTATCCATTCTGTTACTCTATGTCTTTTGATTGGAGCATTGAGTCCATTGACGTTTAGAGTGAATACTGAAAGATATGAATTTATTGCCATTATGATGCTTGTAGAGTTGGAGTTTCTGGTGATGTTCTCTGGTCCTTTCTAGTCTTTGTTTTTGTTTTTTTGGTCTTTATTTGTTTTTGTTTTTTGTTTTTTTTTCATCTTTTCTCCCAGTTGAGAGCATCCTTAAAATTTCTTGCAGTCTGGTTTAGTGGTCACAAATTTCTTTAATTTTTGCTTGTCTGGGAAACTTTTTATCTCTCCTTCTCTTTTGAATGACAGCTTTGCTGGATAAAGAATTCTTGGCTGCATATTTTTCTGATTCAGCACATTGAATATATCCAGCCACTCCTTTATGGCCTGCCAAATTTCTGTGGATAGGTCTGTTGCAAACCTGATCTGTCTTCCTTTGTAGGTTAAGGATTTTTTTCCCTTGCTGCTTTCAGATTCTCTCCTTTCCTGAGTATTTTTTGAATTTGACTATGATATGCCTTGTTGATGGTTGGTTTTTGTTTCCTCTAATGGGAGTCCTGTGTGCTTCCTGGATTTTGATGTCTGTGTCTTTCCCAAATTTAGGTATTTTTCTGCTATCATTTGCTCACATAACCTTTTTATCCCTATTTATCTTTATTCCTCTTCTGGGACCCCTATGATTCTGATGTTGTTCCTTTTTAATGAGTCACTGTTTTCTCTAATTCTTAAATCGTGCTCTTTTGCCTTAATCTCCCTCTTTTTCTGCTTCATCATTCTCCATAAGTTTGTCCTCTATATTGCTGATTCTCTTTTCTGCCTCGTCCATCATTGCCTCTGTGGCTTCCATTCGAGATTGCAGCTAATTTATAGCATTTTTTATTTCATCCTGACTAGCTTTTACTTCTTTTATCTCCGCAGAAATGGATTCTAATCTATTTTTGACTCCAGCTCGTATTCTTATTATCGTGATTCTAAATTCTGGTCCAGACATCTTGCTTGTATCAGTTTTGGTTAAGTCCCTGGCTATTGTTTCTTCCTGCTCTTTCTTTTGTGGTGAATTCCTTCATTTTGTCATTTTGAAGGGAGAAAAGGAATTAATTAGGTAAAAAATTAAAATTAAAAAAATATTAAAAATAAAAAATTAAATATACACACACACACAAAATCTAATAAATGATGCTATATCCTAGTTGTGTTTTGTTATGGGTGTTGAAAGGGGCTTGATAGATTAGAGAAAAAAGGGGAAAGGAAAAAAAAAAGGAAATCATTTGAAAAATTTGAAGAAATGAACACACTGAAGTAGACTGTAATGAAATGATGGAAGTAAAATAGAATTTGAAAAAATTTACACAAAAGTAAAGAATATAATAGAAAAAAATTAAAGAAAAATATTTTAAATAAAAATTGAAAATAAAAATGAGTTTTTTCTATTTTTGTATTAAAGAAAAATGAAAGAAATGAAAAATAGAAAAAAGGAAAAAAGAAAAAAAAAAGAAAATTGAATAGATGGACAGGTGAACAGGCTGAAATTAATTCGTTTTCCCCTAGAAGTCAAACTATGAAGCACTTTATAGTCCATAAACTAAGAAGGCAAAGAGACTGGTGTTCCTGAAGAGCGAGGTTGGCTTTGCTGGGCACAGCCTGGTGTAATGGCTCCATTCTCCACTTGATGGTGCTGCTTAGCTTACTGGGGTGGAATGTTGTGGTGCTTGTAGGTGCTCATATGCATGCGCGGGAGCAGTGAAAATGGTGTCACTCAGCTACCCATTCTCTCGTATCAGAACTCTGTTCTCCCCAATCAGCAATTGCGCACCCGTCCTTTGTCTTCTGCTTCTGTCCACTCCCTGCTTTTAGCTGTCTGTGACCAGGCCCCGGGCATAACATCCCTCTGAGTTTTATCTCCGAATCGGCTGTTTTTCCTGACCCCTTATTTCTGAGGGATGCAGCTTTGACCTGTTCTGCCCCTCTGCAGGAGGGTCTTGCAGAGCACTGGTCGGGTGCCAGACCACCCAGGAATATTCATGGGACCGTGCTGCTGCTGATACCCAGAGACTGCAGCTGGGTGCCAGCCCACTCCCTCATCCCCAAAAAGTTCACGCGATTGTGTAGCAGCAGTTTTTCAGGGATTATGGCAAATCACAACACACATCTGGCACCAGGCTTCACCCCCAGCGACCTTGTTCCAGCACCAGCAAATGTGGTTGTTCTCCTGGGTCCACTGAGGCCTTGCCTTTGGGGGACCCACACAGCCCCTTCCAGGTGTTCTTCCAGCAGGGGAACCGCCTCTCCCTGCCTGAAGAACCCAGACTCCACTCTGCTCCTGGGGATTTGCCCTTCCCACCAGAGCACCGCCAGGTATCGAGCTGCAGAGTTTCAGCTTCCCCTATTTATACTCTTAATGGAATTTAAACCCCCTCCTTTCTCCTTTCTCCCTTTTTAGTTCAGTCCTTGCGGCTGTTTCCACTTTTCCACTTTTTCTCTAGCTGCTTTGGGGGAGGGGTGCTTTTGCCATATTCTCTCTTCCTAATTCCCATATCCATCTTCTCTCTGCACGCAAAAATAGCTCCCTGCCATCCGCGGGATTCTCTCTCCCCCAGTTCACCTCTCCATGCAGCGTACCTGCTGAATTCTGTGGTTCAGGTTGTGCAGATTGTTGTGTTAATCCTCAGATCAGTTTCTAGGTGTGCAGGATGGTTTAGTGCTGGTCTGGCTGTATTTCATGGATGCAAGACACACAAAAAACTTCCATGTTATTCTGCCATCTTGGCTCCTCCATGTTTACAAATTTTTTAAGTTTAGTTTTCCTTTGAGCTGTGGTTCGTTGCTCAGTTCCAGCAGTGAGTAAGCAGAGAGGTAGACCGAACCAGCCAAACCAGTATGTCTGAGGGTGTTAGGCCAGGAATTCATATGTATTATTATTTGGGACAGTCTCAATTATTGTAAAAATGGATTCAAATTGTAATGGTTCAACATAAAATAGATGTATTTCTTACACACATATCAGGTTGGTGGGTATCTTTTCCTTAGGTGATTTAGGAACTCACATTGCCTTTTTGTGGCTTTGCTATGCCCTATAGATTTTTAATTTTTTTAACGTTTATTTATTATTGAGAGCCAGAGAGAGACACAGCATGAGCATGGGAGGGGCAGAGAGAGGGAGAGACACAGAAACGGAAGCAAGCTCCAAGCTCTGAACTGTTAGCACAGATCCCAGTGTGGGGCTCAATCTCACAAACCAGAAGATCATGATCTGAGCCGTAGTCTGATACTTGACCAATTGAGCCACTCAGGTGCCCCATTATGCCCTAAAGCTTTAACTTAAAAGCTTTTCTAGAAGGCCTAGAAAAGAAGTCCGAGTTTTAGAAAGCATACTGGCAGTAGCACACATCACATCCACTCACATTCTATTGGGAAAAATTAATCTTATGACTATACCTGCTTCCAGCATGCCTGGGTATGGTAATTACTGGCTGGATACTGTCTTTTTAGCTATCTATTTATCTAGAAGAGTAGAATTAACTTTTGGTTGACCTCTAGTTGTCTCTGCCATATTGGGTATAATGATGGGTATGGAATTTAACCAGACATGGATAGAAGTGGAATGTGAAAGGTTATTGAACAACACTACATGGATTGGAGGACCTGATGCTGGTGGAAGAATTGTTGAATTTGAACTACTTAGTAGAGATATTGACCCAGAAAGATAGAAGGGGGTGGTCCATAAGTAGGATACTTGAAAGGGTAAAGAAAATTGACCAGCTGGCTACCAATTTGGATGACTCTCAAAGTGGGTGTTGAGCAAACTTAGAATAACTCAACATCGGAACAGAAATAAACTCTAATATCTAATTCAGATATTGAATTCTTCCACTGAAAATGTATTCTAGAACAAATTTCTTATTTTCTATGTATTTTAATTTTGTCTTATAAAATAAAAATACTAAAACATCCTACTGGGTTATTAGAAAATTAAGTGAGAGAGTATAGATGATAAGAATTATCAAATTTGTGCTCTCTTTCTAGCTGAATTTCAGAATACTGCTGACTCCCATGAATTTGGAATACTTAGAAGCAGGAGGGTATAATCAGAGTTGCTTCTGACTTATCCTTTTATCCTTCCTGAAAGAACACAAAATTGCTTTTCAAAAAATATGTCAGAATATTAACATAGCAAATGGGGAGTATAGGTTGGGGTAAGATAAAATTATGCTGTTGTATAATGTTACAGTGAAGAATTATATCCCACTTTTTTTAAATTTTTTAAATGTTTTTATTTATTTTTGAGACAGAGAGAGATAGAGCATGAGCAGGGGAGGGGCAGAGAGAGAGGGAGACACAGAATCCAATGCAGGCTCCAGGCTCCGAGCTGTCAGCACAGAGCCCGATGTGGGGCTTGAACTCACACACCGCGAGATCATGACCTGAGCCGAAGTCGGACGCTCAACCGACTGAGCCACCCAGGAGCCCCTATGTCCCACTTTCTTAGAAAGAGTAATTCATTCTTGAATTCTGTATTTTCTCCTCAGGTCTACCATACCAACGATATATTCGAATGAAGGTTAAAATATGTGTTATAATAAAATGTCTTTTCCTATTTGTCATAAAATAAGACTGGTAAGCTTGTTGTAAATGAAAATGAATGTTTTCCAAGTCATGATATATAGTGGAGAAGATACAAATCTAAATCAGGGCCACAATAAGAGATAAAACTACCAATAATGTAATTGTGTCTTCTCCACCGAGAAGAAGAAAGAAAATAAATGAAAAATATTTGAAATTTCCCTTTCACTTTCCTTATTCTCCATTAGCTCCATGAGGAATTTTGTACACTCTGATAATTAAAAAAAAAAAAAAAAAAAAAAAAAAAAAGCAAAACCGAAAAACAAAGACACCTGGAGAAGTTTGAAAGAATGAGAGGCTATCAGGACTTTCACTACAGAAGAGAGAATTTATGGCACAAGATAACAAAAATTTCAGAAGAGAAATGAAGGGAGAAAGACATTTGAGAGTTTATGAGGACTTGACTGGGTTTTGAAAGGAGACTTTTGAGGAGTTTTAAAAGATGTGAGAGATTTTGAGAATATATAAATGTTGGTGGCTGGCTTTCTTGGTCTGGACTAATATAACAAAGTACTATAGACCAGGTGGCTAATATAGAAATTTATTTATCACTGTTCTGAAGCTGGAAGTGTGAGATCAGGATGTCACATGGTTGAATTCTGCTGAGAGCCTTTGAGTTTCAGACTGCCTACTTCTCATTGTTCCCCCCAAATGGGCAGAGATGGGATGCAAGCTCTCTTGTGATTCTTATAAAGATACTAATCCCATTCATGAGGGCTCCACCTTCACAACCTTATCTAATCCTAATTACCTCCCCAAAGCCCCACCTCCTTATAATATTATACCGGGGACAGGCTTTCAACAGATGAATTTGAGGAGGACACATTCCGTCCATAGTGCCTGCATACTGAAGTAGTGATATGGGGTGCCTGGGTGGCTCAGTCACTTAAGCATCAGACTCTTGATTTTGGCATAGGTCATGATCTTGCTGTTGTGAGATTGAATCCCATGCTGGGCTTCATGCTGGGCATGGAATCTGCTTAAGATTGCCTCTTTCTGTCTCCTTCTACCCCTTCCCGCTCATGGGCACATGCTCTCTCTCTCTCTCTCAAAAAAAAATCAACAAATGAAGACAATAAAAAATAGTGATGTAATGATAGTAGAAAGTGAAAAATGTAGCAGTGGAAATTGAGAATGGCAGGCAGAGAGTGATATTTAAGAGAGAGAGTTGGCCATGATTTGGGTCTGATTTGATGGGGACGAGGGAATACCCTCCTTCCTCTTTCCAAAATGCCCTCCTCATCCAACCTTTCCCACTGTTCTCCTTCATGCTATTTTTTGTCTTCAGATATAAGCTCAGTCATTACTTCCTTATGAAGTCATTCCCAGATGGCATAGTCTTACATGCTGTCACAGAATCCCATTGATGTCCTTGTCTTGACTAGCCATTATCCTTATTTCATTAAAATCTATCTCTCCCATTAGACTGTAAGCTACCTGAGAAGAGAGGCCGGTTTCATTCTGCTCATTATCTCACACACTGCTTGGTAGACAGAGCATGTTCAGTAAAAATTTAGTCAAAATATTACTCCAGGACATCTTGGTGTGTTCCTGGTAAGAACTTAGTGTACCCCCTACTTGGATAATGTTGTCACTCACTGGGGTAGGGCACAGACAGCTGGAAGAAAGCACTTGGGTTCACTATTTTTGGTGTTGAGTTTACAATGTGTATGGGTCATGCCAATGGAGATGTTGAGGCAGTTTGTGGGTATTATGGAGGTTGAACATTACATGCCAAGAAAAAGTTTTTAAAATTCATTCATTTGGAGCAAGATCTAGGAAAAAACAAAAACAAAAACAAACCCCTGAAAAGCAATGTGTAGCTAGAGAAATAGGATGAAAATCAGAAGAAGATATTTTCACAGAAGCAAAACTGACAAGGGCGCAGAAAACTTAGCCGACATTCTTTCCTTCATGGAAGGAGCTGGAGAGTAGACTGTGGATGTTGCAGCCTCTTAATACCCAGTCTGTTACTTAGCTGCATACCAGCATTAATGCTTAATCAGAGGTTCTAACACATGGAGAAATTGCTTCTCCTGTTTTTATTCATATTTATGAGAATCTGTACCTTATAATTTTGCCAGATATGAAATAGCCAGAGGCCTTAGTGACCAATCATTTAAATGTATATTTGGGCCAAATGAAACCTTGAGAAATCCAGACTCTACAAAATGTTACCTTAGAATATTTTTGCATGTATTATGGAAAGAAATGGTTTTAGGCTAATTTGTATGACTTACCAGTGTAATACAATGCAATTTATTAGGTAGAAAGCGAGTGTTTTTTTTTTCTCTATCAGAAACCTATAAATGACAGAGTGGTGAATCTAGATAATACATTTTTTAAAACGATGTAACTAACCTTTGTGTTTTATTTTTGTTAGAGTATTGAAAACTGTACCTCTCTTTTTTTTAGTTGAGATACAATTAGCATGTAACATTGCTTAATTGTAAGTTGTTCTTTCTCTTCTTAAACTAACTAAAAAAATATTTCTTTGTGATTGTCCAAGCAAAATTTTATTTCTCATGCAACATTTTAGACATTAATCAGAGACTAAGCTAGCTCTGGCCAGGAAGGGCTATGCTTTAGAAACTAACATTTACACAGCACTTTTCATTTGAAAAGCCATTGAAGAACATAAATTAATCTTTACAACACTGCTGAGAAGTCATTAATGACAGGAAGGGTGATCATTACTCCCATATTACAGATGAGTAAAACTACACTGCAAATTTATACCAAATTAAAATTATTACTCATGTGGCAAATCATTTATGACTATCCCCATCTGATATTTCATGCTTCAAGTTTTTTAATGCATAATCATCTCTTGGATGAATAACTGCATTGCTCTCAGGTCCTTAACAGAAAAAATACTAAAGTAATAAGACAAGGAGCATGGAGTTTGGTCAGTACACGATGGAATATCCTTACCCTCTACTGGATTCACAGTGGGAGAGAACACTTACACATCACTGACATACTTCATCACTTCCCATACAGACATCATATTCAATTAACCAGAGAGCTCTCTGGCAACAGACTTGACATGCTTACCTAGGGAATGTCACAACCTCACCCCAAATCAATATTCAAGTTATGATGGACTGACAGCTTCACAGATGAATGAGTGTCCCTTGATTTTTACCTACTTTTGCTGCAGAACAGAGAAAAATGCTCAAAGCATGAACAAACAAACTTAATTAAGCTTAAGGGATATGGTTGAGTAATATAAATCCGGAGCAAACAAAGTCATGGAGCATTAAAAGAAGAGCTTAATGAAATTCTGATCAACAGGAAATAAAATGAAGAGCTGCTTCAAATGATTCAATAAAGTTGGTTCTTGGTGATTTAGGAAGGCAAATATTCACTTAAAAGCAGTTACTTTTGAGAGGTAATTTTCTAGACTCCTTAGACTGATGCATATCTTGAGAATTTCTATACTTTCTAATATATTTGACAAATTGCTGACAGCTTTTCCCTTTCTTCTTTGATCTACAAAATGATTCATAATGGACTCCAGAAATGGAAAGAAAAAAAAAAACATTTTAAAACTTTAGAGGAAAAGCAAAAGAACTAGGGTTATCAGAAAACACAAGTGCCAGCCTCAGATGTTTTGACAGATGCCATTTTCTGAGACATCTTTGCTTACTTGGAAAGGTATTTCTTCGGATAGAGTTGGGTTCATCTAACTCATCTTCTTTCTGATCCATTGTTTAATCCTCTGACTTTTCCTTTAGACTTTAATCTTCTTGGGAATGTCACATTAGCCACTTCTTCGGGTTAAGATAGCTATGAACTAAATTAAGTGGCAAAGGTTAAGACATCCATGAACTAATTTAAATTACAAATGATATCATTAATTTATAACTTAGTGCGAGTTGACACATGAGTCAGTGGGGAAAACCCTTCTGAACAGGGCACTGGTAAGGAAATTTTATTGGGAGAAAGAGTAGGATGGTGAACTATGACACAGAGGTCCAGAGATTGCCATCTTTTTTCTGTTCAGATATTGTGCTATCTCTAATTTTAGATTACAGAGCTGACACTGTGTGTGTGGGGAAATGGGAAGGGAGAGAGAGGAAGAGAGAGAGGGGAATAGAATGAGAAGCATAAAGATCCATTTCTTTTTTTTTTTTTTTTTTTTTTTTTTTTTTTTTTTTAAATTTTTTTTTTTTCAACGTTTATTTATTTTTGGGACAGAGAGAGACGGAGCATGAACGGGGGAGGGGAAGAGAGAGAGGGAGACACAGAATCGGAAACAGGCTCCAGGCTCTGAGCCATCAGCCCAGAGCCTGACGCGGGGCTCGAACTCACGGACCGCGAGATCGTGACCTGGCTGAAGTCGGACGCTTAACCGACTGCGCCACCCAGGCGCCCCTAAAGATCCATTTCTACAGCTGAACACGATTCTAGCTATAAGAAAAAAATATATAAATAATAAAAAATAAAATTGTGTTTGCATTCACCTACCGATATATACTTGTCCTCCTTTGGATGACTTACTTTTTAGAAGGGAAATAAAGGACAGACATTGTTTAATGTAAGAAAACCTATAAAAACAAAAACTGGAAAAACCCAGAAACAGACATCTAGCAGTTCCTCTAATATAATTCAAAGTCAGGAAGTTAAAAAAAAAAAAAGAAGAAGAAGAAGAAAAATAAGGCAATGAGATGTCTAAACAATGATACAGAGATTCATGCTGACTGATATGCATTCATCCACAAACACTCTCTTATTTTTCACTCAACTCTAGATAGGCCTATGAAGTTTGGTTAAAATTTTCCAAGCTGATACCAATTATATATAGAAATTTGAAGGGAAAAGCATAACAGGGATTCTGATTTCAAGGATATTTTAATGATGATTCTATGTTACCAACAAAAGCTTAAGCCCTTCCTTCACATATTGTTTTCTATTATTCTTTCCTGTTCTTAATTTTATGTATTCATTGATTCAGCAAATATTGTGTGCGTATAATAAATATACCAGGCATAACTCTGAGTACTGAGGTTACAAATATTTTGTTATATAGGGGCAGGGCAATTCACAGGTTATAATTTAGGTAGACTTATATTTTGAAAGATTAGAATAAATATTTTTGCTATTTTACATTTTTATTTATTACAAGTTTTGAATATTTGGATAGGTTACTCAGTATTTTCATGCTTAGATTTTTCTTTCACAAAATAAGGAAACAAGAGGAAATTCTTACACACCTAGTCAGTGCTTGGCACGTAATAGGCATGTGGCATAGATTAGTGTCATTTACTATCAAAGATAAAAATTTCAGCCATTCCGAAATGTACCTACTTAGACCCAGTCTAACCCCAAAGATCTTGTATACCTAATTTTTATTTTTATTATTTTTTGCCTATCCCCAGTTTATTTCTGTGCCCTTTCCTCCTTGAGAAGAGTTTCAAACATTAGGCATTCTGAAACTCCAAGATAATAGGAAATTCAGGTAGCAGTTGTGTTTCAGGGTGTCTTGACATCTTAACAATCCAATCTATTTTCTACCAGCTGATGAATTCACTGTATAGTTTCTCAAATTCTCTATTTTTTGTTATCTTTAGGAAGAACCTGTGCATCTAAAATTTCTGGCTCTCATGCAAACATTAGCTGTTTATTTCAATTCTGATCTTTTCCTGTTTACTTGGAAGAGAGCAGCAACAAACACATCAACTTCTGCCATAAAAATATTGATTTGGATTCTTTATGATGCATATTGTTACTTCTAGAACCATTATGTTCACTCACTAATTCTCAGAAGCGAATTTTCCTACCTTTTTAGGAACACAGCGAGTCATCCACAATGTCACCCAGAGCTGCAATCGTAATTATGGCTAAAAAATTCATGCCTTCAAACCAGTTAGATATGTTTGAAGATAAACATAGACATAAACGTGGCACAGTATTAGCGCGATGCCCTGTCCCCTGAGCGCTGCCAAACATCTGTGTTGGAGAGAAAAAAGCAAATGCGCAAGCAGGCCCAGGCCTCTCCATCTCTGCACGTGTGTTCCAAGATGACACAGCAGGGTGTGTGCGAACAAATAATGAGAGGACGTTGCGATCAGCACGAGTCATTACCCAAGTCTCATGGGGGTTCCTGGTGGTAGTTTCATTGTCAATTTGTGCCTCACTAGCTCTGTGGTCTTGAACAGAAAACAAACTTCAATCAGAGTTAGAGATAATATTAGTTTATTTCTAGGTACCCGACGGAAACGTCTCAGGGTATTTCTAGTTCCAGTTTCTTGAAATAGTGAAGATTGATATCAATCCCATTCATAGCAGAACCCACTTCTTTGTTCATTCTAGCTGCGCGGCATAACGTCTCCAGATATTCTTCCCCCATTGGCTCTGTTTTGCATACCACAGTCTTGAGTCACACAAAGCTCTGGACTTAGGTGCTCCACCTATAAGTGCTTATTGTGTGATGGGGAGAATACATGTATTCACTGAATCACACTCCTGGGATGGGGTTGAATCAATGTGAACATAATTCCCTTCATGGTGAATTAAAGTAAACATTTATTTGTTCACATTTATTACGTGATAAACTGTGCTAAGTGCTGGGATATAATGAGGAGCAAACATCAACAAGATATGTGCCTGGTGCAGCTGGGGATCTTGTGGGGAAGAAAATGTTAACTATATAATAAAAAACTACACCTTTGTGTAAGAAATGAGAGGTAGTTGTACTAGCTAACAGCAGAGGAGAGGGAAGAGCAGTTTATGTGGGGGAACTGGAGAGAGATTGCACGACTACAGTGCACAGCTTGAAGGAGGAATCTAGCTCTAAATGAGTCTGGCGGAAGAATTAGGAACCCAACTACATACAATATTTTGTCATGACAGAAATGGGAAACCATGAAGGAAACAGCTCTGTGGCTGGAGGGTGTAAACAACAGAACTGATTCAAAGGAGTCAGTGTAGATAAAGATGAACAAGTGTGTAGTAAGTAAATTGGCCTTACCCAAAGAGAGGTCTGGGCCTTTGTCCCTGGCTCCTGGCAGGTAACCTCTAATCCCTTACAATTTGCTGTGCAATAGAACTGTCTTGTTATTCATAGTGAGCTCCATGGATGATATCTGATAGCTTATGCTAATGATGTAAGGACCCTATGATGGGCTCCTTGGGCCACATAATATCAGCCTGACCTCCAGAGAGGAGTGAGGAGTGTCAACTGCATGGACAATCAATCAATCATGCCTGATAAGAAGCTTCCTGGATTGTTAATACTCTGCAGATTGTCACACATTGATACTGAGAGGGTAACACATTCTGTGGTCAATGAATGTCTGTCCCCTGTGTGTCTCTTCCTTTGGCTGATTTTCCATATCCTTTTCCTTGACAGAAACGTAACTATGAGTACAATAGGTTGCCTTGAGTTCTGTGAATTTTCCTAGTGAATTATCAAACCTGAGGATGATTTTGAGAAATTCTGATGGTTGGTTGTATGTGTTAATGTGGTTGGGTCAGGGCGCACAGATATTTAGTCAAACATTATCCTAGATGTTTCTGTGAAGATGTTTCTTGGAGGAGATTAACATTGAAACCAGAGGATTTTGAGTAAAGACGATACCCTCCATTATGTGGGTGAGCTTCATCCAATCACTCGAAGGTCTTAATAGAACCAAGACTGACCTCCCCTGAGTTATAAGGAGTTCTCTCAACAGATTTCCCTGGGACTCCAACTGCAACTCTCCCCTAGCTACCCAGCCTACTGGCCTATCCTAAGATTTAGGACTTACCATGCCTCCACAGTTGCATGAATCAATTCCTTAAAACAAATATCTTTCTCTCATTTCTCTCTCTCTCTCTCTCTCTCCTCTCTCCACACACACACACACACACACACACACACACATACACACACATCCTATTGGTCCTGTTTCTCTAGAAAATTCTCACTCATATACTTTCTAAACTTGCAGTTGGCATCAGAAGTGAGCATAATTTGTGTGGACTCTACCCCCTAATTTTGTAGTTGGACCCTAACATCTTGCAGGAGGCATCAGAAGTTTTGGGCAGACTTGACAGTCTGGATGACTTAACCTTGTGGCTTGGCTAACTCTGGGTGACATGAGGAAACCTAGATTCCTATAGTCTTGGGAAACATGTAGTTTTCAAATAACTGGAAGGAAATAGATGGGTTTAAGAGCTATTTGTTAAATAAAATCCATGGAAATTAGTGAGGGTGCTGAAGAAGAATAAGATTTGAGGTTGACTAGGTCAGGGAGTATACACATGTTATCTTAGGATCATTAAAGGAGTTTACAGTTTGCAAGGAATAAAATCTTTTCAGATAAGTGGAGTTTAAAAATTGTGTTGGCCCATACGAATCTTGAAAACAAACCAAAAAAAAAAACAAAAACAAAAAAACAAAAAAACAATCCTATTGATGGAGAGATGACTTTAACATCAAGAACTTATGGGAGAACAAAGTACAGCCAACAGCAAAACCCCTCATCATCGCTTTATTGTTTTATTCACACCCATTTTTCCCAGAAAGCTAGAGAACAAGATCACTTTAGCTGATTCAGGATGAGCCAATCATCACGAGAACAGACTTTACAATTTTAGGCAGTTCCAAACAATGCTGGCTAGAGGAAAATCACCAAGAGTAAGCAATGGGTCTGTAAAATTTGTGAGTCATTCTAAAGAACAAACACTGACATTTGCATTTTCTTTGGGAATGCCCACAGCAGAGATGTTTAAAGAGTTTAAAGATGATGGATAGTAAGGGGAGGAATGATAGAGATAAAGAATTTGGGAGGTTCAAGTAAAACATTCTCTGAGGGCATGGGGACCATCCCCTACCCTTCTTCTCTATTCCAGTTGCCCAAGCAAGGAGGCTTTTTGAAGTGTGGCTCGCAGACCAGGGGTGCATACTCTGATTCTCCCCCGCAACACCGCCTGTCCCTCTATACTTGAATAGAGTTGATTAAATCCTCCTCAAAGCATTTTCTGGAAATAATTGAGATAAGTGGAAAAGTGATAGTCTCTTCCTCTTGGGCACAAGCAGGTTCTGGTAACATCGTTTTTATGGATTGCATGTCATGAAACATCTTTTTTTTTTGTGGAACATTCTTTTTAATGTTTATTTATTTTGGGAAGGAGAGAGAGAGAGAGAGAGAGAGAGAGAGAGTAGGGGAGGGGCAGAGAGAGAAAGGGAGAGAAAGAACCTTAAGTTGGCTCAGAGACCAACCTGGGGCTCAGTCTCACAAACCGTGAGATCATGACCTGGGCCGAAATTAAGAGCTGGACACTTAACTGACTGAGCTATCCAGGTGACCCATGAGACATTCTATATAAGAAATAATATGAGAAGTTATTCAAATCCTACTCTCTCTATAACTTTTGAATACGAAGTGACACATTGTGTGGGCCAAGAAAGAATTGGGTTACAACATTCATTATGGTTGCTTTTGTCATGTTTCAATTTAGGCAAGCTTTTATCTATTTATTTTTTAAGTTTATTTATTTACTTATTTTGAGAGAGAGAGAGACAGAGAGAGCGAGAGCGAGAGAACGAGCAGTATGAATGGGAGAGGGGCCAAGAGAGAAAGAGAGAGAGAATCCCAAGCAGACTCTGGGCTAGCAGAGGACAGAGCCCGATGCAGGGCTGGATCTCACAAACTGTGAGAGTTCTGATTCTACTATAATTGACAAGAAGCTATTGCCTTCTTGAACTGGTATACTCACTCATTTTGCAGATAAAGGAGGAGAGGAGTCAAGAGATTCCAGATGAGGGCAAAATAGCTCTATGTTAATAATAATGTGAAAAGGGTTCTGAAGTGAGAGTCGAGAGACTGAATTCTAATCTTTCTTGTTGATATCATCCAACAATGGCGCCAGTGACCAGGGAGATGATTGAAACTACAGAAAATTCCATAGCTTGACCCCCAGGCTCAGGCCATGACACAAGCCTGTCTGATTGCTTTTCCAGGGAACCTAGACATTTTTCATATAACCATCTCTCTACTGTATTTCGTTCTAAAAAATTGCTGAAAAGAACAATTACAGTGAGTAAATTGAGTCCAAATAATTACATGTATATAGTCCTTGTCCTAAATAACTTTAATGATGAGAAGAGATTTTATGTAGGTTGGATTTGAGAAATATTTCTGAAGCACACACTCTAATCATGGATGTACAAGTAAATTTGTTACGGCAGAGGTTGAATACATAGAGCCTTTTAAATGTGTCCAAATTCAGTTATAATATATTACACGTTTTATTATTTTATTTTATTTATTTTTTTAAAAAAAAATTTTTTTTTCAACGTTTATTTATTTTTGGGACAGAGAGAGACAGAGCATGAACGGGGGAGGGGCAGAGAGAGAGGGAGACACAGAATCGGAAACAGGCTCCAGGCTCTGAGCCATCAGCCCAGAGCCTGACGCGGGGCTCGAACTCCCGGACCACGAGATCGTGACCTGGCTGAAGTCAGACGCTTAACCGACTGCGCCACCCAGGCGCCCCACGTTTTATTATTTTAAAATTGTGGCTTCTGGGTGGCTCAAGTCAGTTAAGCATCTGACTTCAGCTAAGGTCATGATCTCGTGGTCTGTGAGTTCGAGCCCGCGTTGGGCTCTGTACTGATAGCTCAGATCCTGGAGCCTGCTTCAGATTCTGTGTCTCCCTAACTCCCTGCCCCTCCCCAGCTCGTGCTCTCTCTTTCTCTCTCAAAAAAAAAAAAAAAAACATTAAAAAAAATAGAATAAAATTTTTTGTCAGTTGAAGATTACATGAGTTATACTGTTTACACCGCTTAATGTATATTTCCAAAGTTTCACAAGCACATGTAATAAATTGATACCCTGTCTTTGTACAACTATATTTAATGCATGTTCCATTAATGCAGTATATATATTCCTGGGCTTATTGTGGAAAATGATGGAGCCTCAGGTGTCTACAGTAAATACCAAATTATGTTTAGAGTTATCTTTATCCTTACTTTTAAGGTAGACTTCTCATGAGAAAATATTATAATGACCCACCTGTTTCTTTAAACTTAGCATGTTTCATGTAAAAATAAGGGATCAATTGTCATTTCAGCAGGGAGATTAGTGTTGTTTGATCATTTTAAGGATATATCTCTTCTTAAACCATTTTGGGATTCTGGTAACTTAACAGCTTAAAAGTATTACATGCTTTTCAGAAATGGAGGTATATTTACCCTGGAGACCTTAGGGACATTTAATGGAGAACATTTTGAACTTGTTTAAGCTTTTTAGAATTCAAAATGTACCTATATAAGTCAATTATTTAAAATGTTCTATGGCTAGCTCTCATCCAATAGGAGAATGTTAAGGTGGCATTGTCAGTTAAACTAAAGATTTAAATTGACCACTGTGAATTTGTCAGGTTTGGGGGAAATGTGACTGCATGATAGTAATTATGACTCTATGGTCTTCTAAAGATAGTAAGCAGTTTCTCTTTCTCTTTCAGTATGCACCATCATCTCTGTCTGCACAAGCTGGCCACTACTGGTATCAGGGGATTGGCTTGTTATATGAAACTAGAACTTTATGAAACTGGGACATGGAATATTAGCATAGTGGTATTCATCAAGCAGAATAGGGGACTACCTCAAAGCAATGGGTTAGGTTCAGACACTGAAGGCATTAGCAAATACAATCAGTAATTCTGCCCTTCCCTTCCTTTTGAAAAGTATTTAGCCAATTGACAAGAAGTTAATGAACATTAGTTACTGTTATTCATAGATCTTAATTTCTAGAATGTTGCCAATATCATAAACTGCTCATACATATTCTGTGGGGTAGTTGTAAGGTTAGCAATAACTTAATATCTCTAGTAGATGAGAAAACGAGCCCAGAGAGGTTAGGAATTTACCTGAATGAAGTTCATATTGCCAGTCAGTGGAACAAGAGATTAGAACCAGGATTTCTTTTCTTTTCTTTTTTTTTTTTAAGGTTTATTTAATTTATTTTTTAAATTTACATCTAAGTTAGTTAGCATATAGTGCAACAGTGATTTCAGGAGTAGATTCCTTAATGCCCCTTACCCATTTAGCCCATCCCCTCTTCCACAACCCCTCAAGTAACCCTCTGTTTGTTCTCCATATTTAAGAGTGTCTTATGTTTTGGTCTCCCTCCCTATTTTTATATTATTTTTGCTTCCCTTCCCTTATGTTCATCTGTTTTGTATCTTAAAGTCCTCATATGAGTGAAGTTATATGATATTTGTCTTTCTCTGACTGACTAATTTCACTTAGCATAATACCCTCCAGTTCCATCCATGTAGTAATGAATGGCAAAATTTCATTATTTTTGATTGCGGAGTAATACTCCACAGGCTTTCTGACTTATTTCAGAACTATTTTCTTATTATCACTAATACTGATTTAAAAAAAACATTAATTCTTGAGCTAAGTCTCTACTCTTATTATGAAAAGCTGTCTCAACTCCATACTTTCCAACTTGTCTATGTATAACAATGATAATGTCAAAAGTGCCAATGATATCTTGAAGTCCTACTATGTCTCAACTCAGTAATGAGCAAGCTCAGGTAAAGAGAGGCAGGGAAAAGCTCCATGATCCCTAAGGTCATTGGTCACAAAGACAGAACTAGAGTGGGTTTTGTTGACCTTGCCACCATGGTAAAGGCTCAGTTAAAACTGAGCCCAAACAGTGTCAGCACTATGGGAAAGAAATTGTAGAATTGGGAAGTATGTCATTCCTGAGTGGGTTCAGTGAGGCTTTGGCCCCAAGGATTTTCAAATTAGGGAGCATGATGGTTGCCTTTTCTGAGGAGCCACCTTCTGTTTTGCTCAACTCAGTTTTGCTGTTATTATATAGGTGTCCTAGCCCTTAAAAAAAAAAAAAAAAGAGGCACCTGACCCAAGACATGCATAATTAAAGACAATGATGATGATTCCATTTCTCTCTGCTAGTGATTGGATTAGTGGTGGCTGTGTGACCCACTTCTAGCCAACAAGATATAAGGGCAAATTTTCTGGGAAAAATTACCATATGTAGTAAAAGAGAAATATAAAGATAAAGCTATCTGACCCTTTTCATCTTGGCTTTAAACTTACACGTGTAATGTTTGGAAATACAATAGTCTTCTTTGATCATGAGAGAAAATCAGGAGACTCTTGAAGAAGTTTAACTAGTGCCCTAATATTATTGAGCTGCTGAATGGGTTCTGAAATTTCTATGTCTAATGACATTTTTTTAATGAGAAAAATAATTACGTTTGCATAAGCCACCTTTAGGCAGGCAATGTGTTACTTATAGTTAAAAGCTGCCATAATGGACCCTGGTTCCCATTAGTCTCCATTTGCCCTCGGGTCCAGTCTCTGCCCTTATCTGTCTTGCTGTGTGCCCTGGAAGGCTGACTCCTGTGGACTACATCACCTGAACCTCTTTGCCCTGTGGTTTCTAGCTGGCATCAGCTAACAGAAGACTCCTATAGATCAGAGTGTTTTTCCCTATCTCTGGGTTTCTGTTCAGTGTAATTTTGACCATGCTGTGCTCCTTAAGATGGTCGCTTCTGTCTAGTAGTAGCCTTTATTTTATGGCTACAGCGCTCAACAAGGCTTACTGACTCTATTTTCTTCTCTTTCTCTTTCAGGCAGAAGGGGATGATATCAGCTTCTTGCTATTGCTTCCTCCTGTGGGTCTCAACATCTCATGGGTTTCTTTAGCCTCACCCATACCTCAATAGATAGCTTCTTTATTAAAAATTCTCAGCTGAGACTGTTAACTCTTTCCAGTTGGGACGCTGGATGATACATATGCTTTCTAAAGTCTTTTAAAAACGAAACTGAACATATATATGACATTTATTTTTATTTTCATTTCTTTTCTTTTTTTTTAACATGAAATTTATTGTCAAATTGATTTCCATACAACACCCAGTGCTCCTTCCAACAGGTGCCCTCCTCAATGCCCATCAACCACCCACCCGACCCTCCCACTCCCCATCAACCCTCAGTTTGTTCTCAGTTTTTAAGAGTCTCTTATGGTTTGGCTCTCTCCCTCTTTTTTTTCCCCTTCCCCTCCCCCTGGTCTTCTGTTAAGTTTTTCAGGATCCACATAAGAGTGAAAACATATGGTATCTGTCTTTCTCTGTATGACATTTATTTTTAAAAGCAGAATAATTCTAGACCAACATAAGTTGTTTATAATCAGGGTGGAAGTCTTACCCTGTGTATTTATTTGGTAGGACTGCTGACAGAACACCACACACTGGGTGGCTTAAACACCATTAATTTGTTGTCTCACAGATGTGGAGGCTAAAAGTCCAAGATGGAGGTATCAGCAGGGTTCATTCCTTCTAGGAACTGTGTGGGAGAATCTTTTCCATGCCTTGCCTCACTTCTGGTGATTTCGCTGGCAATCTGTGGTGTTCCTTTGCTTGTGGATGACATCATCCTGACCTCTGCCTGCATCTTCCATGGCATTCTCCTGGTGTTATGTGCCTGTGTCCAAATTTGTACCTTCATTAAGAAGACAGTCATATTGAATTAAAGACCCAGCATGCTCCAATATGACCTCACCTAAATTAATTACATCTGCATGGCCCTATTTTAAAGTAAGATCACATTCTGACGCACTGGGGGGTTAAGTTTTCAACATAATGAATTTCAGAAGAACACAGTTTGATCCATATCACCTTGCACAAAGAAACCAGTATAGGCTAGTTCTGCCATGGAGCAGAAAAAAAGGATTTCAGAATACTTGTCAAACATTTGCTATGATTGATGGTACTCTGGATCAGGGATATAAACTCTCCACATAAACTCTCCAGTTGGAGTAGTAGATATACCATCATCTTAGAAATGGTGATATAACTTTAACCTTATTCATCAAGAGACATTCTAATTTACTGACCCATTTAAAATTTAAACATTTATTGAATGTTTTAAAGGCACTGTTCAAAAACTTTACACCTTTATTGAATATGATATTTACAACAATTTTATAAGTTACTATTATAAACATAATTTTTCAGATAAGTACTTAAGGTTTTGAATCAAGTCACTTGACCAAAGTTTCTCAGCTTCACTAAGCCAGATTGGTGAAGCTGTAATGAATACCTAAGACCTCAAACTCCATAGTGAGCCTCCCAAACTGCTATACTTTTATTTGACCACAGCAAGAGAAAGTGATAGCTAATGGTGTTGGGTCATCTTGGCTTTCCAATGTTTTGTTTGTTGTTCGAATTGTGAAACTGGAAATCTTATTTGCACATCAGTGCCAATAGTTCATTAAGTGTTGGGCTGTCCTAGGACTGATGTCTTGTGCTGTCAACTCCTGTTTCCAATATTTAAGTCTGAACTTCACCAGTGCCTGTGTCTCTGCTCATTTTCTTTAAATTTTTACAAGACCTAATATACAGGAGAGTTACTCTGAAACAGATTTAGGTGAAGAAATACTCCTATACACCCTAAATATAATTTTAATGTGTTTCTTTAAAAAACATTTTATACGATGAATATGAAGAAAATATTCTTCAAAACCACTCACAGCTGACCAAGTAAGAAATTCTAAACTTCTATAGAAGCAGACTACATAGGAATGGGAAACTGAAGAGAAGCTGATAGTAATTGCAGCTTGCAAAAGGAATTAGCAAGTTTGAGGGGCCCCTGAGTGGGTCAGTGGATTAAGCATCTGGCTCTAGATTTTGGCTCAGGTCATGATCTTACTGTTAGTGAGTTCAAGCCCTGCATCAGTCTCAGTGCTGGCAGTGTGGAGCCTGCTTGGGATTCTCTCTCTCTCTCTCTCTCTCTCTGCCCCTCTCCAGCTTGCTCTTTCTCTCACTCTCTTAAAGTAAATAAATAAACTTAAAAAAAAAAGTAATTAGAATATTTGATCTTTGGCAGTGCCTCCAAAAAAGAAAACATTGGGAAGAATCTGCTTCCCTTTCATTTGCTGGGAAATAAGCCACAGAAAAGGGGGGTGCACTGTAAAGTGGACCAAATTGGAGAATTGAAAGATGAGCATAGCTCCAGCAATCAGGCAGTTCAACCTAAATTGTTTTTCTTTTCCCATATTATTTACTAATGGATGTAATTCCTTACATTTAGTCAGAGAAAAATTGCCTTATTGAACCAGATAAACTTCTCGGGTAAATCTAGTTATCTCTAAGGATGATTAGATACCTATGGCCAGAGTGGGTTTTGCTACTGTTTTACCATTTATAATGTAATTTAAAAGCTTTGATTGCATTTCAAGCCAAAATCCTCTTCTTTTATCCCCTTGTAATTGGGCTTCAGAGACTTGAGATTAAAATTGGTCTCTATATAAAGTCATAAAGGGAAAATTTAGGGATGTAGAATAAAACAAAGTGTTGGATTCTCGGTATTATGGAGATTCAGGAAGATGAGTGTCCATGATGTGCCAGCGAATCTCTTTCACATATTTGAATTTCCTTAATTCCCTCAACAATTATTTGTGATGTGTATGCTTACATTTATTAGCTTTATGAGGATGCTAACATTCAGAGACATTAAGCTGTCCAAGGTTTCATGGGTAGTAAACAGAAGAGATGGGAAAGTGTATATACCTATTTTATCTATCTATATCTGTATCATCTATATCTATATCTATTTATATCATCTATATCTATATATATCATCTATATATCTGTATCTATCTATATCTATATCTATATTTATATCTATATCTATCTATATATCATCTCTATCTATACCTGTATTTATATCTATCTATCTATCTATCTATGTATATATCATCTGTATCTATAGCTATATCATCAATTTATCTATTTATCTATCTCTCTTAGTTTTAATCTTAAACTCTTATAGGATAGTACATTACTTATGTATAAAGTTAAATTCCTTACCAGCTATTTTAAAACACAACATTACAGGAAGCGTGCTTTCTAGTAATTGCATGAACCAATTTACATAAGTATATTTCATTCCTTCTCTCTTTCTCCTTTCCCTTCCTTCTATTTTCCTTCCAATACACTTATTATGTACTACAATGAACCAGATCATGTTTCAGTTTAACGGGGTGTGGGTTCATGATCTATATTTCTTAGGGGTGACTCAGGAGATAACAGGCATTAGAGAGCAGAGACCTGGGACTATATGGTAAGTGAGCTAGGGAATCGTATCCTTACAGCCCAGTGAGAGAGTGTGAACCTGATGGGAGAAAAGAAAAGTTTGAGAATGGCTCCCAGTATAGGCACCTCTAAATAGAGCAACATGGCCTGTCCTTTTTTTCATATGGAAATTTTATTACCCTGATTTTGGCTAACAGAGCAAATTTAAGGCTTAAATATAAAGTGACATTAACATCTTTATACTTCTTGGTCAGGTAGTTCTGTGTTTAGAAGTCAGACTGGAAATGCAGAGATTGAATGTGGAAATGTGGTTGCTGGGCGGTCCTTTGTGTCACATTTCAGAGTCAGTTTTAACACGTTAAAAAGAAAAAGTTTATTTATTTATTTTGAGAGAGAGCAAGCACAAGCAGAAGGAGGGGCAGAGAGAGAGAGGGAGAGAGAATTCCAAGCAGGCTCTGACCTGAGCTTAAATCAAAAGTCAGAAGCATAGCTGACTCTACAACCCAGGCACCCGAGACTTAACACATTTTTTACATACTACCTATATGCCTGTGAATGTTAATCCAGTTTTCCTGGATTTTTATATGTTTGTGATATTACTTAATTATGATTCTTTAAAATGTTGATTCATTTTCCATAAACTAAATATAAATTAAAATAGAACCTTTTCCCAACTCAGGGGTAGGCGCTGGAATTAGAGGAGAGAAGAATACAGTAAGGGTCTCTGTTTTCTGAACTCCATTCAAAATGTGGTTAGAGTATGATTAGTGTATTTTTACGTTTTCTATTTGGCTTTAACCAATAAGCATATAGATGAGTATTATCAAAATACACAAATCAATGTATTTAATGGAAGTCAACATGTTTTCTGTCTCCTAGAATTTGAGAATTCAATTATTTCATTGATGTCATATGTTACACGATGACATATAATTAAAAAAAAAGTACACAAGGATCTACCATTCAGATTTAAGTATTGCACCAAAGGGTTCTTTGGGGAAAGTCCCAGAACACCACTTAAAAAATCTTGAGAGGAGTCTGAGATGAGTTGATTGCCATCTTGAGACAAGGCAGTACTGAACTTTGTCAGGATTCAAGCTCGTCCAATTACCTTTCTGCTCTTCACTTTCAGAACTTGATTTTGCATTCAACACAGTCTCTTGGCATTTGAAGCTCCGTCAAACTAAACAGCTCTGTTTTAGACACATGTTTTGAAAAGCCTCACAGGCTCTCAGTTTGCACATACAGTATATCTTTTAAATACTATAACCCTGAAGCAGCACTGAGATATTATTTTCATAAAAGCGAACTTGAAACCAGTGAACCTTACATATTTGCTGTCTTCACAGGAAAAAGAAATGCACTCTTTGACTTATTTCCACACTGTCACAGAGTTCTGCCATTTTGAGATTGTAAGCACATTTTTTTTTCAAATAATTCAGAGCCAAGATATGGGTTTGCTTCATTTCTTACTAAACCTAGGAGACTTTTCAACCATAAAGTAAATGTTTTCTCAAAAAAATGAAACTCTGTGACCCACATTTACCTATTATTTGGAGCCCAGAATTACAATGAATATTATTGGCAGCATATAAATTCAAAGACTCGTAGCACAGGGGCTACTACCTCGTGCTTAAAACACAGACTGTGGACAATAGGGAAAATCATTTTTGTGATTTTATTTTTGTTGTGCCATGATCCTATTTACATTTGTATCTTGATATTAAGTGCTTTAGAAGATAGTATCATATCTTGTATATTAAATAAAGTTTCTTCTCAGACACATTATAACACAATATTTATAAAAGGTATATTATGTACTGGTTAATCCAACCAATTAATATAAGTACATTTTCTTTCTTTCTTATTTTACCCCCTCCTTCTTCCTTCAGTTACTCTCTTTATCCTTCCTTGACTCCCTCTTCGCTTCCCTCTTTCTTTTCATCTAACACATTTATCGTGAACCACAATGAACCACATCATGTTCCAGCTCCATGGAACACAAGTCCATTGATCTATAATAATGCTTGCAGGATGATCCTTGACCCATTCCAGAGGCCCTAGGGATTCAGAGATCAGAGACCTGGGACTATATAAATTTTTCAAAGTTTAGAAATCTCATTTTTGTTCCCTACCCATTTCCATGATGGATATATATGAACAATTCCCTTCTAGAGAGGTAAATGTCTCTTAGCCTTTTCTATTCTCTGGACTTAGGGCTGTATATACGACCTGAATTCTATAGATGCTGCTTGGAATTTTGAATCTAAAGACTTTCAGATTACATTATAAATTTGATTAAAGGGAGAACATTATAAGGGGCAAGATTGTGGGAATGAAGGGGTTTGGTGATTAGGTTTTGCACATTCCATTTTAGCCCAGTTAATACCACATGTTTCTAGTTTACAGTCAACAGAGATGACTACTTTACCAGGCTTGGCAGTAATTCACAATGTCAGCTCATGAATAAAATTACAGGCATTGGCTAATAACAAATAACATTGTCTAGAAGAAAAAGACTAACAGAGAAGGAGAGGCAAAGAGAAAGAACATCCTGAAATGTGGCATTTTCCATGGTCTCCTCACCATAGTCTTATGAAGATATTCACAAAAGATAGGTAAATTGTCTGAGTTCATTTAGTTCATAGGTAAGCAGACTGGTATTCATAACTTTAAAATTTTAGAAATCTATCCCCAAGTCTATATTCACTCAACTGTATTATAGTGCCTCTCACACTGATAGAATCTTCCTGTTTGCTCCACACTGAGGCATACATTTATGTAATTATGTGTTTATTCAGTCTTTTGATAGTTACTGAGTGTCTACTATGTGTCATGCATAGATTTATATCAAGAGATGCAAAAGTAAATGAGGCAATGTCATGTAGTTAAATAACTATTGGAATCAGTCAGACTTGGATTGAATTATTGTTATCATAGAGACTCAAGTGAGTTGTGGCAATAGTCAGGCATCAACAGAATGTAATAATGTCAAAAGTAGCATATTTGTGGTGCCATATGAAAGTGAGAATAAATGAATGCTTTAGAATTCACTGGAGGGAAACCTTACCATGTGTGTGTGTAAGTGTATGTGTATATCTCTGTGCACATGTGTGTGCATGTGTTTAAATTTAGTTACTTTACCTCTATGTACATAAATCTATCTAGTACAATCAGTCTAAGAAAGACACTCAGGTCTTTTAAAGTCCACTTGGAAATATTAAGTTGTATAGATCATTTCTACAAATTTGCTGTATTTAAAATAACACTGCTGAAGTGCCTGGGTGGCTCAGTCGATTAAGCCATCTGAGTTCGGCTCAGGTCATCATCTCACAGTTCGTGGATTTGAGCCCTGGATCGGGCTCTGTGCTAACAGCTCAGAGCCTGGAGCCTGCTTCAGATTCTGTTTCCCTCCACCACTTGCAGTCTGCCTCTCTCTCTCACAAAAATAAATAAAAATTTAAAAAAAATTAACATAACACTGCTAAAAATTTTATAGCATTGAATAATCTTGCTCCTACACTGTGTCTTTAGCTTTACTTTTTAGCATGGAGTACACATTTAAAAAATATGTATAAATGGAGCACATATATTCCTAATTTATTCAACAAAATATCTTGAACAGGACTCCAGGACTCCCCTTTAAAAGATATTAGTGTCAGAGGCATCTGAGGGGCTCAGTCAGCTAAGTGTCTGATTCCTGATTTCAGCTCAGGTGATGAGCTCCCGATTCATGAGATCGAGATGCCCCCTCCCCCCATTTGGGCTGTTTGCTGACTGCACAGAGCCTGCTTGAGATTCTCTCTCTCCCTCTCTCTCTGCCCCTCCCTCCCTCACATTCTTTTTTTTTTTTAATTTTTTTTTTCAACGTTTATTTTTTGGGGGACAGAGAGAGACAGAGCATGAACGGGGGGAGGGGCAGAGAGAGAGGGAGACACAGAATCAGAAACAGGCTCCAGGCTCTGAGCCATCAGCCCAGAGCCCGATGCGGGGCTCGAACTCACGACCGCGAGATCGTGACCTGGCTGAAGTCGGACGCTTAACCGACTGCGCCACCCAGGCGCCCCCCTCACATTCTTAATAAATAAATAATAAATAAATAAATAAATAAATAAATAAATAAATAAATAAAAATAAATAAAAGACGTTGACATAAATGCTTTATATCTGTCTGTTGAATAACTGGAAGAGGAAGAAGAGAAATAAATTTTTTTGGAAACATTTCACTGGCTTCTCCCATCCCAGCCTCTCTTGGCTTCTCGTTATGTGTATAGCACTTCACAAATCTAAGTGCTGTACTGAGTGTGTTTTCCTTTCAGAGGTTGCAAACTGGCAGTTGGAGGGTCCCAGATGGTCCGCAGATGTATTTTGTTTGACTCAGACAGTGTTGGCCTACACAGTATTTATATTTTATTCTTAATTAGAACTGGGAGATTTTATTTCATATTTGAATAATTGACTTTTCTTGAAAAAAAATAAAATTTTATTACAGTGAATCTTTTTTAAACATCCTGATTATTGGCTGCAGTTTACCACAGTATCCACCATTTCCTATTGCGTCCTCATACTGAGGCTAAATGTCATTTGCTATTTAGCAGAGCACTAGTGCTATTGTTTTCCTTATTGTTGAGTGAGAAGGAAAATTAAATATTTTTTGTAGTCCTGTCTCTATCGTCTATGAAGCCAACATTGCATATTTACATTATCTTCCTTCCTCTAACATTATATGGTTTTGGGACTCTTACATCATTGAATTTGAACCCAGTATAGAGAAAAGAGTCAAGCAGATTTGGAGCCTGATAGAATTGGGTTCAAATCCAATTTGCCATTTACCAATGACATAAAAGTATGCGAATTAAATGAAGTGATTTAGGTACTTTGAAATATCTACAAAAAGTACTAAAAATATCCCTTAACCAATCCAGGATTCAGCCAGTCCGAAATCCATTCCTACATCTCATTTTCGGAAAACACCCAATGGAATGATGTCTGGTACTAATCCAACATTTGACAAGTACACATTTCCAGCAAGTGTTAGGCTTTCAATTCTGAGGAATCAATAGGTTAATTAAGCCTTGGCTTTATGAGTGTCTCCCCCTATCTCAGTATGCTGAAACACCCTAGATCAGAATTACACATGTGGAAACATGGCAGAAAAAGTGAGTCCCACAGGGAGAGTACATAGCAGTCATCTTATTATTCCCTTCATCCTTTTTCCAGAGTAACATTTCCATTCACTCATGGCACACTTCCTTTTGAGATTAGATATGGCCTCATGATCCTTGTCACGATGGCATACTGGTGCCATCACCATTGAGTGAGCTAAGCTGCTCTGTGAGATGAAACAA
The DNA here is from genome assembly GCF_022837055.1 of Prionailurus viverrinus. NCBI lineage: Eukaryota > Metazoa > Chordata > Mammalia > Carnivora > Felidae > Prionailurus > Prionailurus viverrinus. The sequence continues at coordinate 176,573,634 of NC_062564.1, forward strand.
TCAGGCAGCACATGATCTATGTATGATGAACCAGGGATGCATCCTTAACCATGTTTCACTTTTTTTGGGAAGTTTTCCCATTACTGGTGGTGCGCGGTAACTCAAAGACTATAATACTGATTGGGAGGATGGAAAATGGGGAAATACTGGTTTAAAAATGTGTTAAAAGTTTCCAAAGTTTTAGCCATATAATGAACCCCCAGAGATTCCCACCATTGTCACAGTAAAGGAACAGACCTTATTCATATGTGAGCAGTCTCTTCCAGATGGCCTCAGTGATTTGTTTTCTCTGTCAAGAATTCCTGGGGCACCTGGGTGCCTCAGTTGTTTAAGCATCTGACTCCTAATATCGGCTCAGGTCATGATCTCATGCTTCATGAGATGGAGCCCCACGTTGAGCTCTGCGCTGACAGCACGGAGCCTGCTTGGGATTCTCTCTCCCTCTCTCTCTGCCCCTTCTCTGCTCACTTTCTCTCTCTCTCAAAATAAATAAACTTAAACAAAAAAAAATCCCTTGACATTAATTATAATCTAATGCAGCCTAGTTAAAATGATAGGATCCATTGAACAATTGTTAATGAGAGAGTTTTACTTATTCACTCATAATTCATAACTACTGGGGCTCACTACTCTTTGTTATAGCACTGAATCTGGGAGATGAGAAAAGATCAACTAGTGTAACAGAAAGACCTAGGATAGGCTAGAATTTCAAAGTAGTATGACTAGTCATAAGCAAGTCATTTTGCTAAAGATTTGACTTTGTTACTTCTCTAATAGCAACAATGTGCTAGACTGGAAGAGGTGTAATGTAATAGGTAATATATTCGAAGCACATTTATTTTAAGAAGGTTGTAGAAAGACATTCAAGGATTAATAAGATTTAAAATATTAGTGTTTTATCATAAAGCTATTATCTTATTTTAAAGTAATTTTAATTTGGCGAATTTATTTATTTATTTATTTAAAAAAATTTTAATGTTTATTTTTGACAGAGAGAAAGAGACAGAGCATGAGGGGGGAGGGGCAGAGGAGACACAGAATCTGCAACAGGTTCCAGGCTCTGAGCTGTCAGCCCGGAGCCTGACGTGGGGCTCAAACTCATGGACCATGAGATCATGACCTGAGCCAAAGTCAGACCCTCAACCGACTGAGCCACCCAGGCACCCCAGAATTTATATTTTTATTATAAGAACTGACCTATTTCTTTTAGTTTTATGCATGTAGTTTTATAAATTGTATGAAGTAGAAAGCAGTGATCCCTTTGCATCAATTCAGGTTACAAAGGATGTATGCTAGAATCTTTTTTTTCTCCCCTTAACCAGATGGGCATGTGTCCATTTTTTAGTATCTTTACTTGAGAATCAGGAATGATAGATATACATTTGTATTTATGTGTTACTTTTAAGTAAAAAAAAAAAAATTAAAAAAAAAAAGCAAATTGTGTATGACTCTTTCTCTTCCCTGAGAATTGCCATAGAGCTGGGGTCAGTCAAGAGTGAACCCAGGGCTCAGTATTGTCAATTTGCTCAATCCCTTTTTTGTCTCTGTCTCTACCTTCACCACTCAGCTTTGTTCCTTTCATGTGGTTAGGAAGAGGGTCATCAGCCTCATGACACTGGGGAGAGGGACAGTTTTTGGCAATAACAATAGTTGGAAGTTTCACACTTGACTGGTTGCCTCAGCCTGGATCACATCATCATTCCTGGGTATTGTGATTGGGTAGGCCTGGGTCCCACGCTTACACATGTGATTCAAGAGATGGGTTGGATTTGTTATCAGAGGATGAATAAAAAAAGGTGAAAATAAAGGGTAGCCTAAAACAATTACTACCACAGTAATCTAAGGTAAAAGGCCTACGTCGTTTGGTTTAGGCCTCATACCTGGCCCTTATTCTAACTCCTTCCTATTTTAAAGAAGGATTATTACTATTTGCTGTAAAGTATTAAACAGGACAAATTTGGGCACCTTCCAGTTTGTCCTTCCAGCTTCTGCTGTGGTGTCATCCAGTGCTTGTGTGGAATGCATGTGTTTTGAAGAGAGAACTCATTTCAATGTGTGGTTACATGTGAAAAACCAAAGAAAACAAAACTGAGATACCTCCCTCTCTTTTCCTGACTTCTTTCCAGATGTAATATAACCAATACCTCCTGTTCAGGACTGCATGTAATATACTCCCGAGTGAAATGAATTCAGACACAAGCAGATAGTCAGCTAACTCCTTGTCTGGGTGGTAGTAGGGGAGGTATTTGATCTGGTGTTCCTGCCTTTTTGCCACTGCACCAGCCAATTGTGCTGTGGTCCATGCTTGGCTTGACTGATGCCGGAATGCTGCCAATTAATGGGCACAGTGGTAAACGTGGAAAATCATAGCTTCAGTACTCATGACATATGTGCAAGAAATAGGGACCAAGCTGTTTTGCCATGGAGAATAGTCCGAACTCTCTTGCTAAAGCTATTTTTGCCACATATTGTGTGGTGTAGATCAACAACTATTTATTGTATTCTTGGTAACAATTTCTTTTCAAATTTTGCAATGATCTTTTCAGCAGTAATGAGTTAAATAGAAATAAAAATATTTTTGATGAAATATAAAGGCAGTGAATATAGCAACGCTCAACTTACACAACACAAGGAATGTTAAACATGGAACTTGCATAAAATATGTTGCTCTTTACCATCTATACCATGGGGATCATAGGGATGTTGCTGACCACGTGCAATTCAAAAGAAACAAATATAATGAGGAAGCAATAGTTCTGAGTTCAAAAGTTAAAGAAGACAGTGCCCAAAGAAGATTTAATCCCATAAATTATTTTTACATCAGTATGGAAAACATGGCCTTTTATTTTGATCAGAAACTGTTCTTCTAAGTTAAATTTGGTAATTCACAAGTTTCTTATACACATATAACAAGTTGGGTTGATATGTATGAATATATTTGCTACATTACTAGAAGAATTTAGTTTCTCAAAAAACTAAATACTATCCATTTTATATCAGTGTCATTACATGCTTGGAACAAAATATCAGTTAATTAAACACAATGATTTAATTTTCTATCCAATCAAAGAAAAGATATTCAGATTTCATTCTATTGAAGGTGAAGCCTCCATTACTATTTCAAATACTATTGTAAGTTCTGTTACTTTTTTTTTTTTTTTTTGCTTTAACAGTGATAGTAAAAATCCTTTTTTTTTTTTTTTTTTTTTTTGCTTGAAGAAGTTATGGCAAAGATCAGTGTCTTTAATGAATTAAGAATTCTATGGAGCATAAGTGTACTTTGAATTGATTGATCTGTACATATAATTCATAATTGTCTCCAAACAAGCTGTGATATACTACCAATCAAAATAGATGGTGTGGTTGTCAAAACTCACAAATATTAGAGTACTACACATACAGAGTAACAGAAATGCACATTTTTTGAAACATGGATGATGTTGAAACAAAATAATATATCTGCATGAAAGCATGTGCTTTCTTTGCTGCTTATCACCAATTAGATTTTTAAATTTTAATTTTTTTTTCAACGTTTATTTATTTTTGGGACAGAGAGAGACAGAGCATGAACGGGGGAGGGGCAGAGAGAGAGGGAGACACAGAATCAGAAACAGGCTCCAGGCTCCGAGCCATCAGCCCAGAGCCCGACGCGGGGCTTGAACTCCCGGACCACGAGATCGTGACCTGGCTGAAGTCAGACGCTTAACCGACTGCGCCACCCAGGCGCCCCACCAATTAGATTTTAAAGATGTTTGACTATTAGAGGAACTTTTAAGTGGAACTTACAAGATTTTATACCTTCAGTGTCCTGCAATGATACTGAACATTTTAATATGTCTTTTAAATTTGTTTTGCATTTTGGTTAAAATCAGTTGAAGGTCTTTAATCATTCAATGAGTCAGGCACTGTGCAATTGTTAAAACAAAACTTGCAAATAAAAAGACATTGAAGAATATTGTTAAAATATCAAGGTAAAAACCAAAAATTAATTGGTAACTGAAATTATGTATGAGATTTATTTTTGTAATTCCATAAATGTACTTTGGATATCTTAACCTATGGAAAATATCTTTGATGGAAGTCTTATTTTTAATTGTGTACATTTCTTTCTTCATCATTATGGAATAAAATTGGAAATGCCTATGATTTTGCATATCTAATTTTGATAAACTCATCAAATAAATTATTTTTTATCTTTTATAATATATTAGTCAAAGAAAGGTACTTTTATTTTTTAAGTTTACTTACTTATTTATTTTGAGAGAGAGAGGGAGAGAAAATCTCAAGCAGGCTCTGCGCTGTCAGTGTAGAGCCCAACACAGGACTCGGACCCATGAACCATGAGATCATAACTTGAGATGGAATCAAGAGACAGACTCTTAACCAACTGAGCCACTCAAATGCTCCAAAGAAAGTTATTTTTAATGGAGACAAATAATATTAACTGTGGGTATTTTAGGTGTAAAATATTTATACGTTTTAATATAAAAATTGAATTTAGAGTATTTTCCATTGAGTATATTGGCTTTCCATGGAAAGATTTACCAAAAGAGGAGTTGTGGCTGCTCATATTTTTTTTTTTTTTTTCAGAGAAATTGCTGCAAGGAGAGTAGTTGTCTTATATCCTCCAGCTGCCACCTGAAGATCTGCTGTGGCATTCATGATGAAGTATATTTCTTCTGAGATCAGCCCAGCTGTAACGGACTGAATTGTATCCCCAAATTCATATATTGAAGCACTAATCTCCAATGTGACTGTATTTCAAGATAGGAGCTCTAAGGAGGAGTTAAATGAGGTCAAAAGGATGGTGTCCTTAGAAGTAGTGTCCTTAAGGACGCCTGGGTGGCTCAGTTGGTTGAGCGTCTGACTTTGGCTTGGGTCATGATCTAGTGGTTTGTGAGTTTGAGCCCCACATCAGGCTCTGTGCTGACAGCCTGGAGCCTGCTTCGGATTCTGTGTCTCCTTCTTTCTCTGCACCCCACCCCCAACGACTTGCACTCTGTTTGTGTGTCTCTCTCTCCATCTCAAAAATAAACATTAAAAATAATAAAAAAAAGAAGTAGTGTCCTTAGAAGAGACACCAGGGAACTTGCTTTCTCTCTCTCCTTCTGCCATTTGAGAACACAGCAAGATGGTGGCCATGTGCAAGCGGAAAAGAGAGCTCTTACCAGGAATCCAATTGGCCAGCATATTGATCTTGGACTTCTCAGCCTCCAGAACTATGAGAAATAAATTTGTATTGTTTAAGCTGACCAGTATGTGGTACTCGGTTATAGAAGTCTGAGCAGAATGGGGTGCCTGGGTGGCTCAGTCAGTTAAGTGTCCAACTCCATTTCAGCTCAGGTCATGATCCGATGGTTTGTGGGTTCCAGCCCCAAACTGGTCTCTGTGTTGAGAACTGTGTGGAACCTACTTGGGATTCTCTCTGTCCTGCTCTCTTTGCCCCTCCCCTGTTAGCTCACTGTCTCTCTCTCTCTCTCTCTCTCTTTCTCTCTCTCTCTCAATCAAAAAATAAATAAAAACATTAAAAAATAAAGAAGTCTGAGGAGACTAAGACATCAGCCAATAACCGAGCATGATGGAGGCGCTGGAGCTGGGTCCTTTCTATACAAAGACTAATTTTTGCTTATAGACGCCATAGCAGCTTAGGCTACATTTTCCCAGCCCTCAGCTCTTTCTATAGTATCTTCCTGATATCACAGATGTCAGACCAGCTTGGGGTCTTGAGACTTTTCCTACCAAGTCTTGGTCTTTCTTTCCTTTATCCTCCATAATTTTTAAGGTATAATATAAATCCATATTGGGATCTTCTAGAAGGAACTGAACTAACACAGAAGCCAACTGAAATTTGATGACAATTTCAAAATCTTTAAACCTAAGTTTCAATTTTGAAGTAGATTTAAGATAATTTTATGAAAATGAAAATATATTAAGACCATATTGAAAAAAATTCATTTAAAAAATATAGTATTAAAGAGACAAAGCTAAGAAAATAATTAAACTTCATGATTATGTGCCAAGTGTAATTATTCTGTTGTTTTTAAATTTTAATGTTATATGATGAGATGTTAATATACCATTTATTTTGATGTTTTTGTCTTTATATTTGCTGATATTTTATTTTTTGGAAATAACTATTTCTGAAGATAATTTTTAAGCAGAACTATTACATAAGCCTACCAACATAACACATTTTCAGTCAAAAAATAAATATTTCAAAAAAATATGTAACTGTAATTATTTTAGTACTCTGAGGACCCCAAAGTATCCCAGTTTAGATAATAAATAGTATAGTCATATTACCCTCAATGTACTAATCATGATCACAATGACCATTTACATAAAAGGGCTATGAAAATTTTAAAGTGATGTATCAGTCAGGATAATTTGGGTTATTCTGTGACAACAAATAACTAATATTGTAGTGGCTTTAAGCAATAAGAAATGACCTATTTCCTATTTCAGAATAATTTCTTCCTATCCTTACTTTCCTCCTCAATTCCATTTCTCTCCTACCTTCTTCATACATTAATAGAGCATCTATTCTGTTCGTTGTTTTGTATTCTGAGCTGCAGAATTACAGAGTCAGCAATTTACAAGGAACTTCTCACAACAAATTTCCAAAAAAAAAATTAAAAAGCTTCTAAAGGAGTATTTGATTAAGTATCAAATGACATTGAAGATAAATAATCATATATTGATTCAAAAATACTTGTTGACAAACTACCATATGCCAGACATTATTGTGGCACTAGGATAGAGAAGGGATAAAATAGGGAAAAAAATTTCCTCATTGAATTTACATTCTAGTCAAGAGAAATCTATACTAAATGGAAAAAAAAAATCTTTCAGTTTTCAGATGTAATAATTGTCTTATGTAAAGGAAAGAAAGCTTCACTCAAACGTGACATTTAAGCACAAACTTTATGGAGCTAAAGGACCACATTATTTATATATATACATATATAGAGAGATACATATATATATCTATATATATGTGTATATATATATGTATCTCTCTATATATGTATCTATATATCTATATCTATATCTATATCTATATCTATATCTATATCTATATTTGTAATGACATTCAAAACCGTTACTGGCTCAATTTAGACTATGGGACTGCCAGGGTTTGCTGCTGGATGGGACTGCCAAAGAATGAAGTTCCCATTTATTGACTTAGGGATGGAATATGGGAAGGGCAGGTGTAGGGAGGTGAGGAGATCAGAAATTTAGACATCTAAGGATTGATGTTAGCAGCTGAATTTATGTGCTTGAAATTCAGGAATAAGTCTCTGGCTCTAGATATAAATGTTGAAGTCATTAGCATATAGATGATATTTAAAGTTAAGGGGCTAGATGAGATCACCTAGAGAATAAGTATAGGAAAAAAAATGGAAGTATTTGTGAAGTGGGCCCAAGTTCACATCAACATACAGGGGTTGGGGCAATTAGAAAATACCTAATTTTCTGAGAAGTGAAGGAAGAGCATGAGAAAGGAAAAATCAAAAGGGAACAATGTCCAAGAAGCCAAGGATGCGTTTCAAGGATGAATAATGAAATTTGTCAAATGCTGCTTCTAGGTTAACTAGGATAACTGAAAATGGAACATTGGAATCAGCAACTTAGAAAAATTGCTGACCTTGGTTTTTATAGTGTCAGTGGAACACTGGAGGACAGTGGTTTTGTATGCAAGGGTTCAAACAGGTGCAATAAAATTAAAAATCAGTGACCACAGACAAGCATTGGATGGAACAAAGAAAGGAGTCAGTAGCTGGAGGGTAATGAGGAGAGAACCATAATTTAGTTTTCAATGTGAAGAAGAAAAGCATGTTTGCTTCTGGAATTAATTCATTGAAGAGGGAGAAATTGAAGGAGACAGTGAGAGTTGGGTAGAATGGAGGCTGTGGAAGCAGGAATCTGTGCTTCAGGAAGTATAGAGAAACTGCAACATTTTCCACGAACTGAGATATGTGGGTTTCCTAAACGTGAAAGAAGTTTGTCAGAAGGCTACTTTCCTTGCTTTGATTTATATCTATTTCCTTTTGTACATACATCTGTAGCCAGACAGAGCAACTGAAGAGATCTCCACCATGAAAAATCCTGATCGCAAATAGAGACAGGGATCTTCTTTTGCCTTTTTCCCCCCTTCCTCACTCCTCAGGCTTCTATTAAATCGAGGGGCTGATATTTATCTTTCTTTATTTCCTTGCTCCTAAGTGGAAAACTGCATAATGAAGTTTAATATATGATCTAAGAACAGTGCTATACAAGTGATTCATTATGTATTTATTATTTTTATATTCTTGCTCTATCTTCATAACCTTAAATATTTTAGAGTGTGTAGTTTAGATCCTGCTTTTTTATGCAGGCTCCTATGTCCAATATAATAGATTAGCAAGAGACTTAGGTTTAGAATGTCTTTTTGTGCTCTTCTGTTCTCACGTTTAGCTGTACAAACTTCAACAAATCACTCAGTCAACACTCGACCACTGATTCTTCACGTGTACAGTGGGGATAACATTTCTTGATTCATAACATTAATGCAAAGATGTATTAGTTAATTCAAAAATAAATATTCACTTAAGGATTTTTTTCTAGGTATATTTACATGTAATTGAATTCTTTTTTTGTTTTATTGTTTTGAGTTTATTTATTTATTTTGAGAAGAGAGAGAGAGAGAGAGAGAGAGAGAGAGAGAGAGAACACAAGTAGGGGAGAGACTGAGAGGAGAGAGAGAATCCCAAGCAGGCTCCACACCATCAGCACAGAGCCCGATGTGGGGCTTGAACTCACAAACTGTGAGATCATGACCTGAGCCCAGATCAAGAGTCAGAGGCTCAATTGGCTGCACCACCCAAGCACCACTACACTAATTGAATTCTCAAAATGTTCCTATTATTGATGAGGTCCCAGTTTTTAGGGAGATCGTGCCAACGTTATCATGAACACTTCACAATTGAAGCCTGACGTCCAGTGTGCTCATGCCTCTGAGTTATTCTTTGGTATTCAAAATATAATTATGGGTGAGGTTAATAATAACCTATATGAAACTAAAAGTAGGACCTTTATAAGGAAACAATCAATTCTGTTTCTTACAGAATTCATTGTGATTTTTCTCCCCAGCATTGTTCTTATGACTCGTGGTAGGAATTGAAGTGGGCATCAGTTTAGGATTGATTTTTAATATGTAAAAATTAATCACAGATAATTCCATCACCGATGAAATACTCCCGTGGTATTTTCTCATGCCCAGGTATTAACTGAAACATAATGTAATCAGTTTAACTTTATTATATTTGATGGAGAAAACATTGTGGTGATGCATATATCATGCCTAAAAGTCCACGGTAATTTTGCTATAGTGATAGAAGCCTGCTTGAGAATAAATTCTGTATTAGAATAGGACAGAGCCGAGAGAATTGCAGGGGAAAGGAAGAGGAGGAGTCCTAATCAAATACTTGAAACTGACTCTACTTCTGGACTTTTCAGCAATGTGGATAAACCAGTGTATTAAAGCAGTTTGAGTTGTGTGTTCCATAACTTGAAATGGAAAGGATCTTACTTGATTCAGTTTAGCAGTCAGCAGTGAAGGAAAATCAGGCTCACCTTTTCTGGCTTATTCTCTTTGAACATAAGCCACTTGCAAACTTCTAAATGAAATTGCAGTTCCTATTTGCTCTACAGCATATCAAAGAATTTTCTTTGCAGGTACACTGGATATGCATTCTCATTATAAGCCCGATTTCTCATGCAAGTAGGAAAAACTAATTTATATTAAGTTATAGGCCCAGGCTGATAAGACTTTTTGTATAAAATGTTTTATCATAGACAGACCATGTATGTTTACATCATATAGTAAGCTGCAGATTGAATGACAGAAGAGTAGAAACCAAGGAACATGATTTTAAAAGCTCATACTTTATCATCTGTTTCTGGTAACTTAAAAAGATCACTAAAGAAACGTTTTTATTATGATCTGATAAAAAATAAATATTTGTACTCATCTCCTGATGTGTACAAGGTTGGATGTTAAGTAATCTCCAGGATTCAAAAGAAGAGATTGTGGGGATATCTTCTCCCAAAGAACTTAAAATCTAGTCAGGGAGATGAGACAGTTATGAAACACAAGTGAGAGATCAAAGACCACATCTAATTAGCTGTTGAATTATGCCTTAACCTCAAACTCAGAGCAGAAATGCATCATTAAAGACTGAAGAGATCAGAGAAAGCCTGCCTGATTTTTATTGGGTTATGTCTAAGGATGTTTTCATATAAAAGCATTAGTATGACACTCAATATCTTAATGACTAAAGACCCTCATGGCCTGTAAGCAAGACTCCAACACTTAAAAGTGTTTTTGCAGTTGTACTTATACTTATATTTAAAAGTTTCCCTCATTAATTAATTATTCCCTGTGCATGTGTTTTGTAGAATGTGGATATAATGTAGCACATATTCATAGACACTAACATTGTGTTAAATAAAGTGATGAACCAATTGAGTTCAATATTAAATTGAGATTTAACGTGTTGTAAGAAAAGTATCTTACACAAGTAAATTGGCTTCTGCAAAGGCCTATTGTTGGAGGGAAAATGGTTGAAAACTTGAAATTAAAAAAAAAAAAACAAAAAAAAACCTTCAGATTGTTTCCCAGACCTCCAAGTTAATAGTGTTGTGGATTGGTCTGGTTTTTCTCTGAGTTTCAGTGTTCTTACATGTGAAATGGGGATAGTAACAACATCTTTGCCACCATATTTCTGGTGGTAATTGAGTTTCCATATAAAATATAGAATTTGAAATTACTTGCAGACTTTATGTTTGTCCTAGGAAGTTTCTAGATTTCTATTTTAATAGCTGGGGTTAAAATTTACAAAACTTTCTGCATAAAGGTAGACATAGTAGAATCAAAATCTGCAAGAAACTTGGTCACTGATGACTAACTTTTGTCTAAACTTTTAACCACCCAATGGAACACCTCAGCCAAATCTGTAAAACAAAGTGTTCTTTTGGGGCACCTGGGTGGCTCAGTTGGTTAAACATTCAGCTCTTGATTTTGGCTCAGGTCATGCATGATCTATCTCGATGATGGACCCCTGCATCAGGCTCTGCACTGATAGCATGGAGCCTGCTTGGGATTCTGCCTCGCTCCCTCTCCCTACCCATTTCCCCCCTCTCAAAATAAACTTTATTTCCCTCTCATAAATAAACTTTAAAAAAGTGTTTTTTCTAATACTATATATATATATATATATATACATATATATATACTATATATAAAATTATATATATATATATATATATATATATTGTAGTTTAGGGGAAAATCTCTACACAAAGCAGCTTCTAAGATATCAGCAAATGTTGAAAGTTCAACTGGTTGGAGCTATGAAGATTATTCAGGAAAAACCTCACAAGTAACAAGAGGAAGAAGTCGATCTCTGTATGTAAGAAAACGTACAATTGTTTCCTATTTTTATAGTCACTTTTGTTTAATACTGTTAAGCAATGCAACCCAATTCCTAGAAATACCACAAAAGGTGATGTAAGAACAAAACAGGAGTATAGCTCTCAATTGGATATTTCATTCTCAAACTGAATAATTTTGATATGTGTACAATTTTGACAACTGGGTTTAGAAGGAGAAACTAAAAGCCATTTTCTTCCTATAAAGCAAATGTTTATAAACCCAGAGTTTGAAGTATTCATTAAAACATGAAATAAGATTTTGAAAGCCTGATAACACGAAGAACCAAGTTCAATAAGAGCATAACTGTGCTAAAGAGGTGTAGATAATGCCTGTGTCACCTACAATATCTGCTTATTGTTGTGAAATCTAAATCTAAGAGCCAAATAGTGCTCCCACAAAATTATGATACGTGATAATTTTAGCCTACTCTGATTTGCTTACAGACTCTTCTCATATCCATATGTACAAGAAAAACAGAAGGAAGCATGGAGATGATAGCAATTTTTTTTTATTATTCACACACCATGAACTATTGCTCTTTTTACAGTAAAATGTGTTTGTAAAGGAAAATTGATTTTGGGGGTGAGGAAGACATTTACTGTATTATTTTACTTAAACCATAAAGAACAGTGAATGATGGACAAATCACTGAGAACTATTCTGGGAAATTTAAATGACTACTTCACCTGTTGTGTTATTGTCTACTTCATTTTCCATCGCTTTATATTAGTCATTTTTTAAAACCATTGTTCATATGTGCAAATAGGATGGGCTTATCACAATGACGAAGGATCACACGATCTGGGTAACATTGAAATATGTTCATGTTAGTACACAGAGAAGAATTCCAGACACATTTCCATCACAGTAGCAACTAGGAAAACATGTATATCTTTTTTTTTTCCTGTTGAACAAATATCTTTGTATTGTTTTTGTCATGCCAAAGTAGAGCAGGATCTGCATGTAATGTTGACCAGAATCTTCCAAATAGTGAAATATTTCCAAAGGTTATTTTATTAAGAAAGAATTTCTATCTTAAGTTGAACTGAATTTTTTCTAAGCATATAATGTTTCTTCCACCTGCATAATTAATCATTGGTGCTTATAATGTTTATTACTGATATTGCACTCAAGTTTGGGGAAGGATGGATGGAATATGTTACAAACAATCCTGGAGTGCAGAATGAGATGTGAGAATTGTCACTCTGGCTCATTGGTTTTTGGAGAGGTGAGGAAACACACAACCATTTTGTTGGTAAGAAAACATCTAACCCTCTAAGGGACATACCTGATACTCATCTTCAATACTCATGCTATAATCATTAGTTGAGGGTCTTCTGTGTGTCTGTCACTTTGTAAATTATGTAACAATACAAAATAGGAATAAGAGGTAGAGGGGCCAAGAAAAGACAATAGCAAGGAAATCATCAGGTTGCAGGTGTGTGTAATGATATAAATAAAGCCGGCCTTTTTTTTAAATCGTATAGAGCTTTCCATGACTGTTATAGCCTGTAGCTCCCCCATACTGCACAGTTTAACATTTGTACTGTTTATATTGTTTGCCATAATTTCACTTTGCAGCATGGTCACCTCATGGTGCACACACCTTAAAAATCACATTCTCATTTCTTCTCTAAGCTCGTTACACTTAAACTTAGCACAGTGCTCAGCACTGTTGTTGGTTAAATGTCACACTCACCCCCGTCACTGTAAATATAGTAAGCCGAAAACAAGCCCATACCCTTTGCAGTTAACAGAATATAAAGGTCCTCTGTTTGACAGGTGTTACCAAGATGCTTTAGTCCAGAAGAAGCCTTTACCAGCATATGACTGAGTCTTACACTAGAATAGAACAGAGATCAAAGAAGAAATAGGACTGGATCATTTAGAACAAAGAATTTCTCAGTATTCTTTGGATCTAGATTGACAAAAGGAAATCTCAAGCAACAGTTTTAAAAAAATACATTGTGTTGGTATAAGATGTGATGCAGTGGTAACTTGATAATTTCCAAATAAGAGGGCCACAAACCTGTTCTGATTGCAAGTTGGGAGCTCAATGCCAAATGTGCACAGCACTTTACTTAAGATCGACACTAACACTCATCGTCTTTGTCAAAGATGGAGTGTTTACCTTTGAAGTGAAGGAGTTAGCTGTTTTTTTTTTTTTTTTTTTTTTTTAGTGCTTTTTACAGTTTTTTTATTTTGAGGGAGAAAGAGAGAGAGAGAGAGAGAGAGAGAGAGAGCGCGCAAGTCAGGGAGGGGCAGGGAGAGAAGCACAGAGAGAATCCCAAGCAGGCTCTGCACTGCCAGCACAGAGCCTAATGTGGGGCTTGATGTCACCAATCCTGAGATCATGACCTGATCTGAAATCAAGAGTCGGATGCTTAATGGACTGAGGCACCCAGGTGCCCCAGAATCTTAGCTATTTTGTAAAGCCTGATTCTGCAAGGATAGGGAGGGTGGGGAGAGGATGAAAACAAAAGTGGCCGCAGGTGAGGGAGAGCGAAGGGCTCTCCAGTGACCAGACCTGCACAGCTTATCAGGCCTGTGGTCCAGGCCCAGCTGAAGGCCTTCTTTTTGCCACATCTGTGAGATCTAACCCAGGGGGAGAAGTGAGGTGGTTTGTGGTCGCACTTCAGTCCCTTGTGTTCAGATGGTGACCTCGGGGCTGAGGCTGAGGGGAACACCTGGCCCCCCAGGGAACTAGCAAGGAAGCAGCAGAGCCAGCTGCCAGAACACTCCCTCTCCTGAAGGACATTCATGAGTGACCCTGTCAGACTCTTCCTCCTGAGTCACTGTGGCTTACTTGTCAAAAATTGTCAGGGCTGGGCTGGTGACCCTTTCTCTGGAGCCCAGAATGAGGAGTGCTCAAAGAAAGCAGTGCTGAGATAACCTGTAGGTGCTGCACCTTCTTCCATAAAGAGGAGCTCACTGCCCAGGGGTGAAGAAGGACTGCGTATCCTTAGAGAACCAGGGTGCTGGGAGCCTCGCACACAGGGAGGGAGGTGGTGGGTCTCACCCACTGCCAGCATCACCATGCCAGTACCTCCATCAGGGATAGCTACAAGCTGCAGGCGCTTGTAGAAGTTTCCTAGGGTGCTTTAAAACAAGAAACAAAAACAAAAACAAAAACATACAGGGTTTAAACCAGACCTACCAAACCCAACATGGGACTATCTCTAGGCTTGTACCTTGCTCATAAGCCAAGGGGTAGGACATGGTCTTTTCTGGGTTTTAGAGATATGTATTACCAGAGCAGTTCATAATGTGCTGAATCTCATGTTGAACTCTTCATGCAAGTATAACAAATTATGTCAGTAAGCATTCTTTATCATTTTTGTTTTGTCTTAAAGAACACATAATGTATGACTTAAACATTCTTTGTTGTTTTCGATATAGTACCAATGAATACATAAATGTTTTGGGCTCTTTGAATTCAAAGCTAAAAATTTTCTACTTATTAAAATTTAGTCCGTCACTGTTAAGAGCTAACATTTCTCATTTCAGAAGTTTGTACATCTAATATAATACAATTAATATGATATAATATAATATAATATAATATAATATAATATAATATAATATAATATATATAATTAATATAATATAATATAAACAATGGGTTTTCAAAATCTGAGTAAATGCACTAAAATTTCATTGGTAAAATCAAAAGTGTATTTTCTTAAGCATGTGAAAAAAAGTTGCGGAAAACTTGTCATCTCATTTGGTTTTTGTGTCATTCACTCTCTGAAATTGTGTTCCTAATTAAATTTTCGATGAAAATCAGCAACTGTCCAGTTTCTGTAGGCATTTGGATGTCTTACCGAAAACACAGATTAGTTTGCTATAAAAGAATGGTTTGATTCACTAACAAAGTGAGGATTACATTTTAAAAAGATATGCTCAAATAACAATGTCTCTTATTCACATAACATGTGTATTTTTAAAGATTCAGTTCAGATCACTTATTTTCATTTACTACTCTTCTCTTTTTAAGCTTTTATCATTTTATAAATTTATAATTTTGATCCTTTCTGCATTCTTCTCTAATGAACAGGATAATTTTTGTTGCTGAATGCATCCCCGTGTCTTATTTTGTATTTTTCGAGATCCCCATTTGCCACTAGAGATCCTTATAGCTTGAGGGAAACTAAGCCCCTTCCTGCTTGCAGGGGTAGGAGCACATGACCTAGGATAAACCCTATTGGTGCATTTCAAAGTCTGGCCAATGTGATTAGTTCATGGAGTATATAACGCTGAGTCTAATTGGAGTAAAGCTCAGAATTTGCTGAAAATTTGGGGAAAAAATACTCTCCCACATTTGCAGAATACAGATGAATGCAGCCAAGTAGCTGGAGAAAGCATTTTGAGACAATGAGGGGAATTCTACCCATTGAAGTAAAAGTAGGACACCCAGTAGAGACAAGGGAAAAAAAAAAAAAAAGTGTGGCCTGGACCGGTTACACTATTGTGTAACCTTAAGCCTTAGGACATGTATTTGAATTGGGGTTGCTCTTATTGAAACTCAGAGAATCCAAAGAGAAATATCAGTACTATATTTTTTAATTCATGGATGAAATGCATTTAAAGATCTATTTTAATTGGAACAGAATGCACGTGTCTGCTTTGCAGTAATTGTGTGATTCCCTAAGCCCTGGAGCTACCTGTCTAAGACTAGAAATTAGCCTTCTTGATTTCCAGTACAAATCCATTTTAACTACCTCAGCATTTCCCCAATGTCCCTCAAAACACCTCTACTAGTTAATCGGTTTTCCATATAAATATTCCTTTGTGCTTGAATAGATTTGAAACTTTATTCTATAGTTGCAACATATTCAAAGGAGTTTCCTTTTCCCATGTACTTTAGAGCCTTCAACCCCAAATAAATTCACGGGAGAGGGATTTAAGTTCAACATGTCCCAGTCTTATGTGAATATCACATTTTCAAGACACTCTTACTAATGTCTTCAAGATCAAGGCTTTGGTAACCCCAGTGTTACATTATTCTGAAAACTTTACTATCTTTTATGAAATAGGCAATTTACAGTGCAAATTCCTGTCTTTAATAATTTTATTCTCTGTGATTTTGCTGTTTCCAGGGATGTCGTTTGCAATATGATCTGAATCTAGTCATGAGATATGTTATAATAGGGTTCTATTTGTATTTATATAAATATTTTTTTAAGTTTAAAAAAAATGCTTCTTTATTTTGTGAGAGAGAGAGTGTGCACGTGAGTTAGGAAGGGGCAGAGAGAGAGGGAGTAATAGAATCCCAAGCAGGCTCCGCTTTGTCAGTGCAGAGACTGAAGCAGGGCTAGATCCCACCAATCTTGAGATCATGATCTAAGTCAAAATCAAGAGTTAGATGCTTAACCAACTGAGCCACCCAGGTGCTCCTGTATTTTTATATTTTAAAATATACTTTATTGAACTTATTCTTAATAGGTTCACTCTTTGCTAGGCAAATATTAGAGGTGTTTGTACAAAGATAGCATTGGTGGGGCGCCTGGGTGGCTTGGTCCGTTAAGCGTCCGACTTCGGCTCAGGTCATGATCTCACGGTCCGTGAGTTCGAGCCCAGCATCGGGCTTGTGCTGACAGCTCAGAGCCTGGAGCCTGTTTCAGATTCTGTGTCTCCCTCTCTCTCTGCCCCTCCCCTGTTCATGCTCTGTCTCTCTCTGTCTCAAAAATAAATAAACGTTAAAAAAAAGAAAATTAAAAAAAAGATAGCATTGGAAAAAAGAATACAGTTGTTAGAAGTGTTAAGGTATTATTGTTGTCATTTGCTGGTAGATTGGGCACTGGAGGAAGCAGGATAATCATAGCAAGGCACAAGACATGGAGAGAGGATTCACCATCTGTGCATCATTGAATCAACAATGAGAAGAGTCATGCTAGAAATATATGGAGGTGGTTTTAAGGTGGAACAAATAATTTTAAGCCACAACGATTTTTACCATATTCATTGTAAATGTCACATTTAGTTTGGAAATGAAGGAAAGGAGATGGACTTTTGGTGATTTTTTTCAGTCAATTAGTTTTCATCAAGGGCTTATTTTATGTTCCATCCTGTGTAGGGTATAAGTATGCTGATTTTACTGTGGTCTTGAGAAATTTGAATTATATTGGCAAAAGAAGATTGATAACCACAAAACTATTAGAGACTAATATCTAGTCTGTAAGGGCTATTAATGTATAAAAAATGGAAAAAAAATTCTATGGACTTGTCCAGTTGGGAAGTCTCATCAGAAGACTGTATGGAATGAGGAATGAAAAATGAATACCATCTGAAGAGATGGAGGAAATGATCAGATCCCAAAGCGGAACATTTTTCCAGATATTCTGAAATACTGTGGATAGCCTTAATTCATTTGAGAATTCATTTATGTATATCAACCATGAAGGGCACATATATGATGTATATTATTTCTTCACTTATAAGCAGTTATGATTGACTCGTGTCAGGCAAATTTCAATGAAAATTGGCTTGCTTAAACTCTTTTAAAATTAATATGTTCGTTTGGGTTGCCTGGGTGGCTCAGTTAAGTGTCCGACTTCGGCTTAGGTCATGATCTCATAGTTCGTGACTTCAAGCCCCATGTCAGGCTCTGCCCTGACAGTGCGGAGCCTGTTTTGGATTATCTTTCCCTCTCTCTCTCTCTCTCTCTCTCTCTCTCTCTCTCTGCCCCTCCCCCACTCACACTCTCTCTCAAAAATAAATTAATGAACATTTAAAAAGTTAATATGCCCATTTATTGTTTAGGCTTTGCTCATCTATCTTATGATTAATTCCAAGTCTTAAAATAAAAGAGAAAAAAATAATCCTAAAACCAAGAAGAGAGACACATACAAAGATTTTTCATTCTGCTACTACTCTCTTCTAATCATTGTTTGGAGTATCAAGCAATGATCATAATTAATAAGGCAAAATTCATGGACCATTTTTAAAAATATGGAGCTCTCAGCCAGTTTAATCAAGATTAGAGTTCCTTCATTCAACAAATATATTTGGAATATATTTGGAAAAAAAAATATATATATATATATGCCAGAGACTTAAGCAAGCAAAAAGAGCCTGGTTTGCTAACAGAGAGGAAAAGTAAAAATTGCCACTTCAGCCCTGGTACACTAACTTGAACTTTTCTTGAGACTGGAATGTGTTTGACATTTCAAATGTGTTTGAGATACAGACAAATCCTGTCCTGTATCTCTCTGGACCTGTGCTTTTGTGTGCCATAGAATCATACCTGAAAGAGTTGATATGGTTTTATGTTGTTTAGTATCTTTCAGTAACTAAGGTGAACACATTCAAGCTGGTCATCCAAAACGCAACAGGATTTCCTCTCACTTAGTCATGCGCAGTAAACATTGGTCTCAGCTTCCTGAAGAGCTGGCTCCACTTTATTAGAGCATGCTTCTGCAATGGGAAATACAGATGAAAGAAATTCCTGGGCATGGAGGTTATGCTTGGTTGGGTGGCCTTAGTGAATCCTTGAAGTGGGAATTATGGTAGGAAAAACAAAACACAACAATTACATTAAAAAAAGAAGAAAAAAGATTCATCCCTCAAAGAGCCAGGGGAAAGCTTTGGACATAATGAAAACTGTACAGTAGAACAAGTGTCATGTTTAAGCAACTAGTTTTATTCAAGTGTCAGAAGGTCATGTGACAATATGATCAGAGAGATGGTAATGAGAAGAGAGAGGCACAATTATGAGAGTCTCATAAAAGAAATGTAGAATTTGGTAAACACTGTGATTCGCTTTTCAACTTTCACCCCTCCCCCTTATTGAATAGGTACTTGAGAAACAGTTGAAGGAATTTATCCAAGACAGTAGGTCAATGAAGGTACTTTCAAGCCCTTGACAATCATTATTTCAAGAATTCTGGTCAAAGTCAATGAATGAATCACATTCCTGGAGATTGCAAGGACTGATTTTGCAAGGGCATGATGTCCTAATGAAACAATGAAAAGCAAAGAGATATTTGTGGGAAACCTGAAAAAAAATTCTTTTTATTAAGTGTTAGTCACAAGGAAAGATAATCTCTATTCATCTGGAATCACTTTGCCGTATGCAAGACCTGTCACTTTTTCTGCTGTCTTTTGGTAGCTTCCAAATGAAGCTCCATAGAAAAGAAGGTAAAGCCAAGGGAACTGCCAACAAAAGAAACCAGAGCTGTTGGACTCAGTCATTTTTGAGGGCCGCCCTAACCTGTGATCCCAAGGATTTCTTCCTACCTAAGAATAGTGGAGATGAATTTTTTTTCATTATTTTTAGCTGGAAGCATCTTAACTGATAATAAAGCCTGTATAAGATCTTGCCTCTTTCTCTAAAGCTTAATGCTAGTACTCAAAGGCTAAAGAGGCAACTGATTTAGTCTAGATAATGTTACTCACAAAAGTCCTAATTTCAGGAAATATGTTATTTAAACTGGAATAAAAAAATTGTCAGAGTAGTGCATCCCTTTGAGGCTGTCATTAACACATTATTTATTTCCTCTTTTTTACCTAGAGAAGTGATTGTCAAATTTTAACATATATACAAATCAACTAAATCAGCTAAGGTGAGACTTGAAGTTCTGCATTTCCAACAAGCTCTGGGTGATGTTGGTTTAATTGGTCCATGGCTCAAACTTTGAGTAGCAAGAACCAAGTGGACTTCAGACTTTTTCAGATAGTAATATTAATAAAAATTAGTAATTATTGTACTCTGAACACATATTGTATTATACTCAAAAAGACCTGATGCATATATCTACATAAAATTCAAGTCTAAATAGGTCTTATATTATGCATTCATCACCTCACATACATACATATATATATGTATATATGTGTACATATATATATGTGTGTGTGTATATATGTATATATATGTGTGTATATATGTGTGTGTATATGTGTGTGTGTATATATGTACATATATATATACACACACATGTGTGTATATATATATATATATATATATATATATATCTCATTTCACAAATTTCTAATGTATAAGAGGAAGGATAGAGTGCTGGAGGGGAAAGTTCTTGATTAAATTTTCTTTTCCCACTTAATTCAATTTTACCAAAATGACTGACAATGCAAATATGGGAAAAACCATTACATACAAACTGGGCAAAATAAGCAATCTCAAGATACTCACACAGTTTATATGAAGAAACAATGTGTATAATGTGGTTATTCAAATAGCTTAATCTATTTTTCTTGGGTAGTTTTAACTGGGCTCTTATCCAAATGCTTTCATTGCCCTAATTAGTTGTCAGTGTGGTCTGGATTTTCTTTAATTATTTGTATTGTTCTTTTTCTTAAATTTCTTGAACAAAATGGTCCTTTTCAATTGTGTGTTAAAAGTAAAATCCTATTAAAATGGAGAAATTTTATAAAGACGCAAATTTTGTGATATGTTCTGAATAATATTCTACGGTTTTTTTTCCCTCTATGTTGGAAGAAAGAGGTATATTTTGAATGGCAGATCATTATACTGTAATCACATTTTAGGAAATGCAAGGAGGAATGCTTTTCTCTTTTGCTGCCTTCACCCATTTGTGCAAATGTATAACCTGTAGGTATATTATAAACATTCATTTCAAAATACTTAAGTATTGGAATACTAAGTTATATTGGAATAATTAGTTATACTGGAATCTAGTTATATTGGAATAATTAGCAGCCATAACACTTAAAACAAATATGTCTTAATATAATAGAAATGTATTCTCACTCATGTTCCCCAGTGAATGTCCTTCTGGCAGGGCAAAAGCTCCCCTCTAATGTATGTTTTCAGGTTCTTAGAGTTTTTCAATCTTTGGCTTTTTTTTGTTTTTTTCTACAAGGCCTTGGAATTTTCCGAATTCATCTAGTGAAAGATAAAAATGAGAGTAACATCTACCAAATTGTTAAAAGTCATGGTCTAGAAGCAATATATCACGTCTCCTAAATTTCACTGTTGGGAATTAGTCACACGCACTATAAGGGAGTTTGGAAATGTAGTCCACAGCTGTGCCGATGTGTCCCGAACTCAACACTATGGAAGGGGAAGCACACGTTTTGTAGACAGATAGCCAGCCATCTTGGCTATAGTTTTATTTGTTCCTTACATGCTCTGGACTAGGGGAGTCACTGGAAAGGTGGGTGAGACATCCAGCATTACTATGTAATGAAGGAAGCAAGAATGCAAAAAAAAAAAAAATGTAGTGCTGTGTGGGAAGGGTGGGTCTCTTTGATCACACGGGAGTCCCAAAATGTGAGGTGACCTGAATCTGTGGAAGCTGGTGGCACAACTGGTGAAACAATTCACCCAAGGCAGAACAAAGGAGAAAGAAGTTTATTGAATACACCACAAGGGAGCAGTGGGCAGGACATCAAAGGAGAGAACCGTCTGCCACAAACCAGTGGGTGGGGATGGATTTATTATTTATTTATTTATTTATTTATTTATTTATTTATTTATTTATTTATTTATGTATTTATTTGGGAGGGTATATTTAAATTGGAAAGGTGAGGAGGTAGGGGGACTTATGGACTTTTCCCTTTTTTGGTAACTGTGGCTGGTTTTAAGTAGCCCATTGGGCAGTGCCTGGATGGTTCAGTTGGTTGAGTGTCAACTCTTGATTTCAGCTCAGGTCATGATCTCATGATTTCATGGGATTGAACCCCACATTGGCCTCTGTGCTGGCAGTGTGGGGCCTGCTTGGGATTCTCTCCTCTCTCTCTGTCCTTTCCCCACTCATGCTTTCTCTCTCTCTCTCTCTCTCTCTCTCTCTCTCAACATAAATAAATAAATAATTAATTAATTAATTAAAAAAATTGGTAGCACATTGGTTACTTAGGGCCTATGGTTATTTCAAGGTGAGTCACTTAATGAGCCTGTTTGTATTCAGCCAGGGGTTTGGGGTCACTGTGGGCACTTCCACCTTACTCAGGTTTCCATTTTTCAAGTCTATTGCCCAGAAGTGGCCTCTAAAGTAAGTGCTAGGAGTTGAAAACACAAGAAAGCATGTTTAACCAAAAATATTGTTTTTTTGAGTAATTTATTTTGGTGACATTAGAAGAGAGATTGAATGGATTTAGGAGAAAGAAGATTCAGGAGGAAGTTGCCATTACTCATTAAGTCTTGCAAAGAGCTTAAATTTAGATATAATGGTGTGAAAGAAGAGAAGATTCAAGAGACATTTATTCAACAAAATTAAAGAAATTGTGTACCCTAAAAGAAGGAGAAGCTACAATAGGTGTGATTTAATGAAGACCTTGAGAAACTGGATGGATGATGACATTGATTGTTATAGGAAATGAAAATTTCACAATAGATTTTGCGTGGGTGAATGTTAATCAGTCCATTTAGAAACACACACTAAAGAAATGTGAAACATGCAATAAAGATATACCAAAGCTACACTTCGGTTGTTATAGCACGGGAGGAGGATCAGAGATTGAGATAAAGAGAAAACATTCAACAGTACACAAACGGTAACTAAAGCCAAAAAGAAGATGAAATTGTAAGAAAGAACACGCATAAACAGAAGAGGCAATGACTCGGGGTGCCTGGGTGGATCGATAGATTAAGCATCCAACTCTTGATTTCTGCTCAGATCATGATCTCTTGATTTCAGCTCGGGCCATGGACTGAGCCCTGTGTCAGGCTCTGAGCTGAGCTTAGAGCCCACTTAAGATTTTTTTTCTCTCTGTCTTCTTCTGCCCCTCCCCCCTTGTGCTCTTGCTTTCTCTCAGAGGGGGAAAAAAGAGGCAAAGAGCCAATGACTAAAGACAAAAACTGAAATTTAGGCTGCAAATGAAAATGACATTGAATCAGAGAGAAATTAGATTTACTGTAAGATTTTTGCTCATTAAAAGAAGATAGATCAAATGACTCAGTCTTTAGCGAGTCTTTAGCAAAATAAGTACAGTTGAATGAGTTTTCAATGGTCTTTAGTGTTTTGTTGGTCATAGATATTGTCATGGTTAATTTTGTGTGTCAATTTGACTGGTTAAGCATTATTTTTGAGTGGGTCTGTGGGAGTGTTTCTGGAAGAGATTAGCCTTTGAATTAGTGGATTCTCCTCAGTGTGAATGGACATCATCCCATCCATTTAAGGCCTGAACAGAACAAAAAGGCAGAGGAAGGCCGAATTCTTTCTTGCTACCAATTTGAGTTGGACATCAGTTTCCTCCTGCCTTTGAACTGAAACCATTGCCTTCTACTTCTCAGGCCTCTGGACATGAACTGATGTATATCATTGGCTTTCCTGGGTCTCCAGCTTGCAGATGGGAGGCTGTCAGACTTCACAGCCTCCATAATCACATAAATCAGTTCCTCATAATACATCACTTTATAAATATAAATAAAATAATGTGTAATAAATATATTTCAAAATAACATATAATAAATAACCTATTGGATCTGTTTCTTTGGAAGATCCTAATGCAGACATATTTAGTAATCAGTGAAAGTCCTAGCTCCTCTCTTAAAATAGGTACATATGACCGAGAAGCCCTGCAAAAGACTCTGTGCTGAAGGGGTGGAACCTGCTTGGGAGTCTCTCTCTGCCCCTGCCCATCTTGCGTGCCTGTGCAAGCATGTGCGCGCTCTCTCTCTCTCTCTCTCAAAGCAAATAAATAATTTTAAAAAGAGGAAGAAAACTCAAGGACATAATGAATTTAGATTTTTAAAAATTCCATTCACTTCAATTTTATCTTTTATAGGGAAACCCTGAAGTATTATAAGATAAATAAAAATGCATTTTGTGTTGGTGTTTCAGAGCCAGATAGGTCATCTGCTACTTTTTCTAAAATGACATTGTCAGCTCCATCGTTGTTTTCATTTCATGCTCGACTTATTTATAAAATCTTTCATGCAATATACTGATGTTTCCTCCCTCACATTTTTTATTAGTAAATATGAATTCTGCTTTTAATTTTATGACTTCTTTTTTTCTTAATTTTTTACATTTATGTATTATTAGGAGACAAAGAGATACAGGGCATCAGCATGGGAGGGGCAGAGAGAGGGGGAGACACAGAATCTGAAGCAGGGTCCAGGCTCTGAGCTTCCAGCATAGGGCCTGATGCGGGGCTCGAACTCACAAACCGCCAGATCATGACCTGAGCTGAAGTCTGATGCCTAACCGACTGAGCCACCCAGGTGCCCATAATTCTATGATTATTTCCAATGAATTTGGAAAATGATATTAGAATAGATTACTTGTTAATGCTCATTAAAAGAAAAAAACTTAGCTGAAAAAAAATGATGTCAACAATGCCCAATATAGACAGAGATAGTATCTATTAATTACTGAGTCAGCTAGAGGGAAGATAAAAGAGACTGATGTAAGTCAGGCGGAGAGTATTTTTTGCAATGTGTTTTCCAATGTTTTGTCCATTCTGATTGCAGAGGATCAAAGTAACTGATATTTTTCAATTTTCTAGAGGGATATATTCCTTTAATTTTTACCTTTTAATTTGTATCACTCCTCCATTGTTACAGATTATGAGGTATAAATTAATATATTACATTTTGATCTTAAAAGCCAGGTTGGGGTGCCTGGGTGGCTCAGTCAGTTGAGCATAGGACTTCAGCTCCGGTCATGATCTCACAGTTCTTGGGTTCAAGCCCTGTGTCAGGCTCTGTGCTGACAGCTCAGAGCCTGGAGCCTGCTTCATATTCTGTGTTTCCCTCTCTCTCTGCCCCTCCCCCTTGCGCTCTCTCTCTCTCTCTCAAAAATAAATAAGCATTTAAAAAGATTTTAAAAAGAAGCCAGGTTAATTCATTTTTATATGATATCGTAAATTGTATTAAATTCATAATTTAAAATAACTTCCGATTCTTGGTCATTTTTCACATCTCCATGAATAGTTAAGTTTTAGTTGTTGGGATTTTTTGTCAGTTGCTTTGTTATGTTATTTGTTTATTTATTTATTTATGTATGCATGCATGCATGCAATAATTTTCCTGAGTTAGTGATCACTGTGCACTAACTTCAGGGTGGCAGGCACTAGGACACTGAAATAGAGAATTGGTCATAACACTCTGTGAAGAGTTTATTATTCCATCCTTAAATTCCAATGCAGGATCTCATTTCTGTTCCCACAACTAGTACAATAAATAGGCTCCCGATGTCAATGGTCATTTCCATAGACATTATTTTACTTAGCTCATTTAAATTAAATTCTAATCATATACTAGGCACCACATTAGGAGCTGAGAAATAACTAGACAAGGGTACATATACTAAGTTCTAGAAGAAATATAGACACTTACCCCCTCACAGTATAGCACAAACTCAGATTTAGTACCCCTTCATTTGACTAATGGTTATTAAATACCTTTTACTTGAAGTGCCTGACTTCTCCATAAGCCCACTCCCAGTCAACATTCTCCAGCTTCCTTGATCTAAGCAGACTGGACTCCCTTTGTAGATGTTATCATGTACCTTGAGAACAATAACTTTGTAAAACAATATTTAATATTTTTAGAGCCGTTGTAAATTCCAGCAAAATTGAGAAGGTGTGGAGATATCCCACATACTCCCTGTCCTCACATGTGCATTCTACTTCACCACCAGTGTAGTACGTTTGTTACCAAGGATGAATCTACACTGATACATCAGAGGTACCCAAAGTCCATAGTTTACCTTAGGGTTCACTCTTGGGTTTAGACAAATGCATAATGACATATATTCATCGTTATGATATCATACAGGATATTTTCACTCCCTTAAAACTCTTATGTGCTCTGCCTATTCATCCCTCCCTCATCCCTTCATTCCTAACAAATCTTTTCATTATCACCAAAGTTTTGCCTTTTCTAGAATGTCATATAGTTGGAATCCTATAGTACACACTATTTTTGGTTTGGCTTCTGGCACTGAGTAATAGGTATTTTAGTTTCTTCCAAGTTTTTTTCGTGGCTTGATAACTCACTTTTTAGTGTTGATGAATAATATTCTATCCTCTGAAAACACCAAAGTTTACTTATCCATTCACCTACTGAGGGACAACTTGGTTGCTTCCAAGTTTTGACAATCATAAATAAAGCTGCTGTAAATATTCATGTGCAGGTTTTTGTGTAGACATAGATTTTCAACTCCTTTGAGTAAATACCAAGAATCATTCTTACTGGGTACCATGATAAGGATATGTTTAGTTTTACAGAGAACTGCCAAACTATTTCCCAAAGTGGCTGAATCATTTTGTGTTCCCACCAGCAATGAATGAGAGTTCCTATTGCTCCATACCCTCACCAGGATTGGGTGTTGTCAGTGTTCCAGGTTCTGGCCATTCTGATTCGGTACCTACTGGTATCTCATTGTTGTTTTAATGACAAAGATATGGGCACTTTTTGATATACGCTTTTTTTCCCCCATCTATATATCTTCTTTAGTGAGGTGTCTGTTAAGTTCTGTGGCCTATTTTTTTAAATGGACTTTCTGTTTTTTATAGTTGAGTTTTAAGAATTCTTTGTTTAGGGACTCCTGGGTGGCTCAGTCTGTTAAGCATCCGACTTTAGCTCAAGTTGATCTCATGGTTCATGAGTTTGAGCCCCACATTGGGCTCTGTGCTGACAGCTGAGAGCCTGGAACCTGCTTCGGACTCTGTCTCCCTCTCTCTGCCCCTACCCTGATTGCACTCTGTCTCTGTCTCCCTCTGTCTCTCTATCTCAAAGATAAATAAACATTTAAAAAAATTAAAAAAAAAAGTTGTTTATTCTGGATAACGGTCCTTTATAAGAGATTTCTTTTGAAATATTTTCTCCCAATCTGTGGTTTATCTTCTAATTCTCTTGACATTGTTTTTTTCACAGAGCATAAGTTTTTAGTATTAATGAAGTCCAACTTATTAATTTTTTTCTTTCATGGATCATGTCTTTGATGTTATGTCTAAAAAGGCATAAACATATCCAAAATCACATATGCTTCTCCTATATTATCTTCTAGGAGGTTTATAATTTTATGTTTTAACATTTGGATTCAATATCTTTTGAGTTAATTTTTGTGAAGAGTGTAGGTCTGGGTCTAAATTCACTTTTTTTTTTTTTTTTTTTTTTTTTTTTTTGCATGTAGATGTCTACTGTTTCCAGCACCATTCATTGAAGACACTATCTGTACTTCACTCTATTGACTTTGCTTCTTTGTCATAGATATGTTGACTATATTTGTGTGGGTCTATTTCTATACTCTCTAATCTGTTCCATTAATCTTTCTATTACTTTGTTAATACCACACATCTTAATTACTGTAGCCTCTGTAGTAAGTCTTGATGTCAGGTACTATCTATCATCCTACTTTGTTCTTCTCTCTAAATATTTTCTAGGCTATTTTGTGTCTTGGACTCTACATAAACTTTAGAATCAGTTTTTTTTCTTAATATCCATAAAATAACTTACAGGGATATTGATTGACACAGCATTGAATCTCTAGGTCAAGCTGGAAACAACGGAGATCATTACAGTATTGAGACTTCCTATCCATGAATATGGACTATCTTCCTTTTATTTAGTTCTTTGATTTCTTTTATTAGTTTTTTTCTAGTTTGTTAGGTTAATACCTAAGTATTTCATTTTTTATGGAATGATATTGTGTTTTAAATTTCAAATTCTACTTGTTTATTTTGGTTTATAGGAAAGCAATGGACTTTTGCATACTAACTTTGTACCTTGCAGTCTTGTTATAATTGCATATTAGTGCCAAGAGATTTTTTTTTGTTATTTCATATTTTCTATGTAGATGATCATGTCATATGTGAACAAAGAAATTTTTTATATCTTCCTCCCAAAGATATATGCTTTTAAAATTTTTTTTTAATGTTTATTCTTGAGACAGAGAAAGAGCGTGAACAGGGGAGGGGCAGAGAGAGAGGGAGACACAGAACCTGAAACAGGCTCCAGGCCCTGAGCTGTCAGCACAGAGCCCGATACGGGGCTTGAACCCACGAACTGTGAGATGATGACCTGAGCCAAAGTTGGACTCTCAACTGACTGAGCCACCCAGGTGTCCTGACTTTTTAAATTTCCTTTTCTTTCCTTCCTGCATTAGCAAGGACTTCCAGTACAATGTTGAAAAGAGTGATGAGGAAGTACATTTGTGACATTTACCTGGTCTTCATGGAAACACTTCCAGTTTCTCAGTATTAAATATGATATTATCTGTGGATTTTTTTTAGGTATTCTATGTCAAGTGAAGGAAGTTCCCCACTATTCCTAGTTTACTGAGAATGAGTTTTTATCATGAATGGATATTGGGGAAACAATCACTTTTTTCCCCCAAATTTTTATTTAAATTCTAGTTAACATATAGTGTAATATTGGTTTCAAGAATAGAATTTAGTGATTTATCGCTTACATATAACATTCAGTGCTCATCATAACAAGTGCCCTCCTTAATACCCATAACCCATTTAGCCCACCCACCACCTCCCTCCCTCCATCACCCCTCAATTTGTTCTCTTTAAGAGTCTCTTGTGGTTTGCCTCCCTTTCTTTCTCCCATATGTTCATGTGTTTTGTTTCTTAGATTCCTCATGTAGATAAAATCATATGGTATTTGTCTTTCTCTGACTTATTTTTCTTAGCATAATACACTGTAGCTCCATCCACATCATTGCAAATGGCAAGATTTCATTCTTTTTGAAGTAATATTGGATGAAGTAATGAAGGCTGAGTAAAATTCCATCATATCTATATATATTATGGACATTTGGGCTCTTTCCATAGTTTAGCTATTGTTGATAATGCTGCTATAAACACTGGGGTGCATGTACTCCTTTGAATTTTTATTTTTGTATTCATTGGGCAAATACTTAGTAGTGCAATTGCTGAATTGCAGGGTAGTTCTCTTTTTTATCTTTTTTGAGGAACCTCCATACTGTTTTCCAGAGTGGCTGTATCAGTTTGCATTACCACTGACACCGTAAGAGGGTTCCTCTTTCTCCATATCCTTGTCAACACCTGTTGTATATTGTGTTGTTAATTTTAGTCATTCTTAACAGGTGTGAGGTGGTATCTCATCATAGTTTTGATTTATATTTCCATGATGATCGGTGATGTTGAACATCTTTTCGTGCATCTGTTGGCCATCTTAATGTCTTCCTTGGAAAAATGTTTATTCATGTCTCTGCACATTTCTTAACTGGATTATTTGTTTTGTAGGTATTGAGTTTGATAAATTCTTTATAGATTTTGGATACTAACCCTTTATCAGCTATACCATTTGCAAATATCTCCTCCAACTCTGAAAACTATAGAACACTTATGAAAAAATTGAAGAGGACACAAAGAAATGGGAAAAAAGCTCATGCTCATAGATTAGAGAGCAAACATTATTAAAATGTCGATACAATCCAAAGCATTCTACACATTTATTGTAATCCCTATCAAAATACCATCAGCACTTTTCACAAAGGAAGAACAAACAATCCTAAAATTTGTATAGAACCACAAAAGACCCTGAATAGCCAAAGAATCCTGAAAAAGAAAAGCAAAATTGGAGGCATTACCGATTCTGGACTTCAAGGTATATTAAAAAGTTGTAGTCATCAAGACAGTATTGTTTTGTCACAAAAACAGAAACATTGATCAGTGCAACAAATTAGGAATCCCATAAATGGACCCACAACTGTATGGTCAACTCCCCTTCAACAAAGCAGGAAAGAATATTGAATGCCAAAATGACAGTCTCTTCAACAAATAATGTTGGGAAAACTGTATAGCAACATGAAGAAAAATAAAACTGGATAACTTTCTTGCACCATATACAAAAATAAATTCAAAATGGATGAAAAACCTAAATGTAAGATCAGAAACTATCAAAATTCTGGAGGAGAACACAGGCAGCTACTTCCTTGATCTTGGTCGGAGCCACTTCTTACTAGACTATTGCTGGAGGAAAGGAAAACAAAAGCAAAAATGAGCTATTGGGACTTCATTAAGATAAAAAGCTTCTTGGGGCACCTGAGTGGCTCAGTTGGTTAAGTGTCTGACTTGGGCTTGGGTCATGATCTCGTGGTTCATGGGTTCGAGCCTGCATCCAGCTCTCTGCTGAGCATGGAGCCACTTGAGATCCTCTGTCTTCCTCTCTCTCTACCCTTCCCCCACTCACTCATTCACTGTTTTATAAATACACATTAAAAAAAACAAGTTTCTGCATGGTGAAGGAAACAATCACAAACTAAAAGGCAGCCTACAGAATGGGAGAAAGCAATCACTTTGAATAGAAGAATGGCACCAGGGCCATCTGAAAATTCCAAAAGATTTTTTTCTATGTAAACGGATTGGTGACAATTCCTTGCCCACAGAGAGCATACTAAACATATTAAACAATAGCATTAGAACACAAGTAATGAGATTTTTAAGTCTTTGAAACTTTAAAAGATAATTTCAAAGGTTTAAGGGAAAGACAAAAATATACTACCAGTGTGAGATGAAGTCTTTTCTCTTTCCTTCTCCCTCTCTTTTTCTATTCTTATCCTAAACCTTTCCCCCAATATGCAATACTTATTTAGAGGAAGGCTACTAAGGGAACTATCAAAGACAAGAACAGAATGTGACCATGTAACTTTATGTATGAAGATGGAAGAGGCTAAAAGTTCTCAGTTTTCCGTAACATTTCCTTTTAGGATTTTGTTGTTGTGATGATGGTTGCTGGTAATGACTATCTAAGTGTCCATTCCATTCTCCTTTTGCTGCAGAAGCTGGAAAATTAAAATTATCTGCATTAACAGCTAGGATTCTGAATGCAAATTTGAATCAATCAATTATATGTATTCAAGTGAGGTTTGAAAATAGCAAAGGGAGTTATGTTGCTGCTCTTTTGATTATTTTCTCATCACGGAGTGGTGAATATATAGTCTCCCTCCCACAGGCCTGCCTGGTGGGGGCAGAAGTTATGTCTGCAGCTCTCTGTGGTTCAAAACCTCACCAGAGTTCCACAGAGGAGCTTGAGAAGGGAGCAAAAGCTCTTAGCTGTAAGCTGACATTGAACTGAACACGTTTCTTCTTAACTACTAGGTGGAAACTATTGCAGTTATAACAGGTGGCTGCACAAAGCATATTTGATTTGCCATAGGGTTTCTGCACACTTCCCTCTTCTCTTTCTACCTCAGAAAAATATTGTCCTCTTTTGTGCTACTCCTTCCCTCATACATGTTGTTTCACTTCTTTGGTTTACTAGACTCTGTGCTCCTTGAGGGCATGAGTCAGGATTTTTTATATATTCGTATCCATGGTACTGAGCTGGACATGTCATGGAACTCACAAATAATTTTTGAGTGATTGAATGAATGAATTAATGAATAACAAGCATGAGAATTTTTTGGATTAGACCATTCTTCAAACTACCTGCAGTTCTGCCTTCAAAAAGACGTATTATGCTTTTTGGTCATTTCTAAGAAAGCCTAAGTCTACAAATCCTCTAAGGGGGAGGAAAAGTATTTAAAAATAGATATTACAGTATACATTACGTAGCCAACCTGGAAAGAAATAAGAAATGTAGTAATTTTCTTCAGCGCATATCTATTAATTTGTTGAGGTTATGGCAAGGTGTGGGTCACTACCAGAAAACAGTTGCAGACTTTGGAAATGTAGATTCTTGGTTAGTTTTTAGTACTGTATTTGTACATTTTACCTTCCTGCAGGAATTTTATTTACTTTTTGACTATTTAATGCAGTACTTATTCTTGTGGTCTAAATTCATTTATGTTCCTATTTTCAAAGGTGATTTAAATTCAGAACTAAAGATTGAATAGGGCCAAAGACTTGCAAATTCATGTGACTCATCACTATTTCTTGTTTATGACATATTCCCCTTCACAGACTTGTGAACCTGAACTTATACAGGCTATAGCATAAAAGCCAAATTAATATTAAGTGTTTGATCTCTGCATGTCTCATTTTGTGGCTCAAGAAACTGAATCAGTTAAGCTATATATTCTGCATAGAGACCAGAAAGCATAACACCTTCAAAGGAATATACATGTATATAAAAGTGTGTATTCCTATGTGAAAACATTCCATATTCCATGAGAGCAATCCCATCATTATTCAAACGGGAAAATAGCTCAGGACTTAATGATTGCTGCTTGAATAAGCAATATAAATTCATTTCATACCTTATTTTTTGGCATCTTTCCTAGAGAACAATAGGAAAACTTAGATTTATGAGTTATATCATATCTGTTTTATTATTTTTTTTCCTACCAAATATGCCATAAGTTTCCCCAGTTCAAACAAGCCTGGACATGAAGCTCACATTATTGATAATAAGAAACTGTCTCTGTCTCTCTGCATAATTACAAATCAAAAGAAATCCAGAAACTCTAATTTGTTCCTAACCAATTTCAGAAGATCTCAGGGACATTGTCACACTTACTCTCCAACACTCTCCTCTTATATATTTGCATATGCTGTTTAAAATGACTGCTCTGAAATGGTTACTTCAGTGTTAATCTCCCCTTCATATATCACACGTTTTAAAAAGGATATTTTAGTGATATAGACAAAGACACAGGTTTTAAAAATCTCTGTGTGCAATATTTTAGGTGAGTTCCTGGGGAGAGTTAGGGTCTTAGGCCAGAGGTGAAATCTTTACAGGTATCTCTCTGCTAACCATTTGCTTTTGGACAAAGCATGCAGATCCTGAGTCCCTTTTTCCTTTTGGTAAAAATAACATGGCCCATTCTGAAAATGGATGGCTAGAGAGCCTGCCTTAAGGGCATTCAACCATGAGGTGAGTTTTCTGTGGGGGGATAGCTGACACCAAGTATGGGTGTCTCTATTTCATCTGAGAATGCATTCATAAATTACTCATGTGAAAAATGACCTGTTTTCTGCCCATATAACTGTTGACAATCTCTTTGTAATTTAACTAGAATATTAATGAAAAAATATCCCAATACGTACATGTTCATTTTGTTACTTAAGGTTGTATTTACTTACATGATGATTGTGTGATTAGGTGACTTTTTCAGTCTTCATAAATATAGCTCAACAGAAGATTTTTTCCTTTTCATATGTTCTAAAAAATAACTCTTTATTGTGGGTTCAAGAAATTCAGCTAAGCTTAAGGAGGTATAAATGGATATTAACAGTCTATGTGCTACACAACTTTAGCTCAATAAGTAAAATGCACATGAAAAGGATTGAGGTTAATAAGACTCTGGGGCTTAATAGAGATATAATATAGATATTACACTATCTAAGTGGAACAGAGCTCCTGATTTCCAGTGGAATTCTTACATCAGTGTACTGCTTTTTAATGACTAGATGATTTGGTAGGTAAAATACTTCCGCCTTCTTTAAAGAAGAAAGGAGACTTGTTTGTAACTAGGAAGTAAAGTTCAAAGTCATAAGATGCCTTCCCTTAACTATGGCAAGAAAGCTTGAACACATTTTTCTGTCTTGAATTAAATGTTCATTGATTTTCTCATTTTAACTCAGATGCCAACTGTGTTTAAAAGTACTTTTTTCCCCCTGCATATGTGGAAGCCTTCAATTCATCCACATTTTATTTGTATATGTACTGAGAATTGGGATGCATGTTATTGGGCACAAAGCATGGTCATTTGACTCAATCTCATCATTTTACAGCTCAAAAAAATTGATGCTGAGATGGAATATGATATATCTTCAAGGTTACAGCGAGGTTCATAGCAAAACTTAAATTTGAACTCAGATCTGTGACATCTCAATCACCCATACTCTTTCTTGTGCTGTGTTCTACCCAAAGTGAAGCAAATATGTCAGTTCATATACATAAGTGAATAATGCTGAGTAAGTAATTTTTATTAGAATGTACTCAAAAAGCTCCTCTCCTGGAATTTTTACTACTATCCTTACAGTTTTAGGATATGGGCAGAGTTGGATAGTTTAAGATGTGGGCACAGTTGAAACTCATGATTCGTTGTCAGAACTGTAAAGTTTGAGAAAAAAAATACATACATAAAAATTGAATCATTGTTTTATGAATGAAAAGTGTCAGAATGAGGAAACAGAAAAAGTAGAAAAAGTGTGCTTTGTGCTCAAGGATTTGGGGAACCACTTTGGTTTGCAGGATTATCAAACTTTTACACATAAAATTTAAAAGCAATTAATAATTCATTAAGTCTGTTTTTATATTGCCTCAACTTCAAATATTTTTGTGCTTTCTTAGTTTTCAGAATGTAGCAGTTGAATAGAAAATGACTGAGTCCAAAGTGGAAAGAAAAAAAAAATGGCATTGCATGTTTTTAATAACATGGGACAATATGGTACTTACGGAAAAGTTGCAACATATATGAATCTTAAATATTTCCTGCTTCAGGTTAATCAATGTATTATTTCTGCATTCAGAAATAAACTACCCAGCTCACTCTTTGCCCTCTGGCTTTATTTTGATTTCTACCTTTTTTCCTTTCCCCACAACACTTTTGCTTCAGTACTTTTTGCTCTAAGAGATACTAATCAAATGTATAGGGTATTTCAAGTGATTAACATTGGAAAAGCAATTAACTGCCTAGAAATAAATGCCACCATCTTTTGTATGCAAAGAAGACAGTGCACCAACTGTAGGATTTAGTCAATGGCAGAAAACTAAGAGATTAGCATAATTCTCCCAACTTAACATGGCCCATAGTTGTCTAATTTAATGTAATATTTCTGTGCCCAACTAATGATTATGGTGATGATGTTGGAAAATAAATTTTCAATTTGTGTGTGTTCTATCTACTAAAGATTGAATGTAGGCTAATGTCACTTATGATTACAGAATCCCTATTTGAATATTTAGTTACTCTGGTTCTGTTTACAGCTCTACCATTGACAGCTGCACATTGAACATCCTGAAACATGTCAGTCTTTAGAAATGCTTGCTGAAGATGATCCACTGATCAGATATGCTAAAAGAGGGCATTTTACACACAAGTATGAACTTCAAATCTTTATCTCATATTGAAATGCACAATGAGTAGACTATATTGAGGATTCTAAGTTTTTAGAGAACTGAATGTATTTGTCACCATATGAATAATTGTCTGACTTTGCCAATGATTATTCCATTTTAAACGTTTCAATCTTTGTTGAGATCTCTACATGAAAAGAAGTTCTAAGAAATAAGTATATGAGTTTATTCATCTTTGAGGATTTATTTTCAATCTACAGATGCAAAGGAACTAACATCAGGCTATTGCTATTAAATTTTTAGAAATACTACCCAAGCAGTAAGATTTCCTGACCTTGCAGGCTAATAAAATGTTTTAATGTATCAGAATCAGCAGAGCATGTGGGCGGATAAGTCACTGAGCTAATTAGTCATCCCTCTCCCAAGCGCTGTGTATGACTTAGTGGAGTGTGTTTAGCATTACAAGTAAATCAACATTGTTGCAGCAGGGAAGCATCATTTCTGAGTCATTTCCATAACTCTGCCACCTTGACTTTCCAATAAAATCTTCCAAGTTTATGATGCTTACAGCTTGTAAAAACAGAATGTAGCAGGAAGGAAAATTGATGCCACAGATAATCATATGATAACCATAATACACTAACTTTAAGAATCAGAATGGATTCCTGAGTAATGAATATCAAGATGTGAATATGTCAGTTCACATACCTAAATGAACAATGGTGAATATGTCATTTTTATTAGACCTGACCTACAGTTATTTCACTGGTATTTTTGCTTATTTTCTGCCCTTATAGTTTTAGAATGTTGGCACAGTTGAATGGAAAAACAGCAAACTTGATCTACAGCTAGAAGAGGTTGAGGTTGACTTTCAGGCAGGTCCTTCCTTGTAAGGGAGTAACAAAATGAACTCTCATGGTTCTCCCTGGAAGAATTCCAAGGAACAGGAAACATGTGGTAATAATAAAACAAAAATTTTAAAACTTTCTGTATAATTGTATTTTTGTGTTTAATTTTCACTTATGCATTTTATAGTCTGTTTTGCAAACATTTCCACTTTGCCCCCCTGAGTGAGTAAACTCAGACAACTTTAATTTTTTAAATGGAAAATGAGATACAGTGAGCCAAAGTCTATTGATAGAGATTATCTGCTTGAAAGTGGCAAAACCCATATACCCAATACATAAATAAAATGAAAAAGGGATTGAAAGATTCCAATAAGGAGAGGTGAAAGATGCAGTTCCAATGATTAACACCTTCTGTGTCTCTCCCTCTCAATTCTTTCTGTCCTTCATCTTTTAAATAAGACAAACCTCTCTGATCCCAAAACTGTTTTCCTTGACTCTATTTTCCCCCACCATTCTATTCTTTCTTTCTCTTCAATTCCAACATCTGAAAGGAACAAACAACCATCACTTTCTCACCAACAATTCCCTTTGTAAACATTTGCAATCTGGCTCCTTATTCTCACTATGGAGAAATTGCTCTCTTGTTATTCACTAAAGTTTATCCTTAACTCTGGTTCTCTGCAATTCCTCATCCATCCTTGAGCTCTCTGCAGCATTTAGAACT
Organism: Prionailurus viverrinus; assembly: GCF_022837055.1. Lineage (NCBI taxonomy): Eukaryota > Metazoa > Chordata > Mammalia > Carnivora > Felidae > Prionailurus > Prionailurus viverrinus. The sequence continues at coordinate 176,610,551 of NC_062564.1, forward strand.
CTTGAACATTTGCTGACTTAAACTCTCTCCCCTCTCTTGAGTTCAATGACAACTGCAGGCACCTGGAATAAAGAGCATTTCTCAGACCCTACTTCTGCCTCCCCCTCTTCCAGGTCTTTAAAAAAGCCTTGTTTAAGTTTCTTTCTTTGGATGTCTTTCTGGTTTGTCAATATCATGTATTCTTAGGAGCTCAAATATTACCTTGCTGGGTTATTCTCAATTTCCTTCCTCAACTTTACTTTGCTTTTGAGTGACAGACCCATATTTCCAATTACCTGTTAGACATTTTCATATAAACTCAGTTTAACTAAAGCTGGACTTATCTCATTCCTTAAGACCATCTCAATTATTGTGGCACTATCCACCACCCCTAGATCAAAACCAAAACGAAGCAAAAATTAAACAAAAACAAGAATGTTGTTGACACAAATAAGTACTTCATTCCAAGCTTGCATTATTTCTTTAGGTTCTCTTTATACCCTCTCATCTGTTTTTTTTTTTTCATACCATTTTCACTATTTCTTCCCTATCTCAGTTCTAATACTTAGAACTAATGAACTTCTTTGGTTAGGTTTACTCCTAGGTATTTTATGCTTATTGGTGCAATTGTGAATGGGATCAGTTTCTTTATTTGTCTTTCTGTTGCTTCATTATTAGTGTATAAGAATGCAACTGATTTCTGTACATTAATTTTGTATCCTGTGACTTTGCTGAATTAATGTATCAGTTCTAGCAGACTTTTGGTGGAGTCTATCAGGTTTTCCATGTATAATATCATGTCATCTACAAAAAGTGAAAGCTTGACTTCATCTTTGCCAGTTTTGATGCCTTTGATTTCCTTTTGTTGTCTGATTGCTGATGCTAGAACTTCCAACACTATGTTAAACAATAGCAGTGAGAGGGGACTATCAAAAGATGTAAAAGATCTGTATGCTGAAAACTATAGAAAGCTTATGAAGGAAATTGAAGAAGATACAAAGAAATGGAAAAACATTCCATGCTCATGGATTGGAAGAATAAATATTGTTAAAATGTCAATACTACCCAAAGCAATCTACACATTCAATGCAATCCCAATCAAAATTACACCAGCATTCTTCTCAAAGCTAGAACAAGCAATCCTAAATTTGTATGGAACCACAAAAGACCCCCAAGGAGCCAAAGTAATATTGAAGGAGAAGACCAAAGTGAGAGGCATCACAATCCCAGACTTTAGCCTCTATTATAAAGCTGTAATCATCAAAACTTTATGACATTGGCACAAAAACAGACACATAGACCAATTGAATAGAATAGAGACTCCAGAATTGGTCCTGCAAAAGTATGGCCAACTAATCTTTGACAAAGCAGGAAAGAATACCCAATGGAAAAAAGACAGCCTCTTTAACAAATGGTGCTGGGAGAACTGGACACCAACATGCCAAAGGATGAAACTAGACCACTTTCTTACACCATTCACAAAAATAAACTCAAAATGGATAAAAGACCTGAATGTGATACAGGAAACCATCAAAACCCTAGAGGAGAAAGCAGGAAAAAACCTCTCTGACCTCAACCGCAGCAACTTCTTACTTGACACATCTCCAAAGGCAAGGGAATTAAAAACAAAAATGAATTATTGTAACCTCATGAAGATGAAACCTTCTGCACTGCAAAGGAAACAACCAACAAAACTAAAAGGCAGCTGACGGAATGAGAGAAGATATTTACAAATGACATATCAGACAAAGGTCTAGTATCCAAAATCTATAAAGAACTCACCAAAATCCACACCTGAAAAACAAATAATCCAGTGAAGAAATGGGAAGAAAACATGAATGGACCTTTCTCTAAAGAAGACATCCAGATGGCCAACAGGCACATGGATAGATGCTCAATGTCATTCCTCATCAGGAAAATACAAATCAAAACCACACTGAGATATCAACTCATGCCAGTCAGCGTGGCTAAAATGAGCAAACCAGGAGACTATAGATGCTGAGAGGATGTGGAGAAACGGGAACCCTCTTGCACTGTTGGTGAGAATGCAAACTGGTGCAGCCGCTCTGGAAAACAGTGTGGAGGTTCCTCAAAAAATTAAAAATATATCTACCCTATGACCCAGCAATAGCACTGCTAGGAATTTACCCAAGGGATACAGGACTGCTCATGCATAGGGGCACTTGTACCCCAGTGTTTATAGCAACACTGTCAACAATAGCAAAATTATGGAAAGAGCCTAAATGTCCATCAACTGAGGAATGGATAAAGAAATTGTGGTTTATATACACAATGGAATACTACTTGGCAATGAGAAAGAATGAAATATGGCCTTTTGTAGCAACATGGGTGGAACTGGAGAGTGTTATGTTAAGCGAAATAAGTCAGGCAGAGAAAGACAGATACCATATGTTTTCACTCTTATGTGGATCCTGAGTAACTTAACAGAAGACCATGGGGGAGGGGAAGGAGACAAAAAAAAGTTAGAGAGGGAGGGAGGCAAACCATAAGAGACTCTTAAAAACTGAGAATAAACTGAGGGTTGATGGGGGGTGGGAGGGAGGGGAAAGTGGGTATGGGCATTGAGGAGGGCATTTGTTGGGATGAGCACTGGGTGCTGTCTTTTACCAAAAAAAAGCAATGAATTTCTCTGTTGCTTCAGTTTTTTAACTATCGAAAGGGATTTGTATTAGCATAGTATATTTTACCACTGTTATGAGATTAAATAACTTGATACACAAAGAACAATTAAGCCAAAGTCTGGTACAAAGGAATCACTTAATACATGTCTGCTTTTGCTGCTGCCATGACTACTGTTACTATTACTACTACAATCAATGTCACCTACATAATTTGTGGAGCCCATTGAAAAATGAAAGTGTGAGGTCTATTGTTCAACAAACAGGAAAAAATGTTTAAATCAGGTTGTATTACTTTTTCTGATTCTAACCACATTTCCAAGGTCAGTGTCTGTTCTAGAGAGTGACCAAGTTAGTGTCAAAGAGAAATTCAGCAGACACTGGTTAAAAGTTGCAAGACAGGGGTACCTGGGTGGCTCAATCAGTTAAGAATCTAACTCTTGATTTTGACTCAGGTCATGATCTCACAGATTATGAGATCAATCCTGGCACCAGTCTTTGTGCTGACAGCCTAGCATCAGAATCTACTTGGGATTGTCTCTCTCCCTTGCTCTGTCTCTGAGCCTCTCCCACTTGTGTGTGTGTGCATGCACTTTCTATCTCTCTCAAAATAGATAAATAAACATTTAAAAAAAGAAAAACTTTAGAAGTTGGAATAAAGGGGCACCTGGGTAGGTCAGTCCATTAAGCATATGACTTCGGGTCAGGTTGCAACCTAGTGCCTTGTTGGTTCAGCTCTGTGTTTGGGCTCTGTGCTGACAGCTCAGAGCCTGGAGCTTGCTTTGGATTCTGTGTATCCCTCTCTATCTGACCTTCTCCTACTCATGCTCTCTCTCTGTCTCAAAAATAAACATTAAAAAATAATTTAAAAATAATAAAAGTTGCAAGACAGATTTTATTCAGACTACTGCAGTAGGAGAGAGATATTTCAGTATAATCTGGGTTCAACTCCACCAAAATGTAATATAGGAGGTTTTTAGAATGCAAGAATGCACTAAATTTAGGAAAAGTACTGAATTGCATTAAAGGGGCTTGGCCAATGTGACTAGGCCATCGTAGTTTGTTAATTGGCAGTTACCTGGGGGAGAAACGAACTTTTTATATCTTTAGAACAGGAGATAGTTTTGCAAATTAGAGAAGGTGTCCACCAAAGTTAGGCTTACTGTCCCAAGGGAACTGGGAAATAGGACAGCCATCTCCCTGGATGTTTGCATTTTATTTATTTATTTATTTTGAGAGAGACAGAGATAGCACGAGTGGGGTAGGGGCAGAGAGAGGGAGAGAGAGAGACAATTCCAAGCAGGCTGTGCCCTGCCAACACAGAGCCTGAAGCAGGGCTTGAACCCATGAAACTGTGAGATTATGACCTGAGTTGAAAACAGCATCAGATGCTTAACTGACTGAGTGCCCCTGGATATTTGCATTTTCAAGCAATGGCCCCCAGTTATTCAAGGAGACAATTTTGAGTGGTAGAAGACTTACACCTCAAAGGGACAGTGAAATAATTTATAAGTAACTCCTGTAAGAAAAAATAGAGGTCAGGGGCCTAGGTCTGGTTGGAATAAAGAGTAAATTCCTTTGTCAGCTGTATTAGATTTTTCCAGAGAAACAGAACCAAATGAGATACACACATACATGTAAACACACACTCAATTATATGTGATTTATTATAAACAATCAGCTCACATGGTTATAAAGGCTGAGAAATCCCAAGATCTGCAGCCTGCAAGGTGGATGTAGGAGAGCCATAATGTAGTTCCAGTCCGTATCTAAAGACCTGAGAACCAAGAGAATCAATGGTTTAAGTTCTAGCCTACAGCCAACAGACTCAAGACCTGAAAAGAGCCAAACATTTCAGTTTGAGTTTGAAAGTCAGGAAGAGATCAATGTTCCAGGTCAAGGCAGTCAGTCAGGAGGAATTTCCTCTTATTCCTCGGAGGGTGAGCTTTTTTTCTATTCATGCCTTTAGTTGATTAGATGAGGACACCTTCACATTAGGAAGAGCAATTTTCTTTTTTTTTTTTAAGTTTACTTTCTTTGTTTTGTTTTGTTTTGAGAGAGAGAGAGAGACAAAGCATGAGCGAGGGAGGGGTAGAGAGAGAGGGAGATGGAGAATCTGAAGCAGGCTCCAGACTCTGAGCTGTCAGCACAGAGCCTAATGTGGGGCTTGAACGCACAAAGTGTGAGATCATGACCGGAGCTGAAGTCCGACACTGAAAGAACAATTTTCTCTACTCAATCAAAAGTTAATTTCATTCTAAAACAACCTCACCGACAGTAATGCTCCACCAACACCATTGGTATACCGTGGCCCAGTCACGTTGACTTACGAAATTAACCATTACAACATTGTTGGGCTTTCTCAAGTAGACATTTTAAGAGGGTGGAGGTGGTGGCTGTGATTATCCTAGGAACATGGTCTTGGGTCAATAGAAGGTATGCTAGAGTTTGGCCAATTCTCTTAGCATGGGAGGTTGGATGGTGTCCTTTGTGCTAAAAGTTTTATGGTTCTCATCAGTCAACTGGCATTCTTATTATATAATCTCTTTTAGGAGAGTTTCATGAGATTTAATTGGTAATGTTTTAAGCCACTTTTGGATTCTAGGTAATTTTAAATAAGGATTGGTTATGATAAAGATAATAAGATAATTATATTGATTTATATACCCATTGTAGAATTGTGAGTTTTAAAGTTGAACTGCTTTCTGGGTTTTGAAGAACTATAGATTCAGCTCATGTTTTTTATATTCAAATTGCTGCCTCGTGACGTCTTTACTCACACCTTACCACGTACATGATTTTAGGTACTTTGAAAATATGGGCGCAATGAACTCAGTAATACAGGATTGTAATTTCAGAAAACATTCTTCTGGCAAAGTAAATAGAGCCAGTTTTATGTCATCTGTAGTTTCTGCTTTAAAAATCAATGTTCTTCAATTTACTATTATTACCTACTGGGATCTTGTTATAGAATTTTACCACTATAATTAAATGAATAATGAGCATAGTAAATATTTAGTGTACACATGCCGAAAACAAGTTTTCTCTCATCTTACATGCATACCTCCTAACCAAGAGTCTTTCTTAATTTGAAAGCCCGTTTTTCAAGTGTGAATACTTCTAAATGAATCCTCAGACTTTGGGAAAAATATTTAAGCTGTGTATCTAGTATTTATTTCACCTACTTCATATTCCCTAAAGTATCTATTGTTGAGTTTTCTAAAAATGTCTTGCATGATAGAAAGCAACTAGTCAATACAACCTCCAAGGAAAGTCATCCTCAATATTTTGTTTTATGTTCTCTCTTTCAGATAGTCAAGCCTTTTAATATTTTAACCTATACCTATAGGATCAAGATTATTTATATAGCAGACTATGTTTCTATTTACAGGGGATAACTAGTTAGGTCATGGTAAATAGTCTAATTCCAGTATTTCAGACATGTTTTTAAGTTTTTATTTACTTGACTTTATTTAATTATTCAACAAATATTTGTTGAGTTCCTATTATGAGCTATAAAAATATATACAGTGTCTTCTGGTAGCAGAGAATATATCAGTCAGCGAAAGAGAATATAGCTTCATCCACATAGATCTTTTACTTCAGTAGACGAAGACAGAGAGTAGTCAAATAAGTAAAATCTAGGGCAAGTAATAAGTATTATAAGAAGAAAATAGGAGGACTGATAGAGAAGAGACTTGGTCAGGTTACCATTTTTAATACATGAACAGAGAAAGTTTCACTCCTAGGGTGACATTTTGGAAAAGAATTATGAAAAATGAAGCAGCAATCTTTAAGGAAATCTGGGAGAAGAGGATTCTATTTTGTTCAATATAATTTATTGTCCAGCTGGCTTCCATACAACACCCAGTGCTCATCCCAACAAGCGCCCTCCTCAATGCCCATCACCCACTTGCCCTTCTCCCCCACCCCCATCAAACCTCAGTTTGTTCTCTGTATTTAAGAGTCTCTTATGGTTTGCCTCCTTCCCTCTCTGTAACATTTTTTTCCCCCTTCTCAAGATCCACATATGAGTGAAAACATATGATATCTGTCTTTCTCTGCCTGACTTATTTCACTTAGCATAATACCCTCCAGTTCCATCCACGTTGTTCCAAATGGTCAGATTTCATTCTTTCTCATTGCCAAGTAGTATTCCATTATATATATAAACCACATCTTTATCCATTCCTCATTTGATGGACATTAAGGCTCTTTCCACAATTTGGCTATTGTTGAAAGTGCTGCTATAAACATTGGGGTACTTGTGCCCCTATGCATCAGCACTCCTGTATTCCTTGGATAAATTCCTAGCAGTGCTATTGCTGGGTCAAAGGGTAGTTCTATTTTTAACTTTTGAGTAATCTCCACACTGTTTTCCAGAGCTACTGCACCAGTTTGCATTCCCACCAACAATGTAAGAGTGTTCCCGTTTCTCCACATCCTCTCAGCATTTATATTCTCCTGATTTGTTCATTTTAGCCACTCTGATTGGTATGAGGTGCTATCTCAGTGTGGCTTTGATTTGTATTTCCCTGATGAAGAGAGACGTGGAGCATCATTTCATTTGTCTGTTGGCCATCTGGGTGTCTTCTTTGGAAAAGTGTCTATTCATGTCTTCTGGCCATTTCTTCACTGGATTATCTGTTTTTCTGGTGTGGAGTTTGGTGAGCTCTTTATAGATTTTGGATACTAGCCTTTTATCCAATATGTCATTTGCAAATATCTTCTCTCATTCCGTCAGCTGCCTTTCAGTTTTGTTGATTGTTTCCTTTGCAGTGCAGAAGTGTTTTATCTTGATGAGATTCCAATAATTCCTTTTTGCTTTTAATTCCCTTGCCTTTAGAGATGTGTTGGGTAAGAAATTGCTGTGGCTGCAGGTTGCTGAAATCATTGCACTGAGGTTGTTGCCTGCTTTCTCCTCTAGGGTTTTGATGGTTTCCTGTCTCACATTCAGGTCTTTCATCCATTTTGAAATCATTTTTGTGTATAGTGTAAGAAAATGGTCTAGTTTCTTTCTTCTGCAGGTTGTTGTCCAGTTTTCCCGGCATCATTTGCTAAAGAGACTGTCTTTTTTTTCCACTGGATACTCTTTCCTCCTTTGTCAAAGATTAGTTGGTTTTACATTTGTGGATCCAATTCTGGGTTCTCTATTCTATTCCATTGGTCTATCTGTTTTTGTGCCAATACCATACTGTCCTGATGATTATAGCTTTGTACTAGAGGCTAAAGTCTGGGATTGTTATGCCTAAGAGAAGAGGATTCTAAGCACAGCTTTACAGCAAGTGTGAGTGTCCTGAGGCATAAGTAAACTTAGTGTGTTGGAGAAATCGCAAGGAGGCTAGTGTGACTGGAGCAGAGTGAACCATTGCCAAATGGTAAGAAATGAGCTCTTAGTGAGGTAATGGGGGCAAGATCACATAGGGCTTTGTGTAACATTATTAAGATACTGCCTTTCGCTTTGAATATAAAGTCATTTAAGTATTTTGTTCAGACCAGTGACATATATGGCTTACATTTTTGAAAAATTCCCCTCCTGGCTGTGTTTGAGAATAGGCTACAGGAAGGCGATTCTGCAAGTATAAAAATGAATTATATGCTATTGAGATAATGTTGGCTTGGACAAGGGTGCTAACTGCAAAGTTGCTAAATGACTTGATGCTTGTTTTAGTTTGAGGCTAGAACTAATAAGGATGGTGATATCTAAACAGCTGAGAAATAGAAGGGTCACGAATGAGTCCAAGACTTTTGTCCTTGACTGGAAAAATACAGTTGCCATTTTCTAAGAGTAGAAAAGGCAATATCGTATGTCCAACGTGTTCTATATTGGGCATCGTAAGTTTGAAATTCTATTATTAATCTGAGTGGAAATGTACACTAGGTTTTTGGTTACATAGGCTGACAAAATCCTTACAGGTTGAAGATATAAGTAGAATCTGGCACAGTGGGCTGCAGATAGTAAATTAAAAGATTGTTCTGAGAACCCAGTGAAGAAATTCTTTCAAAGATGAGCAAATGACCAGTGAAAATTGGCCATGAGATTTAGCAATGTAGAAATTGTTGGTAATTTCGACAAAAGCAGTTTCAGTGGAAAAGTGGGGTGAAAGTCTGAACCAAGTTAGTTCAAAAGAAAATGAGAAGAGAGTCATAAGATCTAGTAAGCATGAAAAGTCCTAAGGTGTTGAGGTATGGTATTATTAAAAGGGACTAGTATTATGCTAATTGAAATAAGTCAGTCAGAGAAAGACAAATACCATATGATTTCACCCATATGTGGAATTTAAGAAAGAAAACAAATGACCAAAGGGGAAAAAAGAGAGACAGAAGCAAATCAAGAAACAGACTCTTGATTACGGAGAACAAACTGATGGTTATCAGAGGGGAGGCGGGTGGGGGGGATGGGTCAAACATGTGATGGGGATTAAGGAGGGCACTTGTGATGAGTGCTGGGTCACTAAATTGTACACCTGAAACAAATATTACACTTTGTGTTAACTAACTGGAATTTAAATAAAAAAATTAAAAGGGACCAGTGCTGTGGGATCAAGACTTCATGGAAAAATGGGGAAAATGGTAGCATGTGATTTGAATGGACATAGGAAGAGTTTGCATTTATGTTTATACATAGAAAAGAGCATTCCATAGGAAAACTAACATCATTTAGAAAGTTATTCAGATAACAATTTTATCATGATCAGTGTTAGCTGGACAGAATAAAGAAAACAGTCACTGTAGAGAAGTCAGATATGGGCCTGAAAAGCAATGGAAACTGAATATCTTTACTTCTGGAAAGCTTGAATCTAAAAATTAAGAAGGTATTTTGTGCCTTCAATTTGTTTTATTTTATTATTATTTTTATCTTTTGAGAAAACACTCACAGGGAAGGGGCAGAGGGAGAGGGAGAGAGAGAGAATCCCAAGCTGACAGTGCAGAGCCCAACTCGGGGGTCAATTTCATGATCATGAGACTTAACTGACTGAGCCACCCAGGTGCCCCAGATGTGCCTTAAATTTAATGTTTTTCTTTCAATGTTTATTTATTTTTGAGAGACAGAACATGAGTGGGGGAGGAGCAGAGAGAAAGAGAGACACAGAATCTGAAGCAGGCTCCAGGCTCTGAGCTGTCAGCACAGACCCAACAAGGGGCTGGAACCCATGAACTGTGAGATCATGACCTGAGCTGAAGTCAGACGCTTAACTGACTGAGCCACCCAGATGCCCCTTAACGTGCCCTAAATTTAAATGGTTACTTTTCTAAGCAAACATACGTGTGTCATCTTGTTTTATATTCTCAACGATATTGTTAGTAAGTGAAAGGTATTATACTCTCACACTGAGGCAAGAAATTTTCTCCCAAGTTAAGAAGCTTGACTTAACCTAACAATTTTTACTTTTACATAATATGCTAATGTCACAGCAGAGATTAGAACACTTAACTTGCCACTCTTAAAAGAAGATACTGGGGCGCCTGGGTGGCGCAGTCGGTTAAGCGTCCGACTTCAGCCAGGTCACGATCTCGCGGTCCGTGAGTTCGAGCCCCGCGTCAGGCTCTGGGCTGATGGCTCAGAGCCTGGAGCCTGTTTCTGATTCTGTGTCTCCCTCTCTCTCTGCCCCTCCCCTGTTCATGTTCTGTCTCTCTCTGTCCCAAAAATAAATAAACGTTGAAAAAAAAATTAAAAGAAGATACATATTGTAGGAAGAGGACTAGTAAAAACAATAACCAGTCATTTAAAATATGAAAGTGAGCAAATAAATAAATAAATAAATAAAACCTATGCAAGTGTTGGAGGGGGTCATGGAGAGGATGTGACCACATGTTGATCTATGAGCTGGATCTGGGGGGATTGGCAGCTCCCTACTCCCTCGTTTGTCTTAGGAATGTACACTCTGCTTGCCTTCCTCCTGAGCCAAGGTCCTCTGCCTAAGGGCAGGGCCTTGAGTTAGTAACATGTTGTTGGGACCATGTGAATGGTATATGTGACTTGCCCAATTTAGGCCCTCTGTATAAACTTTTAAGATTTTGGCATGTGGGTTCAAGCGGCTCATTTTGCGATCCCGGGGACAAGACTCCTATGTAAGTTCCCTTGCTTATTAACCCTGCCTACCTACCAATCTGGTCTTTCCCTGCCCTTCATGTTCAGAAGCCCATTTCAGATTTTACCCAGGAGTCTCCTGAGGTTTTGAACCAACAGAAGAGGTAAGTTGAATAATACAGTAAAATGAATTTATAGTAAAATATAGTTAAGTATAGTTTTATGTAGGAAAATTATGTCATAAATAGAAAAATCAAGGGAGATTTGTACCAGATGGTTTCTAGAATCATATATAGAGCCGAAGCATCTCGGAAAATAACCTAAGATGAAATTAGTTTGAGAACTTTGACAGGGAGCTAATTATTGAACAAACTCTGTGTTATCTATTGTAGAAAGGGAATTGCTGTCCTTGTTAAACAGATTTTTTAATTAATAAGGAATTATCACATACACTATATAAGGGATTACCAATTTTCCAAAGAATTAGAAAACAATAGAATGTACTTAACACTAAATTAAATCAATGCAATTTAATCATTTTAATGACTGTAGAGTTTGGGAGAAATACTTTATGGCAGCAGTTTAGAATGTGGCACAAATACAACGTATACAGGGAAAAAAATAGGTTTTGATTAGATTATTTTGGGTGGGGAGTGAATAACACTAAGGTCCAGATCATAGAAATGTATGGACATGGCAAGTGTTTGTTATATAACACAAGAGGAGTAGTCATGAATTAATTGAAACCATTCATTCATTCATTAATTCATCTGATATTTATTGACAGCATGCAGAAAGGTTGGCATTGAACTGAATCATGATTGGTAGGAATGATACTAAGAATATTTTCTATCTCAAGAAGTTGATAGTGTAGTTCAGAAGGCAGGAAAATAAGGAAATACGTATGATAAGTGTTTATGTTTGATGGTAAAGAAGCACAGAAAAGAGCTACTCAACTTAGTGTTAGGTTGGAAAAAAATAAAAGAGGAATTTTTAGATAAACTCACATTGCTAAGCTTGAAATCCTGGGTTTTCTTGACATTGCATCTATCATGCACACAAAAGTGTATTTAATTGGAAGAGACACAAGTGCATGTAGTTGACTAAAGAGTTAGAGCTGCTACTCGTTCAGACTACTTAAATGTCTAAGAGAGGACAATCCTTTCTGCAAATCTGTTGGTGATAACTGAAAAGTTGTTGGGAACTAGTTTTCACTGAGTTAGTAATGTCAAGAGTAATTCACTTTTTACTTAAAGAAGTAAAGTGTTTACATGCAACTCTGGTCTCTTTATGAAAGGCCTCTAGGAATTGAAGTTCACCTGAAAATTGCATAAGAACTCATACAATGATTTCATATGTCAGTAAACAAAGATATGTGGGCAAAAGGATTTAAGTCCTCATTTGTTAATCCATGACCATGACCCATGTATCATCCAAGGTCCAGTCAGGATATAGAAGTTACAACAGTTTTTGTTGTTGTTTGTTTTTGTTTTTGATCGGAAGATTTAATAAAAAGCTTTGCTACCAGTTTTGGAGGACTGAAAAGCAGAAAGGAAACAGTAAGGCATTAGAGAGAGTAGCTACTGAAAAATAAGTCCATCCCAAGGCTGGGACAATTAAATTTTCAAATTATTAATACTTCAGAGATAGATGAGGGAATCTGCAGAGCTGAAACTCAGGTGTCTGAAAATCAGAAGTCTAAGGAGGAGTCACTGCTCCCTCTGTGAAGCTGACATGTCTGAGAAGGTGTGATGAGGTTGGTTCAGAAGGTGTTGGAAAAGAAACCAGCCACTGCTACTGAAATGAAATATCACTGTCAGGGTGAAAAATTATGGCTGTGGTGACTGAGTGCAGCAAGAAGAGAACACAGGAACAGGAAACACACAGGAAGGAGTGAGCCTCTTTTTTTCCCTAAGTCTTCCAGTGCTTTTCTAGTATCTTCTATCAGCAGAGACTCACAGAAGCCAGCATAACAAAACAGAAATAGGATGGGCAAGTCCCAGCCCCAGCATCACAAACCAGAGTTTGTGCTGAGTGTCATAACAATAACTGGGACAACAGATGTTAGTACTCAGATACCCTAGAGGTCAACATATTTGAACACACTTTTTCATTAGCCCTATGTACATTAAGTTGCAGGATAAAGGTGGAATTTTATGAAGAATTTGCTTTTGCTCCCATAGAATTGAAAGCTAACGGGGTACCTGAGTGACTCAGTCAGTTAAGTGTCTGATTCTTGGTTTCAGCTCAGGGCATGATCTCAAGGTTTGTGGGATCAAGCCCCGAGTGGGGTTATGTGCTGATGGTGCGGAGCTTGCTTGAGATTCTCTCTGTTCTTCTTCTTCTCTCTCTCTCAAAATAAATAAATAAGCTTAAAATAATCTTTTTAAAAAAGAAAGTGGGTTACACAGTCAATATATTTACAATTTTTAAAACTTAGTTTGACAAAAGCTGCAAAATATTGTCTAGTGTCTCAGCTTCAGAACACAGAAAACTCAGTAAGTGGATAGTTCTGTCTTGAAGCCATTTAATTCTTATTTGCTGTTTTATTAAAGATTGGTATTTAATTTTGTTTCTTGGCATTCACTGGAAAGTTTTGCCTGAGTTCAGGATAGTAGAACATAAAATACAAAATATACGTCAAAGCAATACATCACTTTTGTATTTCTTTCCTTTTTTACGTGACTAAAATTTACTTTAATTTTGTGATAGTATAATTTCAGTCTTATGCTTTTATCATTTTCTCAAACACCAATCAACAATTACCCATAGGAAGAAAGAGGTGAAAGAATCTGGTCTTCTGATTATCCCTGTAAAAATCTGAAAAGAGCATGAGACTGGGATAGGCATGAGCTAAACTATTGGCGCTCTGACAAAACTATAGAAATTACTCAACACAGAAATTCACTCAAGGGTGAAATACCATTTAGAAGAAATTATTTATTTTACTTTATTAATTTTGGTGTTAAATTGTTCAATTGGGCATCAAGTCAAAACTGAGCTTTTTGTTTCTTAAGGGGAAAAGGTAGGCAGAAAGGTGATCAAGCGAAACAAGAAGAAATAAGATTTTGTAAAATAAGTAGATTTTAATTGCATCAATTGCTAAAGTGCTACTTTTCCCTCAAGTACTCTAAGTCAAATTTTTATGTGAATCATTGCATAACACCAAAGTTACTTATGCCCTCTTTAGACTCTTGCTTCGAACCCTAACTCTTTGGGATAAATTGGGTAGGTCTATATGTTTTATCTGGCTCTCAAAATGATGTACTAGATTTTTCCTTTGAATCCACAACTTTATTTTCTACCATATGTTTTTTAAAAGTATTATGAAGTTATAGAGTTCTGTGAGTTTTCTGAATTAGTCTTTGATAGTATTTATTCCTTGGGGATAACTTAACATTATGTTGGAAGTTTATACCTAAGATGAACTGTAATATATATTTTCAATATGAAATACTGAAAAAGACATTTATCTTAATTTCCAAGAAAGAGATGCCATTGAATGCCTTTTTGAATAGTTATTTCTTCATCTTTTTCAAACCAGGCAAATAAATATTAATATGATTATATTTGGATGAAGTTAGTTAAGTTAATAAATATATTAGGCTTGATTTAAAAGTGAGTAGAATATCAAATGCTAAGATTATGATTTCAATTTAATCTCAAATTTTAAAAGTCTCAACAAAATCTTTGGAATTCTTTTTTAAAGTAAAGAATAAGCTATGGCTTTCCAAAATGCTTGCACATGTTCATACATATTGAAAAATGTGAGTAATAGTTTACTTCAAGGTCATAATTAATCATGAAAACAATTATGAGAGTAATTAAGTACTAGTTATCATTTTTTGAAACGTTTATTTATTATTAAGAGACAGAGCATGAGCATGGGAGGGGCAGAGAGAGAGAGGGAGACCCAGAATTTGAAGCAGGCTCCGGGCCCTGAGCTGTCAGCACAGAGCCTGATGTGGGGCTCGAACTCCCAAACCGGGAGATCATGACCTGAGCTGAAGTCGGATGCTCAACAAACTGAACCACCCAGGCGTCCCTACTAGTTATCGCTTTTAAGAGACTACTCCGTTGTCAGTACTGAACTAGACATTATTTCTCTCTTTATTCCATGTGGGAGAGCTGATAACACTGACTCCATCTTTGGTCCATCTTGTTCTCCCCTCTGGCACAAAGAGGCACCACTTTAGACAACTACTCTGTGACCTCACGTCCATGCCTCTTGCTCCATAAAAGTTGAAGATTAAGGTCCAGATCGAGGCAGAGAATAGGGATGGAAATTCATAGTGCTGTGGCTCTTTTGTCCCTCCGCCAGCCTGATTGCCCCTGTCAGGAAGTTACCATGAATAAAATCCTGGGTAAATGGTACAGAGTGGTTTGCTTCATTTTTCCATATTACAGTGTCTTCTCAGTCTAGAGGATACATTACTGACCTTCTTCCATATTCAACAAAGATTTTTCGATTAATTTTATGGATTAGGCATTACATGCAACAACTAAGACCTCAAAGATTAATAAGGGAAGTCTCCTACTTTCAAGGTGTTTATATAATGTGATAAACATAGGAAATAGAAAGGGTTTTTAACTTTGTCATTTTTTAAAAAAAATTATGAATTCATTTAGTACGTATCTATTTTGCCAGGCATTGTGCTAAATGATGGTAATTCAAAGATGAATAGATGCAGACCAAATACTTTCTGGAAAGGAACTTGTAGTATGATGTAGGAGGCAAAAATTAATGAGATTAATATGTGAATAAATTTAAAATTGAACTGTTACAAAATTTATAGGGGGGTTACATGATACTATGAAAGGGTATGTTGGCATTTCTGTGCCTTTCCAAGAGCTTAGGAAAAGACCTTCATTTTAACTGAGATCTAAAGGATGAAGTAGGGTCTATTGAGGGAGAGAGGAGCCAGCATCTTGGCAAAAAGAGAAGCAGGTATTAAGGCTTTGTGGGGATGGAGCGGGAGGGAGTAGATATATTTTAGGAAAGTGAAAGGAAACAAATGAGATAATTTCAGTAGATAAAATACAAACTGTACAGAATCTTTCAGCGCAAGTTAAGGATTTTGATATTTATCTTACTCAACTAGATGTACTAAGTGGTATTGTATTTTTATTAAGAAAATAAAAATGTTCTGGCTCCAGTGAAAAATCTGAAGAAAAACCAAGATGAGTACAAGTGTGGCTTGGGGGGGACAATTTAGAAAACTATACTTATTAATATTTGCATTCATTTATTTTTTATTTTTTTAAATTTCTTTATTGATTTTGAGGGAGAGAGAGAGAGAGAGAGAGAGAGAGAGAAAGAATGGGGGGGGGCAGAGAGAGAGAGAGAGAGGGAGAGAGAGAATCCCAAGAACTCTCCGTGTTGTCAGTGTGGAGCTGGACTCAGGGTTCAATCTCACAAACTGTGAGATCATGACCTGAACCAAAACCAAGAATGGGATGCTCAACCCAGATGCCCCGTAAAATCTACATTCAATTCAATGTGTGTGTAGATTTCTTCGAGCTAATCCATAAAAATGACCTGCTATTCTAGACACTTAGAAATAATATAAAACTTTTAAAAAGAGCTAAATAAGACTAGTTAAGGCAACTGAAGTCTATTTTATCATAGGGGAAGGAAATAGAACAAACTTGTGGATTTTGGAGTTTTTTTTTTTTTTACATATGTGTGATTTTTATACTGGACTCCAAGATCAAAACAACGAGACTTTTCTACCTTACTAATATCTGTTAATTTAATTTAATTTAATTTAATTTACCTATTTAAAAATTTAATGTTTATTTATTTTTGAGAAAGAGAGACACAGAGTATGAGCAGGGCAGGGGCAGAGAGAGGCACAGAATCTGAAGCAGGCTCCAGGCTCTGAGATGTCAGCACAGAGCCTGATATGGGGCCCAAACCCACGAATCATGAGATCATTACCTGAGCCGAAGTCAGGCACTTGATTGACTGAGCTACCTAGGCGCCCCAATATCTGTTTATTTTATAAAGATTTTTCTTACTGTCCATAGGATTAAGTAACATATCTATACAGCTACACATCTCAAATCTATAATCCTCATTGATTCTGCCAGGAAAGGGAGGATAACTGGTAATCATTTGAATTCATAATAATGATGGTGATAGCAATAAAAAATAATAGCTAATATTTAAGTCAAAGAAACACTTCCAAGGAGGAGTATCTCAAAAATCAAAACTCTGAGGCAAAACTTTTTTTGTTATTATTTTGACTTAGAATATGAGGAAATCCAAGCTCAGAAAAGTAACCCACATAAAACTATATAGCTAATAATAAGAAGAAATTGAATTCATTTCATATCTGTTTGACTCCAGAACCCACATTTCAAAATCATGCTTTCCCTTATTAGAAAGCATGTGGGGAGGGGTTATTGTAAATGGTGAGCAAAATTATTTTTTACATTGTCACTTCTCAGCCAACTGGTTTATAGAGATATTAAGTACAATATGCAAGGGTTATTTGAGGGAGAGAATAAAAACAAGGAAAACAGAATTTTAATGAATACTAGCAGAATCGTACAAAATTAGATATTCTAGATTAACACAAAAGTTTCCATTTTCAACTTCCTTTTCCAAATATCCAAAAAAATGTTTAAAACAATGGAGACAAATCTTTTTAAAAATCTTCCCCTTCTTTTCTTATAAGAGATGAATAGGAATATAATATTCTCCTTTTTGTTTTTCCATCTGTTCTCCTACTTAAAACTTTCTACAGAATATTTTGTTTCTCTGTAAATACATGAAAGGATCTCCCCATCATTTAATTATGCTTTTTAAAAACTTTTCCTGGCATATAGAAAGAAGTAATAAAAATGAAACTGGGTTTGTTCAGATAGTACAGTGATGATTGTAGAATATTTTAATATCTTTCCTAGAGTGCATTCGACACTACAATTTCTCCTCATTATAACCAGAGTTGGAAGGAACTTATAATGGAAATTGAATGCACTATGCGAGTTTATAAAATATAATGTGAAGATAATACGACATGCTTAGCTGTGACTATGAAGGACTACTTCTGCATTCAATGTTTTAAAAAAATTAAAATAATTTAGTTGATGTAGTCTGATTTTAGTAAGTTTTAGCTATTTTTTTCTCTTTCTTTAAAGCTGCCCTCTGTCTATGGTTAGTCTTAAAAGTTAAGTTTTACATAAAGAGTAAAAACATAAATAAACTGAGTATATTATCCTTTTAACTTTCTACAAACAAAAGTCTACTCAGATTAAAGAATATCAGTCCCATCTGTTTCCTCTTTAATGATAGTTTCCAACCACTGGAAATATCTGAGCTACGTTCAAGGTTTATTTTAAGTTATGAGCTAATGTGCAAGATAACGACACAGCTTATTTAATGCTGCAAAGAGAGTACATTCCTGTCACTGGAAAATTATATGTACAAGACCTAGAATTTTATTAACCTTCTGGTATATCTCCTAAAGATGTTCATGATATGAAGACATAAAATTCTGTTTTTCCTAATCATTCTTTCTTAAAGCACTCTGAAAAGAAAAATAACATGCTAAAATTGTTTTGTTCTTTGTGGCTCTACTCAGGTTTAGGTTAAACCAAAGTCTGCATAATTTCCTTCATGGTTTGACAATTCTCCGTCTGCTTGATGCAAACCCAGTAGAGCTTTTCTGCAAGATAGAGCCTTGATTTGGGGA
This sequence comes from Prionailurus viverrinus, assembly GCF_022837055.1. Taxonomy (NCBI): domain Eukaryota; kingdom Metazoa; phylum Chordata; class Mammalia; order Carnivora; family Felidae; genus Prionailurus; species Prionailurus viverrinus. The sequence continues at coordinate 176,628,901 of NC_062564.1, forward strand.
AAGCCGTTGCAGAAGGCTGCAAAATGGCAATGAAATGAACAACGCTAACCTCGATTTGTTAATTGAGGTCATTGGTTAGCTTCAGAGAATACTGTATACACAATTAAGCAAGCATTTCACACTGTCCTTGCTTGTTAACTGGTTTTGAGATATTCTGCCAGACAGAAAATTGATAGGCATGGTAAACATGTTCTAGTTGCCTAATTAACTCAGGTAGTACAATTACTGGTGTTCAATATCTATCAACAAAGCAAAGGTGCTTTAAATGTCATATAAACACTAGAAATAAAGCACAAAGGGATTTCGCACAACTCGCCTTCTGAATGAGAGTTGACTTGTTGTTAATCCTGTCTTGTAATGTAGAAAACTTGACTCAGGGAAAGAAAGACAGAAAGGAGAGACCTTTGATTTTCAATTGCCATTTCTGAGAGTTTGGAGAGGCATTTTAGAGGGTGTTTCCTAGCTTTATGAAACCTTATGCTAACTTGAAATATTAAAATATTTATCAAATAATTCCACTGAAATGATACCACCAGAAATTCTCCTCTTCCATGGTCTCTCCTGCCATGCTGTATAGGCTACCAGCAGGCTTCAACAACCAGGGATACTATCTTGCGGAATGCAATAATGTCTCCACATGGGGGAACACGTTGGCCCTTCGGAGTAAATTCATACTCACAAATTTTTAGAATGAGGTTTTCTTCTATTATTATTTCACCACTTCTTATATATAGTCTTCCTATTATGCCTGCCACTCATCCATTTGGTTATTGAACTGGCATTTTGCAAGTGATCACTTTGTTAGTATGGTTGTAGCAGATGCTCGAAATACCTTTGTGTGTTAAATAATTTAATGTTCCAGTGTAACGGATATGCTGTGATGGACAGTCCTGGTTGACTTTTCAGTGTCCTGCCCCACTTCCCTTATTTCTAGGACGAGCGCTCTGCATATAGCCCTATGACTCAGGGAAACCTGACTGTACTCTCAGCTCCAGGTGGTGAATGATCTAAGTGAGTCCATTCCCCTTCCAAGAGGTTAGTTCAGTAACAGCCTCCTCATACCCTGAGCATTTGAGTCATTATTAAAGGTTTGTTGGATCTTTCGGGAAAGTTATTGAATTTCTAGAACTCTTTTCATCTGAATCCTGTAAAGAATAAATATCAGCACAGGAAATGCTTTAATCATTTTTCATGTGAAGAAAACAGCCAGAAGGAAACACAGAGAGGAAGGCACATTCAAGGCAACAGTAGTGCAAAGAAACCAGAACCGTTGATTAAGTTGACCCTCAGGAAACCCAAATTAACTCTAGATTTCGTCATTTTTATGTCAGTGTGCATTGCTTTTTGTTACTTGGAATCATAGTACTTTAGCTGATCAATAAGAGAAAGTCCTGTATCAAAAAGACCAACATAATGTCTCTCTGAAGATTCAGAACCATCTTGTTTCATTTATTATTGTTTTCTCCTCTTTCTGCCACAATTTACCATAAAAATATATACTTTCTTTTTTTTAACAAAGATAACCTACTTAATAGTATATTATACAAAGGAATTTCTTACGTTATCATTCTTGTTACTGATATACATACCCATAGTTTAAAAACTGAATAGTACTAACATGTTTGTATATATCTTTTGGATATAATGTTTTCTTTGAATTCTCTGAGTATATCAACTGAGTATATTCTAAGGACTTCTACTCATGGAATCGGTGCTCTATTTTCTTACTTATTCTACTTAGTTTAGTGCTTCCCTCTTAATAAGAAAATTTATTAAATATCCGATGATCATTGGCTATTTGTTAATGCTTAAGATTAGGACACTAAATGATAATTAAAAATTAAAAAAAAAAACAACTTGACATACTTTCATCAGGTAACCTTTGTTTTTTTGGTTTTTGTTTTTAATTTTCTTTCTTTATCATGAATATCTATCCATATCTTAGTTTCTTCTCCTGTCATTGAATGTTGAATTCCATTCTCTGCTGAAGTACTCCATTCCCAATTTGCTTTGCAACTTATTGAAAATGTTACTCCCCACCGGCCACTCACTGTCCCTTTCTGTCAGTGCTTTGAAACACTGATCATTATTTAAAGTTATATTACACAACCTCATGTACCTTTATGGCCTATCTCTTCCTTGTGCCTAAGGTCCATCTGAGTGCAGATAAGGTCCTGTACCAATCTAATCTGCCTTGCTGTACAATATGGTACCTGGTGCGTAATAGATTCTCATGAAGCAGTCTCTGGTTGAATCAGTTCTGAATCAATAGTGAATCAATACTTAGCTCATTGTGTCCACTCTTAAAGGCAGATTGTTCTTTTAAAAAGCTTTTTGGAGGGGGAATGGAGTAAGAGGAAAAATAGTCTTAACAGAGATTCCAGAGAAGACATTACACTTTCAGACCTCTTAGGTTATTTATTCAAAGTGTGCATGCAGGCAGTTTTAACTATTGCATTAAAAATCACAAGGAAAGTCTCTTGGCATTTTTAAAAATTAATCTCAATGCACATATCTTTGACTTTAGGTCCTGGATGATTGGGAAACTGAAATAATTCCCCGCTAAAAATACTGATCTGTTCAGTGAATCTGTCATTCTGTCAGATAAAGGACTAAGGGACTCTTAACTTAGTCTACAGAATTTTCAAAGCAGTTCCTCTGGAAAAAACGTTCAGTTTGCTTAAAGCTACACTTGGTAAATGATGCTCAACAAGGCAAATACTTAAAGTTCATCTAAATTATTCCATATGTTAATAGACAAATCACTAAGACAGAGGAAAGAGCACTCAGATACCATTTGGAAGAAATATGGGAAAGTACACATTCTCTGTATTTGGGAATGTTATTAGTGAAAGAAAGATGGACTGAAAGCCTTTGCTATTGTTTTTTTCCCCCCCTGCAAATTCAGACATTAAACTTCAACTACTTGCAGCAAATGTTTATTGACTGGCTCCTGTGTGAAAGGTGCTGTTGGATTGAGTTACTGGGGATATGTAATTAATATGGAAATCCTTTTATCAAAGGATGAACTCAATGTAAACAAATGTTTTTAGCACAAATAATAAGGTGGTATGTGTGAACTCATATGGAATAGAGTGAAAAGGAAGGAGCAATTGTTTCTGGTTTGGAGGATATATGGCTAAGGATATTCTAGGAATGTTGAAGTAAACTGAGTATTTATTGGGGCTTTAGGAACTGTAGGGCATCATGATTCAGATAGGACTCTTCCAACATTGATAGGGTTTTAATGGACTCAAATATTTGGGCTTGAGTTTGCTCTAAACTATAGGGTTGTAGAAGAGAACAGTTTGCACAAATGTATGTATGTGTGGATGTTTGTGTGTTATAGATATAACTACTCTAGTGATATTTATACGAAAGAAGTCTCAATTATATTTTAAAATGGGCTTAAAACTTATAAAATTTGAATCAAACTGAAGTTTGATTTTTGCAACTATACTTCAGGCTTATGCAACAGGAATCTAAGATGTTGTTTCAATATATGACTCTGTTTTAAAATAATCAACAGGGTTGAAAAAGTCTGTAATTTATATGCTTTTAAATATAGAAATGAGATCATCAATAAGCAATCTAAACTATTTGTGACACATATGTTTCTCCTTCTTGATTATATTTACATTTTCTATACAAGGAAGTTTATAGAATAAAAAAAAAAATCAAACCACCAGCAATTACTTTGTACTTGAGATACAGGATGGGAAACAGGATTCATAAGCATGACACTTTATACAAATGCAGTTGTAAATTTTCCTAGATTGATCTTCATTTCCTCTGCCTCCTTTAACCTTGGAGCATGTTAGATTTTTACTCCTCTGTGGCTTATAAGGCATAACATTTATTAGTGGAATATTATGCCCAGTAGTCATCATCAATTACTTTGATAGTAAATCTAGATAATAATACTCAGTTTAAAATAAATTAAAAGTTGCTGTTGTTATTTTCTGGGGTCCGGCTTGTCAAGAGTAACAAACTCTCATATACCTAAAGAAAACACACATCTAACCTGAAAATACTCGATTAATCACATCAAAATGAAAATACTAAAATGCTACTTTGGCCTCAATTCAATACCCAGATTAGAAAGAATTTAGTTTTTACAATAAGGCAAAATATTTTCTTTTGTACTAACTGCATATTTATGTATGTCAGTTGCTCATTTCTTATAAAATATTAATATCCCCGTGAGACAAAAGAAAATAGTGCAGGCAATGAATGTGTCAGGATTTGGGTTATATATTGTTATTTTTTGCATCATCTCCTTTATTTTTTATAATTGCTAGATTAGGACTAGGACAAGATTCTAAGTTTTGCCTTCAAGGACTTGAATTCTGAACATATAACAAAAGAAAAAGGAAACTATGTGTCTGTGTGAGTGCAAATCACTTTGGAACAGAAGAGACTTTTCTGAAAAGGTAATTAATAATTCATGAAAAATAGAATTTTTCTCTCCTCCATGGGCATTTGGTCTCAGAGGTGGAGACTGAGGTATGAGATAAAATGAGCACTAGACTATTTTGTTTATCCATTTTCCTAATGACTACTGAGTTTGAGTCTATTTTCACAAATTCACTGGCCATTGGCGTGGCTCTTTGTTATATGTTTATGCAATTTTTTACCCACTCTCATTGTTTTTTTTTTTTTTTGATCTTTAGTTATCAATTTATAGCTACCATATTTTATATTATAGATAATTTTCTTTATTTGCATTGCCCTTTTCCCAGTCTCTCAGATGCATCTGATTTTCTTTATGAAATATTATAACATAATTTATATCATAGTCAAATATGTTTCTTTATAATTTCTTAACTTCCTTATTTAGAGCTGATATGCTTATCCTTAGCTTATTTTATCCTAGTTGGCTACAAACATTTTATTTATTTGTTTTATTCATTTATTATTTGAGATTATAATTCATTTAATTTCTTTTTTTAATACAGTGTGAAGTAGTGAGATGTAACATGCTTTTATTCTAGATAGTCAGCTTTATTGACACTATTTATTAAATTAATAGTTATTTTCCTCTCTGAACTGAAATGGAAGCTTTTTAATAAAATTAATTCGTATATATATTTGCTTTCATGTCTGGAATCTCTACTCTGATCTACTGATTTAGTAGATTATTTCTATAACAATCCTCAACTGTTTTGATTATGGTAACTTTATGCTATATATTAACAGTTGCTAAGGCAAAGTACTTATGATTATTATTTTATTTTTACAGTGTTCTTACCTATATTTAAGCATGTGTTTTCCCCACATTAACTATGTTGATTTCATTCAGTCCCTCCTCTCCCTCTCCATTATAAATATTGAGGATCAAATTTAATTCTATTAAAATTATATTAATTTTGAGAAAGTTATTATTTGTCTTTTTTCAAGAACACATGAGGTCTTTCTATTTTTAATTTGTATTTTATAATTTTTAGTAATAAAGAATATTTGACATAAAAATTCTGTTTTTAAAATTAATTTAGACTTTTATATCATTTAGTCATAGACTATTTGAAAAATTCATATCTGTTTTGGAAATCAAAACGCTAAAATCTTTTTAATTATCACCTATGAAATTCGCCCATTTCAGCCATGAGTTTTTCAATTTCGACAACATTAATATTATCAATTCTTGGATATATCATCAAACTACAGTTGATTTTTTTGTCTAGGAGTGGGTGGCTCTTAGGATTTGTGATGTCATTTCTTTATTAACAAAATAAACACACACGCACACACACACACACACACACACACACACAAAGACAACACACTTTTTTTCCTTTCTGGTAGATTTTAGATATTGTTTTTTCCTTTAATGCTCTCCCCCTGCCTTAATCTGCTTGAATCTCTGTGATCCCATTTAGTCTGTGATATAAAATTTTAACCAGAGGCAAGGTGATTTTTTTTCTGTAAATTTTCAGTTTCAGAGTATTGATCTGTTCAAATCTAAGAATGGGACATTCATTCTATTCCAACCTAAAGAATCTGAGCCTTGTGGGTCACGTTGTCTTCTCACCTATCTTTAATTTTGTTCTTGTTATGTAAGTCAAGTACTGCCTGCAAGCTTTCTGTATCTCAAGTTCAGATTTACTTCTGGGGCTTAGAGCTTTCACAGAAAACACAGCAGACTCAGATTTGCACATTTATCTTACTGGTATAACTTCCAAGGAAGTAGGCTTTTGAAGGTTGACTTGATGTTAACCATGTGCTCAGAATCATTCTCCTTTGTTTATAACTCATCAAAATGGTTCTCTCTTTACATTTAATGAAAAATCCACACTTCTCCCAAATCCTGTAACGGCCCTGCTTCTTTCTTTGGTTAGCAAGAAAACCACATATGTTGGCAATTCTTCCTTGCCCAGGTAAGAAATAAATATAACTTGTGTATGTTAAATGTGGGTGAATTACGATTAGTTTGAACAAAGCAAATAACATCAAAAATAGCCCTCTACTCTAAATCCCTTCGGACATTCTTTGAATTCTTAAATTGTATCAAATTCTTGAAGAGTTTTCAGAACCGTATCATCTCAATATGTTTCTTTTTACTTATCCAGAACAAAGTTTTGAAATGGACACAGTGAAATTTTAGTGAAGTCATGTATTTCATGCCTTCTTCCCTTTTCTCCTATTGACACTGCTCACCTGTCTCTATCAGCTCAGTTAGTATTCTCAAACACTACTTGCTTTCCTGAAATCAGCTTCTTTTCCCATAAGCTCAGTTCCTCCATGCTCTCCAAAACAAATCTTTGTCCTATGCATTGCCCTAGTAAATCTCGTGAAGATGACACAAGGTAATTGGACAAACATTCCAACCAGGTCATGTTAAACAAACATGGATAAACACCAGAAATTTCCAATGACTACAAAGGCAATACCTTATGGAAATTAAAGCCAAGCCACTGACCCTTAATATCAAATAAGAAATTCAGACATTCTCCCACCTTGGGTAAAATTTAATTTATTTGTGCAAAGATCATTCTTTGTGAGTTTTTTGTTGTTGTATGAAGAAGCCTGTCTAAACCAGCTTAAAACATGTTTGTTTTGTTTAGTACATTTAAATCTTCAAAAGAAAGACACCTACCCGTTTTAAAAATGATTATATAAAGGAAAGAAGAGAGGTGAATCATTAATTAAGCTATGAGTCAGCTATAGACACAGAGACTGCTTTGTAGCATTTTTTGAGGAAAAGCATTCATTCAACTCCTTGTGGGAGTGAGATACAACAGTTGGCTAAGACTGACCACAAAGGGGGGAAATAGAAGCAGCTCATAGCACAGAAATGCAAAGAAGATAATCGCACTCTCTTTCCTATGTATGGTTGGAATAAAGTGTTATTAATTTCCTCCATTCATTAAGTGGTAAACAGATGCACTAGATTTTGGAGGCAGTAACTGGCTTTCTGTGTCTCCTGGAGCTACATCTATTTTGCTGAGTTGGAGGAAGCCAATCTTTGCGATTGCATTTCCTAATGAAACAAAGTGGTAAATTGGAGCACTGGAATTATTATTAGGAATTATTATTAGGAATTATTATTATTATTATTAGGAAACCAGTGTTCAGATTCCAGCTCTGCTATTTATAGGTTATTTGAGTGTAGATAACTTCTCTAGGCTTTTATTTCCTCAGGCACTGTTGCTGTCGCTTACCTGACTGTGGTCCGAAAGATATGTTAGGTGAAGTACGACAGTAGGGCTACCTGAATACCGGTATCTTATGATTGTTATAACTATTGATAATAACATATGTGATGAAGACTTGTAGCACAAAATTTATGGTGTATGAAAGGTTCATCTAAAAGCAGGGAACTTAAGGGGCGCCTGGGTGACTCAGTCTGTTAAGCGTCCGGCTTCGACTCAGGTCATGAGCTTGTGGTCTGTGAATTCGAGCCCCGCGTCAGTCTCTGTGCTGACAGCTCAGGGCCTGGAGCCTGCTTCGGATTCTGTGTCTCCCCTTCTCCCTGCCGCTCCACCGACCCCGCTTTCACTTTGTCTCTCAAAGAAATAAAATGAAAACATTAAGAAATTTTAAAGCAGGGAACTTAAAAAAAATACTGCAGTGGACAGATTTGTAGTTTTCCCCCATGTTTCTCATCTCCTAATATCCATACCTTCCTACATCCTCTTCATGAAACGTGGGAGGGACCTATGGCTTGCTTCTAATCAGTAGAATATAATAAAGGTGTTAGGATGTCACTTCTGGGATTATGTTATGTTTAACAAGACTTGTTAATTTACAGACTCTCTAGGGACTCTGTCTCCAATGCTGGCTTAAAGAAGTGAATTACCATGATCTCTCCTGACTCAAGGAAATGAACTCTGTCAATAAACCCGAATGAGTACAGAGTTGGATCCATCCCCCGTTGAGCCTTCAGATAAGCACCTGTCCTGGCCATCACCTTGCTTGCCATATTGTGGGGAACTAGGCAAGCCATGCTCAGACTTTCTATTCACAGAAACTGAGAGAGTCAATGGGTGTCATTTTAAGTCATTAAATTTTTATGCAACATTGAAACCTAATATACGGAGCACTTCTCTATGATGAACTAAAGAATATTTCTTAACAATTTTTTAAATGTTTATTTATTTATTTAGCTTAGGTTTATTTATTTTGAGAGAGAGAGAGAGAGACAGAGGGCACAAGAAGGGGAAGGGCAGAGAGAGGGGAAGAAAGAAAGAATCCCAAGTGGGCTCTCTACTGACAGCTGGATGCTGGGCTCACTCTCATGAACTGTGAGATGATGACTCGAGCCAAAATCAAGAGTCAGATGCTTAGCCAACTGAGCCACACAAGGTGCCTCAGGCTCTTGTTTGAGAAGGTAAATAGGATAAATTAATATTGGTAAAGGTATGCTTTGTAGAGTATAGACAATACCAGTAAAAGAAAACTCAGCAAAGGGGCTGGGAGTACAAATGAGAGCCATTAGTTCTATTTCATAAGATGGACACCCAAAGGTAGGTCAGGGTTGGCATTCTTCTCCCTTTGATTACAGTTTTAATGACTAGTAAAAGTTATTTAACTGATATAGAGATAACTTCTTCTCCTGACCTAGTTTAGTGACAGAAAGCTGCAAGGAGCTATCAGGATTTTAAGTGATTGCATAAATATTCAATTAAATCTAACACACAATAATCAAGCAGCTACTAACATTATAAGCCACTACAATGTGTCAGGAGCTTAGAGGTACATATTAAAATATTAGCTTAAATGTCACCTCCTTAGTGAAGTCACATTTGGCTACCCATTATAATCCAGTCTCTCTCAAGGACATTAGCTTGTGTTTTATTTTTAGGTATTCAAGAACATTCCAATCATTAACTGCAATTTGACATGTTTTTATTAAATTTTTATTTTTCTGCCCTTCATGCCCCACAATAAGAATGAAGTCTCCATGAAAGAAGTAGTCTGGTCTGCCAGACTCAAGTAAATCAATGAAGAAATGAGCAACACAGAGATAAATGGGATGTGGAATCCGCCCTAAAGTGAATCACAAATGAACAGGGATAATGGTTTAAAGGCGGGATTAAAGAAAAGATTGATTACAACCAGTGGGGTTAGGAGGAAAAGCGCTAGGATTTTCTGACTTTCTGGAAATGCAGTCTACACTTCTCAGATGTCCAAACCCTGCCTATTTACAAAGCTCCAGCACACAGATCACCTTTATACAAAAGTCGTATTAAGCTTTTTCCACTCCTCTCCTCACCTTTCCAGTCTCTTACATTGTTTATTCTACATTGAATAAACCTAGTTTCTCTTACATTGAAACCAGTCTCTTACATTGTTTATTCTACAATATGTATGGAATACCTTCTTTGTCCCAGGCATTGTTTTAGGTGCTGGAGACACACTGATGAGCATGGGGCTGTAGTGTAGTGCATGGAGCTAGCTGTTAATAGAACAACCACACAAACATGCCATGACGGACAGTGATGAATATTAAGGAAGATTCTGGGAGTTTACAACCCAATGGGGAGACTTAAATTACACTTAGGTTGGGATATCATGAAAAGCGTTCTTTTCTTTATTTCTTTTTCTTTCTTTCTTTCTTTCTTTCTTTCTTTCTTTCTTCTTTCTTTTTAACTTTTTAAAAATGTTTTTATCTAGTTTTGAGAGAGAGACAGGCTGAGCGTGAGTGGGGGTGGGGCAGAGAGAGAGAGAGGAGACACAGAATCCGAAGGAGGCTCCAGGCTCTGAGCTGACAGCAGAGTCTGATGCGGGGCTGGGGCTAGAACTCCTGAACCACGAACTCATGACTTGAGCCAAAATCGGATGCTTAACAGACATAGGCACCCAGGCGCCCCTCTTGAAAGGGTTTCTTGAGGAAATTGAACATTTAAACAAAGATCTGAAGGATGAATTGCAGTTAATTGAGGTTAACGACGGGAACAGGGTTTAGATGGACATTCTGGGCAATGAGATCAGAGGTCCGGATGTAGGTGTGAACTTGAAGAACTAAAAGGAAAGCTTGGATGGGGAGGGGATGAATAGCAGAAATAAATGTATCTGCCCTTTGTCTTGTGCTTTTTGGCTTTCTGTGTCTCAATTAGGATATTTTACCTTATGTGATATTAGAAAGAGACACTTCAATGTTTTGTTCTATATAGACTTTTTTTTTTTTTTTAAACATTTGAGCCATTACTGCTGTGTAATGGATTTTAAATCTGGTGTGAGGAAATAACTTTTTTTTCTTTTGGATATGAGGCACAATTTTTTAATGTTTATTTATTTGAGAGAGAGAGAGAGAGAGAGAGAGAGAGAGAGAGAGCATGCACACATAAGTGGGCGAGGGGCAGAAAGAGAGGGAGAAAGAGAATCCCAAGCAGGCTCTGCACTGTCTGCCCAGAGCCCAACGCAGGGTTAGATCCCACAAATGTGAGATCATAAACTAAGCCAAAATCGAGTCTGACGCTTAATCTACAGAACCACCCAGGTGCCCCGGGGCACTAATTCTCTGAGTGCCCTTTACTGATGATTCCATCTTTTATCCTGTTTTGCAATACCTTCTTTGATATATATAAAACATCTATGTTTATATGTGTTTCTAGAATTTCTGTTCAATTCCACTAGCCATTATGTACATAACTGTTCTGAAACTATTTCCCATTTATTTAACTATAGACTGAATCTTGATATTTTGTCAGGCAAATTTTCTCACTTATTTTTCTGCAGAATTGTCTTGCCTGAGATGATCTCCACAAATAGATTTAAGAATAATTTTTCTCTAGTAGTTTCGTTACGTAGCAACCACATTGTGCATCTTCCTCTGGGCCCAGGGAATGTGGAAATGCACTCTATCCTTAGAGCTTTTTGTGACAAAGTAAGCTGTTATTCTATTTAGATGCCAAATAATCAGTTTATGCTGCAGAGAGAAAACATATTCTTTTAAAATACCTGGTGATTTTTCACCAAAAATAGCTTATATGTGAGTTTACAAAGAAACTTCAGTGATTACCAAAAAATATACATTTTAGAAGTCATATCTCTGATTACAATTAAGAGAGTAACTAAGCATTTTAGATCTTTACTTTGCAATATAGATAACAATCAGTATTTCAGATTATAAAGATAATGTTTTTGTGATTCTGATGAGACAACTTGAATATATAGAGAATTAACATACTTATGATACTGAAACTTGCCATATATAAAAGTAATGTATCACTACATTTCTGTTTACTTTTACAGCTTTCAATTACATTTTGCATTATTCTCCATGAAAGGTCTTTATCCGTGTTTTGCTAGTTTTATTCCTTAGTACTTCATATTATTTTTTGACATTTTATCTAAGAAAATTTTACTGACTATTTCTGACTAATGTGTAGATGTGCAGTTGATTTTTGTAGGTTAATCTTGTTCAGGTAAATTGTTGAACACATTTGTTATTCTAATTAGAATGTATATATACACATACATATGCATACATACATGTATATAATTAGAATATATATATACATATATACATACATACATATCTATCTATATACATTACATTGTCTATTACATTCATTTTTTAGTTAACTAGTCTATATTTTATTGCTCTTATTATTTCATTTTCTCTTACATAATTAATTGTCTCCTCTTTGTTTTAATCATTTGTTTTCTCTCTGGTTTTGGATTTACTCAGTGGGTTATTTTTCAATTCTCGACTTTGGTGCTGTATCATTTTAGTAGTGAGAAGATCCAATTATCAATGAGTTAGATCATAGTAATACTGATTATCTCCATAGAGAAAGATTTTGTAGTGGGCAGTTCCAGAATTTTCCACCAGCTTAATAGTTTAATCAAGAACCCAAGTTTCCATACTTTATATACTTTTAATATGTCAAGATGGTTATTTGTGTCTTTCTTATCTAAATATGTGTTCTCTTTGTCTCCTTTTCCTCTCTCTCCATTTTTCTCTCTTTTTACTTAATAAACCAATTATTGAAAAAAGCAAGTTAAATTTACCCTCTGTGATCATAGATTTGTTATTTTTTTCTTATAATAGTTCCAGTTTGGCTTTGCAAGTTGTATACTTTATTCTTAGGAGTTCATTTGATTTGAGTTGTTCTATTTTCCCAGTGAAAGATTTCTGTTTATAAACTTTCTCATTTCATTCTTCATATACTTAATATGTACCACATATCTATATCCGTCTATCTATCTATCTATCTATCTATCTAAATTAGGAATTTATATGTATTTACACATATAAATATATATGTATTTTTTCTCTTTGGTTCATTTTATCAACAGGCCTATAACTCTGCCAGCTTTCTTATATTTAGTATTTGCAACTTTTACCTTTCTTTTGCTTCCAATTGCAATTCCTTATACTCTTTAATGTCTTTTATAAACAGTGTTAAATTGAATTTTTGTTTCTATTCAATTTGTTAATCTTGTAATCCTTTTCACACATTTATATTTGCTTCTTTATCAAATCTGATTGATTTAACCCTTTCGCATTTATTATTTTTATTAGTTATTATTAATAATATATTTGGATTTATTGCTCTATCTTAATTTCATTGGATTGTTGAAATATTTTTAATTCAGTTTTTTTTATCTCCTGATTTGTAAGTGATGCATCCAACTTCTATTGCATTTGTGTACATTTGTTTTTTTTTTTGTGTGTGTGTGTGTGTGTGTTGTTAGCCTTTAAATTTTAACTTTACATTTGACCTAATGAAATCTAAAGCTTATTAATGTGTTCATCCTCTTTCTAAGCAGTATAAAATGTAACATATTCTAACTAATTTACTGATATAATCATGTGACACATATTATTTGAAACAATTTTAATCAATTGACTGTAATCATTTGCCAATATATATTGTTAGTTCAACCTTGTTTTTATAACCCCGCTGCTACCAAATTTAATTAAATTACAAATTTAGTATTCATTTGCCTTTTGCATTCCATTTCATTTTTAAGTTCACTCTTTACTAGTTTTTAAAGTATATCCTTGTTTGTCTAAAATGCTATCTTTGTCTAAAAATATATTTATGATCATTCTTTAGCAAGATATAGATTTCTAGTTTGCTTATTATTTATTTTATTCTTCTTTGCAAGTAATTTTTATTATCTCTGTTTACTTTAAATTCACTTTTTTGGGGGGTGCCTGGGTGGCTCAGTCGGTTAGATGTCAGACTTCAGCTGTGGTCATGATCTCACAGTTCATGTCAGCTGTGCTGACAGCTCAGAGCCTGGAGCCTGCTTCAAATTCTGTGTCTCCTTCTCTCTCTGCTACTCCAGCTCTCATGCTCTGTTTCTGTCTCAAAAATAATTTTTTTTTAAATTTTTTTTCAACGTTTTTTATTTTATTTTTGGGACAGAGAGAGACAGAGCATGAACGGGGGAGGGGCAGAGAGAGAGGGAGACCCAGAATCGGAAACAGGCTCCAGGCTCCGAGCCATCAGCCCAGAGCCCAACGCAGGGCTCGAACTCACGGACCGCGAGATCGTGACCTGGCTGAAGTCGGACGCTTAACTGATTGCGCCACCCAGGCGCCCCTGTCTCAAAAATAAATTTTAAAAAGTTAAAAAAATTTTTTTAAGTTTACTTTTTTTAGGGATTTTTTTTCCTTAAGTTTATGTATTTATTTTGAGAGAGAGAGAGAGAGAAAGAGAGAGAGTAGTGGAGGGAGAGAAAGAGAAAGAGAGAGAGAAAGAGGGAGAGAGAGAGAGAAGCCTAAGCTGGCTCCACGCCCTGTGCAGAGTCTGACAAGGGGCTGGATCTCACCACCATAAGATCATGAACTGAGTCAAAATCAAAAGTCAGACACTTAACCAACTAAAGCATCCAGGGTCCCCTTTAAGTTCACTTTTTGATGGTCTTTGGTGTTTTGCAGTTAAGAAAACTGCAAATTTTTATTAGTTTTTGGTTCCTGGGGACCAAACATGTTTGGTCCTGGGGGAAAATTTTTGAGAATTCAAGTCTTCTATCAACTCTGGGCTTTTATTTATTTATTTATTTATTTATTTATTTATTTATTTTTTTTAACATTCATCTTTTCAAGTGTTGCTTGTATTCTCCCTTTGTGAACTTCTCTGATATGTTAGAACTTCTCATTTTACCCTTCATGCAGCAAATATTTTCCTAATATCTTTTCTGCTTGGCTATGCCTCCTCCTGGGTGACTCTTCATATATATATTCTAACTCACTAATTCTTTCTTTATCATGTCCAATGTGCTCTCGAATCTGTACAGTTAGTGTTTCATCCCATTAACTGTGTTTTCCTTTATGAAATTTACCTTTTTGTTTTTTTTCCTCCAAATCTTCCTGCTGTGTTTTTGTAGAATCTTGCCTTTTGTTATGGCTTCAATTATTCCTTTTATTTCTTTAATTAATTTAAACATACTTATTTGACTTTAATTCTTCATGCTCTATATCATTTAGATGATGTATGGAGCAGTTAACAATTCAACATGAATAGATATGTTCAATTCACCTATTTATTTCGAACATTTTTACTAATCAGATTCAACTCAGGTTTTCTGAAAAAGTTGTCTTAATCTAACAACATTAGCTACCATATTCTGGGTTCTCTTTTGTCATTGAGATTTGTATAGATAACTGTCATAAAACAAATTGGTCTTAGATTGGACAAGTTCATTTTGGTGAATATTAGTAGTTTGTTGGTTGAGGTTGGTTAAAGACTTTAGAACTTCATCTTCTACCCCTCTAACCAAGCTTAGTATTAGGCACCAAGTTAAAATGAAACAAAGCCTCATATTCAAGTCCACAAAATGAAGACATATTTGTAAATGCAGGCAGAGACAGTCCTGAAACCTATCCATATCTGAGAGTAGATCTCTTTCTAGGTGCAGGAACACTGATCGGCATTTTTGTTTGTTTGTTTGTTTATCCATTTATTCTGAAGGGGTTTGTGCACAGAGAGAGGAAGAGGGAGAGAATCCCAAGCAGGCTCTGTACTGTCAACACTGTGTCTCACGTGGGGCTTGAGCTCACAACCCATGAGATCATGACCTGAGCTGAAATCCAGTCAAACGTTTAACCAACTGAGCCACCCAGGCGCCCCCTGATCAGCTTTTTGAATGAAAGAGTTACTTTGAAGGTGCCTTGGAATTCCTGCGGCAGTATATGTCAGACTTATAACCAGATTAGGAGGAAGAGAGTGGACAGATGCAGGCTTTGACTGGCCGGCATAGAAAAGTGGGGTTGCTGGCTTACACGCAAGGGAGGGAAGTTCTCTTACATGTCCCCTAACCAAAAGCATTTTGTTTTAGGTGATGCAAAATTCTAATCAAAGAATGTCTAAACAAGTAGCTGAAGGCATTATATATGCTAATCACACAACTCTAATGTGTTGATCAGAATTACCTTTATACACACAAATCATACCAGGAATTATTTCAAAATTAATGATTTCAAATAAAATATTGTACATGCTTGATAATTATCTGTATAACCCCAAAAGAGATGCTGCTGAAAGTTCATTGAGAATTTATATCACCACTTATATGTATTATAACATATAAAACAATGATCTACTAGATATAATTTCTTATGTTTGATAACATTATAATGGAATATAATAAAACACTTAAGTGGGATTGTGAAAGCCAAAATTTAAAGCTATTTTTTGTAAATGTGTAAGAAAATGATATTGTTATAGGATCCCTGAAAGCTTCTGGGACAAGAAAGGGCAGATTTGTTTCTGGAGCTTTGAGACTTTACACTAGAGAAAGAAACAGGACTTTAATTCCTCCTTCTGAAAACTAAATAACCCTGTCAACACGAACTTTGTTAGTGCTGACAAAGGCTCGGTGAAAGGGAGGGTCAATGAAGCTGCTGGTTTTCCGAAGGCCAACATAGATGATGGTTATCACTGTGCCTGGTCTTGCGCAGAGCTGCACTGTCAAAGGATAATGGTGGCTCTAAACCCCCTGAGCTGCGGCATCCCTTAACTTGACCTGAGTGAGTTTCCCTAGGATGGACTTGGATTCTAATGATAAGGCCATATACTTGATTTTTAGAGGGCAATAATTTGGAGAGCACAGATGATGGGCTTGCATGGCAATGAGGGCTGGGCGATCCTTCCTCACTCTTTGAGTGACCTAAGCAGGATATGTTGCATTAGGTCTAATTAAAGCCAGAAGTACAGCAGCAGCCAGAGGTCCCAACTCCAGTGTTCTCTTTCAGCACCAGAGCAATGGCAAATGGAGGATGTTTCTCAGATTGGAATTTGTAAGAGAGTTGGCCATCAGCAGCTCTTGTGGTCTAGGCACCAAGTGAGAGCTGCCACCGCTCACTATCAATAGCAGCGACCATCCAAACACATTAACTGCTTGGGATCAACAGAGAAGAGGTGACCTAGGGATGGCAGAAGAGGAAACAACCCTTTTGATTAGAAGCTTCCAAGAAGGTTGTTTCACCTTGTGGTGAAGGGAGGCAAATTGTTGCAGGTATCCTTGTCTCCTGGTGGAAACCTCAAATACAGCACTATCCTTATCAAAACTGGGTGACTAAGGGTCCATTGGGGGTTACCCTTCATTCGGCCTCCATTTTCAAATAGCTTAAATGCCTCTCCTCCTGACCTCCATGACTCTAATTATTATTATTTGCATTGAAGTTTTATACCAGACTTGTTTCTTACGGTATTGGCCGGACCAATTTTTGATGCTCTTTTTTCTGTGCTGCGGCATAGTGTAGCTTCCCTCCTTAAATCTCCTTTTACTGTCCTTTGATGCTCCTTGTGAAAATATTTTTCTTCCTTGGCCATGCCATAAATCTAAATTTATTACTCCCTCTGCTATTGTTTAATGTTTAACACTAATAAAAATGCTACTTAGCATTTACACAAAGGTTCATATTTTTAAAGTGCTTTACAAGGGCTATTACTCAGGTCTTTTTTAATGAGAGTATTTTCAGAGGCAATTTGTATGAATATTCAGGAGATGTTATGAATGTGAAGCTAAAACTCTGCCCCTGTGAAGATTTGGAATTTAGATATGTAATACACAGACATAGGGTAGTGCTGATCTGGCAATCACAAATAAAAAAGAAGTATTTACACTGTATTGAGGTCAGTAAAAATGCTCATATCTATAACTTTACCTATTTATTTTTCTGGGTAGATGTCTAAGTAGATTATTTTTATAGAGGACAATGTCTATAAAAAAGGGTTTTAAACCACTTGAGTCTCTCCTTATTAACATAACATTTATTAAACTGAGACTTTTTTTTAATTGAAAGCAAACTTAGGTTTGATTTTAAAGCCAGAATTTGCTGCTTAAGGTTTCAGGTTGTATTTGTGTTTTAGCTTAGTTCATTATAAGGTGATTTAATTGAAATTATGCTGGCAGAGAAAATGTTCTACTGTTCTATTCTGATATTCCTAGGTAGTCTGAAAGTAAAATTCATTGTCTTACACAATGCACTCAAATTCTTGACAACAAATGCCAAAAAAAAAAAACAATGTTTAAGCTGTTAATAATTCAATCTTTGGTTTTGTCTGCATATGTAAATTTACCGACAGTTTTCCAGGATTAGTAACCTTATGCATCACCCATCAGCTATTGTACCACAACAGAATTTCTGTTTAGGGAATAAACATGAGGTAAAATTATGTTTTTGCATTATTCTCTATGGCTGGGATCGAAATGTACTGAGAGTAGGGATGATGTCTCATTATTCTTTCATTCCCCAATGATTAGATAGTCATTGGTATACATATTAGGTGCTCAATAAATGTTTGTGGGCTGCTAGTTACTGATCATATGTAGAAGAACATTATTTCAAACCCTACAAATGCCTTGTGAAGGAGAATTCCGCGGGGATCAGTGCAGATTTCATGGATTTATGGGCCATCCACCACTTGGAACAATGCAGCTTTCCATCCTGCTCCATGTTAAACTTGAATTGCAGACCATAGCTGCACGACCTTTCTCTAGTCCTATCTGGTATCTTTACTTGTCCTCACTCTCCTCAGCACTCCAGTCACAAAGGTCTTTGTTGTGCTCCTTGACTTGACTCACCATTACATTCCCTTCACAGAGCTGTTTTCCTTCCCACAGACTGTCCCATGCGTGTTCACTTCACTGCTTGTCATCCACATCTTATCTTCAACATTTCCTCCTTAGAGAGGACTTCCTGACCACTCAAATCCCACAGACCTCCATGATGTTACTTCACCTTGTAATGGTTAATTTGATGTAACAGCTTGGTTGGGCCTTGGCGTGACTAGCTATTTGGTCAAACATTATTCCGAGTATTTTTGTGAGGGTGTTTTTGAATGAGATTAACATTTAAATCAGTGGACTTTGAGGAAAGCAGATTACTTTTCATAAGGTGGGTGTGACTTGTCCTATCAGTTGAAGGTCTGAATAAAACAAAAGGTTGATCTTTCCCTATTGCAGCAAGAAGAATTCTCCAGTGAATGGCTTTCAGACTTAAGCTGAAGGCTTGATGGCCTTTCACCTGGAAATGTAGCATTGGCTATGCTTGGGTCTCCCAGCTGCCAGCCCACTCTGCATATTTTGGACTTATCAGCCTCCATAATTGCATGAGCCAGTTCCTTACAGTAATTCTATTTATCTATCAATCTATCCATCATCATCTATATATCTACCTATCACTGTCTATCATCTGTCTTTATAACTTATCATCTATCCTATTAGTTTTGTTTCTGTGGAGAACTCTCATTAATAGAGTTTCTTTATTATCTTTTCCTTCCCCATTAGAGGTATGTTCCATGAGAATAGTGGTCTTAATTGTCTTATTCTTGGCTATATCACCAGGGCCTAGAATGGCCCAAATATGTGTAGTAATAAATTATTTGTTGAATTTTATAATTAATGGTTTGGTCTATAGATGCACATTATAAGGATACTTGAAGAATAAACAATAGGGGCGCCTATGTGACTCAGTCGGTTAAGTGTCTGATTTCGGCTCAGGTCATGATCTCATGGTTCATGAGTTTGAGCCCCACATCGGGCTCTGTGCTGACAGCTCAGAGCCTGGAACCTGCTTCGAATTCTATGTCTCCCTCTGTCTCTGCCCCTCGCCCACTCACACTCTGTCTCTATCTCTCTCTCAAAATAAACACTAAAAACAAAAAGAATAAATAATGGAGTCCTTAACATTATCATGTTTTCTCGTTTGTGTTATAAAACCAATTATGTATGAACATACAAACATGCTCTAATTACAAACAAATCTATTGAATAAAAATATTTATTTTGAAATAGTTGTTCATCTTAATTACCTTGTTACATTATTAATACTAGCCAAACAACTATCACTTATTGCATAACTAAAAGTGTATACTTGATGTGAATTATTAGATTATTATGCTACATTATTTTTATCTAATAATATATTGAATAATACAGAAATACAAATGATTAGGCATTATCATTTTCTTTCACCTTTCTTTCCCTCAGTTTCCTCATACATAAAATGGGAATAGTAATAGTTACAATTACAGACTAATTGTAAAAATGAAATGAGTTAGAACTGTGATTGCCAGATGATACTATTGTTATTGTTGTTACTATAATTGGCATTAGTCTTCAAGTCTTTTGCAAAGTGTATATTATCTTACAGTCCAAAGTCATATTTTATTAATTATATTAATAGAAAATTAATTAGCTGCTAAGGTGGAAATTATTTTTTATTTGCTGTCTTTTTAAACAAAGTTATGATGTTTTCAAGGTACCAAAGAAATTTTTGCTTGTTGATATTATTTTGTTTTATTATATCATATTCCTGTGTGTTATGCTGAATAATTGCCATTACTTCTTCCTCTTCACACCCTTCAAATATTTGTAAATGTTTTTCTTCTGATAAGTTATACAAATTTAGCTCTTCCAGTTTTTTTTGTTTTTTTTTTTCACTTAAGACTTTGTGTTGACTTCTTTCAACGTTTATTTATTTTTGGGACAGAGAGAGACAGAGCATGAACGGGGGAGGGGCAGAGAGAGAGGGAGACACAGAATTGGAAACAGGCTCCAGGCTCTGAGCCATCAGCCCAGAGCCTGACGCGGGGCTCGAACTCACGGACCGCGAGATCGTGACCTGGCTGAAGTCGGACGCTTAACCGACTGCGCCACCCAGGCGCCCCTGTGTTGAGTTCTTTAATCATTTAAATTTCTCTGCTCTGGATGCTTTCCAAATCTCTTAAATTATTTGGGAAAAAAAAAAAAAACATGTTGAAACTAGATATAGAAATTTTAAATATATAATCTCAAACAAAGTGATTAAAAACTAATATTTTTGGACATCCAGTGAAAATATGTTTACTACATCTTTTCCTAAGGAACATGTGTTTTGGTCACGTTGAATTTTGTTTATTTCTCTAAATATATCCAGTCCTGAACTAGTTTATATAGACACACAGAGGCATATATTTACACAAACACACATATGCAGTGGAATTATTTCTATGGTTGGTTTGTCAAAGGTTTCTGATAAAGAATTTCTTTTGGGGGCGCGTGGGTGGCTCAGTCTGTTAAGTGTCTGACTTCGGATCAGGTCATGATCTCACAGTTCATTAGTTTGAGCCCTGCTTCGGGCTATGTGCTGACAGCTCAGAGCCTGGAGCTTGCTTCAGATTCTGTGTCTCCATCTCTCTCTGCTCCTCCCCAGCTCACTCTCTCTCTCTCAAAAATAAATAAATATTAAAAAAAAAAAAGGAATTTGTTTTGATCCTTAATAGGAAGTCACAATTATTTCTAGTTTCTAATTGTGACTCCTGAGGGGTCAAATCATTAGCTTTGAAAAAAATCTCATTTACAGCTTTCTTTTGCTTTAACCCAGTGAATTTATTGCTATACAGTCTTCAGAGAAAACAAGAGACCTTGTGTTTGCATCAGGTTTAGGGTCTGTTATCTATATTTGCATGCCCCCTGCCTTAGAACATAGATCTCTCAAAGACATTTCCTTGGGGACTTTAAACATGCAGTGGGCATGCTTAAGTAATAATGAATTCAATAAAAAAAACTATCACAACTTCCTTTCTCCTACATAAATAAACTCTCAAGGAACACTTGGTAACTGGACCCCACTGTTGAAGCAAATCTGTCCGTGATTTCCTTGTGGGCCGCATGAGGTTGAAGAAATGACCATCTGTCTAGGCAGAATGAATATCTGACATGATAGAGTGAACCATGGAGTTATCACACACTCTCAGTTTTCGCCAAGAACTTCTCTTTCATGTCTAAAGAGGGTATTCTTGGAGTTTTTCCCATTTGAAGCAAAGTATTTGGTGTGTCTACACATCAGTGTTGCATATATGCATCATAGTTTTCCTGTTGAAACCACAGAAGCTGTAATTATGCCTCCAAAGGCAGGGTATTCACAGACACCCCAAAGCAATAATCAATCAGAATTCAAAAGACATTAAACAAAGTACAGATTCTATGGCATTGACTTCAGATCACCATATATGCTGCCCAGGTGTCTCAGAAGTTGGCTTTTTTTTTTTTTAATAAAATGAAGATAAGAATGAGCAGTTTCCTGTGTTGATGTGAGAATTACATGAGGTAATTGAGAGATGTTCAAGCATGAAACTAGTAATGTACTCATTGTTATGACAATGTTTCTGTTTCTCATACATTTTTGATCGTGATAAGTGCATTCGTATTACTATAGGAATGTGTTTTTTTAAGCACTATTTTTACCGTTTAAATGATCTGACATTTCTTCATTTTCTCACTTATATATATGCATATCATTTCAATTTTTGTTTCATTAATTTTAATTTATCAATCATTTCTATGTTTAACGACTTCTCCACTTCCCACTGTCTTTGGGTATCAGTCTAACACTCCCAGAATTTGTCAAAATAATTACAAGTGTTTAATGAGTCTACAAGACAATTAACTTAAATCTATTTGATAACTGCCATGGAGTTCGGTTGACATGCC
Organism: Prionailurus viverrinus; assembly: GCF_022837055.1. Taxonomy (NCBI): domain Eukaryota; kingdom Metazoa; phylum Chordata; class Mammalia; order Carnivora; family Felidae; genus Prionailurus; species Prionailurus viverrinus. The sequence continues at coordinate 176,651,284 of NC_062564.1, forward strand.
TGTGTTTAATTCTTCTGAGTATTATTTTATTTTTGTTAAAGCTTTAGAACTTCGGAGAATTCTTTCACTAACTGGTGGAATTAAATCTCAAAGTTTCAACTTAAAAATGTAAAAATCTGTGTTTAACCATTGTTTTTTTTATTATTTTATTTTATTATTATTTTTATATGGTGTTATATTGGTTCCAGCTGTACAATATAATGATTCAACAATTCTATGCATTGCTCAGTGCTCATCAAGATAAATGTACCCCTAATCTTTTTCTATTACACTAACCTGGCAACCAGATCCCTTTGGCAACCACCAGTTCATTCTCTATATGTGAGAGTTTGTTTTTTTTGTCTCTATTTTTCTTTGCTCATTTGTTTCCTTTTTAAAATTACAGATGTGAGTGAAATCATATGGTATTTGTCTTTCTGTATCTTTGTATTATCTTAAAGCAATACCTTTTTACTTTATTTATTTTTCTGGAGGTTACTGTTGTCATATGGAGGAAAAATTACTGTTTTAAGTAGTTTTTTCCTCATTTGTTTTTTTATAAATCAACACTGCCTTATTTCATTTGTATGCATATTGTTGATTTTGTCCATCTTGTATTTAGTATGCATTTGGTGCCCTTGGTGGATCATTGCTCACTCACCAAACACTGGATTTTAATTGACCCCATTACTGTGTTATCCTTAAATGGATTACCCAACTACATACTTTTTAAAAAAATGAGTTATTCTTCATCTTCAAAACTCAAATGCTCCTTCTGAAGAGGCACAGTTGCAAAACAAGCAAATTCACAAGAAAAGAAGTATTTGCATCTCAGCCCAGGAAATTTCCTATCTTGAACAACCTTACTTTCTACCCACTCTGCTAGAATCAATGAAGTTGGCACACAAATCTAGTTATTCCTTGAAAATTGAGAAATACAGACCATAAACTCTTACTAACACAGAGATTAGAATAACTATAGTTTTCTCCCATATTCTGAAATAAATCAACAGATTCTTAGGTTGAAAAATCCTCTGATAATTACAATAGTTGGTCTCTTCTGTTTCTTATCATGCATGTAAAGATTAAGGAAAAAAGAAATCCTTTATATAAATTCCTTTCTTTTTTGGCAAATGAAATCCTGGTGGAAAATGCTCAGAGTTTATAATGAAATGAATGAATGAAGAATTAATTGCCATTAAATAACACCATCATTGTGTCCATTTGCCTCTTAGCTTTGAGTTAAATAATAACAGAGAATTTGTGAGATTGCAGCACTAAACAGACACTGTATTTTAGATAATGACTAAATGGCCATTTGCTTCTGTGATATCATCATGTCTTTAATGTTGAAAAACTGAGAGCAGCCTTGACACAGCTTTACATTTCTACATTGTTTATTGTTGGGAGCTAGTTGAAACCCATTAGTTAAAGCACAACGCCTAAATTTTGTGTTTCATTTGTTTGTTTGGTAATGATTAAGTTAATTGGTATATTGTGACCCACAAAATAGTGTCCCAGTGGCCATGCCCACATCGAATCTAAATGTAAGTCAGTCTACACTTACAGGAAATACCTATCAAGGAGACTTAATGTACACCAACCACAGTCCTTCAACTCCACTTTAACTAGCTTACCTCACCTAGAGAGTAGGACCTGCTAGCCATGTAAAGAAATTCCATACCTGATGGCCAATCGTGTCCTGTTTCCATGTTGTTTTCTCTAAGGCTCTACAAAACTCGCTTTCGCCAAAATCCCTTGCGATCGCTTCACTGCTTTTGAGGCACTGCACTCCCCCAATCAATAGGCTGTTTTCTCTTGAATAAAGGACATCAGACTCTTTATTAAGTTGTTTTAGTTTTGTTGTGTGACAGTTTGCAACATTGGCAGTCTATAATTGATAGGCAAGGGTTGGCTACTCTTCCACAAGCTCACCACCAGGTTGTAACAAAAGTCCTAAACAAATGTGTCTACATAGACACTTAACAAGCAGGCATTAAACTGTACCACTGCTTGTTCTGTGAGCTCAAAGAATTTTCATCTTTTACTCTTCTTAGGTGCTAGAAATTCACCCTATGTGTAAGGTTCCTCTTAAACAAGTACAATAACATTCTAACACAGCATTTTGTCTAATCACCTAAAGAATTAGATTGATTCTAAATCAATCAAGAATCCCCAGAACCATTGATAGAACAAAGCATGTGCTGTGGTATGTATATAGGTATATAGGTCTGCTATTATAGGTATAGGATGAAGAATCTGATACAAATTTTATATTCAGCTAGTAGAAATATCTAACATATTTAAGCCATTCACTAAAAAAAAGATATATTTTGGGGTACCTGGGTGGCTCAGCCGGTTAAGCATCTGACTCTGATTTTGGCTCAGGTCATGATCCTGGGCCTCAGGGTCATAGGAGCTAGCCCCACATCAGGCTCTGCACTGAATGTGGAGTCTGCTTAAAATTCCCTTTCTCTTTCTCTCTCCCCCTCTGTCCTTCTTCCCCATGCTTTCTTTCTCTCTTTCTCTCCAAAAAAAAGAAAGGAATAACTTTATATAGAAATAAATAACATATATATATACATATACATATATATATATACATATATATATATATTTCATCAAGGAAAATCTTTTTAAATATCCATTCTGCTCACAAACTACTAATTTCACCCAAGAAAATCCATTTTTAATGTTTTTTTTTTTTTTTGCTAATGACATATCTGTGCTAGATAAGAAGACTTGAAGTTGTGGAAGCTGACTCTAGAGTGGCTTTTCTGACGGAATGATAGTGGACCACCCTCAGAGTGTGACTTACTGATGAAACACTGAATGTCCCTGGAGTACAGCTTAAACCACTCAACGCCTACATAATATCACACCTTCTATATAGAAGGCATTAAAAAAAAAAAAAAAGTACAGGGGCGCCTGGGTGGCTCAGTCGGTCAAGCCTCCAACTTCGGCTCAGGTCACGATCTCACGGTCTGTGAGTTCAAGCCCCGTGTCCTGCTCTGTGCTGACAGCTCAGAGCCTGGAGCCTGCTTCAGATTCTGTGTCTTCCTTTCTCTCTGACCCTCCCCTGTTCATGTGCTGTCTCTCTCTGTTTCAAAAATCAATAAGAACGTTAAAAAAAATTACAGACATGGTAACATCGGTCTTGCCTGAATAGGATTAGAATGCACCATTCTTGCTTTAACCCAACCAGCCACAATGCTCAGTCCAGAGCAGGTCTTGAGGAAAAGTGATTAAATAGAATATCGTGGGGGCAAGAGCAAAAGATAAAATGACAAATTAGCTATGAATGATTCATGCTATCAGTTTCGCCACTGGTTTAAATGAGATTTACTCAGTCTCCTTGAACATGCCCTGCCTTAGGTCTGTCATCATCAATTTAGTGTTTTGTTTTGTTTTGTTTTAAGTCAACATGCATATAGATTATTTAATAAGCTAAACATTTTTAACTTTGTTTTGAATATACAAAAACATTATTTGAGAACTTTTAACTGCATTACATCTGTATATTAGATGTACTAAGACCAAAACATTAATTGCCATTTAATAGATATATTTCATTATAAGAAATTATTATAGATTTTTAAAATTCTACTGGATATTTGTATTTTCTTCTCATATAATCTGTATGTATCTTACCTTTCATTTTCATTCCTTTTACATTTTAGGTGATTTTATTTCAAATTTTTAATTGTTCTATTATACTTACTGTAGATCAAAAACAACACTGACTTAAAAAAATAAACATTGGTTTTTCCAAATTTATTTTATTTTGCAAAGTGTTTTTTTTTAATTCTACACAAGTAAAGATATGGATAATCTATATAAGCATTTTTGTCTTTGTTTTTTATATACTTTTTTAAATTCGAAAACATTGAATATGACTTAGATTGTAAGATTTTTATGAGAGTAAATAAATTATTTTTTATAAGAGTTATATAAAGTGATTTGTGCATGCATAAAATGTTCTGGAAGGAGTCTTACTTTCAGTTTGAGAGTACTATGATAGCATCTTTATTTTACAGAAAAAAATTAGAATATATGAATGTGTTTCAGATTTCTAGAAGGGGGAAGGAGTGAGTATATGTGTGATTGTGTGGGTGGTTATGTATGTAAATAAGCATGAAAATAATTATAACAAAGAAAGAATTTTTTTAACAGTAGACCATGAAGTTAATTGTACAGAGCTGCCTGGCAATAAAGTAAAGATCAGTTTCAAATTAATGTTTTATATTTTAATCTTGATTTTAAACTTGTTAACTACTAGTGAACAAAGCTCTAACAGTGTTTCTAAAAAGTGTCTTTGTTTGGAAAGACACATTAGTTGGTTTATCCATTTGCTCACTAATTAATTATCCTTTATTTTGACATTTATTTACTATGTTTTAGATAAATGCTGGAGGCAACGAAGGACAGAGCACTTTCTTCCCAAAATGTTTCTGAGAATTGAGACATACACTATGAAAAACTGGAAGTGTTTATACGTTGTATGATTCAATTAAAGTATATTCTCTTCTTTTTTTTTTTTTTTTTTCCAACGTTTATTTATTTTTGGGACAGAGAGAGACAGAGCATGAACAGGGGAGGGGCAGAGAGAGAGGGAGACACAGAATCAGAAACAGTCTCCAGGCTCTGAGCCATCAGCACAGAGCCTGACTCGGGGCTCGAACTCACGGACCGCGAGATCGTGACCTGGCTGAAGTCGGCCGCTTAACCGACTGCGCCACCCAGGCGCCCCTAAAGTATATTCTCTTCTGCTTGACTTTCAGTGTATGGTCAGTTTCAATTAATTGCCAATGTTTTAGAATTCAATCTACCCTTGCCCACCATGATACTTTTAGAAATATATTGACTGTTCTCTACAACATCTGTGTTGATTCTAAAGGAATTATGTTTTGATTTTTTTGCTCTTTAGAATTTTAACTCAGTATTCACAAATTTCCACTCTTTGACTAGGTTCACTGTAGCAACATGTAATATAATGAACATGTTAGAAAAAAAAAAAAAACAGCACAAATGTCCTTGGAGAGTAGCTAAAACATGTGATCACATAATAAATCTAACTGTTAAAATGAATGTACCAAAATGACATACAATAATATGGATGAATCTTAGTAATAAAACATTAAGTGAAAAAGTAAATTCAAAAGATCATGTAGAACAGGAGTACACTTTTATAAAATAAAAAGCATTTAAAATATGTATATGTCTATACATATGACTAGTTACACATATATAGTCTCTATATATGTATTATACATTATATTCACATACTTTTTAGTAATGCATATAAATACAATATGAGATTAATGATGCATGTGGAATTCAGGATGATTTTTTTTTATTGATTTGGGGAGGGACAGGAGTTGGTTTGTCTAGTTCTTAGTTTTTCTTTTAGGTGAAGGGTCAAGGTTGTGCATTGCATCATTAAAAACAACTAATTAAGAGGTGCTTGGGTGGCATAGTTGGTTAAGTGTCTGACTCTTGTTTGTTTTGGCTCAGGTCATGATCTCATGTAGTTCGTGGGTTTGAGCCCCACATTGGGCTCAGTGCTGACAGTGGAGAGCCTGGTTGGGATTCTCTCTCTCTCTCCCTCTTCCTGCCCCTCCTCTGATCTCTCTCTCTCTCTCCCCCTTTCTCTCAAAATAAATAAACATTAAAAAATTAAAAGAAAACTAATTAATGATGAACTAACTAAATAAAAGTAAGCATTGGTTAATCACCAAAAAGAATGTATAAAAAATCAAACCATCTAGAGTTTTCTTAGGTTCTAGCTTTATTATTAGCTCTGTTCCATTGTTTCATTATTCTTTTCCAGGTTCTTCAGTTATGTGTTTAGTGACTCTTTTTTTTTTTTTTTTTTTGGCCTTTCATTCATATATTCTTTTCTATCTTTTTAGATTCCATCTTTATTTCATTTCTTTTGGGCATTTTTACTCTTTCTAAATGTCCCTTGTCATATTTTCAGATAAATATATAGTATTAATTATCTTGCCATTTAGTCTTTAATCATGTGATATTATGTCGGTTTTAATATTTCCGATTTAAACTCAACTGATATTTCAACATTACTGTTTTTGTCTATTTCTTTTCCACGTTGCTGAATTATTCTTTCATTTTGGCAAGTGCTTGCTTAAGAATTTTTTTTTCAAGTGTAGGTACTGCACTAAAATTTTTCTCTGCTTTGCATTCTGTCCTAGTGTGTTTATATACTTAAATGTTCTGATTCCAAATTTCTGTTTTCTCTTTATAACAGCTTTGTGTGAATCTTATCTGCCTTTTTTTTGTTGTTGTTTATTTAAAAATGTTTCATATTCTCATCCAGCAATAACAGCATTCCTATATGTTTATGGGGAGAGATTTTCATGGTTCACAAAATTTAGTTCATAAATACCCTTTTTGGGGAGCCAGTGTCATTGGATGTTAATAGATTGAGACCTTACATTTTTAAGAGACATGATTCTGCTTTTGTGATAATCCCTTTTTCTTTTCCTTATAATGCCCTGATTTTCACCATACACTTTCTTCTTTCCTTCAGCAAGTCTTCCAATAAACATGCCCTCTTCATTCCCACCATCAAAGTAGTGTCTTCCAAGAGACTCTTCTGTTATTCAAGTCCTTCTGTTCAATTTCTTCTTAGCACTGCTCTGACTCACTGGGTCAGAGGCTATTCTCTTTTTGGGGGGGGGGGGGTCTTTATGTGCTTTCTGCCATCTCTGGGCTTTCTTTTACATGCAATCTCTACCTGACTCTGCTTAGGTATTGAGTCTGGAGGCAGCTTTGTAAGATTTAGATATTTACTTCTTAACATGCATATATACTTAACCGTATACTATTCTCCATCCCCCAGTTATGCTTGAGAATAGTTTTATTTGCTCTACTTTTCCATCTCTATGGCTATGGGCAAATGTGTAAAGATATTCAGATTTAGGCAGCTGCTATTATTCTTCAGGAGCCCTGAAGCCCACTATGGTTTTTAAGCTTGAGTCTTTATTGACCCATGCCTCAATGCGAGGCTCTTATTCTCTCCTGTATATTTTGCTGCTCATAGCTGTGCTTGTGGTATATACAGGCTGTCTGTCTCTTTAAACGAAGCACTCTGTGGTTGCTTTCTCTCTGTAGCATTGGTATTCTTCCATTTGCTGTTTTACTGGGAAGGAGATTTTAAACCCTTTTTATTGGAACACAAAACATGACTAGCTACCTGCGCGATGTCAATTCACTTTGGTACATACTATCAAACAATGTAGTAAAAGCTCCCTTTCCCAAGACTGCTTGCTTGAATAAGAATAAGGGACCTTTCCTTTTTGGATGTCTCTGCTCTGAGTCAGAGTACTCAGCTTCGTACGTGAAGCTGGAAAGGATTTCAGACTACTTTTATGTCCTAAGCGGGGCACATCCTGCAAAATCTTATATATCAGTTCCCTGTCTTAACTCCCCAAGGAACCACGGCAGCCTGAATCATCTTTTGAAGTGCAAATACCACTTGAGAGGGGTAAACATGAAAATAACTTTTTAATATACCTTTATGTAATAATAAAATTATCAGTTCCGTAAGAAGGTGGCAAGGAAGAAAAGGACAAGCAAAGTTTAAAACTCAAAAGTATAGTAGTAAAACTGAACTTAGTAATGTTGAGGATGGGCAAAGCCAAGATTAAATAATACAGTGGCTGGCTCTGGGATTTGCTTCTGATGGATGAGATAAGATGGAAACACATATCTGAAAGTTCTATCTTCCTATAAGCTTTGGCTAATGCAAAACATCATGACTTTGTAAAAAAAGTTACACTCATACTGTCTGAGTGCTTATATGTGTCGAACAGAAGAGGGAGTGGTCTCCCACAATCACTAATTGACAGAGTGATTTAATATTGAGTGACTATCTCAGCAATAATTTTCAGAAGTGGTGGAAGGAAATGCTCTGGAAAACTGTGGCTAAATCCTGAATTGCTGCGAAAGCACTATTGCAGTAAGTGACACTAATTGCAAAATAATGGCCATATACTTTGCAACCAGACTTATGCTGACAAATGAATGTTTTATTATTTTTAAATTTACTACCTTATATATGCAGCTGGCCTGCCAGAACTCCTTGATTTCTTTTGGAAACCAGCCTAGGCATTGTTAGCAGGTTTTTGCCTGATACATGCCAAAATGTGGGTTCTTAATTTAAACTTTTATTATGGCACTATTAACTACCCTTACAAAACTCTGAAGGATCTATGAGGATTTCTTCCAAATCTTGATTTCCAGGAGCTCCTAAGTAAGCTGTAAAAATGTGATTTCTCTTGACACTTGGGATGTCACGTTTCCAGGGTAAAAGTGGCTTTTTTTTTTCAATCTTTAATTCCTATCCTTTTCAAATATTTAGAGAATACAATTTTGTTTCACATAGCTTAAGTACTGGGAAAATATTTTTGTTATTAATGTTAATGATTAAAAGTTGAAATGTTAGCTCTGATGAGGTTTATATTGCTAGTGTTATATCTCATTTTATTTAGATTCTGAACACAAAGCATCTCCTTTAATGCATGCTTGTTTGTCACGTTTGATCTGAGGACAAGGCAGTCCCTGTAGAAATTTGTGGGAAAGCAAGTCCTGTGGAGTGGAGTACAAAAAAGAGTGGGATTCAGTGTTTGGTTTCATCTCCTAATAGTAGCCTGTTATTTTCCCATTTGTTAATATTCATGGAATTTTGATAAATATTTCACTTCTATTTCCAAAGAAATCCTTCAGTGTCACTTTTCCAAAGATCATGTTTTCAACTTGTTCTTCCCGTGCCCTTGCAAGTTACTTTTCTGTGAAGATGAAAAAAAGAAAAAAGAAAGAAAGAAAGAAAGAAAGAAAGAAAGAAAGAAAGAAAGAAAGAAAGCTATCAGTGCACTTAACAGGTGTATGTAAAGTGCCCTTTCTTAGGGATGATTTCCAAAAGGTTTTGATTCCTGTGCATGGTGTGTAGGAAAGAGTATGGCAATTCCAATGGGGCAGAAATAGATTCCATAGAATCTGTAGTCATATAGTCATTTCCTAAAATAGAAGACAGGAGATGGAACTTTCCATGCTCCCTTCATCTCAACCTCTTCAATGCCTTTGTTTAAAGAAATCTTGTGACGCCCGTTTGGCTCAGTTGGTTAAGTGTCTGACTGTTGATTTCAGCTCAGGTCATGATCTCATGTTTGTGAGATTGAGCCTCTGTCTGACTCGACAGCATGGAGCCTGCTTCTTGGGATTCTCTCTCTCTCTCTCTCTCTCTCTCTCTCTGCCCCTCCCCTGGTCACACTTTCTCTCTGTCTCTCTCTGTCTGTCTGTCTGTCTGTCTCTCCCTCTCAAAATAAATAAATAAGCATTTAAAAAAATAGTAGGGGTGCTCAAACTCTGGTTTCATGAGTTTGAGCCCCACATCAGACTCTGAGCTGACAGTAGGGAGCTTGCTTGAGATTCTCTTGTCTCCTGTCTCTCTCATCCTTCCCCACTTGTGCTCTCTCTGTCTCCCTCTGTCTAAAAAATAAAGTTAAAAAATAAAAATTAAAAATAATAAGGAAATCTTTATTGTTAATACTATTATGTTAACGATAGCAGAGTTCATGCCTTTTGAGTATTTTATTATGTTGTAGACATTATGCTAATCACTTCATTGGAATTTTTTTCTCATGTAATACCTATGTCATTGAATCTAATACATAGTATTTGGGTGTTACTATTGGCAAAACTGAGTCTCCAATGGACTCAGCTAGTAAGTAAGCTGACTAGTAAATGCTCACATGAGAGTTTAAATTCTTAAGCATTCTTGTCCATGGCAACATAAATAATGTAGTATTATTATTGTCATATTATTCAGATGACTCATTAATTATTGTAAGCCTCCATTTTTTTTTTCATTTGAAAAATAAAAATAGCCTCTTAGGGTTGTTTTTCAGTTTTAAGAAAGACCACAAATGTCTGTCTGACACATTGAAGTCTTTAATAAATATTAATTTCCTTCCTTTGTTTTATTGAGATAAAAGACTCTATTTCTAGTACCTTATTTGAGAAAAATCACTAAATAGTTTAAAATTTTCTTTCTTACATAGAATCTTATTTTGTTCCCTATTAAAACACTTCTAATCCATGCCACTTACCGAATGAGAAAACAGCAGCTTAGAAACTCAGTAACTGTTCTTGGACGAACACGACACTCGTAAGACCTTAGTCTGTGCCTCTTCCCTTTTTCCTAAAGCCTCATGTCTCCAGGAAGTAATATGATTTCAGGAAAACGTAAGTCACTTTTGCTGACTCTCATTTTGTCACTGTGTTTATGGCTGATCCAGTAAATAATACGCAGTTTGAAGTAGGAAGTTCCAAGTACTTGCAGAACCACATAAATCAACTCTAATCACCATGCATTCTTGCAACATTTCAAGTGCTTAGCAAAGATAATAAATTTAGAACTTTTGTATTTTTTATGTGGAAGTGACAACACGGTCAGGACTCTATTTGCTCTCGTGAGGTTGAATGAAATGACATGGAAGGGATCCGAAGGGTAACAGAGAGAACGAAAGTCAAACAGAAGTGTAAAATTGCATGTCTTGGTCTTTTCCTCAATTTTATGGGAAAATGGCTGAAACTAAATTACTATGTACATACAAATTTAGGATTTTTATGTCTTCTTGATCAGTTAATCCTTTTAAATTATGAAATATCCTTTTTTATTTTTAGTAATACTCCTTGATTTTACTTTGCTTGCAATTAATACAGCCATAGGAGTTTACTTATGCTTGGTGTATGCGTGGTACATTTTTATTATTATTATTTTTTAATGTTTATTTTATTTTTGAGAGAGACAGAGCACAAGCAGGGGAGGAGCAGAGAGAGAGGGAGACACAGAATCTGAAGCAGACTCCCGACCCTGAACTGACAGCACAGAGTCTGACATGGGGCTCAAACCCACGGATCAGTAGATCATGACCTGAGCTGAAGTTGGACGCTTAACTGACTGCGCCACCCAGATGCCCCTTTTATATTTTTTACTTTTGAACCCTATATTTAAAGGACGTCTTCTCTGTCTTATGAGGTCATCAGTTCTATTGGGTTAAAACACCACCCTTATGAATTTATTTAACTTTAATCAACTCTTTAATGGCCCCATCTCCAAATACAGTCCCACTGAGGGTTAATTCTTCAACATATACATTTTGAAGGGAGGAGATTCAGACCATAACAATCCCCAGTAGATTTTCTTTCATGTCCAATTGGCCAGGGTTTAGTAATATGGCTAATGCTGATTACTGCCAAGAGAAAAGGGAACTCTATGGTTAGTTTATGCCAAACAAAATTTACCTCTAATACTGGGAAGGTCATTAACTTTCTTGGACTCATATAGGGGTGTACATTTCAGCAAAACTGGAGTTCTACCTGGGTGAAAGAAGTGAGGGTGGTTTTGTAATGACAACAGACCACCACACACAGTGTTCAAGGCCTTTGTAACCCTGTTCCTGAATTTCTCTTTAGACTCATATACTTCTACTTCTTGTCTTGCTCCCCACACTCTAGGCAGAAAGATATATTTTTTTTTTCCTTTTGAGATCATCACCCTCTCTCTAATGCCTTTGTGTTTGTTGTCCTATCTAATTGGAATCTTGCCCTCAATGTGTTCACATAGCTCACTCATTTCTGTGTTTTAGGTCTCAGCTTAAATGACATATCCTTAGGAAGACCTGACTTTTCACACAGCACATATGTTGCTCATATAGCATGCTGTTTTTTTAAAAAAATTATCACATTGTGTTATTTAGACAATATTGTCTTCCATATTAGACCTAAAAGAATTTCATGGCAAGAATATCCTTATCTGTCGTATTGATTTCTCCAACACGGTTGTTTGACACTCAGTAAATGTTGGTTGGTTTATTGCATAAGAAAGAGAAACAGGAATATTAAAAGGTAGTTTTGATATCAAACTTAAGTCTTCAAAAATGGTTCAATCCATTAGCTGAATTAGGGAAGACAAGAAGCGATGATTATAAAGAGTACAAAGTATCACCTTTGGTAAGCTAGTAATATTTGGGTAGAGATATATTTTAATGGCTGAAACATATAAAGTAGCATAAAAGCATATTCTGTGTATATATTGTATTTAAATTTGTTTTACTAAAGTTTTATCAAACTGCTCACTTACTTTCAGTCAGAATAATAAATTATTTTACTAACTTTGATTTTCTTTTATTCTTATATTGCAGAAACATAGTACCAAAAGCAGCCCATTTTCTATGAATTCCCTGACTTAGACCACATTTTTAAATATAAAATTAAAATCTACGATGTGGCATATACTAGTGAAACTATGAAGAAAAGGTAGCATTTCAGATAAAACTAACTTTTCTTATGCCTAATCAGATTATGTTGTTGTTCGAGATGTAAGGACATGACGTTGTATCACGAACACAATAATAAAGCATTTATAATAACATGCTCATACTTAAAATATATTACTTTCTCTTGTGACGACAAGCAGCTTCCAAACAGTCGCAGTGATAATCTCTGATGAATGCAAAATCTTCTGGACTTAAACTTTAATTTTCAGCTGTTTCATAGAAAAGTTTATTCTTTGCTTTTCTGGGTTGTAAAAGAACCAGGGAAGTTGTCTTTCAATGGTTTCTTCACCAAGGGTTTATAAGGCTTTTACCTATGAAGACCTTCAAAGAATATAACATTAGCTGAGGTTTCAAGCCAGATTTTATGGCTTCCATGATCTTTAACTCTTGCCATAGTAGCTTAAAATGTTGAAAGAAAGAAGTTGAGGTGAAGCAGAGGAGACAGATGGTACATGGGGAGAAAAGAGCACAACGGACAGAACCACTGGAAGAAAGTAAATGGTTGTGAACAAAAGAAATGCTGGACAATTTATGTGGTGTGGCGTGAACTTTTACTTAACTCTCAGTGTAAGAAAAAAAGTGCAGCCATCGGCCTTATTGCATTGACGCTGAATATGTCATGCGTGTTCAGACAGCATGTGTTCTGAATGTGTATTTACACATTAACAACTGCATTTTCATTTACGCATTACAAAGACACAATTTTTTCATGATGTCTTCATGATATTTTTGGCCATAATGCAAATAAAAACAACGATAAAAAGGATTTATAGCTGCATCTGGTGGGTTTTCGTTATTTTTTTGGTGGCTGGAGAAGAGCCATTTAAAAGTTGCTAACATTTTTTTCTGTCTCTGGAAGTAAAAATGTTTGTAGCAGCATTTCTTTATTTTGGGAAATCCCTAGGCTAGGATAAAATTCCACATGTTTTTGGAAAAATATAAAGAGGTTCCAGATCAAGGTGCTAAGTGTTTTATTATCAATGTAAACCATGTGCATCATTACTGGGACTGCCTCTGTCTTTGCATAATTAGATAATAACTCCCCCTGTGTGTGATTGGGGTTTTTATGTGTGTATGTGAGTGTGTGTTTGTATTTACATCTCAAGGCTGAGTAGAGGAAATTGGAGCAAAACCTGGCTGGAGAGCTTAACGGGCAGGGGTTTCTGTGATGCTGGTGTGGCATCTAGAGAGAAACAGAGCAGGCAGTTCTAAGTCCATTTGCGTGGAAACTCAGAATATGAATAAGACAGATTTGGGAAATGAACTGTTGATTATTATCATTATCTCGTTTAGGCTGTGGAGGTCCAGCACAGATTTGAATACAACACTGTAAGAGGAGCATGGAGAGACACTGGTGTGAGATGTCAAAATGCTCCCGGATCTTCTCGGGCAGCAACGTCTTGCTGTGAAAATAAGTAAGTCAACAACAGGTCAGTAGGTTTGAATTGTGGAACATGTCAGAATGCCTCACGAATTTCCAGATTCCCAGATTCCCTCATGAATTCCTTACGATTCCCAGAATTTTCTGGAGAATTTAATTGAAATACTGGATTTTGTATGGTCATTTGATATAGTCTCTGACTGTTGTTATTTGGTTACCAAACAGAACCATAAATAGTAAGGGGTGAACGGAAGGTCTATGTCTATGTTTGTCTCTGTCTCTAACTATCTATTAAAAGGCCAGTTTGGAACAGCCTAATAATGATGTAAATTATTGTAGAGATAGTCCAATCAGCTCTTTTGTATTGGATTGAATTCCTTTCCTCATGGCTTGGTCAAGCACTGATCAATATCCACATTGTCAGGGGGATCATTACCTATTGAGGAAACATATTCAATCCACTGATGATACTGAATATTACGTATTGACCTCAGATTTTTCCTCTGTTGCCTCCCCTTACTTGTTTTACCACTCAAGGCCACACAGAGACATTTATATTATTTAAAATGACCTATCATAACCCACTTCTCTCCAATAGGCCATGTATTTTGGGTTTCACAAGCTATTCTTCATGGCATAAGGTACTCTATCCATTTCTTATTTTATATCACATTTTTACTTCCTCATTGAATTACTCTTTTTGAATGCTAAATCTAGCAGGACAAAAGAAACTATGCACAGATAAAACCATACTAATCTCATCATGGCTTTCGTAGTCACATTTTGATTAAAATAATGCAGTGTATCACTGACATTTAGAATGTTTGTGATGAAGATTTGAGGGGCTATGCCTTTCTGTATTCTGGTGTATTGTTAAATTTTAATTACTATGTGCCAAGAACTATGCTGTTTTACAATCATATCTATGATTTTAATTTTACTATCATCCCCATTTTAGGGATGAGAAAATTAAGCCTAACTGGAATTATTTAACTTCCCCAAATGGCTAGAGCATCAATCAGGTTTCAAACGCTGATCTTTTTGGTTTCAAAACCCATGCCTGAGATGTCTATGCAAAGCTGTAGGAGAGTGAGATAATGGTGCAAAGTGTAGCCACTAATCTTAGTGGGTCCTGATACTGATTTTAATTATGCTGGGCCAGGGTTGTAATAATCCTTGTGCCTTAGACAATGCCTGATTTATTTATGCTATCCTCAAATATTTTGGCGGTATTGTTCAGGGTTTTAGCACACATAGCAACATCACACTTAACAACCGAGTGGAAGGTTTGTATATGAACCCCCATGCAATTCCATAGCTTGGTAAATTAGTTTGCAAAGCTCCCCAAGCACCTAAATCTCTTGTGGCCAGTGGGGATAATCTGAGCCTTGGTCAGATAACAGTTCTTTACCAAAACAGGGATTACTGGTAATAGCAACCTCATGTTCAAAGTTCACAAACTTGCAATGATGGTGGCAGTGCTGTAAGTTCTCTCATTCAGGATATTTGTGACAGTTTGCAAGGTCACAGAGTGTAATATAGGATGAACTGGCTGAGTAAATTTCATATAGAATGTTGCATGAGCTAGAGATTTCATGTAAAGTACAGCGAGACTCAGACTATCACCAGGACTCATTACAGTTTCTATGCGACTGCTGGGAATTCATTGTACTCTGTGAACAATGATAATAACTGTCTGTGATGTTTGTTTTTGTTTGTTTGTTGAGGGGCTGTAGTTGATTTAGAGAGCCATATGTGTGATCTTCTAGAATGTTTCAACAAGCACATTTTAGAAAGAGTGCCCCTTTGGGAACAGGGGGACCCATCCAGTTTAGCTCCCTTAACCCTACTCCCGCTTTTAGTTTGAAACAACATATTTGTGTCTGTATTTATTCATCCAACAAGTATTCATTTAGTGATTGAAATGAAATATTTGAGATAATATACTAAATGAGTTAGTCCTTGTCCTTAAGGAGCTTAGAGTCAACTATAGAACAAAGACAAGTTTATTTGCAGGTGCAATTTTAATTGCAATTAAAAAAATGATTTTTATTATTCGTGTGGTGTCTTTTGTGGGTCAAAGTTACAAATGTTGCTGAACCTTAGGAACAATAAGAATTAGACATTATTAGAATTCAATGTCTCTAGACTCTTTTCTGCATATATGTTTTATTTGTCTTCCTCCTTCTTTGTCACTCTGGGTCTCAGTCTTGCACATCATTGTCTCTTACTCTATCTAGTTTATCTTATTATAAACAAATTTTTGTAAAGGACTATGTAGTGAATATTTGGGGCTTTGTGGACCATATAAGTTCTGTTTCAGCTACTCACCACTGCTGTAGCATAATAATAACTATGGAAAATATATCCATGAGTGAGTTCCGATGAAAGTTTATTTATGAACACTGAAATTCGGATTTCACGTATTTTTTACTGAAATGATGTATTTTTATTCTTCTGAGTCTCAATAATTTTCTTAAATTGTCAACAGTTTAAACGTGTACAAACTATCATAGTTCAAGGGCCATATGAAAACAAGTTTATGGCTCATAGTCTGCCAACTCATGCTCTATATAGCAAAAAAATGGCAGCTGCTAGTTCATGAGCCTTATATCTTACAACTTAGAGCAACAATAAAATTTCTGACTAAAAATTCTTACTCATTATGGGCCAGAGGCTCAGGGACATGTACAAAATGACCTCACTGAGAAGAAATATATAAAACAAAATAAGAGCAAATGGGTATTGGTGTGACAAATGGGGTGAGTTTCCGGTCAAGTGGAAAGTCTGCTTAAATGAATATTGTGTCCAGTTCAAAAATTAAATGGGTGATTTCAATATAGAGACTTGGAGACATAATAATTAGGGAGGCACAGGGGAATCTTTTTTTTTTTTAATTGGCCTATACATAACCCAAAAGAAGGAGATATTAGCAAAAATGTGCAATGTGTAACCAGAGAAATGATATTGGTACCTGCTCAATAGTCTGGAGTAGAGACTGAGATGTGAAGTATGCTAAAGATAAGCCTAAAGAGAAAAGCAGAGAATCGTAACATTATATAAATCATAACAGCCCTCCTATGCTATCCCTAGGAGTTTGGAGTTTCTCCAAACTCATGATGGTTATGGATTGAATTATGTCTCTTACCAAAGATGTGGAGATCTTAACCCTCAGCACCTGTGCGTATAAACACAGGATTTTTGGAGATGGTCAAGTTAAGATGAGGTCATTGTGGTGGGCCCCAACTCAATATGACTGGGTATACTTATAAAAAGGGAACATTCAGACACAGAGATCTACATACATAGAGAGAAGACAATGTGAAGACACAGGGAGAAACGATGTCATCTGCAAGTTAAGGAACATCTGAAGCTACCAAAAGTTAGGAGATAGTCACAGAACTGATACTCCCTTACAGCTTTCAGATGGAACCAAACCTGATGACATCTTGATTTCAGACTTACAGCTTCCAGAACAGTGAGACAATAAATTTCTGTTGTTTAAGTCTCTTTGTGGGACTTTGTTATGACAGTCCCAGGAATTTTTTGTTCTGTATAGGTCACTGTCTTGTGAGCAATGAGAACAGTGATATCAAATTCAAAGTTTGAGATTAGAGGTGTTCCTTTGAAATCCTTAAAGATAGAGAAGAAGTGATTTAGCACCAAGAATCTGGGGCAGGTATCAGAGGACCAGGCAGCAGAACACGAAACTGTTCACTTCAGCATTTTCTTCCAGTTAGAATGTGCTGGAATTGTTGCTTTACTGACAGCAGCAGCAGCAGCAGCAGCAGCAGCAGCAGCAGCAGCATTACTGTCAACCTGTGAGTCAGGTTTAGCCACACAGACTATTTGATTGTTAATTCCATATTCAAAGAAAATGTGACCATAGGAGCCTTCAATATTTGTTTGTGGTAGTTGTCACCGTTTTTGTTATTTTGATTTCAGGGGCTTTGTGTGTGTGTGTGTGTGTGTGTGTGTGTGTGTGTGTGCCAATTTGCTCCTAATTTTCTTAAAAAAAATTAATTGTTGTGAATGTCACAGCTATGGAGACATATTGAAAAAAAAAACTCATCATATGCAATTGATATAGATGTCAACCTTTCCCTGAAGCCTGTCCTATGTGGCATGCACTGGCATTGTTTTTAAGTTAGCTTTGAGTTTAATTCTAAGCACCCAGAATTATATTAATTTATTAACTGACAACTTGAATCCATTATTGAACTAATTCAGAGTAACTGTATGTCTTAAAGATGTAACAGTGTAGCATCATCTTAAGGGTTGAAAGTATTAAAATTGTAGAGTTTCAAACTAGCTCCCAATTATTTTTTTCCTAAAAACTGCAAAAACCAGGGTGCCTGGGTGGCTCAGTCAGTTAAGCATCCTCCTTCGATCCAGGTCATGATCTCAGAGCTCCCGTCTGGATTCGAGCTCCCGTCAGGCTCTTTGCTGACAGTTCAGGGCCTGGAGCCTGCTCCAGATTCTGTCTCTGTCTGTCTCTCTCTGCCCCTCCCCTGTTCACACACAGTCTCTCTCTCTCAAATAGAAATAGAACATTAAAAAATTCATTTAAAAAAAACGGCAAAAACCTATTCCTTGTAAGTAGTACATATTACATATAACATAATATATAATTTACATCTACAAATTATCATCTACAAACAGTATATAATAGATTTAAACAATTTTTGTGTCTATAAAAGAATCTATTGAGAGTCGTAGGTGAGCTCCAGCTGAAGATGAATAATATGTAAAAATTTGGGATGGAGTGCCCTGTGAGGAAAAGGAACCAAAGAATTGCTCGCAGAGAGTGGTCCTGAACACACCATGATGCTCCGTCAAACTTCTGGCTCCACAGGTCAACAGAGTGAATTTAGAATACTGGATACAGCAAAGGAGTTAGGGAAGGGAAGCCTGGATACAGAAGGACCAGAGGCAATGTATCGTTTGTGGGGACGGATATCCTCTGGCCAGGATGGGAAGAGGATTGGGCATAAAATGGAATCATGGGGAAAGTTCCTTTGAAGTTTGCACTCATTTCTCTGCAAATTTGACTGCTGTCACTCTCTGCTCTCTCTGTGTCTCTTTACATTAGTGGGTGGAGTCCATTTCCCTGCCTTTTGGATCTGTGACTTGCCTTTATTACTAGAACATGGGTTCAGCCCTTCAGAGACTCGTAAGTTCCTACTTTTGCTCTCTTACAACCAAGCTGTCATGTTGCAAAGAAGTCCAGGCCTTTTGTTTGTTTGTTTGTTTGTTTGGAGAGAGAGGCCATGTGGAAAGGCCCTGGAGTCTGAGGCAGTATGTTGATGGAGAGAGACCAAGTGGGGGAAGATAGAGGCCCTCTATTCAGCCATTAGCTGGCTCTAAAGGCTCTGAAGTTGTGAAAGAGGTTTCCTTTAACCTTCCAGCCAAGCCTGTCCAGCTTGAGTGACCTCGTGTAGGTCTACAGGGAGACATCTGCCTAGTCAACATAGGGAATGATGAGAAATGGTAAATCATTGTTGATTTAAGCCACTAAGGTTTGGAATGATTTGTTATGCA
This sequence comes from Prionailurus viverrinus, assembly GCF_022837055.1. Classification (NCBI taxonomy): domain Eukaryota; kingdom Metazoa; phylum Chordata; class Mammalia; order Carnivora; family Felidae; genus Prionailurus; species Prionailurus viverrinus. The sequence goes on from NC_062564.1 coordinate 176,670,547, forward strand.
GCAAATCACATTTCCTGTGCTGAAGTCGAAGAATTATGAATAACTTCTTTCTGGCAGAGAGAATATTAACAGAAGTTAGCTGGCTGGAGTAGTGATGGATAATGGAAAATTATGTTTTCTTCTTTGAAAGGGAACTTCAGTAGAATAATAATCTTGACTTTTTATGTCTTCCTTACTTATTCTGCCTAAAGGATATTAAATGAATTAAATCTTGAGTGGCTTTGGAAGGAAAAACAAAGAACTTTCCTTCCTTCCTTCTTTCCTTCTTTCTTTCCTTCCTTCATTTTTTTCCTCCCTGCCTTCCTTCCTTCCTTCCTCCCTCCCTCCCCCATTTCTCCCTTTCTTTCTTTCTTTCTTTCTTTCTTTCTTTCTTTCTTTCTTTCTTTCTTTCTATCCTTTTTTGTACCTGTTCTCCTCTGCTCACCCATCTCTTGAGACTTAAAAGGGATAAAAAGGGATAATTCCCACCTGGCATGACCTGCCTGTTTTTGTTTGCTTAAAGATTTTATTTTTAAGTAATCTCTACACCCAATGTGGGTATCGAACTAACAACCCCAAGATCAAGAGCCACATGGTGTACCAACTGAGCCAGCCATGGCCTGTCTTTTTTTAATTTGCTATAACTGGGTAAGTATGTCTATCTAAATCTGAGATTGGGTGTCAGAAGGACCACTTTCTCAAATGTATAAACCATATTCTACAACATTAGCTCTGTTGGTAATATTTGGTTCCCACTAATCAGCTGTCTTACTGAATTCCTCAGTCATTTAGAAGTTGGGTGGTGAAGAGGCTTACCATGTACTGAGCACTATTTAAAGACTGATACTATTAACCTCAATTCAGAGAATAATGTTTTAAAATTCACTTTATAAGCAAAAGCTTTATAAGCTGATTGTTAATTCTTAACTAATTAATAATGTATTTAGTTTTATAAAATATTGATATTCATATATTTTAAAATTGTCTGCAGGGACTAAACAAATGTTTTGTACCTTAGCTTTGAAATGCATTTGAAATCACACTTTCTGATTAGAGAGAAGGTCTTTGTTTTTCAAAAAAGAGTAAACTCTGGCAAGCCATATAACATTATAAAGCAGATAATTTTGCAAGAAGAAAGGCTTTATGGTGAAATTGGATGCAAGCATATGGATTAGGAATCAGAACGCCTAACCCTTTTATTGATTTTTTCTTTTCACTCCTTTCTTCTCATCCCTCAATTTACTCAGCTAATCAGCATAGGACAGTCTAACTCTCCAGGTGGTTGTGAACATGAGATGAGTAATGAATAATATACAGGAAACACTTTGGAAGCCATCACAAATATTAAAATACGAGGTGTTATTCAATATGTTCTCACAAATATGTATTACGTCTTTCTGGGAGTTAGCTGTCTTTGGGTACACTCCAGGCTAAGTGAAACTTCGAAATATTTTGTTATTTGGGGCCCAAGTAAACAATTCCTACAATTCCAGCTGGAGTTAAAATGAAAGTTGAGTCAGGATCATTACCAAGTGCAATAGACCTTTCTGTAGTTGTTTTGCTGTCAGTTCAAATTTTTAAGGACTTTATGTATCCTGCTCTCTTAGACCTTATGGCTGCACAGTTGACCACTATTCCCTGATTAAAGTTTAAAACCACAGCACCCTTAACAGGTCATAAATCATCTCATTCGTAAAGGTGCAGATTACAACAGGGGCACAGCCTCATCACTTTTATGGATGACTGTTTCTGATTAGGCAAAGCATACAATAGGTATATTTTCTACGCCCGACAGAATGCCTCTGGCTCACAATGGTGCAAGGAACATCTGTCATTTTCCCTCTCAAACATCCATCAGGCAAAATTATTAAATCAACATGCATCATTTTGGTATAATAGAACTAAAATCACTGTTATAGAACATAATTTTGGGATTGATTTTCCCTGCTTTGAAAATAAACAACTTGGTTTCACGTTCATGGTTATGTAACAGCAGGAGATCATTATCTTGTGACAAAATTCCATTTTATTGACATTATCTCTAAATGATCCCTTGATAGGATATATAAAATTTAATATACATTCAATTTAGAAAGATTTCATTCACATCATACTGACATATATCTGTTTTCTATTTATTTTACAGCCTACATTTGAATCCAAACACAATATTTATTTCTCTGATGTTTACTTCTTGCTCAAGTCATGCAAACATAATCCTGATGAAAATTTTGATCTAATACACAGACTTTGACACCAAATGGCTGGATGGTGACTCCTGTCCCAATAGTATGACCTTGGACAGGGGGCTTGCTCTCTAATTGGGTTTACTAATCTGTGAAATAAAGACAATAATAATGTGTAATTCATATGATGCTGCCTGGATTGACTGAGTTCATCATACATCTAACCTACTTAAGACAATGTCTGGCATATAGTAAGAGCAAAATGACCAACATTCATTTTATAGTATTCGTGCTTTCATTCATGTTTCATTCCTTGCTTGGTTCTGTGGCCTAGAGCAACATGTTTCAATTCTCTAAGCTGCTGTGTGCTAAAAAGTCTTCTACCTTTCACGTGTTTGTGGTATTAGATGAAGTGATATTTGTAAATTATGTTTTAAAAGAGTATAGAGGAATTCCCTTGCATAAATGATTCAAGGCAGTTTTGAAGCTGATTCTTTAAAATAGTTGCGATTATGATACTTTAAGAAATCATGTACTACAACGCATTATTGGAAAAGCTGTTTCCAAATGAACTGTGCATCACCATGCATATTTTCCCTTTCCTTCTGCAGTTCTGTTCTTTAACCTTCCTAATTCAGCTCTGTGCGCCAGAAAGCTGACATCTATGGACTGTATCCCTCCGCACCTTTGCCCTATGGCTTCCTGGTGAGTTTGACCTAAGCAGAGAATCAGTTGGAGATTAGAAATCAGAAGCAAGGGGAGTACAAATATGTATGACCTTAATTCTCTCCACCAGGTCACAGGGAATTGAGTGTTATCTCTTTATTGAAAGCCACATCTCTGTTTGGTGGCTCTCACTGATCTCAGTTTGGTCACTGCTTCCTCTCCTGGCCCACTTAGACCTAGAGGTAACAAGGCTCCAGCTCTTGCCAGCCCGGGGAACTTCAGAATCCCTCGTCAATTTTCCCAGTTCAACTGCTAGCTTCCCTTGTGAAGACCACCTTTATTACTCAGTTTTAGCGTGCCATCTGTTTTCTGTCTAGATCCTCACTGATACATGTACCCAAGTTTTAATTGTAGAGTAAGCAGCCACATCTGAAACATGTGAAAATGTTAAGTGCCTCAGAGAGATGAATTTTATGGTTCTTGAGATTCTTTAGTGTGTTCAGGGTGGTAGTTGAAGTGCTTGTTTTATGTGTAATCGTTTTGAAGATGTGAAAGTATTTGTCACCCTCAGTAATACAATTTTTTTTTAAAAAAGTGTTAAAAAGTATAGTGCCTTTTGGAAACATAAGGTCAGATTAGCATTCATTTGGATTTCACAAGGTAACTGAACACAGATTTGAATTGTAAAGTAGCTGTAATTATCTTTTTAACAGACACAGTAACTCTTCTTGGCAACCAGCACTGTAATTATAGACATTGTGTTCAGTACAAACTTCCATGTTTTTGACAGGCTGGAAGATGAAAAGATACACAAGGACTTCCTGTTGTTAGTCTCACTTTTTGTTTCTTTACATCTCTTTACATCTGAAACTACGACCCAAATGGGATTTATGCTTCATTATTCATGACATATTGTCACCTTTAGAAGAAAAAGAAAGTTTGCCTTCACGGAATAAGGCTGAATTTTAGTGTTGGGATGCAACTTATTGTTTGCATGATGGTAATAATCTTTCTAAATAATAAAATGTGCCTAGATATTGCAATATTTGGGTAAGACAAATAATGTTACAATATAATAATAGTAAAAATGAAGTAATTCTTAATAATAAGATACAGCACATCAGAGGTACTGGGAATAACAAAACACAACATAAAACACAAGAAAAATGCTAGAGAAGATATTAAAAAATGCATTTCTGTTTGGGATGCCATTTTCAGGGCTTAAGATAAATAGAAGTGGTCACCAGAGCAATTTTTGGTCGTTCAAGCAATTCTGCCCCAATTAGGGGCAGAAATATTCATTCACATTCAAGAAAGCTGCAAACCAAGAAATCAAACTCCAGTGACCCTGATTTTCAGGTCCTCAATTTCTCTCACACTTCACCTTTCGAGCTGGTCTCACATTTTCTGGCTCCCTTCTGCCTATTTGACTGATAAATGCCAATATGTTTACAGATACCAGGGAGAGATTTTTTGCCTAAATTCTTGAGAATGCAATTCATATTTTTAAAAAATTCATACCTCCAATAAACTTCTTTTCTATTCTGACCTGAGATGAAAATATTTATTATAGCAATTTGCAGGGTGACTGTATGGATATGCACGGAGATGAAGAAAAATTTATTTCAGGGGGAAAAAAAAACAGTGGGAGAATTAGCTTTAACATTTTCAAGAAGAAAGTTTAGTGGGAAGAAAAGGAAGTGTCTATGATGTTCCAGACTCTTAACATATTTTGTTATTTATTATGTTATTATATATAATAAAAATTGTATATAGAAAACATTACTATTATCTCCTCATCTTCCATCTACTTTCTCACAGGGGAAACAGCCTCAAATTTAAGAGAGATAAAACCCTCCTCAGGTTCATACAGCCTGCAATTTTTACAGCTGAGAACACAGACATCTCTGGGAGGGGGATAGTACACATGTGTATGTAAGCCTAACAGTATATACCGTAGGCTAGGTGGCTTAAGCAGTGGAAGTTTATTTCTCCCAGTTCTTGAGTCTAAGAACTTCAAGATAAAGATGAAAGCAGGCAGGTTTCATTCTGAGGTCTCTTTTCTTGGCTTTTAGGCAGTCTTTATCGCACATGATCTCTTTGTGTGTGAGCAGAGAAAGAGAACTCTAGTCTCTTCTGGTTATAGGGACACAAATATCAACAGTGACACCACAATTGTGACATCGTCTAACCCTATTTATCCCTTCATGGCTCCACTTGACCATATCATCACATTAAGGGTGAAGGCTGTAACACATGAAGTTTGGAGATGCGGACATTCAGTCTATAACAAAGAGGGTACCATATATATATATATATATTTATTTATTTATTTATTTATTTATTTTCAAATATAAATTTATTATATAAATTTATTATATATTATTATATATATATAATTCGATCCATTGGTATTCTAAATTAGATGATAAAGAAAGTTATCCCATGGGAGGTTTCCTTCCTTCCTTCCTTCCTTCCTCCCTCCCTTCCTTCCTTCCTTCCTTCCTTCCTTCCTTCTGGGTTTATATGTGACTAGGAGTAAATGATATGTCCCTAACTAGTTATTTCCATAGGAAATATACAGTCGTTACTCATTTGATCTACAACTTGACTTACAATTTCATCATTTTTTGAATAATGAAAAGATTTTATACACATTTTCATAGTGTATACTTTAACACTGTATAATGATTTTTCAAAATAATAAAGAAAATTAAAATTTTAGTTCCAAATCATTACTCAGCTCTTAAAACTCATCTCACATATTTGTAGCCTCTGAGGTAAGAATAAAAAACAAACAGAACAAAAACAGTGCTGATTTTAGACTTCCTTCTGATCAATTCCTTTCTTACAATAACTTCAAGCTTGTATACGTGTGTATATAAGTTCTTTGCTTTATAGGCATACGTGTATTGAGAACTATTTATATAATCCTTCAGGAAATGATAAAATTGATTAAAAAACAAGACTGAGACTTTTAATAATACAAAGTAAAGAAAAATAATATATTTAGATAAAAATGAACAAGTACATATAAGAATAATTTATGTTTTCAGAGTAAATATGAAATTAATGAAAAACATTTGAAGAGAAAGTACAAGATACTGAAAGTTAGACTGACAATTAGAATAGTTACATGTAATTTCAGGGAACATAATTTTGAGGAGAACAGAAGAATAAATAATCCAGTACTCTTTAAACTGTAGTGTTTATTTTTTAAGTTTATTTATTTTTTTGAGAGAGATAGCGAGTGGGGAGGGACAAAGAGAGAGGGAAACAGAGAAGCACAAGCAGGCTTCACACTTGACTGAGTCATGAAGGTGCTCCTTTAACCTGTAGTGTTTTATGTTATGGTGCCAGCCTTTCTTTCAAAGATTTTCCCTCCCCTCTTATTGTAATGTTGATAAACTAACTAAAAGTACAAAGCTATTTAATTTGAATAAAATAGCCTGTGTGAGTTATTACAGTTTAGTCTTCAGGAAATTAGCAAGATAAAGTCAGACCTACTGGCATATTTTGAGAGACTCAGTCAAGCCCTTCTTTCCATGTCAATCTAGAAGGAAGCCAAGCAGGCACTTATCATTGCTTTATTAGGGTACTTCAAGAATAAATCACAACCTACTGAGATAACATACAGATTTGGTAAATGTCAAAAGTAAGTTGATTTATTACATTAATTGATTACATGACAGTTTCCTTTTTAGAGGAAGAAGTCACAAAAAATTTAAGAATTGTGATATTGTCTATGCCAGATGAGGTTAAAAGATAGAGCCCATCCCAATCAGTGAAATTACTGAATAACATGGTCTGGGACCATCTGGGACATCCCATGACATTACACAGAAATTATAGAATAAGCTGCAGTCAATTGCAATCCTACTCATAAACAAATGCATAATTTATTATCACGCCTACTTGGATTTAGTTGGACCTATCAAAAATCTTGATATTTTCTCCTCTTGAGTCTCCTATTAATCGTGATACATAAAATCACACATTGAAATGTGGTCCAGAGCACATTCAGACATGCAGGAGGTTGAATTCAATATTAAGATCACATGATGCTATTGCACAAATAATTTTGGAAGTAACTGCTACGCAGACAAATAAAGAATGGAGTCTATTGTAGAAATCTAATACTCTAACACAAGAGCATTATTGTAATTTTGGGTTCATGAGTTACCTGATGCAGTGGATAGATATAGCTGTATGTCTATAGATATAGAGACATTTGACAACCTGCTAATGGGCTTTGGTGAAACATCTCCACTGAGGGACATCAAATAATATGAAAACCAAAATATCTTTCTGTCATTGGTATATTAGAGAGACACTGCAATAAGAATAGATCAGTTCAGCAAAGCTCATTGAAAATATGAAAATGTGTTACAGGAATATGCCCCCTGTATACTGTAACCATGGGTAGGTCACAATTCTGCTTTGGGACAGGCAATAAAATCCCCAGAAAAGTGGTCTCAGTGTACCATTGAGAGTAACTGACTTAAATATTCTCCACGCTAAGATAAAGCAAGCAAAATAAAAGATGTAATGCATTTGGAAGTCTGCTTCTATTTGAATGAGAAGAGACACATCTGCAGAAGGTGCAGAGATGAGGACTGTATATATGGTACTGAAGGAATAATTAGTCTCTCATTCCCAGGTTAAGGTTTTGGTTTGGCCATCAACCTTGTTGTGTAGTCTGGAAATTGGCCCTGGATAATTAGACACTTAAGAACACCCTTATTTGGAGAATGCAATTATAGAAATTTTTGTGGGAATTCTGAGGATGAATTAAGGCATTGATGATGCCCACCAATTGCCAGCTCAGAAAGAAAATGTAATGCCAAAGAATATAACCTCTGGAGATTTGGCCCCTGGAGATGACTCCTTGGGTATGTGAAATCAGCAGACCCAGAAATGGGCAAGCTATATTTTGGATAAATGATAATATGTTCCATTGTCAATGGCTGAAGTTGCAAATGTGGTTGAAGACGTACAGAATGCGAATAGAATATAAATTATCAAATATGACTGGTAGATAGTTTTCAAAGAAAGCATGTGATAAGTCATGCATGCCAATATTTAGCCCTTATAGAGTCCTCTCCTGTACTGGATATGGGCTGGCCTGAGATGTTGACCAACAGCCTGTGAAGGGGCCACCCCACCAGTTATATGTACAGACCTCAGGAGGGCAAGCAGATTCTGCCTCCTCCCTCCTGGAATGCTCACTCTCAGAGGGTTCAGATAATGGGAAAGAGGCATAACTACTCTGCTGAGAGATTTTATAGAGAAATCATGGAGAAACCACTTGGAGAGGAGAGAACTCAAGATTACATGAAGATAGGCAGAGATTCAGTAATCCTGTCTCACAGTGGAGACTGAGATACTCCAGCAGCAGCTCCCCTTTGATGGTAACTGCCTGAGATACTCTGAGTGAAACTAGTGGAGCAACTTCCCAGTGCATCCCAGTGACTCCACACAACTGGGAAAGATAAAAAGAATGAAAAGTATAGTTTTGGGCTACTAAATTTTAAGGTAGTTTGTTAGTTAGTAATCCATACTCAAAATAATGTCTTTGGATAAAATCCTCAAAGCTATATGAGAATTCTACAGTGTTAGTGTGAACAAGTAGATATATGGTGACTATGTTTACAGAGATGAATAAGATTAGGGGGCAAATGAACACAATTTGGGCAGGAGATGGAGAAGAGAGAGACTTATTCTATTTTTTGTGTTAAATTTGAGGTTCCTTCTTAGACATCCATCCAGTAAAGATGCCAAGAAGCTGGGTTAGCATATTTGAATCTTAATGAAGACTTCTAAGTTGAGGCCATACATTGATAGTCACCAGTAATATTAACAATTATAGCTATCATATAACAAGGTCATATGGAAAGGGAAGGCTTAAGATCTATCTCTGTAATACTACAACATTTAGTTTGAGTAGAGAAGGAAATGGAGAAGAGTGGTTAGTGACCAAAGAAGAAACCTAGGAGGATGTGTTAGCATGGAGGGCAGGTGAAGACAGCATTTCAGTAAGTGGGGAGGGGTCAATTGTGCAAAATGTTCCTGAGTGGTACAGTAAGATGAGAGGATGTATAAAGGATATTTTCTGTTTAACCCTCCAGATCTACTCTATCCTTCTCTTGCCTGTATTCTATCCCAGGAGGCTAAGATGTGTGGACTAATGAGGAGCTTCTTTGAGCTCTGACTTTTGTCAACTCTGCTAACTGGGATCTCCAGTATGAGATCTAATAGACAGCGGTGAGTAAAGTCAAGGTGTTCACTCCCTACCTCATTTCTTGAAGACTTGTCGTAGGCTGGCTCTGTTCCTCAACTGGGAAATACAACTTTTCTCTAGGTACACACGTCTCCATAATTCTTTCCTTCATGATTAGTAAATGCATCCTCCCTTCCTCATTCTGGGATTATGGTCAATAACAGCTCCATTGCTAATCGACCTTGGGAGCTATTTTATGTCTGTGGTTTCTCTAGGGTTTTCCTATAGTTTACACATAAACCCCATGTTCAGCCTTCCTTGAATTGTATTAATTTTACTATGTCATCTGTTTCCTGTTGCAACCCTAAGTGATACATAAAAATGACATTGGGTTGCAGTGTGGATGTTGTAGTTGTTCTCGACAAGAAGAGTTTCAGCTGCATGAGACAGGGGTACAGATTAACTGCAATATATGCATAGGGAAAATGATGTGAGAAATGAGAAACAGCAAACATAGAACATAGTTTTAGGATGTTTTGCTATAAAGCGGACAGGGCATTGGGATGCTTTCTGAACAACAGAGCATGTGGTAAATGAAACATTATTATTATTTTTTAACTAGGCAGCTTTCTTTGCTATACGAGTTCTCAGAGCCTCTAAGATGCTAAAGTGTATTTTTTTAAGTTTCATTTATTTATTTGAGAGAGACAGAGACAGTACGAGTGGGGAAGGGGCAAACAAGAGAGGGAGGGAGCATCCCAAGCAGACTCCATGCTGCCAGTGCAGAACCTGTCATGGGGCTTGAGCCTACAAAACCATAAGATCATGACTTGAGCCAAAATCAAGAATCTGACGCTTAACCTGACTGAGCCACCCAGCTGCCTCTAAAACATTATTGAGAACAAACTGAAATGAATTTCAAAAACATCCTTCTAAGTGAGATTTTTTTTCATATATGACATCCAGTTATGCCATCTTTTTATAGAGAAGAAATTCTGACTCTGAAAATCCAAGAGCGATCCAGAGGGTATCCTATGGCAGGGGGGGAGAGAGAGCAGAAACTCTGCTACTTTAGTTCAACTCCACTGCTTTATCTTAGAGCAAGTCAAAATCAAAGGCAGGAAGAAAGGACCTTTGAGATTCTTTGTAATTTCCTAGATTTTCATGGTAGGAAAGGAAGCAGAGATTAAGGGGAGAAACTCTGTTCACTGATTTCCCTTTCTGAAAGTTGTATTTTGTAAAGCTATTTGAATGTTACACATTATTGGAATACAAGCGTTAAAGGACAACATGCATTTGAAAAGTTCCACACATACTTTGTCATTTATTTTATAAATAATTTCCCTCAGCTTTTAACATAAAATTAGTGACACTTGAAAATAACAGTTAATTTCAGACTTTAAAATTTGTCCTTAATTTCTTAAAATACAGGCTTACAGCAATTTGCAGTTTGTCTCATAAGCAAAAGTCTTGGTGTTGGGTACATCTGTTGGAAAAAATAAGAAGCTTGGAACTCTGTGAGATCAAGAATTGAGAGTAAGCCCAGGGAAAGTAGGGTCATGTAGATACAAGTGCTGAGAATCACCCCTTAGGTCTCATGTATTTACTTCCCAAGGAAAGGCATAAGGAGCTTTAGAGAAGAGAGAACACGCAGCTGAGAGTAGAAAAACTAAGCAGGTGTAAAGTTTAAAGTGTAGTTGATAAGAAAGAACAAGCCCCTTAAGCTTCTGCCTTGTCAAACAATGATCACACAGATCTTGACCGTCTTCACAGGTCTTTTGTGACTAGAAGAGTTCCATGAGATGCCTCATTAGTTCATAAGAGCTGGAAATGTCATGCTACTCCATTTACATTATAGTCAAAGGAGCTATTCATTTTCACGATACACTTGATGGGTTCATTCCAATAATTAAATTGGGTTACTACGCAGCAAAAATCAAGTTTTAGCCATATATTTATTTTGTTAACCTATTATTAATGAGTTTTTCCCTGTGAAAGAATTATAGAAGATGTAGATAATAAATACAACCTAGCTAGGTCAAATATTGAAGCTAATAATGCTATTGGATTCTGAAGATTGGCAGAAAATATGCCTAGTTTTGAATTATATACGAAAGTATCTTCAAGTTGATGAGGCTAGAGCTTGAAAATGGACTGGAAAGCCTGTGAAATTATATTCTGTTCTGCAAACGTTAAGGTGTTATGTATAAATACGTGTTTAAGCTGGCTTTAATTCTTTGCCCATTGGCTGTAGCTTTTATTCAAACCAACAATTACAAAAAAATCTGAGCAACATTTTTATAATAACGTAATTTTTAAAGTTTGTGCCGGTGGTCTGGTTAACTGTCAAATATTGTGAATTCCAATAGGTTTGCTGACCATAAAAAATATTCAAAATCCATAATATTTCTTTAAGAAGGCAGAGTAGTCTTTCAACTTAATAGGTTTATTTTTTTTTTCTTCCAAGGGGAAGGCACAACAAGAATAAGAGAGCAATAATCACTGCACACAAGGAAACTGTAGTATTAAAACAATTAGAAGCATACAGGTAAGCCTATAAAAGGCAAAAAAAAAGTAATTTTTCAGAGGCAGCTGATTAGAAGTAACTTTAATTAATAAAAAAAAAACTCCTCATTCTTATAGGGCTTGAGAAACTCATGGGGTAGTATTTCTGTTTTTTGCACTTAGGTTCAAACTCCGCTAAGGAAAAAAAAAACGGTATGGCAGATAAAAATCAAAATAAAATCTTCATTAGAAATTAAGCTGATACTAGAAAATATAAATTAGATGTATTCCAATAATGTTTTAACACTGAATTTCACTGTTAGACCTACCCATGTTGTCTTCCCATGTTGGAACCTGAGCTCTTACATTTTAGAGTATTGAGATTCAGAACAAAACACAGGCTTCCTGCTGGCAACTAGCACTTAATAAGGAAAATTTGCCTGGTAGAGATGAGCAGTACTGGTTCCTGAGTAAGAATTCACCTTCATATGGAGGAGAGAGTAAAGAGGCAGGCGTTTGAGACAGTTATCTTAAAGCTTGATGGTTTTTTGCCTGGACATGTGGTACCTGTCCTTAGCCAAGATTTAGATAAGACAAATTAGCTAGTGATTTATGATGTTCTATATAAAGTTCAAAACTTCATTGGAGCCAACTAGGACAATATTTTTTTCTATTGCTTAAAGATGTGTAGATTAATAGTTCATCTTACTTAACTAGTTACACAGCCTAACTTGACTGTAATGACCAGTGCTATTAAAATATGTGACTAAAGATTTTTTCTCATAACCCCATAACTGAGATTTATAATATGTTTTTCATAGTCCATAATCAAAAGACAAAATTCATCTTTACAATTGAGAATGCATACTGAGAAGCTGCATAATGAGGGCTTTTTTGGCTTCCAATGTTTACCTGTGACTTCTTTCTGTAACTGTGGCATGCACTTTGCATTTGTGACACCCTTAAGTGAGTACGGGCTAAGGGGTCTAATGATTCTGTTCAATTATTCAACTCTGCATAATTGGTACACTTTCACCATCTTAGGGAACTCAACATTTTAGGTCTATAAACATATATGTGTGTATGAATAGAAACTTGTACTATACTCAAGAAATAAGCTCTCATTATGTTTAGCGCATAAACCACCATTAGTGAAATGTTCCAAAAGAAACAAGGCTAAATTGGCACAGGTCTAGAGTTCCTAGAACAAGTTAACTTTGCCTTTCAAGAGAGACATAATAAAATAAAATAAAAAGTCTATCTACCTATGTTGGCCTCTTAGAGGAGAAGGAAGGAAAGTGACATGGCCCATATATATAGAAAACTTCAGTAGAAAAGGTTAAATAACACACAAAACACAAAACAGACACTCAGATCAACGGAACAGAATAGAGAACCCAGAAATGGACCCACAAACGTATGGCCAACTAATCTTTGACAAAGCAGGAAAGAACATCCAGTGGAATAAAGAGAGTCTCTTCAGCAAGTGGTGCTGGGAAAACTGGACAGCGACATGCAGAAAGATGAACTTGGACCACTTTCTTACACCATACACAAAAATAAACTCAAAGTGGGTGAAAGACCTGAATGCAAGACAGGAAGCCATCAAAATGCTCGAGGAGAAAACAGGCAAAAACCTCTTTGATCTTAGCCACAGTAACTTCTTACTCGACATGTCTCTGAAGGCAAGGGAAACAAAACCAAAACTGAACTATTGGGACCTCATCAAAATAAAAAGCTTCTGCACCACGAAGTAAACAATCAGCAAAACTAAAAGGCAACAGACAGAATGGGAGAAAATGTTTGCAAACAACATATCAGATAAAAGGTTAGTATCCAAAATCTATAAAGAACTTCTCAAACTCAACACCCAAAAGCAAATAATCCAGTGAAGAAATGGGCAAAAGACATGAATAGACACTTCTCCAAAGAAGACATCCAGATGGCCAACTGACACATGAAAAAATATCCAACATCACTCATCATCTGGAGAAATACAAATCAAAACCACAATGAGATACCACCTCACACCTGTCAGAATGACTAACATTAACAACTCAGGCAACAACAGATGTTGGTGAGGATGCGGAGAAAGAGGATCTCTTTTGCATTGTTGGTGGGAATGCAAGCTGGTGCAGCCACTCTGGAAAACAGTATGGAGGTTCCTCAAAAAACTAAAAATAGAGCTACCCTACTACCCAGCAGTTGCACTACTAGGCATTTATGCACGGGATAAAGGTGTGCTGTTTCGAAGGGACACATGCACCCCAATGTTTATAGCAGCACTATCAACAATAGCCAAAGTATGGAAAGAGCCCAAATATCCATCGATGGATGATGAATGGCTAAAGAAGATGTGGTATATATATACAATGGAGTATTACTCGCCAGTCAAAAAGAATGAAATCTTGCTATTTGCAACTATGTGGATAGAACTGGAGGGTATTATGCTAAGCAAAATTAGTCAGTCAGAGAAAGACAAAAATCATATGACTTCACTCATATGAGGACTTTAAGACACAGAACAGATGAACATAAGGGAAGGGAAGCAAAAATAATATAAAAACAGGGAGGGGGACCAAACATAAGAGACTCTTAAATTTAGAGAACAAACAGTTACTGGAGGGGTTGTGGGAAGGGGGATGGGCTAAATGCGTAAGGGGCATTAAGGAATCTACTCCTGACATCATTGTTGCACTATATGCTAATTTGGATTTAAATTTAAAAAAATTAAAAAACACACACAAAAAACACAAAACACAAAAACAATACACAACAAAAAAACACTTCGATGATAGTTAGATGCAATATTAGAGAATAAAAAATGAAGATTGGCAAGAGCATGCATCCTCACCCAAGAAGGGCCATGAAGTATGATCCAGATGGAAGTAGAGCTAACTCAAGGTCAGTGGTCCAGGACCTTGGCAGCAGAAGCATAAGAAATAAATTTATAGAGACTATAGACCCATACCTTATGGGGATTTAAAAACAAAGAATGTGATTTTCATAGTTGCTGTCTAAGTTACAAAGGTCCATGTGTAAGTGAAAAGTAGCTGCACTCAACAATGCAGGTAGTCAAAATTTAAAACCTATTAAACTTTATTAGAATTATATGGCCGGGGTCGGGATGATGGTCATTACACTCTTGCAATATGAAACAAGGCTGATGCTTGAGAGACATGGAATCCAAAATAAACCAGGTATTTCCATCGATATTCCAATCCATGACATTTGGTATATGGGATGAGGCCACTTTTGTTCGGAAGGCCAAGAAAATTTTTGGTTTAAAATACTGTAGTTGTAGCTGATTTATTTTTTAATGATGTTAATCTAAATAATAACTCAACTGCCCTTTGATGTAATAATGGTATAATCAGTGAGATTGCTTTGATTGGTTTTAACAAAACTAATACAGTACTGCTACAGATGACCAAATATGTTGATAGGTTAAAGACTAAAATTCCCATAAGCTGTCTTCCAATGGAAACTAGCCAGGGCAGGGACTAGATTTGGTTAATAACCAACTAAGTATGCTATTTAATAAATCTATTAATACTTTTCATATAGTTCAAATTTTGGTGATAGAAGGAAGTAAAATAGTTGTATCATTTCAAACATGTTTATTCATTCTGTTAAACTGAAATTTGTTTATTTTTTGTTTGTTTATATTTTATTTAAAATTTAGCCAATGTACAGTGTAATAGTGGTTTCAGTATAATTCAGTGATTCATCACTTACATACAACACCAATGCTCATCACAACAAGTACCCTCCTTCATACCCATCACCCACCTAGTCCATCTCCCACCCAACTCCCTCCATCAACTCTCAAAATGTTTTCTATTGTTAAGAGTTTCTTGTGGTTTCTTTCCCTTTTCCCTTTTTCGCCCCTTTCAATATGTTCATCTGTTTTATTTTCTTAAATTCCAAATATGAATAAAATCATACGGTATTTGTCTTTCTCTGATTGACTTATTTCACTTAGCACAATATATTCTAGCTCCATCCACGTCATTGCAAATGGAAAGATTCGTGCTTTTGGATGGTTAAGTAATATTCGTGTGTGTGTGTGTGTGTGTGTGTGTGTGTGTGTGTGTGTGTGCAAGAGAGTTCCCTTTCCTCCGTATCCTTACCAACACCTGTTGTTTATTTTGTTGTTAATTTTAGCCATTCTGATAGGTGTGAGGTGGTATATGACCATGATTTTGATTTGTATTTTCCTGATGATGAGTGATGTTGAACATCTTTCCATGTGTCTGTTAGCCATCTGGATATCTTCTTTGGAAAAGTGTTAATTCATGTCTTCTGCCCATTTGTTAACTGGGCTGTTGTTTTTTTGAGTGTTGAGTTTGATAAGTTGTTTATAGATTTTGGATACTAACCCTTTTTCAGATATTTCATTTGTAAATATCTTCTACCATTCCATAGGCTGCCTTTTAATTTTGTTGATTGTTTCCCTCACTGTGCAGAATGCACAACCTATGTTTCTGCCTAAAGGAGTTAGAAAAGGAACAAAAAATTAAGTCTAAAGCCAGAAGAAGAAAGGAAATAATAAAGATTAGAGCAGAAATAAATGATATAGAAACAAAAACAACAGCAACAAAAACAGAAGAGATTAATGAAACTAAGAGCTGGTTCTTTGCAAGAATTCACAAAATTGATAAACCCCTAGCCAGACTTATCAAAACAGAGAAGGGACCCAAATAGATAAAATCATGAATTAAAGAGGAAAGATCACAACCAACATCCCAGAAATACAAATAATTATAAGAGAACATCATGAAAAATTATATGCCAACAAATTGGGCAATCTGGAAGAAATGGACAAATTCTTAGAAACTCACAAACTACCAAAACTGAAACAGGCAGAAATAGAAAATTTGAACAGATGAGCAAAGAAGTGGAATCAGTAATCAAAAATCTCCAAACAAATAAGAGTCCTGAGCCAGATGACTGTCCAGGAGAATTCTAACAGACCCTTAAAAAACAGTGAATACCTATTTTTCTCAAACTTTTCCAAATAGTAGAAAAATGGAAGGAAAGCTTCCAAACTCATTCTCTGTAGCCAGCATTTCTTGATTCCAAAACCAGACAAAGACCTCACCAAGAAGAATTACAAGTCAATATCCCTGATGAACCTGTATCCAAATATTTTCACCAAGATACTAGCAAATCGAATTCAAGATTTAAAAGAATTCTTCACCATAATCAAATGGGATTATTACTGGGCTGCAGGGCTGGTTCAATATTCACAAATCAATCAATGTGATATATCACATTGATAAAAGAAAGGATAAGAACAATGCGATTCTCTCAATCAATTCAGAAAAATCATTTGACAAAATACACCACCCATTCTTTTTTTTATTTAAAAAAATTTTTTTTTCAACGTTTATTTATTTTTAAGACAGAGAGAGACAGAGCATGAACGGGGGAGGGGCAGAGAGAGAGGGAGACACAGAATCAGAAACAGGCTCCAGGCTCTGAGCCATCAGCCCAGAGCCCGATGCGGGGCTCGAACTCACGGACCGCGAGATCGTGACCTGGCTGAAGTCGGACGCTTAACCGACTGTGCCACCCAGGCACCCCAACACCACCCATTCTTGATAAAAACCCTCAACAAAGTAGGGGTAGATGGAACATACTTCAATATAATAAAGGCCATATACAAAAGACCCACAGTTAATATCATACATGATGGGGAAAACTGAAAGCCTTTTCCCTATGGTCAGGAACAAGACAAAGATATCCATTCTCACCAATACTATTTAAAACGGTATAGAAGTCTCAGCCTCAGCAATCAGACAACAAAAAGAAATAAAGGTCATGCAAATAGCCAAGAAAGAAGTCAAACTTTCACTATTTGCAAATGACATGCTACTCTATATAGAAAACCTAAAAGACTCCACCAAAAAATTGCTAGAAGTAACACATGAATTCAATAAAGTAACAAAATGTAAAATCAATGTGTAGAAATCTTACATTTCTATACACCAATAATGAAGCAGCAGAAAAAGAAATAAAGGAATCAGTACCAATTACAACTGCACCAAAAACAATAAGGTATTTAGGAATAAACCTAACTAAAGAAATAAAAGCTCTGTACTCTGAAACTATAGAACACTTATGAAAGAAATTGAAGAGGACACAAAGATCTGGAAAAGTATTCCATGCTCATGGGTTAGAAGAACAAACATTATTACAATGTTATACTACTCAAAGCAATCTACACATTTAATGCAATCCCTATCAAAAAAAATTAACTTAAAAAATAATACCTATCTAAATCTCATTTGGTGAAAAAAATCATTAATATTTTGATGTTCGTCCTATTGTTTTCTGTGTTTTGGTTAAACCAGTTACACAGCTTGGTTACATGATTAGGGAAGTATAACAATAATCTCACTAAAAACCTTCTCTGGATTTCTTTCAAGCAAGATTTCTTGCACACATCTTTATGGGTTATAATTTGAAGATGAAGTACATTTCATGTGTCTGAGCAGGATGCCTGAGGAGTTGTGTCTGGAAGTCTCTTAGGCTCCTTGATGCTTGCTTATGTTTTCTTTCTCTTGCACCACCATATTTCTTTATGTTATTCAAGTCTCAAATGCATATACTCTGAAAAGTTTTCTGAGTCCTTTCAATCATTAGACTCTATGCAGTTGATGCATAAGAAAGGCTGAGAGTGTTCTGCGTTTGGCAGTAGCTCAATATGGTTATGAAGAATGTGGTCAGTGTTCCCAGCCCTTCTTAAACCCCTGGTATTAAACTTCAAAGCTATGGTCAGTCAGAGTAATAATGAGATAAAATAAGGAGATCAGCAGTCTTGTCAAGACAGCTCTGCCCCCACCTTCATTAAGCTTCTTCCTATGATTGAAACTACTCCTATTAGGTATTCTTGGAACTTCTTGTGGACTGTGCAGATTTTACTTCCAGAAGGTTTTGAAATGTAAGTGTATAACACCAAGGGTACTCTACCTGACATCAAAATTCAGTTTTCAAGTTATTTTCTGGGTTAACACAACCCATCAGAGTTTTAGAATGAGATTTTATGAAATCCTAAATATATTTAAGTAATATAATTTTAATAGTAAGTTGCCCAATTTGAATACAAAGTCCTACAGCCTGTGAATTTCCTGCTAATAAAAATTAAAATTCTATGAATAAATCCCCTGTACACAAATTGTATATTATTATGAAATCTAAAAAGTAAAACAATTTTAATGTCTAAAATCAAATTATTTTTTGCTTGAACATTCAAGGAAATCAGATTTCTAAATTCACTATTCTTGCACACTTTTGTATAGGGTATCAGACAGAAGAGTTGATGGTGGTGTACAGTTAATTTTCTGTAAACATTTCAACTTGGTCTGTCTCACTGAAATATAACACTTACTATGGAAGAAAAATGAGTGGATTGACATTCTGCCTTCTCAAAGAACTTGAAACATAATATGAGTTAAAAATTTGATTCTGAAAAAAACAACACTCTTTGGAAGTGTTACCCAGGAGATATGGAGAAGTCTTAGGAATTGTAATATATTAGCTACATTTATTTTAGTCACTGGGACCAATGGCTGAAGTCCACTAACTAGGTTGTTAAGTCTAATTCTGTGAGAGGAGAAAGTAGTATAATAGGCAAGGAATTCTTAGGGAAATTTTCTATTTATATAGACCACATAGGTGGGAATAATATATTTTTCTTTAAAAGCATTCTATAAACATTTATTCATTAACACTCAATTAAATACTTAAAATTAAAAATTGATCTTTTACTTCTAAGACATTCACAGTCTATAACAGGAAATAAGCCCACAAAAAGATGATTGTAACAGATAAAATACATTGGGTCTCCTGGGAATCTGGAATAAGAAAACCTAGAACAAGTTACATAGAAAATTGTATATTAATTTGAGATAGTCTTTAAATAATGCATGGGTTTTGACAAGTCCACAATCTTGGTATGGGCAGAGAACATTCCTGATAATTACTGTGAACAGGCAAAATGTAGAAGTATATTCCAGGAGATGGAGATCTTTGGTAATACAGTGAGTGGGGCTTTTAGGCTGGGATTTATAAGAGAGAAAGCTGGATTATGATCATATTCTTTCAACTTTGAACATCAATCTGCAAAAATCTTGAAGAAAAATTCATGTGTTTTTCTGTGGTCCTCACATCCTGAGTAACACAATTATAACTCAAAAATCACTGATTATCAATGGAATAATCACCAAAGAGTCTTTTGGGAATGAAGGGAAGCTTATTTAAACCCTATACAGAAAGACAACATTAAAAAAAAAATTGGAGACCACTACTATGACAAAGGTATCTTTGAACAAATTAATTACTGACCTTGCAAGTGTCAAGGTGGATATAAGCACATGCAGATTGATGAGGGGATGATGCCACTGCGCAATTTACAATGGCACCATTTGGATACAAGCAGCCCTGCAGTCTCATGGTTTGGCAAGAAGAGCAAAGCTTATGGACTGGTCCTGATTCCCCAAGCCAACTGAACAAACTTATTTCAAACTTCTTATTTATATTCAACAGCTGCTCAAAGTACCTATTGTAGATTTTTGTCTTTACTTTGACTTCCTACATTATGGTCAATATCTTTTCTCCCTTTTCTTTTAAAAAAAAAATATATATATATAGTTTTTTTAACGTTTATTCATTTTTGAGAAAGAGACAGAGCACTAGCGGGGGAGGGTCAGAGAGAGGGGGAGACCCAGAATCTGAAGCAGGCTCCAGGCCCTGAACTGTCAGCACAGAGCCCGACATGGGGCTTGAACTCATGGACCAAGAGAGATCATGACCTGAGCCCAAGTCCTTAACCGACTGAGCCACCCAGGCACCCCTCTTTTATGTATATATTTTTTTTGACAAAATCTTCCAAATTTCCTTATAGGTATAATGAGTACATGCACATGTGCATGTACACACATATTTGTGTATGTGCGTGTGTGCGTGTGTCTCAAAGTCCACCTTGTCTGTAATAAATTTTTAAATTGCGGGTAGATTTGACAGGCAGTAATGAAATACTGAGTTTGGTTTTTTTTGAGTAAAATTATAAAATTACAAGCATGTGAAATTGATCATATTTCATAAGTTTCCCTTTCCCTACAACTTACACATTTCATAAAGTGAAGGCATAAAAGGAAGGCATTTAGAAGAGTTAAAGAAAGTGGTTCATACAGAGCTGACTCTCAACAAATGACAGTTTCCCTCATCTCTTTTGCCTCTTTAACTAGACTAGTGGAGGGAAGGGATGCTTACTCAGAAATTCCAGATGGAGTTGACAATTAGATAGTGTTGGTGGCTTTAAAAATTGCCACCATTATTATTTTTTTCTCTCTCACTTTCAAAATAGATTTGAGAAGAAATAGGCCTGGTATACTTTGGTGACAGGGTCAGAAAACCACAGTTCTCTGAAATTTCTTTGTGCTGTCCAGGATTCATCAAGTCAACATATTCGCCCTTGTTATCGCTACATTTTCAGTTTTGCTTTTCAATTTTATAGTAGCTTTGAAAGACAGTTTATAGCTTAAGCTTTATAAATATTTAAGTGGCTGCTATAAGAAGTTGAGATCTGAAGCCAGGTGGAAATAGGGAAATGCAATTGGGAAAAAAAGACAAAACATTAGAGAAACCTCAAACAGTGCCTGGAGAACTTAATAGGAAAACAAGTGGGTTGACAGACGGAAACATCTCCTTTAGGAGCTAATTTCAAAGTACCTGAAATCTTAAAAAGTACCCAAAAAATGTGTTCAGGTTCCATTGAAAACATTTATTTAAAGATCTAGTATATAAAAAAAATAAAATAAAAAAAATAAAGAACTAGTATAATCAAATTCCCTTTTAGAGATTTGGGCTCTAGGATTTTAGTAAGAATAGATAAATTTAAACACCTAGTACCTATTCTAGAAACTTTAAAAAAAATATTTGTGAGTCAAGATTGCATTTCCTTGGGAAAGGACAAAGAATCACTCAAAGTACACCTGTACTAATAAGCATAGAAATTTCACATTTCTAAGTGGTAAGTATGATAATAAGTGCCACAATTGCATCATCTTATGCAATCATCCTTATGAATTAGGTCTTATTATTATCTACATTTTATGAGAGAACTGGTATTTACAGAAGTGGCCTATCAACTTCACAAAACCAACAATCAACAGACCTGGGATTTGAACCCAAGTCCGTTCACCCCAAAGTTCATGATCCCAACAACACAAAACACGGTGATTATTAACATTTGATACAGTGGGCAGACCTTAGAGTAGGCTCTATGATTCCTGCCCATTGGTGTTCATGCCTGGTATAATCATTTGCCCCTGATTGTGGCAGGACTTGTGATTTGCTCCCAGACAATAGAATATAGGAAAGATGAAGAGCTTTTGCAAATGTAAATAAAACCCCAAATTACACTCTCTGTGTAGATTTGCTGAAATAAGCATCCATGCTGGGAAAACCCACATGGCAAGAAACTGTGGGCAGCCATAGGAACTGTAGACAGCTTCTAGAACCGGAGGAAACTTCCTGCTGAAAGCCAGCAAAAAGCCAGCATCATTAATCACACAACTATAAGGGAATGAATTCTGCCAACAGTAAAAATAGAGCTCAAAGCGGATTCGTTCCCAGCAAGCCTCCAGGTGAGAATGTAGACATTGCACCCTTGTGAAACACTGAGCAGAAGACCCAGCTAAACCGTGCTCAGTCTTGATCCAAAGAAACTATGAGATAATGATTTGTGTTGTTTTATGATGATAAAATTATAGTAATTTGTTAAGCAGTAATATAAAGTAAATATGAAGTTATTATTACTATATCATATTAATTATAAGAAAATTTCTTTAAGGGACAGTTTTTTATTTGGATGGCCACATGCTTATGATCTCTCTCCCCCAACTTTATTGAGGAGTTAACAAATATAATTGCATATGTTTAAAATGTACAGCATGATGATTTAATATACATATACATTGTGGAAAGATTAAAGAGGTCAAGATAATTAACACATCCATCATCTTACATAGTTAAGTCATTGTGTGTGTGTGTGTGTGTGTGTATGTGTGTGTGCACGTGTGTGGTAAAAATGCTTAATATCTACTCTCAGCAGTTTTCAAGTATACAGTACAGTATTATTAACCATCATCACCATGCTATACATTACATCCTCAGAACTTATGCTTATAACTGAAAATTTGTACCCTTTGACCTATACCTCCCCATCTCCCCAGACCCTGACAATCATCATTCTATTGTTTCTATGAAACCAGCCTTTTGAAAAAATATTCCACATGTAAGTAATACCATGCAGTATTTGTCTTTCTTTGTCTGACTTATTTCACTTAGCAAAAAATTCTACAGTTTTATCCATATTGTTGCAAATGGCAAGACTTCCTTCTTTTTATGGCTGAATAATATTCCATTGGGTAATAATCCCTAAAGAAACCCTATCCACGGTTTTACTTTTCACAGTTTCAATTATCCAAGGTCATTGGGATCCAGAAGCAGATCCTCTTGACATAGTGTCAGAATGTCAATGGTAGCATAACACTACACTCTACTGCCTGTCATTTACCTCATGCCATCTCATTATGTTGACATTTTATGATCTTACATCATCATAAAAAGATAAATGGTGAATACAGTACAATAAGATATTTCTCTCTCATAGAAACCACATTCACATAATTTTTATTAGAGCATATTATTATAATTGTTCAATTTTATTATTAGTTATTGTTATAAATCTCTTACTATGCTTAATCTATAAATTAAACTTCATCATAGGTATGTATGTATGTATAGGAAAAAACACATAAGATTTGGTAGTGTCGTTTCAGGCACCCACCAGGGGTCTTCGAATGTATTCCACATGGATAAGGGGCAACTACTGCTACTATTACACACAAACACACACACACACACACACACGTAAAATATATAAAATATATAAATGTGTTATAAAATAACATATTTTCTCTATCCATTCATGTGTCGAAGGACATTTACATTATTACCATATCTTAGCTATTGTGAATAATGCTGTGTTGAACACAGATGTTCAGATTATCTCTTTGAGATAACTTCTTTCATTTCCTTCAGATGTATACCCAGTAGCGGGGTTGCTGGATCATATGATAGTTCTATTTTTAATTTTTGAGTAATTGCTGTATTGTTTTCTAAAATGGCTATACCAATTTACATTCTTCCAAAGAGTGTATAAGGGTTCCCATTTCTTTACATTCTTGCCAACATTAATCTCATGTCTTTTTTTTTAAGTTTACTTATTTATTTTGCGACAGAGGGAGAGGGAGAGAGGGAGGGCGGGAGGGAGAGAGAGAGAGAGGGAGAGAGAGGGAGAGAGAGAGAGAGAGAGAGAGAGAGAGAGAGAGAATATGAACAGGGGAGGGGAAGAGAGAGAAAAAGAGAGAGATAATCCAAAGTAAGCTCCATGCTGTCTGCACAGAGCCCAATGTGCGGCTCGATTTCGTGAACTGTGAGCTCAAGACCTGAGCTGAAAGCAAGAGTTGGACACTTAACTGACTGCACCACCCAGGTGCCCCATATCCCATATTGTTTTGATAGCAGTCATCCTAACAATAGTGACATAATATCTCATTGTGCTTTTACTTC
This sequence comes from Prionailurus viverrinus, assembly GCF_022837055.1. NCBI lineage: Eukaryota > Metazoa > Chordata > Mammalia > Carnivora > Felidae > Prionailurus > Prionailurus viverrinus. The sequence goes on from NC_062564.1 coordinate 176,694,748, forward strand.
CCTGATAATTAGTGATGTTGAGCACCTTTTCAAATATCTATTGGCCATTTGATTGTCTTTGGAAAAATATAATTATTTCCTTTACCCATTTTAACTGCATTCTTTTCAATTTTTGTTATTGGGTTGTATGAGTTCTTTTTTTTTTTCTCAAAGTTTGTTTACTTTGAGAGAGAGAGAAAGCACAAGTAGTGTAAGGGCAGAGAGAGAGGAAGAGAGAATTCCAAGAAGGCTCTGCACTGTCAGTGCAGAGGCCAACACAGGGCTCAAATTTATGAACTATGAGATGATGACTTAAGCCAAAATCAAGAGTTGGATGCTTAACTGACTGAACCACCCAGATGCCCCAAGTTGTATGAGTTCTTACATATTTTGGATACTAACCCCTTATCAGATATATGGTTTGCAAATATTTCCTCCTATTTTATAGGTTGCAATTTCAATTTATTGATTGTTTCCTTTGCTATGCGAAAGCTTTTAGTTTGATGTAGTCCCACTTGTTTATTTTGGCTTTTGTTGCCTGTGCTTTGGTGTCATATCCATTGAATCATTGCCAAGACAAATGTCAAAGATCTTTCTCCCTATGTTTTCTTCTAGGAGTTTTATGGTTTCAGGTCTTACACTTACCTCTTTGATCCATTCAGATTTAATTTTTGTGAGTGGTTGTAAAATAGGGGTCTAATTTCATTTCTTGGTGGAGATCCAGTTTTCCCAGCACCATTTAATGAATAGACTATTCTTTCTTCATTGTATGTTCTTTGATCTTCTGTCAAAACTTAGTTGGCCACGATTTGTTTGGGTATGTATCTGAGCTGTCCATTTTGACCTGCTGGTCTATGTGCCTGTTTTTATACCAGAAATAAAATCATACAGTTTTAATTAATATAGTTTTGTACTATAGCTTGAGATCAGGAACTAAGATGCTTCCAGTTTTGCTCCTTTCTCAGGTTATTTCATCCATTTGGGGTCTTTTGTGGTTCCATACAAAGGTTAATAGAGTTTTTTTATATATTTATTTATTTGTGAGAGACAGAGAGAGAGTGAGAATGTAAGTGGGGCAAGGGCAGAGAGAGGGGGACACAGGAGCCATAGTGGGTTCTGCACTGACAGCAGTGAACCCAATGTGAAGCTCAGACTCCCAAACTGTGAAATCATGACCAGAGCTGAAGTCGGACGCGCCACTGACTGAGCCACCCTGGTGCCCACCCCCTGCCCCCAGCCTAATATATCTGAGGAAAATTCTGTCAGCATTTTAACAAGGATTGCATTGAATCTGTAGATCACTTTGGGTAATATGGACATTTTCAAGATATTAATTCTTCCCATTCAAGAACATGGATATCTTTCCATTTATTTATGTATCATTCATTCTCTTTTATCAATGTCTTATACTTTTCATTGTACAGATCTCCTTAGTTAAATATATTCCTTAGTTAAATATATTCCTAAGTATTTTATTGTTTTTAATGTTGTTGTAATAGAGATTGTTTTCTTAATTTTTCTGTTGGATAGTGGGTTTTTTGTTTTGTTTTGTTTTGTTTAAGGTATAGAAACACATCTGATTTCTGTATGTTAATTTTGCATTCTGCAATTTTACTGAATTTGTTGATTAGTTCTAGCAGTGTTTTAGTGAAATCTTAGGATTTTTTATATATAACATCATGTCATTTGCAAACACATAATTTTACTTCTTTCTTTCTCACTTGTATACCTTTTATGTCTTTTTCTTGCTTAAATGCTACTGGTAGGGCATCCAATACTATGTTGAATAGAAACAGTGAAAGTGGAAATCTTTATTTTCTTCCTGATCTTAGAAGAAAACTTTCAGCTTTTCACCATTAAGTATTATGTGAGGTATGGGCTTGTCATATATAGGCTTTATTATGTTAAGGTGTATTCCTTCAATACTTAATTTATTGAGAATTTTTATCATATGATTTTTTCCTTTATTCTGTTAATGTAGTGTGTGACATTGATTGATTTGTGTATATTAAGCCATTCCTGCATCCCAGAAACCAATCCCATCTGATCATGATGTACAGTCCTTTTGATGTGGTCTTGAATTAAATTGGCTAGTATTTTAATAAGGAATTTTCATATATGTTCATTGTGAATATTGGCCTATAATTTTCTTGTTGCGTCTATTTTTGGCTTTGGTGTAGGGTAATGCTGGCATCAAAAAAACTTAGTTCAGAAGTTTTCCTTCCTCTTCAGTTTTTTTCAAGGAGTTTGACAAGAATTGGTGTTAATTCTTATTTCTTTAAAGAATTTTAAAAATCTAAAAGCAGGAGAGGGAAGGGATGAGTAGTCTGAACTCAGAGAATTTTTTACAGCAGTGAAACTATTCTTTATGATATTATAATGGTAGATATATATTATACATTCGGCAAAACGCATAGAATGTACAACATCAAGAGCGAACCCTAATGTAAACTATGGATTTGGAGTAATAATAATATGTCAATGTTGGTTCATCAATTGCAGCTAATGTGCCACTCTGATGTTGTATGTTTATAGCAGGAAAGATGATGCATGTGTGGGGGCAGTGGGTATATTAAAACTTTAAATTTCACTCAGTTTTGCTGTGAACCCAGAACTGCTCTAAGATAAAGTTTATTTAAAACAAAATGATGATAAATTAACTTTTGCTCAACATTTAATGCTAGTGATCTATATGTGAATTATGACTAAGAAACAGATTTTACTTATGTTTAATTTAGAAGACAGGAGTGAGGAGAACCACAGTTTTTTGCAGTGGCATGAGTAAGAAGGAAGCTCTGACAGGCATGAGGGTTTGATCCACAGTGTACTCTCCAATCTACTACCTTGTTATCAACTCTATGGGTAGGACACCGCTGTGTTGAGGAAGGGATGGTAACCAAGGTAACAGCACTTACCTGAGCACCAGAGTGCAGCTGCAGTGATGTGACTTGAAACTCAAATATCAGAAGCTTATTCTATCCTTTCCAATGATTCTGTAAGCACCTAACAACTTGTAGTAAACATATTCTGTTTGTAATTCCTTGATGGACTGTGTGTCCTTTACAGAGAACTTATTGATATACTGGCATAATAAACATAAAATCCAACATCATTACGTAGGTGGTTGTGAAAAACCTGAAGACACATCAACGCCTGAACTCACTAAGAACACTCTAAAGAGTACGTTCTGTTGGTAGGTGACACCATAGTTCTTAATGTGACTGGTATGATTCTTTTTTTAAAAAAATGAGGTAAACTTGGTATATACCATTATATAAGTTTTATTGACTCATTTTTAAAATAAACTTTTTGTTTTATAAGAGTTTTAAATTTACAAAACAATGATGCCAATAGGGCAGAGAGTTTCCATAACTACCCTAGCCATTTCTGCCTAGTATTGCCATTTTGTCTTAGTAGTCTCAATTTCTCATAATTAATAAATCGATATTGATCTGTTATTATTATCTACAATTCATACTTTATTTAGATTTCCTCAGTTCCTACATAAGGTCTTCCTGTTTTAGAGTGTCATCTAAAATATCACATTAAATTTAGTAGTCATGTCTTCTTAGGTTCCTTTTGGTTGTGCTAGTTTCTCAGGTTTTATTTTTTTTTAATACCCTTGACATTTTTGAGGACTACTGACCAGGTATTTTGTAGAATGTTTCTCAATTAAGGTTTGCTTATTTTTCGCATGATTAGACTGTGGTTTCTGTTTTAGAGAGTAAGAGGCAAAGTGCCATTCTAATTACATCACATCAAGGCTACATACTGTCAACATGACTTACCGTAGTTGATGTTAACCTTGATCACCTGGCTGAGGGCATGTTTTTCAGGATCACATATTAAAAAGTTACTTTAATCCTCCTTTATGTACATTACTCTTTGAAGGGGGTGGGGTTATTATACTCCACCTCTTTGAGGTTATACTATCTACATAAATTACTTGGAATTCTTCTCTCTGTTATTAATTTCTATTTTCATTCCATTGTGGTTTGAGAACATACTTCATATATTTTCTGTTGTTGTAAATTTGTTAAGATATGTTTTATGGCTGAGAAGAGTCTATCTTGATAAGAGCACTAGAAGAATGTATATTCTGCTATTCTTGAATGTCATGTCCTATAAGTTCAAGCAGATTAAGCCGATTTGTAATCATGTGCAGGTCATTTATACTATTCATTTTCTACCCATTTTATTTGTTCATTATCTAAAGAGAGCTATTGAACTCTGAAAGCGTGGCTTTATCTATTTCTCCTTTCAATTTGGCCTGGCTTTCCTCTTGTACTTGGACTTTCTATTGTTGGGTGCTTAATGTTGCTAGGAGTTCTATGTCTTCTTTGAGTACTAGCCTTTTTAATCACTATGTAATGCTTCTCATTATCTCTGATCACTTTCCTTGTTCTAAGGTTTCTCTGTAACTATTTTCTATGTTACATAAATTCTTCGTTTCTGTAGCGCCCTCTTTCTGCCTTTCCTGGTATTAACTAATCCTTTTTATAATTTCTTTTTATCTCCTCTCTTACCATATCAACTATATATTTTTTAAGAAAATTATAATGCTTGCCCTACATCCTGAAATACATATTTTCAACACTCCGGGTCCATCTGCAAAAAACACGACGATGCTTCACAGGTTGGGCAGGTACCCTAAAACGGTTTTCTCAATTCTTCCTTCCCATTTTTTTTGTGGCATTGTTGTCAATCGTGTCACTTACTTTGTGCATTCATTAGATTGTGTGAATGAATTCCTATAGACTTTTTGATATCAATGGCAGAGATTCCTTGGATCAGAAAGTAAGAAATGGCCGCGCAGCTGTGGCTGAATGCTATCAGGCCACTCTTACACACAGGCATTTGCTAGAACAACTCAAGGGAAGAAGTAGGCAGCAAGGATACGAGATAAGATTCAAGAAGTGTGCACTGTGGCTCTGGAGCCAGACAGATATAATTTAATTGCCTGTTTTACTGTTTTTAGTTAGGTAGCATTGGGGAACATTACTTAAATATTCTGAACTTGTATCCTTATCAAAAAAATGAGAATAATAAAAACATATAACTCGTGGAAATCTTGCAAAGACTAACTAACTATTATAGATATGTAGATAGATGATAGGTAGATAGATAGATATAACATATTTACACATGTGTCTGCATATATTAATTGTCAAAAAAGTTTTGCGGTTAATATTTACAATACAATTAATCAATGTTTAGATTAAATAACAATAATAAATAGACCAAAATCTCTTAGATGAAAAATTTAAAGGAGTATCAAGATATTTGTGGGAGGACAAGTGAATTGGTTTGAAGACAGTGACGCTTGTTAAATTCCTCATATTGGAAGAAGTATATTTGAAAGATGCTACTCATTTTCAACTCAGAATAATACATATATTTTAAAGAATTCTCTGGAATACTGTGAATTAACCATTAAAATTGGATGAGACATAGATTCTATACCTTAAAAGCATTAGAAATAAAAGCTGAAAAGTCTTAATTAGGAGTATAATTTGCAAGTCTTTAAAAATGGCAAGATGACCAAAGTAACATCAAGTAAATCACTTACAAAACAAAATGTTGGGGCCTCTGGGTGGCTCAGTGAGTTAAGTGTCTGACTCTTGATTTCGGCTGAAGTCATGATCTTACTGTTTGTGAGAGCAAGCCCCACTTGGGACTGTCAGTGCAGAGCCTGCTTGGTATTCTCTCTCTCTTCCTCTCTCTCTGCCCCACCCCTATGTGTGCTCTCTCTCTTTTAAAATAAATGTTTTTTTAAAGAAATGTAAATGTGATACAAATTAATTTTTGTAAATGTGAGGAATTTTTTGGTAGCAAATTTAATACCTTTTCCAAGGTCATATAATTTGTTGTCATACTTTTATTTTTATGTGTATGTATATGCACATGTATTTGGCAAACCATGTGTGTATACATCACATTTTGCCCAAAGCATTTGAAGTGCTTCCTATGACAAGTTAAAATATGAGTTTTTTCAGTTCTTGAATCCTGAGAACTACTAAACACAAATTTGTGAAGAAATATCTTCTCTTTCTTTTGTCAGTATATTTTATGTGCGCTATAGATTTGTTTGGGGGTATTTATCTTTGAGAAATAGAAAATATAGTATCAGAGTCCATTCCAAATTTCACGATATAATTTGATGAGGAAGAAACATAACATTTATGGTATTATATAAATCCTTTATGAAAAGGTTGATATCACAAATTTGATAACATTTATTGGAAGTTGTAAAGCATAAAGTGACTTCATAAGTTTTATCTTTTACCCCTGGAAGCAGAGATACTCCAGATACTTATTAAATTTAAGACAATATTACTTCTTATTTCTTATATATTTTGATATGACATATTTTTATCCAAAAACATTAGATTGAAGCTCTATGAAACCTTAGGACAAAGAGTAATGAAAATTAAAAAAAAATCAGTCTTGGGGATTGTTATGTACTGAATTATGTCCCCAGAAATTTGTATGGTGAAGTACCAAACCACAATGTAACTGTATTTGGAGACAGAGACTTTAATAAGGTAATTAAGATCAAATTAGATTATAAGGAACGGGCTTATAAGGACCTATGTGTTTCTGAGGAGACAAAGAGACACCTGAGATCTTTCTCTCAGCACATGTGCACATAGGAAAGACCATGTGAAGCCACAGCAAGAAGGGGGCCATCTCCAAGCTAGGAAGAGAGGTCCTACTAGAAATAAACTTTAAAAAATAAATTTCTGTTGTTTAAGGCTTCCCACGTGTGGTGTTTTAGTGAGCTAACTAATACAGTAATAAAATTGAGACTATTCTAGGGGAGGTGTGAAGAAACAGAAGGAAACATTGGGAATATCTACAAAGGTAAAATCTAACTCTTAAGTTGGTAAGTAAGATACTCCTCAAATGAAGAATATGGAAAGATGAAGTTACGTTTAACTAAGCTAAGAAATATGTCAATTGAGTCTTAACATTAAAGTCTTGAATTAGATCTTTAAAAAATAAAAATATAACCAAAATATGTAGCACAAAGCATACATCATTTCTAGAAATAAGGGCATTTAAAATTCAATGGACTATGTTTCTATAAAATTTACATACACCAAAACTTGTAAGAACTGAATGACTCTGCTTGAAAAAAGTGTGTGTGTGTGTGTGTGTGTGTGTGTGTGTCTGTGTGTGTGAGTGTGTATATTCTGCACTTTTATAGCCAGCATAATTTTTTCAGTTTACAATGCATCTTTAACAGAACACAGATATACCTTTATATAATTAATTCCATAAACAAATTCATATGTAAAATTAGTTTTTAAATTTTTTTTTCAACGTTTATTTATTTTTGGGACAGAGAGAGACAGAGCATGAACGGGGGAGGGGCAGAGAGAGAGGGAGACACAGAATCAGAAACAGGCTCCAAGCTCTGAGCCATCAGCCCAGAGGCTGACGCGGGGCTCGAACTCACGGACCGCGAGATCGTGACCTGGCTGAAGTTGGACGCTTAACTGACTGCGCCACCCAGGCGCCCCTGTAAAATTAGTTTTTACGAGCATTCAGATGTTTCTCGACAATTGACAAACTAATGCATTTTAAATGCAAATAAGATGTCAAAGTATTCATAATATGCATTATAGACATTTTAAAGCTAATCATACCACAGGTCTTTTATTATTAGCACTCAGGAGACTTTATATGTATCAGAATATAAATCAAAATTGTATATGAAAGCCATAACACCTCAGTGCAACATTTTATCGTTAAAATATTAATCATTCAGGGAGTTATTCTAATGCTTTATTTTTTCACTGGGAATAAAGTTAAGAAAAACAATACATCATGCCTTAATTTGATCATTTAGAGGAGGTCTCATTAAGGCAGGCTTTGAGGAGAAGGGGCTTGCATACCCACAGGTAGGAATTTCCATGGTGCTGACATTGATACTGAATCACAGTATTTGCTGGAGATCCATTGTAGCTCCAACCTGGGACTAAACAACTCCTACTCTGTGTAAAAACACTTCAGTTCTCTTCTCTTAACATTTTTTTTTACTGTTTTTTCTTCTTTTTCTTTCTTTTTTTTTTTTTTTTACTTTATGGTTATATCAAAAGTAAAAATAAAAACTGAATTTCAATATCAATTTAGCTATATTATTATAACTTCTTGAAAGTGTTATATATATATTTTTTTTAATTTTTGGTATAGACTCTGAAAATTCTTATTTCTTTCCTCCTATTCTAATTCCTAATAACACATTTCTGTCTGTCAGAAAGAAATAAAGGAGAAGAAAAATTTTACTATACCTTTCCTGAGGGTTCTTCTTTCTCACTTTAAATTTTAATTGTGAGAGAATTTAATAGGAAAACTTCCTAGCTTTTTTAGATGTTAGATTTTTACACTATGGTTGGGAAAACAGGATATTTTCAATATAATTTGCAAAATATAATGTCATGCATGTTGAAACATTTCAGGATGATAATCATCTTTGAGCGACTTCAATCTAGAACATGCCACACTTTTGCCTTGTCCAAATCTATGTAATAACCAAATTGGTGAATCTAAGACATCCTGTGAATAACTGTGTATTGTCAAAATTTCCAGAATATCTGGATGGTTAATCTTAGATGGGAGAGTGTGAAAAGGACAAAATAAGAGTATCTATATTTAATTACGGAGGACTGACTGGTGATGTCAGGAAGAAATGATTGGAATCCATTTAACTCATTATAAATTCTTAAATAAGAATTTATTTTTAATTCTTTTTTTTTTTTTTTTTTTTAATTTTTTTTTTCAATGTTTATTTATTTTTGCACAGAGAGAGACAGAGCATGAACGGGGGAGGGGCAGAGAGAGGGAGACACAGAATCGGAAACAGGCTCCAGGCTCTGAGCCATCAGCCCAGAGCCCGACGCGGGGCTCAAACTCACGGACCGCGAGATCGTGACCTGGCTGAAGTCGGACGCTCAACCGACTGCGCCACCCAGGTGCCCCTATTTTTAATTCTTAAGGAGGCCAGTAGGGAAGAAAATATTTTGGAAAGAATAATATAACAGTACTGTACAACATGTAAGAAGTTATAGAAAAATGGAGTCATGATAGCCCAAGGGAAATGTTCTAAATGTTAGAGGGAAAGGTACCAAGGCAACATGAATAAATGCAAAGTAAAGATAAAGTTTTATTTCCTGGCTAGATATAAACAGGAAGGATGAGAAGTGGAAAATGAATTTGGGATTCTGATTTGGATAAATGGAATAATGTGGTGCATTTCACAAAATAAGCAATTAGATATATGAGGGAAAGCCGTGAATTCTCCCTTAGGTGTGTTGAGCGTGAAATGGAAGTACAATACTCGGTAGCTATAAATCGTCAAGGACTTACTACTTGCTTCACATACTTCTAAGTACCTTACATGTATTTATTCATTCAACATAAAATAAAATAATTATAATAAAATGTAAAATTACATATTTTATGCAAAATGTAATATACACTATATATTTTTTATTTAAATAATATTTTTAGAAACTGTCAATATCTGAATTAGAACTGCAAGCTTTCTCACATGATCATCAAGAATTTTCATGGTTCTTATCACAGACTTGTTTGTGAGAAAAGAGCAATAATAATTTTAAAATAACTTTGTCTAGAGACTCCATAGAAAATAATGCAATCATAGAAAGACAAAGGCTAAACTGTAAAGACCATTCATGCACTGGCCCTAAAGTTACAAAATACGGAAACTAAAGTTTTGAAAGCCATATCATTTCTCCTTAAAAGAGCTTAGAAGCAGTTAATAGTTATCTTGTGCACTCACATTCTTTTGCCTCAAGGCAAATGACTTTTTGTTTCCTGTTGGATCTTAAATGGTTCATGTTTTGGCTTACTCTACTGATCATGAATTTATATCATTCTATAGTAATATTACAACTTAATCTACAATATGAAGTCTTGCCATTTCTGTTAGCATGTCCAGTTAATGCCAGTAGGAGTAATAAACGTCTGCCCTTGAGCAAAAATTTCATTCACTTAAGAATCTCTCTCAAAAATAAGCTAAAAACTAAAAACACATTATTTGCAAGGATGAACTTTTTATTTGTTTTGGAGACCTATTGACCAATAGATGCATCTAGACGTTTATAAAATAATGTTTAGGAACTGACAGCCATATATAGTAACACTGTAATATGTGAAAAAATAATAAACTGTCAGAGAAATCGTGTTTGACCGTGTCAGAAGATATTTCCCTCTTTCACCACGTTTATCTGACTTTCTTTTATTCCTACCTTCTTTCTCCTTCCATTGATCCCACTGTCATGATCTCTTTCTCGTTATATCTAGAGCTTATTACCTCCATTTCCAGACTTTTCCTTATTACATTTTCCTTTTGTCTTCTCTTCTAATTATTATTTTAGCCCACGACACTTAATATTTTAAATTTTTTATTTATTTATTTATTTATTTATTTATTTATTTATTTATTTATTGAGAGAAGGAGCGCGCAGGGGAGGGGTGGAGAGAGAGGTGAAGAGACACAATCCCAAGCAGGTCTTGTGCTGTCATCACAGAGCCTGATGTGGGGCTAGATATCATAAACCCTAAAATCGTGATGTCAACTGAAATCGAGAGTTAGCTGCAAAACTGACTGAGCCACCCATGCGCCCTCACAGCACTTCATTGATCTTCTACTTTAATATCTCCTCTTTCTTGTTTATTTTACCCAATGATTTGGGTAAAGCCTTACCCAAGGCTTGAATTTGATGCCAAGACAGAAGTACATGTCTCCTAATCTCAAACGAGGCAGTATAACCATCTTCCCTTTTTGCTACATACTGGAGGAAAAGACAAAATAATGTACACATCAACGTTTAATATCACTGAACTTTAAAAAGTGGCAGATTTAATGCTCATAAAGAGATGTATTTTGTACTTTTTCTTAAATTGAAAAATGAAAAAAAATGCTTATATTTTATTTTCAAAGAGCTTCAATAAAACTTTTATGATTATAGTGCATAGATAGAAATTGTGACCCTGATGACTCAATATGGAAAATTCATTGTTTAACTTTTAGAGTGGTATATCATCCTATTTGTTCTAGTTTATAATACTTGCTAGCTGTTAATTTTTTTGAACTGTCACAAATTTTTGTCTCATTTAATATGATAATAATCTAATATTATAGCTTGGCTGTTTCTTGAAAGTTAAGACATATTGTCTCCTTGGGTGTGAATGCAGATCAAAACATGCAAGTAATAAGAAAAATCAGTTTATTTAATTTTACAGTTGAAAAGGATACCAGCCATGTAAATAATACATTTTTAAAGCATGATACTCTATTAGTTGTCTAATTTTCTTCCTTGTTTTAGAGGTGTAAAAACTGAGATCCAAGGAGGCTAAGGGATTCCTATGAGTACAGTGGTATTGATAAACCAGAACTCAGCTGTGCTGAATCCTTTATTTAGTAGACTTTGAAATTTCATTCTGCTTAAAAGAAACAACAGAAAAACAAATGCATAAAAATAAAGCCAAGGATTTAAAAGTTTTCTTTGTCATTATGGAAATCTCAGTGCACTAATCAGTTGTTCTCATTTTCTATGCCTCCAAGAGATGAATGCTTTAAGGAATTTGAACCAAGTTCAGTCTTGTTCCAGTGTTCAGTGGCTATGTTCTAGAGAGGCTTGTTTATGTTCATAAACAAGTTCTAGAGATAAACAATTATGGAATAATCTTATTGCACTGTGAAAATGTTTGATGTATTTGCCCAGCCTTCTGGGATTTGAATATGGTTTAGATTCAGGAAAATATGTCAGCATTTTAAACTTAATTACAGCTATAATAAATAAAATGCCTTAAGAAACTATGCTAAGTCTTCATAATGCCCATTAGCCTACAACCACTTTGATTTTACTGGAATGTTTGAAATTTCCTTTCAAACTGTCTTCAAATGGAAAGCATCTTGAAATTATTCCATCTCGTAAGTTCATAATTAATTAAATTTACTACTAAGACTTAGTACATGTACTTCATTTGCATAACCATCTGCTACGTTTGCATAAACACAGCACAGGATCTATAACTTACTTACTGAAAGGACTGAACAGCATTTACAAAGAGCTGCTCCAGTGGGAACTTGCCTAGTGTTGGCACAGTGCTTGTATTTGAAATTATCATAGAGGTGACTTAATTCCAGTCTCTAGCCAATCTATAATTTGAGTATGTAGATATTTTATTTATTTATTTTTCTTTCTTAGCATATAATACACCTTGGCCACAGCTTCAATTTCCAATTATAAATATAGTCCATTCACCTTCTCAGTCCATGTTAACTATTGGCAGAGGGTGGTCACTTGTTATAGGCAGTTTAGTGTTTGACATGTGAAAATTAAGACATCCCTTTGATAACCATGTGGAGGTGTCAAATAGACACTTGGTCATGTAACCATAACATTGTTAAGAGAGATACACGATAAAGATATAAATTTGATAGAGAGTAGTTAGAACATGGGATTATCTGGAGAATATGTTTAGAAACTAGGAGTATATCTAGATACTAATATATCTAGATAATAAAATAAAATACTATATTTAAATACTAATGTTTAGATGTAACAAAAAAGGGAGGAGCCAGTAGAGGAAAATGAGAAAATTCACCAACTCATAAGAAGAAATTGAGGTTACTTTGAATTTCTAGAAACTAAGTGAAGGAAGTTTACAAAGGAAGAGACAATGAGGAACTGGAACAGACACTACTGCTAAGACGAATATAATTAGAATTGACCTTTGGATTTTGCAACATAAATAACATGGGTCACATTTCAAATGTAGTTTTGTTGGAGTGGTGAGGGCAAACCTCCAACTGGAATGAGTTTAAGAGAGGAGAGTGAAATTGGAGAAAATGAGTACAGGTATCTCTTTTGAGAGATTTGCTATAATAAAAAAATCAAAGGATTAGTTGTAGAGGTTGAGGTAGGGGTTGAGAGAGGGTTTCTTATTAGGGTGAGAAGATAAATGTCACATTTGAATACTGGCAGGAGTAATCAAGCAGTCAGGGGACAATTGGAGATGCAGAATGTGGGAGAATTTCTGTTGTAATGTTCTTGCGGCAGAAGAGAATGAAAACTGGTGGAGAAGTAGGGTGGTTGCAGTAGCTAAGATCATAAATGGGCCCTCCATATGAGTAGAAGATGAACTATAGTCATAGACACATGAATATGTATGGATGCGTGGGTGAGAGATTTTGAGGAATCTCCTCTGACTCAATATGTTCTTTGTAAAATTTGAACTAAGGTCAGAGCTGATAATGGGAAGGGAATGATACCGGTGGTGAAACACAGAGAAAGGAGAAGGTGTGGAGGAGTCAAATGGAAGAAGAAGATAGGAAAATGGGTTTATTCCAAACGATATTAAGGAACACTTGAGGTGAATGATAATGACATTAAACTGAGAATAATCAACACTGTTTTTGTGGGGGTTTTTTGTTGTTGTTGCTGTTGTTGTTGTTTATTTTCCTCAGACATATTCAATTCTGGGGTTTCTGTCCTGAAGTAGATTTACTGTTGAATTTAACCAGGCTTTGTTTTAATCAAGCACGTATGTCAAGAAGAGGGAGGGAAGCAAAGATGTTGCTGGTGCATGCAAAAAATTATAACTATTAAGGAAGGAAATAAGGGAAGAAGAGTTAAGTGACAATAAAATTTGATAAAAATCAGTGTGCCCTAGGTTTTGGTGGAGCCAAAGATTTGTTAGAATATGGGAACTAAGTGGGTTAACCAAAAAATGGGAAGCGGTGGTTAGGTATTTAGAGGTACAAAAATAAGATTATGGAGGGCTTTCAGTTATTAATAAGAGTAGCCAAAAAAGAAAGAGGACATGACCTTGGAGGATAGGCGATACAGGCAGGGAGGTTTCAGAACTCAAATTTTAGGGTACTGGAAAAATGATGATGGTTTAAGTAGTGCGGAAGAGTGTGACAATGATCCAGGAAACACGAAAAAATGAGTAAGAGAGCCTTGGGATATAGATGAATGCAACAAAAGGGAGGAGTACGTTGTAGAGACCAAAGACATGAAATGCAAAATTAAATGTATTTTTCTTATTTGTTTTACTATTGCCACTCTCCTCTTACTAGAAAATAAACTGTATGAGACTCAGATTTTGTGATTTTTGTTAACTACCATATCTGGACTGTCTAGAACAAAATGTGTGATTTTTTAACTACTCTGATGTGCCTGATGCTTACTCAGAATGCCTTTGTTGAACTAATCATCCCAAGACAGAAACAGATCATATATGTATATATATGCATACATATACAATATATATTAATTATACAAATTATATTACATAATTATATATAAAATATATAATTATATTAATGATAAATATATTAGCATATTATATATTATAAGTATATAATATATAATGTATAATAATATATAATATTATCAATATATATTATATATGTATGTATATGTATGTATAATTTTGGATATGATATAAATCAGGGTTTAATAGCAACTCAGAGAAAATGCTAAACAACTCTACTTGGGAATGGTGAATCAGATAAGGCTTCTGCGAACAGGTGACTCATGAACGGAATTACTGGAATATGATTGTGTGTTATCAATAAAAATGAAGAGAGAAGGAGGGGTGCCTGTTAGGCCCATAAAAGAAAATTACAGAAGAAGAGGTATGTGAGAACAAGCACGAAATATTTTACACTTCTAAAAAGTGGTTTTGTTATTATTTTACAGTAACAGTAGAAAGTCATTGAAAATAATTCAAGATATATTGACAAGTAAAAACAGTCATTATTATCAATTTTGTACTTATATATCAAGACACACATATGAATGGAGTTTTAAAATATGAATTGTATTATGCATCAAAAATTTTTTCATGACTCGCTTTCTATCTTAATGCATAAAGACCTGCCTCATTATTTTTTTGCTGACAGCATATTAGTATGAGGGATTTGGTTTGGAGGTATATCATTTACTCAAACATTTCTTTGTTTGAAAAACATGGCTGTATTTCTCCAGAGAGACAAACGAATAGGGTGTGTATATGTCTACATATTTCCATATGTATACCTGTTTATATCTCCATCTCTCTCTTTCTCTCTTTCTCTCTCAGTCTAGAAAGAGAGAATGCTTCATTTATTTTAAGGAATTTTCTCATGTGGTTGTGGGTGCTGGTTGAGTCTGAAATCTGTAGGGCAAGACTGTAGGCTGGAGACTCAAGATAGAGTTGATGCTGCAGTCTTGGATGAAGACAGTCTGGAGTAGAATTCTTTCCTTCTCAAGACACTTCAGTATTATCTTATAAGACCTTCAACTGATTGGATGAGACCCACCCACATTATGGAGAGTAATCTGCTTACTTAAAGTCTACTGATTTAAAGATTAATCACATCTAAAAAAAACACCTTCACAGCAACACCTAGACTAGCATTTGACCAAAAATTGTGCCATGGCTTAACCAAGTTGACACATAAAGTTAACCATCATAGTGGTTTACAATTTACTTGCCATTACAATCATTGCAAAGAATTATCTTTTTAGATATGATATATCTATAGAATATCTTGGATGTATGACATAAATAGTTATTATTATGACATAATATGATAACATTATTATAATATTTTTAGGACATTTTTCTAACTGTTGAATTGCTGGGAAAAGATGTTATGTGTTCAATGTGAAAGATAGTGTCATCCAAAAGTGCTCCATCAGGGCACTTGGGTGGTTCAGTTGGTTAAGCATCTGACTTAGGTTCAGGTCATGATTTCTGTGCTGACAGTTCAGAGCCTGGAGCCTGCTTCTGATTCTGTGTCTCCCTCTCTGACCCTCCCTTGCTTGCATTCTGTATCTCTCTCTCTCACACAAAAATAAATAAACATTAAAAAAATTCTACATCAAGGTACACTCTAACAGTTTATAAAATTAGAAGAAACATTTAAGGACTTTCCTGTAATTCTCTCTGACTACTAACCATAGAAAGTATTATTTCTTTATTCACTGTTCAATCTAATATATAATTACTGAGTTCCTTCTCTCTTTAGGCATTAGGGAACTAATCATTTAATTAAGTCATTGTCCTCAAGGAGCTTAAATCTAGTGGGGGAAATTCACACGATCAGATAATTATAAATGATGTGGCACGTGTTACCACAAATGTCTGCACAGGATAATATGGCAGCATTCAGTAGGAGCCTTCTAACTTCTCCTACTTAGAGTTTGGGAGGGAGGGACATCTGAATTGAGACTAAAAAATTGGGAAAGTGCCTGTTCAAAAAGAAAGGAATGACATTTTGAAAACAAAATCATGTATGATCAAAGACCCAGAGGTTAGGAATTATATTGTGTCCCTGGGGACTCTATACCCAATTTCACATTGTTAGAGCATGAAGTGTGAAGTCAATCAGGGCAGCAAATGGGGTTGCAGAGCCGGGACAGAGGCAGATCATGGATGACCTTGAGGGCTATTTTAGTGAGCTTGCATTTTACGTGCTAAATGATGGGGAGATTTTACAGAGTGTTTGGCAGGACATGGAAATGATCATATGCAAATTGCTGTTGCATTGTGTGGAGAATGTGCTTAAGGAGTTCAAGAGGAATGGCAGAGTAAGGTTGAGATAGTAGGCAATGGCCAGACAAATGAGAACCTTATTTGAATAAGGAATTTCAACTGTATCATACCCAAAATGGAGGATTTCAAGCAGAGGACTAATATAATTAAATTTAAATTTCAGACAGATCACTTTTGATGACTTGAAGGATGGATGGATGGAAGTAGTAGGGTTAGCAATTTAATTCACTGCTAGTTAATAATATTTGCCAGTCAAATGATAAGTGTCTGTGATATTTTAAGGTATCTGTCAAATTGTAAGGAAAAGTCAAGCAACTCAAAATAAAAACACAATTTGCTTTCCTATATTTTCTTAATTTTCTACAGTCAGCACATAGTCTTTTTTTTTTTTCCTTTCTTTCTTTTAATATAATGGGCTGTGAGAAAGTGCAGAAAACAGTACTCATCTCTTTCAGGTTGTGGATCAATTGGGAATTACAATAAGAATCAGTAGTGAAAGAGCAAAATGTTAACTTTATTATTAATGAAGAGAAAGGTACCTAAGGAAGGTGATGTTTTACTTCCAGTCTCTGCACTAGAGGAAGAAACACTAGAAGAATTGTACAATGGATACTAAGCACTGATTCATCTTATAACCCGATTTCCAAGTCATGGCAATTCCCTGGAAGGGTAAGAGGAAACTGTGGGGAAGAGGTGAAGCAAGAGCCATTTCCAACTGTTTTTTCTTTTTTTCCGCATAGCTAAGGTTACCACCTATCAGAATGATAGGGCTCTAACCTCCCAAGGCCATTCTCAACCTAAAAATGACTATTCCTTTGGGTTTCTTCCTTAGACCATTGGTCAACAGAGTGGATTAAGTTTATACCCTCAAAAATCTATAAAATGAGTCAGATTGGTCTTTTAATTGTTTCTTTCAGGGTTTTTTGTTTGTTTTGTTTTGTTTTTGTTTGTTTTTTTGCAAGGCTAAAAGTTAATTTCATTCTATGTGCTATCACAGATTTTGTTCAGCTCACATTGTCCAATATAATCTATTAGAGATTCTGTAATGAGATGAAATAAAATCATAAAGGAATCTAATATTAAAATACTAGTCATCCTAATAATAAAATGTCAGACACACATTGAAATACTCCAAATTTTAATAAAACCTTTTTTTCTATTATCAAATTGTAAAGAGAAATATCTTAAAGACTTAAACTCTTTTGAAAAATTAAATCCAGAAACAAAGTCTGAAATAATTTCAAAGTCAAATTCTATTACCCTTGAGTCCAAAGTCCAAAGTCTATGATTAAGTTAAATTTTTTCCAAAATTCATTCTCCCCACTCTCCTTATTTCAGACAAACTCACTAAGATGGTTCTCAGTGCCAGCGTGTGGTTGGGATTTTTAGAAGCTACAGTATGAGCTGTCTTTCACTGAAATGAGTGTGGTAGTTTAGGGTCTCGAAAGTTGTGTTAATTTAACATTAAATCTTTCTTTAGCTTTACTTTGTTTTCTTCTTATTTTAATATGATTTTTATTTTAATAACAGTATAGTTAACATACAGCGGTATGTTAGTTTCAGCTGTACAATATAGCGATTCAATAATTTGGTGCATTGCTCAGTACTCATCATGATAAATGTACTCTTTAATCGCCATCACCTAGTTCACCCATTTCCCCCTCCCCATCCCCCCCCCCCCCCCGGCAAACCTTTGTCTCTATAGTTAAGAGTCTGTTTCTTGGTTTGTCTCTCTCTCTCTCTCTCTCTCTCTCTCTCTCTCTCTCTCTCTTTTTCCTTTATTTATTTTGTTTCTTAAATCCCACATATGGCAGTGCCTGGGTAGCTCAGTGGGTTAAGCATCTGACTCTTGACTTTGGCTCAGGTCATGATCTCATGGTTTGTGAGTTCCAGCCCCACATGGGGCTCTGCGATGATGGTGCAGAGCCTGCTTAGGATCCCGTCTCCCTCTCTCCCTCCACTCCCCCATTTGCTCTTGATCTCTCTCTCAAAATAAATAAAAATAAACTTTGAAAAAATGGTTAAATTCCACATATGAGTGAAACCTTATGGTATTTGTCTTTCTCTGACTGACTTATTTCACTTAGCATAATCCCCTCTAACTCCATCTATGTTGTTGCAAATGGCAAAAATGTGTTCTTTTTATGGCTGAATAATATTCCATTGTGTGTATAGATATATAGAGAGATAGAGATATCTCCATATATAGAGAAATAGATCTCTCTCTCTCTCTCCACACACACACACACACACACACACACACACACACACACGCACGCACACCACATCTTCTTTATCCATTCATCTATCTGTAAACATTGGGTCACTTGCCTAACTTGGCTATTGTAAATAAAGCTGCAATAAACATAGGGGTGCATATATCCTTTTTAATCAGTGTTTTGTATTTATATTCTTTGGGTAAATATCCAATAGTGTCATTACTGAATCATAGGGTAGTTATTTTTTTTTAACTTTTTGAAGAACCTCCATACTTGTTTCTGCAATGGCTATACCAGTTTGCATTCCCATCAACAGTGCATGACAATTCCTTTTTGTCTACATCCTCACCAACACTTGTTTCTTATGTTTTTCACTTTAACCGTTCTGACAGGTGTGAGGTGATATCTCATTGTAGTTTTGACTCGAATTTCCCTTATGATGAGTGATGTTCAGTCTTTTCATGTGTATGTTCGTTATCTGTATTTTTTTGATAAATGTATATTCATGTCTTCTGCCCATTTTTGGAAGGTTTGTTTATCTTTTGGGGTGTTGAGTTGTATAAATTCTTTACATATTTTGGATACTAACCATTTATAGGATATATCATTTGCAAATATCTTCTCTTATTCAGTAGGTTGTCTTTTAGTTTTGTTGATGGTTCCCTTCACTGTGCAGAAGCTTTTTATTTTGATGAAGTCCCAATAGTTTATTTTTCTTTTATTTCCTTTGCCTCAGGAGATATATCCAGAAAAATGTTGCTATGACCAGTGTCAGAGAAATTACTGCTTATGCTCTCTTCTAGGATTTTTATGGTTTCAGATCTCACATGTAGGTCTTTAATTCATTTTAAGTTTAGTTTTGTGTATGGTGCAAGTAAGTGGTCTAGTTTCATTTTTTGCTTGTAGCTGTCCTGTTTCTCCAACACCATTTATTGAAAAGACAGTTTCACCCCTGCATATTCTTTCCTGTTTTGTCAAAGATTAATTGACCATATAATCATGGGTTTGTTTCTGGGATTTCTATCTGGTTCTATCGATCTATATGTCTACTTTTGTACTGTTTTGATTACTATAGTACAGCTTTGTAGTATAACTTGAAATCTGGAATTGTGATATCTCCAGCTTTGGTTTTCTTTTTTGTTTGTTTGTTTGTTTTTGTTTGTTTGTTTTTCTTTTTGAAGATAGTTTTGGCTATTTGGGGTCTTTTGTGGCTCCCCGCTTACTGCTTAGTACTACAAAAAAATTTAATGAGTTAATAAGATGTATAAGAAGATCTCAGCACTGAGCCCATATTTAGAGCACAAATTAGAAAAACATGTATTCTAAGCCTCCAGGCTAATTATGTCAGGTATAATTTACAATTATATACCCAGAACTCTAGTTATAAATTTAACACACACACACACACACACACACACACACACTCACACATCATGGTATAAACTTAAATAAAGGAGGAAAGATGGAGAAAATCTTTATTTTTATCTTACTAGAATACTACTTGACCTATGTCAATTATCTGAAATTCATGACCTGTGAATTTAAACTTATTTGGGTCTTATACATTATCAGGTGGTACAATCCATAAATCTACTCTCTCAGAGTAAAAATGGAGACATTTGGGAAGGTGCTGACTTCTCACAAAGTTGAGAGATTTATAGTGACTGCACTTATTTTCAAGTGCTTTTTTTATGCTTTATTTCTAACTATCTTCCTCTACCCTATCAATAATGAATTGTGTATAGACTCTAAGCATTAAAAGAAAAACAAAAAATCTCCCTCTTCCATGAGAGAGCATTAATTCCTAGGTCATATGCTGCAGTGTTTCTACTCACTGTTGTAGAATTGTTTTGGCCTGAGAAACCTACCTCCTCTTAAAGGGTCTTTTGTCATATATAATTAATCCTTCCAGAGCTAAATTTACTCATTTTGGTACTGGGTACTTCTTTAGCATGTGTTCAAGATGTGGGCATCCAAATTTAGTCAGCTCTTCTGCTGTTCTCTGTTTGCAAATAGAGTTTGAAATAGCCAACTTAGAGATGCTATATCTTCAGTGATCCTCTGGAATGGCTCTCTAATGCGGATGGATCAACTCCTTACAGTTTAATTCATCAAACAGAGTTCAATCTTATAATGTCTCAAAGGTCTCTAAATGAAGCAACCCTCTTATACATTAAAATTACATCTTTGCCTCAGGGTAACCTGTTTGCTAAGACGTCTGATCTGCCCAATCTGCTGCCACCTGCTCACATTTGCTGTGAGTATTTTAAGTTCAAGATACAGCAGCTGGTGCCCTAAAGTCCTCTTGCACCTGCTAAAGCCTTTATCTTTGCTGAAGACTCTGAAGTTATGTAGCCTGCACTTTGGGGCTGCCAATATTTGGTGCATTAATATACTTACAAATTATTCATCGCTTATCTGAAATCCAAATTTAAACCAATATCCTTTAATTTTAGTTGTGAAACCTGGCAACTCAACTTGCACGTTTGTGTACCTATCTTTTTATCACCTCTGCTGAGACCAAAGCCCTCAACCTTTGGCTGCAGCCTATGTTTTTATTTAAGCTTGGGGAAACTCAAAGTCTGTTTGTACCTACAACTACAGTCCATTCTCTTAAAAAATACCTTTGGGCAAAGCTGTCACGAACTGGGGTAAGCTTCTAATGTAAAAATACTAAGTACTCCCAAGCTCAATCCTTCTTGCTCACGTCAAAACAGTTAATGGGTGTCCAGATAAAAAGATTCTACAGACCACTTCATGAAGAACTTGCTCCCCAAAATGTCAATTTTGTCTCCAAATATTCTTTGCTCTTGAACCCATTTGGGGATGTTAAGAGATATTTCTCTCAGAATCAAAGCTGGCTGAACCACCACACAGGGAGCCATCTGGCCCTGTATAATTTATGACATGGAGGCCTGTGGTGGGAATCACATGCCCTGCGTGGATAGGCACATCGAAGCTTAATACAGCCCACTTATTTTTTTTTCCAGATTGACCAATTATAAAGGCCAGAGAGAAAAAAGAAATGAAATTTACTGAAGTTACATACAGAATGGAAGAATATGAGTAGGGAAAAGCATTCCTCCTTTATAATAATCAGAAATATAGTAAAGCTAAAAAAAACCGCAAACACAATAATAATATACAATAGATAGGGTACACACTTTCAGGGATAGTGGGAAGAACAAAGTTACAGAGAGAATACCTGACTCCATAGCCAATGTATGATGTGCGGAGAATGATAAGTGAACTCTAGAGCCAGATAACTTGGCCTTGAATGTGGCTGTTTCATCTCACATGATTGGTAACCTTGTGAAGGCTTCTTAACTTCTCAGTGCTTTGATTGCTTATGTTGAATGAAGAAAAATTGAAACAGAGTCTATCTCATCTGGTGTCATGTACATTAAATAAAATAATAAAAGTGAAATGATTAGACCAGTTCTAATATATAAGTGCTTATTACATGATTAAATTATAAATAGCATCTTTTCCTTGAGTATGATATTCATTTATTCAGGTATCCACTTATTTATTCATTAGTTGGAGCAGTTCTGTATGGGTATATGTATTTCCATCACTTGTCCTCCCTTTTCTCTTTTCTCTTGAAGAACAGAAGTTTAGAGCAATTTTTTTTTCCAGATACCACTAAGTATAAAGAGAATGGGTGTGCTATAGATTCAAGGAATCCAGATGTTGAGAAGAGAGAAAATTTCCTGAGATCCTAATGAATTGTAAGAGAGTTAGATACATTAGTTACCTTAGTAAGAAAAGAAGGCAGGCAGATGTCATCCGATTTGAGAAAGCGTACTCTGATGTGTTTGTCATTCATGTAGGATGGCATAGGGATATGTACATATTTAGTTTGACTACTATCTGGAAGCTCCATGTTTCTACTCCTACCTCCCAAAGTAGTATTGACTCTAGAGATATATAATATCTCAATAGCTTTAAATAGGAATTTTTGGATAACTGTTTTTTTTTTAATAATGTTTATTTTTGAGAGAGACACACACACAGAGTGTGAGCAGGGGAGGGGCAGAGGGAGACACAGAATCCAAAGCAGGCTCCAGGCTCTAAGCTGTCAGCACAGAGCCCTATGCGGGGCTTGAACCCACAAACCAGGAGATAATGATCTGAGCTGAAGCTGGATGCTTAACCGACTGGCCATCCAGGCATCTCTGGATAACTTTTAATAGCTTTAAATAGCTAAGGAAAAATAAGATTTTCTCCATCCCTCATAAATTATCAGAGAAATGTTATTTGTCAGTCATATAGTGGGTTTTTAATGCCTAATGTGAAGAATCAGCTTTACATTCAGCCTTGGTATATTTGACTGGCTATGTTGTTTTATTAGCCTGTCTTCTTTCTTTCTAATTTCCATCTACTATTATAGCAATAAGGGTGATAACATTTTGTAAAGTTGAGTATACAATGCAAATATTCAATATCAAGTACATGTAGCGTAATATACACTTTTACCTTTTTTATTATAAAACTCATAGGTAGAGAAATAACCATGAACAAATGTATTACTTAATGAGTTATTAGAAGTCATTACTTAATAAATAAATAGTTATTGCTATATAATTTATTTACACCCAGGTTAAGAAATATAACTTTGCTACCCACCCTGGAAGCTCCTCATATGAGCCATCCAATTTCAAATTCCATCCCCCGCCCCCAAAGCAGCCTTAATCATGACTTGTATAGTGACAACTTTCTCAAATTTCTTTATAGATTTATCAATTAAGGCACATTCCTAGACACTATACTCTTGCCTACTTTTTTAAAGTTGTGGCATATTTTTAAATTCTTTTTATATCTATGAGTTCCCCTTCACTGCTTTCATTTATTTATAATTTATCTGTTGATGTTCCAATAATCCGAGTTTTGCTGACTGCGTATGAGTAGCTGCATCCAGAGATTTGATCAGAATCTTGCCTGATCCTTTTGTCAAGATTATAGAGATATGTTCTTACATTAGAAGGTGCATGATGTCTAATTGTGTTAGAGATGTTATTGATACTCAATGCCTAGTATATTGAGTATTTCATCGGATGGTTACAAAAATGGTGATACTAATTCAATCACATCTTATTAATTAGGTAAAATGTTTTTTATAAGAGACACTTTACATAATTTAGTATTTTGTCATACAGTGCTACAGGTAATATAGGCAAAGTAGACTGAATGGTTGTAATTTCCTCATATTTACTCGTTTTCAAAATAATGAACTGATTCCTCCAAAGTTAACTAATTAAGCTTTTCTTTCTTTGACATAATTTTCAATGCATAATTTAAATTAACATAATGAGTTTCAAGTGATGACAGTCATTATTCTATTTGAGGCTTTTATTTGCAAGTCAGTTGAAGATACTTTGAGTTGGTACTTTTGGTTTGTTGTTGCTTCTTTGTTTGACAACCCTAGTTGACTGATAAGCCCCTACTTGACTTTGATAGCCTCCTCAATATTTTGTATGTCTAAGATATTCCAGTGTTATCCTATACATTTTATTTCCTTTACCTGGAATCAGCAGTTATTCAAGGGGTCCTCATTTCACTGATAATAAAATTTCAAACTATGATCTTAACTCTAGAGATGCCCATGGCTTCAAAGCTTATCACTTCTTGCCAGGCTTGTTCTTACTGATACTTCCTGTTTAAAATGAAGCTTAGGCGTCTAAATTTAACCCTTTATACTAAATCTAAATCTCCTTTTTTCCACTTTGAGAATTCTTGCTACAAAGAACACATAATAGATGAGAGATTTAAAATATCCTCCTAATTTGTCATTAAATTTATACACACAACAGTCTTAGAATCGGATTGCAAATATTACCACTTGTGCTGTCAAAACTCTAACTTTTAATGTTTCTTTATTTTTGAGAGAGAGAGAGACAGACAGAGAGAGCAGGGGAGGGTCAGAGAGAGAGAGGGAGATATGGAATTTGAAGCAGGCTCTGAGCTCTGAGCTGTCAGCACAGAGCCCCACGCAGGACTTGAACTGTGAGATCATGACCTGAGAGGAAGTCAGAACTTAACTGACTGAACCACCCAGGTGTCCCATAACTCTAACTCTTCACATGGCGTTCCCCCTGTGTGTGCTTCTATCTCCAATTTTTTCTTTTTATTAGGATACCAGTCATACTGGAAAAGTGCCCAACTTTAAAATGATGTCATTTTAAGTTGGCGATTTCTCTAAACACCCTGTCTCCACATAAGGTGACATTCCGAGATATAGGGGATTATGAATTTCAATATATGAAATTTGAGGGGATGCAATTCAATCCAGAACAATCTTGGTCCTTTCAATTGTTTAATTTTATTTGATTTTTGTTTTCCTAAAAACCTTCGTCTTTTGTTTTTCTTGTAGTGAACAAAAACATGGTGACCTGTATTTTTAAGATTTTCTGGCTTTACCACCCCCTCCCCATTTTTCTGTGGATTTTCACTTTCTAATATTACTTTCCTCCTAAATTTTAATTCTACTCTTCATATTTTATCCTTAAAATAGGGTCTTAATCCTGGAGAGAAGTTCTGGATGCTCAGTTTCAAAAGTTTATGAATGGCTACGCTGATCCCTTACAGGTGTTACCATGGACCCCTCTCACTAACCTTTCTAAGTTGGGCAAAAACTCTCCCCATTTTGTCTGCTGTTCCAAAGTTGTCTCATCATGATTTTCATTGAGTTCCTACTGATTATCTTTGAGCTCTTCTTTCTCAGGTCCATCAGATCTCTTGTTGTGAACATTTGCTTTCTCCTGCAGAAACGCTGATGCCATGCAGTTATTTTGTACTGTGACTTGCAGTTTTGAGTTCATAAAAATAACTTTTCACCTGACTTGGTTTTAAGAGTTGTGAGTTTTATCTTTTGCTATCCATTTCCTTTACTTGCTTTTATACATGGATTTGAAGAGACTCAAAAATTAGCCACCCTTGTACTTTTCCCAGAATTGACCCTGAAGCAAGGGAAATTGCTTGACTTAAACTAATGTAGTTAGTCATTCCAGTAATTCTTCCCACCCCCCCAACAACATGCCATTTCAACCATTTAGGGCTATATGAGAAATATGGCCTCATCAGGACACAGAGCAAATGAGTGAATTATCACTTTCTGAATTTTAAAACCGTGTTTCAAAATTTCTTAAAATCATAATAATTTGAAAAAAAAAAAAAAGATTTTCTGCTCTCCCAAAGTAGATCTGCTTTCCAAATGTGAAGGTTATTTAAAAATAAACATCAGATTTTGGAAGAATATCTGCTAATTTAAGGGTTAGGTTTTCTATCTTAGACTTGGTAAAGATTTCATGACTGGGCTAGAAATGGTATCAGAGAAAACAGTCAACTCTAACAGTGTTGAAAAACTCAGAGAAGGGACTTTGATCTAGAGTGTATATTTTAGAGAATGAATGTGTTGTGATGACTCCTGTCCTAATTCTTTCACAGAAGCCCAGTAGAGAGTAGCTTTGCCAACACATTGTAGTAATAGTGGGAGAGAGTTGGCTTTCATAATTGCAGTGGCATTGAGAAGGAGCCCTATGGCATTTTCTGTTGAATGGACTGGAGGAACAGCAGCTTGCCCAGGGCCTTGGAAAGAGTACATCAATTTGTCAGGTCAGAAGCAAGCACCCAGACGTGTTCACAAGTGATAAGAGGCCATGAGGGTGATAACCAGCTTGGCCTGGCTAGCAGAGTTGCAATGGGACCTTACCCTTTGTGGAACTTAGCAGAGCAAAGAAGGAAGAAGCTGAGAATTGTGCCGTATTAGCATACATCAGACCTCGGCAGATGTCAACGAGTGAAGGAACATAGACCCCCAATCTTATTCACCCCAGGGAAAAGAATAGCAGAGGGTGAGGTCTGGAGTGATTTTGAAAGAAAAAAAAATACTGGCATGACCATTTATTTTGCTATGATTACATGGACTGAATGCTTAAAATAATATGAGTTATTGGTAAAACAAAAATAATTTTTTCTACATATTCCAAAAGTGATATTTGACTCTTTTGTTCTCTGGTGTTCTGCTGAGGCCATCTTCCTCAAATAGCTCTGGGTGGTTGAAATGGAAAGTGAGAGGTAGGAAAAGTTAAAGAAAAGAAAAAGGGGAAGAAATTTTGGAACAAACACCTTAGTTTAAACCAATACTTGTGACTTGAAAATGCCATTTTTTTTTAATACAAGTTAGTTAGCATATAGTGTATTAATGGTTTCAGGACTAGAATTTAGTGATTCATCACTTACATATAAACTCAGTGCTCATCCCAACAAATGTCCTCCTTAATGCCCATCGCCCATTTAGCCCATCCCCCTCCCCTCTCCTCCAGCCACCCTCAGTTTGTTCTTCGTATTTAAAAGTCTCTTATGTCTTTGTCCTTTTTCCTTCTTACCCCCACGTTCATCTGTTTTGTTTCTTAAATTCCACATATGAGTGGAACCATATATTTGTCGTTTTCTGACTGATCTATTAAATTTAGCATAACATATTCTAGGTCCGTCAACATTGTTGCAGATGGTA
The DNA here is from genome assembly GCF_022837055.1 of Prionailurus viverrinus. Classification (NCBI taxonomy): domain Eukaryota; kingdom Metazoa; phylum Chordata; class Mammalia; order Carnivora; family Felidae; genus Prionailurus; species Prionailurus viverrinus. The sequence continues at coordinate 176,722,045 of NC_062564.1, forward strand.
AGATTTCATTCATTTTGATCCCCAAGTAATATTCCATTGTATATGTACATACCACCTTTCTTTATCCATTTATCAGTTGATGGACATTTGGGATCTTTCTGCGATTTGGCTGTTGTTGATAGTGCTGCTATAAACATCAGGGTGAATGTGCCCTTTTAAATTAGCATTTTTATATCCTTTGGATAAATATCTAGTAGTGCAATTGCTGGGTCATAGGGTAGCTCTATTTTTAATTTTCTGAGGAACCTTCATAATGTTCTCCAGAGTCGCTGCACTCCCTCCAGTTTGCATTCCCTCCAACAGTGCAAAAGAGTTCCCCTTTCTCCACATGCTCGCCAACATCTGTTTTTTTCCTGAGTTGTTAATTTCAGCAATTCTGACAGGTGTGAGGTGGTATCTCACTGTGGTTCTGCTTTGTGTTTCTCTGATGATGAGTGGTGTTGAGCATATTTCCCTGTGTCTGTTAGCCATCTGAATGTCTTCTTTGGAGAAGTGTCTGTTCATGTCTTTTGTCCATTTATTCACTTTATTTGTTTTTTTTTGGGGGGGGGTATTGACTTTGATAAGCTTTTTATGGATTTTGGATGTTAGCACTTTATCTGATATGTCATTTGCGAATGTCTTCTCCCATTCTGTTGGTTGCCTATTAGTTTTATTGATTATTTCTTTTGCTGTGCAGAAGGTTTTTATCTTGATGATGCCCCAATAGTTTGTTTTTGGTTTTGTTTCCCTTGCCTCTGGAGACATATCTACTAAAATGTTTCTGTAGCTGAGGTCAAAGAAGTTGTTGCCTGTTTTCTCCTCTAGTGTTTTGATGGTTTCCTGTATTGCATTTAGGTCTTTCACCTATTTTGAATTTATTTTTGTGTCTAGTGTAAAAAAGTGGTCCAGTTTTGTTCTTAGGCGTGTCACTATCCAGTTTTCCTAATACAATTTGCTGAAAAGACTACCTTTTTTCCATTGGATATTCTCTCCTACTTTGTCAAAGGTTAGTTAGCCATACACTTGTGGCTCTAATTCTGGGTTCTCTATTCTGTTCCATTGGTCTATGTGTCTGTTTTTGTGCCAGTACCATACTGTTTTAATGATTACAGCTTTGTAATCATGATTACAGCTTTGAAGTCTGGAATTGTAATGCCTTCAGCTTTGATTTTCTTTTCAACATTACTTTGAATATTCAGGTTTTTTTCTGGTTCCATACAAATTTTGAAATTGTTCTAGGTCTGTGAAGAATACTGGTATTATTTTGATAGAGATTGCATTGAATGTGTAGATTTCTTTGGGTTGTATACATATTTTAACAGTATTTGTTCTTCCAATCCATGATCATGGAATGTTTTTCCATATCTTTGTGTCTTCTTCAATTGCTTTCATAAGCTTTCTATGGTTTTCAGTGTACAGAAACCAAAGAAGTTTCAGTAACCAAAGAGGTTAGACTTATTCCTAGGTAATTTGTGGGTTTTGGTGGAAAATACCAAGTTTCATATTAAGTGATTTAGATAGTAATGCCCATATAATTGATAAGGAGTGTTCTCTTTTAGCATTGGTCTTCAATACAGGCACAATAAAATCTCCCTAGGACCTTAAGGGAATGAATTTTATATGTTGCTTAAATTTTCTTGATAGCTTAAGTTTCACTTCTTAAACACCTACAGTTTTACAGTTTTAATAATTTTTATTTGGACTCTCCCAATATGTATTACAGACTTTCTGCACTTTTACATAATAGAGAATAGTGTGAAAATGAGGTGAATTTTTCTATAAAGGGCCATGATCTCAAATATCTTAACTCGTTAATTTGTTTTTTTTATCCAATGCAGCAGTAGTTATCAGTGAAGGTTAGAGGTCCTATGACAGTTCCAGGTTCCTGGTTTCATTTCTACTCCAGTTTCTTAATCTCAATGAAGAAAAACTCCAAGGGATGATCTTGTAGGAGCTAGGAGATTACCTAACAAAAATGACAAATTTGTTGACTCAGATACATATGGATGAGAAATTTTACCCAGTAACAAACATTACTAATAATTTCAAATATGTAAGCTATCAGAAGGATAAGAACATATAGGGAGGACAGGCATACTGAGGGTGTCTTCCCAGATCCTTCCTTTGCTACATTAGATATGAACTCTCTGGCCCTGAACAGATGAGAATCTAAGTGAAGCATGTGAAATATTACCTGACACATCCTAGAGCATTTAATTTATGAAATCTCTCCATTTTATACACCAGTTTATCTGATATTTTGCATAAATCCACAGATTCTGAGTTTATTTACCAAAAGCAAGAGTATTACATAGATAAGCATCTTCCTCCTGGTAAATATCATTAGACTACTACCAGGAAGGACATTTATGAGTGTATTTACAATATTAGGCTATGTCACATGACCTTCCCCAGAAGCCCCCATCTCCCAATAAAGACAGTGAATGGATTAGAGGAGAGGATCTTTAACTTCAGCTACCCCAATTACCAATACATACAAATAGCCACTTGCACAGAATTTTGTTTATACCTAGCATTTAATACCAAGTGTATATTTATGTGTCTATACAACTGAACTTTACACTGAAAAGAATCTTCAAGACAACTCTCCCAACACACACACACACACACACACACACACACACACACACACATCACCACTACCACCACTATCAAATAGCATTCTTACAGAAACCCCAAATCTCCATTGTATTTAGATTTCATCTCTATCTCTTTTTAGCAACTCTATTGCTAAAAACCTCCATTTTTCCTGAGACGCCTCAGAAAATTTCTGTATAAGCTCAGTTTTTAGATTGTTGAAGTGCCTTAGGGCTCAGTTCTGTCCTTCCTTGTGGTTTCCCATCCAGTCTGTGGTTACAAATACCATCAAGGTGTGATAGAAACACTCATTTATATGACTCCCTTTTGAGTTTCAGACTGGTATTTCAAATACTCCCATTTGAAGATCTGATATGTGTATTAAGCTTAACACATTTAACAGACACATATTCACACACACACACACACACACACACACACACACACACAAACACACCCTGCCTTTTACACCCCAGATTTGTTCTTTGTTATTTTTTCTAATATTTCTCATTTCAGTGAATATCACCACTTATCTTTTCTGTTGTTAAGATTAAAAACACCACTTATAATCAAGTCTTTCTTTGTTCATCTTTCCCATTTAATTCCTAAGCAAGTATGGTCCATTCCCCTTTACAGTAACTTTTCTCAAGCTTCACTATTAATAACCTAGAAAAAGACACTAAGTTATCTTTACCTAGCTATTGCACTGGCTAACTGGTTCCCTTTCACCCTTGCCCCTTTAAACTCCTTTTGCCTTAAAGGGACAAAGTGATCTCTTACTCATGTTGCTATAGGTCAGTCATCCTCAAAATGATGTTAAAGCCCTAACCTACAGTACCTCAGAATGTGACCTTATTTGGAAATAGGGTCATTGAAGATGTAATTGAGATGAGTCATATTGCCCTAATCATATATGACTGAGGTCCTTATGAACTGATAGCCCTGTGAAGGCAAAACACACAGGGAGAATGTCAAGAGAAGATCAAAGCAGAGATCAGAGTTACACTGCCACAAATGAAGAAATGCCTGGGGCTATCTGGAAAGAAATGCTTTAAAGAAGCAAAGAAGGGTCCTCCCCTAAAGGCTTTGGAAGCTTCCCCTGCATGGCTAACACGTTGATTCAAACTCCTAGCCTCTAACACTGAGAGAATAATTTTCTGTAGTTTTAAGCCGTTGGTTTGTAGTATTTTGTTCCAGTAGGAAAATAATACAAATGTAAATCCCATCAAGCTACTTCTCTGCTGAAAACCCTCCACTAACTTCTTACTACAACCTTTTTATGGTCTCCTGGCCTAGATGGTCTCATCACTATCTATTCCTACAGACTCCTATCATTCTTTATCAGTGCCTTCCAACCACAGTAGTCCCTTCTTTTTTTCTCTTCCAAGGCCCAAAACTTTTATTTCCTCAAGGCCTTTACCCTTGCTGTTCTCTGGACTTGGAGGCCCCTCAGGCTTTTTACATGGCAGGTAACTTCTCATCATTCAGATCTCAGCTTCAGAGAGGCCAACCCTGACTATTCTGTGTTAAGTGCCCTCTGAGTCACTTTTTTATTGAATTACATTATTTTTTCTACAGTACTTTTTACTGCTCAATATTATTTTTGTTCTTTAGTTTTTTGGTTCTTCTCATGTAGAATGAACAAGGGCATTCTCTCTCTTGTTCAATATCATATTCTTATAATACGATAGGTACTCAATAAATACTTGTTGAGTGAATAAAATCCTTGTGAAATAATACTAAAAGAAATGGTCAATACAATGCTACATCTTGTCAAATTTTTGCATTTCCTCTTGTCCTGCTTTGAGGCAAGACAAATCACCTTATCTTTCCCCTACTCATTCTTCCAGTAAGTGATACTATGTTTGTTCATGTTTGTAAATTCTTCTCAGCTACCAGCTCACAATTTAGACTGTATGAATGAAGTCCACCTATCATTATTACATCTTTCATTTTAATCATTTTATGAGAGTCTTTAACTTTTACAATCATTTTATGAGAGCCTTAAAAAAGAGGCTTCCCGCCTGTCTTTGATATTATCGTCTGTTGAAATTCTAGGAAAGTTAAATTTTGAAAAATTGAGGCACTGCATATTGCTAAATTGTCTATCTATCTAGTTTTAAAATTTTTAATTGTGTTCTCAAATGTATGAAGATACATATATGTAAGGTGTATTTGTGTGAGTGGTGTAAGGTGACCAACTTTCCTGGTTTGAGACTGAGAGATTTCCCTGGCAAAACTAAGGTGATCTTGGCCAAACAGAGATGGTCGATCTCTTTGGTGGGCTGAGTATGTATTTGTCCCTGGCATAAAGGTATCTTATGTATTATTACATTTACTATGTATTAATTACTTATAATAATTATGTGAAATGAATTTTATTACGTTTCCATAATCCAAATGAGAATTAAATAATAATAGTTCCAGGTCCTAAACTATACAAATAGACTCTGCCAAGGCTTGACTTTAAACCTGTCTTTATCTATTTGTAGAGTCTGAGATCTTTAGTTTTTACAGAAATAGATGGATCCCAACCAGATAAAATTATCACTCACTGAAAGTGACCTAATGAGGAAAATCTCAGGAGACAGTATGTTTTCTTGCAGCCTAAGTGTTATGATTTGTGCTGATATCACTGATTATTCGTAACTATCTCATTTATACAAAACAGAAATATAATATTTATAAAATCTGTCCAAAGTTGAAGTATTTTTGTCAGAATTGTTCTTTCTATGAAATCTGTATATATCTTTTTTAACTGGCAAAATAATATTAATATTTCATTAAGAAGTCATGATTATAAGTATAATTGAATCACGGTTTCACATCTGGGTTTCACATGTAAATTGCTTGTCCTCATAAGGTAGAAAAATAACCTTCATATGAGTTGATTAAAAATAATATTTCACAAAATGAACAATTTATACTACCACTAGATTACTTTTACATATTATGTACACATAAGGACAGCTTGAAACTAGAAAATAGTAATTAATATGGTTAAATAATTGTCCCATATTATTAATATTTTAAACATGTTACAGAGTTTTTTATATTTGGCACAACAGAATTGTAGAGATGAATTCCATAACCGTAGCTAATATGTAAAGGTCTGGATTAAACAATTTAAAATTCATATCATACATGCACGTTTCAATCTATATTTCATTGAAGGAGGTGTTTCCAATGAATGCACATCTGCCTATAGCATTGCACGTTATCAAGAACATGGTGTCGTATCATAAAGCATGTGTTTGAATCCCAGCCCTCCCAAGTGTGAATTGTAAAGTCACGGATAAATTACTGAACTTCTTAGTGCTTCAGGTCCCTGGACTTTATGGTTCCTATCTCTTCAAATGCTTGATTAAATGAGCTAATATCTATACGTCACTTAGAACTGTGGCTGACACAATGAGCTTACTTTTGTGTCATTTTATATACAGGCTTTGATTTTTAGATTAAGCGATGGACTGCATTGTATTGTTGTACTATTCTAAAACATAGGTTTTATTTTACGACTGTTAACTAGTGCACCCTAAACTAGTCCAAATATCTTATTGGTGAAATTAGAACTTACACAATTAATGGGTTTGTATTCCTTTAGAGAAGCTAACTCATAATATTCACTTCTTTACATCTAAACTGAAATTAAAGGTGCTTTTTCCCCAAATTGGTTAAATGTGTACTTGATACATTCCCAGCATTTGTGGAAAGAGCTGTTAACTGAGCATGTCCCAGAGGCACAGCAGTCAGCAAAAAGGTTCTTAGTCCTGTTAGCCTGAGGAATGTGTGTCTCTAACAGATTGCCAGGAAAGATTAACTGCTGCGGATAGAACAGCTGCTGGTTCAAGCAATTTTGATCTTTTTATATCTTGTGTTCATTCTGTTTCCAGGTGGAATTGGCCCACTTGTTAAGGAGAGCCGCAGGTAGTCCAGCTGCTGGTTCAAAAAGTCTGGTCTTATATGTTTTGTTCATTGTGTTTTGACACAGAATTGGCCCAGTTGTTTTTGGAAGGCCCCCAAGGGAAAGTTTTTACAAAATAGTTTCATAACCTTTTCAAGGAGACAAATATACCTCCCGTTTTTACTCCCTTTGGCAAGTAAATTAGGCCATTCAGGAAACCCCACTGTAAAACTTTTGCCCTAAAATGTATTAAGGAGAGTAGTATATTGTTCAATAAATTAACCAGGAAATGCATAAATATCGAGACTTTCATGCTCACCTTCACCTTTTTCTTTTCTCCTTTTTTTTAAAAGGGCCATTACAGTGGAGATTTTATATTTGTTTATGTGTAGGAAGGTTTTTGTGTATAAAACACTGAAAGGAAATTGTTCTGCTAAAGCATGTGTTAGGGAGAATTAATCACTCTTTACTATAGGGCTTTCCTACACTCCTGATACTTGTCAAAGAAGTAGATACACAAAGCTTGGAAATAAGAGAGAGGGAATTTACTTATGTCTGAAATGAGAAAGATTGAAGAATATATATTAGTGTGTGCATGTGTGTGTGTTAACATATATTTATTTTTAAATTATATATTTATATATAATTTATTATTGATAAGCCAAGGATAGTTTTTTTATTGTGGAAAAAATATAGTTTGCAATGTACAGAGTTGTATTTTTTTATTATTTCTTTGGAGAAACATTTTATGGAAAAATCTAATAAGATGAAAATTCATAATACTTTAACTATGGATCATCTACACATGATTAGATATTGAAAAAGTAGATGATTGACTGACATGTATAGCATTGGTACAATTTCTCACCCCAAAAAAACCCAAATAGCAGGTTTTTACAACTGATTGCCTATTTTTAATCATAGAAACAATAGATTATCTACCAACTTAAAATCTATATGCAAGAAATAGTATTTAATGGATTAAGTAAGTTTTTGGAAAGTTATATCTTTCTTCTAAATCCTTTCTAGTTTCAATATTGTAGAGGTGTTTATGTATATGCATTTATAAGACTTTTTTCTTTGCATTATTTCCATCTCTGATAGCTTTAGTTTAGAAAGGATAGTTGTGAGCTTCTGACAGCTTAGTATGTGTTACTGAAGAAATGAACTGAGCAATTAAATCCTACTTGAAAAAAAATAGATTTAGCCACTGCTTACGCTACTTCAAGTGCTCTTATCAAGCTTTAAGAGATGCTCTTCTGAAACAATACCACCATTTCTGTTAACCTCAATAGACAGTTTTAGGGGAATATGTAATTTGGTTTTCTATGCTATTAAGATTTATTTTATGGAACATTTCTTTTTCGTGTTTGGAGAGTAAAAATCAACACAAATAGAAATTTAGCATACAAATGATTTAAGTTTTTACAGATAACATATTGAAAATGTAGCAAAATTGTCTCAGTAGACATTTTGATCCCTAGGACCGCATATATTTGATATTTTTGATAATTTTATGTGATATTTGAGTAATAGAGCGTTTAACTAATGAAATCAGTTGCGGTAGAGGCGTGCTGGTTCTCAGTTTATATCCTGAAACATGAGGACTAATTGCCTTTCGTTTGTCTAGATAGCTACAAGCAGCTTAATTGGTCATAAAGTTATATAGTCCTTTTCAAAATTCAGACACGATATTTGACTCTAGAGCCTTCTGCATCAGTAAATTCCATTAGAGATAGAATTTTTTTTTTGGAAACAATCTAATTCTTTTGGACGATTGCTTATATAAAGTTTCTTTATTTGTATATACTTCCTTTTATTTGATTAGATAAATTTTGCAATAAAGTAAAAATAAATAAATGAGTCAAAAATTTCTTTTTGTTATAATCTGATTTGCTATGAAGAATAATTCATGTCCTCCATTAATTTAAGAACAGAAATGTTAATCCTGTAGATTATCATGTAGAATAACATCATGTAGAATAACTATTTCACATATTTTCTATATCTTACTATGTCTTACACTTTCTTGTTTTCAATCCTTTTCTTACAGATGACCATGTGTCTTTCTTTCCAAAGAAAACAGAGGCTGTTGGATAGAAACTCCACACATTTCTGCAACCACTTGCAGGCTCTGCACCACCACCCTACCCCATTCTTCCACGTAAATATTTTTCCAATAGAGGAAGCGGTCCTTTCTAATCCCAGGATATCTCCTAAATTATGTTTTGAATTCCATACTTCCCAAACTTCTTTGGAATTTTACATTGATCAATTATCTCTACTCTTTCTTCCTGTAACTAACATCTCCTTTACAAATGCATCCTTCCTATCAGTATTTTCAGATCTTCTATCTTACCTCCTGCTTGAAATATTAAATACACAAATCTTCATCAGAACATACACCTACATCCAGGCAATTCTCTCCCTTCTTTTTTCCTCCAACTAATTTCTCCCTAGATCTATCACCCACTCTTCAATTCACACAAATCTAGATTTTTTTTCATTGTATCACCAAAACCATCACTACATGTCCAAGAGTAGTCTTTATGTTTCTAAAACCAGAAGACATTTTTCAGGGTTCTTTATTATTTATCTTTCATTTTTTCAATGTAATCTTTTTCAAAAATTTTATTTATTTATTTTTTACTACTTCTAATCTCTTTTCATGCTCAGTCTTTTTACATCCAATCCAATGTTGGAGTTTCTCTAGGATTGACCCTAGAGCCTTTCTTCTATAGACTTTCCTTAGGCAATGTCACATACATTATATATCCTCGTGTTTCCTAAGACTCTCAAGTAGGAAATAAATATTTACTAAGTGAATAATCAAATAGTGATCTCATTTCAAATTAGGCCTTTGTGTACCTTAAAACTCTTCACTTTCAGGTGCACCTGGGTGGCTTCAGTCAGTTAAACATCCAACTCTCATTCTCAGCTCAGGTCTTGATCTCGGGGTTATGACTTCAAGTCCTGAATGGGGCTCTGCAATGGGTGTAAAGCCTACTTAAAAACAAAACAAAACAAAACAAAACAAAAAAAACAACTTCACTTTTAAAAATTGAAACTAATGTGTTGAACTTATTGGAGAGCTAATTTTTCCCCCTTGGGAAAATAAAAAAAAATATCACCTAGGAAGTTTAATTACCTATTATATGAAAAGTAAAAAAAAAAAAACCTCCCCAAAATAAATATGAAAAATTTGTTTTCTTTTTTTCCACTAAATATATGAACATCTCAGATAATATTGGGTATAAATAATTAAACTGTTTCTCAACTGAATGCTTTACTCCAAGGGAATTAGAAAAAAAATCTTTAACATTAATTCATTTTTGAGAGGCAGAGCATAAGTGGTGGAGGGGCAGAGAGAAGGAGACACAGAATCTGAAGCAGGCTCCAGGCTCTGAGCCGTCTGCACAGAGCCATAGGTGGGGCTCAAACTCAAAGACCTTGAGAGCATGACCTGACATGAAGTCAGAAGCTTAACCAACTGAGCCACCCAGGAGGCTCTACTGCAAGGGATTTTTAAATTTTTTTAAATTTTTATTTATTTTTTGAGGGAGAGACAGAGTGTGAGCAGGGGAGGGTCAGAGAGAGAGGGAGACACAGAATCCGAAGCAGACTCCAGGCTCTGAGCTGTCAGCACAGAGCCTGATGCAGGGCTCGAACCCGTAAACTGGGAGATCATGACCTGGCTGAAGTCAGAGGCTTAACTGACTGAACCACACAGGCACCCCAGGAATATGTAATGGTCATACACATGAAGAACAGTGTCCATTCATGGTTCAACCCTGTGTGAGGCACCAAATTCAGCTGCAATTTCAGTTTTTCCAGCTTAAGCAAAAGATTCAAAATAACTACTTCTATTCCTTTTGAAAATAAAGATGGGGTGGGCAGAAGTCTGTTCAGAGAAGAGCAGCTGTGATTTAGGAAATAAAATGCATCAGTGCATAAGCTTAGAGACATTAGTATTTGCCATATAAATAATGAGTGGAGAATTGAATCGCACTGGGTCTGTGCATTCTTAAATGTAAAAAGAGACTAATATGATTTATCTGTAATTTATGTTTTTCTTTTTAGTTGAGATCACTTTGCTCATTGGTAATATGGAAATTATGAGGTTTTCCACAAATTATTTTAGGAACAAGTCAAATAAGTTACATTAAAGTACCAGCATTGTATTTGTCTCATATTAGGAACTCACTAAAAATTTATCTTTCTTTGTTTTCCCTTCTCAGTGTCCTTCTCTTCCCTAAGATGTCACCCAATATCAGTTGTACTAGTTCTATCTATCTATCATCTATCTATCTATCATCATCATCTCTATCTTCTATCATCTATATCTATCTGTCATCTATCTATCCATCTATCTAATCTATCACCTGCCACCTATCTTTCTTTTCCTTCCTTCCTTCCTTCCTTTCTATCTATCATCATTTATATTTTTTACATAGCTGTTGTTATATTTTATTACCCACTAAGGTCTTAAATGACAATATAGTGTGTCATGACTTCATCAGACAGTAGAAGATAAATCTAGAGGAGCATCCTTCCTAAACTCTTGATTAAAATATACAAACTATGGTGTCAGAAGGAAGTGAGTTTGAGTTTTACCTTGATTATTATAATTTCAGGCAAGCAATATTCTCTTTCTAAGCCTTCATGTAAGAAATTAAAATAACTTTAAATTTGTGAACTGCTTATGATGTTTATAATATCTGATATATACTGATATATATATATATATATATATATATATATATATATATATATATGACAACTCAATAAACATGACCTCTTATTTTCTTTGCTATCCCTGAACTACTAGTACACCTGGAAATTTCTTATTCTTCCTACTTATAGGAGCTGATCTTATTACTAATATGAAGCATTGACTGTGTGTAGATATTTGTGTGATTTTAATACCAGGATTATAATTAATGTTTTTGCAAACTTTTAAAAAAGAATTAGTCTCTGTGGTGCCTGGGTGGCTCAGTTGGTTTGAGCGTCTGACTTTGGCTCCAGTCATGATCTCACGGTTTGTGAGTTCAAGCCCTGCATTGGGCTCTGTACTGACAGGTAAGAGCCTAGAGCTTGCTTCCAGTTCTGTGTCTCCGGCACTCTCTGGCCCTCCTGTGCTCACACTCTGTCTCTTTTTCTCTCAAGAATAAATAAACATTAAGAAAAAAATTTAAAAAAATATATAACTCTTAAAAAAAGAATTAGTCTCTGTAATATCTGAGTAAAGTTTTATTTCCCTAGATTTACTGATTTAATAACTGAAACTCTGGAAGTTCCAGAGAGATTTAGCCACAGTCTGCTTTTTTAAGTTCATACCAATTCTCTCATTTATCTTTGACTTATCATAGCCTGGGATTTTACACCTCTCTACTTGCAAAATTAAATTAAATTGCTTAGCCTGCACTTACTGTCCTGGCCCAGGCTCCCTGCCCAGTGGACTTGTAATATTATTATTACTTAGTCATATCTGGGCTTTCCACTAAAAACAACAACAAAAAATATTTAATTAGAGTTTAAATTGAGGATGTAAAGAGCTTATAAAATATGCAGATTATAGTATTTTATATGTTTCACACAGTTTCAGTACTAAAAAGAAAATTTCAGAAATGTTTTATACTTAAGATCAATAAGCTGACCTATAAAACAAATGATAAGTATCTTACATTATTGTTTCCTTCTTTGAGCTCATTTTTGTATAATCGTCTTATTTGGGACAGACTTTTTTTAAAGTAACTTCATAAGGAAAAAAATAGGGAATAGCTGTTTACTGAATTCTGTCAACACTTCTTACCCTACTTTAGTATGTTTTTAATTATTTTAAAAGTTGGGATGGAAAGTGGCCCTGCTAATATAACTATGTTATCTGCAATTTTAAATACTACCGATCACAAATACATAACATTTACTTCAAGAATAGTTCTTTTTTAAGCACTCAAAACAAAATGTATTCTATTATGTGCCTATTTCCTTTGTTTTAAATTTTAGGGATGTGAAAGATCATAGCGTTGCTAGGTTTCATATATTCAAGCTTGCATTAGACGTCAGTCAATGCATAGTTTAAATGCCAAGTATCTACATTCTTGCTTCAGCATGTTAAAAACTTAAGTGATGATATATTTTTAAAAAACACTGGGCGCCTGGGTGGCTCAGTCAGTTAAGCGGCCGACTTCGGCTCAGTCGCGGTCCATGAGTTCCAGCCCCGGGTCGGGCTCTGTGCTGACAGCTCAGAGCCTGGAGCCTGTTTCAGATTCTGTGTTTCCCTCTCTCTGACCCTCCCCCGTTCATGCTCTGCCTCTCTCTGTCTCAAAAATAAATAAACGTTAAAAAAAAATTAAATAAAAATAAAAAACACAAAAACCTCACAGTCAGTGTACATATATTCTTAGGTACCATTCTATGCCTTTTTATATATTAATTCAATAATACCCAATAACTCTATGGGTTGAGCTATATCATTACCCTGTTTTATAGTTGAGGGCATCAAGATATAGAAATTCTCAAAGAGTTGCTCAAGAATACTGAACTAAGAAGAGAGTACCACGAATATGACCCAGATTGTGGGCCTCCAGTGCTCTTATAATCATGACACTTACTTGATTGGCCTGGTACAATATACACCAAGTGCAATAAACTTATGACATTTAGCTTGCTGAACACATGAGATGTATCTTTTATAAGTTCTATGTTTTAGTACCAATTATGAAATATCATTTATACATTGATAGCAATTAAACACTGAACTTCAAAATTTGTTACAATAGAGGAAAAATGTATTTGCTTTCTAAAGTTTATTTATTTATTTTGAGGGGGGGGTGGGGCAGAGAGAGAGAGAGACAGAGAGAGAGAGAATCCCAAGCAGGCTCCGTGCTGTCAGTGCAGAGCCCGAGGATGTGGGGCTTGATATCACAAACTATGAAATCATGACCTGAGAAGAGATCAAATATCAGAGACTTAATCAAGTGAGCCACCCAGGTGTGTCCCTGCATTCTAAAGAGAAAGAAACTTTGGCCAGAATGAGGTTGCAAATTTAAAGTTTGCGTGGAATAGTTGCTACAACCTCTACAAATGAAATTATTAATGCTTGACTAGGATTTTAAAGGCTATGGTTCTGTTTGATTTATCATCCAGACACAGGGAGAAGCGTTCCAACATAACTCATTTAAAAGCTATGATGGGAAAGATTTTTTTTTTCCTAGTGTGCATCCTATCAGGCCAGTTTCTTCAATAAACAAGTAAAGTAGGTAATAACTTTAAATAAGGTAGAAGTCTATGCATCATTAAATTCCAAAGGCTGGTAAGTTTGAGTCTGTTCCCCAGTATGAGTTTATCCCACCTTATATTTATTGTCTAAATTTCCTCAATCAAAAACAGTCTCTGTGAAAGGCGAAATAAAAACTCATATCTGATTGGAAAGCTTGGTGGATAGGCAGAAAGATGGCTCCCCAGTGATGTTTACCTTTTATTATTTATTTATTTTTAATTTTTTTTTCTTAACCTTTATGTATCTTTGAGAGAGAGAGAGAGAGAGAGAGAGAGAGAGAGAGACAGAGAGAGAACAAGTCGGGGAAAGGCAGAGAGAGAGGGAGACACAGAATCCCAAGCAGGCTCTGAACTGTCAGCACAGAACCTGACACAGGGCTCAAACTCACGAACTCCAAGATCATGATCTGAACTGAAGTCAGATATCTAACTGACTGAGCCACCTAGGCGCCCCTATTTTTTATCTTTTTATATTTATTCATTTGTGTGTGTGTGTGAGAGAGAGAGAGAGAGAGAGAGAGAGAGAGCAGCAGAGGAGCAGAGAGAAAGGGAGACAGAATCTGAAGCAGGCTCCAGGCTCCGAGTGTAAGCACGGAGACCCACCTGGGGCTTGAACTCAGGAACTGTGAGATCATGACCTGATCCAAAGTCAGATGCTCAATCTACTGAGCCACCCAGCTGCTCCTGATGCCAATATTTTAAATCCCAGTGTTAAAATTGTGAATATGTTAGCATTATATGACAAATGGCAATTGTGATTGCAGACAGAATTAGTGTTGCTAACCAGTTGACTTTAATATAGGGAGGGTATCCTGGATTATCCCGGTGAGTCCAATGTAGTCATATGGATAGTTAAACGTGGAAGAAGGCAAAAGAGCTGATCAAAGAAATTCAATAATGGAAAAAGAGGCAAGGAAGATGCAGCAAGAGAATGATTTTATGCCCTGTGGCCAGTTCTCAGAAGTAGAGAGCCATGTACAAGGACAGAAGAATTTTTTCCTGGAGTCTGTAGAAAGGAAGGAATGCAGGCTCCTGACATGTCGATAGTAGCCCAATGAGACAGTACTGGACTTCTGATCTGTAGAACCATAAGATAATGAATTTGTGTTGCTTTAAGGTATTCGCAAGAGTTTGCAGGAATTTGTTATTTTGCTCTTTTAATTATAGGAAACTAGTACACTCGGAACTCTTGAATCTGTACTCTTAAAATATTCTGGTTTTCTATCAATTCTCATCATTTATCTTTTTTGAAAATTTTAATATAAAATAGTGACTCAATCTTCCCTTTGATTAGTAAACAAATGGTTAAACTACAATAAACTGCTTTTATTATTCATTTGTTTATTTCTTTTTAAAAGAGTCTTCATTTATTTATTTAAGTAATCTCTACACCCAACATGGGGCTCAAACTCACAACCCCGAGATCAAGAGTCACAAGCTCCCCTTGACTGAGCCAGCCAGGTGCCCCAACAAACTGCTTGCTGTCTCCCTCTCTCTCTGCCCCTCCTTTGCTCTCAATCTCTCTCTCCCTCTCTCTAAAAAATAAGTTTTTAAAAAAAGCTAATAGTCAATCATCTATTCTTTAACCCTAACCTAGAGAAAATATCACAAAGAATTAAAAGTATATATTTATAAGCTGCCATATTGATGGATAGAAATAACTTTTTGTTTTGTTTTGTTTTGTTTTCACACAAAGCCTTAAGGTGGTTGTCTGAGATTCTATATACAAACTTCTTGATATCTGTCTTTCATTTTAGAAAAAGAAATAATCTTGGAATGTATTATTAATAATTTAGTTTCTTTTTAGATATGGCACAGTCAAATGATTATCTTTCCATGAGTTTTGGTAGTTTGTGGCTTTCAAGGAATTGGTGCATTCCACAGGAGCTTTCCAATTTGTGGGCATAGAGCTGTGTGTTCTCTATTATATTTTTACTCCATGTGATCAAGAGTGAATCCCTCTTTCACTTCATGTCATTTCATTTCCAATATTGGTAAATTGTGTCTTTTCTTTTTCAATGTCCATCAAGGGCACTCTGTGTCTTGCAGCTCTATCATTTGTAGACCATAAAACTATAAATAATCTTCTTATTTATATCTTGTACATATTCAAATTTTAAAGGATCATCCTGATTTCTTTTTCATCTCCGTAATTATGGTTTACACTTGGGAAAATTCAAGGCAGATTAAAGAATATTAGGTTATGCTTTGAAATTCGGTTAATAGTATTTGGTTAAAATATTTTTTGGTTACAAAGTATTTGCTTGAAATTATTTTTAAAGTATTTCACTAGTTAAATTAAGTCTTCTTAGCTGTTTAACAAATTCTTTTGCAGAGAAGCCAGAAGATTATGACCCAGAGACATTCAGCATTTGAGTAATATTCCTTAACTTATACATTGTTCATAAAAGCTACCTGTCTACCTTAGGAAATTCTTTGAGTATTCTGAGCTATTTGGCAATTTTATTGCCATTTATTGCCTGGCATGCCATATGACATGCAATCTTTTGAGTGTTCAGTAGCTTTTTACATGGTATAGTAATTTCTAAGACAGCCAGAGATTCATATTTACTTACTTGTGGCTCAAAAAAATAACCTACATGAGTTGACAATCTAATGAGAAGTCCAATATTCAAGGGTCCTGGTTCCTTCCTATTAGGCAGAAAGGGAATTGATCAAATAGGTTTGGGTGCTAGGCAGTTATGAGAGCTAAAGAATCTGAATGGATTTGATGAAATTTCCTTGGCCCCCAGACTGGCATCAGTGAATTCAGGGAGCTGACGGATACATCACTGACGCCAGCGACTGAACACAAACTCTGCTCCTGCTACTGTTGAAGAGACAGATAGTTAATCCTCCCATATGTTAAATGATCAATACTGTGCATACCTGCTTCTTCATGTAATGTGCTTCTTCGTGTTGCTCAACTTCTAAATTGTAAAGCATGGACATCCTCACTGAGCGAACCTGGGTTACATGCCAGCACTCTGGCTACAAGGATTATTAGGCGAATGAGTTCTAGTTTCTGCTTTGGGAAGGAAGGACAAGTAGTGTGAAAAGCCTCTTTGAATAGAAATATCAGCTTATTCTAAGTTAAATTTGAACACTTGCAACAGATGAAGCTACGTAATATCTGGACAGCTGGTAAAATTCTTTCTTATATTGGCCGTAAGGTAAATGTTGATTTTAGGAAGTTTAATATGTGAAAAAAAATACGTTTATCTTAGAATCAAGTACAAAGGTGTATATCATTTGTTCTCCCACTCTATGAATAAAGAAATTGACAGCCTAGCAATGAAGTTATTTCTATACTGTATGAGTTGTGGCACCAAGGAAATTGCCTTATACCTATGAGTACAAGTTTCAGGTTAAGAAAAAATGGTGTATATTATTTGATGGATTAACTGTAAATAGAAGTCATTTAAAAAATAGAGCCCTTTTGCTATTTACAGGTAAAGAATGGATTTCTAAATTATATACCGCGTATTAAGTGACAGTTATCCCTGTTGAACTGGAAACTTGGAGGCCTTTTATGGAGTACGTGGATCTGAATATATATATAGTCTCAATATATAATTTTGGTTTTTAAGTAGCTAGTAAATAAATGTCTACGTAAATTGTTTGAAACTTTTCTACCACCTCAAGATGGAAGGGAAAATTTGTAACTGCATTGTAAATTGAAGAGCTTATTATGATCTTTATAGAAGTTATCTATTTTAGCAATAACCTGTCATCTGCTGGGATAAAAGGATGGAAATAGAGCCAGAGAGAAGTAAGACTCAAGGGAAAAGTTTTTATAGACCCCAAAGGGCTTGCATAATTGAAATTTTTCATCAGGAAAGAATGATCTGAAATTGATCTTTCAGGCCATAAAATTCTAAGCTTTTTCCAGAGAATTAAATGCCTGAGTAAATGGTGAATCTCAGGAGACTAAGACAGCTTTATTTCTGATATTTGCATACCTCTTTCTATAATTAGAAGCATCTATTTGTGAATTTTTATAGATCCTTTATAATATGATGTGTTAAAAATTGTGACATTGAGACAACATGGCTACTATAATTGTTTTGCTGTATAAAAAAGAATTTACAATATGCATTGCTTTTAAAGACTTTAAAATATGGAGAGATGGGGGTGCTGGGTGGCTCAGTTGGTTAAGCATCCAGCTTCAGCTCAGAGAATGATTTCACAGTTTGTGGGTTCAAACCCCACGTCGGGCTCTGAACTGACAGTGTGGCGCCTGCTTGGGATTCTCTCTCTCTCTCTCTCTCTCTCTCTCTCTCTCTCTCTTTCTCTCTCTCTCTCTCTCTCTCTCTCTCTCTCTCTCCCTGGCCCTCCCTCACTCACACTTTTCTCTCTCTCAAAATAAGTAAACTTTAAAAAATAACTAAATAAAATGTGGAGAAACAATGAACCTCATATAGTGTCCCTTTAATGGAATAACATCTTAGAACCTGATATCTAGACTCATTATTAAATCATAATATAAAATCATTAAAGAAAATAGAAAGGTATGAAAGGTGAGAAGAAGGAAGAGAAGCATAGATAGAAGAAAGGAAGGAAGAAGGAGGGAAGGAGGAAAGAAAAAGGGGTAGCTTTCTCTTCCTTTTTGTTCTACCCAAGAACTTAAAGGACCAATTAATTTAAATATTGATTATGTAAAATACACTTACCTAATCTTTTTCATTCTTTAAATCTTTCAAAAATAGGTGAAATCTTGCCATGACAGGGGCTATGTTATATGATGTAGGGTGGAATCACATGATTGATAAAATAGGATCAATTTGTGAATGGTTATGTGACATTAATAGATTTGCCATTTTACCACTTAGGTTCATGTGCTTTGCATGTTCCCTTTCTAATAAGCAATAAGTTTCTAGCATTGAGAATGCCACTTTCTGTTTAGTGCTATTAGCTATTATGCATTTCCTGGAGGTTTGCAAGGTAGCAGTTTAACTTGGGATACTACAAATGGATCACAGCAAAGTCTTATTGCGTGAAATGACATCAGTGCTTCTTGTTCACCCACATACAACATGTAGGTAGCCTTAGAAGGGACCTTCAGCAAAGATCAACCAGTAGGTGAGGTCAGCCAAGAGAAGGATCTCCAGTTCTGCCAACAGAAAGCACGCACTTAAACAGTTACAGGTTTTATTGGCTTGCATAATTCTGGGCAAATTTTAGAAGCTGGTTCTCTTTTTCCATTGGCAGGTGTAATCCCCTCATCTCAGACTTCTCAGATCTGCTTCAAAGTCATTCCTCTCTCTTCTCCAACTTTTCAGCCTGGGTGAGTCTCCAGAGAGATGAATAATCTCATCTTCCTCTTATGCCATCCAAATTGTTGTAATTTAAACTGTTCCCTTGATTCCTGAGAGTCTTCTGTTTTGGTTACTTTGAGACATTTCTTCTCTTAGCCCAGCCAGCTTATTAGAAATCAAAAGGTTTTGTTATTGGTTTTATTTTCTCCATTGTGTTCTTGCAGATCTTTTATAACAAGCCTAAATTTCCCCTAAGAAATGTGGATACTTCTGACCAAAATTGTGGTTCCCAGACCTGGTCATATATTACAATCACCTGGAACTTAAAATTGCTGATACCCAAGTACCAACCCATGAATCATTTTTAATAGCTCTGGCATGTAGACTAAAAATCAGTATCTTTTAAAAAGCTGCCTGGGGAGTTCAACATATAACTACAGTTGAAAATGATAGTACAACAAGAAGAATAATGTACAAACAAGAGTTAAAAAGTAAAGTACAATGATTAATAGTCCAATATGTTATCCAGGTTTAATCATTTACCATTACAGAGGAAGTTACCAGTTTGGAAATTTTTTCAAATATCAGATAATTATATGATTCGTTTAATCTTTAGAATTACATAAAATATTAGAAAAACAAGAAACTTTATGCAAAAAAAATGTTTCATGGAAATGAATATGTTCCTCTTAAAATTAACTATGGGATCTAGGCTGAGAGTTTCAAGCATGCCATTTTGTTTCATAATATTAATGAAAAAAATGTTGATATCACTTAGAATGGTTTGTAATTTCTATCTATAAAACACTCTAAAAATGAATTTAATCTTTATTTTTTGGACGCTTTAAATTTGAAAATTACAAAAGTGTTTGTAGGTATACCTGCAAGTTTATTTTTAAAAGAAAAATGTATTCTATTCTTTTTATTTATTTTCATAAACTTTTAATTCTTCTTGGGAATCTTCCTAGGTTACATGATTTCCCTAAATGTCAATAAAATGAATTTGTGCTATTTGGGAACTTATATTCTACTGGGGAGAGAGATACAATATAAAAAAATGCTACCTAAAAAAATTAAGTTTCTCTGTTTTTACGCAAATAGTAACAGAATTGGAATCAGGCCGGTGAAAATACGACCAGCCGGATTCCAATTCTGTTACTATTTGAATAAAAATAAGAGCATCCCAATGATATAGAAGGAAAGTTTAAAAACAAGTAACAGATTTCTTTTGTCACTGTTAGTTAAGAGACATAATCATAGAGCTAAGACTCCCCTGAAGCATTTTGAATAGATGAATGGAAAGCACTGAAGAATTGGCTAGACCTCTCTGGCTATGGTGTGGATATATGGCATCTAGTAGAAGACCTGGATTCAATAATAAGGAAGAGATTTAAATAACCCAAAGAGAGATGTGGCCTGAACTATAGCTTCTTTTACCTATTCTTCAATACTTTAGAGAAAAGGAACTTATTGAATACAATTCTTCTCTGGTGGAAAAATAAAAGTCTTCCCCAGAGTAATCTTGTTGAGAACATTATCATAAGCAAATGGCAGTAAGACTGAGATGAGTGGTACAACCTCCAAATAGTTTTTGGACTGTAACACACTATCGCATACATTCTAGAATTTTTAATGCACCTTTCCCACTATTTTGCAATCAAAATTGTTAGTAAAATGCGATGTGGAATTTATGTATATATGTGATGTAAGACAATAGGATTTGCAGTCTTGAATTCTACTAATCAATGTAAATTGAGCCAAACTATATCTGTCTGATGTTTGTTTGCCTTTAATAACCAGAGTAGGTGAGATACCAGAATTTAGTAGATAGGCAGACAAAATCAATTTGAATGAAATACTGTCGATAAATGACACAAATAGGATAATATAATTATACTGGTACATTTTATTTTGCTGTGATTTTGCCTTGTATTTTAGAAATAATGTCCAGATTTGTTTGATGAGTAGAATAGGCTTTTAAACTTCTGACACTAGCATACTGAGTCCACCTTGACTTTTCTGAATGGATTAAAGTCATATCTATCATCAAAATAATGTAGTTATGTTAGTGAGCATCATGGGATATGCTACATTAGAAGAAATGGCCAAGCTAACAGTTTATTCTGGTTGTGTGCCAAAAAGGTATCAAGCCTCTCCATGGACTTCCACAGATAAGATAGCTTTTCAGTGTCTTTAGGGCCTTACAGACTTCCAAAATACCGGGTAGCATATGTTGAGTCTCTGTATAATGAAAAAACTGGTTTAACACATGGTAGCACTACAAAGATAACTGGAAAATAGTGACAGTAAAATTAGTCTAGGAGAGCAGCTCAAGCATGTTAAAACAGTATCCTAGTTATGTAAAATTTATAAGTTTGTGCTTTGTATCCTAGTTATGTAAAATTTGTAAGTTTATGTTTCAGTACAGTAACTAGCAGGGATCTGTTACTGAAATTCCATTCTATTATGGAGTCAAATGTTTTATTATTTCCGTGAGGGGAAATTCAGCCCCAGATGCTTTTCTCCCCCTTTCTCGTCGGTAGAAGCCTCATATTTGTACCCAAGCATAGAAAAACCCCATTTTACTGAAAACCCTAAGAGACTTTTTATCTTCTAGTATTCTCCAAAGCGTCATTACAAAACTCAAGCAACTTTACATTATAAAATGCTCATAAAACTTTTGGCTCTCATGATCCACAACTAGTTTTCTTTTCATCCCTGTATTTACTTTAGTGGTGGAGAATCTTCCTTTCTACACCAACTGTTCATGTTTTGTAATGCATTTAAAGGAATGTTGTATAATATGATTTTAGAACAATGGTTGGGGTTCAAAATTTGTTCTGTAGGTAATTCTGTTTCTTTTTTTTTAACTTTCTATCATTTCAAGAATATAGATCCATCATTATTTTCTATACAGTGCTAAAAAAAGGAAAGAGACCATTACTCTGATTGCTTGTGAGTGCTGTGGCTTTCTAGTGGTATGCTAGATATTACACATTTATGTCATTTAATCATTGTAACATATCTGTGCAGTAATTATCACTAAAAAATTTTGTTGCCTTAAATATGCTTTCAAATTAGGAAAGGTTTATATTGAGTTCTTGCTTTATTTAACCTTAATTTATTACAATATTTTTAATTTTCTTGTTCTTTGTTCATTTGTATTCTTATTTGATCGAACTCCAGTTTTGAATGAATGTGTCTATGGGTCTTAGAGTCAGTGAAGGAAGTCAACCAGTTGTACAGACTAGTATCCTCTATGTTCATGGTGTCCTACCTTAACTGTGTTATATAATTATTCTGTATCTATCTCTAACTAATATTTCATAACTTTCCACAGAGGATATTTTAAGCCTTTACCTACCTCCACTCACAGAATCTGCCCACTCCTTCTGTCTTTTCAATAGATGTATTCATCTTTTAGTTCTAAGAGCAGTATAATTTTTACCAGAAAAATCGCTAACCACTAAACCTCAACATTTAAATATATCTGCATGTACAACTTTCCATTGATTTCCTATCATATATGTAAATGCCGTCCCTGCATGTATAGGTTATCACTCTGACTTTGCTCTAGAACTCATTTTTTTTTCATGTGCTCAGAAACTTGATTTTCTGCAGTACCTTCTATCTTTTTTATGTCTTAAAATTTTCCATCATTTTAATTATCTTTCCATCAGCATGCCAGCGATGAATAAACTTAAAACATACAAAACAACCACAGCAAATGTATACTCGATCTTGTTAAATTTTTCAGCTACTACTTCTCTCTTCCTTTTAAAAGAACCTTCTGATCGGATTCTTTTTACTTTTGAATCTTCACCTATTCTTTGATCTTAAAATTGTCCATGCTGATCTCATTAAAGTAACTTAAGCCTTTCTTGGACATCTCTCAGGCTGATCTCCATCCTTATGTCTCTGAAGCATTTGACATCTTTGACCAGATCTCTTCAGTATTCACCTCTATTTGCTTTCATGATACGACACTTTCTTATTTGTTCTTCTAAATGTTTGACAGCTACATAATAGTCTGAAGGAGACTGTAAATGTCGATATAGGTCAAGATTCTTTTCTAGTTTTATTGACATATTATTGACATATAACATTGTGTCAGCTTCAGATATATAATGTGTTGATTTCATACACATATATTGAAAAATGTTTACCACCATTGCATTAGCTAATACCTCCATCATGTCACATAATTATCATTTCCATTTTTTGTGATGGAAATATTTAAGACCTAGTTTCTTAGAAACTTTCAAGTATATGATACAGTATTATTAACTATAATTATCATTCTGTTCCTTAGATCCCCAGAATTTATTCATTTTATAATTGAAATTTTGGATGCTTTGACCACCATCCCCCATCCCCTGCCCAATCCCCCCAAGCCCTTGTTAACCTCCATTCTACTCTCTGTTTCTATGAGTTTGGTTATTTTAGATTCTACATATAAATGATATCATACAGTATTTGTCTTTCTCAGTCTGATTTATCTCACATAATGCCCTTAAGGTCCATCCATGTTGTCACAAATGGCAGGATTTCCTTTTTATTTATTTATTTTATTTTATTTTTTTAGTGTTTATTTATTTTTGAGAGAGAGAGAGAGAGAGAGAGAGAGCAAGCGGAGGAGGGGCATAGAGAGAGGGAGACACAGAATCCAAGGCAGGCTCCAGGCTCTAAGCTGTCAGCACAGACCCCCATGTGGGCCTTGAACTCACAAACTGCAAGATCATGGCCTGAGCTGAAGTTGGAGGCTTAACTGACTGAGCCACCCAGGTGACCCAGGATTTGCTTTTTTAAATGCCTTTGTAATATAAATTAAACTATATATATATATATATGTCTGTATGTGTGTGTGTGTATATATATATATATATGTCTGTATGTGTGTGTGTGTATATATATATATATATGTCTGTATGTGTGTGTGATATATATATATATACACACACACATATATATTTAGAATTTATTTAAATAATTTAAAAATATTTTAAACACATTTTATTTAATGTCTATTTAAATATTATATGTAAATAAATATATTTATAAATGAATCAAAAATACATTTAACATATATGTTTATAAAACATCTTTATCCATTCTCTCTTGATAGACACTTATATTGTCTCTACACGTGGTCAAGCTTCTTTCTTAGGTCTTCATTTTATTCAACATACTGTCTCTGGATTATGTTATCTACTCCTGTTACTTCAAACACTATATATGTGGATTCTGGAAATGTCTTTATCTATCTATCTATCTATCTATCTATAGATGTTTATTTATTTATTTTGAGAGAGAGAGCACACACACAAATGAGGGAGGGGCAGAGAGAGAGAGAGAAAGAGAGAGAGAGAATCCCAAGCAGGCCTGATGCTGTCAACATGGAGCTAGATGTGGGGCTCAGTCCCACAAACCATGAGATCATGACTGGAGCTGAAATCAAGATTTGAGCGCTTAACTGCCTGAGCCACCCAGGAGCCGTGGAAATGTCTTTTTAAAAAAAGACCTATTTCTGTGGCTCTTCTGATTTGTGTCTAATTTTCTTCAGGACTTCTCTACTGAGTATCTTATAAGCACTTAAAAATAATATTTCTAAGATTTAACTCATTCATTATTTTCCCCCTTATGTTTAACCTCAAGCATTTTCTCCAAAGTAGCGAAAAATTTGACTTTCCTTTTAGTACTGCCCCTACATCAAATACCAGATACTACTTACTGACTATACTGCCTAAATACACCTAGAATCTCTCCCCTGACCTCTGCTACCACGTTAGTCCTGTCTTCCAGTTGGTCACCTAGGATCAGTCTTTTTCTCCCCCGCCCATTTTATTCAGTTTAGCTCCCTAGGGCCACTTCTTTTTTTTCTTTCTTTTCTTCTTTTTTTCTTTTCTTCTTTTCTTTCTTTCTTTCTTTCTTTCTTTCTTTCTTTCATTTTTCCTTTTTGTCCTCCTTTCCTCTTTTCCTAGCTTTATTGTGGCGTAATTTATATATAACATAGTTTACATTTCTGGCATACAACGTGATGGTTTGATACACACCATTACCCTTAGGACAAAATTTAAAATCACCTCATAGGCATTTCACAGGCCTTTCCTGAAAGTTGTCTTACTTGTTCTCTTATTCCTCTTCCCCTGACATTATTTGATTGGGCTCTACTGAACCAATACCTCTGAAGATGCTTTATTCTTTTACTTGCTTTAATTGAGACTCTCTCCTTTGCCCAGTACAATTTCTGTGCAAACTCTACTTTCTACACATGTATGAACAAACTATTGGAATGTGTATGTGTGTACACACAGGTATGTGTGTGTGTGTGCTGTGCTGTTAGTTTTGCTTGTTTATGTCTTTTTCCAACCAAGAGTGGTTTTCCAAGCCACTAAACCATGAGACAGGTCCTTAATTCTTAAGTGAATGTAATTAAAATATCATCAGGATTTTGAATGGACCAATGATCACACGAGAGGAAATTAAAAAGTAAAGCAGAGATATAAAATTAAAAATATGCCATGAGGCCATTTCTTCTCTACTTATCTAATCTCACTTCATCTTTTATGCCTCTGGCTGTACAATTTTAGTGAAGGCTATATTTTGCAGAATAGTTATTACTCAACTTAAAATGTTATCTAAAAAAATGTTATCTAACATTTCCCATTTATGCTTGAGGGGTAAAGAGATGCATTTAAATGCAGGCAATGATGAGAAGCTAGATATTGTATATATATATATATATATATATATACACATATACATATGTATATATGTATATATACATAGTATTAAACAAAGGCTTCTAGGGTGTTGTTGCATATTACTGTTCTAAGAAGTCAAATGCTAAGTGTTATGTATCCAAGAGATCATTAAGTAACCCCCCAAAATAAATGTGTACTTAAATTCAACAGATCATAATGTCACTCAAAACCTATTTTATAAGCTTCCACTATATGATATGGCTCATTTATTAGACAAATTATGTAACCTTCAAATTCTGAGAATAGCAAAAATCTGAGCCATGTATTCTGCACTTCATGTAGTTGAAAATTGTTGTTTTCGAAATATGAGAGTGTTTTGTATATGTAAGCATTTTTCCTTAATAGCAAAAATTTAAAAAAAAATGGCTAATATTTTATACAAAGGTAAATATTGATGAAGATATTTTATGTTCAAGGTATTGTACCTAGTAATACTTTTACGTTGTTTTAAGTATTTCCTCATTAACAGCAAATGGCTGGTAATAACTACCATATGAGTTGCCTTGCAACTACCAGCCTTTATGAAGTGTCTATTAAATAGATGTGAAGATATAACAAGGTACAAGTAACTATAATTATTCTAGGAGTAAATATTTAGTAGATTTAGAAATATAACTGTTCAAAAATGGATACTCTTCCCTAAGACCCACTATACAGACTATTATCATATTTATAGTGTTTATGGCCATATAATTTTTTTTCTGTTTATCAAATCTTCAAAATTGATTAGTCACCACCCAGGCTGATTAAAACAAACACGGCAACCCACAAAAAAAGATGCAATTATGAGAATAAATCTCCGTAAACTGAAATATGCTTTCTACAATTTATTATTTTTTTAAATTTTTTTTAATGTTTATTTATTTTTGAAGGAGAGAGAGAGAGCATGAGCAGGGGAAGAGCAGAGAGAAAGGGAGACACAGAATCTGAAGCAGGCTCCAAGCTCTGAGCTGTCAGCACAGAGTCTGACGTGGGGCTCGAATTCACAAACTGTGAGATCATGACCTGAGCTGAAGCTGGACACTTAACCAACTGAGCCACCCAGATGCCCCTACAATTTAGATGTTAATAACTCAGATTCTATGACTGACAGGGTGTCTTAGCCAAAAGAAATTGAGTTGCTACTTTGAGTGACAGTTGAACTCTTTGGTGCCAGGAGTTAGGATTACAGAGATGCAAATAACTGATTCCCCCCTCCCCCCCTTATTGGTAATAAGATAAAGGGTGCTTTTTATTTTAATTTGAGTTGAAAAGCAACTATTATATACTAAAAATAACAGTGGAAATACGTGAGAAAGAGTTATTAGGTTAGGCTGACCCTGCATTCTGAGAACTGCCTGTCTCTTACCCTTTCCCTAGCCTCAAAATTACAGAGAAGGCAACTTGAAATATATTTTGAACAATGTAAACTGCATCCCACCATGTGCCACATCCCTGGGCCCTGCATAATTGATTAGCCCAGAAGAAGGCATATCATTTACTTTACTAAGTGTCTGGATCCTTCATATGGGAGAAAAGTCTAGGTTTTTCTTTGGGTTGCTGTAACTGAACTGTGTGAGGTGGGCGCCATGAATATGTACAGAAAAGCAGAGAATTTTTGTCTTCTGAATCAGAGGATAGTGATGTTATGAAACTGACACCCACAGAGAAACATAATTCAGAGACAAGGAGAAAGTCTGGAGAGTGTTTTTTATTTCTTTGTTTTATTCCAATACTTCAAGTTTCCTGATGGGTTCCGTGATGCAACAATTTACCAGTGATTTAAGAATCACTATTTTACTTCTTGACTTTAAGCTGTTTAATATGTGTTACATCTTAAAGAGTTCTAACAAAATTTAAATTTTGAAATCCACCACTAAATCTACTGGTTCCATCAATAACAAAATTTCCAACAATTTTCATCACATATCACCTATATTAGTTATTTAATAATTTATTGGGTAACATTTTCCTAATTTTTTCAAATAACCCTTGGTATAAAATTGAATATATAGAAAGACACATTCCACTGTGTTCTTATCCTGAGGCACTATTATACTTTAAAAACAGGATGAATTAATAATATGTTGAGTCCCTGCTGTGGGAGACAATTCCCCATGGATGTCTCATGTTTCCACACATCTTGTGATCAAAGTGCTGACAGCACTTTTTCTCAGACTATTTTTAAGATGTCTATAGAGTGAACAGCAGTGGAAGATATAGTACCCACATCTGGAGCAGAGGGTGGGTTTGCTTACAGTGTTTAAAGATAAAATCAGTGTCTCCTTCTGGAGCAAAGGGCAAGCATGCTCACTGCCCACCTGCCCCCCCGCCCCCAATTTAGGTTCTCTAAGCTCAGGATTCCTCCCTCTAAAATATAGCCCACTTGATATGCAGTTGTTGTTTGGCCTTGTTTGTGTCACCCTGTGGGAACTGGGGCACTGGGAAATGGTGGGAAAATGCTGATCTTCTGTCTACTGCTATTTCTGTGAGTAATAAACTGTCTTTCATCTCTAACCCACAAGGCTCATGTCTTCTACAATCATCCATGGAACTGTGACAGGCTAACTTGTTAGCTTAAAAGTAGGATAAAGTCTGATACCCTTCATCGTTCTTGATACTTATTTCTTGCCAAGTTTTTAATAAATTATTCATCCCTAATAATAATTTTGTCTAAGCATATTAACATGCACCTCTGATGGTAAAGAAAGAAGCTCAAATTAATTAACCCTTTGCCCTTGCTCATTCAGAGATAGTATTTGAACTCTGATCTGTCTGCTTAAAAAATATGTCATCCTTTTATGGTACCACATACTAACAGGTAGATTAAGTTCCAGTTTTCTTTTTTTTCCTCAGTTTTCAGTGATCTTTATCAGCTATCTATTATTTATTGGATTTGCATTTGCATGTTTCTGTTTGATTATTGAGTTTCAATCATCCATTAATCATCAGGAAAAACAGGATTCTTAAATTTAATTTTTAATAGATTGTTCACAATTTATATAAAATTACTCACAAATCTTGGTTAATGCTATCTTTTGGCATTTTTTATTTATAGTGCTCTTGTATACATTGCTAAAGTTATTATTGAAAACATTATCATATTTAATTAAAAATAAAGATGTAGAGAAAAGGCCTCTTTGTCCTTGCCACATTTTTTTTTTTTAGCTCACATCTGATTTGTGTGGCAGGTAATTCAGTGGGAACTCAGAAATACCCCTCCAAGCCCACATCCCATCTCTGACATGGACACCACAACTATCGGACCCAGGGCCTCCTCCAAATCAGGAAACTCTTCCAGCCCTCAGCTTTTATGCAAGCAAGGCTAAATTGCTAGGGAATTAATCCTGGGGGGAAATTCTCAGAGAAGGACGAATGGCATTCTGGATATAAATATCCCTAACCATCTTTATTCAAGGCGTAAAACTCTGGGAAGAATCCAGAGGACTTTTTGAAGTTACCACCAGAATAGCCATTCTTCCACACAATAGTGACCTGAGCAGACTCAGTAATTTATCTTCATAAGGGTATTTCCTTCTTTTTTGATTCACTTTTTAAACTGTGCCCTTCCTGCCTTCGGGGTTCACCTCCCGAATATACCAGTATATCACCTACAACTCTGCAGCCAGTACTGACTTCAGGCTCTACTCTGGGAAGAACTCAAATAAAATGCAATTCAATTAAAATCTATTGAATGTCTTCCACATATCCCACATGCTGTATACTGTAGTTCCTTTATAATCTCTGAAAAATTCTGTGATATTTTGTTTTCTCAATTTTACAAAGAAGGAAAATAAATGACGCACAAGTAACTTTGAAACTCAGGTGTCTTAATCCAATGCCCATGATCTTTTTAATTTAAGTCTGCAGTACCCCAGTCCAAACTACATGCATTTAAGTTTAAAAAATTACTTGGTGATATTCTTGGACAGATCGTATGAAACTTAATTCACCATTCTTTGCCCTAACTCTGACTTTCAGTCTGGTGTCATTGTACAGCCCCAGTTTCTCAACTTTGGCACCATTGATATTTGGGGTTGTATAGTTTTTTGTTGTAGGAGCCTGTTCTGTGAACAGTAGCATGTTTAACTGCATTCACAGAATCAATTCACTATTAGCTGTAGCACCTTTCCTACCCCCAAGTTGTAACAACCTGGAATAGCTCCAGATATTGCCAAATTTTCCTGGGGTGGAGTGTGTGTGTGTGTGTGTGGTGTGTGTGTGTGTGTGTGTGTGTGTGTGTGTGAAAAATCCGAATCTCCTCACCCAACATGGATACATACGCTGTTTAAAATCACTGCACTAAACTAAATACCCAAAGTATAAAAAATGCACAGACTGACCCACCTTTTTATTCTTCAGCATCTTTCACAGTAGCTGATACGTAATTAGGGCCCATTAAATATATACTCAAAAAAAAAAAACACCCACAACCCATGGAATTCAAAAGAAAATCACTATAAACACTTATACTTCATCCACTTAAAGAGTCAGACACCTATTTAAAAAGTCATTTACAAACCATGTTTTTCACTTTATGAGTTAAATTTTAATTATTAATATTGTATAAATGTATTTTTTCCCTCAGTTTTAAACAACTGACCTCTGTAAGGGAGAGTAGTCAAAAGAGAATCCTGGTATGTTTTTATTGCTTTTTTCCCCCCATTTTCATTTTTCTCTTACAGCTAAAAACTTTGAATTGAGTATTGAAGACTCAACATAATAAATCGATTATTTTTAAATCACTAAATTTGTGTGAGCTCAGAGAAAAGCCTCAAACACTTGTAGTTGTTTATGACTTGTGACATTTTGAGATTTTGCATGAATATATCTCTCAGCCGAGCTTCTCTTTCCATAAAATACATTCTCACTTATTGAGTGGTGTAAGTTTTTCAAACACACAACGATTTTCGTGGCATTATATGAAAATAAAATGGTAAATCCATACATAATTAGGTATAGTTAAAATTGAATTCCCATGATTTATGAGGTTTGCAGCATGTTCAGAAGTACGACCCATAAAATAACTGCCTCAGGATGAAATTTCATCACTTTTGTAACACTTAATATAGAACAGTCTCATCAAATTTATCATCAAGATAGGTTTCAAGTTATCATACTATTTAAGAAATGAACTCAGCATTCTTTTTTTTTGTTATAATACAGATGAACTTGTTCCATATTTTCAAAATCCACGATTTTATGTCTCCGTAAAATCAGTGGTTTACATTACCTGCCACATTATATTAGAATAAGTTACATTTGTTCAGAACACTTATTAAAATCAATTCCAGAGTTCATTTTTAAGAATTACTTTCTTTATCCTCCTGGTACCTGCTTCAGCAGAAACAAAACAAAAGTTAGTAAATTAAACCAGGGCTTAGTATAGAAGCTAAATATGCAATGATAGGAGATTCTAAGTATGTTTTAAAAAGATATAAACACATTTCTATTTCCTAAAATATCTTTATTCCTAAATACAACTTCTAAGTTTTAGATCAGGGTAACATTAATTCCAATATTTTTTGGAGATTGGATAATATAACATGAGTCATTTGGAATTTGGCTACCTGGCTTCAGTTTCCACTGTCTTATATCCAACAAAATGTAAACTCCATGAGAATAACATTTTTACTTGTTTTGTTCAGTGATGTATCCCAAGGAACTAGAACAACTACAGAATTTAACAAAGGTTTAACATATCATAGGAATTTAACAAAGATTTCATGAACAAAAGAATAAATAAATGAATTCTTTATTTTGCACATTAGTTTTCTTTTGCTGCTATAAACAATCACCATATTCTTGGTGGCATAAAACAAATTTATCATCATACAGTCTGGAGGTCAGATGTTTGACATGGGTCTTACTGGGTTAAAGTCAAGGTGCTAGCAAGGCTTCATTCCTTCTGGAGGTTATAGGGGAAAGTCCATTTCTGTGTCTTTTCCAGCTTTAAGAAGCTGACTGTGTTCCTTGGTTCATGGCCACCTGTCATCTCCTAGGCCATCAATGGCTGGCTAAATTTTCTCACATGGTACCACTGACAATGACTCTTCTTCCATTTCCTGCTTCTTTTAAAAAAAGATCTTTGTGAGTATATCGGGCCTACCTGAATAATCCACAATAATCTCTCTCTCTCTCTCTCTCTCTCTCTCTCTCTCTCTCTCTTTATTTTAAAGTTTATTTACTTATAGAGACAGAGAGAGGGTGTGAAGGGCGATGGGGCAGAGAGAGAGAGGGAGAGAGAGAGAAAACCAAGAAGGCTCCGCAATGTTAGAGCAGAGCTCCATTCAGGGCTCGAACTCATGAGTTGTGAGACCATGACGTGAGCCAAAACCAAGAATTGGACATTTAATTGATTGAGCCATCCAGGTGCCCCATAATCTCCATCTCTTGAAGCTGAAAGATTAGCCCCATCAATCCATATGCAATTTTAACTCCCCCTTGCCATCTATATAACATACATAGTTATAATTCCAGAGATTAGGATGCAAACATCTTTGGGTGATAATTCATTTGCCTACAATTTGTCACTCAACATTTATGCAATATTAGATAAATTATTTAACTGCATGGTACTAGTTTCCATGTCTATTAAATGTAAATCACGAGTTCCTATTTTTTCAGTTTGTTTTATTGAATTATTACATGTGAAATTCTTGGAATAGTATCTACACTGTGGCACAAGGTCAATGTGGTTCTTATTATATGTGTGTCCTTTTTAAGCTAAAAGTTTGTATTCAATAATTTAGTTCCACTTTTGCTTAAAAGAGGTTGGAGAGATGACATCTGCTTAAGTTTCTTTGAATACTTAATGAGGTTGAGTCTTTGAAAATAGAGAAGGTGAATGCAGTTTCAAGATTCTGTCCTCAAAAGGGAGATCTTGGCTGTATGTGATGAAGAAAGTCACCTAAAGATATTATCAGAAAAGATGAACATGTCTGCAAGATAGATAAAGTAGTGCAACTCTTTAGTTTATATATAGTCTATTTTTGACATATTTTCATTAAAATATACTTTATATTTACCATTGGTTTAATATATAATATATATATATATATATATATAAAGCAAATATGTCAAAAGCAGGTAATCTGCAAAAATAGGAAGGAGCCTCCCTCGAAGGTCTCTCAAAGAATAGATGTAATTGTGGTACAGGAGTTAATTAGACTAAACAAAGACTATCCCTCAGATCAATACCATTGCACAATGGGAGGCATTATGTATTCCTAGAAAATGCGTGTTTAAATACTTGAATTAATCTTTTGGCCTCCTAAGTAAATCAACCAAACTATTCCTACATCCTCTTTGGGGAAAAGTGAGGCATAATAATGATAGGCATTAATGTAAATAAAGGCTGCTTGCTGATTGTATAGCACAGGAGAAAAGCTGCAAACGTAGCCATTTTCTCAAGATGCAAATCATTTAATGCATTTTAATTAAATAAAGATTAAATAATTTTCAATATTTTCTAATGGCATTTTAATTTCGAGTATGGGTTTACTTTTTCTCCAGTAATCCTCTAAAATATAAGATATTCAGTATCCTAATTGCTTCATTTTTTTCCTCTGAAAGAAAACAAATGTTTTTAAACAGGCTAACTGAATTCACATTGCAAACTTCTCTACAATTATAAAAGCACACGTATTTTCAAAGTAAAATTTTGTTTCTTGGCAAAGAAATTAAACTCAAAGGGAAAAATTGCTTTCAAAATACAAAATCTTTCTATGTTGTTTTTCAACATTTTCTGGCTATTATATTTAAAAAAATTAATATTGTTTTTCTCTTACAATGAGGGAGAAGTCTTTTTCCAGTACAACTTGGTTGAATTCTGGTCATGCATTTAATTTCACCAGGTCTCATTTGTTAAATGGCTGTATTATTACTTGTCCGCTTCTACTACCATGGTAAATGTCAAATGAAATGATAGATGACAAAAAAAAAATTTGGACTAAAAAAGTATATCCACATGATCCATATTATTTAGTATTTTAGTCCTTCTGTTGAATGCATTGGGTCATGAATTAACTATGCATTTGAACCTCCTGGACAGGATAGCTTGACATTTGTGTGGGGTCAGTAATTTGGAGTTGAATATGACAGTCATCAACCTTTTAATGTTTTTGTTATGATACTATAGGATATTTTTAATTTCTTGCAATGAAGAAGTGGGTAGAAAGAATTTAAAGCAAAACAAGCAAAACCAATAACTGGAAGCAGACATTCAGTCAATATCCCATTACTATTTTCACTGCTGCTATTATTATTACCTCTCCCACCATCACCACCACCACCAATAATAAGAAAAACAGCAACAGTAAAACTCTTGTCATGCCAACGCTTTCCAAATACTTTAAATAGATTTTTATGTACAAATGTAGTATTTTTGTATTTGTAGGCCTTTTGTGTATTATTTACTTAGATATATTTTTAAATTCAATAAAACCGAATATTCCTATGTATTTCAGCGTCCTTTTGACAAATGTTATCCTTGAAAAGATGAGAAAGATATAATTTTATTTCTTTTTTTCTAGTTCTCATGAAAATAAAAATAATTATGGAAATTTTAGAAATTTCATGAATTTGTCTCTTAAAATAAACCCATGGCTCACCATTGGTTTGCTGACTACACATTGGGAAGGATTAGATGCATTTTTATACCCATTTCACAGATGTAAGAACAGAAGCTTATGGAAGTCAAGTAACATGTCTAAAGTCACACAGTAAGTCAGAGGTAGAGCTGTCTTATGGATGTTAAATTGCCAGTCTAGTTACCTGGGAGTTTATGTCTTTTGGTATACTAATCTAGACTCATACCATCTTACCATCTCTTTGGGATTTTGTATTAAGAAAAAGACAGGGCCAGATGTCCAGTTAAGCCTTTAGAAACTTTAAATGCCAAGCAAGAGAACTCATGTTGTTTGTCCTTGGATTGTGCATTTTATTTTTCATATATCAAGTGATGCATTTGTTTGAGAGCATCATGACATTTATTAATTATCCAAGCTGAATTCTCATTTTCAGTAAATGGCACCTTACACAGTGGGACCATGTCAAACAGGAGCCTTGACTGGGGAACAAATGTCAGTGTGGTGAGGAGCCTGCTGAGTGTTTAATAACTACAAATGAAGTGCACTGTTAGTGTTATCAAGCATCGTTCCATCACCCAGTAGGTTTCCTTTGTAAGTAAAGATAAAATGACTTGGACAATCTGTACCGAATCCATCAGCTTTAACTGTAAAATCACTAGGCAATGAAAGATTTCTTCAAATAGACTGGATGCTGGAGAGGAAGGAAGAGCAAGGTCATTATCAAATAAGAAATGAAATAATCTCAATTTAATCAATTACTATACAATAACACAGCTTTGGGAAAGGAACTGTAGAAAATGACCATACCCATAAGCTATTTTTGAGCCTTACTTATTTTCTGTATATGGTAGAGATCAGGAGTTAGAAAGTTGTGCACATATACTAGAGTTATTTGTGTTCTATAACATTGAAGGAGACAATGAAAACCTTTACAATTCTCAAAGACGAGTTCTGTGATTTTAATGTGCCTGTAGGTTTCCCAGAGATAGAGAATATAAAGAAAATGAGCACATTATAAATAATAAGAAGGTGTTAATGTTGTTACCATGGCTAGAGATCTTTCTTCCAGCAAAAATTTCTAATGTTTTTGACATTGTCCTGATAAGGGCTCAAAAACCAAAAAATGGCAATCCTTGGAAAGAATTGTGGGTGAATTGGAAAAAAAATTGGATTAAACATGAAAATTTCAGAAACATTTTATTAAATGTAGATTATGAGCTATTTTCTTAATAAATATTATCTTCCTCAATTCTTGCAACTGTCTTGGGAAATAGATAATATTGTAATATATTTAAAACTGGTGAAACTGATGCTCAGTAGGTTTAAGAGAATTTAGGTTCTACTGAAGCAAGAGAGATCAAATCCATGGCCTGTCATGACATCACTGTAGCCCAGCTGTATATTCTTCAAGGTAAGTATAGGTCAGTATGAGTGCATTTGATCTGTTAGCAGAGGCTATACAGACCTTGGCCATAGACATAAGAGAAAAATATCTATCAGAGTATATTCCATGGACAGAGATGCATGTGCATGGAGAACTTCTATGATAACATTAAAGAATCACTTGAAGAAGCTAGTGAGGAGGAAGAAGAAGAGGACAAGAGGCCAGAAGAGGGAGGATACATTGAATCTTGAAATTAGTGCATGAAGGATGTCATTGGCTCAGCTGGCACTGACTCAATTGTAAAAGCCCCATCACCTGAGCTTCTCTTACTCCCTCATTCTGCTGTCTCAGACGTTAAACCATCCTTCCTAGGGTGCTGCATCCTCTATAGCAACCTATACTGATCACAGCTATTCGCTTCTTCGTATTGGTGACATTTAAGCTAACTTGTAGTTGAAGAACCAGCAGGTCTGGATTTGGATTCTCATCCTTCTCTTCCTGAATAAACTGGACATTGTGCCTAACTTCTCTGAATAAATGGCAATGCTTCTATTTTTAAAAAGGGGATAGAGCTACTTCTGATGTTATGACTCTGAACATGAAATAAAGCAATGCCCCTCTGCTTAAATAAAAAGTAACACAAGCTTACTATTGTATGAGGCTTACAGAGGTGGTTTTTTTTTTTTTGTTTTGGTTTTTTTTTTTTTTTTTTTTTTTTTTTTTTTTCCCTTGTACCAGCAGAATTTTTCTATTAATGTAGCTGTTCTCAACTCAGGTGAAAGTAAGAGAGTGGTCTGTTCTCTTTCAGCCGAAATAACTTGCCAGTTATATCACTTCACTTTTGGAGCTCATAACAGATTCTACCATCTTTTTAAATAAAGGACAGCGATATACAACTACCCTTACTTAACTTTAGCAGTACCAAGACACTAGTACCAGGGAGAAAAGGAGTGGCTGAAAACATAGGGTAACCACAAAATATATGCATAAACAAATGCAGTACCAAAATTTGATCTATCTGCTTTTCTTGCTTATTCTAGTAAAATACTCAATTTCAATATCCTTTCACAACTATTAAGACATTTTAATAAAGGAGAATCTTTTATGGAGAATATGTGTAGAAAAAAATAATACACATTTAAAAAAATTTTTTTGTTTGTTTATTTGAGAGAGAGCGAGAGAGAGAGAGAGAACGAGGGAGGGAGGGCCAGCGAAAGAGGGAGACACAGAATCCCAATCAGGCTCCAGGCTCTTTAACTGTCAGCACAGAGCCGGAGGCGGGGCTCGGACTCATGAACTGTGAGATAATGACCTGAGCCGAAGTCAGACGCCTAATCGACTGAGCCACCCAGGCGCCCCCAAAATAATACACATTTTTATCTCCTCTCAGGTCTAATACTGTAGTAACTATAATTAATAATATTAATTTAAGAAAGTAGGGTTAAAATTTCTGAACAATGAGGAATGCCACCCTTCAGGAGTCTACCTTGAGTTAGAAGGTTCTACTCTTTCCTTAAAAGGGCACAAGAAGATCTACAAACTTGATAAGTATCTAAGAGCACAGTAACATCTATAATCTTGGTACTATTTATACTTAAAGAGTTGGCAATAGCATGCCAATTTCTTCCCTGAAGAATCTATACCTTAATAAGTACATCAGGCTTTCTTCTGAAATTAGCTCTACAAAAATCCAGCTTTCGGTCAAAATTGTAGCTGAATACAAATTAGAATCTTTCTTTGTCATCAATTCTGGGAAGCTACTTATCAGCATTAATGACTACGTTTGCTTTTACATATTTTGACGTCAGTTTATTAGAATAAGAAGGGAAAAAATGGGGTCCAAGTCACTTAAAACCCATAACAGTTTAGCTGTCTTGTCAAATTTCAAAAATTTAACACTTTATTTTTAAAACGAATATTAAAAGAGAGCTGAAATTTCCTCAACGTTTTTTTTTAAGAATAATGCTATAAATTGCTAAAGGTAGCATTTTCTGGGTGTTTTTGTTCAAAAGAATACTACTATATTTTGTCAATAAGCATCAAGTAGAGGGCCATAAAACATCATGTCTTCTCTAAATTGTTGAATGTACAGAAATATGAATATTAAAATGAGTATTATTTATTCAAAATTATCATACCTTACATATACGGATATTTGTTTAAAAAAAACTATTGAAAAGAAACAAAGAAAGTTTAACATGAATGCTGTAGTGAAGATGTTTTGTTTGATGTTGTGACTTTAATTAAAGATTTGTAGAACTCTGTTTTTAATGTCAAAATGTGTATCACACACCTACTGTAATATGTTTCATATGCATCTGTGCAAACAGAAATGCAAGCATTTTTGAATTACATTCAATTTTGTATAGAGATTAAAAGAACGGTCAAACATGGGAAATGTGACAGTATTTTTTTTAAGTGTGAAGTGCTTTGATGCTGATGTCTTAATTATTCCCAGTAAGGGAGTTATTGTTTTCGATCAAGCGAGTTAAACTTGGTTGAATTGTTTTTTTTTTCCCAACAAAGAATATCTATTTTCTATCAGTAAAGTTGTACTAAACTGTATGGAATCTTAAAAAGGCAAGCCTGTAGAAACAGAGTAAGTTGGTGGTTGCCAGAGGCTAGGGGTTAGGGGAAATGGGAAGGTGTTGGTCACATGGTACTAACTTCCATCTATAAGTTGAATAAATTCTGGAGTGGTTGAAATGAACCTGGTTGAATAAACTTGGGTGGTTTATTTGTTTAAGCGTCAGATTCTTGGTTTTGGCTCAGGTTGTGTTCTCACGGTTTGTGAGACTGAGCCCAGCATTAGGCTCTGAGCTAACAGCAAAATAAGTCACTGAGAGAAAGACAAATATCCTATGATATCACTCATGTGGAATTTAAGAAACAAAACATGAACATAGGGGAAGGGAAGGAAAAATAAAATAAGATAAAACCAGAATAGGCAAGCCATAAAAGACTCTTAAATACAGATAACAAACTGAGGGTTGCTAGAGAGGAGGTGGGTGGGGAGATGGGCTAAATGGGTGATGGGCACTAAGGAGGGCACTTGTTGGGATGAGCACTGGGTGTTGTATATTAGTGAGGAATCACTGGGTTCTACTCCTGAAACCAAAATTGCACTGTGTGTTAATTAACTTGAATTTAAATGAATAAATTTAAAAAAATAAAATAAAATGGAATAAAATAAAAGAAACAATACTATAGTACCTACTTGAAAGTTCTGAAGAGAGTTAACCTTAAATGTTTTCACTACACACACACACACACACACACACACACACAAGAGGTAACTATGTGAGGTGATAAACTAATCTTATTGTGGTAAATATTTCACAATATATATGCATATTAAATCATCATGGTGTACACCTTAAACTTAAACATTATTATATTTCAAATATATCTTAATAGATCTGAAAAAAAATATACTGGAGTATCATTTTATTTTTGCAAGAATTTGAGTGTGTACTAATCCTAACCTGAGATTTAATAAGGTAATTTTCAAAAATATACCGTTTTTCAAAATTGCAATATTTTAAAAAAGAAATAGAATAATTATTTATATAGAAAAGGATTTCTGGGAATTATTTATTTTAGGGGTTATGCCTTTTATTTTCCACATTTGAGAGTAAAGGGTGGGGTGTAGTTGTCACATAGAAGTGTCCTGGGGTAATAAAGCACTTCCTATTGCCATTACTGGAACTCTATAGATAAATGTGCTCCTACCTACCTTCCTCTTTAAAAAAATCCTCTGAGGAAGAGAGTGGCAGAAAGGTGTACTACATATGAAAATTCCCTGCAAATATTATTGAGTGAGTACCTGAAACCCAAACAAAAATTCTGTATGTATGACAGTTCATGGGTGCTTAGTACAGTTGAACATAGAGGTACCTAGGAACATGTTTGAATAACTGTGGAAAAAAGAAAGAGGTAATCCATCCATAATTAAGAAATCTTAAGAAATTATTAATATTTTTTAAATGTTGTTTTGTTAATGTTTTATTTATTTATTTTGAGTGAGAGAGAGAGGGAGGGAGAGAGGGAATCCCAAACCAGCTTCACACTGTCAGCACAGATCCTGACCAGGGGCTTGATCCCAGGGTTCTTGGGATCCTGACCTGAACAGGTGTTAAGAGTTGGTCACTGAACCAACTGAGCCACCCAGGCGTCCCTGAAATCCTATGAAATTATTAATCAAGAAAGTTTAGGGGGGCACCAATGTGGCTCATTTGGTTGAGCATCTGTGTCTTGATTTCAGCTCAGATCATGATCCCAGTGTTGGGGGATAGAGCCCTGCACTGGGTTCCATGCCGACACTGTGGAGTCCACTTGGGATTCTCTGTCTCTCCCCCTCTCTCTGCCCCTCCTGCGTTCTCCGTCTCTCTCAAGATAAATAAATAGACATTAAAAACAGAAAGTTTAGGGGTGCCTAGGTGGCTCAGTCAGTTGAGCGACTGACTTCAGCTCAGGTCATGATCTCATAGTTGGTGAGTTCCTGACAGCTTAGAGCCTGGAGCCTCCTTTGGATTCTCTCTCTCCCCCTCTCCCCAGCCTTCCGCCACTCGCAATCTGTCTCTCTCTCTCTCTCTCTCTCTCTCTCTCTCTCAAGAGTAAACAAACACTAAAAAAAAAAAAAAGAAAAAGAAAAAGAAAAAAAATGTTTAGGAAATGGGAGGATGAAGTAATTTTTAATTTAATATTGTAACAATAGCATACAGTATTCTATTCTGTTTTTCTACTGAAATATAAACATTTACCCTATCATGTAATAGTTGGTTTTTTTTTTATATTTTAAAAGTAGTTATGAAATAAAAATTTACTGTCTTAACCATCTCCTTTGGTTTGAATATTTTAGTTAGCTTTCAAATTTCTCAATTATAGATTATGCTGCAATGAAAATCACTGCAGGTGAGACATTCTGTGTAATTAAGAGCTTCTGTGTCTCAGTCCCAATTAAATGACACTTACAACCATTGGTAATGATAAGGATCTTGAGTTATACAAAAGTCATCCCATGTACAAGGGCATACACAAAGAATGTCATTAAATTTTCCAAGAATTACCTCTAAGAGAATTTAGTGTAATCACATTTAGTCTTCTGTCTTTGGGGACTCCCATTAATGTTATAAATTAAAAGGAAAATGATCACTCATACCTTACATTTATTTAGTGATTTACAGTTAAATGTTTGAGGTTTTTTTTAATGATGCCATAACATTCTCTTTTTTTGCTGGTGTGATTCAGAAAGAAAGCTTGGTGACTAAGAAAAAAAAACATAAAAAAACTAACAAAGAGGGAATAATAGAACATCGATATAGTGAGGGAAACAAGAGAATAAAGTGAATTTACTGATAGGGCATGAGCAATTAATACCTTACTTTTGATTTTTATACACATTAAAAAGAACTTTCACGGGGCGCCTGGGTGGCGCAGTCGGTTAAGCGTCCGACTTCAGCCAGGTCATGATCTTGCGGTCCGTGAGTTTGAGCCCCGCGTCAGGCTCTGGGCTGATGGCTCAGAGCCTGGAGCCTGTTTCCGATTCTGTGTCTCCCTCTCTCTCTGCCCCTCCCCCGTTCATGCTCTGTCTCTCTCTGTCCCAAAAATAAAAATAAACGTTGAAAAAAAAAATTTAAAAAAAAAAAGAATTTTCACATACTACTTTTTCCTTCACAGTAACTGATTATGATGTCATCACTATTTTGTGGGCTAAAAACCCACAAATTATTTTCATGCATATTATTTAATGGCTATAAGATAGTATTTATGTAAATGTGCATTAGCATCTTATATAATTTGTTGCCTGGTTTAGCTTTTATCACAACTCACATTCATTCAGAAATAATGAATTTTCATCATTAATGAATCATCAAATTATCTTCCAATGAGAACAGATTTTATTTCTGCTTTTCATAAAATGCTTTCAGTACAAATCCCGTGATGAAGGTCCATTAGGATGACCTAAAATTCTTCCATCATCAGTGACGATTATCTATTGCTGCATGACAACTACCCCCAAACTCAGTGGCCTAGAACAGTAAGTAACTACTCATTAGTTGATGATTCTGTGGGGTTGCAATGTGGGCACCGCTCAGTTTGAGCAGTTACTTTCTTTCACTCGGCATTTGTTGTCACTAGCTACGTCCACTGGGGCCAAGTAGTCTCTGCACACCTTACATGTGGTGGTCCTTTAACCCCAATGGCTGGCAAGCCCATGACAGCTGAGTCTCTCTATCTATAGATCTCTCATCCTGAAGGATTCTATCTTGAGCCTTTGCCCAGGAGGTTGATGCCTTGAGAGGGCAAGCAGAGAAGCTACAAGATCTCGGAAGTCTTGACTCAGTAGTCATACAATATCTCGTCAGACACAATCTATTGGCCTTAGCAAGTCACAAGGGCAGTACACACTGTAGGGCTGGGCAGATAGACTCTACTTCATTAAGGGAGAAAAATTTGTGGGCATATTTAACCTACCATCCTGTTATTTTTTAAAATCTTTATTGAAATAATGCCATGGATTTTCCCTCCACAAGATTTATTTTAAATCTCCATTCCCAAATGCAAATCCTTTCTCAATGTACATGTTTCTAGAAAGTTTCAGGAAAGAAAGAGAAAAGCATCAGCACATTTATGTAAATTTAAGGGGAGGTAAGTGAAAACACTCTTTGAGATAGAAGACAGATTGAAATCTTGGTTCCAATGGGATTAACATCAAAGCATGTGATTTCTCTGAGTCTTTCTTTCCACATTAAGAGATGTAAGATAAAAAATTTGCCCCTGGGTCATAAACCGTATAAACCAGTTAAGAAATGTAGGTAATGCATAAGGAAGAATTCTAAATGCAGAAAGTGTTTTGTGTAGTGGTGAATTTATTCCCATGATACTTCAGTTTGAGCCAACCTCAGTATAAGGAATTTGGGTAGGTATACCATATGTCTCACTGCTACTGATGGTCTCTTTAGTTCTTTTAATGGAAGCATTGATGCATTATACTTGATGTCAGCTTTCTCCTAGGCCTCTGTTTAGAAAATTTCTGCTCAGCAAAACTTCATAAAAAGCCTGTTAATAGTTTGGACCAAAATTCCTCTGGGAATTTGTTATAGAAGAGAAGATTGAGTCTAAGATCTACTATTTCCATTCTTTTGATCTTTCCTCTGTATTTTACGTTGTTGATGTATAACAGATACACTTTTACCTGGAACATTCTTTGTGTATATTCCTCTCAACTCAGCAGACATATCTGCTTTTTTCTTCCCTGTCAATTGGCCCTCCAAAATTAACCAAGCATTTTTCAAATTATTTTATTATGTCCTTGTAAATATTTTGACATATTTTTATAACTTCCATTTTATGGATTATAAAAACTAAAGTCAAGGCATTCAGCAAAAATTCTCAATGTATTAATAATGATTTTTTGTGCTTTATCAGTGAAGCTCTTTGCAATTGCTGTTTAATTTTAAAACCTTAGCATTGGGGCGCCTGGCTGGCTCAGTTGGTTAGGCGGCC
The DNA here is from genome assembly GCF_022837055.1 of Prionailurus viverrinus. Taxonomy (NCBI): domain Eukaryota; kingdom Metazoa; phylum Chordata; class Mammalia; order Carnivora; family Felidae; genus Prionailurus; species Prionailurus viverrinus. Next base: position 176,765,295 of record NC_062564.1, read on the forward strand.
GACTTCGGCTCAGGTCATGATCTCACGGTCCGTGAGTTCGAGCCCCACTCGGGGTCTGTACTGACAGCTCAGAGCCTGGAGCCTGTTTCAGATTCTGTGTCTCCCTCTCTCTGACCCTCCCCCGTTCATGCTCTGTCTCTTTCTGTCTCAAAAATAAATAAACGTTAAAAAAAAATTAAAAAAAAAGAATTAAAACCTTAGCATTTTTATAAAAAAGGAAAAATATAAAGTATGTAAATTTTAGAATTTTATAAGACATAGAGGCAACTAAAAACCAAAAAACAAAGAGAGAGAGAGAGAGAGAGAGAGAGAGAGAAACAAAAGTATAGCTAATGATTATATTACTGAGACACAATTCTTTTTTGTAGTATTAATTGCTATTATGTTTATATCCAGGCTATTCAAATAAATATGTATGTGTGAAACCTCACATACAAAGAATATCTACATAATAGAGTTTATACTGTGCACATATCATTTTGTATATTTTAACACACTGAAAGAAAAATGAATAGTTTCTTTTTATTGCTAACTACTATTCCATGGTATAGATATTTGTTTAGGTATTAACCTGCATTGAAAGGTATCTGGGTTGTTTCTAGGTTCTGATTATTACAAATAAAACTGCTTTGAATATTCTCACACAATTTTTGCATGAGCATAAGTTTTCATTTGTATGAGATAAATTCCCAGAAATACCTTGAAGAGTGGAATGATAATAATATGTTTTGTTTTTAAGAAACCATTAAATTGTTACCCAAGTGATTGTATGATTTTACATTACTACCAGCATTGTATGAGTGATATAGCATCTCTGTATCCTTAACATCTGGTGTTACTATTTTTTGCTTTAGTTATTCTGATAGGCATGTAGTAATACTTCATTACAGTTTTTTTTAATGTTTATTCATTTTTGAGAGACAGAGACACTGAGTGTGAGTGGGGGGAGGGGCAGAGACAAAGAGGGAAACAGAATCTGAAACAGGCTCCAGGCTTTGAGCTGTACCTCATGACCATTTTAATAAGCAACTTCCTAATGGCCAGTGATATTGCTATCTTCTCTTGTGCTTATTTTCCATCTTTATATTCTTATTGGGCATATTTGTGTGAGCTTCTATCTGGGTTTTTTATTCTCTTCCAATGATCCATCTGTCTCCCCCTCTGCCAATACCAGGGCATCAGAAATACTGTAGCTATATAATATGTCTTGAGATCATACAGATTGATTCCTCCTTCTTTTTGAAAGAATAATAGCTTCTATTTTAGCTATTCTAGTCCTTTGCCTTTCTACATAATTTTTCAAATTATCTTTCCTCTATGAAAATCATGCTTAGATTTTCGTAGGATCTATATTAAACCTATATGTCTGTTTGGGAGAATTGCCATTTTTGTTTGTTGAGCGTTCTGATTCATAATCATGGTTGTGATGGTTGTGGTAGGCATTCTAATCTGTAGAATTTATATATGTTTCAGTTGTGAAGTTTCCATTTGGTTTTGCTTTGTGTCATCTATCAATAGTTTCTTTTTTTTTTTTTTTTTGATAGTTTACTTTTTTGCGGAGACCATTTTCCATTTGTTTCAAGCATGCTACTAGTTGCTTGTTGAAGTTTCTTTATAATGGCTGCTTTAAAATCTTCATCAGATAAGTCTAACATGTCTGTCATATCAGTGGTGTCTTTATTGTCTTTTTTCATTTCATTCAGTTTGATATCTTTCTGGTTCTTGGTATGGCAGTTGACTTTCCACTGAAACCTGGACATGTTGAGTGTTATAAGATTCTGGCTTTTATTTAAGCCTTCTGTTTTAGTTGGCTTCTTCTGAAAACACTTTGTCAGGGAAAGGGGATTACCACTCCTTTATTGCCAGATGGAGATGGAAGTCCAGGTGCCCTACTTGGACGCTGCTAACACACCTGGTGAATCCACATTATTGCTGGGTAGGAATGGTCATTTTGGTTCTCTACTGGTCCTCCACCAACCTCTCTAGCTGGGAAGGGCATGAGTGTTTCCTCACTGCTCTCCATGAGGCCTCCACTGATACGTGGGAGTAGCAACCTCATAACTGCTGGGTGCTGGTGAAAGTACTGACTTCCCACTACTCCCTCTCTGTTACTACCCTGGTACTCTGATACTACTCTGATACTACTGTCTGATACTACTCATTCCTGCTGGATGGGGGTGAAAGTCCAGACATCTTCACCATCTTTACCAGAGAGATGGCTCATTACTGCCTGATGGGGATGAAAGACTTAGCTCCCTTCTTAGCCTTTCTCTGCCACCACCCTGGCAGTGATTGGTGAGCATGTTAGATGCCTCCTTAAGCTTAGTAAGGGTGGAGAAGTCTAGGCTTTTGGCCTTCATTGGCCTGCATGGGCATAGAGATAGATGAATATATTTTTTCCTGTGACATCTGGCTAGAAGAGAGTGGTTATTGTCTAAGTCTCCTAAATTTTCTGTGTAATTAACCTGACCTTTTCTTTAGATGGCAAGTTTTCATTGGGGTTGTTTTTATCTACGTCTGTTAATAGTTCAGATTGTTGGCATCTTTAGTTTCATATGTGAGGTATATGAAGCAAAAAGAAAACCCAGGATTTCAAGGTCCTTAGCTGGTCTTTCTACTTAATCTAGCTTTTAGAGTTTGTTTTTATATGTACCACCCAGTGTTTTCTTTCTTTTTATTATTTTTTTGATATTTATTTATTTTTGAGAGAGAGAGAGAGAGAGCATGAGTGGGGGGAGGGGCAGAGAGAGAGGGAGACACAGAATCTGAAGCAGGCTCCAGGTTCTGAGCTGTCAGCTCAGGAACTGTGAGATCATGACCTAAGCCGAAGTCAGATGTTTAACCGACTGAGCCACCCAGGTGTTCCCTACCCAGTGTTTTCTTAGTAGGACTGATAAGAAAAGAGCCAGCTGGGGGCCCATCCTCCGGAGAGGCCCAGAACTTGGAAACCAGTGGCACTAGGGTTAATAGGGACCCTGGTTTTACAGGCACCTTCTGGAAGCCTCCTGGAGCTGTGGGAGCCACCTAGGACTCCTGGGGCTGCCTGGAGCTACTGGAGCTGGCTACAGCACAGATGGCCAGGGAGTCCTGCGTCTATGCTGGCCTTCTAGAAACCTGGAGCCAAGGAAGCCTCTGGTGCCAGGGAAGCCACCTACTAGCTTCAAGAGCCTCTTGGGGCCCGGGAGCCAGTAGGCGCTGGGGTGAGCTGGTGGCCCGGATTCATGGGAGCCTGGTGCTTTGGAAGCCGCTGGGGCTACAGGAACCACCGTGGGCCACAGAAGCAAGCATGTACCAGAATTAGACGCAAGCTTGGGGTGGTTGGAGTCCATCTTACTCCGACTGGGGTGCACAAGTTGGCAGCCTGAGTGAGCCTGGGTCCTGCATCCACAGGAGTTCCAGGAGCCACCCAAGGCTGGCGTAGTCAGCCTCGTGCCGAGACAGGTCAGCTCTGGAATCCATCCTGAAGCTGGGTGCTCACTGTCCTTACCCAAAGGTAGTGTGTCCTGTGAGAGCTCCACTGCCTGGCCTGGGGGAGCAGTGACAGGGGTAGTGTAAATTCCTCTTCCCTACCCCCCCCCCCCCCAGGGCAACTTTCTTATTTCTGTCTTCCCCCATGGGCTGCAATCCCACATCTGGATTTTTGGCTACTGTGAAGATTTTCTCATGCTCAGGTCTTGGTTCAAACTGATGTTTCAGGGTGGACGACGAGCACTAGAAATTCCTATGTCGCTTCAACTGTTTGAGTCAAATTTAAAAATAAACTTCTAGTAGTGTTTGGTTAATCACCTTGGATTTATCAGTGACTTTGGAGGGGTCCATATCTTTACTATATATAATATTTTCCATTTATGTTGATTTTGCAAATTGTTTTTTTTCTGCATTAATAGTTTTTAATACAGCCTTTGGCATTCTTTGTCAAGTATATACAAATACTTCATATTTTTGTTACCATTCTGAATTGTTGGCCATTTCTCTATTATAGTCTATGAATAATATCATTATATATATATATATATATATACATATATAGTAATTACATTATATATTGTGTAATGACATTGTATAATTATATATACATATATATCTATACCAGCATACTATATTATATATAAATAAATATAATATATAATATATTAAGTTAAATCTAACATATTCATATATAATGTTAATGACATCATGATTATATATACACATATGTCTATACTAGCATACTACATTATATATAAATATAATTTTTATATTTAATATAAGATATCTATAAATTATATATCTCTATAATAGCTAATCTTTGTGGGATAATTATCATTTTTCCATTGCTCTATTGTATGTATGTATGTGTATGTGTTTAGATGATTTAGGAATGTCTCTAATAAGAAAGATATCATAGGGGAGTCTGGGTGGCTCAGTCTATTAAGCATTATTGGACTCTTGATCTCGCTCAGGTCATGATTTCTCTGGTTGGTGAGAATGAGCCCCATGTTCCCCTCTGTGCTGACAGCCTGATGCCTGCTTGGGATTCTCTCTCTCTGCCCCTGTCACATGCTCTGACACACGTGGGCTCTCTCTCTCTCAAAATAAATAAATAAATAAAAAAAAAAAGATGCCATAGAATTTTCTTTTTAAAAAAATTTTTTAATGGTTTTATTTATTTTTGAGACGAGAGAGACACAGTGGAAGCAGGGGAGGGGCCAAGAGAGAGGGAGACACAGAATCCAAAGCAGGCTCCAGGCTTTGAGGTGTCAGCACAGAGCCTGACATGGGGCTGGAACTCAGGGACTGTGAGATCATGACCTGAGCTGAAGTCTGACACTCAACCGACTGAGCCAGCCAGACGCCCCTAGATGCAATAGAATTTTCTTTATAGTCCAATACAAGAGTCTTTTACTTTCAATAGGTGAATTTAATGTTTTTATACTTGTTAACATTCATGTTTTTTTTACCAACTTATTTCATTTTTGAATTTTGATACCAGTCTGTGAGCTTACATTTTGCCTGATTTCTTTTGTGTTATAATTCTGTTATATGGCCTTGGTTTACTATTATCTTCTGCAAAATTCTTGAAATGACTTTTTTTTTATTCTATTGATGATTTGGAATTCCTTTCAGAGATTCTTATATCTCTATTAAACTAAGTGCCTATCAAAAAAAAAGTAATTTAAAAAGATAACTTCAGTGCTTTTGGGGAGTTATGTTTTCAGGGCTCATATGTCTACTTGACTTTGTTAATTTTATATGAAGTGATAAATTATGCTATTTGAATTTTTTTTTTACATAGCAGACTCTAATTAGTTTTGTAACCAAACTTAAGCTATAATTAGCGTACATGTAATGACTAGTTTTAATACTGCCAATTAATAGTCAACAAGTTCATTAAAAAGGATACACAGTTGATGTGTTTTCTAAGATCACACAAATACGAGAATGGCTGTCTTTTGGTTGTGTGCACAATGCTTTGAAATCACAAACTTATTTTCAGAGCTTTGTAGCTATTCTATTTTCTCTTATACTTTGGTGTTGCAGAAGAACAAATAATATTGCTTAGATTTTTGTTCCTTTATAGGTAACTTAATATTATCCTTCCTGGATTTTTATAGATTCTTTCATTTTGTTTGATAAATTTTCCATGAAAACGTCAAAATGATATATCTAGAGTCCTATTTATTGATGTTAATAATATAGTTTTTGATGATTACAGAAAACCACTTTATGTATTTTGCAGAAAATATGAAAATATAGAAACGCATAATGAAAAAACTTAAAATCCTCTATAATTTCAAGACCAAGAGAAAATTTGATCAGTGTGTTTTGTGATTTATTTAGGTGTATAGTTATACTATAGCTATAACAAAAACTGCTCGATACTGTTATCCAGCTCGTATTCGATCTTTTTACACGTCATACAATGGTTTGAGAACCTTTTAGTATAGTTATGGTTTTAATAAGTATTGAATGCGTATAATATCCCCTCATGCAGATATATAATTAGCGCTTAATAATTTTATTCTTCAAGTCCAACTAAGTGTCAATGACCAAAGATGAACCTGAGTTTTTTTCATACTTCTGTATCTATTCTGAGAATGGTTTTCTGGAAATAGAAATACTAGGTTAAAGGGAACATTTTAAAATATGTGTACATATAGATGAGTTTCCTCCCCATTGTCAGACACAATATGGCATACTAGTATACTACGGTATCCATCTTCGGGAGTGCTTCTTTCAAAATTCACTTTGTCTGACGACGTGGCTTATTATTAACTTTTGGTAGTATAATAGGACAGTGCTCCCCTTCCTTCCCTTCTAAGATTTTCTTGATCTTTTGTGTAATCTAAAAAAACCCATGTACTAGGTAACTTTGTTTAATAAATTTGTTGGCTATTCACTGACAGTTTTATAAACCAACTATACTTGTGGTACAATTATAGTTTAAATTTGGTTTCAAAACTTCATGATTTTTTCCCCATCCTTTAAAAATCGAAAGATTTCTCTATTATTTTTTCTCTCACTTCTAAGAAAATATTTCCACTTTTATTTATGGGTAACTTTATATTTTCTTTTTAAAATTTAATCTTATTTTCAGGGCGCCTAGGTAGCTCAGTTGGTTGAGCATCCAACTTTGGCTCAGGTTATGATCTCACAGTTTGCAGCTCAGAGCCTGGAGCCTGGGTCAGATTCTGTGTATCCTGCTCTCTTTGTCCCTCCCCTGCTGTTCTCTGTCTCTCTCTGTTTCTCAAAAATAAATAAAGAAAAGTTAAGAAAAATTTAAATTTTAATATTATTTTCATCAGTATCTACCTGCTCTTCAGAGACACCATTGTAGTTTTAATTCAATAATCATCTCACTTACTCATATAATATTTCCTAAACTTACAAATCTCTTTTCTTGTTTAAATTTTATAGATATGATTTTTTATGGAATTTTGTTTAAATTAGTCGTATGTTTAACTTCATATTCTCCAGGAGCAAATCCATTTCAGATCATGGCATTTCCCATTTTCTTTGAATCTTGATAAAGTTGTTTGATTAGTGGAAAGATCTATGTTTTACTATCATCCATGTATGTATACACAGAGGTAGACAACTCCTGTTCTGTATTTAGTTATATAGCATGTATCTAAGTTGAATAGCAGTTTTCATTACTTAGTGACATGTCTGACCAAAATTTATCCATAAGAATCTCCAGGGAGGGAAGCAAAAATATTGAAACTTGTTGGTAAAATTCTAGTTCACTGGGAACAATGGACAAGAAGAACTAAATACATAGATAGCTAGGAATGCCTTAGAGACACTTTTTTTTTTTAACTGAAAAACAGCTTTGTGAACTCACAGGAACATGATATTTGACTTCTGTTATATATCCTGAGGCTTTTTTCTTTGTTGAGGCTTTTCTTTGCTTTTTATAGTTAATGATATCAAATGTAAACTTCAGGTATATTGCTATGACTGACCTCAACTGTCATGACTTTCAACATTAGGAGGAAGTCTTTGAACTCTGATATTCTTCTTTAACCAGTCAGAAAAAATGAACTTAGACTTCTTACCTCCATCCACCATCCTTTTAGTTGGGACTGGTAGGGACAGTTTTAAAAGATCTCCTCAATCTTTATTTTTGTTCTTTTTTGATGGGAGAGGAAGACAGGGTCAGATGGATCAAGAGAGGTACAAGACAGGTTCTCAATGCTTCTATCAAACCTTGTCATTGAAACTGTTACACTAATAACACTTACCTTTTGTTTTCCTTTAAAAAAATTTCTTTTAAAGGTTTATTTTTGACAGAGAGAGAGAGAGCATGTGCGAGAGCAGGAGAAGGCCAGAAGCCCGATGTGGGGCTCAAACTCACGAACCATGAGATCATGACCTGAGCCAAATCAAAAGTTGGGATGCTTAACCAGCTGAGCCACACAAGCACCCTGTTTTCCATTTTGATGCAAGTTGTCAATCTTTTTTTTTTCAATTATTTATTTTACTGGGAGTGGCAAGTGAAGGATTATAACTATTGTGTTCATTCTAACATCTTGTCTAAAATGTCTGCAGATGTTTATTCAATTAACTTTTTTCTCAATTTAGTAAAATTAAAAAAATAACACTAAGTGTTAATCAAATTTGATTTAATCCAATCTTGTAGTTATTTATGAGTTCTCATATTTTCTATGGTAATAATATTTAACAAGTATTATTATTATATTTTGGGGTATAAACTAGAGAAGGATGTATGTCTTATGGTTTTGTACTTTGTCACTCAAGAAATAAGAGGTTTTATTTGGGGTGAAACAGTTTTCTCAGTTTGTTCCTTGCATGTTCTAATTATATTTTACTGTTATAAGATCTAGGAATTGTAGGTATTCTCCATATCTCATGCCCTTCTTTGCTTCTCTCTCATTTTTAAAATTCTGCTAGTACAAAAAAATGACTTGGAATTTTTGAGATTTCTCATGCCTGGAACAATTCAAAAATTAATCCATTTTGAGTATGGATAACCTTGTTATAGAACACCCTAATCAATTGATAAAAAGTAATACCTTCTCTGAAGTTAAGAAAAATAGTTAGGAGAAAACATTAAGCTTGATCAAAACTAATTGTGCTCTAATAGCTTTCTTTCCTGACAGTTATTCAAGTGACCTCCAAAATAAAATGTGAATGCTATGCTAAGTGGACAGCAAGAATATTTATTATTCTTGACTTTAAAACTTTCTGTAATCTATGAAAAACCTAATGTAATAGTTACCAATGACAACCACACCTTCGGAGACTTAATCTGAAGACCTCACGTCCTTTTTGAAAATGCAATTTTTTTTCATCATAAATAAATTTAGGGGCACCTGGGTGGCTCAATTGGTTAAGCATCCAGCTGTTGATTTGGGCTCTGGTTATGATCTCACGGGTCATGAAGTCAAGCACCATGTCAGGCTCTGCACTGACAGGGTGGAGCCTGCTTGGAATTCTGTCTCTCCGTCTGCCCCTCCACTGTTCATGCTCTTTCTCTCTCTCTCTTTATATATACATATACATATACATATACATATACATATACATATACATATATATACATATGAAAAATAAATACAAAAACAAACATAGATGCATTAAATAACTAAATCTGGGCTTTTTCCCCACTCATAATTCAGGCTTATAGATTGGTAGTAGCCCTAAAAATAGGCTTATGGCTCTACTGTTTTGGCTTCCAATGATTGAAACAGATAGGTGACCGTTTTCAAGGGACACTCCCTTGTGGAGAGTGTTAGGTTCCTGAAAACTCTCACAGTTTCTTGTCCCAGTACAAATGCCATATGGGTAGACATGGTTGGAGTCAAACATTCACTCCTATTTTTCTTCCTAAGGTAAAACAATAAGAAAACTCATATGAAAAGAATTTTAATGATGTTTTACGTAACATGAATTTTAATAAAATGTACATTGCAAATAATATATCTTTGATATCTTTGTGACTTGCGTTTCTGATGACTATATATCATTCATGATGCCAGAGAGGAAAATTATTAAGGGAAAAACAGAAGGATGTAGATATAATTGAGAAATATAACCATTCTGCCCAATTTCTTTTCCTGCAGTACACACATACTTACCTTTGAAGGAGTGTCATGATTTTATTCGGAAGGTTTATATGAATCTATGTGTATATATTAACTAAACCAAGCTGTCTCAAACACTGTGCCATGAAATATTAATTCTGTAAGACAGATGATCAGCAAAAAGCAATTTTTATAGGAAATTCAAGTTTGTAAAACGCAGGACTCAATCTAGTGCAGTAGTTGTACATTGCAGCAAATCTTAGAGGCTTTAACCTGCTAATGCATGTTTTTAGTCAATAAGAAGACATGGGTATAGTATTTTCTAAAATTGTTCTACCATGACATATGGCATCTTACTAGAGAGAAAATATTTGAGCTTGAATGGGTTTTCCTTTTAAAGAGTGGATTTATGCCACATGGTCTATTGAAGAGTATTTTATGCATCATTATACCTTTGGAACAAGGAATTTCACGTATGTTTTGTGTAAAGTTTTAGATTTAGATTTTTCTTACTGACTTATAGATAAAGTCCATGAGTATACCAGAATACAAACATCAGGGCAAATGCCAGTTTGTTTTGTACAGAGATATAATTGCACCTAGAACTATAGGTGTCACAGAGTATATAATTAGTATATTTTAGTGCAAGAAATAGTAAGTTTTTGTCATTACTTTTCGAGGAAGACTCTGATTTCATTTTGGTCAAAACATCAGCTTTCTAGTCTGCTAATTCCATACATATCTCTGCCATGCTGACCTAAAAGTTTGGCATCTCGGCTACACTGTTTCTGCCACTCCTGACTCTCAGTGCGACCAGAGGTGGGTGACCATTTTTAACACTGTGGGCTGTGTAAGAATTACCTTTGTCAAAAGTGGAAATAGTATGTTCTTCTACCCACTCATAATGTCATTAGCAGAATCTCTTACTAAATCACTTCATGCCTAATATAAGATGACCCAGGTAGCACCTCAGTTGGCACTAGCCCTGGCCTAGAGAGTTAGCAATAATGGTTGAAAATATCACCAAAGTCGGAAGAATAGAAGCCAGTGAGCACAAGGCTAATCATTACCTTCAGAGAGTCAGTAAGACAATAAAACAATCAAAATTATCACATTTCCCACATATTTGATTTTCCCCTCTGGACAAACCATAGTTGTAGACAGAGATATGTCTTTATTCTTTCTCTGTCTTTTAGTGCTTGCATATCAGTATGTAAAACGCAATTTTAGTGTTATCATCCTCACCACATTTATGGATTTCTAACTGCATACTTTTAAAAAGGAATGTGTTTATATGCATATATATATATATGTATATACACACACCTTACATATATGTATGTGTACATTATATACATACATGTGTGAGTATGTGTCATATAGTATATTATATATCTCACTTCTGTATTCCTAGAACCCAGCACAATGCTTGGTACTTAGTGAAAAACATAAGTATGAGTAGAAATTTCTATGTTTTTCAATTTTCTCCAAGATCAGTTACACATTCTTTATTGTTTTCTTAGATAAAATAAAATCTAATTTCAATCACACACACACACACCCCCCCTCCATCATATGCATGAATGGAATAGTTACCTCATTGAGATAAATTTCTACAGTATTTGAAGTTGGAGAATTTCAACTGAATGTTTCCTTGGCTGTTTTAATGAACATTGTTAGAAATATGTGTCCATAAATATTCATAGGAAGGAGTAATATGAATATTTATAAGCAGTAGGGAATTTTCTGAATTGGAGGACATTTATTTCTTGGGATTCCAGTATTAACAATAGAAACTACTATATTTCTCTTACCACTTTTATCTTCTTAAGGGCTTTCTATAAAATTTTCAAGAACCTCTGGGCAAAATATATCAGAAGAAGCCAACTTTATTTGCATTTGATTTCATTTAAATGAAATATTTGAAATGCTTTTTCCTATGAATATCACAGTACAATACAATGAAATGAAATTAATGTATTTACATAAACCATTTTTGTTCTCAAATACAGTTGACCCTTCAATGACATGGGTTTGAACTTCATGGATTCACTAACACAGGAATTTCTTAGGATAACTACAGTACTGTAAAGGTATTTTCCTTATGAGGTTTTGAATGACACCTTCTTTTCTCTAACTTTATAAAGTATGTGTTCATTATGTTATCTGTAAGGCTTTGAGTCAACAGTGGGCTTTTAGTAGTTAAGGTTTAGGAGAGTCAAAAAGGTCTATTTGGATTTTTGACTGTGCCCATACCCTTGTGTTGTTCAAGGGTCAACTATATTTTAAATGTTGAAAATTTAAAAATGAACAAAAACTGGTGTTACTGTTCAAATGAATAGTAAACTTTCAATAGAAATTAATTGCTGAAACTCTGGAAAACAGTATGGAGATTCCTCAAAAAGCTAAAAATAGAACTACCCTATGACCCAGCAATTGCACTACTAGGTATTTATCCAAGGGATATAGGTGTGCTGTTTCGAAGGGACACATGAACCCCCATGTTTATAGCAGCACTATCAAAAATAGCCAAAGAACATAAAGAGCCCAAATGTCCATCGATGGATAAAGAAGATGTGGTATCTATCTATCTATCTATCTATCTATATACAATGGAGTATTACTCGGCAATCAAAAAGAATGAAATCTTGCCATTTGCAACTATGTGGATGGAACTGGAGGGTATTATGCTAAGTGAAATTAGTCAGTCAGAGAAAGACAAAAATCATATGACTTCACTCATATGAGGACTTTAAGAGACAAAACAGATGAACATAAGGGAAGGGAAACAAAAATAATATAAAAATAGAGAGGGGAACAAAACATAAGAGACTTATAAATATGGAGAACAAACAGAGGGTTACTGGAGAGGGTGTGGGAGGGGGGGATGGGCTAAATGGGTAAGGGGCACTAAAGAATTTACTCCTGAAATCCTTGTTGCACTATATGCTAATTTGCATGTAAATTTTTAAAAAATAAAATTAAAAATAATAAAAATAATTTAAAAATAATAAAAAATAAATTAATTACTGAATGCTTTCAAAGATTAATTTCATTTGAATTCTTGGAGGATACATAAACATCCAAATTTGAAATCATGGAGTTATTCTCATAGCTCTAAAACTAATAAGTAAAAGCATAAACATATAAGAATTTTCTTATTTGTAATATCATGGAACATATACCATTCTTAAAAGTCATTTTAAATTATGAAGTAGAAAATCCAGGTATTGGAATTTGTGCCATAACAAGAAAAACATAACTTTTGTTTGGGGTTGAGTATGGCTGATTTAATCTTTATTTTCAAAACCAATGGCCCAAGAAATTGGTAGTTAGGAGACATCATCTTTTGATGTTTCTCCAATTGATCTTATCTATAGTTCATTAATTCTTCATTTAATAACAATAATAAGGACAATGATAAGTAACATCTATGGAATACTTACCATGCATCAGGCACTTGGCAAAGCATGTTTCGAAAGTAGACTTTTTATTTTTCACATTTTATAGATGAGAAAAATGAAGACTTGAAATATTTGAACAGCTTGCCTAAGAGATCTCAGCAAATTGATGTCTTGAGTTGGGATTCAAGCCCCTGCTTTAGAGTTGGCCTGACTCCAAAGGTCTGTTCTCTTCAATTCTGCCCTGTAATGTGTCCAGATGGTACTTCTGAGAAAAAAATCTTGTCAATGAAGACCAAAAACAGAAAGTAGAAGGACAGATTTCTACATGAAAGCTAGATGCAATGAATGAAAATATTTGCACTTACACAAATGCTCACTCAACATACATTATTCATACTTTGTCCACAGTTATTGCAAGATTGGTGTGGCATAAAATCCAACACCATGAAAACCATTTGCTTCAAGCATGCTGAGTACCAGAACATGGAAAAGGTGCAACAGAATAAACAGTGAAATATTTCCAGGAAAATCAATGAAAAAATTTAACATTATTGGCTGATATTACTTTACAAATCAACATTTGGTATACCTGAGTACATTGGTTTTATTCATTTTCTATTGCTGCAGTAGTAGATATTGAGCATACAAAAGGAGAAAATTCTGTTCCCTCAATTTCAAAACACAATAAAAAATGATTTAAAATGTTTGAAAGCCTGAAAATTGGACCCATGTTTTATCAAAATAATATTAAACAGAAACAATAGAGTAGGTTAATTTTCATATAAATGATTTTTTTCAAACTGTGGGGTCTAACTTGCTTTCCACTGAGTTGCTTTTACCCAAAATTTATTAGCAATATTTTGTACCACAAATGTGTGGGCTACTACATGTGATGTAGTATCTCAGTGTACTCAGTGATGTAAATATCTCAGTGATTTCTCAGGAAGCGATGACTTTACTGAAGTATTACTTGATAAGGTATTTCTTACAGAGTTATGGCTTTACTTATATATTACATTTTCTTTTGCAGATATATATCAGAGGTATAAAGTTTGTCCCCATATTTCATTTTACTATAATCTAAAATATCTCTTTCTTCATTTTAGAGCTGCTGAACATTTCTTTTTACCTTCACTAGCCTCATTTTATGCCAATAATTTATTATATTATATCTTGACTCTAATATTTCTGGGAAATTCTCAATGTGTTTCCTGGATCATTGCACAGAATAAATTATTGATGATTTTAGATGATTATTGTGAGTGTCCATGAACCAAAGAGACTTACTGGAGTTTATAATTTAGACATAACATTAGTAACATGATGTTGATGCAAAATATGGGCCTCATTTCAGAAAACATGTGTCTTTAGAAAACTAAAATAAGCGTAGTGTGTGTGTATATGTATATATAGAACAAACGTATACATATACTAAAACAAGGTGATAACCCTGCAAGTATGATAACTTCGTTCTTCGCCTCATGATTTGTCTACATAAGGAGTCCAAAGTGATCAGGTGACAAATGAAAGTTCATGTTTAGTGGGAATCTTACTATATCTACTCCTCTGGAAAGCAGGATGTCTAGACCCACAAGTTTTACAATTGTGAGGACGGAAGTATAAATTCTTTAGGTATCTCTGGGAGTAATGGGGAGCAGAGACACTAACTTTCACACCAGGTGCATGTGATCTAATTATTGGTGACAGCGAAGCATATAATGTCAGATGGCTGAGCTACATACCAGATCCTAGGATTTTAACTTCATAGTAAGTCCTCTAGATGACTTACTCTAGCTCCTTAGCTACACCTTCAAGAGGCTATTCCAATGCTTCATCAGGCTGCCATCTTCTTGGCAATGTGGTATATGCTAAGAACAGTGGATCCATAATCATGTTCCCATTGCCACACTTCCTTGGCCATAAAATTGCCATAAAATTAGTCCATGGTGATATTATTTGGGATCCCATGTCGATAAGTCACACACACTCTATGAGCCCATGGATAATGATGCTGACTGAAGTGCTGTAGACAGGAAAAGTGAGCCATACCCAGAATACCTGTCAGTTGTGGTCAGAAAGAATTGTTACCTTTTACAGAGTGAAAAAGTATTATCTAAACTATTTTCACAAGCAGTTGTCTATTTTATGTGATAACAAGAATTCTAAGATGCCCCCAAATATCTCCCCTTAATCCCTAGAGTTATTCACAATGATGAGATATCAAGCCTGTGATGACATGACATTGGATGGGAAAAGGCATTTTGCAGAGGTAGTTAAGTTGCTACATCTTAAGTATCTATCTGTAGTTAACATACATGGATGTCAGTTACCTGCCTCAATCAGTTGGCTTTGAGTTAATCATAAAAGAACTTATGTAGGTAGACCTAACTGAATCATATAAGCTCTTTAAAAGCAGAGAGTTTTCTCTGGCAGGTTGCAGCAAGGGGGATGGTGGTCAGAGAAACTTGAAATAGGGGGACTCAACACAGTTTTTAGCTGGCTTTCTAGATGGAAAAGGCAGTGTTCGAGGCTCTGAGAGGCCCCTCTACTTGTTGATAGCCACTCTTGATCGACAGCCATTCAAGAAAAGACTATGCTTCTGCAACTAAATATTGAGTTCTGCTAACAATTTGCATGAGTTTAGTTGTGGATCTTCCCTAGAGCATCCAGATGAGAGCTGAGCCTGGCTGATACCTTGATCTTGACCTTGTGAGACCCTATATAGGATCTCACACTTCTGACTTGCAGAATGGTGAGCTAATAAATGCATATTTTTGTTTGTTTTTGTTTTTAAGCCACTGAATTTGTGGTAATTTCTTATGCAGCAACAGAATAGTAACACCTCCTTTGAATCATGGTACCACGTTTGACAGCTCAGTGTTTTCCTTTTCTCCTCATTGTTCAGACATTCAGAAGAACCAGTAACTAGAAACATTTTGGCAAGAGGGAGCACATGCTGTTGGGATCAGGAAAAGCTTCCATGACTGCTACTTTCACGGGCTATTGGGCAATCACATCAGTTGTCAATGTCAGAGATTTGTTCATGTCTATGAATTAGTTATGTTTTCCACCTGGCTGTTTGTTGTTTCTTTTGCAGTTGTTTTATCATTGGTACTGGGTGAGGTTAAAGGTAACCATCTTCAGTTCAAGATGTCAAAGGATAGACCATACTGGTAGAAATTACTAATGACACACATACTATGAAACATTTACATGTATTTCCTTCCACTAGCTAAGCAACCAGTGAGCTAATGAGAGTGAGATGGGCAAGAAGGACATTGTTATGTTAAAATTGGTGTTAAAGCCTATCACTACCTCAGCTGCTTGGACTCCCCTGCTGGAATGTCAGTGACCTCTGCTAGAACTTTATTTTTATCCTTGTTCTGCTTAAGGAGATTAGAGTTTCCTTTTAGTATGTGCATCCCAGTCTACAGAAACTAAATTCAGCATAATCCATGAAACTTAAGGTGACTGATGCTCATATGCTCAATGTTTATTCATAGTTTGGGTAGTTGAGCTTTTGTGCCAAATTCTTTCCTGGGGGATTGGAGGTTACACAGCTTGGAGTATTAGCAGACATCTCTATTAGTGCTTCTACAGGCTTTGTCTCAAACACAAAATCTGGTTTATATTCCTTTGTGTTACAGGCTGAATGTGTTCCCCCATAATTCATATGTTGAAGTCCTAACACCCAATAAGATGATATTTGGAGGTGAGGTAATTCGTAATTGATGAGGTTAAATGAGGTGATGAGAATAGTGGCCTCACGATAGGATTAGTGTCCTTATGAGAAGAGAAAGAGACACAAGAGTGTCCCCCCGCCTCTTTCCAAGGACATTGACTGAGAAATGGCCATGTAAACGCAAAGTGAGAAGTCAGCTGTCTACAAGCCAGGAAGCAGGCCCTCTCCATAAACAGAATCTGCCAACAGCTTCATCTTAGACTTCACAGTCTCCAGAACTGAGAGAAATAATTGTCCGTTGTTTTTACCACTGAGTCTATAGTATGTTGTTATAGCAGTCTGTGGTGGTTAATTATATGTGTCTACTTGATGCACCATGGAGTGCCTAGATTAAACATTGTTTCTGGCTGAGTCTGAAAAGATTCTGGATGAGATTACATTTGAATTGGTGAACTCAGTAAAACAGACTGCCTTCCCCAATCCACTGAGGGCCTGAACAGAAAGGTGGAGGAAGGAAGAATTGCCTCCTGTTTCTTCCTGCTTGCCTATGTGAGCTGGAACATGGGTCTTCTGCCTTTTGACTGGGATTTACATCATTGGCTCCCTGGGTTCTCAGGCCTTCTAACAGGGACTGAGCTGTTATTATTTCTTTCATAAATAATAAAAATAATAAAATAATAAAAATAAATAATTTATTTTCTCAAAATAAGTTTTAAATAGATACACTTATAAAATTTCTTAATGACAAGATTTTTATAGTTTAAAAAAGGAGAGGTGAAAATACTGTCAAATTCTGTCAAAACAAATTCACTTCAGGCGCAGGTGAAACATCATCTTTTACAAATTCTTAAACGGATCACACACATGACAGCAGTGGATGCTCACTGATAAACGTTACTGTCTAACACATCAATTCTTACATTTTATGCCTACTTCCACAGTTCTGTCAGCATTCATTTTACCTGGGACCATCTTCCTTCCAAACCTTGATGAAAATCAGTTCATTCGCCACTGCCTAGGGGTCCAGTTACACCCTCCCTTCAGACTGCTTCTCTCTGTCTGCAAAATGACTGACCAGATCCACTGCCAAAAGCCCTGCCCACTGGTCAGTTTCTCTACACTTTATCTCCCAGGATAGCTTTGGATGGGTCTCTAGGATATCAGCATTCTATCTTTGACTTGCTCCAACATACTGTGTCAACAATCTGTGAGCAAGGCCCAGGAATTTTTTCTCATAGCTCTTCATAGGGACCACCCATGAGGCCCTAGGTATGAGCTGAGAGAGACATTGGTGCAGTAGCAATAGATAATATGAGAATTGAAACCACCATTTATGCAGCATACTTTTGTCCCCTGGTCTTCCTGGGTCAATTCTGAATATATCATATCCAGTGAAATAATCTTCTGAGGCTGCCCAATTCTTTGACTCAGTGGCACTGGCAAAATTAAGCTTCTGATAAGATTGATTGCTCAGTCACTTGATGTATATTGTTTAGTATCAAATCAGACCCTCTATCTAAACCTCCCAAAGATCTGGGTATTCCTAGATCTGGGTATTTCCCCAGTACAGAGTTAGTCCTCTTGGGCCATACATCTCTTTGGTAAGGACTAAGAAAGAAATATATATGTCTGTTTTATTAAAGCTCTTTCCTCAAGGATCTACAACACTTCCAAATAAAAGAGGAAGTATGAATACTCCCAGTCTTGTTTAAGAGGTCAGAATAGAAGAAGATGGCGGCGTAGGAGGATGCTGGGCTCAACGCGTCCTGCTGATCACTTAGATTCCACCCACACCTGCCTAAATCACCCAGAAAACCACCAGAAGACTAGCAGAACAGATTCTCCAGAGTCAAGCATAGAGGAGAGACCCACAGAAGAGGGTAGGAAGGGTGGGAAAGCGGTGCGCACTACAGACTGGTGGGAGGGAGCCGGGGCAGAGGAGCAGCCCTCCAGCAAAGCAGAGCCCCTGAGTCTGGCGGCAAAAGCGGAGAGGCCGGACGGAGTGTGTTCTGACAGCAAGTGGGACTTAACATCTGGAAGGATATAAGCTAACAGCTCTGCTCGGAGAGCAGGAGGGCTGGGGGACAATGGGAGGGAGAGTTGTTGAGCCCCGGACCACAGAGCTCAGCTTGGCGGGGAACAAAGTCGCTCCCCAGCTCCATCTCCCTCGCCCATCCCCCATCCAAAATCCCAAAGGGAACCAGTTCCTGTCAGGGAACTTGCTTGCACCTCACAAACACCCAATGCTGTGCTTCTGCGGATCCATCCCTCCAGTGGGTCTGACTCCCTCCTAGTGCCACAGGGACCCTCCAGAAGCGGACGTCCAAAGGAAAAGCGGGCTGAGCCTGCCCCTCCTGCCCCTGTGCACCTTGCCTATCTATCCCAGCTACTACGCCAGATCCCCAGCACCACAAGCCTGGCAGTGTGCAAGTAGCCCAGATGGGCCACGCAGCCCCATAGTGAATCCCGCCCCTAGGAGAGGGGAAGAGAAGGTACACACCAGTCTGACGGTAGCCCCAGTGGTGGGCTGGGGGGCAGACATCAGGTCTGACTGTGGCCCCTCCCACCAACGCAAGTTATTCAAGACAGCACAGGGGAAGTGCCCCGCAGGCCCGCACCACTCCAGAGACTATCCAAAATGACCAAACGGAAGAATTCTCCTGAAAAGAATCTCCAAGAAACAACGACAGCTAACGAACTGATCAAAAACGATTTAAACAATATAACAGAAAGAGAATTTAGAGGAATAATCACAAAATTAATTCCTGGGCTTGAAAACAGTATACAGGACAGCAAAGAATCTATTGCTACAGAGATCAAGGGACCAAGGAACAGCCAGGAGGAGCTAAAATGCTATCAATGAGCTGCAAAATAAAATGGAGACGACCACAGCTCGGATTGAAGAGGCAGAGGAGAGAATAGGTGAACTTGAAGATAAAATTATGGAAAAAGAGGAAGCTGAGAAAAAGAGAGATAAAAAAATCCAGGAGTATGAGGGGAAAATTAGAAAACTAAGTGATGCACTAAAGAGAAATAATCTACACATAATTGGTATTCCAGAGGAAGAACAGAGAGGGAAAGGTGCTGAAGGTGTACTTGAAGAAATCATAGCTGAGAACTTCCCTGATTTGGGGAAGGAAAAAGACATTGAAATCCAAGAGGCACAGAGAACTCCCTTCAGATGTAACTTGAATCGATCTTCTGCACGACATATCATAGTGAGACTGGCAAGATACAAGGATAAAGAGAAAATTCTGAAAGCAGCTAGGGATAAACGTGCTCTAACATATAGAAGGAGACCAATAAGACTCATGACGGATCTCTACTGAAACTTGGCTGGCTAGAAGGGAATGGCAGAAAATCTTCAATGTGATGAACAGAAAAAAATATGCAGCTGAGAAACCTTTATCCAGCAAATCTGTCATTTAGAATAGAAGGAGAGATAAAGGTCTTCCCAAACAAACAAAAACTGAAGGAATTCATCACCACTAACCAGCCCTACAAGAGATCCTAAGGGGAATCCTGTGAGACAAAGTACCAGAGACATCGCTACAAGCATGAAACCTACAGACATCACAATGACTCTAAACTCATATCTTTCTATAATAACACTGAATGTAAATGGACTAAATGCGCCAACTAAAAGACATAGGGTATCAGAATGGATAAAAAAACAAGACCCATCTATTTTCTGTCTACAAGAGACTCATTTTAGACCTGAAGACACCTTCAGATTGAAAGTGAGGGGATGGAGAATTATCTATCATGCTAGTGGAAGTCAAAAAAGAGCTGGAGTAGCCATACTTATATCAGACAAACTAGACTTTAAATTAAAGTCCGTAACAAGAGATGAAGAAGGGCATTATATAATAATCACAGGATCTATCCAACAGGAAGAGCTAACAATTATAAATGTCTATGCACCGAATATGAAAGCCCCCAAATATATAAAACAATTACAAACATAAGCAACCTTATTGACAAGAATGTGGTAATTGCAGGGGACTTTAACACCCCACTTACAGAAATGGATAGATCATCTAGACACACGGTCAATAAAGAAACAAGGGCCCTGAATGAGACATTGGATCAGATGGACTTGACAGATATATTTAGAACTCTGCATCCCAAAGCAACAGAATATTCTTTCTTCTCGAGTGCACATGGAACATTCTCCAAGATAGATCACATACTGGGTCACAAAACAGCCCTTCATAAGTATACAAGAATTGAGATCATACCATGCATACTTTCAGACCACAATGCTATGAAGCTTGAAATAAACCACAGGAAAAAGTCTGGAAAGCCTCCAAAAGCATGGAGGTTAAAGAAAACCCTACCAAAGAATGAATGGGTCAACCAGGCAATTAGAGAAGAAATTAAAAAATATATGGAAACAAACGAAAATGAAAATACAACAATCCAAACGCTTTGGGATGAGTGAAGGCAGTCCTGAGAGGGAAATACATTGCAATCCAGGCCTATCTCAAGGAACAAGAAAAATCCCAAATACAAAATCTAACAGCACACCTAAAGGAAATAGAAGCAGAACAGCAAAGACACCCCAAACCCAGCAGAAGAAGAGGAATAATAAAGATCAGAGCAGAAATAAACAATATAGAATCTAAAAAAACTGTAGAGCAGATCAACGAAACCAAGAGTTGGTTTTTTGAAAAAATAAACAAAATTGACAAACCTCTAGCCAGGCTTCTCAAAAAGAAAAGGGAGATGACCCAAATAGATAAAATCATGAATGAAAGTGGAATTATTACAACCAATCCCTCAGAGATACAAACAATTATCACAGAATACTATGAAAAATTATATGCCAAAAAATTGGACAACTAGGAAGAAATGGACAAATTCCTAAACACCCACACTCTTCCAAAACTCAATCAGGAGGAAATAGAAAGCTTGAACAGACCCATAACCAGCGAAGAAATTGAATCGGTTATCAAAAATCTCCCAAGAAATAAGAGTCCAGGACCAGATGTCTTCCCAGGGGAGTTCTACCAGACGTTTAAAGCAGAGATAATACCTATCCTTCTCAAGCTATTCCAAGAAATAGAAAGGGAAGGAAAACTTCCAGACTCATTCTATGAAGCCAGTATTACTTTGATTCCTAAACCAGACAGAGACCCAGTAAAAAAGAACTACAGGCCAATATCCCTGATGAATATGGATGCAAAAATTCTCAATAAGATCCTAGCAAATCGAATTCAACAGCATATAAAAAGAATTATTCACCATGATCAAGTGGGATTCATTCCTGGGATGCAGGGCTGGTTCAACATTCGGAAATCAATAAACATGATATAACACATTAATAAAAGAAAAGATAAGAACCATATGATCCTGTCAATCGATGCAGAAAAGGCATTTGACAAAGTTCAGCATGCTTTCTTAATAAAAACCCTCGAGAAAGTCGGGATAGAAGGAATATAATTACACATCATAAAAGCCATTTATGAAAAGCCCACAGCTAACATCATCCTCAATGGGGAAAAACTGAAAGCTTTTTCCCTGAGATCATGAACATGACAAGGATTTCCACTCTCACTGCTGTTGTATAACCTAGTGTTGGAAGTGCTCGCATAGGCAATCAGACAACAAAAGGAAATCAAAGGCATCAAAATTGGCAAAGATGAAGTCAAGCTTTCACTTTTTGCAGATGACATGATATTATACATGGAAAATCCGATAGACTCCACCAAAAGTCTGCTAGAACTGATACAGGAATTCAGCAAAGTTGCAGGATACAAAATCAATGTACAGAAATCAGTTGCATTCTTATACACTAATAATGAAGCAACAGAAAGACAAATAAAAAAAATGATCCCATTCACAACTGCACCAATAAGCATAAAATACCTAGGAATAAACCTAATCAAAGATGTAAAGGATCTGTATGCTGAAAACTATAGAAAGCTTTTGAAGGAATTGAAGAAGATATAAAGAAATGGAAAAACATTCTGTGCTCATGGGTTGGAAGAATAAATATTGTCAAAATGTCAATACTACCCAAAGCTATCTACACATTCAACGCAATCCCAATCAAAATTGCACCAGCATTCTTCTCGAAGCTAGAACAAGCAATTCTAAAATTCATATGGAAACACAAAAGTCCCCGAATAGCCAAAGTAATTCTGAAGAAGAAGACCAAAGCAGGAGGCATCACAATCCCAGACTTTAGCCTCTACTACAAAGCTGTCATCATCAAAACAGCATGGTATGGCACAAAAACAGACATATAGATCAATGGAATAGAATAGAAACCCCAGAACTAGACCCACAAAAGTATGGCCAACTCATCTTTGACAAAGCAGGAAAGAATATCCAATGGAAAAAAGACAGTCTCTTTAACAAATGGTGCTGGGAGAACTAGACACCAACATGCAGAAGGTTGAAACTAGACCACTTTCTCACACCATTCACAAAAATAAACTCAAAATGGATAAAGACCTGAATGTGATACAGGAAACCATCAAAACCCTAGAGGAGAAAATAGGAAAAGACCTCTCTGACCTCAGTTGCAGCAATTTCTTACTTGACACATCCTCAAAGGCAAGGGAATTAAAAGCAAAAATGAACTACTGGGACCTCATGAAGATAAAAACTTCTGCACAGCAAAGGAAACAACCAACAAAACTAAAAGGCAACCAATGGAATGGGAAAAGATATTTGCAAATGACATATCAGACAAAGGGTTAGTATCCAAAATCTATAAAGAGCTCACCAAACTCCACACCCGAAAAACAAATAACCCAGTGAAGAAATGGGCAGAAAATATGAATAGACAGTTCTCTAAAGAAGACATCCGGATGGCCAACAGGCACATGAAAAGATGCTCAATGTCGCTCCTCATCAGGGTAATACAAATCAAAACCACACTCAGATATCACCTCACACCAGTCAGAGTGGCCAAAATGAACAAAGCAGGAGACTACAGATGCTGGAGAGGATGTGGGGAAATGGGAACCCTCTTCACTGTTGGTGGGAATACAAACTGGTGCAGCCGCTCTGGAAAATAGTGTGGAGGTTCCTCAAAAAATTAAAAATATATCTAACCTATGACCCAGCAATAGCAGTACTAAAATGTACCCAAGGGATGCAGGAGTGCTGATGCATAGGGGCACTTATACTCCAATGTTTATAAGAGCACTTTCAACAATAGCCAAATTATGGAAAGAGCCTAAATGTCCATCAACTGATGAATGGATAAAGAAATTGTGGTTTATATACACAATGGAGTACTATGTGGCAATGAGAAAGAATGAAATATGGCCCTTTGTAGCAACGTGGATGGAACTGGAGAGTGTGATGCTAAGTGAAATAAGCCATACAGAGAAAGACAGATACCATATGTGTTCACTCTCATGTGGATCCTGAGAAACTTAACAGGAACCCACGGGGGAGGGGAAGGAGAAAAAAAAGAGGTTAGAGTGGGAGAGAGCCAAATCATAAGGGGCTCTTAAAAACTGAGAACAAACTGAGGGTTGATGGGGGGTGGGAGGGAGGAGAGGGTGGGTGATGGGTATTGAGGAGGGCACCTTTTGGGATGAGCACTGGGTGTTGTATGGAAACCAATTTGACAATAAATGTCATATATTTAAAAAACAAAAAAACAAACAAAAAAAACAAACAAAAAAAGACCTTGAAAAAGGGCCTAGAACAAAAAAAAAGAAAAAAAAAAGGTCAGAATAATCCTATGGCATTTTCCTATGTGAACAGTTTGTTTTTATTAGTGGAATGTATGCTTAGAAAGCTAATCATCAAAGTGTCTGAAAAAGTCACGTGATCATATTAATAGATGCAGAAAAGCACTGAACAAAATTAAATGCAAAATGTCAATGTCAAAATTCTCAACTGAGTTGAGAAAGAAGGAAATTTTCTTCATCTGATAACGAACATGTATGTGAAACCTATTGTCAATGCCATATGTGATGGTTAAATATTAAATGCTTTCTCCAAAATATCAGAAAGTAACAAAGGAAGTCACATCCCAATAATTCATCTTTCCACTGGATATCCTAATCAGTTCAATACACACACAAAAAAATTCATAAACTTTGAAAATATAGACATGAAACTGCCTTTATGTATAGACATCATAATTGATAACATAGAAAATCCTAAGGAATCCATAAAAATGAAAAGGAACTGGTAATTAAATTTAGCAAATATAAAGTCAGAAAAGATAAAAGGACAACATAAAACTCAGTTAATTTATATATAATAACAACAAGTTATTGGACAATAAAATGAAAATAAATAATTCTATCTGGTATACCACCAAAATATATGATACTTTGGAATACATTTAACAAAAGATATTGAGTATCTCTGGACTAAAGATGAAAAAAAAAATAGAAATTAAGACAAAATATACTACATATATGTACATTTACGATAGGTAAAATGCTAATTTTCTCTGTCATTTAAACTATAGATCCGATTTAACTCCAATTATAACTATGCTGATTTGATTTTAAAAATTGACGAGTTGCTTCATTAAGAGTAGTAATAAGGACATAGAATAGCCAATTGAAATAAAAAACAAAACAGATTCAGAGGATGTATACTGATCACAAAATTAACTATAAACCCTCCTACATTTCCTGGTGAGAGTGTGAAATGAAATAGCCACTTTGGACATCTATTTGGCAAGTTATTATAAAATTAAACACACGACCGCCTTATAACCCAGCCATTCCTCTTCCAGTTAACCGAGAATATGTACTCAAAAAGACTTGTACTCAAGTGTTTCTAGCAGGTTGATTACAACAGACTCAACAAGAAACAGGTCAACTGTTCATCAACAGGAGAATAGGTGAACCTGTATTGGGAGGGTAGGTTGTGATGGTTGATTCTGATTTACTAGAAAAACGCACAAGGAAACATTCTGGAAGGATGGGGATTTTCTATACCTTTATTAGGGTACTGGTTACCTAGATTTATACATCTTTTGAAACTAAATGATACGGAAGACCTATGCCTTCCACTGTATATAAATTTTATCTCATTAAAAATAAAATGTGTGTATGTATGTCTGCATTTCTGACACTGTTTTGTGGTATGTATGCAAACCTTAGCAGAATAAAAAAAATCCTTCACAGGCACCTAGTTTTACTTCCCCTTTAAACACTCACACACACACAGACACCATATGCTTTTATAATTAGGAAAAACTATTCTGTTTTATAAGTGATATTTTGGTAGTAAGATTTTTTTTAGTAAATGATACCTGAAAATCTATTAACTATAGAAAGGCAAAAAGGTTTCGTCTTAAGGCAAAATAAATAAACAGTATATTCCTGAATTACACGAATTGGATAAGTTATTGATGTGATTAAAAGAAAAATATTTTAAAATGTAAACATACTAATTTTCTATTGCATAACAATGCTAGTTTCCTACCACTACAAGTAATAAAGTATCATAAACCTAGTGGCTTGAAACAACACACATTGATTATCTCACTTTTTTTTAATGTTTATTTTTGAAAGAGAGAGAAGAGTGGGAAGGGTTGGGGGGGGGGGGGGGGGGTGGTAGAGAGAGACACACACACACACAGAATCCGAAGCAGGCTCCAGGCTCTGAGCTGTCAGCACAGAGCCCAATGCAGGGCTCGAACACAAGAACCATGAGATCATGACCTGAGCTGCAGTCGGATGTTTAGCCCACAGAGCCAATCAGGCACCCCTCTCACATTTCTTTAGATTATAAATCCAACACAGGTTTTACTAGGCTAACATCAAGGTGTTGGCAGGGGTGTTCCTTCTGTCGGCTCTGTGGCAGAATCTGGTTCCTTGCTTCGTCCAGCTTCAAGAGGCCACTTGTTCTTTGACTCACGGTCCTGCTCCGTCGGCTTAAAAACAAACGAGCAATTGAGTCCTTCTCATACTGTGTCACACTCACTGAGTCTTTTGACTCCCTCATTCACTTTTGGGATCCTTGTGACTACACTGAAGTCACCTGAAAAATCTAGGCTTCTCTCCCTAAAGTCAGATAACTAGCAACCTTAATTCTATCAACCACCTTAACTCCTTATTGGCACCTTAAGTAATCTCTTCACAGGTTGCAGAGATTAGGGTGTAGATATCTTTCTTTGGCGGGGAGGAGTTTCATTATTCTGCTTACTATTAACACCCACATTCGTGTATAAAGTGGGAAATATTTACTTGTCAAAAGTTCACAAGTATTAGGACGAAAATCGATGAGTCACCAAAGCAGTAATTAGTAAAGGTTTACCTTTCACGTACCAAAAAGGCAGTATATAGACCTGGAAAAGTCACCCCACAGCACGGAATGAGGCTCAGTAGTGTATTGTTATAAGGCAGCTTATGAAAAAGCAGTGACTGTTTATTCTTCACAGTGATTGCTTATAATATTAGAATTTCCTTAAATGAGAGGGAATTGGTCAGTGGTTACCTCAGATCAACCTTGGGAAACAGTTCAGGTTTTGCTTATGATTTCCAGAGGCAGAAGCAAGAAATGATTCAGGTGAGGTTAGCCTTGCAAAACAAGCTAAATTAGGCTTGGTTTGGATGACTAAACTGGTTTTGTCTCCTCAGGGGATTTCCAAGGATGGTCTGCTTTTTATTTTGAGGTAGTCTACAATTACTTTCCTTACTAGGTTTGTTTTACATTAGGATAAAAATCCCATCTGTGAAATTCTTAGCTCTTATGTTCTGTTCCAACATGTGGCTCGCCTGTTAACTAGATACTTTTATCGTACATTTATATATGTCATATATATTTATAAAACTTGTGTTATGCATACATATTTATGTATTTATATATCTATAATGTATGTAAATGTAGGATACATAGAAAAGGAGATTTTATATATATCTACTTATAAACTTGTAAAGTAATTTTATTGTGATCTACAAACTGTTTTATAATCTTGTTTTATTTTAACTTGAGAGAAATATATATTCCTAGAACCTAAATTCTGCATTAAATTTATTTAGACTATAGAAATTGTTGTTCTGAAATGCTAGGCATAAACTGTCAGATACTAAATAAAAGGAATCATATTGTAATGAAATTCAAATTTTCCTTAACAGACAAGACTCATGTGGCACAGTATGCACTATTCTGTCAATTGAAGCATTACAATACTTCAAAACACAAGTTTAGCCTGATATGCTAAGTTGATATCATCACCAGATGATATTTATAACATGACATTTTATTATAGAGATTGCTTCCCCATTTGGCAGTCTGAAGCATCCCAGAGAAAAATTGAACAAATCTTTGGCTGTTATCAAATGATAACTAATTTTAATATTCAGTAACTTATTAGAAACTTGAAATAGCATAATTTATTATTGGATGTAACCATTGGGAAAGAAACTTTACAGCAAGCTAAGTCCAAAGATAGCAGGATTACAGTGAACTAATGCCTTTTTATTCCTTTTTCTTCTCTCGGTTCAAATGATTATAGTCCTGGCATGTAGTTTATCCTTGATGGATGAGAGGAGACAGTAAAAGAGGGGATGAACTAATAACAGTAAAGTCAGTATTGAATCAGAAATACACTGAGATTCTGAGAGAAATCAAGATATGTGCTTCAATCATTAGAGTTTGTCACTACTGAGATATGTTGGTTGATGAGCTGTCAATGAGCCAAGAGAAAAAGGTTTTATAAGAAGCAACTAGACTTGCAGAAAAAACAACAGTTTAATACCCAAAGGACTCTGTATAAATAGGACTTATAAAGTAACAGTGACAATAAAGTTTGTAGATCAAAAGGGATAGAGTTTAACTTAATGCAAAATAAAACAGCTTCTATATTTTCCGCTAGTATCTTTAAGTTCTTTATAATGACATTTAAATATGATAATGATTATCAGCTTTTTCTCTAAGAGGCATTACGTGCAAAACACAATAAACTATAGTAGGTAATTTTACGCTCAAACCAATCCATTTTATTTATTTTTTTTTAAATTTTAATGTTTTATTTACTTTTGAGAGACAGAGACAGACAGAGTGTGAGTGGAGGAGGGGCAGAGAGAGAGGAAAACACAGAATCCGAAGCAGGCTCCAGGCTCTGAACTGTCAGCACAGAGCCCAACACAGGGCTCAAATTCACGAACCGTGAGATCATGACCTGAGCTGAAGTTGGATGCTTAACCGACTGAACCACCGAGGCACCCCCAAACTAGCCCATTTTAATGCCATTAGTATGAATGTTTTCTATGGTCAGTTTAAATCAAGTGTGTATTTTATCCACAGTTATGAATAAGTGAAATCCACATACTTTCTGTGGGATTTAACTCACTTAAAAGTTCTGAACATCACATCCGATGAAACTTTTACTCGGAAGCTAATTATGGCTTTGGTTAAATGCTTTTTTTTTTTTTTTTAACTTTATGAATAGAAAAATGGATTATTACTCATCTTCCCACAAAACAGAAAAACTAGATCATCCACATGACATTAATCAACCCTATTAATTCCTGGTGCTTCTCCAAAAGTTTCTATTATTGTCTAGTTCACTAAAATTTATGATGGATTCTGAGGTCTTGTGTCTTTAATCAGGACTATAATTACCTGTATGTATCCCCTTTTCTGAATATTCTCAAGAAATTGATATGTGATATGATTTACTTGTTAATCTGTGTATCCACAAGAAAGATGGATTATTAAAAAGCCATCTACACTTGAGATTTTTTGGTTTGGGAGACTTTCCCTTCAAGAAAACTGGTAATTTTTGTTTCATGGAGTAATATGTCTTGGATTATTCATGTTTATCCATAGGCCACACTCTTCCCAAATCCGTACGGCTGGATATTCTCCAAGACTGGTTCACCAAATCTCAGAAACAGAAATTTTCTGTTCATTTTAGTGCTAGGCCTTGCTCACAGTCTTAAAGCTGCACATTTGTTCTGGCGGCTCCAGCAGAGTAATTAATATTTTGGTGTAAAATGGGAGAGGGTAGCCATAGGAATGTGTTAAATCTCCCACGTTTCCAAAATTTTTGGCTAGTCAGGACTGTATAATACAATGGGTGTTTTCAACTTGTTCCAATAGTAGTTACTTAAGATATAAAGAGGGTCATCTATTCAAAATAGATTTTTTTTGCATTGTTTTCCTCTAACATCAGTAAAATGTGTTAATAGATGACACTTAAAATTTCAAAATATATATGACATTAAAAAGGCAATCTTTCCATAAGAAGTTTTATATATATATATAAAATATAGAATATATATTATATATAATTCTATTATAATATTCTATATAATATATTCTATTTACATAATATATTGATTTTAAGTTATATTTTACATGTAATAATATATTTAAGTTATATTAAATACATTAGTTAATATATTGTTATATTAAGTTATGTAATATATATATAAAATAAAACCTAAAATCAATTTATTAAATCATGGCATTGGTGCCCAAGGATAACTTTCTCCTATTGAGTACATCAAGTAAAAGTACACAGAATTCTGAGTAGAGTCCATTGAGTAAATCAAAACATGTAATTCATGTATGTAGTAGATTTTCAAGTAAATTTCATTGTGCCCCTAATATATAGTGGAAAGGAAATCGAATTTGGTGTCAGATATAACTGGGTTTCATTCACAGTCCCTCCATTTATTAGATCTTTAGAATATTTAAAGTGTTTAAATGTATGGAGGGTCAAAACATGTCAGGAGTGAGTTTTAGTAACTAGAGACTAATTTCATTAGATGAAATATACTCTGTTCTGGATAGTAAAGCTGAATTAGATGTCTGGTCCAGCCTTACAATTTGGTCTATTTGTTCATTAGACAGATAGTATAGTCTAGTCAACACGCTAAGCATTTGAGATAAAGGAATGGGATTTGAAAGTCTCTGCTCTTGTAGAGTTTATAATCAATTTGATAAGAATGGAGTTAAAATATATATATATATATATATATATATATATATATATATATATATAGTTTTGATCTGGATAGTTTTTATTGACTGGAGACATGTTCCATTTCTTTCTATACCTTCTGTATTCAATTCAAAACTTCAGTGTTTTTTTTTTTTTATCTTTGATGAGTCAAAACAGAATTTTTAGCCTAATTTTAGCCTAATGCATAATTTTTAGCCTAATTTAGTCTAATGCATAATTTTTAGCATTATCTTTGGCATGGTATATGAAAATGCTGCAATGTAAAAAAAGGTTTGCAGACAGGAAGTGGCTTTGAAATATCTATTTGGTCCCTCCTCTAATGCTGCTCAAAAAATAAAATAAGAATGGAACACTTAAAATATATAATTTATCTTAATCTTCATCACATTGTTGACATAAATTTTTTAAAAAATTGACTTTATACAGGGATGGATAACAATGGTAAAGTTGCTTAGTGTAGTCCAGTGGTTCAGTTTATTTATCTGTGAAATAATGTATAATAATAAACAATAAATCATAAGAGATTGTCTTATATTTTTTTTTATTTATTTTTTTTATGAAATTTATTGACAAATTGGTTTCCATACAACACCCAGTGCTCATCCCAAAAGGTGCCCTCCTCAATACCCATCACCCACTCTCTCCTCCCTCCCACCCCCCCATCAACCCTCAGTTTGTTCTCAGTTTTTAACAGTCTCTTATGCTTTGGCTTTCTCCCATTCTAACCTCTTTTTTTTTTTTTTCCTTCCCCTCCCCCATGGGTTCCTGTTAAGTTTCTCAGGATCCACATAAGAGTGAAACCATATGGTATCTGTCTTTCTCTGTATGGCTTATTTCACTTAACATCACACTCTCCAGTTCCATCCACGTTCCTACAAAAGGCCATATTTCATTTTTTCTCATTGCCACATAATATTCCATTGTGTATATAAACCACAATTTCTTTATCCATTCATCAGTTGATGGACATTTAGGCTCTTTCCATAATTTGGCTATTGTTGAGAGTGCTGCTATGAACATTGGGGTACAAGTGGCCCTATGCATCAGTACTCCTGTATCCCTTGGATAAATTCCTAGCAGTGCTATTGCTGGATCATAGGGTAGGTCTATTTTTAGTTTTCTGAGGAACCTCCACACTGCTTTCCAGAGCGGCTGCACCAATTTGCATTCCCACCAACAGTGCAAGAGGGTTCCCGTTTCTCCACATCCTCTCCAGCATCTATAGTCTCCTGATTTGTTCATTTTGGCCACTCTGACTGGCGTGAGGTGATACCTGAGTGTGGTTTTGATTTGTATTTCCCTGATAAGGAGCGACGCTGAACATCTTTTCATGTGCCTGTTGGCCATCCGGATGTCTTCTTTAGAGAAGTGTCTATTCATGTTTTCTGCCCATTTCTTCACTGGGTTATTTGTTTTTTGGGTGTGGAGTTTGGTGAGCTCTTTATAGATTTTGGATACTAGCCCTTTGTCCGATATGTCATTTGCGAATATCTTTTCCCATTCCGTTGGTTGCCTTTTAGTTTTGTTGGTTGTTTCCTTTGCTGTTTCCTTCTTCATCTCTTGTTACAGCCTTTAATTTAAAGTCTAGTTTGTCTGATATAAGTATGGCTACTCCAGCTTTCTTTTGGCTTCCAGTCGCATGATAAATAGTTCTCCATCCCCTCACTCTCAATTTTATCTTCATAAGATCCCAGTAATTCACTTTTGCTTTTAATTCCCTTACCTTTGGGGATGTGTCGAGTAAGAGATTGCTACGGCTGAGGTCAGAGAGGTCTTTTCCTGCTTTCTCCTCTAAGGTTTTGATGGTTTCCTGTCTCACATTTAGGTCCTTTATCCATTTTGAGTTTATTTTTGTGAATGGTGTGAGAAAGTGGTCTAGTTTCAACCTTCTGCATGTTGCTGTCCAGTTCTCCCAGCACCATTTGTTAAAGAGGCTGTCTTTTTTCCATTGGATGTTCTTTCCTGCTTTGTCAAAGATGAGTTGGCCATACGTTTGTGGGTCTAGTTCTGGGGTTTCTATTCTATTCCATTGGTCTATGTGTCTGTTTTGGTGCCAATACCATGCTGTCTTGATGATGACAGCTTTGTAGTAGAGGCTAAAGTCTGGGATTGTGATGCCTCCTGCTTTGGTCTTCTTCTTCAAAATTCCTTTGGCTATTCGGGGCCTTTTGTGGTTCCATATGAATTTTAGGATTGCTTGCTCTAGTTTCGAGAAGAATGCTGGTGCAATTTTGATTGGGATTGCATTGAATGTGTAGATAGCTTTGGGTAGTATTGACATTTTGACAATATTTATTTTTCCAATCCATGAGCAGGGAATGTCTTTCCATTTCTTTAAATCTTCTTCAATTTCCTTCATAAGCTTTCTATAGTTTTCAGCATACAGATCCTTTACATCTTTGGTTAGATTTATTCCTAGGTATTTTATGCTTCTTGGTGCAATTGTGAATGGGATCAGTTTCTTTATTTGTCTTTCTGTTGCTTCATTGTTAGTGTATAAGAATGCAACTGATTTCTGTACATTGATTTTGTATCCTGCAACTTTGCTGAATTCCTGTATCAGTTCTAGCAGACTTTTGGTGGAGTCTATCGGATTTTCCATGTATAATATCATGTCATCTGCAAAAAGCGAAAGCTTGACTTCATCTTTGCCAATTTTGATGCCTTTGATTTCCTTTTGTTGTCTGATTGCTGATGCTAGAACTTCCAGCACTATGTTAAACAGCAGCGGTGAGAGTGGGCATCCTTGTCGTGTTCCTGATCTCAGGGAAAAAGCTCTCAGTTTTTCCCCATTGAGGATGATGTTAGCTGTGGGCTTTTCATAAATGGCTTTTATGATCTTTAAGTATGTTCCTTCTATCCCGACTTTCTCAAGGGTTTTTATTAAGAAAGGGTGCTGGATTTTGTCGAAGGCCTTTTCTGCATCGATTGACAGGATCATATGGTTCTTCTCTTTTTTTTGTTAATGTGATGTATCACGTTGATTGATTTGCGAATGTTGAACCAGCCCTGCATCCCAGGAATGAATCCCACTTGATCATGGTGAATAATTCTTTTTATATGCCGTTGAATTCGATTTGCTAGTATCTTATTGAGAATTTTTGTATCCATATTCATCAGGGATATTGGCCTGTAGTTCTCTTTTTTTACTGGGTCTCTGTCTGGTTTAGGAATCAAAGTAATACTGGCTTCATAGAATGAGTCTGGAAGTTTTCCTTCCCTTTCTATTTCTTGGAATAGCTTGAGAAGGATAGGTATTATCTCTGCTTTAAACGACTGGTAGAACTCCCCTGGGAAGCCATCTGGTCCTGGACTCTTATTTGTTGGGAGATTTTTGATAACTGATTCAATTTCTTCACTGGTTATGGGTCTGTTCAAGCTTTCTATTTCCTCCTGATTGAGTTTTGGAAGTGTGTGGGTGTTCAGGAATTTGTCCATTTCTTCCAGGTTGTCCAATTTGTTGACATATAATTTTTCATAGTATTCCCTGATAGTTGTTTGTATCTCTGAGGGATTGGTTGTAATAATTCCACTTTCATTCATGATTTTATCTATTTGGGTCATCTCCCTTTTCTTTTTGAGAAGCCTGGCTAGAGGTTTGTCAATTTTGTTTATTTTTTCAAAAAACCAACTCTTGGTTTCGTTGATCTGCTCTACAGTTTTTTTAGATTCTATATTGTTTATTTCTGCTCTGATCTTTATTATTTCTCTTCTTCTGCTGGGTTTAGGCTGCCTTTGCTGTTCTGCTTCTAGTTCCTTTAGGTGTGCTGTTAGATTTTGTATTTGGGATTTTTCTTGTTTCTTGAGATAGGCCTGGATTGCAATGTATTTTCCTCTCAGGACTGCCTTTGCTGCGTCCCAAAGCGTTTGGATTGTTGTATTTTCATTTTCGTTTGTTTCCATATATTTTTTAATTTCTTCTCTAATTGCCTGGTTGACCCACTCATTCGTTAGTAGGGTGTTCTTTAACCTCCATGCTTTTGGAGGTTTTCCAGACTTTTTTCTGTGGTTGATTTCAAGCTTCATAGCATTGTGGTCTGAAAGTAAGCATGGTATAATTTCAATTCTTGTAAACTTATGAAGGGCTGTTTTGTGACCCAGTATATGATCTATCTTGGAGAATGTTCCATGTGCACTCGAGAAGAAAGTACATTCTGTTGCTTTGGGATGCAGAGTTCTAAATATATCTGTCAAGTCCATCTGATCCAATGTCTCATTCAGGGCCCTTGTTTCTTTATTGACCGTGTGTCTAGATGATCTATCCATTTCTGTAAGTGGGGTGTTAAAGTCCCCTGCAATTACCACATTCTTATCAATAAGGTTGCTTACGTTTATGAGTAATTGTTTTATATATTTGGGGGCTCCGGTATTCAGTGCATAGACATTTATAATTGTTAGCTCTTCCTGATGGATAGACCCTGTAACTATTATATAATGTCCTTCTTCATCTCTTGTTACAGCCTTTAATTTAAAGTCTAGTTTGTCTGATATAAGTATGGCTACTCCAGCTTTCTTTTGGCTTCCAGTCGCATGATAAATAGTTCTCCATCCCCTCACTCTCAATCTACAGGTGTCCTCAGGTCTAAAATGAGTCTCTTGTAGACAGCAAATAGATGGGTCTTGTTTTTTTATCCATTCTGATACCCTATGTCTTTTGGTTGGCGCATTTAATCCATTTACATTCAGTGTTATTATAGAAAGATACGGGTTTAGAGTCATTGTGATGTCTGTATGTTTTATGCTTGTAGTGATGTCTCTGGGACTTTGTCTCACAGGGTCCCCCTTAGGATCTCTTGTAGGGCTGGTTTAGTGGTGACAAATTCCTTCAGTTTTTGTTTGTTTGGGAAGACCTTTATCTCTCCTTCTATTCTAAATGACAGACTTGCTGGATAAAGGATTCTTGGCTGCATATTTTTTCTGTCTAGCACCCTGAAAATCTCGTGCCCATTCTTTCTGGCCTGCCAAGTTTCAAAAGAGAGATCAGTCACGAGTCTTATAGGTCTCCCTTTATATGTGAGGGCACGTTTACCCCTTGCTGCTTTCAGAATTTTCTCTTTATCCTTGTATTTTGCCAGTTTCACTACGATATGTCGTGCAGAAGATCGATTCAAGTTACGTCTGAAGGGAGTTCTCTGTGCCTCTTGGATTTCAATGCCTTTTTCCTTCCCCAGTTCAGGGAAGTTCTCAGCTATTATTTCTTCAAGTACCCCTTCAGCACCTTTCCCTCTCTCTTCCGCCTCTGGGATACCAATTATGCGTATATTATTTCTTTTTAGTGTATCACTTAGTTCTCTAATTTTCCCCTCATACTCCTGGATTTTTTTATCTCTCTTTGTCTCAGCTTCCTCTTTTTCCATAACTTTATCTTCTAGTTCACCTATTCTCTCCTCTGCCTCTTCAAGCCGAGCTGTGGTGGTTTCCATTTTGTTATGCATTTCGTTTAAAGCGTTTTTCAGCTCCTCGTGACTGTTCCTTAGTCCCTTGATCTCTGTAGCAAGAGGTTCTCTGCTGTCCTGTGTACTATTTTCAAGCCCAGCGATTAATTTTATGACTATTATTCTAAATTCACTTTCTGTTATATTATTTAAATCCTTTTTGATCAGCTCATTAGCTGTTGTTATTTCCTGGAGATTCTTCTGAGGGGAATTCTTCTGCTTGGTCATTTTGGATAGTCCCTGGTGTGGTGAGGACCTGCAGGGCACTTCCCCTGTGCTGTGGTGTATAGCTGGAGTTGGTGGGCGGGGCCGCAGTCAGACCTGATGTCTGCCCCCAGCCCACCGCTGGGGCCACAGTCAGACTGGTGTGTGCCTTCTCTTCCCCTCTCCTAGGGGCGGGATTCACTGTGGGGTGGTGTGGCTCGTCTGGGCTACTTGCACCCTGCCAGGCTTGTGATGCTGGGGATCTGGCGTATTAGCTGGGGTGGGTAGGCAAGGTGCACGGGGGCAGGAGGGGCAGGCTTAGATCGCTTCTCCTTAGGTGATCCACTTCAGGAGGGGCCCTGTGGCAGCGGGAGGGAGTCAGATCCGCTGCCGGAGGTTTGGCTTCGCAGAAGCGCAGAGTTGGGTGTTTTCGCGGAGCGAGCAAGTTCCCTGGCAGGAACTGGTTCCCTTTGGGATTTCGGCTGGGGGATGGGCGGGGGAAATGGCGCTGGCGAGCGCCTTTGTTCCCCACCAAACTGAGCTCTGTTGTCAGGGGGCTCAGCAGCTCTCCCTCCCTTTGTCCTCCAGCCTTCCCGCTTTCCGAGCAGAGCTGGTAACTTATGACCTCCCAGACGCTAAGTCTAAGTCGCGCTTGCTGTGGGAACACAGTTCGTCAGGCCCCTCCGCTTTTGCAAGCCAGACTCGGGGGCTCTGCTTGGCCGGCGAGCCGCCCCTCCGCCCCGGCTCCCTCCCGCCAGTCCGTGGAGCGCGCACCACCTCGCCGCCCTTCCTACCCTCTTCCGTGGGCCTCTCGTCTGCGTTTGGCTCCGGCGACTCCGTTCTGCTAATCCTCTGGCGGTTTTCTGGGTTATTTAGGCAGGTGTAGATGGAATCTAAGTGATCAGCAGGACGTGCGGTGAGCCCAGCGTCCTCCTAAGCCGCCATCTTGCCGGGAACCCGAGATTGTCTTATATTTAAAAAAAAAACAAGTACAACAGCTGACAGTATACATGGCATTTAGTTCATATAAATATTATTATGTGCTCAATAACTTATTTTTTTCTCCTTCTCTCTTCCCACTCTCAGTTGGCAACAATTTATTAACTGCTATGTATTTGGTCCTATGTTAGCATAAGAAAAGTAGCCCAAAGACTACTGAGTAGACTGACAGATTAAAAGTAAATTTTTAGAAAAGTAAGTGACAGGAAAAAAAAAAATAAACTAGTTGTGGCAGTCTGGAATTTCTACCAAGAACAGAAATCTCCCATATAGCCTTTTAAAAAATATTTATTGGGGCGCCTGGGTGGCGCAGTCGGTTAAGCGTCCGACTTCAGCCAGGTCAGGATCTCGCAGTCCGTGCCACGTCAGGCTCTGGGCTGATGGCTCAGAGCCTGGAGCCTGTTTCCGATTCTGCATCTCCCTCTCTCTCTGCCCCTCCCCCATTCATGCTCTGTCTCTCTGGGTCCCAAAAATAAATAAACGTTGAAAAAAAATTTTTAATTTATAAAAAATATTTATTTATTTATTTTGAGAGAGAGAGGGCACATGTGTTAGCAGGGGAGTGACAAAGAGAGAAGGAGAGATAAAGAGAGAGAGAGAGAGAGAGAGAGAGAGAGAGAGAGAATACCAAGCAGGCTCCATGCTCAATGCAAAACCCCATGCAGGGATTGATCCCATGACCATGAGATCATGACTTGTGCTGGAACCAACAGTCAGAAGCTTAACCAACTGAGCCACCCAGGTGACCCTCCTATATAGCCTTTTTAAAGTATAAAGTTAAATTCTAGGACATTGCAAACTAGACCATAGAAAGATATTTGAGATTATAAAAAAATTTTTCTGGAAAATAGTACATTTTTAGTAGTATTTTTATGCCTTATTCCCTTCTTCAGTAGATCAAGGAAGAAGAATTGGAACCAACAAATGACAGGAAATGCATAATCTCTCTTTTGCTTATCTCTTCTCTCTCACCCTCAACACAAATATTATCACATGTCTAATTGAAGATGCATGCCAAATTCACATTCTCCTTAAATATTTTTGGGCATACAGATTACGTTTTCCAGTCTCCACTTGCTGTTATGTGTGCTTGTGATACTGAATTCTAACCAATGATATGTGGTATGGAATGAATGTTGTATCCCCCAAAATTTGTATTTGAAACCTAATCCACAATGTGATGGTATCTGGAGGTCAGAGACATTGGAAGGAAGTAGGCCATGAGGGTAGAGCCTTTATGAATATGATTAGTGTCCTCATAAAAGAGATCCCAAAGAGTTCCTACAACTTGTTCCATCACATGAGAATACAGCAAAAAGATGGCCATCTGTGAACCAGGAAGTAGACCCCCACTAGACACTGAATCTGCAGGTGCCATAGTCTTGGACTTCCTGGAGTTTAGAATTGTGAGAAATAAATGTTTATTTGTAAGCCATCCAGTCTGTTATTCTGTTACAGAGCCCAAACAAAGATGACATGTTAATGGAAGTGAAGTACAGTGTGCCTCTTTCAGATGTGTTTCTCTAATAGATACTATTACTGCAATACTTACCAGCTAAAAATAATCACTTTATTTTTCTCAAATTTGGCGGATGCTTAGGAATTTAAGAGATTGATTTGGCTGTTCTTGAATAGAGTCTTTCCTGAAATTGCAATCATTTGATCTGTCTTAGATCATTCACATGGCTAGTTGTTGATGCTGGCTGTCAACTAGAAGCTCATTTGAGAATAGTGCCTGGAACGTGTGTATGGGCTTCCCCAGTGAGGTAGACTCAGGGTGGCTGGAGTTTTCAAATGACATCTGCATTCCTCTACTGAAAACACCCCAAGAGTACCAGGCAAAAGTAAGGATTTCCTTTTTTGAACTGACCTCAGAGGTCACAGAGCATCACCTGCACCCCACTGGATTGACTAAATGCCATGTAGATTTAGGGGGGTGGGGAGCACAAACCTCACATTTTGATAATATCCCCAATAATTTGGGGATATTGTTATAAACTTCCACACTTCTCCTTTTTTCTCTTCCTTTGGGTCTTCTGCATATTGTCCAGGAGGACACTGGAAGTCATAAGTAGAAGTTTGAAAATTCTTGCTTCAATCCTTGAAGAAAACTATGTGCAAGAGGAGTTGCTCACTCCTTCATTCCTATAACATAAGAAAGACTTAAGTTACTTTTACAAGATAGCATGCATGCACATTTTTACCATGTTTGTTATAGCAGTTAGACTTTTCTAACTAGACACACATACATGCACACACATTTTTCTTCCTTCCAAGACCTATTCTTTTAT
This sequence comes from Prionailurus viverrinus, assembly GCF_022837055.1. Lineage (NCBI taxonomy): Eukaryota > Metazoa > Chordata > Mammalia > Carnivora > Felidae > Prionailurus > Prionailurus viverrinus. The sequence continues at coordinate 176,804,746 of NC_062564.1, forward strand.
TTGTATTATTTTTTTTACTCATTTTTTTAATGTTTTATTTTTGAGAGAGAAAGAGACAGCACGAGCAAAGGAGGGGTGGAGAGAGAAGGAGACACAAAATCTGAAGCAGACTCCAGGCTCTGAACCATCAGCACAGAGCCCAATGCAGGGCTTAAACCCACAAGCTGTGAGATCATGACCTGAGCCGATGTCAGTAGCTTAACCGACTGAGCCACCCAGGTGACACAATAGTATTCTTTTGTATATCTTTTTCTAATGAAAAGAGTTTTGGGTTGGGTCCCTGGGTGGCTCAGTCAGTTAAGCATCCAACTCTTGATTTTGGCTCCAGTCATGATCTCACAATTCGTAAGTTTAAGCCATGTGTTGGGCTCTACACTGACAGTGACAGTGTGGAGCCTGCTTGGGATTCTCTCTCTCTCTCTCTCTCTCTCTCTCTCTCTCTCCCCCTCTCTTTCAAAAATAAATAAATAAACATTAAAAAAAGTTTTGGGTTTATAAACAACACACACTTTCTGTGAAATTCATATTGAAGGGTAGAATAGGACATAATTAAAATGTATTTAAGCAAATGCTATAGCTTTTTCTTAAAATTTAGACAATGACTAAAATAATTATAATGTTATTGTTACAATATTGATAAATGATAATTAATAAATTCTACATAAGTTTTATTCATTTGATTGCTTTCCCATTTCTGCAGTGACCAGTATTTTGTTGTTTGCTGCAAAATGTAATTAAAGGCACGCTATGCTTAAATGACTTAGGAAATATAATACAGTATCTCTATTTAATAGGACAATTTAGAATCAATTTTTGATTCATAATATAATTTTTCCATTTAATTGTTTGGTCTTTTTACTATTTATATTCTTTTTCAAAATGAATTTATATCCCCCTATAATTTTTGTAGAGGATTGAGATAACTCATGTCAAATAACACAAATCTAGAATATAGTCAGATTCAATAATTATAATTTTTATTAAAGTTCAACATCATTTAATATTTACTGAGAACCTACATTTTCCAGGCATATCTCACCTACATATACATATTAATCCACACAGCAGCTTATAAGTTAAAAAGGCATTTTAATTATAACTAAGCAATAAGTACACTGAAATTCAGGGAATATAAATCACTTTGAAAACCAATAGAAGCATGATTGAAATAATTTTCTGCATAAAATTCTCGTTTATTTGCTCATATTAGATCTCCTCCCATTTTATCAGTTGAAATATACTCTTTTTCAAAGGCCTTTGAAACAATGAAATCATCTCCTTTTCCCACAGCAGTGATTCCTTTTTTGTCAAGTGTTCATATAATAACTTATGATACCTATCATTCTTTATGTAGAATTCCATTCATGTGTATGTGTTTTGTACCAGTTTGTAGCCACTCTGAGGTCATAAACTGTGCTTTATTCTTATTACGTTGGCTATAATTATTGTTAGCATATATGTTTCATATACTAAGTGATCAGTGCACATTTATTACTTAGATTTCTAAAATATGAAGTCACTTTCTGAAAGGAAAAAGCTATTGAGGAGAATTATTTCTTAGGAAGTTCTAAGATAATGAAAGGAACACTAAATTAATGACTTCTTTGCCTTCTTAGGCAAATTCACTGTAATTATTTTTGTTGTGAATATCTGCATGAAAATTTGGAGAGTCTTGTAATAAAACTTAATTTAAAATGACTAATTATAATCATTAAATTCTTAATTGTTTGCTGTGTAACATTGATAACACTTTGTTGTGTGTTATGTATAAATGAAAATGTTTGCAAATAAATGTAACCACAGGGACTACTCTATTCGGCTAAAAATACCCACAAGGATGTATCAGGGACAGCATATCATGAAGCACACGATACTTCCCAGGGACCTCTTGAGGATTCTGAATTATAATCAATTTTTCACTGGAAGCTGCCAAGAAACCCAAGTGTCTTCCTACTCCCCCAACTCCCCAGTTCCATCTTTCTCCCACATTTAGTCCCTCATGCCCAAGCACCTGCCAACCTGGTTAAGCTGGTCACTACTTCTCTTCATAAAGTTAAGCCAGTCCATCTAATGGCAGATAATACTGTCTTTGTGGGAAGTGAATTTCTTCCCTTTCTTTCCTATGTAAGCGGGTAAACTCTAAGATTGAAACCTGAATGTGTTGGTCTTAATCTTCTTCTTCTCTTATCAACTTTTTTATTATCCTTTCCTTATTAAATGAAAAGTCTCAATTTCTGAAGGTTTACTTGGCTATGAGGGAAAGAGTATAGATTAAGAGGCTGTAAGGAATGGTTCACTTGGTTCAAAGCTAATTGCCGCATGACTGCATTTTGCAATTCAAATAAAGTTTAACAATGGAAATAAGTGAATAACATAGATGCCAGCATAAACCTATAGCTGATTAAAAAACAAAGAAATGAATTAGGCAGGAAGCTCATTCTAAATAAAAGTAAAATTGAGTATGCTTTCATCTGATAGCGGATTATGTGCTCTGTTTATTGAACAAACTGCGACTATATTAGTATTTTACACATACTACTCTATTAAACTGAATCAATGTGAAATTATGATATGTATATTACCCAACAGTCTTCTTAAAACTGTGCTTTTATTGTAAAATATTTATATTATTTCCCTCTGTTTTCTGTATTTCTTAATAGAAACAAAAAGGACAAAGTTTTCCTGTTAATTCTTGGTTCAGTTATAGCTAGTAGGAGAAAGAACCCTGAGTAAATTTTATATTAAGTATATATACTTATACTTATACATGTATATATATGCATATATTCACAAGGTAAGCCTTTTCTACTCATTAAATTATAAGTGCATTCAATAATAACATTTCTTTTAGGAAAACTATCAAATTGATATAGATTCCTTCCTATGAGGAGTAAATACATAATTTCAGAACTTTTCTTGATATATTGGCATAGAGAGGAACGAGTTCAGGGAACCATAAAAAAGGAAAAAAAGTTAAGAAAAAGTAGGAGGAAAGCACTAACTTCTGACATTATATAGCGAAAATACACCTACTATAAGGTGTCACCTTCAAATATTACATCGAGAACAACTACATTTCTGTCAAAACATTAAAGCAATTTAGTCTTTTCTACTTGGGTTTGCTCTTCCCAAAATAAATTCTGAAGGCAATGTAATAGAAACTATAAGAGCTTCACCATTATTTGGGAATCAGAAAACTGACATAAGACAAATGATTATCATTAAAATACTTCCAGTAGATATTATTTAAGATGATGATATAAAGGAGTTCCTTTAATCACAGATTTGGACCTTGGAGATCATTTCCCACCAGCAGAACCATTCATTGAAAATGGAGAGTTTATTCTCTGCCGTGATACTCCCGCCTTCAGCCCCCTGCACTGCTGCAAACCGGGCAGTAATCAAGGAAGGGAACCATATGGTGGAAATGTCAGTAGGGTTTAAAAAAAATGAATCTATTCTAAGATCAATCTATTTCCCTCACCACTCTATATGTGTATTTATATATTCAGTCATTTACTTTTTAATTAATGTAATCAAAAGAAACATTAGGGGTGCCTGGGTGGCTCAGTTGGTTAAGTGGCTGACTCTTGATTTTGGCTCAGGTCATGATCTCAGGATTCATGAGTTCAAGCCCCACATCAAGCTCTGCGCTGGCAGCACGAAGCCTGCTTGGTATTCTCTCTCTCTCTCCTTCTCTCTATGCCCCGCCCCCTGCTTGTGTTCTCTCTCTCAAATAAATAAATAATAAACATTTAAAAAAAAGAGAAACATTAAATATACTTATTATGTGCTGAAAACCATTACAGACACTGAGGAATCAAAGATGGGAAAGAACCACTTTTGGGTCTTTACGAAATGCTTTCCAAAATGTGGGCCATGAGAAACAGCTAGTCTCTTTAGGCCTCTAAAGTGGCTCACAGGCAGCTTGGCTTAAGAGGAAAGATAAGTAAAGACAATTGTTTTATAAACTTGATATGTTAGATTTATCTCAAGCATGTTTATACTTTTAAAGGTGGAACATATGCTACAAAAATTGAATGTATCAGTTGACATTTCATCAACAAGATACAGTTCATCTCAACCAATGTATTTTCATAGCATTTGCATACTATAGTTCATATCTTTTTTAAAATTACCATTGCTCATGTGTGCTATTGTGTTGCTCTAGGTTCTCAATTCACAAAATATTTAAATCACTCCAAAGTTGTTCAATTAAATGTAAAAACACATGTATTCATTTCACAGTTATTCAGTCTTCTAAATACTTATAAATAGTATTCTAAATACTGCAATTTAGAAGTTTAAGAAAATAAAATTAATGGAGAACTTACTGTGTACCCAAGGGTGAATATCCAACAGTGAACAAAATAAAGTTTCCAAATTATTGAACCTTTTATTTTAGTTGGAAGAAACACAATAAGTAGTTAAATAAGTGAATACATAATGTTTTACATAGTAATTACTAGAGAGAAATATAAAGCAAGGAGAAAGGATAGTCAGCAATAGAGGTGGATTCTTTTTAATGCGTTTTTTGTGGCACCTAGGTGACTCAGTTAAGTGCCAAACTCTTGATTCAGCTCAAATCACGATCTCACTTTTTTTTTTTTTTTTTTTTTTTTTTTTTTTTTTTTTTTTATGGTTTGTGAGATCCAGCCCTGTTGGGGTTCTGCTCTGACAGCACAGAGCCTGCTTGGGATTCTCTCTCTCCCTGGGCCCCTCCTCTCTCTCTCTCTCTCTCTCTCTCTCTCTCAAAACAAAAAAACAAACAAACAAACAATAACTATGGTAATTGGGAGATCTCTATGGAAAGGTAATATTTAAGGAAAAGGATAAAGAAATGGAGAAGCAAATCAAATGAGTTTCAGGGTAAAAATTGTTCAGTGAATGAAAAAGAGTAAGTGAGCCATCCCTGAAAAGAAAGTTGTAACTATAGAATATGAATTTGGATATGCTAGTGAAAAGAAATCATGTTGGCAACTAACAATGAAAAGGACATTAAGAAGAAAAATGTTGAGAAGATGAAAATACGTATTTAAAAAAAATTATTCCATTCAGCCATCATCTCTTGTGTTATGAAATTTTCCCTAATAGCCATCAAAATGTGGAGTCATTTTTCAGATAAAGCTTAGAGTGCCCTTTTAAGGAAGTCAGAGTTTATCCAGAATGCATATAAAATATTCCTTTCCAATATGAAATTGATCAACTTTGCTATAAATTGTTAAACCATAGCATCATCACTGAAGTACAATATGGGAAGTTTCAAAAGTTTGTAAAACTAGTCTCGTCAAATATGTTTGGGGTGAAAAATACAAAGAGCTACTGTGGATATTAGTTTACTGATTAACACAGAAGATGCATACTTCTGTTGTCATCCATGATACGATGAAATGACTATTGCATGTGTGTTCTACTAGTTAACTACAGAGTTAGAAGAAATTACCAATGGCTAGATTATAAACTGTTTCTTGACCCTGACAGTTAAATGCCCAATTAATTAACTCTGTTTACCATTGAAACTTCATGTTCTATGGCATTGAATACCTAATTCAGGTGAGTTTCAAGCCAGGTTTCTCTTTATCGCTCTCCCTGGACTTCAGCCTTATTTTTGTTACATAATCAGGTGTTAAGACTGTAGGTAATGGGTTGGAGTGGTCAGTGAGCTGGGTCAGCCTTAACTGTACCACATGAATCTGATGAAGAGAAGTAATTTCCCCCAGCAAATTAATGATGGAATGAATCCAACCCTAGGCAAAGGAACTGGTATGTTCTCATTCTACCACTTCAATGCCCAGTGCATATGCAACTATCAGTGTGAATGTCTAAATATGGTAGTTATGATAAGTCATCAGTAGGTTATTTGTCCACTCGTTGGTACTTAAAAAAAAGAACTGCACTTAAAATCTCCAATAATGACATAGAATTTTGGTAGGGGAATAAGCAGTTTCCTGAAAGAGAGTAGATAAAAGCAGTGTAGGACAAAAGGGCAGATAGGAACAGTAGAAGCCTATTGAAATGTCTAATAATGGTTACTGATATGTATTCTGTAAGAACGGTTATCATATTTTATTCACAATTGAGAGAAAAATCTCTGTAATAGTTTTTAAATTTTGAAATCAAATACAATAAAAAATTTTTAAAAAATTCTATCTGGTAGTGTGTGTTGATTGAAATAATAGGAAATAGTCTTCACTGCTTTCCTGCAAGATGGACCTACATTTACACATAGTTTCTGAAGGAATCCTCTTATTAGATATTGTGGAATAAGAAGAAATCTGTATAAAATATATTTAGAAAAAACTGCATATTTTACTCACACCCCTCTTTAAAGATTAGCAAAATCTATTCATATGGTTCTGCTAAGTAATACAGAAAAGCAATTTAATTTGCTTACCCGGAATTTCCTAAAATGTATTTGACCAAAATAATCTATTTTCGGGATTAAATTCCTGTGCAACAATGTTCCTTGGCATACAGTTTGGGAAAGACTGTTGTAGGCACTCTTTTGCTTGACTCTAACATAGAACATTTGTTTCATCTGTTTTTCTTAACAGTGCAATTGGAATTTTGAAAGTGAAAGCATTGTTCACTCGTGCCAACTGAATTTGGCAGCTCAGAGAATATTTTCATGATGACTTTTGAAGCTAAGAGCTGAGATTTCTCTTGGTAAAATCCTATTTAATCATAATCTCTTAAAGCTTCAAAAACATCTATGAGAGCCAACGAATAGCCACAGGGATTCTAAAATGAATGCTTTTATGTGTGGGGTCCCATTGGATCCTGTAAACTTTTACCATATTTCCTGCCTCTGGATTTCAGTGCTCATCAGAACCGAGAGAGAGAGATATACACACATATATTTGTAAAATCTGAGATTGTATAAGTGAATTTTCTTTACTCCAATCTATCAGTAGTCTCAACTGCTAAACCTGTAGTTTTAATCCCATATCAAAAGTGAGTACTAGAGGGCATTTCTTCTGAAGCTGTCGAGTAAGAGTACAGACTGGACAGACTGATAAAATGCATTTTAAATGTGAAGCCATAGTTAGGTATTTTATTCATGTCGTTTTTGGGCTTTATCTGTTGTGTGCTGCTTCGCCCAGGTGGTAGGATGTAAACGTGGGATGATGGCATAGGTCAGGTGGATACTTGTGGGTATTTGAGAAGTATTTCTTCAGCTCAACAAAGAAACTCCATTATTCTGGGGCGTGTTTCAGCAAATCTGGATTTTGAATCCATATGAATTCATACAAAAATATTTATTTACTTCCCTGAAAAATAGTGTGGAAATGAGAAATATTTGTTGCTCAAATACTATCATAGCATGTGAAATGCATGTAATCACAGGAAAAATGTGTTCTTGAGAAAGAATATGCATTAGCCTTCCTCTACATGTCTCCTGCATTACTTCCTTTGGAAACGGCCATTGGAGCTGGTTATCTGAGGTCAGACGGAGCCAAACTTTGTTCTACATTCATTAAGAGCGATGGCTCTGGTGTTAATGTCCACATTTGAGTGCTGTTCCAACCTTGTCACTCAGGACAATTGACTTCACCCTTGGACGCTCTGCTTGCATATCAACAAAATGGAGGTAATAACAGAGTGTAGTGTGAGCATGGTTACAAATCAATGGGACACTGGGGAGCCTGGATGGATCAACTGGTTGAGCTTCTGACTCTTGATTTCAGCTCAGGTCATGATCTCACACGGTTTGTGGGTTCGATCCCCATGTTGGGATCTGTTCTGACAGAGTAGAGCCTGCATGGGATTCTCTGTCTCTCTTTTTCTCTACTTGTCTCTCTCTCTCTCCCTCTCTCTCTCTCTCTCCCAAAAATACATAAATAAACATATAAATAAAGCAAATAAATGCAATACTGTATATAAAGATTTTGGAACAGTGCATTCAAAACAGAAGTGCCCAATTCCTGGTAACTATTTTTATTACTAAAATTATCTTTCCCTCTAGCTCCTTTTTATACCTTTAAGCCTTATAAAGCTAAACTTTTAAATGCCTTCAAATTTGTCTGTATACCAGAGCCATCGTAAAGAGCTAAAAATATATATAGTAAAATAAAAACCAAACCAAAACAGATCCCTGACATCTACCTGCATTCTTCATGAAGCCGAATATTGAGGAGAGGTTCCTTGTTATATGGATTGATATCATACTTTACCGATGAATCTTATACAAGATTCTAAAGTCAAGTTTACACGTTAAATATGTTAATTTTCCAAGTTATTCGCTTATTTCTACTTCCAGGCAAATATTTCAGGTCCATTTTTTCATTGTCATGTGTCCGGCCAGTAGTTTTTCTTTCACAGATATGTTTGTTCCTCTCCCTTTTTCTTTACAAAAATCTCACAGAAATTATAGTTTCAAAACCATTTAAACATATGTGTTATGCACTGCACTTAAACTAACACATGTACCTTCTTTTAGTCAGTCGATTTTTTCCCTCCAAGCGATATGAATATGCACGTTTCCCCATGCTCTCAGTTGAAGTTTACCATCTTCTGCTTCAGATTCTCTGTGAAGTGTGAAGGCTCTCTATTCAGAAGTCTTAACATTATTTCCCATTATTCCTAGATACAAATTTTGTTTTTTTGGCAAAGCAAATCTTTGCTTCCTCTATGCATGGATTATTTTAGTCATTCTCCAAAACTATAAATACCTTTTTACTCTTTCTAATTAGTTAAATGTATTACCTCTTTAAAAAACAATTTTTAATGTTTATTCATTTCTGAGAGACAGAGAGGGTGTGAATGGGGAGGTGCAGAGAGAGAGAGAGAGAGAGAGAGGGGAAGACCCACCAGCTGAAGCAGGCTCCAGGCTCTGAGCTGTTGGCCCAGAGCCTGACACAGGACTCGAATGCACAAACTGTGAAATCATGACCTGAGCTGAAGTTGGATGCTTAACCAACTGAGCCACCCAGGTGCCCCTGTATTACCTTTTAAAATATGATGGCATATTGCATATTTTTCTTATTCAGATATGTGGCCTGAAGTATGGTAGAAATGATTTAGAATACTCTGTTCGAGCATGATGAAGAACTTGACTGACTTAATACTGTTGGTGGTGTTGCTGTTAAAGGTTGAGGTATCATGTTCTGTTGGGTAATATTCTGTGTTAATTGTTAACCTGTAATTGTTTAACAGACATTCACTTAAGTGGAAATAACAGTAGTTTGACAAAACTAACCAAGTAAACAGTGATGATAGAATTATTTAAGTGGGATGCAAAGACAAGTTTCCGAGAGAAGAAACCACATATGAAAAGGCATGACAGAGCAAAATATGTTAGAAATGGTACATTTTTTTCTGAAATATGGGACATTGATATCTTTCAGAAGAGTGTGTAAAGAGAATACAAGAGGTTAGAGAGGCCCAAAGTACTGTTTTTGTGCTTGAATAATTAATCCTAATCTAAGAATTAGAGTGCAATATGAGGCACTGGGTGCAAAGATTCTACTAGAATAACCCTGTAGGTAAATCACTTGCTGCAAGTGAGACAAGAAATGGTGCAGTGGGCCCTGTAACTCTTAATGTACCATTAAGCAGAACGATGGCCATGTTGGAGATTTAGCTAACAGCAAAGACCAAGGATTTGTAATAGCACTCATCAATATCATAATTGAATTTGGTAGGATGACTAGTGGCCCTCAAAAGTATCCAGGTCCTAATCACTGCAACCTTGTAGCAAAAGGAATTTTGTAGATGTGACAAAGTTAAGGATCCTGAGAGGGTGAGGTTATTTTGGATTACCTGGTTAGGCTGTAAATGTAATCAAAAGTATCTTTATGAGAGAGAAGCAGGGGGAGTTCTGACTACAGAGACAGGAGGCAGTGTAGGAACTGAAGCAAGATATTATGTTGCTGACTTTGAAGATGGAGAGAGAGGGGCTGTGAGCCAAAGAATACAAGGAATGTAGCTTTAACAACTGGAAAAGGCAGGGATGTGGATCTTCCCATAGAAGCTCTGGAGGGAACATGGCCATGCCAACACCTTGCTTTTGGTCCAGGGAAACTGATTTTGGGTGAGCCTACAAAGTGTGATTGTTTTTAAAAATTTTTTTTTTTTACATTTTATTTATTTTTGAGAAACAGAGTGAGACAAAGTGTGAGCGGGGGCGGGGCAGAGAGAGGAGACAGAATCTGAAGCAGGCTCCAGGCTCTCAGCAAGCAGTCAGAACAGAGCCTGATGCGGGGCTTGAACCTACAAACTGTGAGATCATGACCTGAGCCGAAGTCGGAGGCTCAACCGACTAAGCCACCCAGGCACCCCCAAAGTGTGATTGTTTTTAAGAGAAGTGTGTTATTTTAAGCCACAAAGTTTGTGTTGATGTGTTATAGCAGGCAGAAGAAACAAATACACTGTATTTTTTTCTTTCAAGAAAGAAAGAAAAAAAATGGGATTCACTGAATTCTGATGAAATGAGGTCACCCAATAGAGTGGATCAACAGGAAACCTAGGTTATTAGTGAGAGAACTAAACTGATGACAAAATAAGGTGGCTTATTCAGAACAAGTTGAGAACAGTAGCTGGAGCTATGAAGAGGAGATTCAGAGAAAAAAGGAGAGACCAAGGCAATGGAAGATTTAGTGGGTTGAAAAAAGAAGTTAAACCAGTTGAAAGAACTGGAGGAATACAGTTGTGTGGTAATCAAGAATTTGAGAACTCACAATGTGGAGCCCAGTGTGGGGTAATGGAACAGTGTTGGGCCCTCAGATTGAGTCAAGTCAAGGTGCTGAGAGTCGGGTATGCTATTTTTGATTTTCTTATCCTTTTTCCTCTCAACTCACCCTCAGGTAACCTCAAATTAGCAAAAAAAAAAAAAAAATTGCTCAACTACTAAAAGTGGAATGTGGTTCCTGTGTGGCTCAGTTGGTTACTCGTCCAACTCTTGATTTCCGCTCAGGTCAAGATCTCCCGGTTGTGAGACCAAGCCCTGAGTTGGGCTCTGCTCTGACAGCATGGAGCCTGCTTGGGATTCTCTCTCTCCCTCTCTCTCTCTGCCCCTCCCCCTGCTCATGCTCTCTCTCTCTCTCTCTCAGAATAATAAACATTATTATAAATAATAATAAATAAACATTTAAAAAGTAGAAGTTGTGCATTTGATTAATCTATTTACTTAATTATTAAATATTTAAAAGTATTTGGGATATTATCTATACTTTAACAATGATAGAAAAAAAAAGACTACATAAAAAAAAGAAATTGGGGAAGGAAAGTTCCTAAATAAACTGACTGTTTAGAAGTTTTAGTAGTTTTGTGTTACTTCATTTTGTATGTATACAGTTTGCTGTTAATTGAATTCACTGTATTAGCTTATGTTTTCTTAAAGCTTGAATGTCCTCTCTCTCTCTTTCTCTCTCTCTCTCTCTCTCTCTCTCTCTCTCTCTCTCTCTTTTCTCTTAAGGCAATAAAGCCAGGGAACATTGGCATCAATTTTATCTTCTTAAAAGTACCAACATATTAAAAGAGGATTGAGAGGAGACTAAGAAGATTTATAAGAGGAGCAAGATTTCTAAAAGTGTAGCAAGAAGCAAACAGTACTAAAATAAGCCCTTTACTAAAAAGAGCCTTCTTATTCTTTCTGGCCTTTTGAGTCCAATTTTTCGTGACTCATCCTAGTGATTACAGCAAGAGTAAATCATTGTGCCCTCATATGCACAATTGGATTGTTCTGGGTCAAGAAGTACTCAAATATAATATAGAAACTTCTATGCCCTTCTGTCATAGAGATAGATGTCCTATATCGTGAAATGGTGATTATTTCACATGCTATGAATTTCAAAGTTCTTAGGTAGGCGTTTTCTGATCATATATGAATCTACTATACTCCAGTTCTCCCTGGAAGATGGCATGTTGTCTACAGAGATTTTTGGATTATTTATAAAATCGTCAATAAAGATTTAGTAATATTACCCCTGGAAAATTATATAAAATTTCCTCATTTTTTTTTCACAAATGAGGCTGATGTTTCATTTTGTAACAGACAGAAATAAACTAGTTAAGCCCATTCTTGGATTATCTTTAATCCAAATCTATCTATATCTAAATGAAGAAGGAATTAATAATCATTGAAAGTTAGCATTTTTTACAGGAATTTATCTTATAAATAATTCGGTGATTGCTTACCAAAAAAAGACCGTGAAGCAAAGAAAATGTACATTTTTAATGAACATAGCTTTAATCTTTTTACAAAAGTAAATAATTCTATTCAAGTTTTTTTAAAAATACTAGAAATATATACAACATTGAAAGTGTTAGTCAATACTTATGTAGGTTATAAGCAATATTAATTATTTTATAACTTTCTATTACCTATCTTATCTATTCAGTTATCTCTAACATCAACTTGTGTTACAGTAAATTCTGTCTTGAAACCTGGCTTTTTCATTTATTAATACATAAGAGAAATGTTTACAGATGTATAGAAGCTTCATGACTCTTTAATTTTCCATATTATACATAACCATAATTTTTTATAATTTCTGCTGATGAACATTAAGATTCAAAAAGACTTTTTTTAAAAAAAAAATTTAATGTGTATTTATTTTTGAGACAGAGACAGAGTGTGAACAGGGGAGGGGCAGAGAGAGAGAGAGGGAGACACAGAATCTGAAACAGGCTCCAGGCTCTGAGCTGTCAGCACAGAGCCCGATGCGGGACTCGAACCCACGAACTTTGAGATCATGACCTGAGCTGAAGTTGGACGCTTAACCAACTGAGCCACCCAGGTGCCCCCAAAAAGACTTTTACTAACATAGACCATGTTTCTATTTTTTTTTTTCTCTTGTTCAAGTTCAATCCCTAGAACTTAAATTTGCTTGGAAAAAGAATGCAATGTCTTCACTCTATACTCTTGTTTCACTGTACTTTTCTGTGTGTGGAAATCATAGTTATTTTCCACTGAATTTTTTCTGCTTTTGAAAGGGAGTGATGAAGAATATTTGACATCACTAGCGTATAGAGAGAAACATCTTGCATTCCAAACTCTAATTGACTTTACTATTAAATCAAATAAGATTTAAAAAAAAAAATTACAGTATGTGTATGATCTAATTTCAAAGTTTTATTTTTCTTAGCACACTTACAATATAATTTTGAAGCTTTTTATTTTGGGAGCCACTTAAATGTTGAATTATGTTGGTGAAACAACTTCCTGGGCCCAAGATTCTTGCCCAGGATGGCATGTCGGCAAACCTAAATTCAGATAGTTCTCATAAACACCGTGCATTCAGACGACGAGTCCTCAAATGCCAAACCAAGTCAGGGCTTTCTCATGACAAAGTTGATTATACGACCCCAGCCAATCACATATTTTCCATTTGTTTCTCTTCCTTGTTTTTTATTCTTTATTCTATAGAAGTTTTTTTGCCTTCTGCCCCATTCTGCAGCTCTCCCAGAGGAGACTGTATACTTCATAAAGTGTTAAAGTGTGTTTGTATCACCTAAATTGTGCTTTTAGTTGTTTTTTTTGTTTTTAAAGAATATTAATTTGTATCAATGTGGCCACAGACCTGTTGGTTGGTCATAACTGAAGTCATAGACAGCTTTAGTGTAATTCAAATTCTCATTTAGTCTAATGTGCTGCTTGCTTTCAAAATACAGGACACACAGATTTTGGAGCTTCATTTGACTTAATAAGGGTCCCTTGATCCCTATATACTATGTATTTTATGATCTCTTTGAACAGTATAATATGCATGGCTAAACAATATATATATATATGTGTGTGTGTGTGTGTACACACACACAAGCGAATATAAGTGTATTAAAGTTACACGTTTATAGGATATAATTTAAAAAGGTTCAGAGGGAGTTTTTTTAATTAAGTAGAATTATGGAATATACATATAATAATTATATACTCAATTATAAGTCTTGATATAACTCAAAAGGGAAGAAACTACAATAATTTTCTTTTTCTTTTTTTTTTTTAATTTTTTTTTTTCAACATTTATTTATTTTTTGGGACAGAGAGAGACAGAGCATGAACGGGGGAGGGGCGGAGAGAGAGGGAGACACAGAGTTGGAAACAGGCTCCAGGCTCTGAGCCATCAGCCCAGAGCCCGACGCGGGGCTCGAACTCACGGACCGCGAGATCGTGACCTGGCTGAAGTCGGACGCTTAACCGACTGCGCCACCCAGGCGCCCCGATAATTTTATTTTTCTATAAGAACTAGGTAGGTGGGCACCAAGGTGACTCAGACAGTTAAGCGACTGATTCTTGATTTCAGCTCAGGTCATGATCTGCCAGTTTGTGAGTTCTAGCCCCTAGACAGGCTCCACTCTAACAGCAGGGAGACTACTTGGGATTCTTTCTCTCCGGCTCTCTCTGCCCTTCCCCTCCTCAAAATAAATAAATAAACTTTACTTAAAACAAAAAAGAACACTGTTCATAAATTCTTCTTTGCTTACAGTTATATTTACAACTTTGATTAAACTTCATGTCCTTCTTTAAAGGAAAGACAAGGAGAACCCTTTTGGTGCCTTTCTAAATCACTTAATCCCTGTTTGGTTTTTTGTGGTTGTCTTTCCCTGTTTTCTGACCATGTTTCATTGTACTAAATCTGTCACATAGATTCCGAAGGTGGAAGCTGCCTGTTGACATTTTGTCAATGTATCATCCACCTTGAGCTATTGTTTTATTAATGTTTTCTACCTCATTTCTTTGTTTATTACTGATAGATGAGATACAAATAAAAATGTCAGATGGATGTCTTTGGGATAATGAGAAGGGACAAATCTCAGTAGAAATGATCAAAATAAAAAAAATTCTAACATATCGTGTATAATATAAATTTGACATCTTTGTGAAAATCCTGATTTTTCTATTACAGCTATTACCTAGGCTTTAGACTTGGTTTTCATCTCAATAAAAAATACCAATCACTTTGGGCTTAAGAACTAGAGAATCAAGACCCAAAGGAATTTGAGGGAATAGCCATTTCTTTCTTTTAGAGATCTGGTCAATTTCTCAGGTTAAATCTACCTGTTGAGACAGGTAAAGAGGCTTTGTGGATAAGGAGAGACATTGTGAAGTGGAGTACTGGAGGAATCCTAAGTTGCAAAGGAAAAATGGAACCTCCCTGCATGCCTCTACTTAGCAAAATTATGACTTTATACTTTCTTATTTTTTAATTACGACTTTAGTTTGTTGACCATATATTTTCCTATGCAGACATTTATTTTCAATAAATTCTCCATAGTACCATCCCTAAACAAGGAAAGAGTGCCTGAAATTTTTCTTATACCTTGGTGTCCAAATTCTGCCTGATCCTCCTCTTATGATCCCCTGTCACACCTCTGCCTGTCAGCATCCCACAGCCACCTCTGGTGCTGTTTGCATTTGGGAATAGTCATTAGAGGAGAAGCTGACAGTTTTAGATGGTGTGGATGTTATGATTAAAGTGTAATGGAAGTAAGAAAGGATAAGAGAAATAAATAAAAATGTGGTGACATACATAATTATAGGTGATTGGAAAAATTAAATGTTAATAAAAGTTATATAGGCATTTTTAAAATGTACAAAATATGTAATAATTAATATCTATTGAGAATGTGTCATGACTTGGTTTGATCTTAAGTGCTTTATATGTTTTTACTTATTTAATCTTAACAACAACCTTATGAAATAGACACTATAATATATCCAATACTTCTACAGGTAAGAAAAACTTATGTAAAGATTGTAAGTAATACTAACTGGAATTTAAATAAAAACTTGACACAAACAAACAAAAACATTGAAACCCTTAGGTTTTGCTCATATTAGATGGACTCATTATGTTATATGTATCTTTTATTCTTCTTTTGTGCTTTTTAAATTTCTAAATCTTGATAAGGGTTTTGGAGACTTAGATCTGTTTTCTCATATATTCAATTATATATATATATTATATATATATGTATATGTATATAATCATGGAAAATATAATTAATGGTTTATTTAACCATTATTCCTGAAATAATTCATAACTCAAATATCTTTTAAGATCCAGTTCATTAAGAAATTGTACAGAAGTATTTAGATAGTATTTTTCAAACACTTTGAAGTCAAGACCAATATTTAAAATAAAAAATAAAAAATATTGCATAATACCTATATTTTTTATGATAAAAAAACATGAAACATGAAAAAAAAGGTGGTTATAAATCTAAAGTCAAACTGCCTGAACTAGAAAGCCGGCTCTGTTTTGTGTCAATTTCTTAAATGTGGACATTACTTAAACCTCCCATACTTAATTTTCTCAGCCATAGAATGGGGATACAATAATGCATTAAAACCAAGGATGTTATGAAGGTTACTGAGTTAATATAAATGTACAACTTAGAACACTGTCTGGCACCCAGTAAGCACAATCTAAATGTTTGCTATTATGATATCTGTTGTCAAAGATTACACTTGTGGAGCAGAAATAAAAAAGCACGTGCAGTCTAAATGCAGAGATCATAGCATTACTATACCTAAATCTCCCACCTTCATAACAAAAATCTTTCCCTCTCTCTCCCTCACTTTCTCTGTCCTTCTCTTTATCTTCCTACCCCTCTCTCTCTTACACACACACACACACACACACACACACTCGCATATACTCAATATATAAAACAAGTATTGTTTTCTATCTCTATTTTAAAATTTAAGACACTGATTCAGAAATGTTAAATAACTTGTCATGGCTCATGAAATAAAAATAACAGACTCTTTGAGTTCATAGCAGGTGTTTTTCCGGTTATAAATCTCCAGCATTTTTTGCAGTACCTGGTGGATATAACCATTCACTGTATTTTTGTTGAATAACAAATTAATTAAAGGCCAGCATAGAACTAGAACTATAACGTAAGAAGGACAAATTTACATTATGTATTTTTGCTAAATTTGTCATCAGAATAACAAGTCCTTGATACTAGATCTGACTTGATCTGGGTTTTGTGTGCTGAATAAATGAATCATTGGTTTATTCTGAACTTCATTTGGCATGTGTATGCAACTTAGCATTTACACCTCTAATGTCTAGTAGCCATTTCATAGAGAGAGATATGATCATGATCTCAAAAATATCTTGAAAAATACATCACATTATTCAATTTAAATTTATATAATTTAAAAAGCTTCAGAGGAAGCTTTTTTAATTAACCAAAACTATGGAATATAAATATAATAATTATGTACTCAGTTATAAGTCTTGATATGACTCAAAAGGGAGGAAACTACAGTAATTTTATTTTTCTATAAGAAATGGATAGGTGGAGCACCAGGTGGCTCAGTTGGTTAAATGACCAATTCTTGATTTCAGCTCAGGTCATGATCTCCATGTTGTGGATTATGGGTTTTGGAACAGATTCTACTATTTCCTTTTATATGCTTTATACACACACACACACATATACACACATATACACAAATATATACATAGACACACACACACATATATATATATATATATATATATATATAGACACACAGATATATATACAAATATACATACACACAAATGTATATACACATACTTATATATATATATATATATATATGTAATGTATAGTTAAATAAATATATGTATATAGACACACATAAATATATATGTACACAAGTGTGTGAGTGTAAGAATAGGACCCAAAGGGTCAAGTTTGAACATGTTGATCATGCAGGACTAGCAGAATAACAAAATGAGGTAGCAAGTATACACTGGAGATTTGAAATGGAAGTGCAGCTATGTGAATACCCAAGACGTTGAAGTCATGGGCTTTTAGATTCTAGGTGGAGGTCTGAAACTGACATGCATGTGAGAAACTCATGATATTCCCCAAGCACAATGAGCTTCTCCTTTGACTTTCCCATCTTTATAAATAATACATGCTGACAGTACTTAATTGAGTTGCTCATGTAACAAACCTGGAAATCATCCTTGATTCCACCTACTCCTTCAGTCTCACATCCAGTTCAGTTCCATCTGGAAAAATATATCTCATTCCAAATACTTTGTTTCTTGTCTGCTGAGGTATGGCCATCGGTTTCTGATTTGTCATCTTGATTTCACTCCAGCCTTTGTCAATCCATACACAGTGTAGACAGAATGATCTTCTTAGGAAGTATTTTTATCTTATCACTCATTAGTGGTTTTTTGTTTTTATTTTTTTATTATTATTTTTTTTATTACAGACTTTTAATCCAGTAGAGATTATTTTTTCACTTAAACAAGTGCCTTATATGACATGGCCCTGGCTTTCCTTCCAGCTATCCCCCTCATTTTAATTTTTTATTTTAATTAAAAAATTTAAAGTTTATTTATTTATTCTGAGAGAGACAGTGACAGCACGAGTCAGGAAGGGGCAGAGAAAGAGAAGGAGAAACAGAGTTCCAAGCAGGCTCTACACTGCCAGCACAGAGCCTGATGTGGGGCTTGAACCCATGAAACCGTGAGTTCATGACCTGAGCCAAAACTGTGTCGGATGCTCAACACCCTTAGCCACCCAGGAGCCCCCTTGTTATTTAAAAAAAAAAAATTAATTTATTTTGAGAGAAACAGAGATGGTGTGAGTGGGGGAGGAGCAGAGAGAGGGAGAAAGTGAATCCCAAGCAGGCTCCACACTGTCAACACAAAGCTCAGTTTGAGGCTCAAACCCATGAACCATGAGATCATGACCTGAGCTGAAACCGTGAGTCAGACACTTAACTGACTGAGCCACCCAGGCGCCGATTTTAACAAACACTTTTATCTCAGGGTCTTGCTGCCTGCTGTTTCTACCATGTGACGTGTCTCATTCTGCCCACCCTCGATTCTTATTTATCTTATGTAATTTTCTCATCCTCAAGTCTCAGTTTAAGCATCAAATCCTCAAATATGCCTACATTCTTTAAAAATAGGTGTTTTATTTTATTATCTCCCACTTCCATTGACTTTAGCTCATAACACTCAGACATTGTGTAAGTAAGTTAATTGTGTGATGGTTTGTCAAAACCAGGTCTCCCACTACAGGCACTCACTTCTAAGAGTGAAAGCACTCATCCATCCCTATGAGACTTCCCTATGGAAGTCTTGGCCCTAGAGTAGATAGTCATCAAAAATTTATTGAATTAATAACGGGGGTCATTGTGAAGAAAGGGCTGGTGGAATTGATAGATGTCATTAAGTGCATAGATAGTTCTGGTATATTTCACATATTTGGGTGATCTTTCTGTGATCGTGAATTATTTCAGGTATTGGGGAAGTGCTGCAGTAGGTTAATCAGTTTGATGGTCTGAAATTAAGGGTTTGGAAATAAGATGACAAAGAACGAGTGAGGCAGTAAGAAACCTAAAATTATGGGAGGCTGGGTTCAGATATTAGTGATTTCAAAATTGGGAAGGTTTCTGTTGTTGATACATTTTGCCGTGTATCCAGAGGAATGTATGTATAAAAAGGAGCAAAATTCCCCACCCATGATAGCCCTCATACACACCCATTGTCTCAACCATGACACAAGCCCAAGTTTAGTTTCACTATTTTAATCAGGGCTTCAATTTCTCTCATTAAAGAAGAAGGAGATCAGCTTTGCATTTATGTCACTGAAGGGAAGGGAACTTTTAGTTACACAGAAGAGCTTGAAACTCCCCTTTATGTTAACAATTATTGCATCAACACTTTCTTGCAGAGAGATGTGTTTCCTGCCCACTCAGACACTAATTTTATAATTGAAATTTATATTATTGATATTAAGAAAACTGAACCATGTGAAATTAAAACCTAATGCAATATTAAAAAAATAATAAAAAAATAAAAAGGAGCAAATTTTATGTCCTTGATGAATGAGTAGGGGCTAATTGGAAAGTTAGCGTATGACAGAAAAGTAGAAGAGTGTACTAGACAGATGGCATGACTCTCAAAGAAAGGTATTTCGCAAAGCATGAGATAGAGTATTCTGAAGTTAGGGAGCTAAAAACTTATCAACCCCACTTCTACAGTTCAGGAAGCATATGACAGAAATAATAATAACAATAATAATAATAATAATAATAATACAGCAATCCTCATTTTATGCTTAACATTGTGCCAAGAGATTAACACATCTCTTAAAGTCACCAACACTAATGAATGAAGTGTTATCATTATTAGTATTTACAGATTGGGAACCAGGGGCCTCGGATAATGTCAGGTGGTAAGATCAGACAGCAAATAAATGGCAACCTTGAGAATCAAGTGAAGGAAGTGTCTGCAACTTTACATCCTTAATTGTTATGCTACTATTGTCAGTCACTATGCCAAGCGTTCCATTTAATTAATAGCATTTGCAATAAAAATATATAAAAATGTAAAGTCTATTTATACAGATTTATAACTAAAAGTATAGAGATGTAACATTGGTCTTGAATGTCTGTCATTGTTTCTCAGTATAAGGCTTGAATGTAGTCCTATAGTAAGTGCTTCTAGGCTTGCTCAATGTCCATGTTGGCAGGATGGCTTCTCAGAGAGTAGAAGAACAATTTTATAGACTGATTTTTTAATCAATCTTGAAAACATATTAATGACATAAATTTCGTTAATTTCATATGCTCACTAAATGAAAACACTAAACTCAGGTACATTTTAGGTTTGAAAAGTTCAGTAAGAATAGAATGTTTTTTCTTCCAATTTTGCCATCTCTTTTTTAAACCCAAATAAAACCAAATATTTAAATAAATTTGGATTCTCTCTGTTTTTGCCCTTGCACTTCTGTTCTCACCTTTTGATTTAAGACTCTAAAAAGAGCCACAAGGAGGTTGCAGCAGAAATTGTCCTCTTGATATTCCTGGTTTGGAACAGAAGTTAAACTATATTAAATCTTATGAGAAAGTCTGCTTTTTGACATTTACAGCTCATTTTTAACAATTCAGAAGGTTTGAATAGGCTTCAGGTAAGCATCCAAGCTTATCCAGGGTGAACTTGAATTCTGAAACTTCTAAAGTTTCATCACTAGTAATCCTACCTTACTTTTGAAGATCCCAATTGTAGCATCCCAGTAAAAATCCTGGTTTGCCATTGTCAAGGATGAATAAAGTCATGTATTAGCCACTTCATTAATGAAATAGGGGTGGACCAACAGGAAAGTTCATTAAGAATTCACTGATGGAGGGGCGCCTGGGTGGCGCAGTCGGTTAAGCGTCCGACTTCAGCCAGGTCACGATCTCGCGGTCCGTGAGTTCGAGCCCCGCGTCGGGCTCTGGGTTGATGGCTCAGAGCCTGGAGCCTGTTTCCGATTCTGTGACTCCCTCTCTCTCTGCCCCTCCCCCGTTCATGCTCTGTCTCTCTCTGTCCCAAAAATAAATAAACGTTGAAAAAAAAAATTAAAAAAAAAAAAAAAAGAATTCACTGATGGAAAGAAGTATGAACATGTCTTAACAACGACTACATAATGTAAGATTGTGCAATTCAGCTAATGCATTTCAAAACTATACCTTAAATAAAGTAATAGTGATCCTGATTAGTTAAACTTGTCAACAGAATTGATATTTTTATGTCTATAGACTAATGCAGTCAATAAGACTTCCTTTTTTTTTTAACCTTTATTTATTTTTGAGACAGAGAGAGACAGAGCATGAATGGGGGAGGGATACACAGAATCCGAAACAGGTTCCAGGCTCTGAGCTGTCAGCACAGAGCCCGACACGGGGCTCGAACTCATGGACCGCGAGATCATGACCTGAGCCGAAGTGGGAGGCTCAACCCAATGAGCCACCCAGGAGCCCCTCAATAAGACTTTCTAAGAGTAGATGCTATATGTAGAATAAATAAAATAATATGCATAATAAAGAATTACTTAATTTTTTCATACACATAATTTCAATGAATGTTAAATTGAGACATCCAACAGAGTGTCTCTCTGATGTAAAACACACATATGTAATATACAATATTCTGTGGACAACACTGTTTCAGAGCAAGTTTGAGAGATATTTATGTTAGGAATAATTAAAAACCCATATAAGAATTGAAGTTTATATTCACCTTTCTAAGAGTGTTCACAGCTGCACTTCTAAAATCCTTACAACAAAGAAAAGTCAACTGATGAAGCTGTCTCAAATTTAAGTTCTTAGACTTTGGTACAGCTGAATGGAAAATATTTCTTTATCTTTGATTTTTCTGTCTTTATGTAAGAGTAAGGGATAGAAAAAGGTAAATCATCTACAAAGGTTTATTATGTCTTTTATAATTACGTTTATTCCCATATACTAATTAGTTTTCTACCTGGTTTAGGCTAATCTCAGGAGCTCAGAAACAACTTTCTATACCACACTTTTAAGCTCAATGTACTGTATGCACTTTTAAAAATAGATTTATAGGAATTCTAAAGCAAAGAAGAATTCAGTGTGTGCATGTTCTTGTCTCTTTATTTTTCCTTTGAAGGAAAATCTTAGAATCCTGTTATTCTTTTCTTTCTAGTGGAGCAGACTAACATCTGTGCAATTATACAAACCTGCAAATTGCTTTTTTCCCTTGTGAGTTAATTGCTTCAAAATTATAATGAAAAAAGAATCCAAAACCTAAATGCAAAGTAATGTTAGGCAAAATTGAATGGTAAACATTCTGATTAACATAGAAAATTTAATGAGACTGTTTTGATAGGAAATCTTGAAAATAATGCAGGGTATCGAACTGTTGGCAAATATTTAATTTAATTAATGAATTTTTGTAATTGATAGTTGTATTTCACGTTAAATAGGTATTTAATCCCATTCATTTTCTTTCTGCTTTATAAATCAGACTACCCTTAGTAATCTGAGGGAAAATAAAACTGAGTTGAATTATGCTCCTTTTTTCACAGGCTAAGAAGAAAGAATGAAAACACAAGTAACTATTATTTTGATATATTTAAAATAGAAGAGAAACCAGCTAAAAGTATTGTCTTGAGGACAAGTTCATGTGTGGTATTTTTATGGTCTGACCTCTGGGTATCAGTCAGATGCTATCATGTGTCGTTTATGTCTCCCATTTCAAGTTTTCAAAAATGAGCCATTTGTACTCCTCATACAGCAGTACCTTTCTAGATGTTTCCTCCAGCCATTATTCCTAGATAATTCCTACTCACCTATCAAGTCTTTATCCAGATATTATTTCCTTCCAAATGATATTTCTCAAAACTTTAAATCCACTCTGTAAACACATTCTATGCAGCTGACTTTTCCTTCAAGTTTAGAGATTTCCTGTCTTCAGGGTATGGAGCACGGTGGTCTTTCTGAAATATAAATATATTTCCCTGATGATGAGTGAGGTTGAGCATCGTTTCATGTGTTTGTTGGCCATTTGGACATCATAAGACACTCTTAAATACAGAAAACAAACTGAGGGTTGTGGGGGTTGGTGGGTGGGGAAAATGAATGACAGGCATGAGGAGGGCACTTGTTGGGATGACTACTAGGTGTTGTATGTAAGCCAATTTGACAAAAAATTATATTAAAAAATAAAATACAAATATAACCATATTTTTACTTATAATTTTAAAAAGTAGGAACAAACTGGAAACCGCTTGAATATTCATAAAGGAATGGTTGAATTAATTATGCTATATACCTGGTTTGGATTTAATGTCACTATTTAACAAAGTCATTTAGATATTTCTTAGATATTGACTATCTGGAGAGATAGTTATAATATTTCATTAAATGATGAGTGTCAAGTAAGAGTAATTAGTGTAATATTAATATTTTAAAACCAACATGTCTGTATTTATGAACGTAAATAAAAGTTAAAATCATATCGACCAGATAATTAATCTGTTTATCTTAGAGGATGCGGTGTGAATAATGGTGTGAAATAAGAGTATTTATTTTGTCTTGCATATGTTGAAGACAAGGGACCCCCAAAAGCTAAGGGAAAAGTTAATTACATAAAAATTATTCAAAAGCCACAACCCATGATCCAAGATTTTCAAGACCATTGCTAGAATAAAACCAAATAAAACCCCATATCATAGTCATGTGGCATAAGACCGGAGATTAAAAGATAAAAATCTTAAAAGCAACCAGAGAAAAAGACTCTCACATAGGATATATAAGAATACAAGAATAGTGGCTGAATTCCTACAAGAAAACATGAATAACAGAAACAGTAATATGGCAACTTTAATGTGTTGAAAGGGGAGAAAATCCTGCCATAGAAAAAATTCTATATCCCACAAACATATCCTTTGGAAAGGAAGGCAAAATAAAAGCATTTTTATTCTAAAGAAACAGTGAGATAATTCCTTGCCAGGAAATCTGCCCACAAAAAATGTAAAATGAAGTGATTTAGGCTAAAAGAAAATGACCAGATGGAATCTCAGATCCATAAGAAGAAATAAAGGACACCAAAATGGTAAATATACAGAGATGTTCATGATGTAGATTTTCTCTATTTAAAAATATAGTGCTGCTTTTAGAAACAATTATAATATTGCATTATGCGGTTTGCAATGTTTGTTGATATAATATATATAACAGTTAAATGACTATGAAAAGAGCATGATAAAACTGCTTTTGCAAATTTCTTACATTTTACATGAAATAATACAGTGATTAACATTAATGGTTCTGATAAATTAAAGATGAATATTATGATTCTTCAGGGCAAAATCTAAAAGAAATTGCCTAAATATAAAGCTAAGAAACTAATAGAAATATGAAAATGGAAGACCAAAATTATGTTGAGCTTAGAATATAAGTTATTAAGCATCTTCTTAGTAAAAAATAAGTAACTAATTTACAATGCTTCTCATTGGAATCCCATTAATAACATTGTATGTCATTCATTGTGATGATGTTTCAATAATAATGACTAAATAGCCAGGAAAAATTATGGAGAAATTTAAAGTGCAACAATACCCTTTATAAAAATACTTCATTTTTTCTAAAACGAAATACTCTCTTTTAATATAAAATTATATGATTACTAAAATTACATAAAAATAAAATGAAAATTAGAAATTAATATTCCCCAAAATTCCCCTAGGGAAGATTTCTTTTGCATACACAATGCATGTGGTAGGAGATTCACAGGGAAGACTGAGATAACAAAATTAAAAAATAATGTGTGTTTAAGAAGTGAGGAAATATTGTGGAATTAGAAAAGGAAAACTGAGGTTGCCATTCAGGAAAATTCTGAAAGACATTGCCACTTAGCTCTTCAAAATTCAGCCATTAGGGAAGAATGGTTTCTATTGGATTTTAAGAGATAGTGTACTTGCCAATAAAGCCAGAGGAGAAGGCACCCATGGCCTGATTCTAGGAACAGGTGAAATAACCAATATATTTTTACTTATACCATATCTGCAGAGCACGGTATAGTGACTTTAGATTTGTCAGAATGGAAACCAAACACAAAGGAGTTATTCAAATGACATGTGAAGTAAACTGAAATAATCTGATTTTGCCGTACTTGAAAATGTTTCTTCTTCAGTTATAAATATCAAAGGTTTTAAAAAATAAACCAGGACAAGTTCAAGTCTCTTGACAATGTCTTATCTCCTTCCATTCAATTTTTATAGTGTTTCCTATAATTACAGTAGTTCACTGCCATTATTATTAAATATATAAGATTTAAACTTAAATATTCAACCCCCAATGATTATATTTTTTTTCTCTTTTTACTTTAGCATAATAAAAAATAAAACCTGCTCTTTCAGTTTAAAATTATATAGAGGAATATATACAAAAATGCATTTATTACTTTAAGAATCCAAGTAGCAAAAGAAAAGGAATAAAATACAATAATAACAAAAAGACTAGCAGGTGGTTCTATATTTTTATCAGACATTTGATATCTTTAGGTTTCAGTTTTTTATTTTGAAAGATAAAAAAGAAGTTTGAAGGGGGGGCTTTTATAAAAGATTGGAGTTAATAAATCCATGTGACTTGAATCTCCCCATTCTGTATCCAGAGCAGTCACTGTTAATTGATAATACATTTTTCACTGGTAGATCATAACAGTGACTCAAAATTTTCATATAATTTTCTGGGCCATCATTATCAATTATTTAGAGTTTCCAATAAAGATGAAACTTACCTCTTATTTATTGATAAGATGAATTATATAGTCTCTTTGTGGTCTCTTCCAAATACATTATACTTATTTTATACAATTTATCATCATTGTATAAAAGTGATCACTTGAGATGTACTTAATTGCTCTGTGTCACCCAGGTAGTAAGTACCAGGACATGAATTCAATATAAATTAATCCAAATTAAAAGTCTGTACTCTGACTTATGCTACCTGTGATTGTCAATTTTATGTGTCAACTTTACTGGGATATCGGGGGTCCCAGATAGCTGGTAAAGCATTATTTCTAGGTATGTCTGTGATGGCGTTTCTGGAAGAGATTCACATTTGAATTAGTAGACTGAGTAAACAAGGTGGCCCTCACCATTGTGGGTGGGCATGATATAAGCCATTGAGGGCTTGCATAGAACAAAAAGGCAGTAGAAGGGCAAATGTGTGCTCTGAATGGAGACCTTCTCCTACCTTTAGACATTGGCACCCTTGGCTCAAAGCCTTTGGACTTAGACTGAATTATACCACTGGCTTTCTTGGTTCTTCAGCTCACAGATGGCAGATAGAATGACTTCTGTCTCCATAATCATGTGAGCCAATTCTTGTTATGTTTATTTATTTATAAATAGGAGTTATATGTATATCTCCTATTGGTTTTGTTTCCTAGGAGAATCTTAATATATTATCCATTTTAACTTCTTTAATTATTAAAAAGTTTAAAGTGACCCAAGGTAAAATTACAGTCATAATACTGTACTTTTTCTTAGCATCTGAAATTATGGCAATTTTTATAGTAATCTTTGAGTATATAATCTCTGTGAAAAGAACACCCTAAAATAGAGGTATATTTCTTTCTTTTTAGGGATTGTTTCTTTTTAAAATTCAAGGCTGTTGCCATCTGTTCACAACATTCTAATATTTTTTCATCTTTTGCCGTTGACCTTGCTATATGTCACTTGAGGGTTTGGAGAAACACACCTAATCCTCCTTTTTATTTTCTGCAAGTGTTTATAGGTAATAGCACTAATAGCTTTCATGCTTCATTAAGTATTATATTTAATTTTCTCTACAAATTCATATGATCTGAGCCATTAGCTGTCTTCTGAGCCTTTTATAGTTGGGAGTTCAAACCATCAATAATAAACTATTATAACTGATTTTCACAAAGCTGTCATCACAATTCAGAATTCAAAATCAGAGGAAATGATTAGTTTTAATGGCTTAATAATTAACTTTAGTAACAAATAGCATTTTTTGTTGGTTTCCCTGCTATGAGTCTTTTTCTCTTGAAGTTTTTCTATACCCTACACAGATATTGATACTTCATAATCAGTACTCATTACTGAAAAAAATCAGCTTAGAATGACATGGAGTATTAGTGCTAATTTTCTATTCCAATCTTCCATCTAAAGCAGTTATCTACTTTAAAGCTTCCAGCCAGTTTTTCTGGCTCCTGAATGCATGTTTTATTTAGCTGGGATATTGAAAAACAGTTTACTTCTTGTAGAGTTATAATTAGTAGATAATTTTTTTTTTTTTTTTTTTTTTTTTGTTAACTTGAGTCCCTATTGGCTTTTGGAAACTGGCCTTGGTGTTTCCATTTTTATGAATCCCTCCTCTACTCAACAGTTCTCTAAAACTTACTTAGAAATTTTTTTCACCCTCCATAAGTTTCATACTTAAAGAGCTTCGAATTTACCTGGAATTTTTGTATAATTTGTGATTCACAAGTTCTTAGCATTTTTATATAAATCATAGTTTGTCTCAGTTAGCTTTGTATTAAAGAAAGAAAAAAAATGGTTCACAATGGCATCCAGGTCATTCTTTTTCTTACTTGCTGTACAAAACATGTTAAGAAAAAAAAGGTAGGTAATTCTCAAACTCTATCTCCAACATGTCTTCTGCAAGAAGGTAGAGACAAAGAGATGCTAATTGATCTTCAATTTCTTTTTTTCTTCATTGCTTTCTTCCTTCCTCCCTCTCTCCCTCCCTCCCTCTCTTTCTTTCTTTTTTTCTTTCCCTCTCTCTCTCTCTCTCTGCCTTTCCTTTCCTTTCCTTTCCTTTCCTTGCAACTTATCACTCCATTTCAATAGTGAGCTTTTGCAGGCATTGTCTTTGGTGCAGAGGCTTCAGGTGTCTCCATAATTTTACTGTGACTCCACAAAAAAAAACTTAAACCATAAAGGTAAGGATTATAAAATAGTTTTAGCACTTTCAGTATTTAAAATATATAAAAGAAGGTAATGAGGATTTTAAATGTATCTAGAATTATTTTATTTATATATGACTAATATACTTTTATTTCTTTCTTTAATTTTTTTAATGTTTATTTTTGAGAGAAAGAGAGAGACAGAGCATGATCAGGGGAGGGGCAGAGAGAGGGAGACACAGAATCCAAAGCAGGCTTCAGGCCCTGGGCTGTCAGCACACAGCCAGATGTGGGGCTCAAACTCATGGACTGCGAGATCATGACCTGAGCTGAAGTCGGACGCTCAACTGACTAAGCCACCCAGGCGTCCCACAACTAATATACTTTTATAATACTCTTCATTATAAAGGCTGTAGCTTCTAAGTATATGTTTAGACACATATATTTTAGTACAGAGTGGTTAAACACATGAACTAGGAACTTAAAAAGTCAATTTGAACCAATACTTTAATACTCAGTTGGTATGTCATCTGGGGAATTTACCTAAGAAGATGAGAAAACACCTAGAGAAAGTAACACATGAGGCAAAATGCTTCTACTCTCAATTAGTGATTACCAGCTTCAACAAACTATCAAAAGTGTTTGGTGATCCTACTATATTTGTCATTTACTTTGGTCTCCTATTTTTTGTAACATCTATCTCACACTTTACTCAATTTCTACCCCTTTTTCCTTCCTCATCCCAATAGATACTCAAACCTCTCAAAACTCCAAAATTACAAAAAAAAAAAAACAAACCTTAATTTGCATAAACCTAGTTTATGGAACCAAAGAGATGAGGGATTCCTGTCTCTGCACACGTCTAAACATCTTCCTCTCCTGACATATTAGCTGCCTTCCCTCCAACTAAAGTAAGTCCTTTAATACAAATGACATGCCTCAGGTCCCCTTTTGGCTTTCTACAATTTAAAATCTCGTCAAAGGCAGGAGGAGAATGAGGTTTTTCTCCTAGAATACGGCAAAGTGTAGAGGTTTAAGAGAAGTGGTAGCACAGTATACTTTGTAGATTAAGGACTCCAGAAGGAAAAACAAAATGTGAGGATTTTTATCAAGTTTT
The DNA here is from genome assembly GCF_022837055.1 of Prionailurus viverrinus. Lineage (NCBI taxonomy): Eukaryota > Metazoa > Chordata > Mammalia > Carnivora > Felidae > Prionailurus > Prionailurus viverrinus. The sequence continues at coordinate 176,834,002 of NC_062564.1, forward strand.
ACCTACAAATGTTATACAGAGTAAATGTAATAAAAATGTTCTGGACTTTGCATTGCTGGATATTCTCAGTTTGGTGTAGGCCACTTTACTAATTTCTCCTAATAAGTGGTATGTAGAACTGAATCCATATGTCCAACTGGGTTCAAAGAGGCTTGGGCAAGATCTATACTCTACTTTTGGCCCCTACCCCTACCAATTTCACCCCTGCTTGTATGTTCAAGAACTGAAATTATTCCTCTCCATCATTCTCTGAGACCATACATTCTGCACAAGGCTCAAACTTCCTAATGTTATGTAAGAAATTCCCTTAGTTCTTCATGTAAAGAAAACTTTCCTCTGGGAGATAATTATATAGTTATATAATTTCCTGATTGCAATGATGGTTCTGACAATTGTTAGGCATTGACTCCCTACTCCTTGTCAGTGGATTTGAGCTTTATAGAGACACTAACTGGAGTTTCCAATGCCTGAGTAGCCCTGATCTACTCTTATTGAGAAAAGAAATTAGTAGTTTTGATGAACTTGTCACAGTGTATTCTTGGATAGTGATATGATTTGCTTTCTTGGTAGGAAAAATCTCACATTGTGAGGGCTGTTTGATAAAGTGAATTTTTGTCTTCATTCTCATCTTTTTATTAATATGAAGTAGTATAAAATCTTTACTTATTTATGCTTATTTAACCTAATCATATACATTTAAGAAAACTTTATCAGTACAGTATTATTCTTCTATGATTTTCCAGTGAACTCTGTTCTTCAATAACACCTCCCCCAAATTTAGTGAAATTTGCTAGAAACAAGAATGCTTGGGTTATTTTATGGCCAATTTAATTCGTGACCTCTTCACTTACACTGTCAAAAATGTCAATTACAGTCAAAGGGCTTTTTTAAAGTTCTCCTTTTCGGTAAATTTAGGATAGGTTATTACTTTAGTCTACATTAACCTTTGGCCAAACTGTCATACCTCCTGAGTATAAAATGATTAACAATATGGCCCATTATAGCTTTCACTTTATTTATTTTTTTTTTTAAATTTTTTTTTCAACGTTTATTTATTTTTGGGACAGAGAGAGACAGAGCATGAACGGGGGAGGGGCAGAGAGAGAGGGAGACACAGAATCAGAAACAAGCTCCAGGCTCTGAGCCATCAGCCCAGAGCCCGACGCAGGGCTCGAACTCGCGGACCGCGAGATCGCGACCGGGCTGAAGTCGGATGCCCAACCGACTGCGCCACCCAGGCGCCCCAATATAGCTTTCACTTTAAATAAAATGGAATAGCTTATTAAGAGAGTTGTTTTTAATTTTAAATGTTTTTAAACAATATATATATATATATATAATCTAGTAATTACACATTTCTTACTTATGTTTAGGTAAACCATTTATTTTTATATTTGTATTATACGTCAAAAATTTCTGTGGTTAATCTCACTCCAAAACAACCAGCTTCCTTTGTCTTACCACCCACCCTCCGCCCCCCACCCCCCGCCAAAAACCTTCAATTTGTCTACTTTTTTAAATTGACTTCAGGATCTAATTATTAGATAGTTCATTTGCCAATATCAATGATGATATTAATCTATTATATTATAGAATATGTGTTGTATTTATGATAGATATTATTAATGTATATATACTACGTGTGAATATATATTATTGCTTCCTCTATTCATTAATTATGATCTCATACTCAATGAAATATCATCTAGTCTTATATATTTCCTCTTTGTGAAGACAGTTATGGACACAAGCACACTCAAGAGAACGAGGTGGCTATTAGCTGGTAAAAGTTGTAGTAGCTGGTAAAAATCCGACACTGGGTGATCACAAGGGCAGAGAAATGAATTGAATTTAAAGAGTATTGACGTGATACACGAAGGAAGTAAAGTTCTGTGTGTTCCTATGTTAGAGGTAATTTGAAAGCAAATACAGGATCAGCAAAGATGCAGAGATCATCACATTGCTGCTGGAGCCTGACCAAGAGGCTCCTCCCATTTTATGGACGCAGAAGTCAGAAGAAGAAATAGGGTCTGGAGTGGAAGTGGAAATATACTGAATGAGAGTGGAGAAAATTATCTTAGTCAAAGCCCCCAATAAAAAGACCTCTGAATTTGGACATGCAAATATGCAGATGAGGAGAACTCTGGAGGTGAGGGTGAGTCCTTGACTGCAATCCTCTGAGAGACAACAATGCACCTGCTGTGTAGTAAACTGGTGGGTGGCATAGAGTGGGGGCCAGCTTCCCCCCTGATACCTCCCAAGCAAAATGTTGGTAATTACCTATGGTTAGGCCTGAACTAGCATGCAGGATTTGGGCCTGGTGTGCGACTCCTCACTTCCTTACTGTCCTTACTAGTCTTTCAGTCTTTTTATCTATGAAAAAAAAAAATACCTACTTTGTAAATTGTATATGAGATTAAAATTAGGTAATATATATATAGCATTTCTGAGCATGGTATGTATCCTAAACTGCATAAAGATGAGCTATTATTGGCTTCAAAAAAGCTGGAACTTTTCAGAATATGTAATTAAATATTAAAGGAGAAAAATTATAATTACATATAATTACATGTGGATATTAAAAGAAATAAAACAGCTGAAAGAATATAAGCTTGAGTATCATAATAGTTGGCTTTAATTGGCTATGTCATTTTGTATCTTAGTGTATTTGTACTTTTGTTATATTTATACACTGGCCCAGTGGTTAAATTCAATTTTTCGTGTCCCTTGATGTATATCAGCCTCTTCAAGATGTATGCTTCATTGTCAAACCCAGAATCCCAGAGCTAACTCTAAAAATTTCAGAATTTCCATGGTTGAAGCAAGAGATAGATTTTTAAAAAAATTTTTTTTAACTTTTTATTTATTTTTGAGAGAGAGAGAGACAGAGCATGAACGAGGGAGGGGCAGAGAGAGAGGGAGACACAGAATCAGAAGCAGGCTCCAGGCTCTGGGCCATCAGCCTAGAGCCCGACGCGGGGCTCGAACTCACGCACCGTGAGATCGTGACCTGAGCTGAAGTCAGACGCTTAACCGACTGAGCCACCCAGGCGCCCCGAGATAGATTTTTATTTTCCAATCGAACTAGTGCCTACATTCTTACTCTCAAGCTCCTTATTTATTTTAAAAGACAAAACAGTTTTTCTAAGATTACTGTCAGGGATGAAGGCATTCTTTAGGAAGATAAAGGCTATGCTATGAATAGGTTATCTTTTATTCATAGGTTTGTAGTTTTACTCTTACAGACATAGTTGGGCCATGATACCTTAATACAATAACATAGAACTTAAAATAAAAAAAAATAATAAATTGAATAGCATACATAGCACCTGACTTGACAAACCAGATGATTACTAGGATACCCAAAAGTTTAGATTATTATTTAATAGAAAAAAGTAGTTCCCACTGATGAAGTTTTGGGGTGATGGTGGGGTGGTCTGGAGCCGATGGCCAAGAAAGAATTCTTGAAGATGTCTTTGGTGCAAAAAGGTGATTTTACTAAAGCACAGGGACAGGACCCATGGGCAGGAAGAGCTGCAATGGGGTTGTGACAGGTAACTCATTATACACCCTCAGGTTGGGTGGGGGTCAGAGATAGACTAAGTCTCTAAGGAATTTTGGAAGCAAGGTTTCCAGAACCTTGAAGATACTAGCTGTTGCTAGGGAAATGCCATTTATTACCATTTAGTAAAACCTCAGCCATGAGACCCTTTAAATGTATGTTGGGGGGGCCATAAGCTTGGAGTATGATTGCCAGCATATATCTTGGGGAAGTTGAGATAAAGGAAGTAGATTTACAGGATCCTTGAGGTTTGGATAATGTTAAACTAGGGTTCTCTTTTGCCCCTAGCAAAAGTGTCCTCATCTGAGACAGCTGAGCTCCTAGTAGGAGGTCACCCTGCTGGTTTCAAGTACTTGTCAAAGGACTATAGGCAGTAAGGGAATTTAATTTCTCATTTGCATTAGTTTCCCGCATCACCATGGCAAGCATTTAAATCCCTTTCCCTTGTTCTTTGGGTAGCCATGGATGTCCGAGGAATATCATACATATTCCACCTGGGAGGGGGGAGAAGTGGTGTTTCAGCTGTATTTTGCCCTCAGCTTGCCCCACACTCCCTCATCACCTACTACACACAGAAAATTGATATGTTTTTTTAGTAGAGTTTACTATTATTTTTGCATACAGAAATATATATTGCTTTTTTCATTTGGAACTCATTTAACTGTTTAAAATGATATAATATGTATCTTTCTGAGCACTATCTTACATAAAGTAATTAAGCCTGTTTTGTTAAAGAGAAATCCTTAACAAAATACTAGCGAGTAAAATCTATCTAAAAAAAGTTCATAATCATTAACTGATGTTTATTTCAGGAAATCAAAGTTAGTTTAACATGTTAAAATCAATTAGTGTGTATTCCCAAATTCATAGAGTAAGGGGAGAACCATATGATCATCTCAATACGTGCACAAACATAATTTCCACAAATTCAACACTTGTTTCTGATAAAAACAAAAACACGTTCAGAAATTAGAGAAGGAAATTTCATTTATGTGATAAAGAATATCAATGAAAAATATAAAGTTAATATCATATTTCACTAATAAAAGACTGAATGCTCATGCAATTGATGAGGCTAACAGGTTCCATAATCTGCTGTCTGCAAGCTGGAGGCCCAGGAAAGCACTTTTTGTAATTCCAGTCAAAAGTCTGAAGTCCTGAGAACCAAGGAAGCCAAATCTTAGTTCAAGGGCAGGAATGGCTGATGTGCCAGCTCAAGCAGGCAAGCAAGAAGGGTGAATCCTCCCTTCCTCCCTTTATTTGTTTTATTTAGACCTTTAATGGATTAATGGTGCCCATTCTGGGGAGAATAATCTACTAAATTCATTGATTCAAATGCTAATCTTACAGTCACACCCAGAAATGATCTTTAATCCAGATACTCCATGGCCCAGTCAAATTGACATGTGAAATCAACCATCACACCTTCTTTTACAGTATATACAATAATTATCTGAGAATGGATCATAGACTTAAATTTAAAAATCCTAAATTCTGCAAGAAAACATGAGAACAAATCTTCATAAACCCACAGGGGGAAATGATTCTTTACCTAAGATGCAAAGAACATGACCGCCAAAGAAAAAAACAGTATTAGAATTTATCAAATTAACAAAGATTGCTATTTGAAAGAGACTGTTTAGAAAATAAAAATGAAAGTTACAGAGTAAGATAAAATATTTTCAATATATCCAATCAGTGATTGATAGCCATAAAGGAAAACTTTTATAGATCCATAGTAAGAAAGCAAACAACCATGTAAAAATGGGAACAGCTTTGAACAGATATTTTACAAATATGTGCTACAAAGAAAACATTTTGTTAAAAAATAAAATGTCAAACCTCAGGCTGGTAAAAATATTTGCAAATAAGTATCTGACAAAGGATTTTTATCCTGAATGTATAATTAACTGACAACTCCATAATAAGAAGACAAAAAACCCAACTCAAAAAGAAAGAAGAAAGAAAGAGATTTGAGCAGACACTTCAAGAGAAAAGATATATGGATTGTAATAAAAGAGAAAGATAATATATTCAATAGTAGAAGTCATTGAGGAAATATAGCTTATAACCACAATGAAATAGCATTTCACAGTCAATAGTTAAAGTTAAAAAGTTGACTATACCTTGTCAATGGTGTGGAGCACAGTATTCTATGGATTGTTAGTGGGAATATAAAATTGTATAAACACTTTAGAAAACAATTTGACTCATATTTTTAGGTAATAATCTGAAAAAAAATAAGTGATTTGTATACTCCAGTTATTCATTTCCTAGGTAATTGACCACAAGAATTAAAAACCCTTGTCAACATGGGGTCCTGTACAAATATATTCATAGTACCCTTATTCATATTACCCAAAATTTTAAGAAAAGGTAAATCTAATCTGTAGTGAAAAATAGAAAGCATTCCAAATGATTGTTCAGTCAGTGGATAGGGCAGATACACATAGATGGGACACAAAGGAATATTTTAGGATAATGAAATGTTTTGATCACATGGGTGTTAACACATGAGTCAGAACTAATTCAAATGTGTATTGAAAATGGGTGTATTTTATTCTGTTAAAGTTTTACCTCAATAAAACTGATTTATAAAAATAGATTGTCTAGAGTAAGAGGCAAATTATTGCCCATTAGAGGAATATTACATATTAAAAGCAGTTCTTCAATCAATAACAATTAATATATTCTGGTTGAATGTTCTGGTTGAAATTAGAGATAATTTTTACAAATTACCTGACTTTAGAAAAGAAACAGGAATGCCATCACAGTTATTATAAACACAGAAATAATTTTGTGAAAAAGATACCTACATTCTCTAAGCAAAACAAAAAGACAATTTGCATGTCCTAATTACTTGAACTTTTTGTAATGAATGGGTAACTTATGATGGCTGTGTTACACATAGGGTTAGAGTGCCTAGAATTAGTAAATTGAAAAGCAATAAAGGTTCATTTTCCCTTTTTTTTTTAATTTATGTAAAACTGAGCTTCTGTTGCAGGTACAACTGAAATACATAATAATTTATTAATTATTTCAACAAAGGTTTGATTGTAGAATGTCCACCACGCAAAGGGCTTGCTAATGATGACTGCATCAATGTAATAAATAATAGTAGATGGATAATGTAAGCATAGACATATAAGTAATGAATTCACATTCTTGCTTGCAGTCTTCAAATAAAAGTTTGTGACTGGTCCCTGGTGGTTTGATGATGAAGTCCTAATACACTCATTCAGTGTCAAATATGACCCTCAAAAATGTTGATTCAGGGGCTAGAAAATGAAAAATGATTTTTATCCTACTGTTATAGGAAGGAAAATTTTGCTTTGAATAGACACAGTATAACGTAGTACAGAGAATTTTGGATCTGATTTCAGAAAATTCAGGTTATAGGTGTGGTTCTTTCAAAATGGTAGCTGTTTACTTTAAATAAGTAAAATGAAATCAGTGTCTCATCTCTTTTGTCTATTCTCTAATTTTTAAGGGTGGGCATAAAAATGGATGCCTTGCATATCATATAACATTTGTTGATACATGAAAGCCATTTAGGATCTGTAAGACATTGTCAAATTCCTCTTGCATTTTCCTAAATAGAGGCTGGCCGGTCTCTGCAGCAGGTAGTCCTTAGTGCACACCTGATTCCACCAAGGACATGGTCGGTCCTTAAACTTGGGCAAGTTACCTAACCTCCACAAAATAGGGATTATAGAAGTATTTTGAAAATTACATGAGTCAATTCAAACAATTTTTTTACCAAGGCATTTGGTACATTGTACATACTCATTAAATAGAATTGAATATTATCCGTATTCATCATTACAAACATCGTAACTTATGTATTTTAAGTCTTCTATTGTCTAGCACATTTCCTTGCACACAAACATGTATCAAAATAAATAAAAACTAGGTTGGTTAGATGAAATAATACTGATTGTTGAATTTGCGTGTGGTTTTGATGTATTGGAATGGATGATTACTGAAATCAAATATCCTTCACTTATATCTGCTGCAAGTTGTAGAGATTCTTCTGCATAATTTCATTTTGCAAAGTTCACTTGCAATAGTCACTAAAACTATTTTACTAGGATAAAAGTCTTAAGGGAATAACTAAGTTTAGCCAGTCTTCTTTAGGATTCTTAGCAATAATACAGACTAATCAACAGAGTTAGAATTTGGAATCCCAAATCTTGGAAAACTTATTTCATAAAATACCTTTGAACTCATATACTATCAATTCACATAGAAATACCCTTTTCTCTGTGTTAGGAAAAAATCTGTTATATGATGGCCAACAGGACTGATAAGGGAATTTCAGTCGCTGCCTGAAGACTTCCCTCCCAGATTCTTGTTCCCACCCTTCTTGCCTCAAGCACCAAATTACTACTGTTGGGAAAATAAGTAAAGTTCTGCACCATAAAATGGCCTAAGGGACTAAAACAAGCTCTAGTTTCTACCTTAGAAACTCCTCTTCAGGGTTCTTCCTGCCCTGTTTGTGAAGTGCGCATGAAAGCTGCCTGGAAGGTGGAAGATGACGCTATTAATTACCCTGCCCACCTGCATTCGGGGCTCAGCTCTCTGGAGAATGATCTCCTCTGAGCCCACCGGTGTAAAATAAACCTCCTTCCTTCCAAGATCTCTGAGTGCCTCTTGCTTCTTCTACCGGGCGATCCAGACCAGCTTCTGTAACATCTTGATGATCATTTGCTCTGTGGATAATGCAAGGCACTCAGAACTACTAGCTCAGTCTATACTTATATATTTTTCAGTATTGAGATTTTTTTTCAAACAATAATGTCTGAAAAAATGAACTTACACATTGTTAGAAATACCAGTGGATTTTAATTTTATGTGAATGTAAAATAACTGGAAAATAAAATGTTAAAACATCCATTTATATGCAAAAAATTAGGACACTTTTTGAAATAAAATTTGATCCAAGACCACGTATGCATACACGACATGCATCTTCCAGTGTAATCATTTATTTATTAAAATTTTTAATGTTTACTTATTTTTTTAGTTCCAGTGCAATTATTAAAAAAAAATGTTGGACTTTAGGCCATTACTAATTCAGCTTGTATATAAGAATAAATGACAAAGGCAGTAATTAAGGTGGAAATCAGATTAAGGTTTTCAATCAATGATGGGTAATAATTTACTGTTGAATGCACTACCTTGCAAAGTCTACTCATGGGCAGTGATAGTCACTACATCTCCAGACTCCAGCTATTGTAAGAGGAACTATTACAGGAATGTGGCAGGGATAGTAAGAACTATTAAAATGTGAAAAGATTTGCCATCTTGGAATCAATGTCAAGAATGGCACCAATAAGGTAGTTGTGGAAGAAGTTGTTGTTGTAGTGTAGCTAAGTTAAGCAAAGAGGGGGATTTGCACGGTTTGTTTAAAAGAAGAGGAAAAAAGAAAATAAAGCAAACAGAAACAAAAGTGAGCTACTTCTACCAGAACTACACATAACAATTTCACAACATTTATTAATTCTCCAGAACCTCAGATGTTTATCTATCTATACCTTATATTTTACGATTTATCTATTTCTGAGATGGTAATAGATGGTCTAAGTTGAGCTCGTAAGCAAAAATTGAGTTAATATTTTAGAAATAACATGTCAAAAATGTAACCTGATTTCTCTCAACTTTATATTGCTTTTCTTTTTTTAAATTTTTTTCAAGTTTGGACCTCTCTCCTGTCCCTGTTAGAAATGCATTGTAGGGGCACCTGGGTGGCTCAGTCGGTTGAGCCACTGACTTTGACTCAGGTCATGATCTCATGGTCATGGGTTCTAGCCCCGCATTGGGCTCTGTGCTGACAGCTCAAAACCTGGAGCCTGCTTCAGATTCCTGTCTCATTCTCTCTTTCTCTGCCCCTCCCCCGCTCATGCTCTGTCTCTCTCAGTCTCTCAAAAATAAATGAACGTTAAAAAAAAAAAGAAAAAAAAAGAAATGCATTGTAATTTTTAAACAATATTTTCTGTTTTTCTGATTTGAAATGAATTAACTTCCATAATTAAAAGTTTTAATGAAAAGTTCTGAAGAAGAATGAAGTTCTCATTGACATGTCTACTACAGATATCTACTATTAACAGATCAATTGGTGTTTTTCATGAATATGCAAATATATACATATAAATACTTCCATTTTCAAAGATAGAAATCAAGTTTGACTACTCCTTAGCAAACCTTAATCTTTGTGTGTATACTTAATAACCAATATTAATTTAATATTTCTTACAGTTATTATTGTGTAGGTTTGAGTTTAGTCAAAAAAAAAAAGGATGTTTTATGCTGGTCGTTTGCAACTCTGGGAGTAGAGGTTAGAAAAAAAAAAACTTGAACTTATACTTTGGTTACACATTGGATTATAGCATTTACATATGTATCAGAGTAAGTTTTCTATTGCCTTTATAAAGGCAATTTTCATGCATTTTTCATCAATTTATAACTTTAGAGTTTTAGATTTTATACTTTCATGTAAGTCATTAGAGGAAATAACATTCCATATTACTCCAAATATTTCAAAGTATTTTTAAGCACACATTTTTGTTACAGAGTTTTATATAAAATGAAAAAGTAGTATCCTATAACAATCTCATTTAACTTAAAATTAAAATATATGTTATTTCTAGTTTTATTTATTTTATTTTAAAAATATTTTTAATTTATTAATTTCATGAGAGACAGAGAGAGAGAGAAAGAGACAGCATGTATGCATGCACACGTGTGCACACATGAGTGGGAGAGGAGCAGAGACAGGGAGAGAGTATCCCAAGGAAGCTCTACACTGTCAACGCAGAGCCCGATGCTGAGCTTGGACTCATAATATCTTGAGATTGTGACCTGAGCTGAAATCAAGAGTCAGACACTTAACCAACTGAACCACCCAGGTGTCCCTATATGGTTATTTTTTTTAATGCAATGAATATGACCTAATATTAGTAGTCCATACATTATAATATATATTTTACATTTTTTGTGCAATATATATTATAGCATTATATATGTGTGTGTACATGACCTCTTCTATGCATTTCTGAAATCATAGTTGACAAAGAAATTTTGAAAGTTGGTACCTAACAACTTCAAAGTAATTGAGAAGGACCAATGGATCTCTGAAGAAAATTCTCAAAATCATTGGCCAGTTCAACAATCAGAAGTACATAACAATTATAATTGTTTGAAAATAAGCATAAAAATAAAGCCTTTTCCTATGAAAGATTAGAAATTAAGAGAAAAAAAAAACAATAGGAAGAGAGAAAAGAAAGATAAGAAAGAATGGTGGAAATAAGAGGAGTGTGGAATACAAAACAGAGAGCCATGAATAAAAATATTGAAGTTAAGGACTGGGTTTAAGGTAATTGGCTGAAGTGAGTTGAGGAGCAGATAAAAAGCTAAGAAATACCTAGTGGTGAAAGAATAGGAGACAGGTTAACTCTTTGTACTTTTGGGTTAGGTGATAAAAAAATAAATAACTCTTTAATGTGCAAAACCTCTAAAGTTATCATTCCCTGATGCTAGAAAGAACATTCTGTGGAAGGTAAGGTAGCAGTATGTTTTTCAGATGAAATGTGTTCATGGGGACATGTCTTTGAAGGCATGTGTGGATGTTTAGGTAATTTAATGTTATAAAGAAGCAATATATATACTAAAAACATTTTTTGAATACTACATAATTTGAGCTTTGTGATAACCTTTTGATTAGGTATAAAATTGTGTTTTTGTTTTTTTATGATTGTATTATGCCCTAAGGATTTGGGTATATCTGAATCTGACATATAATATACTAAGTTATGAATAATCTGTCCAGTATGCACAGGGCAGACGTTTCTTCTTACTGGATCCATGAACCCAAAGACCATTTACATAGACTTTTATAAAATGAAGACTGTATGCAAAAAAACTGCATTTATTCCAGTTAGGGTACCGTTTTCTCCTTGATGATGTTTGAAAAAGATGAATTTCTTGTTTTTTCCCACTTTACAACTCTAATAGATAATCATTTGTTTGAGGCCAGATTCCGATAATTTTGGACAACTGTACCTTCAGTTTATTATCACTTTCCAAATGGACATCAAAAAATAATATATAAAAATACATTTTAACCACCCAAAAAACAAAAGGACATCTATCTTCCACACACTCATGTATTGGGAAAAGCAAAGGAGTTTATGATTTCCTTTAAGTAATTCCAAAAGGAAAAAAGGAAAGCAGCCCTTTACCTGGCCTCCTGTGTTTCGTGTACTATTCAGAATTTGCGTTCCAATCCTTTGAAACTATATAGAGTTGCCAGTTGAATCCCAGCATTCTAGATATTTTAAAGGAAATTTCTGAGATCAAGGTAAACCTTTGGTCTGATTACAAATACCATGATTTTAGTCCACTACCTTTTTTTTTTTTTTTGCTCTCAGAAGACATACTAGTAACTATAGACCGTTCCTGCTTGCTTCCTGGTCATTATAGGGTGAAATCTAAGGTAGGGCTTCCTTGGCTTCTTAATCCACAGTGACTGAGTTGTATTTTAGACCTCACCATAATCTGACCTTTTTTTATCAAAGAAATAGAAGTCAAGAAAATAAAAATAGTGCAATAATCAGGATACTGAGATATCAAATTGAGTCTCTGATACCATTAACTCTAAAGCTTTCACAGTTTGGCTTTCAGTTAAATTTAGGCCCAGAAGTTTTTGATATGATAACAGCAACAATAAAAAATCTTGGAACAATTCTAGTTAAAGTAAGTAAAAGTGGATTTCATTAAATTCTTGGATTAATTGGATTTCATTAAATTCTTTATGAAAAAAACCATAATTTTAAAAATGACTGCTCAAGTTTAAAAAATAATATAAATAGTTAAGATGGTTTCTAGAGTATAAGAAATTGATATGATATTTGATTTAATAATGAATTGGGCAGGAGTTTTATGTTTTCTTGGCCAGGAAATCACATTCACCTTCGTGAATTACAAGCAAGAAAGACAGATGAACAAGTTGTTGTTAGGAGACTTTTTGAGAATCTGAGGTTCATAGTATGTCCCTGGTATATCACAAAAGCTTTATTAAATCTGTAGTAATACTCTAGCATAAAAGTGGAATAATCATGGGGTTCCTGAGTGGCTCAGTTGATTAAGTGTCTGACTCTTTATATTGGCTCATGTTCTCATGTTTTCTGAAAGTGAGACTGAGCCCTGGGTAGGGCTCTACTGACAGCATGGAACCTGCTTGGGATTTTCTCTCTCTCTCTCTCTCTCTCTCTCTCTCTCTCTCTCCCTGTCTTTCTGCCCCTATACCTCTCAGATGCTCTCTCAAAAATAAACATCTTTTTTAAGTGGAATAATCACAAAAGACTAAATTAAATTTCACAGCACTGTTTAAGAAGCCAGGGTTTACTAACAAAAACGTTTCCCTAAGAATGTTTAAATTTAAGAAATGTTACTTAAATAGTTGAACTTTAGTTGTCAATTAAATTTTCTTATACACCCAGGCCCTGACAAAAATGGTTAAGAAGGAAAAAAAAAAGTCACTAGTGAATGGCTATGTGCTTAGTATATTTATAATTTATATATGATATATACCCTGGGTAAAGTAGGTTCCAGAAATGGAAGGGCAGAATTCAGAGTGGAAAAGGTCAGAAATGTTTTTCGCAAATGGCATGGCCTGTAGGAATGAATATGGAGCGTCTGTCCAGGAGAAGCTGTATTTTTCCTTTTTGTCATTGAATAGAGTACGCTCTGCATAAAGACTGTAGGATTCCTCTGCTGCTAATTGTGCTCCTCTTACTTGCAGTGTGACAAATTATTGGCTTCAGTGGAAATGGCTGGAATTCTCTACCTTTAATTAAAGCAATCTTATTATTTCTCTAGAGTTTCATTTTATTAACTTTTCGACATAGATAAATGTAAAGAATTAATCACGCACTGTATCACAGCTAGCACATATTTTTGATTTCAACAATTTTTCAGGGAGTATAAATTATTTTAAGAAAGGCAGGCTATAACCAATGATTATCAAAAATCTATCTTAAATCATTTGTTACTTGATATTTAATGCAATAATATTTTGTATCAAACTGCATATGCCCCCAACAAACAGCTAATGACAATGTGATAAGTAAATATATTAAATAATGCTGAAACTAATACTTGAGGCTGAAGTTTTTTCTTATCAATCAAAAATTCCATGGGGCCACATGGATCCAGTATACTCGAGTATTTCGTGGGGCTAAATCAGTATTCATTCTGACCCTGATTTAATAACCATATGGACAAGAGCACTAAATTATTTTACAGAACTGTTGATGCTAGAAGTAAAGATGCTATTATAGAGCTTTTAATTTAGTGCGTGATCAAAATTTGAAATGTAGCAGAAAGATTTGAAGGAGAAATTTAAACATTTTAAGTATCTGACAAGTCTATCTAATTAGGGCACATATATGTTGAAATTGGACGGAAAGATTTTTCTAGGTGCTTCCTTCAAAAATATAATTTATTTCTTTATTCTGTAACATACACATTTTTGGGGTAATGTGTTTTTTTTTTTTTTGAGTACTGAGTGCTGATTTTAACTTCTTTTTAGAAATAGTTGCATTTGGTTTTGCTAGGAAGTTTGCTATGTTGAGGTTGTTTTTAAAGTATTATTAAAGTGTCAAGATATTTGAAAGAATATGTAGCAACTCTTAATATAGCACATTAAAGGATATTCATAATTGGTTTGCTAGATGTTGTGTGGATATTAAAATATGGAGCACAACAAGAGAGCAGAGGATGGGCTGCTTTAATGAATCAATTCTTTAAATGGGTAGAAAATATACAGGCAACAACCTGGAAAAGAATGTTGCTTACTCCTTATTTACGAACATGTTGATCCTTTAAAAACAATTGATTCCACCTTATTAAATGCTTTATATAAAATGGATATGACTATTTTATATTATCTTGTATTATATAATGGATTCCATTAGTATTTGAGACCCACTTACTCAATACTTACATGTGTCAGAGATTTTCTTAAGTCCTAAAATAATATGAGAGTCTCTTCCCTCAAGATTATTACTTTTTAGTAGGGAAGGTAAACATAAATCATATAAATAAATATTATTTATATATCCATTTGATAAATGCAAAATTAAATATTTGCATTATTATAAATACTTATTTCATGGAAATGTATGCCAAAATAAATTAAAAGGCATCTGAATTAACACAGTTTAAAATTTCCTTTACGGATTCATATTGCTAAATTAAGGCTTGTATTAAACCAAATAGCAACATAAGTAGCCATCATAACTATAATTTTTTTTTGTGGGGGAGAGATTGATTATCAATCTCTTTTTTTCTTCTCCTAGTTAGAGGTTGCTGGGGACTATTTGAGCTGATATTAGTGTATGTATTGTTTCTTCTTTTTGCCTGTCAGCTTTTGTGTTCCAAACCAATGTGCTGCCAATATTGATCTCTGGATGTCTATAGGTGTGTAAAAGACTTGGATCACAGCAGATAAAATTCTCAATATGTTTAAAGTTGCTTAAGTTCAATTTTAAGTTACAAGATTTGTAACACACACACACAAACACTCATATTTCTCTCCTTGTATCGTGCTGGTTTTAGGTTGGAAAACTGGCCCAACCTCTTTTGGCCACACTGGCCGTATTGAAAATAGACATTAGGCTCTAGTGTTTTGTTTTGTTTTGTTTTGTTTTGTTTTGTTTTGTTTTGTTTTGTTTTGGGGGGGGCAGTCATTACATGCTCCCGTCAATCAAATTTGTTTTTCTTATTTAACATCTTCAACGTGTATACCATAACTAGCTGGTTTTAGGTATATTCATTGAATGGGTTGTAACGGTGGAATCAAAAATACTCAATTTAGAAAAAGAGAGGTAAACTTAAAATGGTAATTCAGAATCAAATGAAGCCAAACTTCGCTTAATATTCAGTTTTTAGTATAGGCCTTCCAGTGGATTCAACTTAGCCCTTCAAATCTGGTGTGGAGTGCTTTTATTTTTGCCTATTTCCTTAGGAGGTGTTTTAGTTGTTTTGGTAGCCTGTGTGGGATTGAGGGTCTCATGGGAAGATGTTATAAATCTTGCTATTTTATGTTCATTTTATGGATGGAGGTGGCAAAATGCTATTGAAAGTGGACAAATTTACAAGATAGAAACCCATTAAAATGTCAAATTTACTAATATCCTATTCACCACATATTGCAGATTTAAAAACAAAAGAAGAATGCGTATTCTTTCTTTTTACAAACTAACCATTCTTGATGTCTTTGTATAAGTTAGCTAAATAAAAATGGGTTTTTGAACTTAATATGATTTTATCTAAGTGAAATTCAAAATAAGTGTACTGATATCAGGCTAAATCTATTATTTTTTAGCACTTTTAACATTTAGAGAAGTTTTATTGATTTTGTTGACTGATCTTTTATATTAATGTGTTTCATAAATATAAATATTTTATATTTATATAAATTATATATTACATTTACATAAGTATATTTTATATATTTTATTTCATGAAATAAACTGGTGCTATAAAATTAAAACTGGAGAAATAGATGCTATCTAAATTCTATTACAAAATCTTGAAAATAAAAATGAATGGGCATTACAGTACAAATTTAAATATACTATAAAGGTTTATATCTGATAAATGTGAGCACTAATTTAACAAATATATTAACCTATGAAAGAAATCTGTATATAATTTTCTCCAGGTAAATGTAATAGTATTTTAGACTAAAGGTTGAAAATTGGCTTTTAAATCAGAGTCTATCATTGTGACCATAAGCAGTTTACTGCTGTCAGGATCATATCCTCATTTTTATAATTCAATTGAAGAGGTTAGAGTACATAAACTATATATTCTGCTGAAAATCTGAGCTTTCTCTGAGTCTTCAACTGATTCTGGCTCCACATCTCCTTTTTCAAAATATAAAGTAAAGTAGTCCAACAGGAGTGCTCTATGATTTTTTTTTTCCTTTTAAGTATCTTTATTTTTAACTGTCTTCCATATCTTTAAAATAAGGTATATTTTTAAAGATACTTACTATTTTAAAGTCTAAAAAATATATCTTTCAATAGTGACCAAATGTATTTTCTTAGTATATCTCTTGTTAAGTTTTTGTGATTCAAAATTAAGTTGAGACCAGGGTGATGTTACTGCTTGATATATAAATTATGCCTACGACTTACACTAGGCCATCCACAGTCAACAAATTTATCAGTAATAGGAGAGGGACACTTAAGAGCATTTATTTAGTATGTATTGTCCTTGCATTGTGTCCTCCCGTGGTGAAAGGGGAAGGGGAACTCTGTAGTCTCTCATAAGGGCACTGATCTTATGCATGAGGGATCCACCGTCATGACCTAAACACCTCCCTAGGCCATATCCCTAAATACCATCACACTGGGTATTAGGTTTCAGCATATGGATTTTGGGGGACACAAACATTCAGTCTATAGCATAGTGACCAAAGAATAGCATATGATATCTCTTCTGTACCATTCCACGCAGAAAGATGTAAGGCAGGGGAAAGGAAATACCAGAAAGTTTGAAGGTCTAGATTCTTGTCTTTGATTTGCATGTACTCCTTTTGTTTTGTTGTGACCAAACTGTGTACCCTCTATCAACCACAGAGTTCTCACTTAGCCCCAGGATAATCCTTAAGGTCTCATCAACCTCTAAACTGTCAATTTGTGGGGCACCTGGGTGGCTCAGTCAGTTAAGCATCTGGCTTCAGACCAGGTCATGATCTCACGGTTCATGAGCTCGAGGTCCACATCAGGATCCTTGCTTTCAGAACAGAGCCTGTTTCACATCTTCTCTCTCTCTCTCTCTTTCTCTCTCTCTTTGTTCTTCCTCTGCTGTCTCTAAAATAAACATTTAAAAATAAAAACAAAATGTTACCTTATTAATTTGACAATAGATTAAAGTAACATGAAACTTGAATGGTCAAAATAACATGAAAAGTTATCATAATGTGTATGAAGACCCATGGATTGTTCCTATCATGAAAGAATGCATATTTTACATTTTAATTATCCTTTCTAGAATGTCATCTTAAAATATATTTTATTATTATTATTATTATTATTATTATTATTTACTGCTAGGAGAAGGTGACAAAGCTTGAGTGCTTCACATAGGGATATATTTATAATATATTAAAAACCATGTCCTGATATGACAATCATTTTGGGGGGTACGTAATGAGCATGCACCATTTTCTTTCAAATTTCACTTCTGACTACAATCATCTACAAATACATGTGCAAACATGCCTACTCTTTGGATTTACAGGGGCAACTGTAAAGAATTTTAAAAATAATTCCCCTTACAATCTCTCATGCAGTGGATATGTGCTACAGCAAATTACTGTGGAGAGAGAAATGATAAATCACATTGTGGTTTCATTAATTCCATAGTCTGCTAAAGAATTCATACAAAAGAAGTTGTTAGCAAATTTTACTGTTGAAGGGAAAGTGGTATTAAAGTATGTCAGATAATATGGTCAGATACAGCAACCTGATTTCCAAACTAGAAAAGTTTTCATGAAAATTATGGAGAGTTGCTCAGATAAGCCAGAAGAGGAAGGGGGAGCCTAGTTGTCCACCATTAGTACATTTCATTAAATTTAAGAATTTGAGCACTTAAGGTAAATCAGAATAAAGATAAAAACTGAAAGCCATACACCTTTCAATCAAAAACAGGATTAGGAGCTAATATTGAACTAGAGAGAGTCTAACTTAAACAGGCTAGCCTCTAAACTTTTGGAGCCCACTGAGAGTGGAACTTTATGAATATGGAAGCATTTCTGTATGATAGCCATGCTCCATTGGCACATATTTCCAAAGAGTATTATGTAGCCAATCATCACTTCTTTCTATTGCTTTCTTATAGATAATTAAATGTCTAGGGGCTGCTAATATTATTAACTCTTTGAAATAAGCCATTGTGTCTTCTGAATAGTGGCAAAATCAGTAAGGCACTTGGGTGGATTTTTACATCACTGGAAAGTAATCAGTCAAGAGACGGTGGTCCTGCTTAGCACATGACTGACATTAAAGAGGTTTATTACTTCTGAAAATGCCAACTCCTTGTAACAGCTTACTGAATGTCCCTGCCACTAGAAAGGTCAGTGTGTAAGTTGTGACTAATACTGTTGTCAGAAAGCTCATATATTTCAATGCCATTTTTTTATTGTACCTTTTGTTTGGTGAAAGTTGTCTTATTTTTTATCCACTTGAAAAACCGGATAATAGATAGAATTCATTTACAATCACAGGGCTTGATTAAATGCATTCTGCATTAAATGAATCAAACTTACTGGCTCGCTTTCTTTAACTTTCTGTTGAAGTGTTTAAGGTTACACTGTGAGTGATCAACAAATAGCTCTTGAATAAGATGCTATGCTGACACCTTTGCTAGACCTAAGAATGATTTCTCTGATGAGCCTGCATCAAGATAAGGGTCTTTGCTTCAGCTATGAAGGTTTCAATACTTGGTTTGGATTAGAAGGGGGAAAATGATGTTTTACTTATAGCTAGCATTTCTCTTTTTTTAATGTTTGTTTATTTATTTTGAGAGGGAGAGAGAGACAGAGAGAGGCAGACAGAGTGGAGAGAGGGAGAGAGAGAGAGAGAGAGAGAGAGAGAATCCCAAGCAGGTTTGGTTCTGTCAGTGCAGACCAGGATGCAGGACTCGAGCTCACAAACCGTGAGATCATGACCTGAGCCAAAATCAAGAGTTGTATGTTTAACTGATCTAGCCACCCAGACACCCTAGCTAGCATTTCTTAAAGATCCCTTTATAGGTAATTATATAAATTCACGAGCACGGTTCTATCTAAATGTCTGTGGTATTGGCACAATACCTGGCATATGATGCTTATACAACACGTATATGATAAATGGGAGATAAGCAAATGATGGCTGAAAAAAATAGCAGGCTTTATTCTTCTTTAAATTCTGTGCAATATCATACTCAAATATACTACATTTATATAGCCTATTTAGTTTCTTCAGCTTGAAAGTCTCCAAACACATTAACCAGAGAGTGATCATTGATGTTGTATATGATCTTGAAATCCCTTAAAGTACCTGGAAGTGTTGCTGTAGGAGAGAAAGGAAAACGATCTTACAATACTTCTCTGAAGTTGGTTTATGTATTTGAATCATATTTCAGTATGCTTATTTTTGAAAGAAAACATAACATATTTTCTGGGAGAAAGATTGCTTGAAATGTGTTTCCTATAGTCTCTATGGGCCCTCAGTTTCTTATCTGAATATAACTTTGAAACTTTGTAAGACATGATAAGGTAACTCTACCTTAAAGTCCAGTACACTGGCTTAGTCTCAATAAAGTTTTCCTATCCCCTTTAAGAAAGTTGTCTGACCCTGAAATCTGACAGATTAAAGTACTCCAGAGTATGGTGATTTTTTTTTTTTCAGGAGAGGCAAATTTTATAACTTAGGAATAGATGTCTGCTACATTGATGCAGTTGACCTCTGGTGATAGTCTGTCCTCAGATAGTGTCTACTATTATCATTTATATCAAACAAAAAAAAAATTCAGAGGAGGCAGGGGAGGTTAGTGGCATTTGTCCGTGGTCGTGCAGAGACATCTCAGGTAATTTCTTGAGCCTCTGATGTATTATGCTCTCAGTTTTAATTTTCTTCTGCTGTTTCTGCATCGACTAAAGAAGGAAAGCAATTATTTTCTCTAAAATTTACAAGGAAATGTAAAAATAAGATCAAATAACCTATATTTAGCAAACAAAGTAAAAAAAAATTAAAAATGTGGCGGCTTTTAATTTTAGAAGATTGGCCTGGCATATTATAGGTGTTCTGTAATAGATTTTTTTAGTATGTTAAATGTTCCCATATCAAATTACATTCTCTTCTACCTTTTAAAGAGTTCTAAGATAAAGTTTTCATATATACTTAGATTGAAATGAGCTTTTATGTGAAGTAAAATGAACATAACACGGAGGTTTAAATATCTTTTGCTTATCACTGAATCCATGCAACTAAGAAGCAGCATTTGATTGTGAATGTAGGGTGTGGTAAGCAGAGTACTTCTTACTAGCTGTTTGTAATGCAGACGATATGAAAGGGGAACAGGGATTCCAGCCATGAGATTTCAGTGCTATGCCAGTCTGCCAACATCTCATTATGAAATCATAGATGAGGGAAGTAGGGTCTCTGGACATCTGATAAATCTTCTTGAAAAAAAAAATTGATGTTTATTTATTTTAGAGACAAAGAGACAGAGCACAAGCGGGGGAGGGGCAGAGAGCGCCAGAGCCAGAATCTGAAGCAGGCTGCAGGTTCTGAGCTGTCAGCACAGAGACCGATGTGGGACTCGAACCCATGAAACATGACATGATGACCTGAGCCAAAGTCAGACACTTAACCGACTAAGCCACCCAGGTGCCCCTGATAAATCTTCTTTTCACTAAACATATTGCAATGGACACTATCTGAAACCCTGTTATCAATAATATCTTTAATTTTAATCTCATGAGAACTGGGCCAAAATATTGGTCAAAATTAAATTTTGAAGTATATATGATATATTTACACACATATATGTTTTTATGTATGTTTTTTCTATTTCATATATACAATGAAAAATCACTTCCACGTATAACATATATGTGTTTTTTTTTTCTATTTCTTTTGTTTGCTATTATTTTTTTTTCTTATTTCTAATCCTATGTCCCCACTACTATAAACACATATACTGGGAAGAAATTTAAAAAGCCATAGCATACATAGATTTGTTTTGTGGTTAATGAGGTATGCAAACCTGTCAAAATAAACATTATTTCAAAATATTTGGTCAAAATAAATGAAACAGGTTTTTTATTTTCAACTGAATAGACAATATCATCGTACCTTTTGGTATTGGAATGATGTCAGCATGCCTCCAGATTACACGAATGATGACATAAGCGATAAATGGTAGAATAAAGCACTGATACAGATTCCCTATTTGGTAAACCATAGAGATAATAAGTTCAATTTTAAGGAAAGGTGTTCAGTGATAACGAATTGGAACAGATATGAGTTTGTAGTCTCTCGGCTCCAAATCCAACCTTCTTTCCCTGTTTTGTGAACCCTGCACACATTTCTGCCTGTGTGCTTTGTTAGGCGTTATTTCCAATAACGAGTGCTAGAGGTGATAATGCGAGGTGAGAGTGGCAAGGCAGCACTTTCCTTCTGATTGGGGTGCCGTTTCCATACGGTCCTTTGCCTCAGCTGAAGTTTGCCTCAGGTTCATGAGCCCTCACAGACCAGGTCTAGACTCACGTTCACAGTAGCTGTGCTCTTACTTGTAAGCTGTGCTGTCTCTACTTGGCTGGCTACTTTTACAGGTGAACTTCAACTATCGTTAGGCCCTGACTAGTATGTGGTTGCTTGTGGAAAAGGTCCAGCACTGACCTCAAGCAACTGTCTCCCCAGTGGGCAGCTTACTTCTATAGACAAGTTCCCACCTGCTCCCTTCCGTTGGCAATGGCAGACTATTTCTGTGAATCGGCATGACCCACATCCTCTGGAAAGCTTCTTTGCCACAGGCAGACTGCTTGTCCCCATGTAGTCATGCATTCTTTAAATCTCAGCGTTCTTTGAAATCTCAGCATTGAATGAAGAAATCTCTTCTAAGCCCTCAATTTCTTTCACTGTCTGATATGTTCCAAACTAGTGGTATAGTGCATTTATTTGCATATGCCAATTCTGGCCTCCTTGGAGTCCTCCTTACCTCTTATGGTAGGTGAATGCTTTTTATAAGTTAATGATTCTTTTAGAAAATGTTCCTTGTTTAAATTACTGGTATATTTTTTGCCTCCTGACTGGACTTTGATTGATAGAAAGATATAATGGAAATCATTTGCTTCTGTTAAGTCATTCAGTTCTCATATTTTTGGAAGTATATGTACAAAAACAAAACAAAAAATGGAATGAGTATATGAATGTTAGGAAAAGAATACAACATTGTTGAAAAATATTTGTCAGAGAAGAAACTTGATATCCTTGGACACTGGCATGGCTTCCTGAGGAATAAGTACCTCTTTCACTTGCCAAGAGCCAAGATATCTAAACAGGGCTTACGCACTGGACAAATACATTAATCATACTGTCAATAGTGACAACCGATTTAATGTTTTAAAAAATAGCCAGGTAATTATGGTTTTTTGACAATTCTACTTAGCAACATTTTAATGTTTTCTTCTGTTAATGTATCTTGCTTCTTTTTAATGAAGGTAAGAAAAGAAGGTAGAATGTTAGATTGAGCTTGTATAGTATATGAGAGAGAGAGAGAGAGAGAGAGAGAGAGAGAGGAAAACTTATTAAAATAAACCTTGGCCTTTATGTTTCATTAACTGGCATATCTCCCAGCAAAATACCACAGAAAGTAAATTGAACAGAGATGAACTCCCATTTGGTTAGTCTGGGAGTTTTAATTGACTTTACCTTCTCTTCTTCTCAACTTGCTTTTCATTAACGCTCTATCTACTTTTTCTTTATATCTAACTAACTTCTGTTCAATGTGAAAAGCTGAAATATCCCTACTAGACAAACATCTGAGCTTACTGAATCAACAAATTGCGGTTAGTAAGTGATAGGTTAGAACTGGAAGAAGCCTTTTAGTTGTCTACTCAAATCCTCAATTTCATGGAAAAGGATGACAAAATTAAGGAAATTAACTCAAATATAAACAATGATGGTTTGACATGGGAATGGATGATAGGCATTTAGATCCTTTGGGTGGTGGTCAATTCCATGAACTTAGCTCTCTGCTTATCATATACTCGTGATGATATCAATCTGTGTGAATCTCAAAGTACATCAGGATTTTGCTCAGAAAGCAAAACTACTTCTATGAAAGAAATTTTTGTTGATATTACATATATTTGTGACTCCAGAATACATGGATACTAGTGCAATGGTTTGAAGCCATAAGGACCCTCTACACTTCAAATTTTCATTCTTTACTTCATTCAACAAGCAACTATTAACCAACTCTAATGTGTTCCTGGTGTTGACTAGGCACTGGGGAAGGGGAAAGAAAATGAAAAGAGACAAGCAGAAATGTTGATCTTTGATTTCAAAAATTCTAAAACTTATATTTAAAGAAAACATAAGCATATTTGGTAAACATTAGGACATCTAAAATAAAAATAAAGTAGTATAATTCTAAGTAATAAATTAAATGGGTCATATATTCTAAACAGAAAGAAAATAACGACCATGATAGTGAGGTAGATTTAATCGGGAAGGTTTTCAGGAAGGCTGAATAACATAATGAACACAAGGTGAAGAGGAGAAAATTTAGGGAAAGTCTTTTCAAATGATAAAACTTCAGCTATTCAGGAAGAATGAATTATAAGGAAAATGATAGATGAACCAATGTACATGAAATAGTAATTAATAATTTGATAAAGTGATTTAAAAATATCTATCTGCAGTGTAAGAGAAGGAACGTGATTAAAAGTAGATAGACATAACATAATTTTACTGATGATAGATGATAGATAGATAGATAGATAGACAGATGATAGATAAACTTAGCTACATCTGTATTTGTATATACAGGTACATCTATCTACTATGGACAGTATTTGAGGCCACTTGCATCATAAAGAGTAATTGTACTATTTCTAATGGCTGACTTCTTGGTCAAATTTCTAAATTTAACATATAGGGGAGAAAACATTAAGCACTCCATGCTTCAGTCTCCCCAAACGTAAAAGGAGGTGTCTGTGGCACTTACCTATAATGTTATTGTGTGGATAAAATGAGGTAACTTCTATAAAGTTTAGCATGGTAATGGTCACTCCATAAGAATTCACTTAATGTTAACTATTTTTAATAAGATTCAAGATAAACCATTAGAATATAAACTTGAAAGAATAGTTCAATTTCTTTAAATCAATAAGTTTTAAAAGTAAAGGACTTAAAAACCCAAAGGTTATAAATAAAATAAATACCTACTTCACGATAGATTTATTGTCATCACAAAAGTTTTGAAAGCATATTGTTTCAGCATTTAAGAGACTGAACTAAAAAAAAAGGATATCTAAAAAAATTCACATCTCTTGGGAATATCAGGGGGCTGGGTGTGAGGAACAGTTGTGCATTTCAGTTAGGATGCGTTTTTGTTGTTTTCACATGCTCCAAACCACTGTGTTTTTTGTTTTGTTTTGTTTTGGTTTTGGTTTTGTTTTTGTTTTTCCTACTATGGAGTTTTTCATTTATTTTTCATTACCTGCCTGATCCCAATGTTTTTGTCTTTGTTTTTTTTTTTTGTTTTGTTTTGTTTTGTTTTTTAATCTACCACCTCCAGTTAATCTAATACTGAAGACTCTACCAAACAAAGATCTGCATCTGACTAGTGAGGGAAAATAAACAGAAAAAGTATGTCCTAAAAAGAGGGGGATCACTACAGAAAACTTGAAGATACATTTGTATTTGAAAACAGCATTCCCAGAGGTAACCTTTGGTTCTCTTACTTTAATATATTGCTTATAAAGTATGCATTTCAATCAGGATGTAAGATGATGTTACCATAAATAATTCAAGTCAGTCATCCACTGTACACCATTTAGTATAAAAAGCTAACTGATAAAATATGTAGAATGATCATTTAAATTTTGGACAGCAGACAAGCATTGAGCCAATCATGTACTGATGCTTACTTTCAACAGACTGCATGTTTCTGCCTACATTGATTAGCACGATGAAAGCCATTGCTTCTTAAAACTATAAATTTTTGAATTGATTTATTTTTTTGGTGAGGTGAAACAAAACAAAGAATTCTCATATGTTTTCTGGTAGTTGTACCTCTTCTTAGCGGTCAGTTACGTAGGGGCATCTGCGTATATCCAAATTGGGTTATGTATGTTACTATTTGGGTGGTCTAATGCTTTACTTATGGAAAACTGTAGAGTTAGGAACTTATTCGAAAGTCAGTTGCTGATTTATTTTCTAGCTTTATTTCCATATGTAAAAATATGTAAATTGTTTGAGGGCCAAGTGCAATGGACATTTCCAAGGATGAATGGTTGCTCCAATAACATGTACCAATTGAATGAATATTTTCCCTCAAATACCAGTTATATTCTCATGGCCATGATATCAATGTTAGAAAACTAAATGGTCAATTAGGGGTACCTGGGTGGCCCAGTTGGTTAAGCATCTGACTTTGCCTTAGGTCATGACTTCACGGTTCATGACTTCCAGCCCCTCACTGACTCTCTGCTATCTCTGGCTTCAGATCTTCTGTCCCCCTCTTTCTCTGACCCTCCCCTATGCTCTCTCTCTCCCCAAAATAAATAAACATTAAAAAAAAGAAAATTAAATGGTCAATTAGATACTGTTCTGGGAGGGGTGGGGAATACATGGAATACATGGAAACATTACACAAATTAACAAGCTAGTGTAACAATACGCGAGTGCTAATGGTTTTTACCTGTTTTATACACTGCGGTTATAAAGAGCATGTTTTAAATCTTAATGTGTTTGTATGGAACATTAAGAATCTATAAAATTACTTCAGTGGCACACACACAAAAGTGGTTACATTTTCTTTCAGTTGTAAACTTAGAAAGAAAATAAACTTTAAATGCTGGCAGTATTAAAACTCATTTGTGTCTAACATAATCCCATGTATTTTTTGATAGAAAAGGTTTTCTGTTGGTCAAAAGACATCAGGGAAATATGTTTTTGACAGGTAAGGTAATACTTTTCAAATGTCTAAGGAGAAATCAAAAAAATTCTATAATAACAATTCTAAAAGAGAATGATTTTTTCCCCCTGAACAATCTGGTTCCATTATCTCATTGAATGATACATTCCCGTATATCTAACAATGTGTTGGTAGTAAGAGAAACTTAGTTCAAGTATTACCATTTTAAGGCTGCAGTCTAACCTAGCTATTCAATGTGTCAGTGGTCCATAGACCAGAAGGATGGGCATCATTGGGAAATTTGGGAAAAATGCAGAATCTCAGACTCTGTGAAACAGAATCTACATTTCTTTTTAGAGTTTGTTTGTTTATTTATTTATTTATTTACTTATTTATTTATTTAGAAATAGAGAGCAAGCGAGCAAGAGTGAGTACACATGAGTGAATGAGGGACAGAGAGAGGAAGAGAGAATCCCAAGCAGGCTCTGCACTGTCAATGCAGAGCCCAGTGTGGGGCTTGAACCCACGAACCATGAGATTATGACCCTAGCCAAACTCAAGAGTTGGACGTTTAGTTACCTGGGTGCCCCTAGCAAATTTAATTCTAACACAAATAAGAAATCCCAGAAACTAAAATAATTTTAATTTATGGTGGGTTGTTAAAAGGCTTGTGAGGAGTTTATGAAATATTGTGGCATTTACCACAATGCCTGGTGTGCAGAAAGTCCTTACTGGATACTTCGGGAATTAATAAGTAATGATTAATGTAGGCAGAAAATAGGTACAAAATATTTAGTCTTAAATATCAGATTATTTCTCTCTTATGCATAAGACAATAAAAACAGACAAGGAAAATAATACATCAGCAGAATGCTATTAATATATAAAAATAATATTTTTTAACAAATAAGATAATGGAAATAAGATTGTTCTTAAATTCCTTTCCAAAATTAATATTGTAGTGAAAATTATGTTGATACTTGATATTTTAAAAGGAGATCGCTGAACAAAGATGAAATTTTAACTTCAAACAAAAATATGTAAAGTACTTTCTTTCTATATATACTGTCTACATTCTAAATTGTGTCCCCAAACATCCTGTTTGTCAATGGAGTGTTGCAACTACTCTTATTTTTCTTTGTAATCCGTTGACCTTGGACAAAGACTAGAATATAAAATTTCTCAATAAATGTTAATTGAATATATAATTCAGTAAAGAATATTTTACATGGAATACATTTTTCTTTTAATATAGTTAAGATAATTTAATTTTTTTTTTGTATATTAAAAGAAATATAGTAAGATATAAAGCTCATGACTATATATTTTTTTAATGTTTATTTACTTTTGAGAGAGAAAGAAAGAGAGAACAAGCATGGGAGTGGCAGAGAGAGGAGAGGGAGACAAATTCTGAAGCAGGCTTGAGGCTCTGAGCTGTTAGCACGGATCCTGATCTGGGGCTCAAACTCACGAACCTTGAAATCATGACCTGAGCTTAAGTCCGATGCTTAACCTACTGAGCCACCCAGGCACCCCCAGGATTGGCTTTTTAAAAATCTTTTGTGTTTATATACTCTTTTAACTCCTATGGTTTAATGCTGAAACTTAGCAGCATATATATACATATATATATGTATGTGTGTATATACACACACACACACACACACACACATATATATATATATATATATATATATATAAAACTGTAACCATTAAACAGTATTGTTTTCATATAAGGAATCAAAACTGGTAAATTGTGATGACAAATATATATTTCGTTTTAATGAGTCGATGAAAGAAAAGTTATATTTATTACCACATTTTATGCCAGGCACTATTCCACGCATGCAACGTTTACTTTGCACAGCAAGTAGCATTAAGCCTTATAATCACTATACACAGGCAGTCAGGCTCACACCAAAAGATGAATTACCTAAGGCACCTGACATGTGGGAAGATTCAAAACCAGGTCTCTCAGACTCTTAACACTCTAGTATTTTGCTTCCGAACTGCTTTCACAAATATCATTTTTAATTAGTCCTCCATTTAAAGATTGTATTTCATAGAGGAAGAGATTTACTCGATGTCATAATAACTAAGATAAATAAAACTCAGTTCTTTTCATTTTACAGCTTTTGGGCTATTCCATATACTAAAATAGTATGTGGAAATGGTCAAAATAGGAGGAATACCACAAAACATGGAAAAGAATACAATGATGCCATACCTAAACTGAAGCGAGGGAAGAAGAAGTGATTACCTGTGTGTAATGTGTGTGTGTGTGTCTGTGTGTGTGTGCGTGTGCATGTGCACGTGCGTTTCTGGAAACTCTTTATTAAATGATCAATTTGTAGTCTTGTTCACTTTTATTAGCTGTGTTTGGGGGGAAAATACATTATATGAAGGCTTGACCAAAAGCAAAGAAAAACTCAGCCGACTTCAGCGAGATTAAATGTTTCTCAGAAGTTCAGATCATTGTGGTCATTTATCTATAGTTGATTACATCCATTTATCAAACCTCTTTTGATTTCCCCACTGTTTTTTTTTTTTTTTTTTTTTTTTTTTAGTACAAGTTAGCTTCCTTCTCCAGTCAGTGATAAAGTAACTTTACATGATGCTATTTTTCTTTAAATAATTGTCTCCTCTGACCAATATTACTTTCTTCATTTCCTGTGTCGTTGCTTCTGATTATTCTTTAAGCAGTTTTAATGATGGAAGAAAAAATAAAAATAAAAACTAAAACCGGAGGAGGGAAAAAAGGAAGGAGAGTTCCATTTCAGTGAACCCATTAATTTCATTCCATGTTTGTCATATGAGAAAGGAAAATTTCTTAAAACACGTTAGGATGTGTTACCCATAACTTGCTTGTAAGTTTTTCTGGGAATGATAGTCTTACCTATATATTCATAAAAGTTGAACTATGACTGCATGAAGAAGGTTATTCACCCAATTTTTATTATAAGAAGGGATTTAGAATTTATATTTATGCCAATATAGATATTTGGTATTTTTAGCTGAATTATCTATTACTATTCTTGTATATATTTGAAGAATTACTACAGCTAGAATGTGAAATTTTAGGGTTTAATATAACGCAGTTTTGGAAAAATTATGAACATTTCAAATGATGGTCTTCTTTTAAAATTGTTATTTACTTTTGAGAGAGACAGAGACAGAATGCGAGTAGGTTAGGGGCATACAGAGACAGAGACACAGATCTGAAGCAGGATCCAGGGTCCGAGCTGTCAGCACAGAGCCCGACTCAGGGCTTGAACTCACGAGCTGTGAGAGCATGACCTGAGCTGAAGTTGGCCACTCAACCGACTGAGTCACCCAGGAGTCCTGATACTCTCCATTTAAAAGGCAACATTTCATTTAGAGTTCAGACACTGAAGATAGACTTACTTATATTATAGAATATGAAACTATGCAGTTTATTTTAAAATAGTAAACGCTACTAAGAATAAACCTTTATTGAATTAAGAAGATCTACCGCTTATAAGTGACCAAGTAATGCAAAAGAAATGAAAGCACACCAAGTAATTAATACTCATCCTATAATTCTGTTAAACTGTTTCTAAAATTTCTAGTGTGCACAGTGAGTGGACTATAAAAATAAACAATACTTATGTCACAATTGAGTAAAAATCAGTATGTCACAAATAATAATTTGAAACATTGTGACTCAAATATAAACTTCTGCAAAGATTTCTAGTCTTAAATCTGATATAATTTTATTTATTGATTGATTGATTTTAATATGAAATTTATTGTCAAATTGGTTTCCATACAACGCCCAGTGCTCATCCCAAAAGGTGCCCTCCTCAATACCCATCACCTCCCCTCCCCTCCCTCCCACCCCCCATCAACCCTCAGTTTGTTCCCAGTTTTTAAGAGTCTCTTATGCTTTGGCTCTCTCCCACTCTAACCTCTTTTTTTGTTTTCTTCCCCTTCCCCATAGACTTCTGGTAAGTTCCTCAGTATCCACATAAGAGTGAAACCATATGGTATCTGTCTTTCTCTGTATGACTTATTTCACTTAGCATCACGCTCTCCAGTTCCATCCACGTTGCTACGAAGGGCCATATTTCATTCTTTCTCATTGCCACGTAGTACTCCATTGTATATATAAACCAAAATTTCTTTATCCATTCATCAGTTGATGGACATTTAGGCTCTTTCCATAATTTGGCTATTGTTGAAAGTGCTGCTATAAACATTGGGGTACAAGTGCCCCTATGCATCAGCACTCCTGAATCCCTTGGGTAAATTCTTAGCAGTGCTATTGCTGGGTCATAGGGTAGGTCTATTTTTAATTTTTTGAGGAAACGCCACTGATTGTCTTCCAGAATTTTCATAGTGTAGCCTCATGTACATATTAAAGCATATTTGAGGGAACATTGCCATTTGTATTAGTCAGAATAAACACAGACTCTGATACTTTATAAACAGATCAGAATTTAAATGAGATGATTCTATGTATCTAAATGACTGAATGATTTTTACCTTTATATATACACATTTTTTTTTTTTTCAATTTTTTTTCAACGTTTATTTATTTTTGGGACAGAGAGAGACAGAGCATGAACGGGGGAGGGGCAGAGAGGGAGACACAGAATCGGAAACAGGCTCCAGGCTCTGAGCCATCAGCCCAGAGCCTGACGCGGGGCTCGAACTCCCGGACCGCGAGATCGTGACCTGGCTGAAGTCGGACGCTCAACCGACTGCGCCACCCAGGCGCCCCTACACATTTTTTTTTTTTAAATGCTAGAAAAATACCTGGATTTAGAGTTAGAATTTTTGATTTCCCATCTTGGCCTGTCCACTCAGAAGCTTTTTAACTTAGAAAAAGTTACTTTAATTCTCTGAAAAACATTTTTTTTATTATGTTTTGAATGCTTCCTCTAAAGTCCATTTCCTTCATTCTAAACATGTAATTATATGTCCTTTCTTTAGGAAAGCAAAACAAAACAGCAACAATTATATCTACACTTCACAAAAATAAAACCTTCATCAGCTTCGCCATCTTCACTGGTATAAACTACCCCCTTGCTAGTTCCTATCTTTCTTCCTTCATTTAGTTTTAGACCACAGGTAAAAAACATTAAGTCATTGAGGTTGATGATTTTCATTAACGTTAAGCACATTATCACCATCACTAGAATGCCACTCTTATTTTAATGTTTACTATTCATTGTATTTCTTTCATATCCATATGAAAATGGATATTTTCCATTGATATTTATGCAAAAACTTATGTATGTAGGTAGGTATTTATCTGAAAAATAATGCCCTTATAAAATATGTAGTATGGAGTTATTTGTGTATCATGCATGTTTAAATATACATGTAAAGTAGTTTGCTTTTCTGACCTTCAAGGTATTCTCTGAAATGTATATTCCGAAGTGGGATTTCTAGGTCATATTTTATTCACAGCAGTACATAAGTGTTTCCCATTTTTCCACATCCTACGCAATACTTTGTTTTATATAACTTTCTTATTTTTGCCATTCTGGGTGTGAAGTGGCATCTCAGTTTAAATAGTATTTCCTTGCATACTAGATGCTATCATCTCTTGATACTTTTATGTCACAGTGAGTTCCATCCTCAAAGAGGCTCTATTGGATATTTGTTTAATTTTAATGCCATCATAGGAAGATTTCAGAACTTTCCAGTTGAAATGCTAGAGTTCAAGTCACTTATCAGAATACTATCCACTTTGTTAAACAAAGGGAGTATCTAGGGGCGGCGGGGGGGGGGTCATTCAGTCTAATTTCCTGTCACCTGCACTCTCAGGTAAATAGCAAAAATGATACCTGTTGAGAGGAAGGTAACTTCTCATTTAAATTCCTTTAATAGGGTGTCTCTATCTAAGAATAACCTGCGATAAACAGACCCCCTTAAGAATTCTGATGTCTATTCAATCTCCAATAAAAAATGGAGATGTGTCATAATTGAAATGCTTGGCACTGTGTGACCCACCCTACAAAACTCATCAGGGACCTGTGCCAGGGATACATATCCAACTTAGAGAGGTGGGGGCCTGGGAGCTGCCTCAGTTTCCCAGACCTCCATTTGCTTCACTGAGCCTCTTGCTACCTATACGCTCGAAATTATTTAGGAAGGCGTGTCATTTTGGGGCGCCTGGGTGGCTCAGTCGGTTGAGGTTCCGACATCGGCTCAGGTCATGATCTCGCGGTTTGTAGGTTCAGGCCCGCATCAGGCTGTGTGCTGATAGCTCAGAGCCTGAAGCCTGTTTTAGATTCTGTGTCTCCTTCTCTCTCCGCCCTCCCCCACTTGCGCTCTGTCTCTCTCTATCAAAACTAAATAAACGTAAAAAAAAAAAAATTAAAAAAAAAAGAAAGGCATGTCATTCAGTGAGGTTTCTAAGTTTAGTTGATTGGACAGTCTGATCCTGTGTTTTTGTCATTGGTCACTTTCTGTTGTTAAATCAGTTTCATTTGATAATGGAGTGCATTTTCAGGCATTAAAATTTTCAGTGTTCTTCCATTTCTGACATCCATCTCACATCCAGCCCAAAGCCTCCAAGTTCAGAGTGAGATCTGAACCTGGGCTCAAGGATCTACGGTAGGGAAGACAGACACTGCTTCCTCTTTCCTTACCCACCTCGCTCACTGCCTCCATCCATTCCTGCACTGATAATGCTTCCATCATTGGGGTGAGAGGACGAGTGATTAGTGTAAAGACAAAATTCTTAGATGACTGCCACGCCATGAATTCAAACGTAAATGACAACTCTACTGCAGGTAGTCAAATGCTCTCTTTTCTAGGCCCCCTTTTTATTATTATTTATTATTTTTTTTAATGTTTGTTTATTTTTGAGAGAGAGAGAATGAGAGGGGAAGGGGCAGAGAGAGGGAGACACAGAATTTGAAGCAGCCTCCAGGCTCTGAGCTCTGAGCTGTCAGCCCAGAGCCCCATGGGGGGCTCAAACTCCCGAACGTGAGATCATGACCTGAGCCTTAGTAGGACCCTCAACCAACTGAGCCGCCAGGCACCCCAAGTCTCCCCCTTTTTATTTTTTATTTTATTTTTATTTTATTTTTTTTAACGTTTATTTATTTTTGAGACAGAGAGAGACAGAACATGAACGGGGAGGGTCAGAGAGAGGGAGACACAGAATCCGAAACAGGCTCCAGGCTCTGAGCGGTCAGCACAGAGCCTGACGTGGGGCTCGAACTCACGGACCGCGAGATCATGACTTGAGCCGAAGTCGGCCGCTTAACCCACTGAGCCACCCAAGCGCCCCATGTCTCCCCCTTTTTAAATTTACGTTCTTGGAGGCCTCGTGAAGTCATAGAAAGACAAATCCCTGGTGTGGAAAATGTATTTTCATGAACGCTGACATCTTGTGATCCTGTCTCCCTTGGCTCCTGCTACTGGCACCTCATGCCTTGTGAAGGGTCTGCAAGAGAGTTCCTGGGTGAAGTTTGACATGCCCATACTGCTCACTGAACCCTGGAGGTGTATCTAGATTCGCCCTCAAAATGTATGGTACAAAAAGCATTGATATCCACTAAGGAACTACAACCTTTACCACTAATGAAACTCTTTCTGCTCACTCTACCCATTCTACGACTTACAGGAAACAGGAGCTGTGGAGGAGAGAAAGGAAGAAGAGTACAGAGAAGTAGAATAGATCATGCTCCCATTTGTCTCCTTGTGAAGGATGCTAAGCCATGGTTCTGGTGGGAGCCCAGAATAAGATCACTTTACTTGCGGTAAGACTCAAGTTTGATATAGTATGGACAGGACTTTAGAATATCTGAAGATTAATAGCCATCACAGAGTAAGACTAACCACAAAAATAAAACTAAAGGGAACTCTCTGAGATGTACAGAGATTATGAAACGGTAGCGCCTGAGTATAGGAGTTGACTAATAATAAATCTCTTTCTTGTTTGTGCCCCATTAAGGTCAACCCATTCAATGAATCATCTGCGTTTTTTGCCTAAATTATCTTTTTCTGGCTCTACACATTTTTTTTCTGGGGGGGGGGGGAGGTTCCTGGCTTTTTTGACTTCTCTCTCAGCAAAGTATTATAAAACTTATTGAGTCATTCATAGCTTTTGTCTTCATCTTCCATTCTCAAATAAATATATTAACACAACTTCTATTTCTTTCGTCCATTAAAGCTGGTTTTCTAAAATAGATTCTTCAGTATTTATCTTACTGAGATTCACTAATGCTGTCAGTTTTTAAACTCTGTTTCTTCTAGGTTACATGATATTATTTTGTCTGATCTTTCCTTCCCAGTCCTTTGTATTCACATGTATGGACCTTAATTTTTAAACATTGGCTCTACCAAGGACTTGTAAACTGGTCCATTGTTCTTTTTCTGTACCTTCTCCTTGGTTGATTTAATTTACTCTCCTGATTAAAAATTCCATCAATATGCTAATGATTCCCAAGGCCTCTCTTTAGCTCTGACCTCACCCTGAATTTCTATCTCATCTATTTAGTGCTTGTAAGTCAGGTCTGTATGTCTCAAAGTCATCTTAGGCTTGTAATTTTCAAAATAGAATTGAATATTTATTGTCATAAGTCTAATATATATATATACACATATATGTGTATATATGTATATATGTATATATATGTATATATATATATGTGTGTGTGTGTGTATATATATATATATATATATATATGTATAACTTTGTGGCAACTAAGTGGCAAAATGTAACTTAGTGGCAAAAATGTATCCTGGGTATAGAAATCTGTAACCTGGAATCTATCCTATAATTCTTCACCTTCTCAGACTTCCAGTCAATTATCAGCACCTCTAGAAAACATCTCTGAAATGCCCTTCCCTTTTGCTGCTGTTAGGTCACACTGTACATGCCTTTATTTCAATGCATATATTGGATTCAGTCCACTTATATGCTTGTCTCTTTCATTAAAGAGTATGCCTCTTCAGGACAGGAATTATTAGGCAACTCTATAGTATATTTATTACCTAAAATGGAATATACAACCAATAAAATATATATTCCATATGTATTTTCTGCCTTGAATAAACTTTCAACATTACCTTTCAAAATGATTTTTCCTCTTCTTAAATTAGTAAGATTTCGCTGAATCAAGATAATAATTTATATAAAATACTTTCTGAACAGAGATGTGATGTGCAAGTATTAGCTGTGGCCAACCATCTCAATTGCTTTCTGCAATGAGGTAGAATATAAATAAACAACAAAAATGATCACTAAATTTAATGTATAAATTATTTTCCTTGCTGTTTAACCATATGCAATGCCAATTTGTATCAAATTATTGACTCAATTAGAATGCCACTTCAGAGAGAATACAAGAAAAGTACAAGAATGCTTCAGCCAATTGCCATAAAAATAAATTTAACAAGTTCAATCTGTTTCCACTACTATTGCATAATGTACTATTTCCTTTCTTTTGCATACAACGAAGTCCTTCCCTTTCAAATAAACTTATTTGCCCTTGCTGTATACTGAGTGTCTATAACCAGTTTTTTACTTCTATTTCCTGAAAGATACATTAACTTATTTTTTACACACCTACTGATGCTTTTTCTTCACCTTGCTTCCACATTCTTTCTCATTACAATCTTGCTTCTATATCCTCTTGGTATTTATTATCCCCAGCTTTGTGGAGCATTTGGCAATACTGACCCCACGTCCTTTATGGCATATATTTCTTTCTGATCCAAATATTGTTCCAACCAACTGCTCATTCTTTCTCTCCCTTCATTACAGAGAAGGCAATACATTTCCATTGATTTATTCAGTCAGAAACACATATTAAATGTCTCCTGTGTGTTAGCATTTTGCAAATAATAACACATCGCCTGTTCCCAAAGAACTTACTGTGTTGATGGGAAGGAAGATATATAATGAACGTAAACATAATATTTTCCTGGTAGTGAGGTCAGCGAAGACACAGAGAGAAAGGCTTTCTGAGCAAGCTGTGAGCATCCAGAAGGTTAATACTTGTTTTTGATCCAAAAACTATTAAAGGAAAAATTAGACACCATATTAAATGAATACAATGAGAATTTTCCTATCTAATGTTTATTCCTTTGTAAAGGAGGAATAAATTAAACTGTGAATCTTTGAGATATTCCTCTTAAAATACAGATCAAGAATAGTTTTACATTCTTAAATGATATTACTTTAGAAATTCCTGTGCTGATTTCCCACTTTCTATACTTAATTCATCCTTTAAAAATGAGCTCACTGGGGAAGAAGCAATATAATATCCATATGATATTTTTCCTTTTCCAGTACAGTGTGTATCTAATTCAAGTGCAGTAGTCTGCTGTAGCACAAAGTTTTTATCATGTCTTTTGTGATATTTTGTACTGATGGGAGATCTCCTGTCACTCAGAATGATCTTGCACAGTCTTGTGAGGACTCATACATATGAAAAATAATCCTTCATGACAGTTTCCTCCAATTTAAGACAGCAATTTCTTCCATATCTGCCTGTATTATTGATAACCGTCATTGGTAAAAGAGAATTGTCTGCAACCTAGTGTAGATGAAAATGAGTAGTGTTAGAGATTAACTATAAATGTAACCTTGCTAGAGAAATTATGTCAATTTAAGACATATTGTCTCTTGAAGATAGACAAACACTAAAGAGCTGGACCATCCAGTTTATGGAACAATGTTTTCTCATCTCCCTTAATAAAATCAAAACTAACTTTTTTTTCTTTTTTCCATTCTTCCTTCCCTTGTTCCTTTCTCTTTCTCTCTCTCTCTTTCTTTTTAACATGGTATGTGTTAATTAATCACATCATAATTCCTGTGTACAATTGTTATGAGGATTAATTATGAAGTGTTTATTACAGAATTTGTAACATAACTGCTATTTGTGTGTGGTAATATTATTTTTATCAGACCCTTATCACTATCTTACAGAACATTCAAGTATAAACTTCTGTACCTTATATTGCAAGTCAAGGGCTATAATTTCCTCTCTTATGCTGTGTGTGGTGGGCACACTTGTACCCAGAGTCATTAATGCCCTAATTGCTGAAAGCTATGAATATGTTATCCTACATGGCAATAGAAACTTTGCAAGTGCGATTAAGGTTAAGGACCTTAAAATAGGGAGATGATCATGAATTATCAGGATGAGTTCAATATACTAACATGAGTCCTTAAACCAAAGTGTATTCTCTTTCTGGAATCAAGCAACATGAGTCAGGCAGGAAAAGAGAGATCCCAATCATGAGAATACTTCTGCCAAGACAGTTAAATGCTTACTTTTGATACTGCTAGTGAATCTCAGAAGCAATTAGATGAGAAAGATGGGAAGAGAGAAAAAATAAGG
The DNA here is from genome assembly GCF_022837055.1 of Prionailurus viverrinus. Lineage (NCBI taxonomy): Eukaryota > Metazoa > Chordata > Mammalia > Carnivora > Felidae > Prionailurus > Prionailurus viverrinus. The sequence goes on from NC_062564.1 coordinate 176,871,601, forward strand.
AGAGAGGTAGGGGTAGCAATAAGGAAGAGAAGGAGGACATCAGGAAGCAATATGTTAAGAACCAATAATAACTAATTAGAAAATAAAATAAGACTATAGAGACACCATTAAAAATGGCAACAAATTCTAGGGGCACCTCGGTGGCTCAGTTGATTGAACATCTGAGTCTTGATTTCAGCTCAGGTCATGATCTAGGGTCGTGGGATGGAGCCATGTGTCAGGATCTGCACTGAGTGTGGAGACTGTTTAAGATTCTCTTTCTCAGGGTGCCTGGGTGGCTCAGTCAGTTGGGCGTCTGACTTTGGCTCAGGTCATGATCTCACAGTTCATGGGTTCGAGCCCCGCATTAGGCTCTGTGCTGACAGCTCAGAGCCTAGAGCCTGTTTTGGATTCTGTGTCTCCTTCTCTCTCTGCCCCTCCCCTGTTCACACTCTGTCTCAAGGATAAATAAACATTAAAAAAAAATTAAAAAAAATTTCTCTCTCTCTCCCTCTGCCCCTCTGCCCCACTCGCACTCTCTCCCTCTCTCTTTGAGACTATATATATATATATATATGCACATATATATGTCTATATAAATATATATACATACATATATATATGAATGATTCTAACAAATATTACACAAAACATAATTAAAAGATAAATGAAGACATGGTCGAAAGACAATAGATTTTCATTTGAAACAAAACAATAGCAATATGACAAATGGTCTTCAAAGCAAAGATTATTCTAAGAAAAATGAAGGAGGGCAATTTTTTTTACCAGAAATCAAGACATATTATAAAAATATACTAAAGAAAAGCTAGTAGTTTTATACAGAATAATAGCAATGACAGAATGATAGAAAGCTTTGTTTAGAGAAAATCTTTTTACCTTGATATATGGAAATATATCTTAAAAAACAGAAAGCAAGAATCTTAAAGAACTGAGAAATTTTGCCATATTTAAAATAAATACTTTGTAAAAGAAAAGACATTCTGAATGTTTACTAAGCAAAAGACAAAGGAGTATAAACATGGGAATAAAATTAATCAGTACAAAATTATGAACAAGTAATTTATGAGAAAATAAATCAGAATATCCAATAATCTAAGAAAGAATTCTTCATAATCATACAGAGCAAAAAATATGTTGCCTTGATGTACATGTATTAACATGGATGCATTTTCAAAACATCATGTTCGATGAAAAGTTAATTGCTATGAGACAGGATCATAGGACACAACTTAAGTGAATCATGAACTTATTTTATAAAGAGTACCATCCTAAAGTTTGTGGCTATGCATATATTCAATATATAGAAATATGTCTATGGACCAAGAGACACCATTTATTTTCTGGAGATGTCTGTTGGGCAATGGAAGTAGGAAAAATATTCATGCATAATAGTTTCGAGTATTGTGCCCAGTTGTGTCTATAATATTAGTCTCTGATTTTTATCTTAGAAACAAAATTAAAACGTGGGAACAATCAATCAGGCTTTTTGACCTGTTTTGTAATAGTATATTCTCATTAAATAACATTGCAACCCATTTCAATTTTTACCATAAATTGTAAAAAAAATTCGAGTTAAACACTTTGACTTGATTTTTGTGAGATTATTTGTGTCTCCCCATTGGCATAGAATTAACTGTTTTTTTGTTTAATGTTTATTTATTTTGAGAAAGAGACAGAGAGAGAGAGAGAGAGAGAGAGCAGTAGTGGGGGAGGGACGGAGAGAGAAGGAAACACTGAATCCAAAGCAGGCTCTAGGCTCTGAACTGTCAGCACAGAGCTTGACATGGGCCCAAACTCACAGACTGCAAGATCATGACCTGAGCTGAAGTGGGATGCTTAACAGTCTGAGCCACCCAGGCACCCCTAGAATTAACTATTCTTCTTAACCACTGCAAATGTGAAATAAAGCAAGCAAAACCGCAACTTACATTTAAAATACATAATGCATTATTCAGTTGAACTCCGCTTTACATTTCTAGAAACACAAAAGGTGGCAGGAGCCTTACTTTATTCTCAAATAAAAATCTGAAAAATATTTAAGCTTTGAGAATTTTTCATTCATTGATTCATTCATGGTTTTCATCTAGGCTTGCACGTATATTAACCTAAGCAGAGTGCTAGTTAAAAATCAAACAGTATTTAGAAAAGTGCTAGAATTCTTAGTTATATGGAATTTTTTCTTTCCACTTTATATAAGCATAGAAAATTACTTTTTCTGACTAATGCCGAATATCTGCTTGGAAAAGACCAAAGAAATTTTTATTCTGCCAGATGACAGGGTTTGAGGAGGAGAGATATGTGAGTAACAGCATGACAGCTAAAGAGGTTGGCAGGCCTATTAAATAAATACTTTCCTGTTGATTATCAGAGTAATGTGCCTTTGTTTCTTAGGTACTCCATGTTATGCCATCAAAATGACCTCCTTACAAAGGTTTGAATGAAATAATGTATGTAGGTAGTTACACTCATTTATCATCAAAATAAATACAACATTTATATTTCTATAAGTGGATATGTGATAAAGTTTTCAAAGTATAAAATCTCAAACTTTAATTTTTTTTAATTTCACAATAACTAGAAACCTGACTCATCCTATTTGACAAAATTGCATAAATGTGATATATGTGTGTATGATTCAGAAAGTTAAAGTCATATTTAAAACAATTGTAATCATTTGTTCTTGACACTAAAAAGTCACAATCACTCATTTTGACACCACAATGATGGGTTCTTTTTATAGTTCACTCAGATGCTCTAAGAACTTAAGGAATTGCAGTTAAATTACTTACATTTAAATGCCATTGCTACATCATCGACCTGTTCGGATTTTTTAATCAGCCTTAGCAATGAAGCCCTAATACGTATTTTAGATATTTAAATTTTTAAAAAAGGACTGAATAGAATGCTATTTAGAAATCAAACAAATCTTTCTTACCTAAAATTGATGAAAAATTTTCTTGCAGTTCCTTTAAATGCATTGCCATATGTTCATCCATGTAGTTTTATTTGCTATGAATTTTTCTTTTATTGAATTATATTTCAAATAAATATAAAAGTATTAATTATAGGCTTAGTTACATTCTCTAATGATATTGAATGAATATTTTAATATCCCTGTAAACTTGAGTTGCCAATTAATCTTTCTAAAAAGTTTGAATATTCTTATTGGCTAAGGCGAAGATTGTCCATCACTTATGAGCAATGGACTCCTAGGGGACCAAGAATGACTATAATCCGTTTTAATCTGTATAGTTAAAATTTTCCTCTGTATTCAGAATAATCTTAGATGTTTGTTTTGCTGTTATTCATATGTAGAGGTAGCTGTGATTAATCATGGTTTCAAAGTAAATTTATATTTTTGTTATTCAGTTAAGCACATTTTCCATTGATGAATAGTAAGCATAAAGAGTATCTTGTGGTAGTCTGAAAATATTTAGACATCAAAAGAGTTCCTCACAGTAGATCAATTGGAAGATAGTTCGGCCACTGTTTGTCATTTTAAGAATTATTAAAGTGGCTTAATGTTTTCAATGTGCTCTCATTTTTCATGAAATATTTTAATATGATGCCATTAAAATTATTTTCCTTGCAAAATTGGTATTGTAAATTTCTTTCAAGACAGCAAACATCTAATAAACAAAATTTGTTTTAATAGGAAATAATAAATTGCATTTTAAAGTTTATTTATTTTGAGAGAGGGAGAGAGAGCATGCAAGTGTGTGCTTGCGTGCACGGGAGTGTATGGGGGAGGGGCAGAGAAAGAAGGTGAGAATCCCAAGCAGACTCCCTGTTGTCAGCCTCAGTCTCAATCTCACAAAGCATGGGATCATGATCTGAGCCAAAACCGAACCAAACTCAACTGACTGAGCCACCCAGGCGCCCTAGTAAAATACATTTTGAAAAGATATAGTTGGTGAGGGAGATAGGATACTCAGATTGTGAGTTAATTATATATATTTATATTATACATTTTATATAACTGTTTAATATTATGTTTTATATATTATATATAATTATATATTTAATCATTATCTAGACAACTCTCATTTTGTTTTCTATATTCCAAATATATCTCACATTTAGAGCAGACAAAAATGGGCAGGCGTTACATTATAGTTATCTACTACAGCCATGATTGTATTTTGCCAGAAGATTACATTAATGAACAGTATATGATGTCAATGACATGGCTAAGTAAGAGTTTTATAACTGACATGTACTAGTATGAACTATTCTGCTACATGCCTTGCTTGGTATACATAATGTCTGTAGTTCATGAATATAAATTAAAAATAAAAAGAATTCTAAAATAAAATATGTTCTTAATATTTCGCCAACTGTTACGACAATTAACCTGTGTCTGTTACCTCACAGGGTGCATTTTCATATCAGCGGTAATATATTTTGTGTGGTGTGCTTATATAGCTGTCAGTGATGTATTTTAGCGTTGTTATGTTGATAAATATGGAAATTTGGTAAGAATGGCTCATCTATCTGTTTAACCCTTTCAGGTTTTTTTTCTGTTATATCCATGACCTATGGTAGTCCAGTCTGGTAACCTGATATTTTGTTAACACATTTTTCAAAGTTTGTATGTGTGTGTATGTGTGTGTGTGTGTGTGTGTATGTGTTTGTTTAATTAAGACTCTTATAGTATTTTACCACTGATGTAATCTATAATCAATCATGATGTCTCAATACAATTATCTCCCAGCTATTAGGTTAAAACCTATTTATCTGGGAAAACCTTTCTAAATTAATGGATTTAATGTTTTCAACATATAGTATTCTGCCAAATGAGGAACTGCTTCTCACGAGAAGAAACTCACATAAAGTGTGTGTGTGTGTGTGTGTGTGTGTGTGTGAGAGAGAGAGAGAGGAAGGTGTGTGTATGCTGTGGTGTGCTTTGTAAATTTGCAATCTTTCCAATTGTGAGACATATAGACACCTCATAAATGATTCACACGGTGCCCAGAGATACAGTAAACGAGGGCAAACTGATGTCATGAATACATGTTTGTATAAAGCTCTATAAATAATAAATTAGTTCTCTGTTGTAGAGTCAGAATATAGTGCTTATGTCTAATAAATGGTGAACATGAAATTATGCAATTCTTTATTAAGAAAATGTGTCTTCTAGAAAGGTAATATGTACCCCTTTGCTCTTTGTAATGATTGCTTCTGAAGAATAACAATGAAAATATAATAAATTGTTTAAAATAAATTTTCTAATATATATTGTTGGAAAGTAGGGAACTTCCATTAATTTCTAGTTCAGTACATTGTCCGTATGTATATATGTGTTTGTATGTATGTATGCTGGTTGGATACTACTACAAATTGGCTATGCTAAAAATATTAAATGAAAGGAATAACAGGGAAGAAATTTTATGTTTAACCTTCCACTTAGCAGACTTCTATAGCTTGATAAGCATATAAGGTATTTGAGAGTCGGTGTTATAACATACTTATTTATATCAGATGTATAGTAACTTTGCTGGTAGTCATAAAGTGTAGTTTTTAAATCAATTTTTAATTATTTTACCAAGTGAAACATTAATATCAGAAGTACTTAAGAAAAATGGAACTTCTGATTAAGCACAAAGTTCTCCTATGTCTGCTAAAATGACAATAATGGAATTTTTTAAGTTCATTTGTTTATTTATTTATTTAGAGCAGGATCAGGGGAGGGGCAAAGAGAAAGGGAGATAGATAATCCCAAGTAGGCTCCACACATGGGGCTTGAAACCATTAACCATGAGATCATGACCTTAGCCAAAACCAAGAGTCAGGTGCTTAACCAACTGAGCCACCCAGGATCCCCAACTATAATGGAATTTGTAAAGGTATTTCCCACAAGGACAAAACATAAAAAACAACAGCAATATATATGATGAGATCTGGTAGGAAGATAGATGAATAGGAACTGGTTTATTTGAACCAAAAGCTCTGAGTCTAAGTTAAGAAAGAATGACAGAAAGAAAGAGAGAGAGAAAAAAAAACAGAGAGAAAGGAAAAGGCAGGGAAGAGGAGGAGAGGGGAAGGGAAAGGTAGAGAAGGGAAGGGATGAGGAGAGGATAGGATAGGAGAGGGGAGGAGGGGAGGGGAGGGGAGGGGAGGGAAGGGAAGGAAGGGAAGGGAAGGGAAGGGAAGGGAAGGGAAGGGAAGGCAAGGGAAGGCAAGGGAAGGCAAGGGAAGGGAAGGGAAGAAAGAAAGGAAGAAATAAAGTGATTATACTATAAATGTGCCAAACACTGAAGATGATATGGGTGGGGAAGTATGATGGAGTAAGAAAAATGAGAGGATTCTGTGACAGTCTTTTTGAAGAAAAAGAAGACTAGTGGATCTATTCTACAGCCCTCAATGTTCCTCTGCCTTCTGGAAGAAGCTTGGATATTTAATATCTCCAAAATATGAGAGAGGTTTCTGGACATCAGGCACAATGGAGAACTCAGGTACCACGGAGACTGCATGTTGAAAAAGAGCACTCTCCATCACTCAACACTCATGCGCTCTATGAAGAGTATTTGTATGAATGTTCTTTTGGGTTTATCATATTTCAGGGAAAGAAGACTATTCTAATACCCCAGTGGATTATAAGCCACCTGGTTATCAGTGTTTTGTTTAACACATGGAGGAAGTATGTAATCAATACTTCAATTCAATCAGTTTCTTAATTTTCAATCACTAAGTACAAAGTGAGAGCTACAGATCACCACCTATTTAAGAAAAAAAAGTCTAAAGAAAATATGTTAAGGAGACATCTAAAATTAAAAGCAGAAGCAAAAGAAAACCAAGGAATAAATACAAATTGAAAGAAACGGGTAAAACTGGGCTAGTGAAACTTAAAATATCATCATTCATGTTTTTAGCCTTTTGAGTATCTGTAGTAACAGAAAAGATTGCTATAATAACTAATTTCTCACCAAAATATGGAAGCTTAAAGTATGAGAGCAGAAACTAAAATTTAGTAGAAATACTGGAAGATAGACATGCCAAAAATTCTCCCAGGAAAGAAAACATATGAAAACTGGAAATGGCCTAGAAAGCTGGTAAGTGTTATTTTTCAGAAGAGTGAACTCAGGAAATTAACAAGCCAACACATTTCTGCTAATTTTTCAACTCTTTTTGCATGTGTCAGAGAGATACAAGGCACAAGATATGTGAAATGCTGATTCTTGGAAGCTGATAATTAAAAGCTTCTTTAAAAAATGTTTTTTAATGTTTTGTTTGTTTTTGTTTTTGAGAGAGACAGAGACAGAGTGCAAGCAGGGGAGGGGCAGAGAGAGAGGGAGACACAGAATCCGAAGCAGGTTTCAGGCTCTGAGCTGTCAGCACAGAGCCCAATGCGGGGCTTGAATTCACGAACCATGAGATCATGACCTGAGCAGAAGTTGGACACTTAACCAACTGGGCCACCCAGGCGCCCCTAAAAGCTTCTTTGATTCGCTCTTCACTTAGAGCAAGTAGAATTGCTGACTCTTAGGGAACTTAATCATCTGCAACTTAAACCCATCTCCAGTGTCTCTGGATAGGGTTAAATTTTGTAATAATCCGAAGACATTAAGAATGTCTTCCAGGGGTGCCTGGGTGGCGCAGTCGGTTAAGCGTCCGACTTCAGCCAGGTCACGATCTCGCGGTCCGTGAGTTCGAGCCCCGCGTCAGGCTCTGGGCTGATGGCTCGGAGCCTGGAGCCTGTTTCTGATTCTGTGTCTCCTTCTCTCTCTGCCCCTCCCCCGTTCATGCTCTGTCTCTCTCTGTCCCAAAAATAAATAAACGTTGAAAAAAAAAAAATTAAAAAAAAAAAAGAATGTCTTCCAGACAATCCACTTCAAGGCTTTAGAAGAATAAAGGCCATGCCTGGTTGGATAAAATGGGTGTGTCTTTAGAGTCAGAGCCTGCAAAACAGCTCAGAATCAAAGGTAAAAGAGAAACCTTCCAGGCTAGCCTGGCACTTTCCAATCTATTGCTAGATGTATAAATAAATATTAATATATATTTATATTATATAAATTATTATATTATAATATATAATATATTATAAATATATATTAATATGTATATGTATTAATATTTATTTATTTAGAGAGAGAGAGAGAGAGAGCACAGGCAGGAGAGGAGCAGAGAAAGGGGGAGACACAGAACCCGAAGCAGGCTCCAGGCTCTGAGCCATCAGCACAGAGCCTGATGTGGGGCTCGAACCCACGAGCCGTGGGATCATGACCTGAGCCGAAGTCAGATGCTCAACTGACTGAGCCACCCAGGTGCCCCAAAATGTGTATGTTTTAATCTTTATCCTGACTTTTCTCCTTTTAATCTATTCTGCTTTGAAGGCTGAAAAAATCTGTTAAAATTTGGATCACCTTGCCAGTCATCACGAACATCAACAGCTTCATGTTTGACTAGTTGTGGTATATATATTTTTAGAATTTTGCCTGGTAGTCAACTATTATCTTTCTCTTTTAATGGCCACATTCTCATATAGCTTGTGTTTTATGTAAATTCTTCCCAACCTTAGCAACACCATATGCAAAGGAATTAGAGCTAAGTCTCCATAGTACACAAAGCCCATCTATTGTTTTGTTTTGTTTTGTTTTGTTTTGTTTGGCTCCAGTGAGAAGAATACATAAAAAATTGTTACTTAGGGGGTGTCTGGGTGGCTCAGTCGGTTGAGTGCCGACTTAGGCTTGGGTCATGATCTCAAGGCTTGTGAGTTCTTGCCCCGCATTGGACTCTGTGGTGACAGCTCAGAGCCTTGAGTAGGCTTCAGATTCTGTGTCCCTCTCTCGCTCTGCCCCCGCCCATTGTTCATGCTCTGTCTCTCTTTCTCAAGAATAAATAAAAAGCATTTAAAAAAATGTTACTTAGGAAATACTTGCACACCAACTTTGTATCTACTTTAGTTTATAAAAAGTGAAAAGTTTTTATTTCAGGGAAACTTTGAAATAGAGGAATAACAAGAACCACCTTAGTTTCAATCTTGTAAAATTATGCATTTTCTTTGCTTATGTGATAAAAAATCCCCTGGTGTGTGTATAATACACTGAGTGTAGTTTTAAAGTAACATATAACATAGATGGAAAATGTTACGAAATTTACTCTAAAACCTATTTTTTAATGTTCATTCAATTTTGAGAGAGAGAGACAGAGCATGAGAAGGGGAGGGGCAGAGAGGGGGTGGGGACAGAGAATCTGAAGCACGCTGACAGCAGAGAGCCCAATGTGGAGCTCAAACTCACGAACCACAAGATCACGACATGAGCCAAAGTCGGATGCTGAACCAACTGAGCCACCCAGGAGCCCCTTCCTATGCCATTTTAAGACAACGTAGAGGACTTCCACTTCCAGCCATGATGAAGTAATAGTTGCTGACTGAAATAATGAAAAATCTAGGAAAAAATGTCTGAAAAAAAATTTTTTTTCAGACACAGGATGACAGACACCACAGGACAGTGATCACTGAGAGAGGGAAGAATAAGCAAGGGGATCCCTATGCTTGTCCTAGTTTACTGCCTAGTTTACTGTCCTAGTTTCCTGACCAAATTGCAGCAGTTTTACACTGGGCTTGTTGGGGTCTCCTGTGTACATGTACAGCTCACTCATCAGCCATGAATTTGAGGGGGTTTATACTCAGAGTCTTTGTATTCACATTCTAAGGCACCCTCGTTTTCAGCTTTCTTCTCTCAGTGACAACCCTGACCACCTGTGACACCTTTAGCCAGTGACAGTGAAGATTTCCCCATGAGTTCTTACCATCCCTTACGAATCAACTGGACAGTGGTGTTAGGGGCCAATACACATAAATGTGGACTTCACTCTCTGAAGTTCATTGCTTTCAAGGACTGACCTCTTTTCTACGTTCTTTGTGATTTGGGTCACTTCCATTTCAACAATCATTCTGTTATGTTTTTGTCCAGAATTTATAATGGTTATTCAGTCAGTCCAAAACAAATCATCTGAAATTATTCTTTCTTATAATTGTTTACATATTTCTGAACTTGAATTGGAGTATATATGTCAAAATGTGGGTACTGTATTTACTCATATTCATTATAAAACAGCAATGCTTAGTAGTCTGCTGTCCAGTACTCATTATATTGACAATACATACAATTCACATAATAACCTGAAATCCCAAATATTTCATTTTCTGATGATATTTTTTGTGCCTAGGTACATTACTGATGAATAAGTTCATAGTTACGATCTTATTTTATAATTTTTCATTATTATATTTATTATAAACCTAAGAGATAACACAGAGAATAGGTCAAATTTCCTTCTGGAAACAATGCTATGTCTGATCACTGTGGCTGGGACTTCCAGTATTATGTTGAGAAGTGGTGAGAGTAGGAATTGTTTTCTTGTTCCTGATATTAGAGGAAAAGCTCTCAGGTTTTCAGCATTGAGTATGATATTAGCTGTGGGTTTTTCATATATGGCCTTTATTATGTTGAGGAATGTTGCCTTGAAACCTATTTCATTGAGAGTTTTTATCATGAGTGAATGCTGTACTTTGTCACATGTGTTTTCTGTATCTACAGATATGGTCATATGTTTTTTACTGTTTTGCTTCTTAATGAGATATATATTATTGATTGATTTGTGAATATTGAACCACACTTGTGTCCCTGGAATAAATTCCTAGTGATCATAGTGAATGATTTTCTTTTTTTTTTTGGTAATGTGTTGTTGGGTTCAGTTTGCTAATATTTTGTTGAAGATTTTTTTATCTATGTTCATCACAGATATTGGCCGGTATTTCTTTCTTTCTTTCTTTCTTTCTTTCTTTCTTTCTTTCTTTCCTTTTTTCTTTTTTTTTGTAGTGAATATGTTTTGATGTTGAAGTAATGCTGGACTTATTAAATGAATTTGGAAGGTTTCCTTTCTTTTCTATTTTTTGGAATAGTTTGAGAAGAAAAGGTATTAACTCTTCTTTATATGTTTGGGTGAATTCATCTGTGATCCCATCTGGTCCTGGACTTTGGTTTGCTGGGAGATTTGTGATTACTGATTCAATTTGATTGCAAGTCATCAGTATGTTCATATATTCCATTTCTTCCTGATTCAGTTTTGGACGGTTCTATGTTTCTAGGAATTATTCTTTCTTCTAGCTTGTCTGATTTGTCGACATATAATTTTTCATAATATTCTGTTAAAATGCTTTGTATTTCTGTGGTGTCAGTTGTTATTTCTCCTCCTTCATTTCTTTTTTTTAATATATATATTTATTTATTTTTGAAAGACAAAGTGAGATAAAGTGAGAGTGGGGGAGGGGCAGAGAGAGAGGGGGACACAGGATCAGAAGCAGGCTCCAGGGTGTTTGCTGTCAGCAAAGACCCTGACACGGAGCTAGAACCCACAGACTATGAGATCATGACCTGAGCCGAAGTCGGACGCTCAACCGACTGATCACCCAGGCGCCCCAGCTCCTCCTTCATTTCTAATTGTATTTATTTACTTGAGTCTTCTTCTTCTTCTTCTTCTTCTTCTTCTTCTTTGGATGAGTCTGGGTAAAGGTTTATTAATTGGGTTCATCTTTTCAAAGAACTGGCTCCTGGTTTCATTGATCTGTTTTATTGTTTTTTAGTCTCTATTTTATTTCTTTCTGCTCTAATCTTTATTATTTTCTTTTTCTGCTGGCTTTGGGCTTTATTATTTTTCTTGCTCTTTTAGGTGTAAGATTAGATTGTTTATTTGAGGTTTTTGTTCTTTATCAAGGTGGGCCTCTATTGCTATAAACTTCCCTCTTAGAACAGCTTTTGTGACATCCCAAAGATTTTGAACCATTGTGTCTTCATTTTCATTCGTCTCCATATATTTGTTGATTTCCTCTTTGATTTCTTAGTTGATCCATTCATTGTTTAATAGAATGTTTTTTAACCTCCATGTGTTTATATTCTTTCCAGATTTTAAATTAATTAGTAAGTTTCCATACTTTTTAGTAAATTCCTCCTTACATTTTTAACCTGGCATCATTACCACATTCAGAGATGGTATTTAGCTATTATCTTGTATATCTAAACCACTTGTTAAAATATTGAATTTGAATACTTCTACACTGGTTGGTAAATACTTTTTATTGGTCCTGATATGCTCCCTTTCCCTCTCTCAGGACTTCTGGACTTTCCTATAATCCAAAAACTAGAGGGTATAGACCAGCATTGTAGGAAATAGTCACAAGTCTGTTCTAATTTTATGGTTTAGTGACTGTCTACTCCAAATGCTAATGCCTAAGACACATTGTGTGTAACATATAAGACCAAATCTTTATAGTTACTCAATTTTTCTCCAGCTAAGGTTTCCTGGCTAGACCCATTACTCCCTTTTTTCTGATTTCTAAGTAGCACTGTTATAGAGTTTGGTATTGTGATTACATTAAATATACAGATAAATTTAGAGACAATGTCTTTACAAAATTGCAAATTTCCAGTCAACAACATGGTTCCCACACATAGATCATTCTCCCCCTGGATCTCCAAATAGACTTATAAATTCTTTTGTGTAAGTCCTACATATTTCAAAAGAAGCTCATATTTCTATATTTTATGATAGAAAATTTTTAAATTATACTTCCTAAGTGCTGTTAAACTTTAAGAGAAATATTTCTTTTTTTTCACCTTTCTTGGTGCATCTGACCCCATTAGTGAAATCTCAAAAATTTCCACTGGTTTTTATTTCACTAAATTTATGCTTAGTAAATTCAAATTATTTTAATGATGAATAATGATCATTTTTATACCTTCCTTCCTGTATTTATATTTGTCTCTACACACATCACAGTTTTCGTTAAATATTTAAGGTTTCCTTCTGGGCAGATGTAGAATTACACTCCCTTACTCCCTCAAATTGGATATGGCTAAGAGGGTTGCTTTGGACGGTATTTATGCATGTCACAGATAATAATTGACCATCTTTCCTACTCTCTGACTAGTAAACAAGAAATAGAATGTAGAGATAGGTATTATATCACTTTGGGAACCTGGGTGCTTATGTCATATGTTCAAAACAATAATTGAATCTGTAGCACAAGATGGTTATATATATTTTTAAAGGCATGAACTTTTGCTTTCTTAAATTATTGACATTTGGGGATTATTTGCCCATTATTTCTTCTTCTTATCTATGGGTATAGATAAGGACCCTAGAATAGATAGAAATATTTCATTGTGTGAGTCCCACCTAAACGACACTATCTAACCCTGCACCCTGCATCCTCTATTCAGTATATATCATGTCTAGAAGAAATTTTATAAAATATACTAAATAAAATTAGTAGCAATCTCTACGTTCAGCTGAAAGATAATTTTGCTTTTTCCTTTTTATAATTTTTCTACGAAGAAATTTATATGAATTATTTCATTTAGAGAATAAATGGTCATGTCAATTTTTGCATACATAAATGTGTGAATACACCCACACATATATTTCTATTTAAGAAAACAATATTGGGGTGCCTGGGTGGCTCAGTCGGTTAAGCGTCCGACTAAAGCCAGGTCACGATCTCACAGTCCCTGAGTTCGACCCCTGCGTCAGGCTCTGGGCTGATGGCTCCGAGCCTGGAGCCTGTTTCCGATTCTGTGTCTCCCTCTCTCTCTGCCCCTCCCCCGTTCATGCTCTGTCTCTCTCTGTCCCAAAAATAAATAAAAAAAAAAAAAAAAGAAAAGAAAACAATATTGGTTGGGGCACCTGGGTGGCTCAGTCAGTTCAGCATCCGACTTTGGCTCATGTCATGACCTCACAGCTCATGAATTCGAGCCCTGTGTCAGGCTCTGTGCTGACAGCCCAGAGCCTGGAGCCTACTTCAGATTCTGTGCCTCCCTCTCTCTCTGCCCCTCCCGTGCTCATGCTCTGTCTCTCTGTATCTCAAAAATAAATATAAACACTAAAAAATTTAAAAAAAGAAAACAATATTGGTTAAAATTAGGCAAAGTTAAATCAAATTATATCATCATATATATGCTTTATATATGATATTTTATATACACACACACCACACATACACTTTCCTACTGTATAATGAGCTCCTTGAGAGGAAAGGATGATTGCTTATTTTTTATATTTTTCTTTATATTATCAAATGCCTAACATAATATCTAGTTCAATAAATATGTCTTGACTAAAGTTCTAACTATAAATGCTACCTTGCCTTATAGTTTCTGTACTCTTGATGTAGTCAAATAATTTGTGTACTTATAATATGAAAGGTAAAACTTGCCTTTGTTTAAAAAAAGAAAAAAAAAGCATTTAACTTTCTTTTCAGCCATAATAAAATGCTGATATAAGCAGAGCTTTAAATGACTGTACATATATATGTGTGTGTGTGTGTGTGTGTGTGTGTGTAATTCTTTGCTTATAGTTTAATAAGTACAATTATTATTTCATGAGGCACCATTAACTTTTTTTTTTTTTCTTTTTTCTTTTTTTTTTTTTTTTATGAAATTTATTGACAAATTGGTTTCCATACAACACCCAGTGCACATCCCAAAAGGTGCCCTCCTCAATACCCATCACCCACCCTCTCCTCCCTCCCACCCCCCATCAACCCTCAGTTTGTTCTCAGTTTTTAAGTCTCTTATGCTTTGGCTCTCTCCCATTCTAACCTCTTTTTTTTTTTTTTTCCTTCCCCTCCCCCATGGGTTCCTGTGAAGTTTCTCAGGATCCACATAAGAGTGAAACCATATGGTATCTGTCTTTCTCTGTATGGCTTATTTCACTTAGCATCACACTCTCCAGTTCCATCCACGTTGCTACGAAAGGCCATATTTCATTTTTTCTCATTGCCACGTAATATTCCATTGTGTATATAAACCACAATTTCTTTATCCATTCATCAGTTGATGGACATTTAGGCTCTTTCCATAATTTGGCTATTGTTGAGAGTGCTGCTATGAACATTGGGGTACACGTGGCCCTATGCATCAGTGCTCCTGTATCCCTTGGATAAATTCCTAGCAGTGCTATTGCTGGGTCATAGGGTAGGTCTATTTTTAATTTTCTGAGGAACCTCCACACTGCTTTCCAGAGCGGCTGCACCAATTTGCATTCCCACCAACAGTGCAAGAGGGTTCCCGTTTCTCCACATCCTCTCCAGCATCTATAGTCTCCGGATTTGTTCATTTTGGCCACTCTAACTGGCGTGAGGTGATACCTGAGTGTGGTTTTGATTTGTATTTCCCTGATAAGGAGCGACGCTGAACATCTTTTCATGTGCCTGTTGGCCATCCGGATGTCTTCTTTAGAGAAGTGTCTATTCATGTTTTCTGCCCATTTCTTCACTGGGTTATTTGTTTTTCGGGTGTGGAGTTTGGTGAGCTCTTTATAGATTTTGGATACTAGCCCTTTGTCCGATATGTCATTTGCGAATATCTTTTCCCATTCCGTTGGTTGCCTTTTAGTTTTGTTGGTTGTTTCCTTTGCTGTGCAGAAGCTTTTTATCTTCATAAGGTCCCAGTAATTCACTTTTGCTTTTAATTCCCTTGCCTTTGGGGATGTGTCGAGTAAGAGATTGCTACGGCTGAGGTCAGAGAGGTCTTTTCCTGCTTTCTCCTCTAAGGTTTTGATGGTTTCCTGTCTCACATTTAGGTCCTTTATCCATTTTGAGTTTATTTTTGTGAATGGTGTGAGAAAGTGGTCTAGTTTCAACCTTCTGCATGTTGCTGTCCAGTTCTCCCAGCACCATTTGTTAAAGAGGCTGTCTTTTTTCCATTGGATGTTCTTTCCTGCTTTGTCAAAGATGAGTTGGCCATACGTTTGTGGGTCTAGTTCTGGGGTTTCTATTCTATTCCATTGGTCTATGTGTCTGTTTTGGTGCCAATACCATGCTGTCTTGATGATGACAGCTTTGTAGTAGAGGCTAAAGTCTGGGATTGTGATGCCTCCTGCTTTCGTCTTCTTCTTCAAAATTCCTTTGGCTATTCGGGGCCTTTTGTGGTTCCATATGAATTTTAGGATTGCTTGTTCTAGTTTCGAGAAGAATGCTGGTGCAATTTTGATTGGGATTGCATTGAATGTGTAGATAGCTTTGGGTAGTATTGACATTTTGACAATATTTATTTTTCCAATCCATGAGCAGGGAATGTCTTTCCATTTCTTTAAATCTTCTTCAATTTCCTTCCTAAGCTTTCTATAGTTTTCAGCATACAGATCCTTTACATCTTTGGTTAGATTTATTCCTAGGTATTTTATGCTTCTTGGTGCAATTGTGAATGGGATCAGTTTCTTTATTTGTCTTTCTGTTGCTTCATTGTTAGTGTATAAGAATGCAACTGATTTCTGTACATTGATTTTGTATCCTGCAACTTTGCTGAATTCCTGTATCAGTTCTAGCAGACTTTTGGTGGAGTCTATCGGATTTTCCATGTATAATATCATGTCATCTGCAAAAAGCGAAAGCTTGACTTCATCTTTGCCAATTTTGATGCCTTTGATTTCCTTTTGTTGTCTGATTGCTGATGCTAGAACTTCCAGCACTATGTTAAACAGCAGCGGTGAGAGTGGGCATCCTTGTCGTGTTCCTGATCTCAGGGAAAAAGCTCTCAGTTTTTCCCCGTTGAGGATGATGTTAGCTGTGGGCTTTTCATAAATGGCTTTTATGATCTTTAAGTATGTTCCTTCTATCCCGACTTTCTCAAGGGTTTTTATTAAGAAAGGGTGCTGGATTTTGTCGAAGGCCTTTTCTGCATCGATTGACAGGATCATATGGTTCTTCTCTTTTTTTTTGTTAATGTGATGTATCACGTTGATTGATTTGCGAATGTTGAACCATCCCTGCATCCCAGGAATGAATCCCACTTGATCATGGTGAATAATTCTTTTTATATGCCGTTGAATTCGATTTGCTAGTAGCTTATTGAGAATTTTTGCATCCATATTCATCAGGGATATTGGCCTGTAGTTCTCTTTTTTTACTGGGTCTCTGTCTGGTTTTGGAATCAAAGTAATACTGGCTTCATAGAATGAGTCTGGAAGTTTTCCTTCCCTTTCTATTTCTTGGAATAGCTTGAGAAGGATAGGTATTATCTCTGCTTTAAACGTCTGGTAGAACTCCCCTGGGAAGCCATCTGGTCCTGGACTCTTATTTGTTGGGAGATTTTTGATAACCGATTCAATTTCTTCACTGGTTATGGGTCTGTTCAAGCTTTCTATTTCCTCCTGATTGAGTTTTGGAAGAGTGTGGTTGTTCAGGAATTTGTCCATTTCTTCCAGGTTGTCCAGTTTGTTGGCATATAATTTTTCATAGTATTCCCTGATAATTGTTTGTATCTCTGAGGGATTGGTTGTAATAATTCCATTTTCATTCATGATTTTATCTATTTGGGTCATCTCCCTTTTCTTTTTGAGAAGCCTGGCTAGAGGTTTGTCAATTTTGTTTATTTTTTCAAAAAACCAACTCTTGGTTTCGTTGATCTGCTCTACAGTTTTTTTAGTTTCTATATTGTTTATTTCTGCCCTGATCTTTATTATTTCTCTTCTTCTGCTGGGCTTAGGCTGCCTTTGCTGTTCTGCTTCTAGTTCCTTTAGGTGTGCTGTTAGATTTTGTATTTGGGATTTTTCTTGTTTCTTGAGATAGGCCTGGATTGCAATGTATTTTCCTCTCAGGACTGCCTTTGCTGCGTCCCAAAGCGTTTGGATTGTTGTATTTTCATTTTCATTTGTTTCCATATATTTTTTAATTTCTTCTCTAATTGCCTGGTTGACCCACTCATTCGTTAGTAGGGTGTTCTTTAACCTCCATGCTTTTGGAGGTTTTCCAGACTTTTTTCTGTGGTTGATTTCAAGCTTCATAGCATTGTGGTCTGAAAGTAAGCATGGTATAATTTCAATTCTTGTAAACTTATGAAGGGCTGTTTTGTGACCCAGTATATGATCTATCTTGGAGAATGTTCCATGTGCACTCGAGAAGAAAGTATATTCTGTTGCTTTGGGATGCAGAGTTCTAAATATATCTGTCAAATCCATCTGATCCAATGTCTCATTCAGGGCCCTTGTTTCTTTATTGACCATGTGTCTAGATGATCTATCCATTTCTGTAAGTGGAGTGTTAAAGTCCCCTGCAATTACCACATTCTTATCAATAAGGTTGCTTATGTTTATGAGTAATTGTTTTATATATTTGGGGGCTCCGGTATTCGGTGCATAGACATTTATAATTGTTAGCTCTTCCTGATGGATAGACCCTGTAACTATTATATAATGTCCTTCTTCATCTCTTGTTACAGCCTTTAATTTAAAGTCTAGTTTGTCTGATATAAGTATGGCTACTCCAGCTTTCTTTTGGCTTCCAGTCGCATGATAAATAGTTCTCCATCCCCTCACTCTCAATCTACAGGTGTCCTCAGGTCTAAAATGAGTCTCTT
The DNA here is from genome assembly GCF_022837055.1 of Prionailurus viverrinus. NCBI lineage: Eukaryota > Metazoa > Chordata > Mammalia > Carnivora > Felidae > Prionailurus > Prionailurus viverrinus. The sequence goes on from NC_062564.1 coordinate 176,889,960, forward strand.
GTAGACAGCAAATAGATGGGTCTTGTTTTTTTATCCATTCTGATACCCTATGTCTTTTGGTTGGCGCATTTATTCCATTTACATTCAGTGTTATTATAGAAAGATACGGGTTTAGAGTCATTGTGATGTCTGTATGTTTTATGCTTATAGTGATGTCTCTGGGACTTTGTCTCACAGGGTCCCCCTTAGGATCTCTTGTAGGGCTGGTTTAGTGGTGACAAATTCCTTCAGTTGTTGTTTGTTTGGGAAGACCTTTATCTCTCCTTCTATTCTAAATGACAGACTTGCTGGATAAAGGATTCTTGGCTGCATATTTTTTCTGTCTAGCACCCTGAAAATCTCGTGCCAATTCTTTCTGGCCTGCCAAGTTTCAAAAGAGAGATCAGTCACGAGTCTTATAGGTCTCCCTTTATATGTGAGGGCACGTTTACCCCTTGCTGCTTTCAGAATTTTCTCTTTATCCTTGTATTTTGCCAGTTTCACTATGATATGTCGTGCAGAAGATCGATTCAAGTTACGTCTGAAGGGAGTTCTCTGTGCCTCTTGGATTTCAATGCCTTTTTCCTTCCCCAGTTCAGGGAAGTTCTCAGCTATTATTTCTTCAAGTACCCCTTCAGCACCTTTCCCTCTCTCTTCCTCCTCTGGGATACCAATTATGCGTATATTATTTCTTTTTAGTGTATCACTTAGTTCTCTAATTTTCCCCTCATACTCCTGGATTTTTTTATCTCTCTTTTTCTCAGCTTCCTCTTTTTCCATAACTTTATCTTCTAGTTCACCTATTCTCTCCTCTGCCTCTTCAAGCCGAGCTGTGGTGGTTTCCATTTTGTTATGCATTTCGTTTAAAGCGTTTTTCAGCTCCTCGTGACTGTTCCTTAGTCCCTTGATCTCTGTAGCAAGAGATTCTCTGCTGTCCTGTATACTGTTTTCAAGCCCAGCGATTAATTTTATGACTATTATTCTAAATTCACTTTCTGTTATATTATTTAAATCCTTTTTGATCAGCTCATTAGCTGTTGTTATTTCCTGGAGATTCTTCTGAGGGGAGTTCTTCCGCTTGGTCATTTTGGATAGTCCCTGGCTTGGTGAGGACCTGCAGGGCACTTCCCCTGTGCTGTGGTGTATAACTGGAGTTGGTGGGCGGGACCGCAGTCAGACCTGATGTCTGCCCCCAGCCCACCGCTGGGGCCACAGTCAGACTGGTGTGTGCCTTCTCTTCCCCTCTCCTAGGGGCGGGATTCACTGTGGGGTGGTGTGGCTCGTCTGGGCTACTTGCACCCTGCCAGGCTTGTGATGCTGGGGATCTGGCGTATTAGCTGGGGTGGGTAGGCAAGGTGCTCGGGGGCAGGAGGGGCAGGCTTAGATCGCTTCTCCTTAGGTGATCCACTTCAGGAGGGGCCCTGTGGCAGCGGGAGGGAGTCAGATCCGCTGCCGGAGGTTTGGCTCCGCAGAAGCGCAGAGTTGGGTGTTTGCGCGGAGCGAGCAAGTTCCCTGGCAGGAACCAGTTCCCTTTGGGATTTCGGCTGGGGGATGGGAGGGGGAGATGGCGCTGGCGAGCGCCTTTGTTCCCCACCAAACTGAGCTCTGTTGTCAGGGGGCTCAGCAGCTCTCCCTCCCTTTGTCCTCCAGCCTTCCCGCTTTCTGAGCAGAGCTGTTAACTTATGACCTCCCAGACGCTAAGTCGCGCTTGCTGTCGGAACACAGTCCGCCCGGCCCCTCCGCTTTTGCAAGCCAGACTCGGGGGCTTTGCTTGGCCGGCGAGCCGCCCCTCCGCCCCGGCTCCCTCCCACCAGTCCGTGGAGCGCGCACCGCCTCGCTGCCCTTCCTACCCTCTTCCGTGGGCCTCTCGTCTGCGTTTGGCTCCGGCGACTCCGTTCTGCTAATCCTCTGGCGGTTTTCTGGGTTATTTAGGCAGATGTAGATGGAATCTAAGTGATCAGCAGGACGTGCGGTGAGCCCAGCGTCCTCCTAAGCCGCCATCTTGTCGCCACCCGGCACCATTAACTTTTATGGTAGTTTTTCCACACATATAAAGTCACTGCCCATTTGATGTCCTGGATATTCTTATTTTAAGATTGGTGTAAATAATTTCATGCACAGGGCTCCAGTTATATTTTTAAAGAGCATACTTTAATTGCATTTGAATGCCTAGGCAAGGAGATAATAATTAGGATGCTAAACATAAAAGCAATCATCCTTATCCAGGACTCTTCATTTATGCTAATCTTTAAGACTGGAGTAATTAACAAATATAATATATATCCTGGACATGCAAACCTTAAGGCAATGGATTTATCCCAAATCAAGCAGTCTTACTTCTTCATATTGAAATTTTCATACATAAAACATTGTATAAAACCTGAGGATTTGCCTGTTGACTTAACTGTCTACCTCCAACTTGACTTTGCTCTACCTCTTTGTATTTAGAAATAAAGTGTTCTTTGCAAGTTATCAATTTGAAGTAGAAAAGTAAATGTCTTCCTACTCTGTGAAATAAGATTAATGGGTTTGGTAATTAATTAATTAATTTATTTATTTATAAATGTTTATTTTTGAGAGAGGGAGAGTGAGAGAGGGTGACTGAAGGGGCAGAGAGAGAGAGAGAGAGAGAGAGACAGAGGATTTGAAGTGAGCCTGGCACTGACAGCAGAGAGCCTTATGTGGGGCTTGAACTCATGAACTGTGAGCTCATGACCTGAGCCAGAGTCAGAGGCTTAACCAACTGAGCCACCCAGGGACCCCAGTAAATAAGTTTCAAAGGTGATATTTGAAATATAAGAATTAAATAACAGAAAGGGGTTATAAGGCAACAATAGATAAAATGTGGTGACAAAATATAACTTGTATTACAAAATACTAAATATCCAAATAACATACAATCTAAAAATTGTAGTTAAATTATGAGTAAAATTAATGCTTATTAATGTATATAAATATATCTAGAAGACATCTATCTGTCTGGAAAATACAAAATAAGAATAGTAAGAGGAAGAATGCACTCAGAGGCCTTGTGGATTTGATGGTCTCTTTAAAAACATAACTGGAGACTATCTTGACATCTTCAGTTTAGAGATCTTTGGGAGGGATATTACTTATCATGCTATTTCTCCCACCTTCCTTTTAATGCCTAAAATTCTAAAATTATACTTCCACCTGCTCCCGGATTCACAGATTAAAATAGTCATGGATGGCATGTTATTAATAATGTAGCTTAGTCTTCCAGGTGCCTGAGTGGCTCAGTCAGGTGAGTGCAGGACTCTTGATTTCTCCTCAGGTCATGATCTCAGGATTCCTGATTTTGAGCCCATGCTGACAGCATGGAGACTCTTTGGGATTCACACTCTCTCTCACTCTCTCTCTGCCCCTATTCCATTTGCACACATGCACTCTCCCTCTCTCTCAAAATAAATAAATAAACTTAAAAATATAATGTAGCTTAGTTCTCTATTACTCTCAGACATTGTGTGTCACATTTTCAAATCTAAATTCCCAGGAAGGTAAATATGTATGCCCAACCTAAAGCAATCAACTGTAACTGGGAGACCAGGTCCAAAATCTGGGAGATGAGAGGAAGCTATTATTGTGAATGGGGGAGGCTTTTCCAGCAACTACATATTGCACTCTTTTAACACATATCCGTGACTCCTATTCTGACTCCGCAATCTCCCCTTGTATCATTGTTTCCATATAGCACTATCTTGCAGACATTCTCGTTTTCCAGTTTTTGACCATAGCAAACTATTTGCTCAGCTTTCATTTGCTGTTTCTTCTAACTGGAATGTGTCTGTATACTTCCTGCAGCATTTAATGTGGACAGGGTCCCTTCTTGTTTGCAGGGCTTTGACAGACAAATCACCCTGTGGAAATTAGCATCCTCACCGTGTGTGTTTTATCTCTTCACCCTTTAACCATCCTGAAAATAATTTACTACAATCTTAATTTTCTTCTTTTTTTGTTTTTTATGTTGTTTTCATGTTATTTTCTTATGTTGCAATCAGAATTTAAATCCCACAAAGACAGAATTTTTTAATCCTTATTACTACTATGCCTCTAGTGACTAGCTCAATCAGTACATTTACAAATGAATAATTTCTAAATAATTTGATGGTGATTAGTGAGCTTTCATTCATGATTCCTGAATTTCTCCCTCCCATTTCACAATTTTAAAACATAGAGAATTTTCAACTATGTCAAATAATTAAATATTATTGGTGAATAAGTTACTTATTTTTTTAAATTTTAATTTAAAAAAAAGTAGTGATTCAACAACTCCATATATCACCAGTGCTCATCAAGACAAGTTCACTCCTTAATTGCCATCACTTATACTTTCTCTTTATGTCACTAAATCTTTCCGAGGTTCAATTTTTGTATCATGAAGAGAGAATAATACCTACTAAGTAGATTTTTTATGGACATTAAATAAATAAATATATAAAATGCTTACAACTCTAAAAGATGTTGTCTATAGAAGTGTTCTCTTTTTTGAAACTAGAATCTTCACAATTCATTTGTTTATCTGAAAAGAAGTACACAGAGAACTAACTAGCTTTTTAGTAAATTACTCAGAAAAGTAGCAATCCAATGAGAGAATGTTATACATCCTAATGATATCAGGGCTCTTAGCAAATATAAACACAACATTTGTATTTAAATTTGAGCCATATTTATTAATCTATATCAAACATTATAATTACACTGGTGCTTTTATTGTGTAAAGCTCGGATTTTTCCACAATATAATTTTAATTCTATTTACCTTCTCATCTACTTATCAATAAACTTCCCTTCAACTTCAACACAGGAAAAAAAATGACTGCTTTTTAATAGTCTGTGATTATCTTGTTTATTTATGCCCACAGCCAAAGAATGAATTTGCTATTTAAACTGAATGACACATACTAGACCATTACTGGCAATAATTGTCATTCTACAGCAAAAGTTTCACTTTCATTTTTGCTCAAGGCAGAATATGTCTTTTTTTATGTTTAGAACAGAAAGGATGGAAAGAGATTGTCAGCCTAACCATTTGAATCCTGGGCTAAATATTATGAACTATATCTTGGAATCCAATGTCTCTCTCTCTCTCTTTCTCTCTCTCTCTTTAATGAAAGTTTAGCTTAAATTTTATTTCCCTTAAAAAAGTGAAGAAAAAAGTTTGTCACAATAGTGAAAGTAGTCTTGAAATTATTTTCTCACTTAAGGAATGTCATTTAAAGGTTTTCATAGTTTAAAAGTTTGTTTTAAAAGGAAAATGTAGCTGATTTCACAATTTGAATAGATTATAAGGATAAGAAGGGATGATAGATGAGAACACTGAGCAAAAATTTTATGTAGAAAATATATGCATAAATAATGGCTATAAATTTCCCAAATTTGGGGGAAAAACATTAGCAAACATATCCAAGTCCACTGAACTCTAAATAAAATCAAATCAAAGAAAATCCCATGAAAATGCATCATAATGACATTACTTTGAGCCATAACTAAAGAGAAAATATTCAATAGAAGAGAAAAAAAGACACATCACATGTATAAAAGAATTAATCAAATAATGAGTGAGTTCTTATCAGAAATAATAGAAGCCAGAAAACATTGAAATGACACATTCAAATCTTGTAAGAAAAAATCTGTCAACCACAAGTTTTTATCCAGTTTGTTCTTTAAAAATGAAGAATAAATAAACATATTTCTTGACAAAACAACAGTGAGGAAGAGTTTTCTAGCACACCTACATACAAGAAATTAAGATAAAACTGTTGAAATGATGCCAGATGTTATTTGAATTAGCAGAAAAGAAAGAAAAGCACCAGAAACAATTTTGTCTAAATTTGTTTTAAAGTTTTAGAACTTTTAAAATAAAATAGAAATAAATATATCTGATGATATTGTAAAATGTAAAGTAAAATATTTTTCAAAATGTAAGAGAAATAACTATGCCTAATGATATTGTACATGAAAAATTTTACACTAAGATATAGTACTTTTTGCTTAAATTAAGTGATTTATAATTTCAGTATCATTAATTTAGTCTATATTGTATATATAGTATTGAAAACCTATTTAGTTTAAAAGACAAAACAGATAAATTTAAATGTCTTTGGAAAACAATTATTAAGGAAGAATGAATTTTCCCTCTACACTTCACTAAAAAATAAATGGGAGAAAAACGAGCAGAAGTTATATAACATATATGCTTCCTATATATATGGGAGATACCTAGGGAAACGGAATTATACTCCCCAAAGTGGCCCAAGTCACCACCTTAAATACCACCTTCTGTTAAAGATAAAAGAAAGGTGCTAGGGGGGACAGGAGCAGTGGGAGGTCAGTTATTGGAAGTTACCAGGGAAAACACACTAAAAAAAAAAAGGTATATTTGTTATGATTTGGAAATCCTCCTCACTGGTGTGGAGATGGAGACACACGCAAATGGTGATTTCCCTTATAAACACAAATGTTTCTTACAAAGGTTTAAATTTAATTTGTTTTCAGAATTTCTCTTAATGCAGTTTCTCAAAATAATCTTTATGTCAAAGATACATATTTTGGGGTAACATGTTCTATCATCCTTTAGCTGTTATGTGACTCTCTACCACCATTATAAAAAGACATAGTCAGATATTCTCCAAAGAAGGATAATAGGCAGAACAGAGTCTTTACCAGCTCCCTGGAAGAATCCATCTGGATTAGCCCACCCCTACTCTGCTACTAAAGCATAAGTGAGTTTGGCTGTACTCAACAGAATCCACAGATGTCCCCAAACTAGATAAACTAACTTTCAGCCAATCCATGGCAAGGAGAAATGGATAAATGCTTATTGATGTATGTCCATGAGTTTTCTGGTTGTTTGTACATCATGGCAATAGATAGTGGATGGAAATAATAGATTCAGGTTTTAAACACCATCTTTCTTTGACGTATTGACTATTTACCCTTCAGAAAGTTTCTTAAACTTCACTGTTCCTCATACATGTCATGTAGATAATAATACTGAATTCAAGAACATTAAATGAAAGGAGCATGTGATCATGGCATAGTAGAAGCATAACCTGTGTCAAATGCAGAAGTATAAAAGCATAAAAATACCTCATATTAAATATTCAATTTTTCCAAAAAACCTTCCTTATCAAATTTTTGTCATTAACTTAATGCATATAATTTTGAATACTTGCTATGTGTCAGGCTCTGTGCTAGGCTCTGGGAATGAAATGATAAGGTAAATAGACTCAATGGCTGTTCTCCTCTACTTTATAGTTTAGAAGAAGAAATAGTCGACTGAGAAATAATAATAGAAAGATGCATAAGCAATTACAGCAAGTGCTGCAACAGTGCTTATGATGGTATGAAATTCAGCAGGGAGAACTGGTCTGGCATGGAGGTTTAGAGAAGATATTCCTAGGAAACACTGTTTGAATTGAACTGGGCATAGATACCTTCCAATCTCTTTGTAAACTGGATGAACGTTATGAGTGGAGGTCTGGGTGTGAGTGTGAATGCGTGTTGCATTTTCCTATTAGGAACATTTGGACTGTCTGAATCTTTTAACAGCTCTCCCTGATTAATTCCAGAAATATCTTTGCTACTCTTTTGTGGATTATTACATTTTCTTCATTCTTCTTTAAACTGTTTTTCCTGAAACTCCAATTAGATAAATGCCGGATTTTATACTTTTCTCCATTTATCCTAATCCAAATTTCACAGTTTCTGGATCTTTAATATGCTTTTCTGACTTCAGAATAATAACTTCAGCTCTATCTATCAAGTTAGGAAATCTGTCTTCACTATACACTGAGGTTTTATTCTTTATCACTATGTGTCTTATTCTAACTTCTAATCGTTTTTTTTTTCCAAAATCACCTTGTTATTTGTCTCTTTTACCTTTGTTGTATTTGATTCGTCTTCTTCTATCTCTTTGAACACACCAAATATATTTAATATTTCTTATCTACTAATTTCAATAAGTAGATCTACTGTGGAGATTTTATTCCAAATAATTTTAAACCATGGTTGTTTCTGCATGTGTTCAGTGATATTTGAAAATCCCCTATTCATATTCTTTTTGATATTACATGTGGCATTTTTATAAGACTGATTTTACACTACCTTTCTCCAGAAATGATTTGATGTGTGCTTGTACCAAGCACTAAGGTACTACATTAAAGTTTAGGCCAAAATCTTAGGTTGCTTGATTGTTACCATTTTTTTATTATAGTTATTATTTTAATCATAAATATATAATCAAATATAGACTTAAACCCATGAAAATGTGTGCTTCTTTTTAGGAATAGCAAGAAGGAAGTTTTGTTCTCTTTTTGTTGAATTTATACTTCTGTCCTTCTACTTGAAGCCAAGATTAAGACACCGAAGTATTCTTTGTCCATTCTGAAGGACAGGATTTTTCTAGGATGCTCCCTGAAGGGAATCTATATTACTCTGGGTAAGTCTCAGAGGTGTCTCCTGTTCTCTGAAAGTACAATTCAAAAAAGCTAACACTCTAACTTGCAGTGGATAGACATATTCTACAGGTTCTAGTTCAAGTCCAATCCTCACTGTGATGCAAGCTTACTTATATGCATTCTTGATTCTCTTGCTTTCCTTCTGAATCAACAATATATTTGAAAATAACTTTTAACATATATTTTATGCCACAAGTTAGAAAATACAGTGTTATTATCCTAGAGCATTTCTCCAGGCAACTTATCTACTTATTTCCAAAAGCTGAAAACCTGTTCGTATATACAACAGTGGTCTATTATATTAGGTCCAGAATATTTCAATCACTGCATTATATTTTAGGTCTTGAGAGAGTTCAAAGGACAAAAAAGTATGAAACCAAAACCAATTTAGAAATTCAATTTTCTGTTTATGCCAAACCAATTGAGACTTCTTGAACAAAAGCTTATGGATTTTTTTCATCTCTTATAATATAGTTTTAGTTGCTTTGTTTTGAATTCTAGCTGTTTATCTTACAAAGCCCTAAGTAACCCACTATATTAAAATACTTTACTTTGTTATACGCCACCCCTAGTTACCATAAAATAAAGTAACTGTGGGACAAAAATTATGTATTTCCACTGGGTAATGAATATTATGTCCAGCACGGTATTTTCTAAATTATTATTGTATCCTTAGCATTTGGTACAGAACAAATGCCAATCAGAGGTGAGCTTTTGTTTTTAGAGTAAGATATCTCTGTATGCAAATTCTTTTAAATTATTTTTCCTAAATTTGAAAGGCAGCATTTTGAGAGAAAGTTACAGAAAGCCTCCTAGATATGACAATACTAAACATATATATGCTAATACCGTACCACAGAATTAGAACAAATAAAAGAACAGATTTGATCAGCCATGCCAAAGAAAAATATAAGCTATCTTTCTATTATCTGTATACAAACATTACCAAATATTAATTATGTAAAGATACCATCAGAATATGAAGTAAAAAAATTAGATAGATAGATACATAGATATGCTGAGTGGTTAATAAATAAAAATATTACCTGAATACAACTACTTGAAATATTTTTCAGTTTTTTCTTCAAATTGCAATTCATTATATTCTTTTTTTCTAAATTAAGAGAATTTATTTTTTTTATTTTTTTAAGTTTATTTTATTTTGAGAGAGGGAGTGGGTGGGGAGGGGCAGAGAGAAGGAGAGAGAGAAAATCCCAAGCAGGTTCTATGCTGTGAGCTCAGAGCCTTGAGCCCACAAACCATGAGACATGACCTGAGCTGAAATCAAGAGTCAGACACTCAACCGACTGAGCCACTAAGACACCTTTTTCTTTTTTTAATTTTAAATAGATTTCACAGAACTCCCTCCATTTTTTTTCCATTTTTAAATTATATTTTCAGCTTCAGCAACAAAATTCAGTGGTAAATTTGAATGTAAAATGCCCAATGTTTAAGTAAACAAGGTTACAAACTTATATTCTATTATAATACTTTGGCCTGGGTGGTTTTAGGACAAAATAATAATATTCTTATGGATCAACATGTCCCAATCAATTCTATACTATTGTAGATTTATGGCTTCTCAAGATTAAACAATAATTAATTAACATTAATCTTATATCAGTGACATATTTGCATAAGTATTTTCTATAACCAGTGTACTTACAGACTGCACTGTTATACTCTGTCCTGCACATGTGTTTTCTATAATATATAGAAACACTAGCACAGTTTGCTAAGGTAAATTTTATGTGTCATCATGATTGATTTTTGGTCAAACATTAGTCTGAGTGTTTCTGTGAGGGCATTTGTGGATGAAATCAACATTTAAATGTGTAGACTGACTAAGTAGATTGCCCTTCATAATGTGGGTGGGCTTCATCTAGTCAGTTGAAGGCTTGGGTGGAACAAAAACTCTGACCCTTCCCCAGGTAACAGAATTCTTGCCCTATGGACATTGGACTGGGACATTTTTTTCCCCCCTTGCCTTTGACTTGAACTGAAACATCATCTCTTTCTGAGTCTGCTGGCCCTTGGACTAGAAGAGCAACATCAGTCCTCCTTGTTTTCAGGCCTTTGGACCTGGATGGGAACTAAGCCATTGTTTTTCATGGATCTCCAGCTTGCCAGTTCACCCTGCAGGTATTGGGACTTAACAGCCTCCGAGGTCACAGGTGTCAGATCCTTATAAACAATTTATATATATGTCCACATCCAGTTGGCTCTGTTGCTCTGGAGAACCCTTCCTTAATACAATGTTATAAATGTTTCAATTTGGAAAAACAGTATAGTTGATTTTTCTATTTATATTCTTTCTTTTTAAGCAAAAGATTCCAGTATATATATAAGTCAAGACAAACATCTATTTTTGATAGCAATTCAAATGAAAGCCAAACTTCAAAATACTTCTTTTGTATGCTGTATTGTTTCCTTAAAAGGGTTTCCGAAAGTGGCATGTACTAAAAGCTAATAGTACACTTCAGCTTTTAGAGTGTACTTTTAATAAAAAGGTGAAATAACTTATAAGCCACCAACATCAGATCTTTTCCCATAGTTGCTTGTTCATGTAGCTTATAAAAAGAATTAGATCTTGTTTTGATTTGCTGAAATAGAAGCTTTTTGACTTTATTAAGAGTTATTTTCATGATTTGTATAATTCTGGGTGATTATAAAAAAGGCAAGTTCCAAAATGTAGCTCTCCAAATTGTGTAAAATAAGAGAGATCGCTAATTTATGGCTATGATAGGTTAAAAAAAATGTAAAACTATGAATGGAGCTGTAATACATATTCTTGTTAAAAAGATTCTGCAAAATACAAATCAAATAAATAACAGAGCTTGTGAAGAAATTAAAATTTGAGCAGATGTTAGTGAAAACATACTTGAGGTATTTATCTTATCTTAATTTTTGCTAAAACAAAGCAGAATGCAAATAGTTGCTCATTTGTAGATTGCTTCTTATGTACTTCCTTTACTGAAAACTTTAGTGAAATTAGACAACACACAGGCCACACTTCTGGACGTTTATAAAAAAAGGATTTTTCATCATGGGACGATCAAAAAAATATATCATACCACACTTGAAAAGCTTTTACAAGCCTTAAGCATTCTTCTTCAGATTTCACTAGGACACCTCTGCTGCCTAATTTATTTGTTGTAAACATTTCTGATAAAGAAACTAATACCTTCCTGCACATCCCATTTTGTTTTGTCTCTGGATTATCATACACTTCCCAACCAGCAACATTTTGAAACGCGTACGTGTACCTACAATTCTTCCTTCTGAAAGCTATCTTCAAAGTGGTCATTCTCACCCTTGTATCCCTACTTTTATATCCCATCATTGTGATTTTCTCTATTGACAATTTCCATATTTTCCTGAACAAAACTCCAGTTTTATCTCCACTTTCTATACTCTATATACACTTTCAACAGCCTGGATATTAATCTGCTCCTTTGTAACTGTGATTTATAGCTACCGCCATTTTTGTTTTTTCTTAGTAGAGGGCAGACAGTAAACAGGGTGTTATCTTTGATTTGATTTTCAATAAAACACTCTCCTTCCCTTATATACTTTGATGCCCTTCTTGCCACTTTGTTGCTCGTCTTTGATTTGTTTTCATCCTGTTCTATATCATCTGCTATTACCGTCATCATTTTCTTTTGGGGAATCTCTCTTCTTCAAAATCAGCTTCTTTGCTCAACTTCATCTTTGTTTCCTGCAGCTTCAGTCTCGATAACCCCATCCTGCCTGATTCTGCAGGTCCTGTTTTACAGGAACAACAGCATGGGTACTTTATTTTTGATTTAGTAGTTTTCGTGTATCCCTAAGATTCTGTGACCAATCTCTTTTTTGTTCTTTTCTTTTTCATATTAACTTGCCTATTTTGTTCTAGCTGCTTTTCTGTAGTACAGATGGGTTGATTCATCTTAAACTTCTGTTATTGCCTGTCTTAAAATGTTTAACCAGCCACATGCCTAGGGATCTACTGTGATAATACCTTCTTTATTCAGCATCCTTTCATAGTCACATAAGAATATTTCTCAAGTAGAGTCATACCTATTCATAGTTCTCATCTTCAAAGAAGACCAGTATATTGTGAGGTTCCAATGCTTCAAAACACACTAAATCTTGAATAGTTTAATATCCTAAGTTATTATTGGAATCTGCCTAAATCATTCTCAACAAGCGAGAGCTCCACAAGTGAAGACATGAATTGGTGAAGGCCATGAAGCTTCCTGAGAAAACTTCATGATGTTTCTAGGAATGTCAAATTTGAAACAAGAGACCCCCTTTTTTCCCAGCTCTGGGCCATTTTTATTTTTTTGGTAATTATGTAATTCCTTTCTTAAAATAATGCACACAATATTACTTCTTAAAATAATAAACCACAAATTATTGATTTTTTCAAGAACCTAAGGAAAACTCATCACAGCCATATGAGACAGGAGTTGAATTCTGGGCTTCAAGCTGTTTGTATAACTAAATGGAACTTCATTAGGAAAGTTAATCATCTCTTCTTTGCTTTAGTATAGGGATATTATTAGTTGGTCTACTCGTGGATTGTTATTATACTGAGACTCAAAGTCAGAACTTTTATTATATTGAAGCTCAAATTCAGCTAAATTTATAATGAGACAGTTTTTTTTTTTACATTTTCATAAATAATGTATAAATCTATATGATGTGTATTAGGATCTGATCTCCTCTCTAACAAATTGATAAAACCAAGAACACAAAAACTGAAAGGGTAATCATCAATTTTAACCTATATTGAGTAAAACTAAAATTTATTTTTTTTGATTGACTCTCCAAACTGTTAAAGCATTTCCAAAGCATATGGCTTGAGGCACTTCTATATAGTCAAATTCTTTTTTTTTCTTTTTTAATTTTTTTTTTCAACGTTTATTTATTTTTGGGACAGAGAGAGGCAGAGCATGAACAGGGGAGGGGCAGAGAGAGAGGGAGACACAGAATCGGAAACAGGCTCCAGGCTCTGAGCCATCAGCCCAGAGCCTGATGCGGGGCTCGAACTCCCCGACCGCGAGATCGTGACCTGGCTGAAGTCGGACGCTTAACCGACTGCGCCACCCAGGCGCCCCTATATAGTCAAATTCTTGTCATGCTTTCCAGAACTCTTCAACAGTTAAAGTAGTAAAAGCTATTGCTGTCCTCATGAGCATCCTTTTCTTGGCGTGTTATTTTAGTACCAACAAATGGTAATGTTTTAAAATTTCTACAAAGCTGTTTTAGGCTCAAACTTAATATTTCATAAGATTATGTATCCTTGATATCTGTGGCCCATTTGCAAGTTTTGTGTACCGGAAGTGAAGTCAACAACTCTCTGTAAGCAGAACTTTTTTTTTAGATTTTTATTTTCATATATTATTATTATTTATTTATTATTATTATTTTTTTTTTTTCCTGTAGAACTAGTTGGCTGATGAAAGCACAGAGATTTTGCATATGCGTTTCTGGTATTCTTTCACTGGATTTTCTTGTCATTCTGACCATAGGGCCTAATGATGGCCTGTGACTGTGCTCACAGTGAGCCTCATAAAAGAGATGAAGAAGTCATCCTCTTGATATGATACTGGAACTGCTTCCCCAACATGGCATCCATTGCTTCCTCATCCTTATCCCTCTTCCTGATGTTGCTATTACCACCATCCTGATCACTGTTCCCACTCCCAGTGTGCAAGCTTCATGGGCTGTGGCTCTAATTGTGCTACCACTCCTGGAACCAACTCTGACTTGCCTGTTTCTAAAGTTCACTGCAGAGTTTTATAGCAAACTTACTATTTATGTCATAGAAATGTTTCTCACATGTCTGACACAAACATCTTTATCCCCAGGGATGCTTCCCAAATACGCAGATTTCTAGAACCCAAGACCAACTGAATCAGAAACACTTATTAAATGTATCTAGAATATATACTAAAAAAATAATATTTATTTATTTATTTGAGAGAGAGAGAGAGACAGAGCATGAGCATGGAGGGGCAGAGAGAGGGAGACACAGAATCCGAAGCAGGCTCCAGGCTCTGAGCTGTCAGCACAGAGCCTGATGCGAGGTTCGAACCCACGAACTGTGAGATCATGACCTGAGCCGAAGTCAGAGACTTAACTGACTGAGCCACCCAGGCACTCCTAGAATTTACATTTTTATTTAGAATTCTATAAAGTTCCCATTTTATTTTAAAGAAAAAGTTTAATGAATTCTGCGCTCATGAGCGTGAAGAAATACCAAGTATTATCTCTATATCTGCCTTATTTGGAAAAAACAATAAATGCTTTGTTCACTTTCAATCTTCCCAAAATAAGAAAATAAATTTAAAGTTGTTATTCATTATTCGGTATGACCACAACTGGGCAGGGTACTCCTATCAGTCACTTCATATGTCTTTGACAAGCCTACAGATGGCTACCTTGACCTCAGACATCATTTTGGGGATCCATTTAATTATGGACACAAGAGTAGAGACAAATGGCTTAAAGCATAGTATCTCAGGCTCAACACTCTACCTATGGAAAATATCATAGCCTTATAGTCTTTTGTATACACCTGAGAAGACTGTTCTTTGTCCTGCGATACAAGAATGAAATAAATGACTTCTCCATAGGTAGAAAAGTTAAAAGAAAGAAGAAAGCTATGGAGGCAGAGGAGGCAAATCTATATCTCGTATTAAAAGTAAGTTGGGTAGCTCAGTCACTTAAGTGTCCAGCTCCTGATTTTGGCTCAGTCATGATCTCTCAGTTTGTGAGTTTCAGCCCTTCGTTGGGCTCTGTGCTGACAGCTCAGAGCCTGGAGCCTGCTTTGATTTCTGTATCGCCCTCTTTTTCTCTGCCCCTCCTCTGCTCACGCTCTGCCTCTTTCTTTCTCTCAAAAATGAATAAACATTTTTAGAAAAATTAAAAAAAATAGACCCTGTTAGAGAGCAAAAAGAAAACAATTTAAACAGAGGTGGAAAGTTATACAAAGATTCTATTTGTAATTGATGTTTGAATTGTTGTCTGAAGAGAGAGCCAGAGTTACCCATGTAAGAGAAAAGAGAATGTGGGGAGGTTTGATAGGAGCAATAATTTGTTAAATAAAAAGAACTGAAAAAAATCTCAAATGTGACTAGATCATAATGCGCTGCATTGTTTAGAACCATAGCATAATACTAATTTTCATTTTAAAGTGTTTATATCAACTTTAGTTAAAAATAAGTATTATAATTCTACAAAGTTCCCATTTGGACAAAAACTATAATCACATAAGTAATGAGAGATAATTCAAAATTATATCAGGAGAGCAATTAAAGAGTCTTTGGTTTCTTTTTAGGGTTGAATAATATCCCATTGTTTGAATGCATCACAGTTTATTCCTTTACAGATGAAGGACAGTTTGAATGCTTCCAATTTTGGGAAATAATG
Source organism: Prionailurus viverrinus (assembly GCF_022837055.1). Classification (NCBI taxonomy): domain Eukaryota; kingdom Metazoa; phylum Chordata; class Mammalia; order Carnivora; family Felidae; genus Prionailurus; species Prionailurus viverrinus. Next base: position 176,905,837 of record NC_062564.1, read on the forward strand.
CATTAAGTTGCTACAAACATCTGTGGCCAGGTTTTGTGTGTTGGTCCTAAGTTTCCAACTCCTTTGGGTAAATACCAAGGAGTGCGATTGCTGAGTATGTGTAGTTTTGTTACAAACTACCAAACTGGCTTTGAAAGTGGCTGTATCATTTTTTGTCCCCACCAGCAATGAGGGAGTATTCCTGTTTCTGGAGCATTTTGGATTTTGGCCATTGTTAAAGATTTGTAGTAGTATTTCATTGCTTTAATTTGCATTTTCCTGCTAACATATGATGTGGGATCTTTTCATGTTTACTGAAGTATGCTTTTTTCTTTATTTCAGAAAATATATTTTAGTTCCAGAAATTAATTAGTATATTTTTAGGTCTTTTATTTCTCTCATTATCAAGCTGATGTTTTCCTCCACCTTCCTGAACATATGTAGTGTATTTTTAATAGCTCTTTTAATGCCTTTGGCCTCTACCTCTAAAATCTTCATCTTTCCAAAATCTGTTTCTGTTGACTGGTTGATTTCCTTATTATGGGTTGAATATTCTTACTACTTTGCTTCTGTGATAATTTTTTTTTTTTGAAAGCCAGATACAGTGAATTCTACATTATAGAATACTGAATACTTTGTATTCTTTTAAATATTATTAAACTCTGTTCTGGAATTCAGCTATGTTACTGAAAAGGCTTTGATCCTTAAGAAGCTTGCTTGTAAGCTTTGTTTACTGATCAGACAAAATCTGCAGCTGTCCTGGAGGCAACACCCAACTGAGGACTTCACTTGCATTTTGTGTTTGGAGGTCTTTCCAGTCTATTATATACCTGATGTATTTGCAGCCTTCCGTGAGCACTGAGGATTTTTCTACTGTTCTTATTCAGGGGTACGTTCCCTGACCTCATTTTTATTTATGCTGTTCACGTGTCAGTGCTATTCAGTATTCAGCAAAGAGTTGAGAGGAACACTGTGGACTTCCAGGGCCTTCTCTGCAATTCTCTTCTCTCTGATGCTCTGTGCCATCTCTAGACATCTGGGTTTACGTGAGTTCTAAATCTTGTCAACTCCGCAGAATCTCTCGTCATTTTTAGTGTACCTTCTCCCTGCACTACAGCCTGGATACGGCAGGCAGTTAGCTTAGCCAATTACATGGCTCATCTCATTTGTTTCCCTTCTCTTCGGATTTAATATCCTGTATTACTGATTGTCCAGTTTCTGAAAACTGTTGCTTTTTTATGTTTTGTCTAGCTTGTCACTTCTTTAAGGTGAAATGATAATTCTTTTCCAGTTTATTCTATCATAGAGAGAGGTGGAATTCTCAATATTATGTTTGAAAACTAATTTGTTAAAAATATGCTTTGCAGGGGCGCCTGGGTGGCGCAGTCGGTTAAGCGTCCGACTTCAGCCAGGTCACGATCTCGCGGTCCGTGAGTTCGAGCCCGGCATCGGGCTGTGGGCTGACGGCTCAGAGCCTGGAGCCTGCTTCCGATTCTGTGTCTCCCTCTCTCTCTGCCCCTCCCCCGTTCATGCTCTGTCTCTCTCTGTCCCAAAAATAAATAAAAAAACGTTGAAAAAAAATTAAAAAAAAATATGCTTTGCAAGGAAGAAAACATTTCACATGTTTTTTTCTACTCTGAAAACTCTAAACTCGGGGATTTTTATAATGGTTGACTTCATTATGATATCAGCTATTTTATATTTATCAGCTAAATACCACAAGTTTTGTTAGAGTATTCAACCAAATATCCCTCCAGGTAGAAATGATAATAATCATTAAATGGCAGGTATATACAACCTGAATGAACTTCACATGTTGAACCAAAGAAGCTAGATAAAAAAAGAACATATATTGTGTGAGTCTATGTATGTAAATATCAAAAGCATGCAAAAGTAATCTATGGTAATATAAGTTGGAATCACAGTTCCTTTGGAGACAAAGGAATGAGTAGTGATTGAATAGAGCAAAATGGGAGACCTCTTGGGTGTTGCTAATGTATTTCTTAATATGTCTTGCAAATATTTTCTCCAGTACTTTTTAACTTAAATTGGTTTGTGATATTTTAATCATAGGAAAGATTCTAATTTATATCTAGTGATATTTACAAATACTTTATTTTTTTTTTAATTTCAGCTTTGTATTACTCTTGTATTTTTCTAAAACATTTAGGTTAATTTTTAGAATTTAATTTAAATCTATGCTTCACTCGAAATATATGTTGAAGACAAGAGTGAGATAACATCTTTTTATTATTATGTTTTCTTTGTCAATAGATAGCTAGTTGGTCTAACACCACTATTTTTCTCAAAAATTCAAAATACTGCATCTTCTGGTTTCATTTTATTCAAATTTTTCCACTAAATGTTACTACATAAAATGGATACATACCAATATTTCATTTGAAGGCATGCAAGAAATAAGACTGTATTGAAAGATGCTGGCCAAGTTTCCAGGGACAAAGGCCCAGAGAGGTAAGCATTGACAGAGAAACTCAGTGAAACCTAGTACTTTTGCTTGGGATGCGGAAGTGCTTCAGCCTAGGGGTAAGGTAAATACATAAACACACGTACACTTCTTCCTGATAGACGAGAAATTTTTCCTAGACATGAAATTATTTATTACAAAGAATTGCGCAATCCCATTATCTGGCATACTGTAAAAATTTCCAGGCATATAAGATAAAATAGCATGAATAAAACACAAGGGAAGAAACAGACCACAAAAACAGAAGAACTGGGGTCCAGTTATTGGAATTCTTCAAACAAGCTTCAATATAACTTTTCACTATGCTCAAAGAGTTAAAAGCAAGATAGAGAGATTTTGCAGAGAAAATGGATGTCTAATTTTGTAAAATATAGTGATTAGATTAGAATTCAAAGGATGGCTGTAATAGCAAAAGAGATACAGATACAAAAATATAATTATTATTGAGAATATAGTCCAGAGAAAATATACAGGAAAATGAACTAAATAAATGTAGCAATACAATACACTTCCATTTGGGAGATTAAGTATAATTATTATTTTCATTATTACACAACAGATTCCTAGAATCAAAGTTATTCCAATAACATATTTATGTATACTTTTATGGGTATATGTATAGACTTGGAAAGAAGTTGACTCTAAATTTTATATACAATTCATGGTACATCAAGATGGCTCAGTTGGTTAAGTGTCCAATTCTTGACTTTGGTTGAGGTCGTGATATCCTGGTTTATGAGATTGAGCCCCACATCAGGCTCTGTGCTATAAGCCTTGAGATTCTCTTTTTCTCTCTCTGCCCCTCCCTTGCTCATGCTGCTCTCTCACACACTCTCTTTCTCTCAAAATAAATAAATAAACTTAAAAAGTAAATTTTATATACAATTCCCAAAAAACTAGAATAGCTAATGTTTTTGAGAACAAAGGGGAGTAAGAAGCTCTACTGGATATAAAGACTTATTTGTGGGGAATTTAGTAATTTTAAAATGTATTATTAGCACATGAATAACCAAAGGCAACATCATAAAGAAGTTTGTATCCCTCCGCCAGTATCCAGAAATACATTTGTATAAAATACTATGGATTGTTGCAAAGGTGAAACACTGGCATGTTTGCTAATCATGACAGTCTCCCTAGCCATTTTGAATTGTGGAAGAACTGACACAGAATTTTCTGTTGCCTCCACACAAACCCTGTCTGTTATTAAAGTAAGGGTAGTTAAGTAGTTTTTTTCTTTTCTTTTCTTTTCTTTTCTTTTCTTTTCTTTTCTTTTCTCTTCTCCTTTCCTTTCCTTTCCTTTCCTTTCCTTTTTCTCTTTTCCTCTTTCTTCTTCTTCTTCTTCTTCTCTTCTTCTTCTTCTTCTTCTTCCTCTTCTTCTTCTCTTTTCTTCTTCTTGTTAGAATTTGGGCTCTGGGAATGGAATGCCTGGGTTAAGAACGTGGTTTTGCTGCTTATTGGCTCTTCTTAGCTGACATTGTTAGTATTCTGGTTGTATCTGCTTTGATTCTTTATTACCATTATCTGTCTTTTTCTCTCCCTGCAGCACAAACTTCAGTAGGCTTTCTGGTTTTAAAGGGGAGATTGCAACTCTTAAGCAACGTGAGACTTTCTTTTCTCATATCCAAAAATACCCCGGAATTCTGGGTATTCATATCCCCACATTCCCCAAAGGAATGACTAGAAGGAAGAGAGGAATCAGGCTGAAACTTTCCTTTGAGGGACTTTTCATAAAATCTTACCTGCACTGGGCATTTTCCCTCCCTTGTTCTGTTTCTTCTGTACAGATTTTGATTCTCCCTTTAACTGTTTTCTTATAAGCCCTGGCATAAGAGTCTTCATCTTAGACTGTTTCTGGGGAACACAAGTGAACACACTGTGTCACATTAAACTAGTTATGGAACTTTTCCCATTTCTTCCATTGCAACAGGGATGCACAAAATTACTCACAAAATTGCTTTGGGGGTTAAGACAGTTACATAAATGTTTGCTACTATATCAGGTGGATCACTCAGTGATAAGTCAATTAGTTCTGAAGCATTTTACAATGCTGGTGAGATGTGTGTGTGTGTGTGTGTGTGTGTGTGTGTTTTAGAGTAATCTATATATATATGTTCTGACTTGCCATAATCTCATCATTTATATATTGTAAGTGCTTCTCAGTTTCATTAAACAGTTATATTACATTTTTTTCTTTATTTTATGTTATTGAATGACTTTCACGGAGGAAGGTATGTTATTGTATTTTGTCGTGTTTGGTTTTGACAAGATATCTAATCAGATTCAATAGGAATTGATTTTACTACAATGTTATACTCATTGCATATAAAGACATACATTTATGAAAAAAAAGAGCAAAATCAATTGCTTTATATTTTACATCATCTAAAAATGGTCTAAAAATGGTATACATCTAGAAAATCAATGCATAAAAAGTACAAAGAATCCCAGTATATTTTTGAAAGTACAATATGACTTCTTTTATTTTTTTTAATCAAAAATCCCTAATTCAAATTTTGTGAAGTGTTGCATGAGGCTCTCACCACACGATTCCTGTTAAAGTCAATGATCCCCGCTGACTATAATGGGAATCCCACAGTTACAACCCCAGGAAGGCCTTTGCACATTTAGTTATGTCTATAAAACTGCTTAGGCAATTTAGGTATTATTTTGTTTCAATAAGGAAAAAAATAATTTGGTGTTTTCAAAAGCCTTTAGTTGGCACCAAAAAGCACAATCTAAAGCAGTTTAATAAAACTTAAAAAAAAAAAAAAGAATGCTTCACATAATTGGATGTTGTGACTAAGTTTTGGCACCACTTAATTTCACCTCATGTAATAAAGTGAAGAAGTATAGTTTTATGACATGAATATTTAAATGAGAATACAACATCTAACATGAAGGCCTGGTTAGGTGACTCCTGATCACAGTACTGGAAATTTTATTGTTTTTACTACTTGTCTTCTGTCTTTTCAAATAAGAGTGGCCCTCAAACAATGACCATTTCTTAAGCAAAGTTAGAGGAGAGAAAGAAAAATCTAAACTGTGTTACGTATCCGATGATTTTCAGTCTTATTCATTTTATCTTGCTTATTTCTCTCAATTTCACTTTTTCTTTTTTCTTTTTTTTTTCTTACAAGCATACACATACACACACATACACACACACACACACACATTGAGCATGGAGATGCATAAATATCTTTCTGTTTCTAGAGAGAAGTAATCTACCATGATAGGTAAGAGCACTTTCTGTTGAGACAGACTGCTCACATGGAAACCCACTCTCATCACTTAGTATCACAATTAATTTCAATAATAGCCAAACCTCACAAATTCCTCTAATTTGTAAAATGAGGATAATAATAGGATGCATATTATAGCATTACTATGAAGAATATATGTGTTAATGTGTGGAGAGCACTTAGAACAGTGTCTTACATATTGTATGATCTCTAATGGTAAGCTAATAGTATAGATTAGCTATATCCATATTTCAACTAGCTATTCTATATTATGCACATTTTGCCTAAGAGGAATGGGAAGGAAATGAAAATATGTACATTTTTCATAGATACAAGACATTGTGCTTGGCATTATATTCTGTGTTCTGAAATATGCTACAAAGTTGTATGTATTAATATCTCTATTTTGACATATGAGGAAGCAAGTTCACAATGGTTCAGTAACATGTAGAAAGTCACAAACCTACTGATTGATGGAGCTGTGAATCAGACTTAGATTTTCTGACAATGTATCAATTCATTTCAAAATGATATCTATTGATGGATATATGCTAGTTAATATCCCTGAACAAAACAGACAAGATACCTTCTCTGATGCTTCTCATATTCTAGTAAGGAGACAGAAATAAACATGTTAATAGACACAATATAATTTTAACAATGATAATTCTCTTAAGAAAGCAAAATAAGTAATTTAAGAAATTATAACAAGAAAGGAGGCTTAGGGTAGATAGAGGTTATCAGTAAAAAGCACTCAACAGAGTTAACACATGAACTGAGAAAAGAAAAATGAGCAGGCATCTCTAGCCAATCTACATCAGGGGTTGGGGTGGGGAGTTTTCAAAGAAGAGAGAACTAGAAGAGTGAAGGCCTTGGTGAAAGAAAGTAAGGAATTCATGATGTCAGTTTGAGCAATTGAGTGAATTCTAGTAAGGATTAATGGGAAGGAAAAGGAACTCAGTGGAAGTCAACTACAATAATTTGATATTGGACAGGTGTACAAATACAAGTGTAGAGCTTAGGCATAAAATCATCTTATGTGTATGATGTTAATTTTATTGACTACACGAAATGAAAGGACCTGAAAAAGAAATGTAGAAAAGAAGAGGGCACAAGCAGAAGCGTTGGGGTACTCCAAATTTTAAGATCAGGCTGAATAATTTTTCAGTAGAAGAAACAGAGAAGGGACAGAAGAAGATGCATTGTATTGTCATAAAAACAAAAGGAAACAAGTTTTTCCAAGAGTCATTGAAAGATCACCTGTATGAGAAGCTATTAAATGGTCAAGCACAATAGGAACAGAGGAGAGTTTGCCACCTGGATTTCAGTGATGAATGTGGAGCAGTGTGGTAAGAGGTTGGATTGCTCAGGATTAAGGGGAGACATGGAGGTGGGGGATTAGAGGAAGTTGGTTGGGACTACTCTTTCAGTGAGTAGTCTGGAACAGGAGCAGAGACCTGATTTAGGAGTAACTAAAGAGAAATCACCGGTAAATGTAAGAACACATTGGGAAAAAAAGAGATTATATTGTTAACTGTTGAAAATGACCATGCAGAGAATTAATTTGATAATGTAGTTGAGAGGCAGTAATTGTTGGATCAAAATTATTGTTCTTTAAGTTCTTTTTTTTTTAGAGAAAGAGAGAGAGGGTGCACGTGAGTGGGGATGGGCAGAGGGGGAGCGAGAGAGAATCCCAAGCAGACTCCATGCTGTCAGCACAGAGCCTGACCCAGGGTTCAAACTCACAAACTGTGAGATCATGACCTGAGCCAAAATGAGGAGCCAGACGCTCAACCAACAACCACTCATGTGCTCCTGGATCAAAATTTTTAAGTGACTAGAATATATTGAATCTGGAACACATAGAGGAGTTAGCCTTAGACAAGTTCAGAAATGCATTATTCGTTTTAAGAGGAGGAAAGGAGAGGATGTAATTTCGATTGCATTTAGTTTGGTAAATTTGAATATGGAGAGTTATGGAACTCCCACGTGACCATATCCCTATTCTTCATCAAGTGTGAGCTAAAACCTTCAGCTTTCCTTCTTGAGTTAGAAGTTGAAAGATGAAAGAGAAGGTACAGAATAGTTGTATTGGAAATTAAGAGTGTAAACATAACAATAAAAGTGAAGGAAGATTCCTGCTAAACATTGAGTGTGTAGCTAAATCAAAGAATTCACATAACCAGAATCACATGAAACAGAGATAAGGATTTGCTAATAATGTCAAGTAGTTATTCATTTAAAATGATCAGAAGAATTAGAGAGAGATCTGGGATGTTGAAAACAGCTCCATAGATCCTGTCTTCTCATATTAGACACGTACTATCTAGCTCAGAATAATAAATGAAGTCTCCAATTATGTCTGCAGATTGCCTCACACAACAGGCAGAATTTTAGTTTATGAAACATACTTAGATTATGAAATATATTTTATATCGCAGGAAATTGCATAGCTTACATGACTTTATCCAATGAGCCATGTCTTAGAAATTTCAAACATTTTTAGTAAAAGATACCCTCTAGGCAGGGATCATCCTATAATTATGGTCTTCCTTCTAATAAATATCATTAGTGTATTTACCCAAAACTGCAGTTGACAAGGACACTAGCCTAGATCCATGCTCTCTTTTCTTTTGTTGCTCAAAGGAGTTTCCCTCCCTTCCCAAGGAAGCAAAACAATCACAGGCCAACTCTTAACTCCTTGCTCCTCAGTACTAGTTTGCAATTTGTACAGGTACAGATTTTAAGTGAGACAAGTCATCGTGGCTTTTGTTGTTGTTATTTGGTTTTATAAAAGTAGTATGGTTAATGAATTGGGAGCCTTGAAAAGATTTAAAATATATTGGATTGAGGAATCCTAGAATACAAGTGTATAGGAGGTAGTCACCTACTGGTGTGGTTCTTAAAGTTAAAACTTGAGAGATGGTATAAGTTACGGGTGATAGTGAATTGAAGACAAGTATGGGAGTAGATATGTGGAGGGAGAATAAAGGAAAATACTATGGGAGGTAGATAAACAAAGAACACTGAGAAGCTGCATTGAAGGAATATATCCTTCAGTTAAAACTTGACATATCCGCTATCATAGGGAAATTTAAATAGAATGTGAAATGTTTTGTGAGTTAAGTGTCTGGAAACTGTTGCAATCTGTGTTATTATTCTAAAAGCATAGAGCTTTTAGGGCTGAGCCATGTTTTCTTTAATGAAATCTACCTTTCAATGTTTATTCATAAGGTCCTAATTAATTGTCAAGTGCAATTCATCAAAACAAATTGGGATACATTTGCAGAACATTGTGTAGAATTTGACCTTCACCAAATTTTACCTTGCTAAATCTTCCTCATACTTCTTTGAAAATGCCCTTCTAAGTCAAATATATTTCTCAATTGTCTTGTATGTCATGGGGAAATACAACCAGAGAACTGAGTAACAGGTTTACATTCTATATTTAATAATCAGTCAGCCCTTTTCCACTCAACTGTCAACTCACGTAGTCCTAAAAATATTAAGAAAAGAATTAACAGTGGAGATAACAATGTTTGCTCCTTGCCTGGTAGAACTAGAAGGTTTCCTTCCTTTTAATCAAGTAAAGAAAGAATTAGATTAGGATTAGTGCATGGTATATACGTGCATTTCACACTTATGACTCTACACCATCAGAAATAGAACAGAAGAAAGTGCAGGACTATATGAGATAACTGGCAAGATCTTTAAGTAGGAAGAAAAGATTCAGCAGGGGCACTGAGTTAATAATAAAAATGTATTCATTTAACTGAATAACAAATACCTATTGCTTTTAAGAACAGCTCAAATAAATATAGGACTGCAGAACTAAATCTGACCAGTAAAACATTCTAGTTCAAATATTATAAGCAAGTTGGTATCATTTCCAAATTAAAGTGTTTGATCATAAACTAGGTCATTTCAGAGTTTATCAGGAATTTTCTGTTTGCCCCAAGTGTTGACTTTACTCGGGAATTATAAATGTATACCGATTTGCTTCGGCTTCTAAAGAATACTCACTATTAAGTTCTAACTAGAGGTAAGGTATCCTATGAAAAACAGACAATTAACAGAGAGTCTACATTTGCAGATAACTTGAAATCTTGTGGGACGGTAGTCAGGTAAATTGTCAGTTACAGTGAAATTTATTGATCTTACTACAGTCTTTATTGCAAGATAAAACAACCGTGATGGAATCTCAGAGCACAAATCAACAATTCTAGGGTGTTAAGGAACTATCTCCTTTAGTAAATGTATATAAAAATCAAATCTGTTAGCAAAATTCCTGAGGCCAGAAGTTGGAGGGAGTTCAATTTCAGGTTGAGACAATGATATGAGTTGATTTTCGGAGAAGAGGCTAGTGTGTAAGAAAACATTTGGTGTGCTAACTTTGGAGAGGTGGGTTGGGTCCAGACTTTCAAAGATTCTGAAACATAGAGTCATTAAATAGTTTTATACTGATTTTTAACTAGAATTATGAAACCACGAATATGTAAGATGACCCCTGGAAATTGAAGACTATGGCGGCTAGAGAAATTGACGTTTCTTTTTTTTCTCTGGATAGTATATAAACCGTTTCCACAAAAATAAAGACAGTACAGCTTGCAAAATCTAAATTGAATATTCCAAAATGTTTTTCCCTAATGCAACAATAGGAATTATAGCAAAACTAAGGAACTAAGAAAGAAAAACAAAGCAAAACAAAATTCCAGCATTTCTGTAGGCAATGTATATCGAGGGAAGAAAAAACTGACTAGCGATTGCAACAAGGTAAAAAGTATTAAGTGTGTGAAGTAAAGCAAGAGACGGAATTGTTCAAATGCAAAAATAATCTTTCTTCATAGAAAATTGTACGTTACACTTTTTCAACATCCGATATAGATTACTCTAAAATGAAATCATTTCAGCCTTTGATTAAAATATCAGAAAGAGAAATATTACAATCTTTAAATTCAGAAATTGTAGAGGAAAATGAACCAGAAAATTGATCATCATTTTGACACCAAAAGAAATCGAATTCTAAGGAAATCTTAATTCATTAAAGGACTCAGAATCTGAAAGTATTGATAAGCGTTCAGAAGAAAATGAATATCTGTGAATCAGTTCCAGTGCTAGGTTAGCAATAACGGGAAGAATTCAACAGGGCAAGATTTATGACCAGAGTGAGGAAGATCATGGACAGAAGGACAATGGAAATATAATTGTGTGGGATGGTGTAATAATAAAAATGTAATAAAAAGGTCAAAGGCTTATAGACTCATAAAACATCTTGAAAGGTGAACAATTCACATTATATTAGCCAGATAAGAAAAAAAATGTGAATATGCCGGAGCCACCTTTTCTGAAGTGTAGGAAAATGTTCTTTGCCAACCCATGCGAAGTTGATGTGTGTTATGTATGCTAGGACATTATCCAGCAAACCTATTTAATCTCTTACAGAAATGAAAGCAACATTGTTTACAAATGGAAGTTGATAAAAACATAAGAAAGTGGTGGTCTACTGTAATATTAAAGTCTCTTTAATTCTGAAGCATTATGTCAATCACAACAATAGTTAGCAAATATTTTACTACTAGCAGCAAAGAACTTTAAATAGAGGGAAAATTTAAATTAAGACTCATTATGGGGTGCCTGGATGGCTCAGTCAGTTAAGCGTCCGACTCTTGATCTCGGCTTAGGTCATGATCTCAGGGTCCGGAGCTCCAGCCCAGCATGGGGTAGAGCCTGAGCCTACTTGGGATTCTATCTCCCCTCCTCCACTCATGCTCTCTCTTTCTCCCAAAATTAGTAAACTTAAAATAAAAATTAAAAATAGCAATTGTAAGTATAAGAACATTCATATTTACCTAAAGAATTTTAGATGTTTAAGATCAGCACTAATGGTAGCATAGAAAGACTTTGCACAGTGATGCAAACAGAACGGCCTATCGAACCTCCACACTATTACACACACACGTATATGTACACAAATTACATGTGCCTCTCATACTTTATTTTTTATTTGATGTTTATATTTTATGCATTTAAACTGATAGGATATGCCAGTAATTGATAACATGAATTATAAAATCCTAACAATCAATAATACAAAAGATAGATAATACAAATGAAAACCAGACAAAAGTTGTGAACAGTTAGCTAACAGAAAAAGAAACACCAGTTGCTAAAAAGGATTTGAAAAAGGCTAAATTGGGGTGCCTGGGTGGCTCAGTCTGTTAGGCTTCTGACTTTGGGTGGGGTCATGATCTCACAGTTGGTGGGTTTGAAGCCCGCATCGGGCTCTGTGCTGACAGCTCAGAGCCTGGAGCCTGCTTCGGATTCTATGTCCCCCTCTCTCTCTGACCCTCCCCTGTTCGCTCTCCGTCTCTCAATAATAAAATAAACATTAAAAAAAAATTTTAAAAACAGGCTAAACCTCATTAGTAATAAAAGACATGCACATCAAAGTTTTTTTTTTTTAAAGTTTATACACCTTCTATTAGAGGCAATTAGAAATTGACAATGCCAAACGTCAGAAAATATATGGATCAGTAGGGTTAATTACCCATCTTGGAGGGGTGGGAAGAGAGTATAGAATGCTCAGGAAATGAACTAGCACTATGGTTTTTTTTTTTATTTTTTTTAATGTTTACTTATTTTTGAGAGAGGGAGAAAGAGAGCGCAAGCAGGGGAGGGGAAGAATGAGAGGGAAACATAGAATCCGAAGCAGGCTCCAGGCTCTGAGCTGTCAGCACAGAGCACTTAGCAGGGCTGGAGCTCATGAACCATGAGATCATGACCTGAGTGGAAGTCAGACGCTGAACCGACTGAGCCACTCAGGCGCCCCGCTAGCACTATGTTTTTAAGTTGAGAAGTCACATTTCCTACTACTCAACAGTTATAATTCTTGGTAAAACCAAGATAGATTTTGTCATATCTGAATCAAAAATCAAGGAAGGGAAGTTCATGCATTGTTCTGTTATGTGTGGGTCACCTGGGTGGCTCAGTCAGTTAAGTGTTGGACTCTTGATCTCCGCTCAGGTCCCGATCTCACATTTCATGAGCTTGAGCCCCACATCAGGCTTTGTGCAGACAGTGTGGAGCCTGCTTGGGATTCTCAGTCTCCCTCCCTCTCTACCCCTGCCCCCCTCGTGTTCTCTTTCTCTCTCAAAATAAATAAACTTAAAAATTTTTAATTATGTGTGTGGAAAATAGGACAGTATATTTTCAGAGTAAATATTAGTATTACCATCTTTCCAGTGGCAGACATTCCTTTCCCTAATATTATTTGGCAACAACATCCCATATTAAATCAAATGTGTTGGATTGGCAAATAAACTTTGTCTATTCAGTAAGTTCCTCTTTCCAATGATGTCCTCAGATGAAAATTATAGACAGCCTTGTTGTTTATAAAATGTGATCATACTGTATACAACATTCATGGAGTGCAAGCAAATACCATTACTTCTTCAATAATGATACAATTTTAATGAATCATTAAAAAATAAATTAGTTGCAAGCTATTGATATAAAAGTTACCAAGAAACTCAGGTAAGATGAAAAAGCAGAAGGAAACATAGGAAAAATACCCTGACTAATGAGGGAGAATGTGACATTTGCTTACAAGATGCTTGAAGACTTGAGACAGCCTTGGAGTAATTCACAAAAGCCTTAGCTTGGGGAACATATAGTGGGAAACCTAACACAATTTTTACAGATCTGTTCTTAGGAAAAAATGAGCTGAGTTACAAAACCATTCACCTGAGTTTTTTGGAGTTCAGGTTCAAGCTTCTGTCTATAGGATCCAGCTCATTAAGTGTTCTGATTATTTTAAGCACACACAGTAAGTGTACAATAATATAAGTGTTAGCTGAATGAATATAAGTAAGTACAAATTAAGTGTGTCAATGGCTGGGGTTAGACTACATATGTATTTCTTCTTCTTATCTTATTTTTCTTGAAACCACAGTTCATGTAATTTTAGTTGTAATTCTTTATATATTCAATGTCATCATTGCTCTCCACTTTCTTTCCTGTTCATAATTCGTATGATTAGTTTTGATCTCTGGCCTCATTACCAAACATTCTGGTACATTTAATCACATTAGCTGCTTATTTAGCCTGTAAACTTTACCTAGGAGATTTTAAAGATAGCATAAATTGAAATTCATAGTTCTCTTTGTGGTAATTTGAGTTTGCTGCAAATTCAGGGGTTATGTGTTATTTAATTTAGTTTACATAATTATGTATAACATCATTTTGCTCTGAGAAGTCTCTTTTAGTCCATTTAAGTAAATCATAGGTTTTAATTATTTCTCCGCATAACAAGTACCTTTAACTTTTAGTCTGTTAAAAACTAGCAGTAAATTGAAAGTTATTTTGGCTTAGCTGTCATTCTAAAAATTAATGGAAGAAGCCATAAAAATACGGGCTGGATTGCATGGTCAAACTTTAAAAGTAAGTACACCAAAGTTAGTTAAAAGCAGTATGTTGTGTGTTTTCAGATTGATCTTAGATTATTACCAATTGTTTATTAGCATTTTCTTATTTATTTAATAACTCCCACTCTACATTTTTTTATTATATGTGCTAATTGTTGGGAGGTATTTGCTTGTGCCCATATCTTCTAAAATTCTCTACCAAATATCCCTTTGATGCATTCTTAAACTTTTAGTTTAAAAAATAATTTACTGGGATGCCCGGATGACTCATTCGGTTAAGTATCTGACTTCGGCTTAAGTCATGGTCTCCCAGTTCTTGACTCTGAGTCCTCCATCAGGCTCTCTGCTGTCAGCACAGAGTCCCCTTCAGATCCTCTGTCCCCCTTTCTATTCCTCTCCTGCTCATGTTCTCTCTCTTTCTAAAATTAAATGAAAACAACACCAGCAAAAATAAAATAAAAGATAATTAACCAAAACCAGATTAACTATCTTAGGGAGGAAATAATGAAATTATTAAGGATGTTTTCAATTACCAATGGACAATAAACCAAATCATATAATAATATCTGAAAGTCATTTGATAAAATTAATTCTCACCTCTCTTTGAAAATATTTATTCCCTAGCCATTAGTTAACCAATACTTTTATTATGACTCAGTCTATACAGTATATTTATTTTATTGTTATGATGAAAAATTAAGGTTTCCTATTAAAGGAAGGAACAAAGTGTCTGTTAACACAACATGATTTGAAATTGTAACAGATTTTAGATTCATCCTACAGAGATTACTTTCATTTTCCAATGGATCACTGAAGCTATGTTTTCTTTCTATGTGTCTGTTTTTCTTCTGTTCATAATTTTACTATCTAGTGCCATGTTTAGTAATCTTTTACTCCAGAATGCCTAATCTACATGGTGGTTGTTATTGTTTTGATTTCAGATATTACAGTTTTCATTACCAGAAATTCCTTTTGGTTCTCTTCTATAGTTTGCATTTCTCTTATCACTGTTCATGTCTTCCTATAAAGAATTGTTCATAGTAATAATAGTTTTAATTTTTGTGTCTTCTAATTCCATTAACTATATAATGTCTAAGTCTGGTTCTATTTTTTTAAATATTTTATTTTTTGAAAATCATCTCTAAACCCACTATGGGGCTCAAATTTACAACCCGGAGATCAAGAGTCACATGCTCTACTGACTGAACCAGCCAGGTGCACCTAGGTCCGGTTTTATTGACTTATTTTTATTCTTATTACAGATCACATTTTCCTGCTTCTTTGCACACTTACTACCTTTTTACTTGATGATAGGCATTGTGTATTTGACACTGTTAAGTATTTTGATTTTGATATCTTTCTTTAAAGAGTATCTGTCTTTTACCTGATAAGCAATAAAATTAGCTTCCGGTTAAGTTTGCTAGATTTAAGTCTTGTCTTAAAAAGCATTACTGGGGAAGTTCGAGAGTAGTTTTTACTCTAGATAGTTGAGCTCCTATATTAGTATTTGACACTTATTTTGTCTCTAATGAATACCCTGGTGCACACTCTAGCTTATGGTAACTTGCAAAATTATCAACTATTTGTGAATTCTTGGGCTCGGTTAGCTCACGGCTCCCCACTTATGTTTTTCTCAGTCTTAGTAATTTTTATTTATATGTACACACATCATTATACTCTACAAAGATTCAAAGGCAGACTTAAGCAAATTTCTAGAGTTACTATTATTATTTCATTGATTGATATTGATTGATTGATTGCATAGTTCCTTCCTCTCTGGGTTTCTGGCTTGCAACTTTTGTATTTCTCAGCCTTTTAGTCTATCAAGTCTGAAATCAGTTTCGTCTCTTGCACCCAATGCAACTGCTGTCCTGTGCTTGGGATTTTCAGCTCTGTTCAGAAATCCATAATGTGCCTCCAGCCAGAGGAACAGAACAGCACAGAGATTATAACATTTGTTTCACTCTCTCTTGGGCCATAGTCTTATACTTTGTTGTGCAATGACAACCATTATTTCATATCTTTTGTGTAGTTTTCTCACTGTTGAAACAAATAAAGTAATTCTGCAATAGTTCAAAGCTTGGCAATCTTTAAAATTTTTTTTTAATATTTATTTACTTTTCAGAGACAAAGAGAGGCAGAGCATAAACAGGGGAGGGGGAGAGAGAGACACACACAGAATCTGAAGCAGGTTCCGAGCTGTTTGTTAGCACAGAGCCCTATGCGGAGCTCGAACTCATGAACTGCAAGACCTTGACCCAAGCTGAAGTTGGACGCTCAACCGACTGAGCCACCCAGGCGCCCCATAAAACTTGGCAATCTTTTTAGAAAGCAATTATGAATAACTAGATTTTTTTACTAAAACATATACATAAAAAGGAAGATGACTAGTTTGTCAAATATATAATCTTAACTATTTATTTAAAGAAAATGTCTTTGGATAGATTATGTAATATTGAGTTGAAAACACATATTCAATCTAATATCTCCCATGAATATTTGACAGCTTTGCCAAGAGTTGAGATTAGTAATTAACTTTTGCCTCTTACTTGAGAAAACATCATTATAAAGGTTAAGAGTCTTCAATAGTGTTCTATAGAGAAAATAGATTACATGTGGATCATTTTTATAGTCTTGATATGGTTTTCAAACTAGAACAAGATAGGGGCACCTGGGTGGCTCAGTGGGTAAGTGTCCACCTTCAGCTCAGGTTATGATCTCATGGTCCGTGGGTTCAAACCCCACATCAAGCTCTGTACTGACAGCTTAGAGTCAGGAGCCTACTTCAGGTTTCATGTCTTCCTCTCTCTCTCTGCCCCTCCCCCACTCACACTCTGTGTCTCTCTCTCTCTCAAAAATAAATAGACTTTAAAAAATTAAAAAAAAAAAAGACTAGAGCAAGATATAAGAAGGAAAGAATAACCCTATATGTGGGATTTTTAAATTCAACTTATTTACGGTATATCTTCAGGAAAACAGTAGCATAAAATATGTACAGAGTCACCACCAAAAAAAAATCAGAATCTAGCTTATTGAAATATGTTAGTAGGTATTTAAGAAAGACAAAACACATTGATTCAGCCATTTTCATGTTCCAGACTTCCTGACAGGACAAAGCTAGAAGAAAGGAATCTTGTAACACACTAAGAACAATTTTCTGACCAAGCAAGAGAAAGCCTACTACCTGTTCAAAATAAACCGTAGAATTAGTCCTATTGTAAATTTAGGAAAAAAAAAAAGATTTCTACAAATGAATGTGCTTTATTTTATTATAAGAAGTAATATATGCTATTATATTTTATATAATCTATACATATATTTAATAATATATAATTGTATTTTAAATATATATTTATATATTTAATAATATACAGTTATATTTTAAATATATATTTATATATTTAATAATATACAGTTATATTTTAAATATATATTTATATATTAATAATATACAGTTATATTTTAAATATATATTTATATTTTAATAATATATAATTATATCTTAAATATATATTTATATATTTAATTATATATAATATATAATCTTTGTATATTTTATTTATTTATTTATTTAAAAATTTTTCTAACATTTATTCATTTTTGAGAGAGAGAGAGAGAGAGAACAAGCAGGGAGGGGCAGAGAAAGAGGGAGACACAGAATCCAAAGCAGTCTCCAGGCTCCGAGCTGTCAGCACAGAGCCCGACGCGGGGCTTGAACTCACGAACTGTGAGATCATGACCTGAGCTGAAGTCGGATGTTTAACCCACAGAGCCAGTCAGGCACCCCTCTCACATTTCTTTAGATTATAAATCCAACACAGGTTTTACTAGGCTAACATCAAGGTGTTGGCAGGGCTGTTCCTTCTGTAGGCTTAACCGGCTGAGCCACCCAGGCACCCCATCTATAATATATTTTATAATTAAAATATGTTTTATAAGAAACAATACGTTTAATTAATTTTTCAATGAGCGAGAATTTTTAATCATCGTAATAGCTACCTTAAAGAACAATGAAGCAATTGTATATTTAAGATTTATCCAAAGTATAGACTGGTGATTTTGGAACTCAAAGGAAATAACTGGAATGTGCTCTACTGAAGCAACACATTTATTTTTTTAGATATCACAGGCTCGTATCATGCAATTTTTCCTTTAATTTTCCCATTTTGATACCATAGGGAAAAAAGACTGAAGGTAAAAGGGAGATGAGGAGAAGTTTTATTCAAATTTTTCATGAAAGTTGGTCCTGATCTATTTCTGTAGGGCTTCGATATGATCCTACTAGCAACAGTGACTGCAAGTCATGATACAATACACTCAGTCAAAATTTGTTGCTGTCAATCATGACTGGAAATTAATGAAACACCATTACTTTCTGGGCTCCCAGAAATCAAATTCTTTGTAGAAAACTTCCATTCCATTGACTTCATCTTCCTTAAAATCTTCGATTAGAGGGTATGTATATGCAGTATTACTATGATATTTTACTGTAGAATTTGTTCTCTTAACACAAACTGAGGTCTTAGCACAAACCTGTGGGAGAATTCAACCAGATATATGTGGAAAAGGCTGAATAACTCAGTGATTTCTATAAAATCCATATTGATTTTCATGTAGCTCACTTAGAAAGAAGCGTAACGGCGGTTATTGAAGCTCATGATGAGTATTAATTATAACTGAAAAATTCCTAGATATAAAATGAGCTTAGAAATGGAACAGAGTAACTATAACTTTAGTCAACCTCCCTACTCTTGGAGAAATATGTTTTTCCAGTAAGGAAACCCAATCCTTGGAATCCCTGTGATGTCACCTTCTGTGATCCACATCAGCCAAAGATGTGTGTCTCAGATTCTGCAAATCAGAGCTCTTCATTCGCTTTGCTACAAACATACATTCAGGAGAAGACTTTTTACTTAGACAATATAAGAAATTTCTCTTTTCCTTTGCTGAAGGTATTCTGACATGGATTTCACTGTAATTCTACTTTATATATGTATATGTATTTAATTACTATTAAAATTGTATAAATGATAATTGCTAACTTGATAACACGAATAACTTATATCATTTGTATATTTCAGTAATAGCTGAAAACTCTCTTTTGAAAAGGTAAAATAATTGATAATTTGAATAAATTCTATGTTAAAGAAACTTCTTAAAACTAATCTTAGAATTTTTGATATGCTACTGTGTGATAGAACTCAAAGAACGGCTGTAGTTTGCTAATTATCTGAACATATTTGAAAACATAAGTATTTCATTAACCAACTAAAATCTCTCAGGACATTGTTCATTAACAGAGATTGGCAAAACTGGGCAAAGTTTATTTTCATTTTTTTATTTAATTTAATTTTTATTTATTTATTTTTAAATATTTTATTTTTTATTTATTGTAATGTTTATTTTTTAGAGAGAGAGAGAGAAACAGAGTGTGAGTGGAGGAGGGGGCAGAGAGAGGGGGAGACACAGAATCTGAAGCAAGCTTCAGGCTCTGAGCTGTCCATGCAGAGCCCAGGTTGGGGCTGGAACCCATGAACTACCAGAATATGACCTGAGCTTGACTGAGACGCTTAATGAACTGAGCCACCCAAGCGCCAAGGTTATTTTTGTAAGTAAAGTTTTATTAGAACATAGTTACAGATTTTTTTTTTTTAGTGCACTATTTTCTGTGGCTGTTTTTGTGCTCTAACACAGTTGCTATGGAAACTGTATGCTTCATATAACAGAATATATTAACCATTTGACCATTTACCGAAAAAGTAAATTAATGATCCCTATTTATATGAACAGTTTGGGTCATCATATTTATATGAAGTTTTTAAAAATACTTCAAATCACTAAATGAATCATTTAATCTGAATAAGACTATTAGCATATGTGACCTTTGAGAAGGCTAGAGAGGAACTTGAAAACTAGCATTCACTGAATATGGGTTATTTGTACATACTCTAGTATTTAGTTAATTTTTATGAATCTGGGCCACATTCTTTTTTTTTAATTTTTCTTTTACATTTATTTATTTTTGAGAAACATAGTGAGACAAAGCGTGAGCGGGGGAGGGGCAGAGAGAGAGGGAGACACAGAATGTGAAGCAGGCTCCTGGCTCTGAGCAAGCGGTCAGCAAAAAGCCTGATGCAGGGCTAGAACCCAGGAACTGTGAGATCATGACCTGAATCAAAGTCGGACGCTCAACTGACTGAGCCACCCAGGTGCCCCACATTCTTTTTTTTAATAAAGTTTTTTTTTTTTTATTTAAAAAAAAAATTTTTTTTTTTCAACGTTTATTTATTTTTGGGACAGAGAGAGACAGAGCATGAGCAGGGGAGGGGCAGAGAGGGAGGGAGACACAGAATTGGAAACAGGCTCCAGGCTCTGAGCCATCCGCCCAGAGCCCGACGCGGGGCTCGAACTCACGGACCGCGAGATCGTGACCTGGCTGAAGTCGGACGCTTAACCGACTGCGCCACCCAGGCGCCCCTAAAGTTTTTTTTTTTTAATGTTTATTTATTTTTGAGAGAGAGGAACAAAGAGTGCGAGGGAAGGGCAGAAAGAGAGGGACACAAGATCTGAACCAGGCTTTGCACAGCCAGTAGAGAGCTGGATGAGGGGCTAGAGCTCACAAACGGAGACATCATGATCTGAGCCAAAGTTGGATGTTTAACCAAGTGAGTCACGCAGGTGCCCCCTGGGCTACATTCTTATCTTCTAGGTATTATAGAGAGGAAAAAGGTAGCTAAATCCTTTTTTTTTTTTTTTTAATTTTAATTCAGTAGGACTGAAAAGTGCTGCATTATTTGCATAAAATCTTATAATAAATGAATCCAAATGGGGGGTTCATTTCTTTTCAGAAACTATTTAAAACTTGCATATTCCATTAAAATGAGGTAGATTAGATAGTTACTTCTGTCACTTGTCTTTTTTCAGAGACATACATAGATTCTAAGCACAATGGGCTTTAACAACCAAATTCCTCAATGTTTATGCAGGCAAACTATAGACAGAATGGTGATATTCGGCCTCTGGTAGATAGATCTCACTCACTATTTTAATTAAATGCTCATGTCTATAAACCACATTCCATTTGACTAAGAAGAGAAGACATTAACAAAATATATTAAGACTGAACATGTCCATTCCAAGCTCTGACTTGTCATGTTGATGAAGTACATTTCTCTGCCACTGAGTTTTACACATAAGTTGGTTTATAAAACATTTTATTTAAATGCTTTTGAGATCATTTCCTTCAGGGGCTCAGAATAAAGTATTTATTTAGAAGTAAGCAATGATTTTAATGTAGTTACTATTTGGGGTTAGCTTGCCTTTTAAGTTCTGCCTACACCATTTATTTGAAAACATTTCCCAGTGCCCTTCCTTTAGGCGTTAAACTTTGTAATTTTTTTTTTCCCTTGACCTGTCTTGCAATTCAGGGAAATTATTCTGAAATAATTATCCCAACAGAACTTAGTGATCAGTACATCAGCAGACTTGTATGTCTTGGGAGCAAAATCAGCAAATTAAAAGGGCATTTTATGAAGAACAGGTCATTTAGGCTAGTTCAACTCCTGAACCTGCAAGAAAAACCATAACAGAGAGTTATTTTCTTAATGTCCTTGAGTATACTAGAACAAAATCTTCTCAAGTGTTTTACACAAAGAACTCTGTTCATAAGAAATTAGGTCAAACTATTAAACTTACCTCTGTTTGATGTAAAATAAAACTGCTTATTGCAGATCTAACAAAACACTTGGTGTCCTATTAGATTGCCTTCAAAGAATGTCCCAGATAACCTTACGCTAATTTAAAGCACAAGCTAACTTCAATCTGTCTTGTAGACGCTAGGTCTCAGGCACATTAGAATACACTTGAAAATGCAATCTTGCAAAAACAAAATAATTTCTTGCTGATTATAGATTTCTTTTCAACTGGTCACCTCTGCTTTAATTTCTCTGTATTTCACATAGAACAGCGAACGTTAGGAAAATTAAAGGTAAATAAAAGAACTAGGTTAACTAGTGTTAAAATGATGAGGCTTTGAAATATGGATAGCTCTGTATAAAGAATCATTTCCTCTTTGTGTGAGGTAAACAACTCCTTCCTATCTCCCTTCTCATTCTTCCCTTCACTTGACAGTGCATTATAACTACTTCGTGTAGAAATTACACTTTCCCCTCTCATTTCCTAAACTGATAGAAGAGGGTAACTTTAATCTCTATTTTATACCAAAAATCTTGTGAATACTATAAGTAATTGTTTAATTATCAGAGTAAAATTTGTGGTTTTAGTTGCACCTTCAAGCAAGATGATTGAGAATATATGTGTGTTGATTCAGTGTACTGTGCTCCACATTTCTTTGTCTATAATAAGACAGGTAAAGATGCATTAAAGCAAACTAGAGCACTTCTGTGCTTTCCAGAGCAAGGCAGCAACAGACTCTTACATATTATTGTAGAATTATCTACAAATTGGCTTGTTTCTATTAAGATATCTGACAACCTAACAGTGCCAGGTAAGTTTGCTGTATGAGAAAAGACCCCAAATGTATTGGCTATTTTCATTTGTGAATGATCTGCCTAGTTTTTCTCTTCTTGGTCAAGTTTAGTTAATTTCAGCTGGGCTCACTCATGGGCTTTTTTACAGTTGGCGGGTTAGCTGGAGATTGACATGTGCAGGATGGCCTAATTCACGTTTTGAATTTGCCGGATTTGGGCTGGGATAATAGAGGCTATGGCTGTCCTCATGGCAGGTGGATTCAAAGAGCGGTAAGAGGGTAGTCCTCAAAGTCCTCAAACTAAACACTTTTGTTTGTGTCTAAGTGGCTACTTTCCTACCAATCGAAGTAAATGACAAGGCCTTACCACATTCAAGGGCTGGAAAAGTCTCCACATTTTGATAAAAGGCACTATAAATCTCATTGCAAGATTATTAATACATAAAACCTAATAATTTGTGGCCACTTGCATATTCTATTAAAATAGAACGCTATATTTGAAATATTTTTTCTATGTGAAAATCAAAACCAATGAGTAGGAATTAAAAAGGAATTAAAACTGTAATTCAAATTATGATTTAGATTACAAATATCACAACGTGAAATGTTAAATAGACAAAATTTTGTTCAGTCCATTTTGACTAATTATTGGGAATTAGAGCTGCAATAATCAAATAGTCATTGCTGTTAATTAGAGTTTGATATTTCTGTTTCTTTAGTTGTGCTTTTTCATTTCCATAAATACAAAGAATTGATGTAAGTGGACTTAAATATCTAATAGATAAAAATAAACTTAATGGAAGAAACAGAATTCTTGATATTTTCTCACAACTCATCCCCGAAGAAACCTCTTCCTTCCCCACCCCACCCCCTCTCAGTAATTCCCACACCTCTACTTCTTAGATATCCAAGGTAAACCCTCAGAACCATCCTTGAACCCATGCTTTTTTTCTTGACATCCAGACCTTCAGCATGTCTTATTGTCTATATTGCCAAAACACAGTGAGTTTAAACGCTTCTCTTCATCTTCTCAAATAACATCTTAGTGAAAACCGTCATCTCTTACCTAATATATTGAAGACCATTCTAAAAAAATCATCTTACATCTATTCTAACCTTTTTAATATATCACCTATTTAAGCCTCATTAAACATAATAAAGCAAATCATGTTTTTGTTTTGTTTACTTTTTACATTTTTTTAATGTTTATTCATTTTTGAGAGAGAGACAGAGCACATGTTGGGGAGGGGCAGAAAGACAGGGAGCCACAGAGCTCCAAGTAGGTTCTAGGCCCTGAGCTGTCAGCACAGAGCCTGCCGTGGGGCTCCAACCCATGAGCAGTGAGATCATGACCTGAGTGAAGTCAGCCGCTTCACCGACTGAGCCACCCAGGTGCCCCAGCAAATCATGTTATCTTGTATCTCAACAGCTCCCATTATCTTCCTATCGAACGTAAAATATAAATCTAATTCTTTATTAAGGCCCCAGAAGCCTGCATAGTCTGGCTCATTGGCTTCTATAAACCCAGGTTTCCTTGCTCATGGCTCTGTTCATACCACTCTCTCCAGCCTCTTGCCTTCTTCAAGGTCTTTCCTCTGCTCTGGTTTCAGATGTTCATACAACTGTCTCTCCCTCATTATTTATTATTTATTGTCATAGACTGCTTTAAAAAAAAAAAAAACAAATAAAGTCTTCTCAGACCATGCTATAGAATCTAAGGTCTCAGATCTCAGGTATTTACTCTCTTATATGTTAAATTCTTTATTTTCTTGCTGCACTCATCAGTAATTTAAATTATGTTATCTAGCTATCAGTTTATTATTCAAGTTATGTCTTTTTATGACAATATAGAGAGAACTTGTGTGCTATAATTTTACTTAGTGCCTAGAATAGTGCTTGACAAATGCATACAAATTTCAGCATATTTGTTGAATGATAAATGCTGAATGATAAGAAATTAATGACTTTTTCTTTTCTTTTTGGGAACAAGTGGCTACATTTCCCCCATATCACTTTTTTTTAGTGGGTTACCATGCAAAAACTCCTAGGTCTAAAGACATTTGTGTAAACATTTTTTATATAGAAGAAAGAATAATCTCTGAAATTCTCTTTGTTTAGAGATGAGAGATTAATCTTACTTTGAAAATACAGTATATATAACATTCATCTGACCCTTCACATTTATATTTTCAGTTATTCATTATTCAATAGAATACACAATTCCTGGCTATATGAATAAGAACTATGTAAGGCAATATTAAGATCTGACTTAGTATCTTTAAATGTTCTTCTAATTTTTTTAGGTCTTAACATATATTGTCATTTTTTTTTAAGTTTATTTATTTATCTGCCATTTGGGATGGGCAGAGACAGATAGAGAGAGACAATCCCAGGCAGACTCCATGCTCTCAGCACAGTGCTCCATGTGGGACTCGATCTCACAAACCCTGAGATCATGACCTGAGCTGAAACCAAGAATTGGACGCTTAAATGACAAACACCGAGGAATGCCTCCATTCCATGTTTTAAAAGAAAGTCAAAATACCCCACATGATTATTCAATTATAAACATTTATTCAACTCTAGCTTTTTTTTTTTTTTAATTTTTTTTTTCAACGTTTATTTTTGGGACAGAGAGAGACAGAGCATGAACGGGGGAGGGGCAGAGAGAGAGGGAGACACAGAATCAGAAACAGGCTCCAGGCTCTGAGCCATCAGCCCAGAGCCCGACGCGGGGCTCGAACTCACGGACGGCGAGATCGTGACCTGGCTGAAGTCGGACGCTTAACCGACTGCACCACCCAGGCGCCCCTTCAACTCTAGCTTTTATCACAAAAGCACAATAATAACAATATACCAAATATAAGAGTTATTTTTAAAATTGTTATGAGCAACTGATAAACCTTTCAGAGAGAAGTACTCAAACATATAATGTAGGTAAAAGTGATGAGCCAGTTGAAGTCTTAATTTGGGGGAAATGCATTGTTTTAGGATCCTATGAAGAATCACCTTAGGGTGGTTTCAAGGTTCTATGGGACGTAGCTCTAGAGTGTAAATTATTTATTTATTTATTTATTTATTTATTTATTTATTTTGTTCCCGATAAATCTTACTCTAATTTTGTTGCATTAGATTTAAGAATTGCACTGGAACATAATTTTTTAAAGTCACAAAACATTTTTTTTTGGTGCCTTTTAGAGTTTAAGGTATGAGTTTAAAGTGACACAATGTGATTGGTTATAAATGATATAAACAAACACAGCTATATTCCTTCCACCCATATGTTTTTCTCATTGTTCTGTAGTGATGATGCAGGAATTCTTACCATTCGAGAGATACTCTTGGGGCAATATGTATATAATTCCCTGTTAAAATAGGGAGTTTTAATCCAGTCTTGTGTGT
The DNA here is from genome assembly GCF_022837055.1 of Prionailurus viverrinus. Classification (NCBI taxonomy): domain Eukaryota; kingdom Metazoa; phylum Chordata; class Mammalia; order Carnivora; family Felidae; genus Prionailurus; species Prionailurus viverrinus. The sequence continues at coordinate 176,931,856 of NC_062564.1, forward strand.
CATATTAGAAAATGAGTTCTTGCTAAAAAGACATGCAATCAATACTAAATCCTTGAAACACAGTCACTCATTAAATTACAGACGAAGCAAGAGTACATTGCCAGTGTTGTTCATCACACATCCACACACAGACCACTACCACCACGAAAGTGTGAAGTTACGAGTAGTCTATTTGCCTGGTATTTAAAAGTTATGTTGAAACTTTCCTAAAATTTTGATGTGATGTTTGTTGTGACCACACTCAGGCAGAATCACATTAATGATGGTAAGCAATGGAAACGGTTTCTACTGCTTGACATCAAACACTGCATGCGATGCTATTTCCTTCATTATGCAGTACATCTGTGCATACTGATAAAATTGGCAAACAGAAAAATAATCTTACAAAAGAAATGTATTTTTAAGATTAAAATTAATTGCTGATTTAAGAAAAAGTTAAAACAAAATATAACGCTTGCCCAACTAAATCATTTTCTATTCGTTTTATAAAGAGTTTAGCTCTGGTCCTGTGAAAGTCTCCGTTTATATGAAAACTAATTTACAGTGGATTACTAAAAAGTCTCATTATTATATTTTTAATAAATCCATCCTATTTGGCTAAAAAGGACAGTAATGAAATTTGTTTGATAGTTGCCCAGTAAACATACATCTCACAAAAAGCTGGGGAAATAAATAGTAATTACATCATAATAGCCTCCATTTACAAATATAATTTACTTTTCTACTGAAAAAATTTATACTAAGCTTATGAATGTTTAGTGTTTCACAGAGAGAATGCTATGACCTCATTTAGCAATTAGTTTTCTTTCTATGCTCCATAAAATTGAAGAGATTTACAAAGCAAGTGGAAATACTAACTTTTATAATGATGAGCCATATGGCACTCGGTTTACTATATTTATGCTTAGCAGAGAGTACAAAATTATAGTTTTGCATTTTTTACAACATGAGGTTACTACCTCTATTACGCTTGCAAATTAGCAAGATGAGGATAAGAAAGAAAAAAGTTTCTGGTTACTTTAAAAAATAGATTCTGCAGAAACTAACATTGTCCTTGAGCCATTTTGATTTATAATAAATATTAATATGCCTATAAACACAATATATTATGTTCATTAAAAAGTTTGCCCAGGTGAAATCCATGATATGGTTAGTTTGGCTTAGGAAGCATTTCACTTCTAGTCCAAATGTGCTCTTCAACAGAGACAGGGGCACTGACTAGGACCTCCTGCTACTCTGTATTTCTTCAACTAAGTACACTCAGTTGGGAATGGATATATTTCTACTGGTGATAGGTAAATCTATAATTCATTGTAAGGGATTGTATATGCCTATAATCAGATAAATTTTCATGTCCAGTTGACATGGAGAGGGAGAGTTATGAATAGGAAATGTGTTGGGTTTAGCTAATAAAAGAATGAAAATTCTACTACACCACTTATTAGCCATGTGGTTATGGTAAGCAACTTACATCTGCTTGGGAGAAGCTCTTATGCCTTAAAGGCGATGGTAAAGAATATGAGGTTTTTTTTTTTTTTTCTAATTATGACAGGAAGCCGATGGAATATTTTAAACAATAATTATCAACCTAGTTTACATAAAATTTGATCCCCTTCATCTCTTGTTCATTGGCTACAAAGGGTCCAACATAATGAAGTGATTCTGGCAGAGCAACGATCAAGTGTGTTGGTTAATAACACATAAAAAAAGGTACATCTCATCTCATTTCAAAAGAAGATGAGGATGAATCAAATTTATTACTCAAAACGTCATCAGTTGAGAGAAAACTCATGTTGTTGTATTGACTCACCCACAGTTTTATTTTATATTTAAATGTGCATAATTATTCTATTAACGTAAGCATGCCAATTTTCTGGGTATGACTGAAACATTTATCACAACTATGCACATTTAAAAAAATCACCATAGCTCTTGTTTGTGCCGTCTTGGTTATGCATTCTCAGTTTGAAAATCATCATATATGCCCTCATCTGAAAAAAAAAATGGAAAGTTTATATGTAGCATTATCTTTTCTAGGAAATCGATAAAATATGTATACCATCTATACTTTTAATAGCAATTTAGTGCATCTTCATGTTATTTTGGTGCCACACAATCAATATCTCATAATTAGCACCCCTTATTTGAGTTACCATAGTTGCAAAGTGATAAATTACTTTTGCAGTCTTCAGTTCCATGGAGTTTTGAGTACTAAATCAAACTATCATTTTATAACAAGAGTAGTGCCGAGCTCTGAAGCTCATGGTCATTGCACTGAAATTAAGACTAAAGACATTATGCTAGTTTCAAAATGAAGAGCATAAACTCTCTGGTATTGGCAGTAACACAGAAGGGAGCATAAACCCAGGGAAACTTTCCAGTATATATATATATATATTTTTTTTTCCCTAAGTCAGAAAGATTAGCTTTGCTTGCATATAACAATGTGCTATCATTCTGTAATGGGAACAGAAAAGATTAAATCAAAAAATGTAAATGTAATCAGTTTTAAAGCCATCTGAAGACTCATCATCTAAGATATAAATTATAGGCTTTCTATGGCTGCTGAAAACTTAATAGCCTTTATTTCTAGAATACATGCTATGTTGAAAGTGTGATGTTTTACATGGCTTAATGAGAATTCAAATCAGAGTATTTCTAAAAGGAAAGTATTGGTTCACACTAGGTCAACCATGATAAAAACCTGTTCCTGCAGCTATCTGAATTACTACATAAATCCATTCTCTTGTCAGATGTAACTAGTTTCAATTGGCCCCTCATACCTTTTAGATAAAATGTAAATGGACTGTTGCAGTCCATAAATGGATTAGGTCTTTCATACATAGATAGATCCTGTACATTTCATTTTCAGGAACCCCTATTGTAATGTCAGAATGATCAGACTCATTAACATGCACCACAAAGATCATTTCTAAACTTTTAAAACCCCTTCTTGGGAGCACATAAGATTTCTCACTGACTATGTGTTTTGCTTTATACCAGTTCTCAAGTGGCATTATTGATAACATTGTAATCTGCCACTCCATTCCTGTCTGTCTTTCAGGAATCATAAATGTGATGTAGTTTAAAAGATGGACCTTATTGATTCTTCTACTCAGTCCATGAAGATAATCTTTCCCCTGCATGAAATATTTGGAAACATTGGCAAGAAATGTGGCAGGAATGATAAAATGTGATTAATACAATGTCAAATTTTAATCAAAATAAATTAATTTTAATTGAATTAATAAAAATACATAGAAAATCACAGAAGTAGCTGAGGGATTGAGGTTCATAGTATTGACACTTTATGAATATATTTGTATCCAGTAAAGTTTTGATTCTCAACATTAGTTCATAGTCTGAAGGGAAGACAAAACCAATGAAATGTGTGGTTTGGATACTCTTAAGAATAGTTTTAATCACGTGGGTCTACCAAACTAGTGAAAGCTATTTTTATGTATTTAGATGATAGAATTCAGGATAAAATCTGGTGTGCCAAATGAGATCAGGCTGAAAGTAATTTCTTGATAGCCACACCTGATGACATTGAAGGAGGCGGGGTTCCACTGGAGATGGAGAACAGATTCTGTCCAATCATGAGATGTGTGGATGAGTGGATATGATTCTTGTATCATAACACATTTTGGAAGTAAAGTGCCTCATGATGTGGGATGAGTTGAAGTGAGATGGAAAAAGTTATCTCTATGGGTATTTTAGTCAATAAATGTTTCAGTAAGTTAAATGGTGTAGAGGAATGTATTAAAAATGTACTGTAGGGGCGCCTGGGTGGCGCAGTCGGTTAAGCATCCGCCAGGTCACGATCTCGCGGTCCGTGAGTTCGAGCCCCGCGTCAGGCTCTGGGCTGATGGCTCAGGGCCTGGAGCCTGTTTCCGATTCTGTGTCTCCCTTTCTCTCTGCCCCTCCCCCGTTCATGCTCTGTCTCTCTCCGTCCCAAAAATAAATAAACATTGAAAAATAAAATAAAATAAAATAAAATAAATAAAATAAAATAAAATAAAATAAAATAAAATAAAATAAAAATGTACTGTAAAGAAAGACACAGCGACACAACTGTTTTGGCAAAGTCATTGTTTTCAAAGGCTACTTTTGAGTAAATTAAATTGTTTATTTTTTTCAATGAAGACAGAAGAGTGTCTCTTTACAGCATACCAGATAGTTTCTTCATTTTCACCACCTTCATATAAAGTGCTCAATTTTTCACGTATTTGCCATGGAATTTTTCTCAGATTTTAACCTCAAACTGTGTACCACTGTCCTTTATATTTTCAAAGCTACTTAAACATCTTTAATTGAGTATTACTTTTAATTTAATTCTACTTACCATAGATAAATATTTTCATAGGTAAATATTTTTGTGGTTAAAGCACCAGGTAATGCCTCCCATGTCTAATTTGTTTCAGTTATAATCTATTCTCGTGCTTCCAATTAAGCACCATCTTGTTGCTTAAACTTCATACATGTATGAGTGTGAATGTGTGTGTGTGTGTGTGTGTGAGAGAGAGAGAGAGAAAGAGAGAGAGAGAGAGAGAGAGAGAGAGATTTCTCATGTGTATCTTTGCATGTATATTCATACCACAGACACAAATGCAGTCAATGTGCTTCATCCTCTTTTCTTGATCTCTATTATCTCTGACCACACTTCCAAAGTGTATTTCCACAGTCAACTTCCCTTAGGTTCTCTTCAGAGTGTAGCCAGTGTGCCATACATTTTATTTTTTTTTTTTTTACTGGAAACATCATCATGTATCTTCCATGTGTAAGATAATACACTTCCTACTGGTTTTAGTTTATTTTTATTTATTTATTTGTTTATTTATTTATTTATAAAAATTTTTAACGTTTATTTATTTTTGAGACAGAGACAGAGCATGAATGGGGGAGGGTCAGAGAGAGAGGGAGACACAGAATCTGACACAGGCTCCAGGCTCTGAGCTGTCAGCACAGAGCCTGACGCGGGGCTCAAACTCACGGACCGCGAGATCATGACCTGAGCTGAAGTTGGACGCTTAACCCACTGAGCCACCCAGACACCCCTGGTTTTAGTTTAAAAGCCAAAGTTTTGAGCAAACTTGTGATACTTTGCCATTTGAGCTCTGTTTATGTCACCAACCTCATCTGTGAACACTCATTTCTCTTCCTCTCAGCACTCTGATAGAAATGTCTTTTAATTTTATAAACATTATAAGCATTCTGTTCTGCTCATGGCCATTACGTATAGTGTTCCCTCTCCCTAAGACATTGTTCCTGAGGTTTATGCTTGACTGACATCTACTGCACCCTTAGATCTGAAAAGGACTCAAGATCTACCATTATGTGGCCTCATAAAAATCTTGTGTGTTCTGTCTCCTCATGGCTGATATGGCCATTTTTCCAGCCTGTTTTTCTTCCTAGCATGGCAGATGACCGAGGAGGATAGAGACTTGCTATTTCTGTCCTTCACAACATTCCTAGGACTAGTTCATTGACCAGCATATTGTTTAAATATGTCTGTTGCCTGAAGGATAAACACATGATATGAAGCTCTACATGGTTAGACATAAAGTGCCATGTTGAATCCCTTTCCCTCATTCTCCTGGGTACTGCAATCAAATGAAATATTAAATGTTGCTAAACTGTCACAGTATCCATACTTCTGCCAGTGGCTATTACTCTTACAACTTCTTATTATACTACTGTTTTGAAGTTCCTGCCATTTAACCAAACGTGTAACTTCAGTATTGCCACTTATTGTCCTTCTGTGCATAGTCCATAGTTTATTCTGATTTCAGCATATGACTTACAGTTTACCTGTTTAAACAGATTCCTGTTATTAGCTTAAGTATATTCATGTTCATCATCGTGGAGAAAGTGATACACACACTCTTGCTTTTACTTTTCTCTTTGTCTAGCTTGAATTCTATGATCTGGATTTGTCTTCACTCTTAGGTAAATTTCCTAAAACCATTGATATTTTTCCTATTTGCTAAATCTCAATCCTAAATAAATTCAGCTATTCTTTTGTGTTAATGTAGCTTAAGGTCACTGAATAATATTTTATAATCTGGAATTTGTTACATGATAATAATAATAGCTTCATTTACTTTATGCCAAGGCAAACAGTTAATCTGCCCAATATCCTTCGGGTGAATTTTTTTATCATCACATTCAATGGAAGTTTCAATTTCACCTTTTCATATTGGTGCATTTCTATATTGAATTCCCTTATTCACTCTTTGCTACAATGATTTGCATACCATTTTCTCTAACAGAATTCCTGAATCTAATCTCTGTCCCATTACTCAGTGGATGACCTCATCTCAGTTTTCACTGACTGAATTAAAGCCCTCCAATGGAACTCTCTTGTGGTCCTGCTACAATCTCTGTAGCAATTCTGTAGGTACCCCCTCCTTCTGTCTTGTTACAGTGACAGGATTATCTTTCTGCCAATCAGGGAAAATTTATGCGATATGTTTCCTGGACCACAGCCTCTTCTTTACATACAATTGACTTTCTACAGGATATTGTTCAGTTTCCTATTTCCCATTATTTTATTTTATTATCTTCTTTTATTTTATTATTTGTGTTTATTTATTTTTTTACAATTACAACAGATTTTTAATGGATATCGATTGTATACTGCCTGTGTTCTGCACACTGTTGGCATACAATAGGAGGGGTTCAAATTTACAACAGGTATAACGTTTTTACATATTTTTCAGATGCTCATGTTTCTTTGGGATTAGGTTGTTGAGATCAGCTTCTATTCTGTCTGAAAGATACCTTCACTCTTTCATTCACTGTCATGCTTCATCCACTTTCTCTCTTCTACAAATGTGTTGAGATCTTCTTCAGTTATAATCAAATCTTTCTTTGCTGAGATGTGCCCATTTCTTCACTTCGATTACTTTTGCATTTCTTGACTTCAATTTCAGTGTGGCATCTGTGTGAGGTGTATAATTTCATAATATTTTCCTTCCATCCAGGCGATAGGACAGGCTGGTAGTCACTTCCTTCTGGAAAGGCCAGGCCCAGGCCTTGAACAGAGACAGATTCTTCTGCACCTGGTGGGGGAACATTGTCACCCACAGGTTCACTTTGTCAACATAGTCTGCGGACAAATTTGTCTGGTTCCTATACTCAGTGAAGAGACGGATGAATGGCTTCCAACCAAAGGCCTCTTGTAGTTGTGGATACATTTCTCTTTTAGATAATTATCTTCTTCCTCCCTGTTGGTCCTTGTAATCCCTCTTCAATACTCAAACATGTGTTGATTGCTCCCATCTTCAGAAAAAGAAAGGAAAAGAGTATTTTTAGACACCATGTCTTGGGGTGCCTGCACAGCTCAGTCAGTTAAGTGTCCAACTTCGGCTCAGGTCATGATCTCACAGCTCATGGGTTCAAGCTCCCTTCAGGCTCTATGCTGACAGCTCAGACCTGGAACCTGCTCTGGATTCTGTGTCTCCTTCTCTGCCCTTCCCCTGTTTGCTCTGTGTGTGTGTGTGTGTCTCTCTCTCTCTCTCAAAAATAAATAACAGTAACCTCAAAGAGGTATTGACTATACCCATAATTTCCATTTCTTCATCTCCTATTTCTTAGTTGCTACTATTGTATCAAATCTTCCCAAGGCCTTCACTCTTCACTCCACACTACTGACTTAGATGATTTAATCTCCTCACAAGTTGCCAAAAATAATAAACTTTATCCTATTGACTCTGTACATTTTTTAATATCTTAACGTCAAAACAGTAATTTATCTGTAATCTAATTGCATGTCATATTTCTATTGGCAATGTTAATTTTTTCTTTATGAGTGATACAAAAAATAGTGATGCACCCATGTTCTATAGTATCTTCTATGTGAAAAAAAGACAGAATTGGAATTGACATATATTGATTCCCTTCTCAATTCTGAACCTGTGTCAAGCAATAGAAGTTATATGCAACTTTTTCTCAACCTTTGTACTTGGATTTTTCTCAAGCATGTTGTGTTCGCCATATAAATAAGCAAAAGTTTGTGGGTACTTTAGCCATGGATGCCCCAACTCCAGCCTTTATTATTTGAAAAGCCTCGATTTTCAGAAACTTGGAAGTCATTGTCAGTATTTGCCTTACACCCACATTCAGTCATTTAGTAAATTCTACCTCCAATATAATTATTAGTTTAACATTTAGTAAAGTATTCATGTACTAACACTTTAGATTTTTTCATCCATTATCTTAGTTTTATTAGAAAACAAAACAAAAACAAAAACTGAGAGTTTGGAACCAGTATTATCCTCAATTTACCCATGAGGGAACTGCGACAGAAACTTACAAGGCCATACAGCTTATTAAGGGGGAACCCAAAATTTTATTTAAATTGCTTAGGATCTGTGCTTTGCTAATTTTTCTTTTTTCTTACACCTTTCATTCAATTCATCTCACAACTTTTATCCAACTCTTAATTCCTTCTATTAATTCTGTACACTGCACATAAGTGATCTTTTAAATAGATAAGTTGAATTATTGATGCTTCTCCTGCTTAAATTATTTAATTGGTTTCCATTTGAGATACAATCTAAAATTCTTATCAAAATTCACGATACCTTTCTTTACAGAGTCTGCCATTTTACATTAATTACGTGGTATTATGGTATGGTAGGCTGAATAACTCCCCCCACGGTGTCTATGTCCTGATTCCAAAAAATTGTGAAAGTTAGGTTACATGGCACAGGAGGGAAGTAAAGATGCAGATGGAATTAAGGTTGCCAATCAAGTGACTTTAAAATAAAGTAATTATCCTGGGTTTATCTAGATGGTCCTATTGTAATCACAAGGGTCCTTAAAAGTGGAAAAAGGATGGGGCGCCTGGGTGGCGCAGTCGGTTAAGCTTCCGACTTCAGCCAGGTCACGATCTCGCGGTCCGTGAGTTCGAGCCCCACGTCGGGCTCTGGGCTGATGGCTCGGAGCCTGGAGCCTGTTTCCGATTCTGTGTCTCCCTCTCTCTCTGCCCCTCCCCCGTTCATGCTCTGTCTCTCTCTGTCCCAAAAATAAATAAACGTTGAAAAATAAATAAATAAAAAAAAGTGGAAAAAGGAATTGAAAAAACAAAACCAAAAACAAACAAACCAAAACAAAGAAATAGCAGTATGAAAACGACTGGCATTGCCACTCTTGAAGTTGGAGAAATGGTACCATGACCCAAGGAACAGAAGCAGCCTCTGAATGCTGGAAAAGCCAAGGAAACAGATTCTTCCACAGAAACTCCAGTAAGAATGTAGATACACAGATATCTTGATTTTAGCCCAGCATGATTCATTTCAGACCTTCGGAAATGTAAGATAACCAATTTTTGTTTGTTTTAAAAGTTTCCGGTGCTTTGTTACAACAGCATTATGAAACACATGGTTATATTTCTTTCAAGTGTTCATTTGGCTCATATGCATTGTGCAGTTGCTATTACTTATTCCAAAGTGTGCATTCAGTATTTTAAAGAAATACTCTAGTTTTCTAAGATGTGCATATTCTTTTAGAAAAAAAAACCACATTGAGTTTACTTTAGATGGATATATAAAATAAAGGATGTCAGCATGCTTATTATGGTACTGATTCTAGTGCTTGGATCAACACTGAAGAATGTAGGAATTTTTAAAAGTTATCCATGCCATCCTGCTTTGCCTCTATGGCAAGTTTGCTCTTGTGCTAAAGAACTCTTGACGACAAAGAATGAGAGTATCTCTTTCTCTGGGAATGCCAAAGGAAGAAAGACATTGAATATTGAAACAATGGGGAATATAAAGCTACATGTGTTTGAAAGAAATACCAATCAATGTATAACAATGGGTAAGGGGCGCCCAGGTGGTTCAGTGGGTAAGTTGTTTGAGCATCTGATTTCGGCTCAGGTCATGATCTCATGGTTTGTCGGTTCAGACCCTGGAGCCTGCTTCAGATTCTGTGTCTGCCCCCCTCGCTGAGCATCCCCCTCTTGTGCATACATGCTCTCTTTCTTTTTGTCTCTCAAAAATAAATAAATAAATATGTAAAAAACCCACAATGGGTAAATATTCTGAGTCTTCATTTAGGACAATATACAGGCAGTATATATTTATAACAACTAGTAACAAGCATATTTAGGCCAATCTATATTTTCTTGTGTTTTAATAATTTTTATAGTAATCAATTGTGGGAGGAAACCATGTGCCATCATTATATGAATATATGAATATATTCATTATATGTATTTGTTTCCCTTGATAATTGAAGTTAGCAGTTGACATGGTGGGAGAAATAATAGCCTAAAGTAAATTTTTTGCATTTCCCCCCTCTTTCCTATTTTCTTTTTAGAATATAATCGGTAGCTGGCAAGGAACATAATTTTTACTAAATTGTTTCTTATTAAAAGATAGCAATATGCATATTTTGAAATGAAAAAATAAACGCATTACTTCTAATTTTATCTCAAACTATACAATATATAAAACAATTCCATTCTTACAACAGATAAAATTGAATAAAAAGAACATTAAACATGAACAAGGTAAAACTGAGTCATGCTGCAAAATTATATAATGGTTTTCTGATATCTTTAATAAGGAAACTAGGCTATTTCTCCTGTTTTACAGTAGAATATTAAACTAATGACAGGTTTATTTGTCCATACTAAAGGAAAATAAATGAACTATAATTTTTTTTTTTTACATTGCTAGCAAAGAACATTCACTGTTTAATGTTAGTATTTTTTGGCTGCTACACTGATTCAGCCAAAGTGATACTCAAATATGAATTTTCATAATTGAATTATCTGATGGAATTATATAAATTAAAATGGTGCAATCTGTTGTATAGGGTGATCTTTTTTAACCAAATTAAATTCTTATTCTTAAATGTAATATTTCATACGTTTGAAAAGTTTTCTCCATTCTGTATTATTGTCATTTCACCTATATATTAGTTATTCTACAAGTTACTTGCTACTATTTATACTTTTGTCTAAAAATGAGATTATACTTTATACAAACTGTACATTTCAATTGCTTTCATATCACGAGAACTCGATAAATTATAGAAGTAATAGTAATAGTAGCAGGAGTGATAGGAGTGGTAATAGTGGGAGTACTTTGGGCTCTTGCCAACATTTTTCTATAAAAAGCTTTACGATAGCTAATGAGGTCACACATTAGAGCACACAGCATGGTGCTTACAACTGTTACCTCCAAATTGTTAAAGTTGTTAAAGAAATGATTACATGGTATGAATATTAGATTAAGAACTGTTTTCAGAGTCACAGTTTATAGTCAAATATATTCTTTTTTTCATAGATTTTTGAAGTTTATTTATTTATTTTGAGAGAGAGAGAGTGTGTGTGTGTGTGAGCCTGGCAGTGGCAGAGAGAGAGAGAGGGAGAGAGAGAATCCCAAGCAGGCTCTGCGCTGTCATCACAGAGTCTGACATGGGGCTTGAACTCATGAACCATGAGATCATGACCTGAGCTTCGATCAAGAGTCGGACACTTAACTGAGCCACCCAGGCGCCCCTCAAATGTAATTCTAATGCCACCTGATATTCTTACTATATGCATGCTCTTGTGCTGAATGCTAATTAAGCAAACTGACAATTTTAGGTAAATGAACTGATCAACATTAAGCCAAGCATCTCAGGGTTGAGCTGAGGAAAAAAAAGAGATAAGTCAGTGGATCCTTCTTCTGCCTGAAGTCCCTATTAAACTTCTGATTCCATGACTTCAGAAAAAATAGGTGCCGATAATTCCTTCTTTCCCTTAAGGGGCTATATTCTAGCTAACTTTTGTATGTCTGTTTGTTCGTTTGTTTGTTTCCAGAAGAAAAAATTCAAGCTCTCATTTTTATTTTTCCACTGTAGGATATGTTATAAATAGTTTCATACTTTTCATTATTTTTTTAATTTTTTTTAATGTTTATTTATTTTTGAGACAGAGAGAGACAGAGCATGAAAGGGGGAGGGTCAGAGAGAGGGAGACACAGAATCTGAAGCAGATTCCAGGCTCTGAGCTGTCAGCACAGAACCCCACGCGGGGCTCGACCTCAGGGACTGTGAGATCATGACCTGAGCTGAAATCAGACGCTTAACCAACTGAGCCACCCAGACGCCCCAAACTTTTCATTATTATCTAAGATCGGGGTTATCTTAGTCTGACATTGGGTGGGGTTTTTTTTGTTTTCGTTTTTGTTGTTTTATTTTTGCTTCTGCTTTTACTTTTTCTTTTTTTTAATTTTTTTCACAGATTTTTTAGGATATAATTGACATATTTTAACTCTGATACTGTGTTTTTGGTGAAGAAATGAGAGATATAATTGCTACACATAGGAAACATCTTTAAAGAAAATACTACATTTTTTTTGGTCTTATATCCATGACTTCTAGACCCGAGCACCTAGTAGTGATCGGTAAATGTCTGTTGAATGAACAAATAAGTGAACAGCCACTGATGCCAAGAGGGATTCCAGGGAGAAGACACACCTCTTAGTTGGGAGCCTGTTAAACACAATGACACATCCAGACCTCATGTGACATGATGTATTACAGGTTTAGGAAGTCAGTCTAGTGGATTGCAGACTACATTTTTGAAAATTAGAATAATATCAAGTAAATAAATAATGGAATGCATGTATTTCATGTTGGGTTATTTCTTATAAATTTGTTTCCATTATATATAGTTGATATCTTCCTTGGGTCATGATGTTGCAAGGGAAAAAAAATCAAACGGAAATAGCAACAAAAAGTGCTACCCTGCTTCAGGAAGATTCTAGTTCCCCAACTAGTTCCCTCATTACAAAATGTGGCTTGAAGTTCATTAGCAACAGGTCCAATATACACTGCTACACATTTCTTGACTTATAAATATGTGCATGTGTGCATACATGTCGAAAATATCTATATGAATGAATATTAGTTAATACAAGTGGATTCCTAGTGCTTTGTGTAAGGCAAAAAAAACCAGTTTGCTGTATATATAACTTAAGTTTTCCACTTAGGCAATTTCCTTTTATATGACTGCAGAATTATCAAATGTTACAAGCCTTTGCCTTCAGAAGGTTTGTGTTCATTCATGAGATCTTTGAGAGAAATATTGCTTGTGTAAACGAACACATCTAATGACTAGCAGTGAAAGGAACATTACACTGGAAATGATGTAAAGTTGATAGAAACTTAAATTGAAGTGGGCTTAAAGCATTCCATTTCATCTATCAGAGGGTTTAGTGATTTCATGTGACTGATGGTACCTTTCATGTCACAAAATAATTTACAATGTCTTTTCTTTTTTTGAGGTGAATTCTATAGTTTGTTAGGGGGTTTATAGCTCTTTGTATCATTTGAAAGAAACTAATGTTACTGTGCATTAAGCATTTCAGTTGGGTCAAGCGCTATACTAAGAAAATTAGTTATTTAATCTTCACCAAACCGTATCAGATGGATTCTGTTGTTTTACTCATTTTCCAATACAGTTGAGAGAGATTAAGTCACTAGCCCAAGGTAACGCATTTAGAAAGATGTAGAGTTTGCATTTACACTCAATTCTCTGTAACCACAGAGCCCCCCAGTTTTTTTACTGCTATTCACTATTGTTTTTAACAGATATCTCTTATCAGTCTAGTAGTTTTTATGTACCTGATCTCATTCAATATTCAGAAAAAAATAGGTAAGGAGGGTATTTACTTTCAACAGAAAAATTATTTTGCCTGATTGTAGAAATACATTTTATTATAAAATATCCTTTAAATACAGTAGCCAGGAATAATATCTTAAAAAGTCACTTGAAATATCATCATTTAAATAAATCCAATATGAATTCTTTAAAACCTACAGCCCTTCCACCATGATTTTAAATTATACAAACATGCTTTTCATTTACCTGAGACATTTGTCTCAAACTTTTATCTTTTTTTAGAAGGCCTCCTGTATTTTCATGAGTGAAATGTTCTTCTAAATATTATTGAGAAAACAAAGAGTCACCTATATTTCATTTTTAAACTTGCCAGAAGTAAATTTATTTCTGAGGTAGCTAACTACTTGAACATTTATAAAATTAGTGTTCTTCCATTTTTAATATGAAAAATCTTTTCTCTTAAATATTCTTCAAAAGCCCACCAACCCTCTGAATGTTTTATTACTTTCTACTAAAATTCTCTGTCACTTGTTTAGCAGAATTTCTCCCGGATATCCAATGTTTTGTATGAATGATTTGTAGATCTTGTTTACATTGTCAAGACAGTGTTTTATTATTATTTGTATATTTTGTTCCTATCTACAAGAATGTTAGTTAATAGATATGATAGTTCATTTTATGTGTCAACTTGACTGGGCGAAGGGATGCCTGGAGAGCTAGTGAAACATTATTTCTGGGTGTGTCTGTGAGGGTGTTTCTGGAAGAAACTAGCATTTGAATTGATAGACAAAGTAAAGAAGATTGCCTTCACCAAAGCAGGAGGGAATCATTCTATCCACTGAGGGCCTGAATAGAACATAAGGGTGGAAGAAGGATAAATTTGTTTTCCATTTGAGCTGGGACATCCATCTTCTCCTGCCCTCAGACATCAGTGCTCCTGATTCTCAGGCCTTTGGGTTTCCTGGTTCTCCAGGTTGCAGATGGAAGATTATGAGACTTCTCAGCATCCATAATCCCATGAGCCAGTCCCCCATAGTGAATCTCTTTCTATATAGTTACAGATATTCCATTGGCTCTTTTCCATTGGAGAACCCCGACCAATATAATAGGGCAGGGAGCTGTCTACATTTGTAATGCCATCTTGTCAATATCTTTTTTTAAAATCTTTTAATGTTTATTTATTTTTGAGACAGGAAGAGAGTGTGAGTGGGGGAGAGGCAGAGATAGAGAGAGAGAGAGGAGAGAGGGAGAAAGAGAGAGAGAATCTGAAGCAGGCTCCAGGCTCTGACCTGTCAGCACAGAGCCCAATGCGGGCTCGAACCCAGAACCATGAAATCATGACGTGAACTGAAGCCAGACACTTAACTGACTGAACCACCCAGGTGCCCTGATTTGGTTATTTTAATAATTGTGAGTAATGTCAAAGAGCAGAAAATAGTGTATTTAACAAGCTCAGGGAAACCCGCTTGTGCTACATCCAGTAAATGTAAGTTATTTGCTTCCATGACTATGATTAATTTGGGGGAAAATAAAGCATTATAGGTTGTACTGAAGATCTACAAGTCTCTCCAAATACAGCCATCTTAGTCCCTCCTTCACTTCATAGAAGTAGCAAATATCCTAATGTGTTTGAGCACCTCCTCCACCCAAGTATATATAATTTTACTAGTCATGCAAGTGACCATAAAGAATATGTGGCATGCTTTTAAATTGCACATAAATGGTATAATGCTTTGTTACATTTTCATTCCAAGTAGACTTTCAATATTTTTCTATGTTGTTTCTTTCCATTTTTTAAATTTTATTGGCCTTTTATTATACTATTCATGCCATGTGTGAAGGGAAGAGAATGTGAAATATAATAGCATGCTACATTAGAAACAATTGGTGAAGGCATTTTTTCATTCTAGAGTCGCCATTTTATTGGGAATGCATTTTGCTGAACCTTCAAAATAAGGACAAGAAACTACTTTTGTTTAAATGAAGTGACTTGATCATAAATGAAATTTAATTGGAACCTTTTCTGTTACAGAGAGCTACATTAAAATAGAGGTTTAATTGGAGCAACACTGTAGAATTGTTTGGTTCTCACACACTTTAAAAATTGTATTTGTCCCTCTGCGGGGATAAAGCCTGATTGTGAGTCTGCCAAATAGAATGCTCCATGCTGTGGGGAACCAGTGGGATATGATAAGTTCTTCACAACGTTGAAAAGAAGTCGTGATTCAGAAATACGAAAAATGTGAAAGAATTCTATTCAATGGGACTATCAATTAATTAACCCATTGTGTTTTTGTGCGTGACTCTGAGAATCTCTTTAATTTTAAGTATATCTTGCAGAAGAAAATGGAGTGATTACAGGCTCTAACAACTAATGACTCTCCTTTTATAATCATCTAGAGGGGGAAGGAAGTAAGAGGTTTCTCTGTTCTGTCTTCAGTCTCTTCTTTCTGTCATCATCCACCATTTATTTGTATTTGCCACTGCATTCATTTGTTCAACCAGGATTTGTTGAATGCCTACTATGTAGTATTGATAGAACTCTTCAAATTGCTCACAGTCTAGTGAGCAAGGAGATACTGATGTCTACCTCTTCATTGATTCAAGAGTAATCTTCTTTAAAATATTGAATGTGAACTTTATGGATTTATCTTGACTGCTGGAAAGCATACTGTAGATTCCTCATGAGAAAAGGAAGACCCAGGTAAGGCCACTCCATCCCCAAGACTTGTACCTCCATTCCTAGGAACCGAGGGTATGCTCCTGCAATATTCTTGCTTCTGGGAAGATCAGTCCCACTCTAGCCCCTATAAAATACTCGCAGCTACCCAGATTTGCTGTGGTTCTCTCTGGTAACCTCATCAAGCTTTCCCCCCTATTTTATATCGTTTTTTTTTTTTTAATCCAGATTCATCCTGGAACTATTAGCTCCATTGTGTTTCAAAAAATATCACTCTTACCTCTGTCACACAGTCTGTAGAATACAGTGTGTACCAAGAAAAAAAGGTACCGAATGAGGGACGTTGACTCAGTGTTCCAGTCTTGGCTTTACAGTTCTCAGTGTGACATTTGAATCTTGTTTTCACTTCGCTTCTCCTTGCAAAATAAAAATAATCTCTTCCTGCTCAGTGGGTTGCTACAAGTTAAAAATTACATAATATTGATTTGTTTGAAAAGTTTTGATCACCTTACAAAGATGTAACAATATGGAGAATATTGATAAGTATTAAAATAAATTTCAGTGATAGGATTTATTAAGATTACATTCAAATGTGTAAATAATAATCTCTTTGTATACATAATACAAAATTGTCATAGGATATACCTTTTAAATTAAAACGCAAGGTTTCAGACCATGAGTCAGAGATACAATGTGATCATTAATGGAGCTGTTACAGACTTTTTAATTGGAAAATGAAATAGTCATAGCCCTAGAGTAAACTTGACACCTTGTTTGTTATCTGAGACTTGATTTTGTGCTATAATTACTTTAGGATCCCATTAAAGTTTCAGGCTAACCAAATGATTGAGCTATACATGTGAATAAACCTGAACTATGTGCAAAGTGAATTCTTTGATAAATATATCCTGCTGATTTGGTTTCAAGGGAATCTGCACTAATTTCAGGTCCTTTTCATTGAAAACCTAAGAGGCAGTCACTTGGAAAGAAGCATCAAAACATGTGCCTTGAGATAAGAAAACAGACTTTCAAAGTGCTAATTTATGACTTGTAATTAGCAGCAATGCTGTTTACTCTGTGTTTTCATCCCAGTAAAGTTTGAAACTCTTTCCAGTAACTCAACATCATTGCATATCAATTCTGTGTCCAGGATAAGTGTTGTGGGAGAAAAAAAAAAGGGGGGGGGGAAGAATGTGACCTCTGATTGTGAGGTTTCTAGTCAACTAGGAAGGAAAAAGACATTAATTGAGCCCCAACTATTTTCTAGGAAATAGGAAAAGAACTATTTTATCTAATCTAATCCTTATAATCAAGTTTAGCAGGAAGATACTGTAATCCCTCACATTTAATTCTCTTAATTGAGTTTAGGAAGAGGACACTTTAATTCCCTTTGGGGGATAAACAAATTCAGTTGAATGGCTCATAAAGTCACTCTTTTGAGCATTCAATAAATCCAGAATCATACAATTTGTATGTTTCAGAACTTATAGCTGCTATCATGGGGTCTCTTAAGTGTTAAAATGTGCATGTGTGTGGATGCCTGGGTGTCTCAATCAGTTAAGCTTCTGGCTTTTGATCTCAGTTCCAGTTTTGATCTGAGTGTCACAAGTTCAAGCCCCCTGTTAGCCAAAGTGGAACCTACAATTTTTAAAAAAGTGTTTGTTTGTTTTTGAGAGAGACAGAGTGCGAGAGGGGGAGGGGCAGAGAGAGGGAGACAGAATCCAAAGCGGGCTCCAATTTAGAGGCTGCAGATTATGAAGATAATCCCTTTGACGCAGAGCTCAAACTCACGGACTGTGAGATCATGAACAGAGCCAAAGTCAGATGCTTAACTGACTGAGCTACCCAGGCGCCCCATGTGGAGCCTACTTAAAAGTAGGCTCTTTTTTAAGAGCAGTGTCTGGGACTGACAATCTGTCCCTAGTCCCACACCTGCCAGTGGCACCTGGGACTGATGGTCTGTCCCTGGGCACACACTCATATATATACATATATACACCCATATATATACATATACACACACACTCATATATATACATATGTATGTGTGTATATATATATATATATATTAATGAATTGAAGGCAATGTATATAATATATATAGTAATGCTTTTAGCAACTGAAAGATATAGCAATGAACACAGGAGGCAAATCCTTGCCCTCATAGACACCTTTTAGAGAAAGAGAGAATTGCAATACATTGCAATAAATAAATAATACAATTTCAGTTAGCACTTCAGTTATGGTCTCAAGAAAAATAAAGCAAAGGGATTAAGACTGATGGGGGAGGCATTTTAGAGTAGCTGGATAAGGCTTTTCTGAAAAAAATGACATTTGACTAGAAACTAGAACAAAATGTAGGAGAGAACCTTATAAGTAAATCTGAGCCAGAAAAAGCAGCAAGTGGAAATGGTCAAAATTTGGACAAAACTTGGAAGATGTAAGGAATAGAAAGATGGTTGATTGGGACCTAGCAAACAAGAAAATGGTGCAAATTGTAGCATAATCTTTATTAAATTTTATACTCCCAAACCATGGTGAATAATTTGAATTTTATTCTAAGGGTGTTGGAAAGCTTTTAAAATCTTTTGAGCATAATTTTGGCCTGATTCAATTAGAAAAGAAACAACAACAACAACAACAACAAAACAAACAAGCAAAAACAAATACGAGGAGAGCAGCTTCAGGCACTGAGGAGATTAGGACTGGAGAGTTGAACTGGTTTCAGCAGGAGACAGGTACAGGGTTATGCAGGTGGTCTAGGTGATCGGTTACAACTGCTTGGAATGGGGTCATGACAGGAGGAATTGAAAAATGATTGAATTCAGAATATATTTTGCCATTTGCAACGACGTGGATGGAGCTAGAAAGTATTATGCTCAGTGAAATAGGTCAGAAAAAAGACAGATACCATATGATTTCTGTCACATGTGGAATTTAAGAAACAAAACAAAGAAGCATAGGGAAAATAAGAGAGAGAGGTAAGGGGTGCCTGGGTGGCTCAGTTGGTGAAGCGTTGACTTTGGCTCAGGTCATGATTTCACAGCTCGTGAGTTCGAGCCCCAGGTCGGGCTTTGTGCTGACAGCCCAGAGTGTGGAGCCTGTTTCAGATTCTGTGTCTCCCTTTCTCTCGGCTCCTCCCCCACTTGCACTGTGTCTCCCTCTCTCTCTCTCAATAATAAGTAAACATTAAAAAATATATATAAGAAATTAAAAAAGAGAGAGAGAGAGAGAGAGAGGTAAACCGAGAAACAGACTCTTAACTATAGAGAACAAACTGATGGTTACCAGAGACAACCTGGGTAGAGATATGAGTGAAATAGGTGATGAGGATTAAGGAGTGCACTCATTGTGATGAGTATCTGGTGATATATGGAAGTGATGTATGGAAGTGTTGGATCACTAAATTGCACACCTGAAACTAATATTACACTGTATGTTAACTAATTGCAATTTAAATTAAAAAAAAAAAAGAAACAAAATGTATTTTGAAGATAGCCATGATATGGCCTATTAGAATTCTTGTGTACATTAAATTAGATAATGAATGTAAAAGTTTTATCATGCTTTTGGTATCAGGATGGTAGGCAACTATTAGATTAGAAAAAAATCATGAAATTAAAAGCATTATATCCTAAAGCCAATATAGAAAGGTTTTAAATTTCTGCTCAAAATTAAAGTTATAGTAGTCAACAAATTGATTTTTATTTTTAATCTTTTAATTGACAAAAGATATTGAAAATCCAAAATAGTTCTCAGTTTTTTTCTTTTATATTTTCTTTGTACATTTAAAATGGGAATGCTTTATTGGTTAAATATGGAAGTGCCCAGAAATTAATACCATTTTTTTAGAACATGCTTACATAATGTATTGGTGCCTTAAAATATGCATCAGTTACACATATAAGTTGGTTTTATACTGAATTCTAATGTGTGTGTGTGTGTGTGTGTGTGTGTGTGTATTTGGGTATGGGACTGTGTTTGAGCCCTTGTGGTTATTTGGTATTCTCAGGGTATGATACTAATGTGAATAATTACAAAATTAAAAATTCCTCAGAGTAAACCTACTTGGGACCAATGTTCAAAGCTGCCTGTCTAAACTAATGACATATAATTTGTGCAGATCAAAGTAGTAAATTTTAATTAGTAATGGTGCAGTTAATAATAATCTTGGAACATGTTATGTAAGACTGACACTGAGTTGGGTAAGAAATAAAAAAACCAAAACTGTGGTTGACAAGCAAAGTGAAACAAAAGTGTTAATACCTATAGGCTTCTGCTTCTGAATGGTAATCTGGCTCAGCTCATCTATTGTAGGGCAGAACCTGTTTATCAGGGGGTAGTCAGATGTTCAGCTTCCAATGTTGGCGATCTTCTTCAAGGCTTTACTAGTTTTCTTCAACTTGTTAATTAGAACTATAAAAACTGTTTTTGGAGGGAGGTGAAAATTGAGAAGTACAACTTATATTTAAGTCATTATCTTGTAGGCTATTAAGCTCCAAAGTAAGACACTGGAATTATTTTGGGTTACTAGGAATATATATATGTTGTAGTATAATAAAAGAATATTCATACATTATGCAGTTCTCATAGAGAAATGTTTTAAAGGAATTTTATTTTTTTATGTTTTTAAAATTTTTAAAGTTTCTTTATTTTTTTTATTTTGAGAGAGACAGAGACAGCATGATTAGGGGAAGGGCAGAGAGACAGGGAGAGAGAGAGGGAGAGAGAGAGAGAGAGAGAAAGAGAGAGAGAGAGAGAAACAATCCCAAGCTGGCTCCACATTGCCAGTGCAGAACCCAACGAGGGGCTCGAACTCATGAAACCACAAGATTATGAGCTGAAAACTGAAATTCAGATGCTTAACCAACTGAGCCACCCAGGAACCCCTTAAAGGAAATTTTTAATTGTACTTCCAAAAACAATGCTTCACACCTTTGAGTTAGAGAATCTAAGGAATAAAATTTGGGAAAGACCTTTAGCATAGGGCTTCTCAAAATTTAATGTGCATACAAATCACTCAGGGGTTTATGTTAACATGTAGATTCTAACTCAGGAGTATTGGGAAAGTATCTGAGATTTTGTTTTTCTAATAAGATCCCAGGTGATAGTGATGAATCACACTTTGACTATCAAGGTTCTAGATAACTGAAAAAGACAAGAAAAAGCATAACACTTAAGTGATTCTTCTTTAGGTTGATATAGAAAGTTTCTTTAACATTCTGCTTAACATTGAAGAGCTAAAACTGAGAATAATAAATAATGCATATGGAAGTGTTTAGGAAAGATTTTATAACACGCTAATCAACAGACATTCTTAGAACCTAGGGAAAATTTTCGTAAGAAGCTCTCAGTGCTTCCCCTCAACCAATCTTGGAAATTTCTGTTTAGTCTAGGAGTATACAGTTTAATCATTAGATGATCTCCTAAAACTATGGTCCATTCATTGACTGTGTTTGTATCATCACTGACCTTGTTTACCTTCTGCATTTTTCTTGCCTCATGTCTTGCCTAAGGCTATGAAAGCAATGCTTAGCTAAATGAATCCTTGTAAATTAATGCATTTCTTCTTTTCTAAAACAAATACATGAAAGACTCATATTGGTTGATACTTTTAAAAGTATGATCCTGTTGTATGTGTTTTCTCACCATGTCTTTGTTCATGAAAAAGAAAGCAATTTGCATTTAGTTTCTTCCCAACACCTTTACCCCAAATTGTGTAATAAAACAATTCTCTGTCCAGAATCAGTTTTACCATATAGTAAATGCCACACAAAACGCAGAGTAGTGATTTGAGAGTGATAGCTTCCTAAGTTTTTAAGTTGAGAAAGGCAAGCCTACATACAGAGAGATTCTCAACTGCCTTCTTGGTCATGAGGGTAGAGACCCACTTGAGCTGAGATCAGCTTGCAGTGGATATCCTAACAGAAAAAGGGTACTCAAGCTGCTGTGAACCCAGCCTGAATTCCAAACCACATCCTCTTTTTTCTTAGTCTATGAACATCTGCTGTCTACACAAGGCGGAAAATTGAGCCTAGGTTCCAATAACTACTCTATTTTTAACTTACTTAATAGAGATATAATTTGAGGTGCCTGTCAACATTTAATAGAAGTGGAATACTATGGTTTACCTTACAGAATTTTAAAGATAAAGAAGGTCTAAGTCATTATTTTTTTTTTC
The DNA here is from genome assembly GCF_022837055.1 of Prionailurus viverrinus. NCBI lineage: Eukaryota > Metazoa > Chordata > Mammalia > Carnivora > Felidae > Prionailurus > Prionailurus viverrinus. The sequence goes on from NC_062564.1 coordinate 176,954,341, forward strand.
CTTTTGGTTGGGAGACAGTTAAAGAATTCTTTCTGAAAGTTGGGAGACAGTTAAAGAATTCTTTCTGAAAGAATTGGTAACTGAATTTGATTTTAATTCATGTGTAGGCTTTAATCAGGCAAACATTGTGTTTTAGATAAGTTCAGGGATGGCAGAGAAGATAGTGTACATAAAACCAAGAGAGAAGAACCATAGTGGTGAGTTATTTTTTTAACTACTCACCACTTCAATATTGCTGAGATATATAGCTTAAGGACATATATACCAGAGTCACAAAGGTGTCTAATTACTGAAGATTTTCTACCATTTATCAAATATGAAATCATATTCATATTTTTGATTAAGAGAAATTCTTATTGTTTACCTAGATGATTCATTTGAGAATGACAGGTTCAAATTATTTGGATATTTCTCATAGACAAATGATAGAATTCTTATTAACTCCATGTTTTGAGATATCACACAGATAAAATGATAATAAAATTATGGGAAAATGAAAGAATAAAGATAAGAATGATTCTACAAATGTGGACATAATAAATGGAAGTTTAAGAATTAAACTGTTTATGATCTCGGTGTTGTTTGGAAATATATATATATATATTTTTTCTTATTTTAAAACTGTTAAAATTATCTTCTCAGTGGTAGTAGTGCCAAAGGTGAAAAAAATTTCTTCATCAATATTGTAATAACCATATTCATAACTACTACTGTTGACATTTTAAAAAATAGTTAATTTACACTTTTTGAAAGATAGTGCTCTTTTATATCAAAATATTTTGTCTTCTCATATTTAATGATGCCATTTTTGCAAGCCAAGAACGTTAATACAATCAATAAATGAGAAAACTCTGAACATTTATTGAAAATTAATTTTTAGCAGTCATACTATATTTGAAAATAACCTTTCTTCCTTTGGGCTGGTGCCCAACTGAATGGAAAACCCGTCATCTTGTAGGTACTAACCTGTGAGCACCAGGTACCTGGAGACCAAGCCCCCTCTGCTGGGGGTCCCCCAGGAGCTATGCCCCATCATTCTGCAGCCCACTGACTCCCAGCCTGATGCACATTAAAGACTGAAAGGTACACATCTAAATTGTCCTATGGAAGAAGCATGGTGATTTCTGGGCAAGATGAGAAGCTGAGTCTAAAACACTAGTGGGGGAGTGTTGGTGGGAAGATGGCTGTGTAGGAGGTCGCTGGGCTTACTGCGTCCTGCTGATCTCTTAGATTCCACCTACACCTGCCTAAATAACCCAGAAAACTGCCAGAAGACTAGCAGAACGGAGTCTCCAGAGCCAAGCGCAGACAAGAGGCCTACGGAAGAGCATAGGAAGGGCGGAGAGGCGGTGTGAGCTCCACGGACTGGCAGAAGGGAGCTGGGGCGGAGGGGCGGCCCGCCAGCCAAGCAGAGCCCCCGCGTCTGGCTGGCAAAAGCGGAGGGGCCAGGCGGAGTGTGTTCGGACAGCAAGCGGGACTTCATATCTGGAAGGTTAAAAGCTAACAGCTCTGCTCGGAGAACGGGGAGGGCTGGAGGACAACGGGAGGGAGAGTTGTTGAGCCCCGGACGGCAGAGCTCAGCTTGGCGGGGAACAAAGGCCCTTGCCAGCACCATCTCCCTCGCCCATCCCCCAGCCAAAATGCCAAAGGGAACCGGTTCCTGCCAGGGAACTTGCTTGCATCTCACAAACACCCAACGCTGTGCTTCTGCAGATCCATCCCTCCAGCGGCTCTGACTCCCTCTCGGTGCTGCAGGGCCCCTCCCAAAGTGGATCTCTGAAGGAAAAGCGAGCTTATCCTTCCCCTCCCGCCCCTGTGCACCTTGCCGATCCACTCCAGCTAATACGCCAGATCCCCAGCACCACAAGCCTGGCAGTGTGCAAGTAGCTCAGATGGGCCACTCCACCCCACAGTGAATCCCGCCCCTAGGAGAGGGGAAGAGAAGGTACACACCAGTCTGACGGTGGCCCCAGCAGTGGGCTGGGGGCAGACATCAGGTCTGACTGTGGCCCCGCCCACCAATGCAAGTTATTCAAGACAGCACAGGGGAAGTGCCCCGCAGTCCCACACCACTCCAGGGACTATCCAAAATGACCAAACGGAAGAATTCCCCTCAAAAGAATCTCCAAGAAATAACAACAGCTAACGAACTGATCAAAAAGGTTTTAAACAACATAACAGAAAGCGAATTTAGAATAATAGTCATGGGGCGCCTGGGTGGCGCAGTCGGTTAAGCGTCCGACTTCAGCCAGGTCACGATCTCGCGGTCCGTGAGTTCGAGCCCCACGTTGGGCTCTGGGCTGATGGCTCAGAGCCTGGAGCCTGTTTCCGATTCTTGTCTCCCTCTCTCTCTGCCCCTCCCCTGTTCATGCTCTGTCTCTCTCTGTCCCAAAAATAAATAAACGTTGAAAAAAAAAAATTTAAAAAAAAAAAAAAAGAATAATAGTCATAAAATTAATCTCTAGGCTTGAAAACAGTAAAGAGGACAGCAGAGAATCTCTTGCTACAGAGATCAAGGGACTAAGGAATAGTCAGGGGGAGCTAAAAAATTCTATAAACAAGCTGCAAAATAAAATGGAAACAACCCCGGCTCAGACTGAAGAGGCAGAGGAGAGAATAGGTGAACTAGAAGATAAAATTATGGGAAAAGAGGAAGCTGAGAAAAAGAGAGGTAAAAAAATCCAGGAGTATGAGGGGAAAATTAGAGAACAAAGTGATGCACTAAAGAGAAATAATATACGCATAATTGTTATTCCAGAGGAGGAAGAGAGAGGGAAAGGTGCTGAAGGTGTACTTGAAGAAATCATAGCTGAGAACTTCCCTGAACTGGGGAAGGAAAAAGGCATTGAAATCCAAGAGGCAGAGAGAACTCCCTTCAGATGTAACTTCAATCGATCTTCTGCACGACATATCATAGTGAAACTGGCAAAATATAAGGATAAAGAGAACATTCTGAAAGCATCGAGAGATAAACGTGCCCTAACATATAAAGGGAGACCTATAAGACTCGTGACTGATCTCTCTTCTGAAACTTGGCAGGCCAGAAAGGAATGGCAGGAGATCTTCAATGTGATGAACAGAAAAAATATGGAGCCAAGAATCCTTTATCTAGCAAGTCTGTCATTTAGAACAGAAGGAGAGATAAAGGTCTTCCCAAACAAACAAAAACTGAAGGAATTCCTCACCACTAAACCAGCCCTACAAGAGATCCTAAGGGGGATCCTGTGAGACAAAGTACCAGAGACATCACTACAAGCATAAAACATACAGACATCACAATGACTCTAAACCCATATATTTCTATAATAACACTGAATGTAAATGGACTAAATGTGCCACCCAAAAGACATAGGGTATCAGAATGGATAAGAAAAACAAGACCCATCTATTTGCTGTCTACAAGAGACTCATTTTAGACCTGAGGACACCTTCAAATTGAGAGTGAAGGGATGGAGAACTATTTATCATGCTACTGGAAGCCAAGAGAAAGCTGGAGTAGCCATACTTGTATCAGACAAACTGGACTTTAAATTAAAGGCTGTAACAAGAGACGAAGAAGGGCATTATATAATAATTATAGGGTCTATCCATCAGGAAGAGCTAACAATTATAAACGTCTATGCGCCGAATACGGGAGCCCCCAAATATATAAAACAATTACTCATAAACATAAGCAACCTTACTGATAAGAATGTGGTAATTGCAGGGGACTTTAACACTCCACTTACAGAAATGGATAGATCATCTAGACACACGGTCAATAAAGAAACAAGGGCCCTGAATGATACATTGGATTGGATGGACTTGACAGATATATTTAGAACTCTGCATCCCAAAGCAACAGAATATACTTTCTTCTTGAGTGCACATGGAACATTCTCCAAGATAGATCACATACTGGGTCACAAAACAGCCCTTCATAGGTATACAAGAATTGAAATCATACCATGCATACTTTCAGACCACAATGCTATGAAGCTTGAAATCAACCACAGAAAAAAGTCTGGAAAACCTCCAAAAGCATGGAGGTTAAAGAACACCCTACTAAAGAATGAGTGGGTCAACCAGGCAATTAGAGAAGAAATTAAAAAATATATGGAAACAAACAAAAATGAAAATACAATACAAACACTTTGGGACGCAGCAAAGGCAGTCCTGAGAGGAAAATACATTGCAATCCAGGCCTATCTCAAGAAACAAGAAAAATCCCAAATACAAAATCTAACAGCACACCTAAAGGAACTAGAAGCAGAACAGCAAAGACAGCCTAAATCCAGCAGAAGAGAAATAATAAAGATCAGAGCAGAAATAAACAATACAGAATCTAAAAAAAACTGTAGAGCATATCGATGAAACCAAGAGTTGGTTTTTTGAAAAAATAAACAAAATTGATAAACCTCTAGCCAGGCTTCTCAAAAAGAAAAGAGAGATGACCCAAATAGATAAAATCATGAATGAAAATGGAATTATTACAACCAATCCCTCAGAGATATAAGCCATTATCAGGGAATACTATTAAAAATTATATGCCAACAAACTAGACAACCTGGAAGAAATGGAAAAATTCCTAAACACCCACACGCTTCCAAAACTCAATCAGGAAGAAATAGAAAGCTTGAACAGACCCATAACCAGCAAAGAAATTTAATCAGTTATCAAAAATCTCCCAACAAATAAGAGTCCAGGACCAGATGGCTTCCCAGGGGAGTTCTACCAGACGTTTAAAGTAGAGGTAATACCTATCCTTCCCAAGCTATTCCAAGAAATAGAAAGGGAAGGAAAACTTCCAGACTCATTCTATGAAACCAGTATTACTTTGATTCCTAAATCAGACAGAGACCCAGTAAAAAAAGAGAACTACAGGCCAATATCCCTGATGAATATGGATGCAAAAATTCTCAATAAGATACTAGCAAATCGAATTCAATGGCATATAAAAAGAGTTATTCACCATGATCAAGTGGGATTCATTCCTGGGATGCAGGCCTGGTTCAACATTCGGTAATCAATCAACGTGATACAACACATTAATGAAAAAAAAAGAGAAGAACCATATGATCCTGGCAATCGATGCAGAAAAGGCATTTGACAAAATTCAGCACCCTTTCTTAACAAAAACCCTTGAGAAAGTCGGGATAGAAGGAACATACTTAAACATCATGAAAGCCATTTATGAAAAGCCCACAGCTAACATCATCCTCAATGGGGAAAAACTGAGAGCTTTTTCCCTGAGATCAGGAACACGACAGGGATGTCCACGCTCACCGCTGTTGCTTAACATAGTGTTGGAAGTTCTAGCATCAGCAAACAGACAACAAAAGGAAATCAAAGCCATCAAAATTGGCAAAGATGAAGTCAAGCTTTCGCTTTTTGCAGATGACATGATATTATACATGGAAAATCCGATAGACTCCACCAAAAGTCTGCTAGAACTGATACATGAATTCAGCAAAGTTGCAGGATACAAAATCAATGTACAGAAATCAGTTGCATTCTTATACACTAATAATGAAGCAACAGAAAGAAAAATTAAAAAACTGATCCCATTCATAATTGCACCAAGAAGCATAAAATACCTAGGGACGAATTTAACCAAAGATGTAAAAGATCTGTATGCTGAAAACTATAGAAAGCTTTTGAAGGAAATTGAAGAAGATATAAAGAAATGGAAAAACATTCCATGGTCATGGATTGGAAGAATAAATATTATCAAAATGTCAATACTACCCAAAGCTATCTACACATTCAATGCAATCCCAATCAAAATTGCACCAGCATTCTTCTCGAAACTAGAATAAGAAATCCTAAAATTCATATGGAACCACAAAAGGCCCTGAATAGCCAAAGTAATTTTGAAGAAGAAGAACGAGGCAGGAAGCATCACAATCCTAGACTTTAGCCTCTACTACAAAGCTGTCATCATCAAGACAGCATGGTATTGGCACAAAAACAGACACATAGACCAATGAAATAGAATAGAAACCCCAGAACTAGACCCACAAACGTATGGCCAACTAATCTTTGACAAAGCAGGAAAGAATATCCAATGGAAAAAGGACATTCTCTTTAACAAATGGTGCTGGGAGAACTGGACAGCAACATGCAAAAGATTGAAACTAGACCACATTCTCACACCATTAACAAAAATAAACTAACTCAAAATGGATAAAGGACCTGAATGTGATACAGGAAACCATCAAAACCCTAGAGGAGAAAGCAGGAAAAGACCTCTCTGACCTCAGCCGTAGCAATCTCTTACTCGACACATCCCCAAAGGCAAGGGAATTAAAAGCAAAAATGAACTACTGGGACCTTATGAAGATAAAAAGCTTCTGCACAGCAAAGGAAACAACCAACAAAACTAAAAGGCAACCAATGGAATGGGAAAAGATATTTGCAAATGACATATCAGACAAGGGCTAGTATCCAAAATCTATAAAGAGCTCACCAAACTCCACACCCGAAAAACAAATAACCCAGTGAAGAAATGGGCAGAAAACATGAATAGACACTTCTCTAAAGAAGACATCCGGATGGCCAACAGGCACATGAAAAGATGCTCAATGTCACTCCTTATCAGGGAAATACAAATCAACACCACACTCAGATATCACCTCACGCCAGTCAGAGTGGCCAAAATGAACAAATCAGGAGACTATAGATGCTGGAGAGGATGTGGAGAAACGGGAACCCTCTTGCACTGTTGGTGGGAATGCAAATTGGTGCAGCCGCTCTGAAAAGCAGTGTGGAGGTTCCTCAGAAAATTAAAAATAGACCTACCCTATGACCCAGCAATAGCACTGCTAAGAATTTACCCAAGAAATACAGGAGTGCTGATGCATAGGGGCACTTGTACCCCAATGTTCATAGCAGCACTCTCAACAATAGCCAAATTATGGAAAGAGCCTAAATGTCCATCAACTGATGAATGGATAAAGAAATGGTGGTTTATATACACAATGGAGTACTACGTGGCAATGAGAAAGAATGAAATATGGCCCTTTGTAGCAATATGGGTGGAACTGGAGAGTGTGATGCTAAGTGAAATAAGTCATACAGAGAATGACAGATACCATATGTTTTCACTCTTAGGTGGGTTCTGAGAAACTTAACAGAAACCCATGGGGGAGGAGAAGGAAGAAAAATAAAGAGGTTAGAGTGGGAGAGAGCCAAAGCATAAGAGACTCTTAAAAACTGGGAAGAAACTGAGGGTTGATGGGGGGTGGGAGGGAGAGGAGGGTGGGTGATGGGTATTGAGGAGGGCACCTTTGGGATGAGCACTGGGTGTTGTATGGAAACCAATTTGACAATAAATTTCATATATTAAAAAAAAAAAAGAAAATAACGTTTAATCCAAACAATTAAAATATGAGACAGCTATTTATGGAGAAATAAAATCTATATTCAGGATGCCTATTTCACTCACAGATTAATTATTTATGTTTTATATGCATAATAAAATTTTCTTCTATAGGACAATAGATGTATATTCATTATTTTAAAAATCACAGTATTCTATTAAGGGACATTTTGTTGTTTGATCAAAAAGACTAGTCAATTTTTATTAGCATTTTAATGTAGGTTATAATTATAAAAGAGAAGTTAGTTAAGTAAGACTGAAAGGAAGGATGAGAAAAAGGTAAAAATAATTTAAGCAGTTCTTTGGTGTATCCTATGAGTAAACATTTCTAATTCTCATTTTCGGAAGAATCACAAGATAATAAAAATCCGTCAGAGTCGAAAACTAAGTTACTGTTGTTTCCTGTCAAGTTTAGTTAACAGTTGGCTGGGAAAACAAACAAAACAAAACAAAACAAAACAACTGTAGGGGATTTATAGGAGGGTTAACTGAAGACAGGGTTAAAGACATCAGATAAAATTCTCTTGGTTTTGCCTCTCTCCCTCTACAAATTTTAAACTTATGCATGGATGGTAAATGTCCATATATTCCAGGATTCAGAAATGCACAATACTCCATCCAGGGGAGAGAGGAAAGAAAGAAAGAAAGAAAGAAAGAAAGAAAGAAAGAAGAAAGTTAGTTCTCAATTCTCTCTTATTGGTCCTACCTGGATCACTTTCATACCACTGAACCAAACCCACTGAGTTTTTAAATCACTCCCAGCAACTGTGTATGAGAAATAAGTTTTGCTCAGCTGGCTGTTACAAAATTTGGGAGGCCCTGAGTGGGTGATGTAGAAACAATTCACAAAATCTTAACAAAATTCTTAAGACACCTTAGACATATCCAGAAAGAGAAGAAAATACATGCATAGACTGTGGTCAAAATAGAAGGAAGAATATTCATTTTGTGCTTTAAAACAATGTTTTGCTTGTTTGTTTTACATTAGAGAGAATCATGCATTAATTTGGGATTTTCTCTGAGCCACTAACTTTGAAATCAACTCAAGCACTTTTTGCAATGCAGATTTTTTTCTGCCAATGGCTGGCAACATTTAATCAGCTAACAAAGGACTCAGAATTCTGCATTTTAAATAAGTTCCCAAGGGAATTCTCAGGCACGTTTAATTTTCAGAAATACTACAATTAATTATGAGATCTTTGAAGGTAACGAGGATGCACCTTTGTCTGTATTCTTGTATTACAGTGATTCACATCATTTTTGGTATGTACTGTGTTTACTGTGTACCGTCATAAAAAGGGCATACAAATGAATATTCAGACTGTGGCTCATTGAGAAAGAAGAGCCAATCACTTAGAATAGGCCAGAATCTGGCCTGAGTGGAGAATAAGAGGCCTCTAGGACATGGTGCATTGGGCACTAGGTCTGTAAACCTTTAAAAGCCCTGGCACTCTTAAAATCTCTAGTCATTTGAAATTTACATTATCTAATTCTTCTTCTCTCTCTATTTGTTCATTAGTACATTGCATCCACTTCTAAACACCTCATCTTTGAAGACTTTGATGCCAAATATGCCATAATCCAACGTTCTTGACCCATGAATGTCATATCTGATAAATGGCTTCTCAGATTTTTTCACCTTTTAGTTCCCAAACTCTACATTTTTTTTTCCTGATGTGTCTTGGATATTTACTTTCCTTGCTGCTTTCATAGTCCAAGATACCATCAACTTTTCCTAGATTGTCTTAAAAATTGGTATTCCAATTTTATTCTCCTCCAAACCATTCTCCAAATTGCAGACACAAGATTTTCCATGTTAATCTGACATTTTCATGCCCAAAGTCCTCTAATTAATTTCCCATCTCTTAAGAAAAAGATGAAAATCCTATTAAAAATTGCGTAGGGAGCCTGCATGTTTTACCTGTGCAATCTTCAACTTTTTTCTATTCATTCTCTGGACTCTGATATAACAGTATCTCTTTCAGAACTGTAAGTGAACCATGTTTACCTTCCATTGCGGCCATTTTCCACATGTTACTATCTGTGCCTGGAATATACTCAGCCATCCTTCTTTACATTGATGGATTCTATAAGTCTTTATCTCTCAATTCCATTTCCTATTCCTTAAAAGAGCTTTTTTAACCCCCCATACAATGCCAGGCTCATATAGCACTATTCACACTTATTTTATACTACATAATACTGTTTATAATTAAAAGTACCATTGTTTTTTACTCCCTCCACACAGTAAGCTCCCTGAGAACCCGGGTTCCTTCTGCCCTGATTTACCACTTAAAACCAAGTGCCTACCAAAATACCTAGCACACCAAAGCTTCTTGTTACATATTTTTAAATGAACGAATTAATGCTATGCTTCTGAGCTTCGGTTTTATTTATGATACATGAGTAGTAGCTATCTCAGAGCATTCTTCTGAGGAATATATTCACTCAAATACCTATCATGGTGCCTCACATAAAACAGCAGCTCAAAAAACTGTTTTACTTTGTTTGTCTTTCCTTCTTAAAACATTGACATTTAATGACAACATGCATCTGATGAGATACTTCTAGAACTGAGATTGCATTTGGATTTATTTGAAATTGAATCCAGATTTATAGATATTGTCTTGTGAAATTTACGTGCTTATGATGTTCTGCTATTTTGTTTGCCTATAGGAATTTTTGTTAATTTCACTCATTTGGAATCTTAATTTTTTTTTTTTTTTTGGAAAATAACCAAGCCTTAGTTGATTCTTCACAACACATGCTGCATTAAAACCAAGACTAGAGAGACATTTTGGAACTGCACTCTGTCATGAAAATAAATAAACTACTCTGGGGTTTGAGATACTGTAGCTGTTAAAGATGCCTCTGAAAACCTCTTGATTTTATTATCATCCCACCTTTAGAGTTAACATGAGATGTTTTTATTAAAAGACACCCATGAAGTTGGGAAAATATATTTTTCAAAGGAGTGTTTTTATTGTAATATCAAAAACTGTAGGTTGGAAAAGATGGTTTACGGAGAAAAAATATTGTGTTGAAATTTGTAACTGTTAATTTCAGCATGAATTTACGAAAGATGACCTGAGCCAATACAAGTAATGTGAGATGAGGAAATCATCCTCACTGCAAGGATAAGACTCTGCAAATTTTAAGTTGTACAATCAAGAATCAGAAATTAAAGGGAGAAGAGGAGAGAAGATCAGAAGAAAAGAGAGGAAAATTATCAAAAATTATGGTGAGGGAGAAAAAAAGACTTTAAATGGAGAATGGCATATTAAATTTTAATTTGTTCTGGTTGTCTAACACCCTCCATCTTTTAAAAAAAATTTAATGTTTATTTATTTTTGAGAGAGAGACAGTGCGAGCCAGGAAGGGGCAGAGAGAGAGAGAGAGAGAGAGAGAGACAGAATCCAAGGTAGGTTCCAGGCTCTGAGCTGTCAGCACAGAGCCCGATGTGGGGCTCGAACTCACAAACTGTGAGATCATGACCTGAGCAAAAGTTGGACGCTTAACTGACTGAGCCACCCAGGCATCCCCTGGAACACCCCCCAGCTCTAAGAATCTGCCACTCAAGTCTGAGGCCCAAAGGGAACCTTGGTGTGAGAGTCAACTTAAAAAATAGTAATAACTTTATTATTACTATTTTTTAAGTTGACCTCTCTGACCTCAGCCGTAGCAATCTCTTACTCGACACATCCCCAAAGGCAAGGGAATTAAAAGCAAAAGTGAATTACTGGGACCTTATGAAGATAAAAAGCTTCTGCACAGCAAAGGAAACAACCAACAAAACTAAAAGGCAACCAACGGAATGGGAAAAGATATTTGCAAATGACATATCGGACAAAGGGCTAGTATCCAAAATCTATAAAGAGCTCACCAAACTCCACACCCGAAAAACAAATAACCCAGTGAAGAAATGGGCAGAAAACATGAATAGACACTTCTCTAAAGAAGACATCCGGATGGCCAACAGACACATGAAAAGATGTTCAGCGTCGCTCCTTATCAGGGAAATACAAATCAAAACCACACTCAGGTATCACCTCACGCCAGTCAGAGTGGCCAAAATGAACAAATCAGGAGACTATAGATGCTGGAGAGGATGTGGAGAAACGGGAACCCTCTTGCACTGTTGGTGGGAATGCAAATTGGTGCAGCCGCTCTGGAAAGCAGTGTGGAGGTTCCTCAGAAAATTAAAAATAGACCTACCCTATGACCCAGCAATAGCACTGCTAGGAATTTATCCAAGGGATACAGGAGCACTGATGCATAGGGCCACTTGTACCCCAATGTTCATAGCAGCACTCTCAACAATAGCCAAATTATGGAAAGAGCCTAAATGTCCATCCACTGATGAATGGATAAAGAAATTGTGGTTTATATACACAATGGAATATTACATGGCAATGAGAAAAAATGAAATATGGCCTTTTGTAGCAACGTGGATGGAACTGGAGAGTGTGATGCTAAGTGAAATAAGCCATACAGAGAAAGACAGATACCATATGGTCTCACTCTTATGTGGATCCTGAGAAACTTAACAGGAACCCATGGGGGAGGGGAAGGAAAAAAAAAAAAAAGAGGTTAGAAAGGGAGAGAGCCAAAGCATAAGAGACTGTTAAAAACTGAGAACAAACTGAGGGTTGATGGGGGGTGGGAGGGAGGAGAGGGTGGGTGATGGGTATTGAGGAGGGCACCTTTTGGGATGAGCACTGGGTGTTGTATGGAAACCAATTTGTCAATAAATTTCAGAAAAAAAAAAATAGTAATAACTGTTTTTGAGTTTTGAGTTAGTTCTATTGGAACAATTATTCACTAGGCTTTTCTCATGGCTGACTCTTCAAAATTGAAATATCAGTTTAACTTCACTTCTTCAATCTCTAGGTAATCATCTTCCTTTATTCTTTATTACAGCACCTTGTTATTTTTATCAAAAGCACTATCACAACCCACACTTAACTAATTTGTGTATTTGTTCATTTGATATTTATTTTCTTATCAACTGTAATGTAAATCATGAAGGCAAAGACCTTCTCTGTCTTGTTACATCACTGTATCGACAGTAACTATCACCAAAGGTGAAAATACTTGTTATATTAAAACAGGAAGGGATTAAAGGATAATGCCCTGAAAAATCACATTTTTTTGTCAACTTTAATGCAGATTAAATGCATTGTCCTAAAATTTCTAGGTACAGTATCAGATCTCTAATAACAAGCAACATTGGGAAAAAAACGTCTCTGAAAAGTCACAGACTTTCTCAGGGGTGGTAGTAAGTTTCAATCCAATCATGTAAGTGGGTATATGTATATTCACATACATATAAACAACCATAAATATGTTGTATATAAAAGGCAGCATATATTCTTGGAAGAGTTTTAAGACCTTTATGTGTCTTTTTTTATTTTTTTTTTTTTTAATTTTTTTTTTCAACGTTTATTTATTTTTGGGACAGAGAGAGACAGAGCATGAACGGAGGAGGGGCAGAGAGAGAGGGAGACACAGAATCGGAAACAGGCTCCAGGCTCCGAGCCATCGGCCCAGAGCCTGACGCGGGGCTCGAACTCACGGGCCGCGAGATCGTGACCTGGCTGAAGTCGGACGCTTAACCAACTGCGCCACCCAGGCGCCCCAAGACCTTTATGTGTCTTAACCATTTATTTATCATAATAAATATATTATTAAGCTACCAGATCTATTACAGGATCTATGATATTATCTCCTTTTCTACAGATGTTGAAACAGAGATAGAAAATAAATTGCCTTTGTTTGAGACAGGTATTAATGGATAGAGTTAGGACTGAAACACAGATAACCTAGACCCCCAAGTCCATTACATTAAGCTATCCTCTGAAGCAAAGGAAGGTTTCAGCCATCATTTCAATTCACAAATATCAAGTACTTCTGGGTGGCTCAGTTGGTTGAGTATGTTACTTCAGCTCAGGTCATGATCTCACATTTCGTGGGCTCGAGCCTCACATCAGGCTATGTGCTGATAGCTCAGAACCTGGATCCTGCTTCAGATTCTGTGTGTCCCTCTCTCTCTGCCACACCCCCTGCTCACCTCTGTCATCTCTCTCTAAAATAAATAGACGTTAAGAATTTTTTTTAATTAAAAAAATATATCAGGAAGAATGAATCTTCAAGAAGTATGAGATATTGAGGTTTGCTGGATATCAAAGCTATCTATTCAACTATCCTTTTAGCAGGACGTATGACCGCCAACTAAAGACTACATTCCTAGGTTCTTTTTCTGTCTGCCAAAGATGTGAGCAGAAGCAATGTGTCTCACTTCTCTGTCTGATTCTTAATATTTGTGTCTCTTCTATGTCCCACAGAGCAGGAAGTAGTGAAAATCGAATTAGTGAATTTCAACTCACATTAGAAACTGAGAGATAATAAATATCCAGGAAATCCAATATCTAAAAGGATTTCTCAAAAAGAAAACAAAGCTATTAGAAAGAAAGAGATGAAAAGAATTAATGTTGAAAAAGATTGCTTTGACCGAGATTTACGTAAATCTAGTGTTCTGCATATGGGGATTAGAAGAGAGAAGGTAGAAAGACAATGATATTATAATTAAGCATGTAACCAAGAATCAAAACGCACATGATCTCTAGTCTAAAAGAATGAATTACCGTGTTTTTAATGAAAACTCGATTGCCATTAGATTTTGATATCCAGTTATTCTAACACTCACGTTTGAGAGCAATGGAATATCTGTAGGCGTATGCATGTACCGTACTTAAAACACATCATTGAAACACTCAAATATTTTCTCTAGCAAACTATAAAAACAAAAACATGAAAGTAATACATAGTAATTAACAACATCATTGTTAACATCATCAACAAAACAACAGCCACAACAACAAAAGTGGAACTGGACAGGAGGGTGATTAAACAAAATTGGAAATTAGAAGCTGTTATGAAAAATTCCTTTCTTGAAATTATAGGACATGAATTCATAAGTAAAAAAAAAATTAAAACTTTAGAATGGAAACAAAAGGGCATCAGGCACTAGAAAACACAAAAGTCTTGTGTTCGTGTTAAGCAAAATATAATCTAAACTTTTTATTTAAAGACCCTAATGTTGGATTTTGCCAGAATTTGCTCTATTTTTTTTCCTGAATTTCAAAATAGCTTTTCTTGAGCATTTACTGTTGTTATAACTAACAAAAATATTTACTTAATAGACAAAAACCTTGGAATTCAAAACCAGAGAAGGCTTGCCAGTCTGCTGAAGTCAGTTTTCCACTTCCTGGAGCCCCAGAGGCCATTCTGTAACAAACAAGAACAAATTTAGGAGCCATACATGGGATAAAGATCACAGTGTAACTCTGTTTTAATTTTTAGAATGTGAATTTTATGGTGCATTGACACAGATTGCTCGTCTCTTTTCACTAGCCTAAAAATGGACAGATAGAAGTGCCTGTTGTGCTAAAGTATTCTGATGTTACAGACATAGGAGAAATAAATAAAAATCACATTGAATGCTTCTTGTCCAATGAAATATAAGGAAAACTTCTTTCTTTAATCGTTTCTCTTACTCTGTGTTTGAATTTCCATTGGCTCATAGACTTTGTATATGTGTATGTTTAGAATCATTTCACAACCATGGGGGATAAAGTTTTGGTCTTGGTTAAAACAGTAAATTGATTCACGCAACTTAAAATATTACATAGAGCAGATGCACCAGTTTAAAGATCATCCTGGGCATGGCATGCCAAAAGACATGGGCTGACTGATTTTGATCAAAGGGAAAATTAAGGGTCAAAATGATGAACAATTGCAGTGATAAAATTAGCAGTGATAAAGGCTGTAAGCACACACTATGAAGCAGATTTAAAGGCCCTATAAATTAGTCAGTTAATAACAAATGACCATATATTATAGAGTCTGCATCATATCAGTGAGAAATACAGAAAGTGTTAAATCTCCCTGCACTTTGTGAGCTAACAATGTAGTCAAAAGACTAAATCATCTCATATTGTACGTTAATAGACATTAAATATCATTATACAATTACATGTAAATATAAATTACATGTACCATTGTAATCACCTCTATTCTAGGGGCTAATAAAATGCTCTCTCTTTTTCTCTTGTGGGGATTTAAAAAACTCCTGTAAAATTTTTATATTTATCCAATGTGAATGTGAGGTGTATTATTGTTTTAAAAATTGTCTGAGACTCTTTGAAAAAATATGGAAGCCTCAATACACTCTATTGCTGTATTGTACCTGAACCTAATATGTATGTTCACCAAGTGGAATTTAAGTAAAACTTAAGATATATATATATATATATATATATATATATATATACAGTTTAATTGAAGGTGCCACAATAATTCAGGGAACAAGAAGATAAGTGGTAGGACTTGAAATTTGGTAGGGAAATAAGATTAATTTTGGAAGTGGGGAACAACACGCAAGGGAATGGCAGTAATTATCAATACAATATTCTTATAAAACAGAGAAGTGGGTATAAAATAACAGGGGAAAGGAGAAGTAAACTTGGAGGCCAGGCAGGTAATGGAGAGCCATGCGTATCAGGAGACTTTATGCAAATTGAACTTGAAAGAGACTAGAATGTCATAAAGCTGTATGACTCTGGATTATATGTGACAAAATGTATGTTCAAAATACAATTTTATAGAGTTCAAGAGGAGTCAAACTGAGAAAAGTAAAAAAAAAAGAAAGAAACAGTGATAATTATAAATATCAATAACAACATCATATGAAGGAACATTTTTAATAATTAATTTGGCAATATATTTTTTTATTTGTTACAGACAGTGACATTCAGACTCACCAAACTGAGTAATTTTTTCTCATTCTCTCTTTTTTTAAATGTTTATTTATTTTTGAGTGAGAGAGCCAGAGAGCATAAGTGAGGGAAAGGCAGAGAGAAAGGGAAACAGAATCTTAAGCAGGCTCAACAGGGTCAGCTCCCAGACAAGGGACTCAAAACTCATGAGTCCTGAGATCATGACCTGAGCTGAAACCGAGTCAGGTGCTGAGCTGACTGAGCCACCGGGCTCCAGGGGTATTTTAAAGGAACAGTGTTAAAAAATGGAGAAGGATCAGTTTTTACGACATTGTTTTAAAGAATAATACAATAATATAAACACTTGGTTAATTATGAGTTTGAAGGGAAAAGTTGGTTATACTCATTTTGTCTATGATGCATTTCCCTAAATATATAAGCACAAGCTAATGCTTAGTTTTTAACTGGGGTGTTCACAGAATGAACTTTTTATATCCTTGATATATCATGGTAGTACAAATGCTAACTAACTTATTAACATCTTTGCTGCAAAATGTAAAAAGACAACATTATGTTCTAATATTTACACATGTATATTTTCTAAATGTTCAGAATGAAGACATATCATTTGATTATAAAAATATGTCTTTATTAAAGGTATTAAAAGAAGAAAGCTTTAATGAGTTTATAGATTTTGTTCATATATGTATAAGAAACCAATTCCTTTTGATATTTTTGAGTTAGCTAATATTAAAAAAAATGAGTGAAACTACAGAGCAGGACAATCATGAGCAAATAGTCATATAAATCAACCTATTTAGAAAAAAACATATCATTGATGGAATTAGAGAAAGAAATATCATGAGCTCATGATACTGCTTCCCATTGGCCAAATCCAATAGCAGTCAGAAGGCAAGGATAGCTCTTGTCACAGCCCACAAAACTAAGCCTCTAGGGACACAGGGCAGGATGGGAGAAGAGTGGAGAAAGGATGATCCAATGGAAAATAGTTATATTGTGTATTTCATAACTTAGATAGTGTAATTTTTCTTTAATGCATTTCTACTACAGGTAGAGATGTGTCTGTGTGTACTCTTTCTCAAGTAGTTACAAACCAACATGATGCATTTTTACACTGATTTTTAATAAAAACAGAACAGAAACAAAATCAAGATAGCTTCCACAAGATTGTGAAGTTGCCATGAACGTTGACCACAAGAATGAGAGACAATAGATTTTGGTCATCCAGACATTTGTGTTTGGCCTAAAGACAACAATTTTATGAAACTTAAACTTATGTTGTTCCTTATTTATTTTTCTTATTGAAATACAAAGTATAACTTTTCTTTTCAAGTCCAGTGGTAAAAAAACACAATCCTAAATGTATATTTCTTTCACATTAGAAAATATGGGGGTTATTTGTACTTATTGGCTCTATCTTTATGAAGTTTAATATATAATAAAACTTTACTGTAAAATACTGAAAAGGCCATGATTTTTTTTTTTTTTTTGAGACTTGTCCGATCTGGAACCTTTTAAATTTATATTGACTACCTTTATGAAATTATCTATAAAACTGAACTGTACCCTTGAATGTTATTTTATTTCTTAGTGGTTAAAATAAGAATTGGTTACTTAGACTGTTGTTCATTAAAGTACTTCCCTATGAGACTCTCTAGAAAAATCCCATAATCTCTCACCACCCACAACCCACCCACCTCTCACTGCCTCCAGGACCCAATATACTCCCTAAATACGTAATGTGACTAAGCTAATCACTGGTGTTTTATCAACAGCTTACTTTTAATTATCAATGATGAGCTAGATGATTATTTCATAATATACTTCCATCTTTCATTTCATAAAAGTCAAGAGAGTGATCTATGAATGCATGTTATTAATTTAACCTGTTGCTAGTCATTGGAGGTATAAAGATAATTAGTAAATGATAATGATCTTCAAGAAACTCACTGTCTTGATGCAGATCTATAAATAGAGAGCTGATGATTCTTCAAGCTGTTTGCTGTTATAAAATTATCAGTGCAATGCTTTCTGTGAATTGGCAAAGAAATACTACACAAACTGGGAAATGTAGAGAGATGTATCAAGAATGCTTAGACATTAAGTAACATTTTTGAGAAGAAGAGAAGGACGTACAGACAAAAGGAAATTTTATGACTGTGATAGTCCAGGGACTCTTGAGACCTCTATTGTATGAGAATGTAAGGTGATTTGAAGTAGGTCAAAATTGTCAAGGGCTTGCTAGTTTCAAAGGTAGAATGTGGCCAGAAAGTGAAATGTCTTGCATTGTATGCCAAGGAATGTTCTTACTCTTCATCTTTTACTCTACCAAGAAGTGACACAGGTTAAACATAAAGGCAGTATTGGGATTATACTTCTTGTATTCAGTGTTTTAAATTTTTACTATTTTTATTTACATTTATAGAAATGATTATAAAAATCATAATAATGGTATGTCTTGAATACCTAAAAATAAGAAACATTATGGAAAGAAATATCCAATTTAATAATTTTTTAAATTTAATTCTCAAAAGAATTCCACACATTAGGTATAATTATCACTATTTAATAGACTCAGGAAGGTTAACTAGCTTATCCACGTTGCCAGAATTATAAAGAAAGCTGTGCAAAAATTAAACCCATAACTAGCTGAATTTGAAGGCATTACATTTTCTTTATGGCCAGTAATATTCTAAATCTTAAATACAAAAATTTATGTTATTTTACTGAAATAAATTTTAAGGTGTACAACATGCATTTGATACACTTATATATTTTAATATGATTGCATTGGTAATGATAATTAGCACTTTTATCATGGTACCTAATTATCATTTCATTTTAGTGGTTGGAATAATTAATTGCTAGTTTCTTAGCAAGTTTGATGATTGTAATACAATATTGTTGTGTATAATCACTGAACTGTGCATTAGA
Source organism: Prionailurus viverrinus (assembly GCF_022837055.1). Lineage (NCBI taxonomy): Eukaryota > Metazoa > Chordata > Mammalia > Carnivora > Felidae > Prionailurus > Prionailurus viverrinus. The sequence goes on from NC_062564.1 coordinate 176,973,433, forward strand.
TCTCTAGGGTTTATCTACTACTCAATGCAAATTTCTATACTTAAATAACATCTGTCCTATTCCCCACTCCTCATTCCCTGGTAGCCACTGTTTGATCCTGTTTTTACTAGTTTGGGTGTTTTAGATTCCACGTATAAGTGATACCATATTGTACTTGTCTTTCTCACTTAGCATAACTTGCTCAAAGTCCATCCACGTTATTGCAAATGGTAGATGAAGGAATAAAGGCAATGTGAAATATATGCATGTGTGTGTGTGTGTGTGTGTGTGTGTATCCACACAATGGAATATCATTCAGCCATGAGAAAAATCTAGAATGTTTACAGATTCAGTGTTCAGATTCAGTTTACAGATTCATAGATTTGAACAGTAATTTTCATTATATTACTACTTGAAGTATATGTTGTTTCTGATCATTAATTTACTTTACTGAACTGATTCAATAACAATAATTTTTAGAGGATTATGAAAAGAAAAAAGAAAATCAAAAGCTGTTGGTGCCATAGGTTTGTTTTCATTCAAGCTAAAAGCCAGACAACTGTTACACCATTCATATTTTTTTTTCATGAAATAAAAGAGCTTAAGTTTTTAAATTTCATAATTTTCCATCAGTGAGAAGAATATGTTTAATAATTTCACCATGAAAGGAAAGGTGAATGTTTTCAACTCATCAGAGCTAATGCTGCTGATTGTCCAGACTGAAATCAAAGTTGGCATTTTACTGAGGGACACAATGTTTCAAAGCAACATTGGTATCACTAAGCTATATTATCAGATGTATTTAGGAAGACACATGTAACTTACCCTTTTTTAAATTTTTTAAATGTTTATTTATTTTTGAGAGAGAGAGAGAGAGAGAGAGAGAGAGAGAGAGACTGCATGCACCTGCATACAGGGGAGGGACAGAGAGAGAGGGAGTCAGAGAATCCCAAGAAAGCCCTCTGCCCTGATGGCTTAACTGACTGAGCCACCAAGGCGCCCCAACTTACTCTTTTTAAATAAACCTAGTCTTAGTTTAGATTGTCTACAAAAGGTAGAAAAATATTCCCCAAATTATCAAGACTGATGACTTACAGCCTAACAGGAATGAATGAGTTTTCTTCTTGGCCAACAAATTAAACTACAGTAAAAGAAGAAAAAATTCCTAGTCCATACTTACCTAGAGCTATCTTAAAACCAACAATCTTAAAAGGCCATGTCGACTGGAAACACTGTGCTTTAAATGGATTTTCTAGAAAAGACTTTTACTTGATGATAAGGTTAAATATATATGGATTTAGAAAAATTACACATGAAAGCAGTTAATACAGAGTGGACAAAGAATTAACTAGTTTCATCAATTCTAATCTACTTAATTTTATAATGTTGACAGTAGTCCACAGGCTGTACATAAGCTAGTCATGGCTATTATCAATCTATTGTCAATCTTATTCATTCCCAGCATGCTTAGGGCATTCTAATAGGCATCAAAGAAAAACAAAAATGCCAAATTTTATCATATGGACTGAATTTAATTGAAGCAAGGTGCAGAAACAACATTTTTTCCTACTATCTGCTTGCTGTGAGATCTATTCTTCAGGGTAAATGATCCATGTTTAAGAAATAACATGAAAAGTTTTATGGAGATAGAATTTTAGGGATTTCAAAACAGGTGTTATCATAGTGCAGTTAGGCTGCCATTACACAGTACCCTAGACTGGGTGGCTTCAACGTCAGAAATTTATTTCTCACAGTTCTGGAGGATGGAAATTCCAAGATCCAAGTTCTGGCCAATTCAGTTCCTGGTGGCCTCTCTCTTTCTGGCTTGCAGATGTCCACTTCTCACTGTGTCCTCACATGGCCATTCCTCAGTGTGTACAAATGGAGGGAGATATAACTCTCTCTCTTTTTCTTATAAGGCTACCAATCCTCTCAGATTGGAACCCGACTCTTATGACTTCACTTAATCCTGATAATCTCCTGAAAGCCTCATCTCCAAATACAGTTACATGGGAAGTTAGGGCTTTTTTAACATATGAATTTGGGGGGCAGGGGACACAAGTTAGTCCATAGCAAGTCTTATAAAGACAAATAAAGAGATAGCAAAGAAACTCTACAGAATATAGAGAAATTTAGAAATAAAGGAAAGAAGAGAGGAGAGAGACAGGAGTTAAAGGGATAGGCAATACTGTAAGTGGTTGGACCCTGTAAGAGGAAACATCAACATGACATTTCTGATGGTAGGGTGGCTGAAGAACGTCAAAAGGCACTTTGCATATTACTAAAGTTTAATGTATTTTTGCTTTACATTCGGTCCTGTCCATCATTTTCTCCAAAATTTATTGAAGTTTGGCATACACAGAATGGTCAGTTAAAATATTCTATTTCCCTCTCTCTCTCTGAAATGGAGAACAGCGACTGAATTGTGTGCAAAGTGGCACACAGTTATGGCACAGTGGGAAGAAAGTAACAGCATGTGGTGGCAGTAAGAGGCAATATGTGTGTGAAATTTGGAAGCAATAAGGAACAGCGTAAAATCATAAGATTGTGTGTTCCTGTGAATTGATATATTAGCTTGACATTTTTCTATAGAAAGGCTGAGGTGATTTCATGTCTCTTAAAGGACAAGATGACGTCAGCTGAGGCACATACATATTTTATGAGTTCAGAAAAGATACATGCTACATGTGTATGTGCCCATATATGAATGTGTGCAGTATATATAATATAGATAATGTACTATATATTATACACATCATCTATAATATACACACGCAAACACACATACATGTATGTATTTAGGATTTGTGGTAGCATATAAAATTAACCAATAAAATGTATTACCAGAAGTGTAAGTCCTACTTAATTTCATAGAAGTGACCAAATTGTTATAAACCCTGATGCATGATAACTATTTGCTATAAGGGATGATTAAAAGGAGATAGGACTCGGATAAATAAAAGAAGAAGGGGGAAACATTATAAACAAAGTTTCCCAGATAAAATGAATAGAAATATGTTTCAAAGATGTTTATAGAATAGGGATATTGGAAAATTAGGGTAAAGAAGTAAGTAGGGATTGTATTATCCGGGACGTTTATCAAGAATTTGAGTGTGAAATTTATTTTTTAAGTCGTAATTCTTTTTTGTGATGTTGTAACACATTAGAGTGTTCAGAAAAGGGTTTGTTACCAATTTCTTTTTTTTAAATTTTTAATGGTTTTAATTTTAAAACTAAAATGGTTTTAATTTTAATGGTTTATTTTTGAGAGAAAGAGAGAGAGAGAGACATAGCATAAACGGGGGAGGGGAGAGAGAGTGGGAGAAGAATCTGAAGCAGGCTCCAGGCTCTGAGATGTCAGCACAGAGCCCGATGGAGGACTCCAACGCACAGACCATGACATCATGACCTGAAACGAAGTCAGATGCTTAACCGACTGAGCCACACAGGCGCCCTTAATTAATTACTAACGTAGACACCTAATTTGAAATTTTAAAAATGTAAATTAGAATGAGTTTCAATTTAGCCCCTTTGCAAGCCATAGTCCTTCACTAGCATACTGATATACTTCCGTAGAGGAAAAAAATAAAAACGGGTGATTGTACACTATTGCCGTGAATTATACAACCATCCAGATAAATCTTAACTTTAATGTCATAGACATATTTTATTGGAATAAACATTTGTTGTCACCGTTATTTTCATACAAAATTAAAACAATGCTGAAGACTTCTGTATTGAGCAAAGGAAAGCCATTAGAGGTATGTGTACCAGGTGTAGAAACTGTAGAGTGGTATTTTTAGGAGAGTCAATTTTGTAAAAGTAGGTAGGATTTAAGGAAAAAAGAGACTAAAAGGCAAAAAATGATCTAATCTATTGTAATATTCCAGGTTGTCCTCATCTCCAGTTCTCCTACCAGCAAAAAAAAGTTATAACAGACTATTTCTTAATGCGGTACAAATGTAGACGTTATGTATATGCATATACACTCATACATATAGAAATATGTATGTATGCTTACATACATGCACATATATATTTATATATACCTATATTCACATTTGGATTGTGAGCGACTATGTAAACAGGTATTTCTTTTAAATTCAGGATTTATATTACTCCAAGTCCATAAAAACATACAATTTTAGAATATAATATAATAAGATTGTAGTTTTGCAAGTTCAGTGTAGCTCGAAAACCTACTGAGAAATTATATGGCACTTTTCAATATAGAGACTCATGAGCATGAATGAAAGATAAATCAAATGCCATTTACAACCCCACTCCAGGATGTACTCAAGTACTGTCTTCTATGGTTCAGCCTCAGTTTACCCCTGTAGATTAACTTTGTGTGTATGTCAGAATAAAAGAGGAAAGTAGGAACATCCCAAATACAAACTCTAGACATTGCTTAGTACTTTGAAAGAAGCCAAAGAAAACATTATTTTGAACTGTCTAAACAGAAGAAGGAGGATTTACATTCTAAAGTTTGAAACACAAGGGGGTGGAGGTGGTTCCTGGGTGGCTCAGTGGTTGAGCTTCAGATTCTTGATTTCAGCTCAGGTCATGATCGCACAGTTTTTGAGATATAGTCCCATATCAGGCTCTGCGCTGACAGCTCAAAGCCTCCTTCCTCTCTCTCCCTCTTTCTCTGCCCTCCTCCATGTGCTTTCTCTCTCTTTCTCTCTCTCTCTCAAAATAAATAAACTTGGGATGTCTAGGTGCCTCATTCGGTTAAACAACCGACTTTGGCTCAGGTCATGATCTCACAGTTCCTGAGTTTGAGCCCCACATCCAGCTCTCTGCTGACAGCTCGGAGCCTGGAACCTGATTCAGATCTGTGTCTCCCTCTCTCTCTGACCTTCCCCACCCCCCGCTTCCCCCATGCTCTGTCTCTCTCTTTCTCAAAAGTAAATAAACATAAAAATAAATAAATGAATAAATAAATAATAAACAGACTTAAAAAAATAAAAAGGTGGGAAATGAGGCAGCAGGTCTGACCAAGCGATGTTGGATTCCAAGAGACTGAGTAAGGTGTTCGAAGTTCCAATGCCCTTCAGCATGTGCAGAAAAGTGAACATGTCCAATGGTTTCCTGTCAGTGGCTTGGGGGATGTGGGTGATGGCAGCCCACTAGGAGCCACAGCAATTGGGAGTCTGGATGAACATCTCACAGATAGGAAGACGTGGAAGCCGTACCTAGCCACATGCTTTCAAGTGGTCCATCCAGATTTCCGAAATTTGCAGACAGATGGCCAGGCACATGTCCTGCATTTTTTTCATGGAAATAGTTTTCTTCGTTAGGAAGAAGGAAAGATAGACCTGGAAATTTACTGAAACAGGATCGCTGGCAAGGGTTGTTATGGGGAAGGCCAACCTAAATTTAATTTAAAACAATAAAATATGATGTTATTTGTACTCTAAGCATAGTTAGCAATTGATAAATCTGTTTTGGTAAACAGCTTACATAATTAGCAAATTCATGACTTCTTTCATGAAATGGAAAGACACAGGAAAGACATTTTACTTAACTTATAGTTATTTTCAGGTTGGAAATGAGAGTAGAAACACAGTTAGAATTATGCAATCTTTTGTGTATCATGAATTATATTTACATATTGTGACCCAATAAAATTGTATAGTGAATGGTGATTTTATACCCATAAAAATAGCTTACATTCTATGTGTTCTTGATTTATGTCTGCTCTCAAAGCCATAGAAAGAGTAGTAAGTGTATTTATGAGGAAAGGCTGTTTTTTCCCCCAAACTAAAATACAATAAAAAATAAGAATGTCAATAGCATATTCCATTTTGTATTAAAAAATAAGTGATCTTACTTGTAGTCTGAAATAATTTATCAAATGAAAATAGTAATAAAAATTGCGCTCAAGGAACTATAGGAAAGATTATATTCTTAGATTATTACAAAATAAACATAAAGCACTCTGTTATTCTTACCTACTTAATTACCAGGCCATCCCTTAAAATGACCCTCGTGATTTTAAGTATAGCTACAAGATAAGTCATGCTTTTGCTATTTCCCAAGGAAGATGATATTTTGATGAAGTCTGAATTTACAATTTAAACAAAAAGCATAAAAAATAATTCTAATAAAATTAGTGAGATTAGTGCTAATGTAGTTTCTAAGTACTATAATTGTGTTTTGCATGTGGGAACAGAGACTATCAAAGTCAGTTAAGGAATAAAGCTGAAAATAGAATGCCTTCCTCTCTTGACAATTTCTTCAGAGAAAAGAAAGGCAAGGGAGACAGATTTTCAATTTATTTCGGTCCCTTAAATTAACACCTTTAAACCCAAATTATGCTGAAAGTGAAACTATATATGTATAAAGAATGCACACCATGTTTTTCCAGATAGATTGATCCTTGAACAAAACAAAACAAAGATAGATATGCCAGAAGATAAGAAAACAAAAGCTACAAAGTGAGTTGAGATCGTTTCATTGGGAGAGACCATCTAATGGCATCTTTTAGGTAAGGAGACTTTTAATCTTCCATGTGACTTAGTTCACACAATGCTTATGGTACTTGAAATAAGCATGTTTTCAAAAAAATATGTTCCATCTGTAGGACTAAATTATACGCGATATGTAATGTTTAACTAAACTTGTCTGTAAAGCTTGTTGGTGAGTCTATTCCAAATGTCTGTATAGAATAAATGAGAATGAACTTGTTTTTTAGTGGTTACCTACTCTTCCTAATTTAGGTTATGTGTTACGTGAATAGAAATAGGGAAGCGATTTAGTAAAATAATGGTGATTTCTTTAATATAGGTAAACAATGTACTATGTGATGGCAGAGGGAAAATGTGAGAAGGCCAAATAAGACAGTTTTATGATAAGCCGTGTAATGTGCAAGCAGAAGGTGGGAAATGCAGAGATATCAGTTACAGTTATTTTATGATAATACGTACAATAGGAAAAGGTAAAGCTGTTGGGCACTGCCTCCTTTTGGAGTTTTCTTTTCCTTTTTTTTTTTTAATATGCTTCTTGCCTGTGTTTACTCTTTTTGAATCTAGTATATTCTTACATTTTTAGCAGAATTAGCTCCTTAAAATATATATGTGTATATATATATATATAATTGGCCATACCAATGCGTTCAGGGGAAAAAAATGTATGTTAAATCTGAAGCTATTTTATCTCCAGTTTTATCTTTTACAGTCCCACCCTAATAATCTTCATTTCATATTTCTCTATAATTTCTGTATTTACTCAGACTCTAACTATTCTAAAGTTTATATACGTTCCCTTTCGTCCATTGTAACCGTTTCCTTTCCTGAATAGAAAAATAATTTGGGGCACCTGGGTGGCTCAGTCGGTTAAGCATGCAACTCTTGACTTCGGCTCAGGTCATGATCTCCCAGTTCATGAGTTGGAGCCTCTGTTGGGCTCTGTGCTGACAGTGTGGAGCCTGCTTGGGACTCTCTCTCTCTCTCTCTCTCTCTCTCTCTCTCAAAAATAAATAAATAGACTTTAAAAAAAGAAGGAGAAAAACAATGTACCCTTCCAGACACACCCCACAGGTCACTTCTGTGGATCATTCCTAAAGTCTTGCTAACCCTCCTTGCTTCTATTCTAGCACTTCCATTTATTCTTCTAGTAGATTCACTACACACTCAATTCATTGAAGGAAAGCCCTGTTTCTTTAGGTCCTTACAGAAAATATTGTGCTGGAAACATGTATCCTTCAGTTAATTTTTGAACTGAATTAAATCGAAGGATATTTTCTAAAACTAATTACTAACTCAATTGATTGTTTATGGGGATAGGAAAAAAAAGTAAAGAGAATTAAAAGGTGAATTTAAGAGAGTAAGCAGTCTTAAGATATCCAATCTCTAGTAAATGATTTGGGGATGGAAAGAGATACAAGTCAAGTGGAAAATTATTGGTCATTGAAAGGGCAAAAAGGCACGCATTTTATCTTAAGTTGACTTTTTTTAAAGTTTATTTATTTTGAGAGAGAGAGAGAGCAAGCAAACACAAGCAAGGGAGGGCAGAGAGAGAGGGAGAGAGAGCTTGATGTGGGGCTCGAATTCACAAACCTTGAGGTCATGACCTGAGCCAAAACCAAGAGTCAGAAGCCTAACCAATTGAGCCACTCAGGCACCCCTTAACTTGACTTTTTAATCTGAGTTTTTCCAAGGTCAGTGCAAATAAAATATGTAATATACAAAATAGGGAAACATGGAGATAGGTACTTTGATTTAGATGAACTATCCTTTACAATCAGAGCATATTACAGAGGTAAAGCCCTTCAATAACTTTTGGCCTTGTCAAAAACAAGTATTTGATATACTCTTTTCCAAGGGGAAGGAGAACATTTTTGGTCGTTATTTTCTCCAATAATTAATGAAAGCACTCATTTCCATATGTTTTATTGAGCTACAGGAACTAACTACTCCCATTTTTCTCCTCCTCCTCATCTGCTCAACAATAAACTCATTGCAGTCATGACAATATTATTCTTCATCATTTAACTAACATTTATGCATGATATTCATCTTGATTTATATAAAATTAAATCATAAATGATGTTTATGACCCATCTTAAACATGAGATCATTATTCAGATTAATTAACATTAATGCATTGCTTTTATTTTTGTCATGTAGATGCTGCATACCAATTCAGTTCCAAAGGATGCGGAACGTGGAATGTCATGCCCATAGATGTATGTTACATGTGACCGTGCTCACAAGTAGCAATTCATACATCCAAGGAATTATACCTTTTCTGTGTCTTTGACTGAAATGTTTTCTTCTTTCTATAAGGGAGTTTAGAAGTTTTATTTTTATCATAAATGTTTTTTAAAATTATTACAGCTCGGGGCGCCTGGGTGGCGCAGTCGGTTAAGCGTCCGACTTCAGCCAGGTCACGATCTCGCGGTCCGTGAGTTTGAGCCCCGCGTCAGGCTCTGGGCTGATGGCTCAGAGCCTGGAGCCTGTTTCCGATTCTGTGTCTCCCTCTCTCTCTGCCCCTCCCCCGTTCATGCTCTGTCTCTCTCTGTCCCCAAAATAAATAAACGTTGAAAAAAAAATTAAAAAAAAAATAAAAATAAAAAAATAAAATTATTACAGCTAAACTGCACATATGCTTTTCAAATTAATGAGGACATTATTACTAATCTCCAAATTTTATTAATACTTCAGTGACATCACTTTTATAAAAGAACTCATAAGAAATCATTTTTTCTTGGGATACCTGGGTGGCTCAGTCGGTTAAGCGTCTGACTTCAGCTCACGTCATGATCTCACGGTTCGTGAGTTTGAGCCCCGAGTGGGGCTCTGCGCTGACAGCTCAAAGCCTGGAGTCTGCTTCAGATTCAGTGTCTCCGTCTCTCTCTGCCCCTCTCTTTCTCTGTCTGTCTCTCTCTCTCAAAAATAAATAAACGTTAAAAATTAAAAAAAAAGATATCATTTTTTTCTTTGTGCCTGAGCCCTGTGCTCTTCCAGTCTGAGCCCTCAAAGCACATAATCTTACACTCAGACCTGTGGTGACAGTACAAATGAAGGGAGTGAAAGATTTGACCATTTTGCAGAAAAGTCAGATTTTGAAGTTAAGGGGTGCTTAATGAAGAAATGATAGAATTGGTTATAATGAACAGATGAGTAGAGTCATCTCTGTGAAATGTATTCATATGAGGTGATTTTTTATTATTTTCTAAATGTTTATTTATTAGTTTTTAAAATTATTTTAAATATTTTTATTTTTGAGAGAGAGATAGAGACAGAGCACGAGTCGGGGAGGGACAGAGAGAGAGGGAGACAGAGTCTGAAGCAGGCTCCAGGCTCTGAGTTGTCAGCACAGAGCCCGACACGGGGCTCAAACTCACAGACTGCGAGATCATGACCTAAGCCGAAGTCAGATGCTTAATTGACTGAGCCACACAGGTGCCCCAATGTTTATTTATTATTGAGGAAGAGAGAGAAAGAGAGGGAGAGAGAGCATGAGCGGAGGAGGAGCAGATAGGGAGATACAGAATCCGAAGCAGGCTCCAGGTTCTGAGCTGTCAGCACAGAGCCTGACACAGGGCTTGAACTCACCAACCACAAGATCATGACCAGAGCCCAAGTTGGACACCAACAGACTGAGCCACCCAGGCACCCCGTGAGGTGATTTTTTGTTTTCAACCTGCCTATGGAATCCAAAGAATTGAGCAGGATTTCTTGTTCGACTCTTCTTTATTATCTAAAAAAAAAGAAAAAATTCATCTATTGTAAATTTTAGATTTGTCATCTACAAATTAAAGGTAATTATATATATATATGTATATATATACATACATAACAGGTTGCTATAAATAATAAAAAGATGTTTATAAATTAGTAACTACTGTGTTTAAGATAATGTGCAAAAAAAGTAAAATAAAACTGTGTGTGAGAATATATGAATGGCCAAGATTTCTTTAACTTAAGGTGTCAATATATTTCCTATATTTCCTGTATATTTCCTATAATATAAACTATTATTAGTTAAACTGCATCATTTAAAATCTTCAATTAATGGGCACCTGGGTGGTTTTGTCGGCTAAGCGTCTGATTCTTGGTTTCCACTCAGGTCATGATCTCACTGTTTTGGGTCAAGCACCACATGAGGCTATGCACTGACAGGCTGGAGCCTACTTAGGATTCTCTCTGTCCTTCTCTCTCTGCTCCTGCCCCACTCATGCTTTCTCTAAATAAATAAATAAACAAACAAACCAGCAAACAAACTTTAAAAACATCCTTGATTACTTTCTTTGCTATGTAAACTGGACAGGTGAACATTCTATGCACCAGACACTGAAGTAACTGTTCAGTGGCTAGTTGTTCCTGTTCTCTTCCCGTGTACAATTAAAGTAGTGAAAACAGTTACTAAGCTATTAAGAGAACAAGTAGACCGACAATTTGTAGCATGTATCACAAGAAATACACAAATTTAGGACACAGTATAAGGTATATATATTTGAAACAGTGGGGGAAGGTCTTTCATAGGAGGTAACAAGATGGTCCCTGAATTAAATGAAGGAAACGTGAAGGGAAGGGTAAAAGGGAATGTTAGCAAGGTGGTACCTATGTGGATAGCTGGCTGTTATAACAGAAATAGCAGCATGTTCAAAAGTCTTGGAGCAAGAACGACATTAATACCCTTAGAAGACTAAAAGCCTCTGTAGCTGAGTCAAAACAATAGCACTATATAAAACAAGGGAGATAAGCAGGGGGTAATCACCCAGGCTTTTGAAAACATGTGCAGACAATTGGAAGCCTTCAGCGTATTAGAAGCAGAGGGTATTTTCAACATACCATCTGGTTGTTCTGTGGGGAATTGATTAAAGAAGTCAGAGTAGAAGTAGAGAGAGTGGCTGGCAATAATAGTAAGGGCGAGAGATGGCTGAACTAGAGATTGTTTTTTAGGCGGTGCAGACAAATTAAGTTGCCGATGAATAGGTTTTGAACGTAAGTGAGCAAAAAAAGTCATGGAAGATTCTCAGTAGTTTGACTTTGGTAGAAGTGACATTTACTGGCATGAGAAAGCTGGGCAGGAAATAAGTGTTGCGAGAAAACTGTTAAATTTAGGAAATGAGAAACTAAAATGCATGTGAGATTTCAAACAATGAAATCTTACAATTTGCAACACTGTGGATGGAACTAAAGTGTACTATGCTAAGTGAAATAAGTCAGTCAGAGAAAGACAAATATCTTATGATTTTATATATGTGGAATTTAAGAAACAAAACAGGTGAACATAAGGAAGGGAAGGAAGAATGAAATACAATAAAATAAAAACAGAGAGGGAGCAAACCATAAGAGACTCTTAACTATATAGAACAAACAGGATTGCTGGAGGGGAGGTGAGTGAGGGATGAGCTAAATGGGTAACATCATTAAGGAGGGCACTGGTTGGGATGAGCCCTGGGTGTTATATGTAAGTGATGAATCACTAAATTCTACACCTGGAGCCAAGAATACACTATATGTTAAATAACTTGAACTTCAATAAAAAAGAACAAATAAGAAGTAGAAATTAATGGTGGAATTCTATCTACATACATTGGAGGCTAATCAGCATATAGCCCGCAGACAATCAAGGAATGGATGTGATCATCTAGAGAAAGAATAGAAATGAGAGGGAAGAAGAAGAGTTAAATTTAAGTTCCAAAGAGTTCCAGTCTTGGGATGCCAAACAGAGGTGTGCGTAGCAAAAGTGCCTATAAAGTAGCAGCCAGACCTGTCCTAGAAAGATGAGAAGATGGTGGTATTGCCAAAAGCAAGAACACACACTTCATGAAGAAGATGTTTATTGGTATCGCCTCTACACTTGTTACATAGGAGAGCTCTAAGAACAGAGTTGGAATCATGCGACTGGAGGCAGATAGGCAAATAGTTTTACTTAATCACACATATTCATTCACTATGGCTTGAGGAGAAGTGATAGAGAAAATGACAGGGCTAAAATCTCCCCTAGTTCTCCCATGATGTGACCACTCTTCTTCAGTTCTGCTTATAATTCTAAAGAAATAACGGTATGTTGATATCTAGCAACAAGAATGGCATTAGGTATGTTGCCTAGACTCTAGACCAGTTTCAGTGTTAAGTTGGGGACACTAGCCAGGATTGGGTAGACGGAACTACAACAAGGAGGTGGGGAAACCGAATATCGGTAATTTTTAATAGAAGTTTATCTCTGTGACCTCTGATGAAGTCAATGGACAGTTTTTGTTTCTGTTTTTTTTTTTTTTTTTTCAACGTTAATTTATTTTTGGGACAGAGAGAGACAGAGCATGAACGGGGGAGGGGCAGAGAGAGAGGGAGACACAGAATCGGAAACAGGCTCCAGGCTCTGAGCCATCAGCCCAGAGCCCCACGCGGGGCTCGAACTCACGGACCGCGAGATCGTGACCTGGTTGAAGTCGGACGCTTAACCGACTGCGCCACCCAGGCGCCCCTTGTTTCTGTTTTTAAAACATTGTATTTTAAGGCATTTTTGTTTGGGCGAACTCTCGCATCTACTTTGTAATTTAGAGGCCATTTTTCTATTATCTTGTTTCATACTTACAATAATTCCATGAGCCAGGTAAATCAAGTATCATTATTTACATTTTACCAAGGGGGCAAATAGGAGTCAGAAGTGGGGTTAGTTGTGTAAAGTTCCTTTTGAAAAGCAAAACAGAAAATAAGCAACTCAATTTCTGTTGTATAAGGTTGATTTATCATTTATATCCGTCAAGATTTGTCTTCAGTTCACCACTATTACTACAAAGAAATAGTAACAGACTGTTTGAGACTTGTATTTGGCCAGACTAGTTTGGCCTGGCTTCCTATTTTGATTCAGAAAAATAAGCACTAATAAACAAGTGTATCTTTCACAGTCTTCATCAAAGAAAAATTGAAATTGAGATGCAAATATATTCTGAATTCATGTTTTTCTATTTCATGTATTTATCCTTTTTTAATGTGAGTTTGGTGGTTATGCTGCATAAACACACTGATACTTACAATGGCAAAAAAACCCCAGAGAATTACTGCATATTTCACACACCACCAAACTATGAATTGAGCTGAAGATGGGTAGTAAAAAAAATTAACATAATTTATATCACAGCTGTTGATATTGAATATCTGCACCATCATAACTCCTTAATTTTAGTTATAGTTCATAATTAAAGTTATATGAACATACACATAGATAATGTAGTTAAATAATATTATACTGAATTATTTGGGAATTAAATGTATTATTTAATAGATCTGCCTTATATATAATGCATAAAAATAACTTTCATAGAATTAAAATAAATGATGAATAATACTCCATATTATTCTGGGCAATGATCCATTTTTTAAAATTCAGGTTATGAGAATTTTCATGAGTAGCATCAAACTAACACATCTTGACTTTAGATGCAAGGCCTTTAATGGTTTTAAGCCTGTTTATTTCTCTGCATCTTTCATCTTCAGAGGCAAGTAGTTTGGCTTGTTTGTCTCTAGAAATGTCTCCCAAGTTCATGTCTTCAGCTTTGTCCTTTCTTCTGAGTGGACATGTTTCTTCTCAGTACAGACATGTTTCTTATTGAATATTCTGCTACCATTTTAAACAGAACATTTAAAGGGTATAAAATATTTAACAACAGGATTGTTTTCCTGCTTATCTCCTGTATATGCCAAAGAAACTGCATTTCTTGTAGTCATGTAGGCTTAAAACCTCAGAGATGTATTTGTCTTCCAGTACTTTATTTCTCTTCCAAGTTCTATTACTTTCCCTCTGTAAAATTTCACAAGTTTGACTATTTTGCTGTATTTCCGAAATGCTACATTGATTGTAGTCATTTTTCACAACTACTGCATTTTCTTCTATCAGGTTTTGTCCCTGTAAAACTCCACTCTGCAAAACATCATATGTTAGAATACTCTTCCTAAATACACCTGTCCCTTCTCCTAAACACACGTCATTATTTTTAGAATCACATTCAGACCCTTTATTGTGACATGCAAGGCCATAAATGACCTGTCCAGAGATCGTTATATCAATTCATCATTCACTTATAAATATGTTTCACTCCAGCTAAATTTATAAATTATATTTATTCCAAAGATGTCCTATTTCCTCTTCCCTCAGTGTCTCATCTTTTAGTAGAAGTTCCGCCTCTTTCTCAGCTAATTTAAGTTCCAGCCCTCAATTCTGCGTCTGTTTCGGGCTCATGGAAAGTTTCTTACCTTTGAATGTTTACAGTATTTATTTCCTATTGTTTGCCACAGCGACACCATACCCTCTCTCTACATCCTCTCTCTGCAGATAATTTTTAATATGCTATTATTTATATTAAGTACATTCTCAAAACCATGAGGAAACAAATAACAGCAAGTTATTGAGGGCCTTTGTCAGTCCTAGACTGTCCAACATATAAACCCCATTAATATATTTCCAGAATTTTCCAGTATGTGGGGCTTATTGGGAAAAGAACTTCCCTCCCGCTATACAAGATGAAATGGTTTACCTAGCCATTCAGGGGGTATAGACACAGCGTCTAGACTTCGCGATCAATTTGGTGGAACAAAAATTAGAATCTGTAGCTAGGCATTTAAAGATGCATCATCAGGAGCAGTCAGCCCAAAAGGTAGGCAGTGTAAGCTTCCAAAGTTGAGTGCCTACACCGTGCTCGTAGGCACAGGGTGGCAGCATTCAGTGTCAGTCGCAGCTGTACTTCTTACTTAACTATTAAGATGCCTGATATTGTCTCTGATTCTGGTTTTTTAGAGTTCCTTATGTCTTCTCCTTTCTCTGTGCATGCTTTCCTGAAACTTCCTGACAATCCTTGAAGTACCCATTATCTTTTCAATTAATTCTCTCTCTCCCCAGTATTAGCCAGTTATTTTTCAATCTTGCAAATGAGAACCTAACAAAAGTACTTGCCTATAGGAAAGCAAAGCAAAATATTTTATTTTACTTATTTATTTGTTTTTTCAATATATGAAGTTTCTTGTCAAATTGGTTTCCATACAACACCCAGTGCTCATCCCAAAAGGTGCCCTCCTCAATACCCATCACCCACCCTCCCCTCCCTCCCACCCCCCATCAACCCTCAGTTTGTTCTCAGTTTTTAAGAGTCTCTTATGCTTTGGCTCTCTCCCACTCTAACCTCTTTTTTTTTTTTCTTCTTCCTTCCCCTCCCCCATTGGTTTCTATTAAGTTTCTCAGGATCCACATAAGAGTGAAACCATATGGTATCTGTCTTTCTCTGTATGGCTTATTTCACTTAGCATCACACTCTCCAGTTCCATCCACGTTGCTACAAAAGGCCATATTTCATTCTTTCTCATTGCCACGTAATACTCCATTGTGTAGATAAACCACAATTCTTTATCCATTCATCAGTTGTTGGACATTTAGGCTCTTTCCATAATTTGGCTATTGTTGAAAGTGCTGCTATAAACATTGGGTTACAAGTGCCCCTGTGCATCAGTACTCCTGTAGCCCTTGGGTAAATTCCTAGCAGTGCTATTGCTGGGTCATAGGGTAGGTCTATTTTTAATTTTCTGAGGAACCTCCACACTGTTCTCCAGAGTGGCTGCACCAATTTGCATTCCCACCAACAGTGCAAGAGGGTTCCCGTTTCTCCACATCCTCTCCAGTATCTACAGTCTCCTGATTTGTTCATTTTAGCCACTCTGACTGGCGTGAGGTGATATCTGAGTGTGGTTTTGATTTGTATTTCCCTGATGAGGAGCGACGTTGAGCATCTTTTCATGTGCTTGTTGGCCATCTGGATGTCTTCTTTAGAGAAGTGTCTATTCATGTTTTCTGCCCGTTTCTTCACTGGGTTATTTGTTTTTCAGGTGTGGAGTTTGGTGAGCTCTTTATAGATGTTGGATACTAGCCCTTTGTCCAATATGTCATTTGCAAATATCTTTTCCCATTCCGTTGGTTGCCTTTTAGTTTTGTTGGTTGTTTCCTTTGCTGTGCAGAAGCTTTTTATCTTCATAAGGTTCCAGTAGTTCATTTAAAACAAAATATTTTAAATACCAAGGTTAGGAGTTGAATTGTCCTCCCTACCCACCCATGCATATGTTGAAATTCTGACCCCAGTATCTCAGAATGTGACCTAATTTAGAAATAGAATTGTTGTAGATATAGTTAAATTGAGGCTACACCAAAGTAAGGCACACCTCTAGTCCAATGTGACTGGTGTCCTTTCAAAAAGGGGAAATTTGGAGACACATACACACAAAGAGAACATCACAGGAAGATGAATCAAAGATCAGGGCAATATTTCTAAATGCCAAGAAATGCCAGAGGTAGCCAGCAACCAACAAATAATACATCCTTTTCCATATCTGAAGGAAATTCTCTAGTCCATGTTGGATGCAGTGTAGTTAGCACAACCATAAACATCATGGAATAGGATAATGCCTTTAAACGCACACTACATCAATGGAATACTACTTGGCAATGAGAAAGAATGAAATCTGGCCATCTGTAGCAATGTGGATGGAACTGGAGAGTGTTATGCTAAGTGAAATAAGTCAGGCAGAGAAAGACAGATACCGTATATTTTCACTCATATGTGGATCCTGAGAAACTTAACAGAAGACTAGCGGGGAGGGGAAGGGGAAAAAAATTACAGACAGGGAAGGAGGCAAACCATAAGAGACTCTTAAATACTGAGAACAAACTGAGGGTTGATGGGGGGTGGGGAAGAGGGGAAAATGGGTGATGGACATTGAGGAGGGCATCTGTTGGGATGAGCACTGAGTATTGTATGGAAACCAATTTGACAATAAATTATATATAAAAAATAATATGAAACTACTGAAAAAAAATAAACACGCTGTATGTACTAGAGATGAAATAGACAAAACTCCCACTTGGTAAAAGGTGAACATTTTGTCACAAGGGGATATTTGTTACTCCAGGTGATAAAGTTTAACAGAAATTTATAAAGGGTAAGACAAGAAACTACCCTGTAGAAAAGTTCTCTTGAGTGGGGAGGACACCATCTTTCAGCTTCCAAGATGTACATTGTATCTCTATTGCTCTGAGATCACTGCCAGAGTTATCATGATCCGGGTAGTAAAGAAAAGAGGAATAGAAGAAAAGAGTAGGGGACAGACGTATTTTTTAATTGAGAGCATGGCTCATTTAAGACGAAAAACCAATTCTAAATGTCAGATATGGGACAAGTATGGAGTTTTGCTGAGGTGGAACTGGTTAAAAAGCAAAAAGCCAAAGAGGAACACATTTAAATTGTATAGGCAATTCAATTGACCATTCCAGTTAATGAAAATGTATAGTCTGGAGTGAGAGGATTTGAATTCTATGAAACTCTTGTTGGTTCTAGCACATTAGCATTTAGCAATACTGAATGATTTCACATCTTTAAAAACCCTATTTATTTTTGGTTCTTTCACCCAAATGAAAACCTATAACTTATTAGCTAAATAAGCATCAGGCAAAGTTAATTTTCACTCTGAGAGTGTTATTTTATTTTATTTTATTTTATTTTGAGAGAAAGAAAGTGTGAGAGAGCTGGGGAGGGACAGAGGGAGTGAGAGAAAATGTTAAGCAGGCTCATGCTCAATGCAGAGCCCAACACAGCCCTAACCCAAGACTCTGGGATCATGACCTGAGCCAAAATCAAGAGTCAGACACTTATCCAACTGAGACATCCAGGTGTCCCGTACTCTGAGAGTTTTTTTAACCAAATATTATAACTGATTATTTGAATTTAGAGTTAATACTGGTATTTGTATTAATCGGCAGTGTTTGGGAAGGCAAGCTCATGTGACTCTAAGATGGGCAAAAAGGTTTGGTCTTCTTGGTCTACCTGAGAAGAGAAAGCTTCCAGGGACCTTGGGGGATGGTTTTTAATGCCAGGTATTAAATATTTTGGTCTTCTTGGTCTACCTGAGAAGAGAAAGCTTCCAGGGACCTTGGGGGATGGTTTTTAATGCCAGTTATTAAATATTTTGGTCTTCTTGGTCTACCTGAGAAGAGAAAGCTTCCAGGGACCTTGGGGATGGTTTTTAATGCCAGGTATTAAATATTTTCAAATATTGAAAGTTTCCCACCAGTACCTAAGTCACTCTACTGTGGATGGTCACAAAATATTTGTAATCAAACTTTCTAACATTTCTGCTATCTGCAGTTTTGTATGAGAAAAAATATCAAAACAGAAGAGGCAGGAACATGTAAACATGGTTTCTGAACAGTAAGCTTTTGAAATGGAAAACTTACATGGTTCCATTCTCATCTTTTAAAATACAAATTATAAGTATCCATAGCTTGTATAGTGAAGATGATAGTGCCAATCTTAACGATAAAATGGCCAGTTATTTTACCAGCAAAAAGGTTTTTTTTTTTTTTTTGGAATAGCAGAAGAATTGCAATACGGACAAGCTGAACTTTAGCAAACCATTGGCAATTCCAAAGAGACAAAGAGAAGGTTAGCTTTTATTAGGTTTTAGGAGAACACAGGGAAGGGTTGTTGAATGAAAGTTCATTGGAGAAGAACACGTTTGAGGTCGCGATAGTGTTTCATGGGCTCCAAGCAGTGGTTAGTGCTATGCTGCTGGGGAACAGAGGGATCTTCCTTTTCTTTTTACCCTAAAACCAGGAGATAAAATTCATATGAAATAATTCCTTCCTTGTCAAAATAACTCTCTTTCTTCTTCCTGCTGGTTATGTGGCTGCAAAGAGTGGTTCCTGTGTGAGATCTCCTGGGCTTCCCCACTCCATTTTAATGAGATTTCCCTTACTCGTTTTCACAATACCTGTTTAAGAAAGGGCACCCCAAAAAGTGACATTTCAGTTTGAATAAAATATATTTTATAGTTCACAATGCATTTTCGTAGGTAGTCGTTCCTTTGATCCTGAGAGTAATCCCCTAACTCATGCAAAGCAAGGAGAGACTCAAAAAGTAAACTGGTTTACTGAAGAGTAAATCACTCTTGGTGTCAAAGGAAAGGAAACTTTAGGATTTGGGCTCTCCCACAGTTCAGTCTCTGTAATATGAAAGGCTCAGTTTGAAAAGTTGGGCACCCAAGACATGCCTTTGAACGGAGTATCTTTTTTTGGAATAAGTACTGTTGTGCCTTCAACAACATGGGGATTAGGTGTCCCAACCCCAGCATAGTAAAAAAAAAAAAAATCTATGAATAGCTTTTGAAGCACCCCCCAAATGTAACTACTAATAGCCTACAGTTGACTCAAAGCCTTACCTTATGTTATGATAATGGAAACAGTATATTAACATGTATTTTTATATATGCATTATATACTGCATTCTTAGAGTAAGCTAGAGAAGAGAAATGTTACCAAGAAAATCATAAGGAGAGAAAATACATTCACAGTACTGTATTTATCAGAAAAAAAAGTGCATATAAGTGGACCTGTGTGGTTCAAACTGCATTGTTCAAGGGTCAAGTATACGTTTATGATTGTAAAACGAAACCAAACAAAATGTGTTTGCAATAAGTTGGATCTGGTGGTCAGCACAACCACACAGGTAATGAAGCACATTTTGTGGTCTTCAGGGGACAATTATGGGTCACAACACTGCCTATCACCTTCACTAGTGCTGAAAAAACTCAAGAAAACATATTACAATATTTGGGTAACAAGTGTGATGGTAGAATGAAGGAGTAAGAGGGAAGGAAGGAAATAGAAGTGAAGGTGGTGTTTGTTTACAAAATTCAATGCAATACGCTGCAAATTGTGCTGGGCAGGTCATAGGTTTTTTTTTTTTTTTTTTTTTTTTTTTTTTTACTCTTATTTACGTGAGAAATAATACATGCTGGGTGTCTCACATTTGAGAAACTAAGTTTATTTAGTGAAAAAAAGGATTCAGTAGAGAAAGCTTGTACTTTATAACACTCTAAATGAATTTAACTGGGTGTCAGGAAAGGAGCTTTATGAGAGGTTATATGGAATATCCGCTTTACACACTTCATTTTATAAAGGAAGAATCAGAAAAACGCGGATGTCTGTTACAAAATTATAGAACCAAGATTTAAGTCCAGGGTTGCTGGTGTTTCAAAGTTTCAACTCCACCTTGCTCGATGATGTTCAGTGGTCTCTCAGTGTTGAAAAATATTTGAAAACAGTAATATTGCTGCTTTGTTGTTTAAAAATATCTTCCTGTTAATGTTTATTCTGCAAAGTGACAATTTGCAGAAAGAATATACAAAACAAAACAAAACGATACCTTTGGCCTAATATTTCTAATGGCCAGAATTGAAATGAAAGGTAAGTCTATCAATGGCTGAGTTATGAACAATGAGCACATTCTAAAGTTTAATGAGGGTTTATAACTTAAATGAGATTTCTTCCCACTCAAGACTGAAAACATATCTATGGTATAAAATTAAAGTTATAAAAAGTCCTTGACAAGGGTGGCTGGGTGGCTCATTTGGTTAAGCATCCAACTCTTGATTTTGGCTTGTCATGATCTCACAGTTTGTGAGTTCGAGGCTCAGGCTCCGCACTGACATGCCAGCCTGCTTGGGATTCTCTCTCTCTCTCTCTCTCTCTCTCTCTCTCTCCCTTTCTGCCCCTCCACCGCCTCCCAGTGCAGGATCTCTCTCTCTCAAAATAAATAAATAAACTTTTAAAAATTGCTAAAAAACATAAGTCCTTGACATCACTCAGCATATATTAAATATAGTAATTAATGTGTTCAGTTCCTGAATAAGCTACTAAAACATAATATTCAAAATGTAAATAGTATATATTGTCTTACAGAAAAAAGTGTGTAAAACTTTTAAAGTACTTGACTAGGGGTGACCGGGTGGCTCAGTGGGTTAAGCGATCAGCTCTTGGCTTCAACTCACATCATGATTTCACGGTTTGTGAGTTTTGAGTCCTGCATTGGGCTCGATGCTGACAGTGCAGAGCCTGATTGGGATACTCTCTCTCCCCCCTCTCTCTGCCCCTCCCCTGCTTAGTCTCTCTCTCTCTCTCTCTCTCTCTTTCTCTCTTTCTCTCAAAATAAATAAATAAACTTAAAAGCATTAAAAGTACTTGGCCAAAATGAATCAGGATAAGTGGGGTTGGTTACAAAATAATTAGTTTTGTATTTTTTACTATATATGAAATAGGAAAATAATATGAAGGAAAAAACTTCTGATTTAAAGAAATGAGCAAGAAAAATATTCAGGTAGGGAGAAGTAACTGAATATGAGAAAGAAAAACATTTAAAGAAATAAAGTTTTAAAAGATATCTCTTTTTGGGTAAAAAAGAAATAACGATTCAAACTGCTACCTCTCTGCACCAGAGAAAATAAATTAAAATGTTGTCAGTTTTAAAGATTAATAACTAAAAAACATCTTATGGCAAGACTGATTCTATAGCCTCAAGAAACTATCACTTTCCTAAACTTCAGGCAAAACAGTCTAGCTTCATGTTGATTATATGACAGTAAGCTTCTTTCTTTTTAAAAACTTTTCTCAAATTCTTTATTTACAAAATAATTCTATGTGATATTTTATAATCATAAATTTTTGCGTTTCTAAAATGAATTTCTTTTAACCCTTGGAATATTTCATTTTCATTATACTGTGTTCTCTAGTGTGAATTTTCACTGTATTACTTGAAGTTCTTTTAGGAAAACACTTATGGCCAAGGTAAGGAATGAACGGGGCTTAAGTGGAGTTATTTCTGGTTAAATTTTATTTTTCTCTATGTACCTTTTATTCTGTTCTGCAGGAATGATCACAGTTGATAATCTTGCAAACATTGTAAACCATCCTTACAAGACTGGAGCAGTTTTGGGTGATCTACAGTAAATGGAGGAGAGCCATATATAGGTAATAAACACAATATGAAGGGACTTTGCAAGTTGCTAATCTCTTTTATATACATTATCTCGTACAATCCTTGCAGTATCCCTGGAGGTAGGCATTGTGATTCCTGCTTTACCAGGGAAAAAATTCAGGTCTCAGAAATTTTATGACTTGCCCAAGGTTACATCAAGTGTTAAGAGGCAGAACTAGGAAATAACTTCAGGTTTTCCGGTTCTCCATTTATGTTTCTATAAGCAAAGCAATCATGAAATGTACCTTAATATTGTCAGTAATTGCTTTGGGTCCCCATGTGGCTTCTCTAGTTTCATTTTCTTTTTTCTCTCCTCAAATAAAAAGCAACTCTGGACTTAGTTAAGGAGAGACATTTTTCGAAAACATTGTTGCAGGAGGGAAGAAAGGACTATGACAATTGAGAGAAGCTGAGAAGGGGCTGTCACATTAGGAGGAATCTGCAAGCATCTTAAAGGTTAGGTCAACAGGGAAACATATATATATATAGAGAGAGAGAGAGAGAGAGAGTGTAATCAAGGCTAGATATATGGTCATGGGGAAGTAGGGTGAGCAAGGGTGGCATAATTGAACAGTAGGTGAATGTTTTACCCTGAGGTCAGTCTATTTGGCAGAGGAATCATTACAGAGGAGTTGTGTGCTTCCTCAGGCTGAGGCTGGGTCACAGTTCGGGGTCTGGGGAAGGAGAGAATCTTAACCAAAGTTTAGTTCGCAAGCACTTTTGTTTCAATTGATCAGCAAGGATAAGCAATTCAGCGAATCAACCAGGAAGCAAAAAATGGGAATTCAGAGAGTCTGTGTCTGGCTTTGTTCTAGGAAAACACAGGAACATCCATTAGCCCAATCTAAGTCATATAGGGAAGGACAATTTTTTTTTTATGTAGGTGTTAAAAAACAAAATTTATATGAGTAAAGCTAAAGACCAAACTGGCTTTATTTTATGACTTGGCCAGCATCCCATCTAGCACATAGAAAGGAGCTCCAAAGGGCTATAGAAAGGGAAAGGTATTCAAAGTCAAAGAGGGAGGAAAGAAAAGGAAATTATTAACAAAGAATGCACTGTTTAGGCAAGGTCACCTTTCTAAGGGAAATAGAAGGGGTATATCAGCCGATTACCTCCTTGTGCTGACCAGGAAATTGTATGTCTAGCTGGTTAAAAGGCAACATTTCTGGGAAAAACTGAAGCTGCAGTTAGGTTAAGTATTGGGTCTTGGTGGAGTTTAGCATAAGTGACTCCATTTTGGACCCGCAGTCTCCTTGTTAACAAGGGTCAAAAGGTACAAACTTTCAGTTATAAAATAGATAAGTCATGGGATGTAATATACAACATGATGACTGTAGTTAATAATACTGTATTGTATATTTGAAATTTGCCAAGAGAGTCGATCTTAAAAGTCCTTATCACAAGAAAAAGATGTAACTATGTACAGTGATAGATACTAATTAGATTTACTATGGTGATTATTTTGCAATGTTTACAAATAGTGAATCGTATTGCAAGCTGAAATAACTATAATGTCAAATACACCTCAATAAAAATAGCTCTTAAACAAGTCATTCTTCTCATTTATAAACATTTTCCCTGAGAGGAAAATACATGGAAACCCCAAGATCCATGGCAGTCCTTCCTGGACCTCTGGCATTATGAGAGCTTCCTATCATTTACTGTATCACTCAAAGTGGTATATCCACTCCTAAGGCTTCTTAATGCACATGAAGGTGGGAGTAAATCTCGAACAGACATGTAGTTATTAAATCAAAAACTGTTGGGTTCATTTGATTTTCCCTTTAACTTTCTCCCCATAAATATTATTTTGCTGCTGTGCTTTTATTCTCTCTGGCAAAAAAGGAAATTGCTCTCCACCTATGGATATTTAATATATGCTGTGTTAGTTAAACCATTTTGAATTTGTAAAATAGTACGCAAATATAATATATCTTTATTACCTGAACTTATAAAATTGACTAAGGAGCATTAACTTGATACAGCCCATGAGACCAAATGTTTTGTCGGTCTATAATATTTCAAGGTATACTCAAACATTGGTTGCATGTCGGAATACAGATAAGGTTGATTTCTCAAAACTTAGCCCACCTGCCACTATATTCCAAAACCCTTCCTGCACTACAAAATAGCCAATAACTCTTTTCTCTGTGTTGCCTTTTCCCACAAACATACTTTTATTATTTTACTCATAACACGATCTTGACGTTTATTTATTCACCTACCTGACTCCCAGTTTTCCACAAGCTCTTTGAGAAAGATGTGAGGAAAATAACCTGAAAAATAAAACTTGACACATAGAATTTTGTTTATAAATATAGTGTTATATACTTTTATTATCCAGGATCATTGTGATGATTTGTACCTAGGTGGTGCTGGATTCTCTTAACTTAAAGTCTGTTTCCCTTTATGTCCCAAGCTGTAAATAGTGATGATGATGATGATGATGATGATGAAATAAAAGTTTACTGCACATTTTATAACTTTAATTATTACTGAAACCCTATCACGTAGGTGCTATTACTTATATCCAATTTACAGATTAGCAAACAGGCATAGAGCCTCACTTATTTGACTTGTAGCTGTATTTACTCATTTTCAGTTTATTGTTTTTTATATTCAGTAGGTATTTTATAATATGAATAAGGATCACCAAATTGCTAATACTTATGAAAGGGTCACTATGTGTGCTAAGTACTTGTCTAATCATTTTATAGGTGTTAACTCATCATTCTTTCAACCTAAGTCATCTCCTACCCTCCCTAGTTCATGTTCTTAAAAATGACACAATATACCCTCTCTTAATAAATGGCATACAGCTTTGTTTTGTTTTGTGTTGTTTTGCAATGATAAAGTATAAATGAAATAAGCTATTACAAACAATTTTTAATAAAATGGTGGATGTGTCCTCCTAGTCTTAATACGCTGTGGCCATTACCTATCTATACCTAATATTTTACCTACTCATATCAATAAATAGGAAAATGGGAAAATGTGAACATTAGTAATTTACAACTTTAATACTGTTGTCCAGAAACTCATACGCAAGTCTTTTTAAAAAATAGACTAATTTCTTATTTTATTCAGCAGCTATTGAGTAACTAACTTCTATTAGCCAGGCACTGCCTTAGTTATTATGGATACAAAATAAATATGATACACATTGTTATTACCTTCCTAAGTGGGAGGGAAGATAGAAAATGAAAGAAATCCCATAGTTCTAGCTTGTGATTCTGTCGAACAATAAAATGGTTCCTGATTAAGAAATTTCAGTCTAATGAATTTCAGTCTAATCATGTGATTATATTATTTTTATATGATTTTGTTCAAAAAGACCCAATTTTACTGGAAGTCATGGAGACCTGGGGAACGATTGTTTGTTAAATATTCACCTTATACAATAAATGATCATTGTGGGGAAGGACACCATTCTTGCTGATAAACAGTTTGACGGCTCAGATGTGCATTGAATCAACATTGAGAGAACGTAACATGTGCACATTTTAAGCAATAAAAAATCATGTGCAAATGACAAAATGCTGAGGAGAAAGTAAAAATTCAGAGTACGGTAAAGTTTATTAGGAAAAATCTCCTAGAATGTTGGGCTGTTTTATCGTGAAGTTTAAAGATATGAAACTACAGAGGAGATAGAAAATTATGCAAGAAAAAGAGAATGGCATGAGCAAGAACTCTGAAGCAGAAATTTAGGATTTGATATTGACAAATAAGAAGTTATCCACTCTCTTGGGAATAAGAAACCAATTTTTCACATCTAAACTATAACAGATAAAAAAATCTTATATGAAACAATTAAATGCATTGAATGGGGAATTATCACCTTATAGCATTATTGTTTTCTCACTTCTACCTTCAATAATGATTTATTGATTCTTATTCCTCTTGAGTTGACAATATCTCAGGTGAATCTGTACATCCATTACGGATTTGGACATTGTGACATTGTTGATATTTCTGAAGATTTTAGCTCTTCTCAGTTTCCTGAACACATCATTATTCTGTGTCCTTGCTAAAATTTCATCTTTTGTAGTTCACTCTCTGATCAGCACCTCCTATCATTCCAGATCTTTCTGTCGTACTTTGATCTCCTTGGGATCCCAGTTCACTGATATCACTGCATTTCTATACTTCCTCTCCTACTGTACATTATGGGTTCTTCCATTTTCTGGTCAAGTGTCATGGTCAATACGTGTAAGATGGATTACAGTATCATGTAGATCATTAACAGCCTTTCTTCCAGTTCTAATTTTTCATTATTCTAACCTTTCATAAATTAATTTAGATGACGAAAATCTCTGGATCCAGAGACACGATTTTCTGGAAGGACACAGATCAAGGCACTGATCAAGACAGCAACCCACCTGAATTTATGACTGCAAGAGTCAGTATTCTGTTTACTTGAAAAAAACCAGTTTATAATAAGATAAATGATGCTTGTATTGCTTACACGTGGGACACAATTATTATCTCTAATTGTGACTTCTGTATGGGCTAAATGCATGTGTTTCTTCAATGATATATACTGTAATATTCCTGAACTTTTATATAATGAAATAACACATCCATCAATATTTATTACCACCAATTTGTGCCATTTCTCATTGCACTAGAGAGGTACATGTTTGCAAATATCTGAAAGCAGCCTGCGTAACTTTCAAAAATACTGCGTAACTTTCAACAATAAGCTTGGAGCTCTCAAGTGAGGAGGCTAACAGAAAACTGACTCTCTAGTTATAGGACCCACAGAGTGTAACCTACAGCAGTGCCCTACTCACATTCCCAAGTCCTGGATAAAAGCGGTCAGTTCTGGGAGGGATGGAAGTTCAGGCATCAGTCTCACATAATTTTTCCTTTTCTGACAGTGCTGCCAGCCATGGAACCTATTAACGCCAATCATGATGGCAAATGTGGAAAATAGAGCACTGTCTAGGAAACTGGCCACAGACCACCACCTCATTTCACCAACGTACAAAAGTTTTCAAAAGTTGAGATGTTTTTACTAGTGTCTAAAGAAATAGGAATCATAGTTTGGGATCAAAATGAAAAATGAGAATGAAATGAATACACTTATTAGCATGCAAGGGAGGACCTATCATTCTGCAGGTCTCGATTTGTAATTATTTATTGTTTTTGACATTGTTGATAGATGTTTAAAATATATACACCTTAGGATTTCTAATGCTGTCATGTATCAAATAAAGCAGTTAGTAATATCACTATCAGAGATAAGAAGGTTTTCCAGTTGTATACTAAGGGTGCAATCACAGCTTTTAGCTCATCAAAGTAGTATAAGTTGAACAAATGAAAATTTTCCAAGCAAAAGGAACTTAGAGATAAGAGTAAACAGATGCACTCGGCGCACAAATGTGGCATCCGAGGATGGTCTTGTTACACTAAAACAAAACGGGATAGAGAGCATGCCACTGAAATCCATAAGATGAAAAGCCACTTGGGCACCTGGGTGGCTTAGACGGTTGAGCTCAGGTCATGATACAGGGGCCGTGGAATAGAATCATGCATTGGGTTCCATGCTGAGCGCGGAGCCTGCTCAAGATTCCCTTTCTCCCTCTGTCCCACTCATGTTCTCTCTCTCTTTCTCTAATGTAACAAATAAAATTAAGCCATTTATTATCTGGAAAGTTTGGGCAATAATGTTTGTTACCTAACAGAGGTTAAAGAGCCTTGTTACAAACACTTGACAATAATCTTTCATTTATTTTTGGAATTTCACTGAACTGATGGTGGAAAAGTTGTTAAAAAAATATACAGAAGTATAGGAGTTTACAAGTTTCAGCTTTAATCTTGCTCCCACACACTAGCATGAATAGAAGGAATTTTAAAAGTGGAATGATATATTTGTACAGCTATTAAATAGATTTTCTCTTATAGACACTCTATCTTGCACACACCAATAGACATAATTAATAAAGTAGTATAACCAATAGAGCTTGTAGACATTTTTTAAAAAGAATATTTCCACATTGAGGAAATATTGAATATGCAAATTCCACAGAGAAAAATATTTAAATACATAATCGGTTGGCGTTAGTCCTTGCCAGAATTTTGCTATCTATGAAGTCATTATTTTTCCACACACATGAATCTCAGGGGCAATAAGACCTACGAAACAAAATAGAATACCCAGAATCCCAAGAATATAAATAAAATTATGTGCTCATGGGAATAATTAAAATATTAAAGAAAAGTGAGACAAATAATTATACCGATGGGGAAAACACTACTGTACAATAAACTAAAAAGCAATATGTATGCATATTATAATACAAATTAAGGAACACTTTTAAAACTTTATACAGAACATACATTAATATTTTTATGTAATTCCAGTATGAGTTTCTCAGAGTATATCACTGCCAATATTTGAGAACTTCTAAAAAATATTCTTGCTGAATTAATATTGAATTTTGAATTTGATCTATTTCAATTTGAATTTCCTAGGTTTTGAGTGAAATTACCTGTGTTGTCCATGTCATAAATTACCTATCTTGACGGTTTATTTTTAATGAATCTCTTAGTTTTGAGAAATTTATATGAGGAGATTTTCATTAAGGTATGATATGTTTTTTAAGCCTTTAGTCATGAATATTCTTATGTTGCTTTTATAGATGACTGATAGGGAGAGTACAAATGAAATTCTTTGATGACAACCCTATCCACAAAGTTTTCCCACTGGTTCTTGGATTATCATTCTTCTTTATTGTTTTTCCTTAAACTTTATCTCTTTTCAATGTTTATTTATTTCTTTCTGAGGGGGGCGAGGGGAAGAATAGAGAGAGAGGGGGAGAGAATCTGAAGCGGGCTTCACTCTGTCAGCACAGAGCTTGACCCCAGGCCTGACTCACCATGAGATCATGACCTGAGCCAAAATCAAGAGTCCAGTGCTTAACCAACTTAGCCCCCGAGGCACCCCTTCCTTAAACTTTCTTACACCTTTTTAACTAGTGCCTTTATTAAACTCTACCCAGTTACCCCTTTGTATTTGCCACTTATTTTCTGTTAGGACCCTACCAATCTTCCATACAGAATATGGAAGGAAGTAATAAGATCTTCTCTTTCAGAAGGCTGCATATCAGAATACGCAAGTTGGAGTTTGCTTTTTTAAGTTAGCTTTTTTCAGAACTCTGGTAGTACAGTGTATCATATCATAACACTGGTTTGAGTACTTTTTGTCATTTATTTCTGTTGATCAGTCCTTCATGTTCAGGGTGTATTTCACTCGTTTTCTGGGATTATAAGGCTTCTTTTAAATTTTGTGGATGAAACAAATAGTTTATTAATTCACATATATAATAAATATAGCAAATTGATGCCCAGATGTATCTATAACAAAACACATACATATATATATAGTTTATGAAAAAGCATAAACAATACAAATAGGATTCTATCTAATCTATCCATGTATTTATCTATATGTGTATATAAGTATATGTGAATATATATACACACAAATATGCACCACAAAATTTTTGATCA
The DNA here is from genome assembly GCF_022837055.1 of Prionailurus viverrinus. Taxonomy (NCBI): domain Eukaryota; kingdom Metazoa; phylum Chordata; class Mammalia; order Carnivora; family Felidae; genus Prionailurus; species Prionailurus viverrinus. The sequence goes on from NC_062564.1 coordinate 177,003,239, forward strand.
GTTTATACTTAGCTACTATATTTTGTTATGGTTGTTACTAAGATTATTTATCATTATGATTTTAACTGTTTATTGGTGGAATGTAAGAAAATCGTACTTCCATTTATTTTTAAATTAACAAATATATACATTATATTAGGTACAGTGTTTTTCACTTGATTTTCCTGGGTTTTCCAAGTATCTTATTATTTCTTATATTTGCGTTATTAGTGTTTTTCTCAGTTGCTTATTTAGTTTCTTTGTATTAAGCAACCAATAAAAATAAATGCAAAGCAATTAATATTTGGGATTTGTCACCTCACTCATGTTTATTATTTTCTATATTATTTGAGTGGTTTTGAAAAATGTACTTATATTACTTTTCTTTTAAATGTAGTATATGATTTTAAAATTTGCTTTAAAAATCTCACACTATTCTGTCAGATACCGTATATTATATACATATCTATTATATATATATTTGCATCCTTAATTCCACTTTCCTTTTTTTCAGCGTTTTCAAAAGTATCTCAGGTTTGTTTTGTTCACTACTTTTCAATTCTGCTTTTTAAATACCTTATTTTAGATGTTAATAAAGTTTTATTTTTTCCAAGTGCTTATTTATATGTTGAGCTATCCTTTCCATAATAATTACTTCTCAATCTCTCATTTATATATTGCTTTAAATTTATAAATGTTATATTTTTATATGTAATTATTTTACTGTAGATCTGAAAAGATTCTGGAAGATTTCTTCAGGAAACTCTATATAAAACATTTTTGTTAGGAGTCTTTACTCTATCCTTTGCAGTAAAATTATTAATTGGTCTATTTTTTCATTAAATTCTAACATCCGCAGAGTTCTGAAGTAGGTAGGCAGATAAATGTTACAGAGAGGGAGAAGAGGCTTATGAAAATTTCCTGGTTAAAAAAAAATCCCCTCTCCCAACTTCCATGACCACTTACATTTGCATAACTTATGTATGCTGTTCAAATTGTTCAAATGCTCCTTTTCAATAACATCTACCACAACCACCATATTTTTATTGTAATTTTTACCTCTCTGACTTTTCCAGCCCCACTTTACCCTGTTACACTGTTATTTTTTTTTCCTATAGCCCTTATCAAGTTTCAACAATATGTAATTTGCTTTATTTATTGTTTAGAGTAAAAATACCTCCCCCTAGAATGTAGGCTCCACGAAGGCAGAGAACACTCAGACCTATACCTGGCACCAAGTAGGTACCCCTTAAATATTTTAATCCACACCATTAAAACTCTAAAACCTACTGCAGACTCACTGAAAGAAAATTTCTGGGTATGAACACTGGAATTCTACATTTAACATAGTTTCTTCTCGATGATTCTGATGCACAATAAAAGTTGAAAATTATTGTCTCCTGCAATTAGAGTTATGGGTGGAGTGCAAGTGTGTGTGTTTTAAAAAGCCACTCTGGTGACTCTGGTATTCTCCTTACCTTATCCCCACTGGCCGGATGGATATTCAGCAAGTACAGTTCTTTTGTCCCAAAGCCGGATATACTCCTAAAGTCACTCTATTTGTTTTTGTTTTTGTTTTTGTTTTGGACACTTGAAATATATTGGTTCCTGCTAAAACTGTCATTAGTGGCACTCAGAATGATGAGATCTGTTCTTCCTTCTGCCCTTTCCTGGATCATTTATCTTGGTCTGCAAATATGGTAAAATCCATCAGCTGTGGGAACCCCACAAGCTTTCCTGTTCTGTTGTTTACTAGACTCTCAGAACTAGTTATTTATGGTACTCTATAATAGGAAATGGTTCCCTTTGGAGGCACTAAATGCACTAAGGTCTTTCTACCTACTTGCCTTTAGATAAACTGGGCTGCCTTTTACATGCAGCAAATTATAGATGGTCCTTTTTTTTTTTCAAATCAACTTTGTTCATCTTATTAGCAGCATCTTCCAAGTTATTATAAGTATAGTTTAGCTTTTTTTTTTTTGTCTCAATAGGAACTTTGGTGAGAAGTTGGAGAAGAATGAATGATAGAGATGGCAATCAGATGCCATGTGAAACCAGAGATTTCCCTTGATATTGCTGATCTGTTTTGATGTTGTCAAGGAGCAAGAATTCCTGTCACTTAAAAGGTCTTTGTGGCTGAACTAAGAATCAAATTGACATGAGACAGATTAACAGGAGACAATAAAATTTAATGATGTACATATGGAGAGTCCACACAGGCACAGAATTTCTAAAGACAGGCAAAATGAGGTATTTATGTCATTCTAAACAAATGAGAAGCAGTTTGATGTCTGGGGCTTCAAAGGGAAGGAAAGCATTTCAAAGAAAGATGAAAAAGAGTAAATGTGTGGTAAACAAATATTTGCCCTGTCATATACATGGATTACTCAGATAAAATATATCTCTGGTTATAACATTTACTCGGCAAAGACATTCCAATTTAGATTCTTCAATGTATATAGGGGAGGGGTGAAGTTTCTCTTGAGGCTGCAGGATCTCAATTGCCTTTAGCTCAAAGTAATCCACATGCCAAAACGGCCCATCTTGGGGCAGCCTGCCCTTGGTTCCTACAGTGTCTCACAAGGAACTGAGCTGTTTATTTTTATTAATGAGCAAATACATGCATAGCAATGTATTAACTATAGCAGAAGGCATATAAGCTCTTTAAGGGTATCACAAAGGAAGGAGCCATCAATTCTGATAAGTGAAGATTCAAAGGGGAAAATATTTAGGTGCCAGGAGCATAAGAGAAATAAAATACCCAAGCACATATTGCAAATTAGTGCCAGAGTTGGAACCAACACATAGACCACATAGACAAGACTCAATAGGATGCTTCTACTACACAAATCACAGTCCTCATTGTTCATCATTGTCTTCAGAATTTTTTCTTTTCATTATTTATTTATTTATTTATTTTTGAAAAACAGAGTGAGACAAAGCTTGAGCGGGGGAGGGGCAGAGAGGGAAGGAGACACAGACTCTGAAGCAGGCTCCAGGCTCTGAGCAAGCGGTCAGCACAGAGCCTGATGCGGGGCTCGAACCCACGAACTGTGAGATCATGACCTGAGCCGAAGTCAGACACTCAACCGACTGAGTCACCCAAACGCCCCTCTTTTCCTTTTAATTTAAAGTTCAAATCCATTGGGGCGCCTGGGTGGCGCAGTCGGTTAAGCGTCCGACTTCAGCCAGGTCACGATCTCGCGGTCCGTGAGTTCGAGCCCCGCGTCAGGCTCTGGGCTGATGGCTCAGAGCCTGGAGCCTGTTTCCGATTCTGTGTCTCCCTCTCTCTCTGCCCCTCCCCCGTTCATGCTCTGTCTCTCTCTGTCCCAAAAAATAAATAAACGTTGAAAAAAAAAATTTTTAAAAAAAAAGAATTACCTAGAATAGATACCAGCTTTAAATATTTTAAACATTGTCTGCCACAGGTTTATCTTATTGTATTTTTACATATTTTACATATTAGTAATTGTAATTTTTTTTACATATTTTACATATTAGTAATAAGGAATCAATAAATATTTTCATACCCTCTATTTTAATATAATCTCTCAAATATAATGGATTTGAACTTTATTTATTTATTTTTTTTTTAATTTTTTTCAATCTTTATTTACTTTTGGGACAGAGAGAGACAGAGCATGAACAGGGGAGGGGCAGAGAGAGAGGGAGACACAGAATCGGAAACAGGCTCCAGGCTCTGAGCCATCAGCCCAGAGCCTGACGCGGGGCTCGAACTCACGGACCGCGAGATCGTGACCTGGCTGAAGTCGGAGGCTTAACCGACTGCGCCACCCAGGCGCCCCTATTCTAGGTAATTCTTTATAGAAATACTGATCCATGGATTTGCATTACAACAGATTTTTTAAAAGTCATTATAGAAATTTGTTGTAAAGTTTCATCTTCTAAAATCAGGTCAAAGACAAAAATTGCAATACTAAAATTAAACTTTTACTGGCATTGTTACCTGTTTTTTAGTGGAACCATAATATGTGACTTACAGTTTATAGTTGAAAAAAAATACTTCACAGAATTTTTTCTGCATACATATGTTTAAGAGTTTGTTGTGTTCAACAATAAAGATAATAATAATAATAATAATAATAATAAATATCAGCATAGTGTGTGCAGTTTTAAAAATATCAGCAATCCACTGACATCTTAAAAGACACAAACAGAATAATAAATTCAATGTCATTGTTACCTAAGCATTTTATTTTGTTTGTTTATCTATGAAATTTTGATGCATATTTTCTATTGACAAGAAGGCATTTTTGTTAGGGATTCTAATGTATTGAATATAAGTTGCTTTTTCAGGGTGAGGGCATAATTCTAGCACAATGGTCCAAAATATTATCCTACATGTATGTTCTGTAGTCTGGAATCTGAATTTTATATTTTTCACCAAATATTTTTGGTTCAAGTAGGAAGAAAACTATATTGTTAAATACTACTTATAATTAAGTCAAATTGATCCCTGCTTTAAGCACCCAATGGAATGTTTTAAGCACTGGTAACAATTCTGCCTTAGTTTCTGTTCTCTGGGGTTATCTCAATTGCATATTAGTACGATTCAAAGTAGTAATGTTTATGTCTTTCTAGGACATAGGCTTGTCATTTTTTTATGTCAGTAATTTAACAAATCAGATGATTGTTGGCTAGATCACTGGATTAAGGAATATTTCTAATTACAAGAATATAACTAAGCAAATTAAGACCACTTTTGCATTACTCTTAGATTCCTTAAAGTGCTTGTCAACTTCTTTTTTAAGCAAAGGCTTCATTGCTCACTCAAACTTTAGTTTTCTTCTTTTATTATTTAAACATTTCTCAATCACCAACTATGTGCAAGGTGAGGGACAGCTGTATTTCTGACAGGTAAAGAGCTAAACAAGATAACCCAGTTCCCTGCTCTCATCAAGCTTACATTCTAATGTTGGTTTAATAATAAGTGCCATTGTGTAATGTATATATCGTCATTATGTGGACAAACAGCTTTAAGAAGAATGGAAGAAAAACAAAATAGTATCTTCCCCTCAAAGTAGAAAGAAAAAGAGAGGGAAAGAGGGAGAGGAAAGAAAGAAGTGAAAGAAAGAAAGAAAGAAAGAAAGAAAGAAAGGAGGGAGGGAAGGAAGAAAGGAAGGAAGGAAGGAAGAAAAAAAATTTTCAACTTAAAGTATTGTAATTAGGGATGAAAAGTAATGGACAACCTAAAGAGCAGTAAAATAGCAATCATTTAATAAAACACAGGTGGTAAGACATATTTAATTTTATGTGGATATATATTGCATATATGTCATTTAATATATGTCAAAAGCCAAAAAACCTCTCATATTATTAGAATATTTTCTATTTTTATATTTTATACATAGGCTATAATGAGAGATATGTGCACCTATTGGATGAGAAGGGAGTTCATTGCATCCTTGCAGATGGTATAAATATTTAAAAATATATAATAATGGGGTGCTTGGATGGCTCCGTTGGTTAAGCCTCCAACTTTGGCTCAGGTCATGATCTTGGGGTCCATGAGTTGGAGCCCTTCATTAGGCTCTGTGCTGACAGCTCGGAGCCTGGATCCTGCTTCAGATTCTGTGTCTCCTTCTCTCTCTGCCCCTCACCTGCTCACACTCTGTCTCTCTCTGCCTCTCAAAAACTAAATAAATGTTAATAAATAAATAAATAAATAAATGTGTGTGTATATCTATATATATATAATACTCAAAATAAATGTGTTACTAGGCAAACTATACCTATGTCAAAATAAATAAATATTGTTAATTTATTTTCAAACTGTGTGCCATGAACTTACCAAGTATAAGATTATGTGATTCATTGTATGGCCACATAATTTTGAAAAAGAGACTTTTTTTAAGTGTTCTGTTAATATTTCATATAAAATCTTAGCTGAAGAAATGAGTTCCAGCTATAAAAAATTTTTAAAAATGTTCTATACGTATATATATATCTGCATAAAACCTCAAAATGTATATGTCTACATAAAATAATAATTATTTCTGAATGTCCTTATAATGTTTGATTTCAAAAATAGTATTTACAGAACTTAATCTAGAAAACAAAACTAAAAGAACAAAATCTTAGCTATTATTTAACTATTAAGTAAAATCTTAAAAATATTACAGAAATAAATTATATTGAATATTTTGCACAATTTTCCGTACTAAGTCATATCATAGTGTCATTTAAATTAATTTATGTTTGAATTTTACGGCATAAACATATATTTATATTTTGTAAACTCTCAAACCATTCCCCCAGTTTCATTCACTCTTGATATTCAAATCATTTGCCTTTGAAATACCAATCATATCATCATGCTTGTAAATATCACTGCTTCATTGCAATTGGCTTTGCAATTCTCCAACATCACTTTCACTAGCGTCATGAAATCCTGCATAGTTTAGAAAAATGTTTTACTTTCTCCTTGCCAAAGTATTGCTCTGCATTTGCATTTTGCTATAGAATGTTTCTAAAATTGAAAAATAGGCTAGGTTAGGTCAGAAAGACATAGCCTATGTAATGCCATAAAGGAGGGACTCAGATCATTGGTAACTGAAAAAATACTCTTACTATTTCAAGCATGTGATGTGTTTGGAAATCACTGCTCTAAGTTTAATATTAGAGCATAATTATTGTTGTCAAGTCGTAAAGTTAGTTTTATTCTGTCTTCAAGGAAGAATTTAGATGTAAATATAAGCAGAAAAAACTTAAAAAAAAAATAAGCCTTATGTAGAACTTGTCAACAGAAGAGCAATGCATAGACCATGTCCTTGCTTATAGGTGTCAAAGCTGATACAAGAACCCCTATGACAGCAGCTACTGGAAGAAATTGAAAATCACCTCAAGCTTGTCAAAGTTGGTGTTTGGGCTAGATGGCCTTAATTCTATTATCCCATTAGTTTTCATTGATTTTAATATAAAGATAAGGCAGATCCTAAACTTAAGGCTTTTAATCAGTTTGTGGGTTCTGTCCCAATCTGCTTATTCTAGTCTATATAGAAGTATCATCAACCTCAATTTATTTTATAAGGAAAAATCTTCATCTTTAGCTCCTACTTTCCGATATTACTCAAGTAAATACCAACAGCAGACACTAGTTTCTTACTCCATTTTCCTTCATCATCACCTTTTTTTTTTTTTTTTTTTTTTTTGGTGCAAATAGGAAAGAGTCAAATGGGATGGGGTGGTCATTTTACCCTTGGTAAGAGTTTTTGATTATAAGCTACAAAACAGAATCCTATGGCAAGAGGGTATTTTATTTAAGCTCCACTTTAGTAAATAAATAAATGGTGTGTCTGACACAATAATACTGACTCCTTTGAGTAGCTGACTGAGGATTTACTGCAAATCCCTAAAGAGAGAACCTAGGTGAGTGAGTAAATTAACACTGTAAATAATTTTTATTTTTTTTTTCTAAACTGAAGGTTTAATTAACCTCTGCCCTTTCTGTTTGCTGATCAATGGTTTACCTAACTCCAAGAGCTAGTATCTTCACTAAGCAGCACCATTGTTTCTTCAAAGTTTCACTGGCCTCTCTTACGTTTAGAGGTTAAGTTATTCAGAATGATTGAAACACATTTTCAAAATAACTGAGAAGTTTTAACCTGATTATACAATAAGCATTTTACTAGAATTCAATGAATTTTCAGATACTATAATGAACTCTTCAAATTTATTTTCTTTAATTTTACAGTGTGACTTGACATATGAGAAGTTGCAGATATAATGGAATTCAGAAGCACACCGAGTTTTATGGCCATACCATTTGCTATATAAAAAAATAACTCACAACTGAAAGTTGATGTTCTCCTAATTTCAAGAATGTTAAAAGCATGAAAACAAAATTCGCGGTAACAAAACTCTTGTAGCCAAGATTTCAATGTTTATTATAATGAGATTTTGTCAATAATTATGACTGCCAATTTCAGTTGCTTGAATTCACTAGTTTCATAACCTTCCAATTTTGCTTTATTTTTCTGAAGGCAACAAATTTGTCCTTCATCTGTGAACAGTGAGCTTGAAATCTCTGCTCTCATTTGGACACAGCCATACAAGTGTGAAAGCAATTAGTTTCCACCTTGAGAAGAATTATTTTTCTTCCTTGGTTTAAAAAAAAAAAAAGAAAAAAAAAGTAAAGGTAAATTTGTTGTTTCCTTTTGTCTTAGAACAGTTTTTCTGCTTCCAAAGAGACTTTCAACCTACCTAGTTACAACAGAAACTTACTGTTAAATATGCTTAATTTCCTTTTATCCAATGACCCAGAAAACAGTTCTTCATCATCACAGGAGTCAGATACAGATGCCACTTAAAAAAAAAATCAGCTCTGAAGTCATGTAGGTGATGAGGAAGAGAGACTGCGGCTGGTTTAGTGATGGAGGGAAATGGGGTGGAGGTGTGCCTCTGATTTCTGAAAAAGCCAAGCATGACTGTATTGAGCTGAGTCTCTATAAACACAGAATCCTTTATCAATTCAGAGAATTTATGTGGCAATAATTCCTATAAAGTTCCAAAATAAATACATAAGTGTAATTTAAATGCCAGTGCCTAAATCATAAATTCAACCTAAGAGATACTAAGGAAGCCAAATTAATATGTGTGTGGGAGATGGGGGGTAGGAAGAAGTGGTAAGATTCATGTGAAGGACAATGGAGAACAGAGTATAGACAATAAATATAATATAAAACTTAGTATTTTAAGGCTCATGCTTATGAACTCTATTTGAGATCCAGAAATATTCATTGATACTTCTTAATTTTCCTAAAGTAAAACGTCAACCTTTTAAAACACTTTATTTCATGTTATGCTTATCAGAAACCTGTTGAATGGATAGGACATGTATAATCTGTGACATATAGCTTAAATGCCTGACCTAAAATTCCATCAAATCCTGCCTTCTTACTAATTATTTGCCCTGATTTGTTTTAAGGACAGGATGAAGGTAATGCCTCTGTTATTTTCCTATCATTATTATAAAAATTCTATTTTCAGTCTTTCAAGAAAGTCAAGTTCACACAAATTTGTTTTCACTATGATTGTTTTAATATTCAAGTTCGTGCTGCATCTCTGTGAGTTGTAAAATTTTATTTTAAAGTGTTTGTTATATATGATCAGGGGGAATACATGTTGTGTAGTATTTGAGCTGTGTATGCTTGTGGTAAGAGTTCTAAACAAGTTATATACCTATGTACAGCTCTATATTTCCCATGTAAATAATACTAGAATGTGAGAAAGAACTTCTGTTACTTCTGGTCTTAATAGGTGAAACATCTGTACTCCCTGGCTGGATGACACCACAGGACGACAGAACCAGGAGATCTAATTTGCAAGGACCCTCGACTCAGAAGCTATGCTTAGGACGGCTAATTCAGGGGGGTGAGAAAGGAGCTAGAAACAAAATTCTGTTGAAATTTTTATTCAACAGAATAAAATTTCTGTTGAAATATTTCTTTTTTTTTTATTTTTTTTTTAAATTTTTTTTTTCAACGTTTATTTTTTTTTGGGGGGGACAGAGAGAGACAGAGCATGAACGGGGAAGGGGCAGAGAGAGAGGGAGACACAGAATCGGAAACAGGCTCCAGACTCTGAGCCATCAGCCCAGAGCCCGACGCGGGGCTCGAACTCACGGACTGCGAGATCGTGACCTGACTGAAGTCGGACGCTTAACCGACTGCGCCACCCAGGCGCCCCTCTGTTGAAATATTTCTGTTGAAATATTTCTGTTGAAATATTTTTATTTCTTCATGCTTGTCAGCATTTCATTAGGAAAACAAAAAGGAGGTGGGGGAATGAAACAAAAGAAATGTAATACAACAATTAAACTGGAGGCACACAGATATTACTGAATGACCAGAGACCCTGATCTGCAAAATCATCTGCTGTTGGTATCCAGCTGCCTGAAGAGGCACTGGGATTCTTCCCTTTGCAATCTTCTGTTAAAATAAAAAGCAGTTAGTTATGTTACCAGCAAAAGTGGGTTTATCTGGGAATAGAAGAGAACTGAAGTTCGGGACATGCAAGCTATGGCAAAACCATAGGAAAATCCAACGAACAAAGTAGAGAAACATTATTTTATGCAGAAGAAAAAGGAAGTTAGGAGGGATTGTTTTGAATGAAAGTTCGTTGGAGAGAAGCAAGAGTTCAAGTTGATTATGGTTTTTCATTGACTGAGTTGCAGGGGTAGATGATTTCTAACAGAAGATTCAGTGTATATCTTTTCCTGTCGGGACTGTAATTGATCATTCTTTCCTGCTGTTGATTCTTCTGTGAGGGTCTGTAATTGACAATTCTTCCTGTAACTGGCATGGAATAATACAGCTGCCCTTCTAGACTCTGGACTCCACTTTAGTGAGGTTTGTCTTTATTAATTTTCACACTTTCAGTCTTACTTTTTTAAAGTTCCTGGTGAGTTGTGATAACCCCTTAAACCATTAGGCATTAAATATTTAGATCTTTCTTTACCTTTGCTCCTTCCTCCATCCATTCAAAGTGAAACCTGAGATGTGCTCCTTAAAGTTTTGCCCACAGGGAGATTTCCTATCTTTCTCAGCAACTCCTGTTTGGGGCAATAATGCAGCAGCAGGAAACCAATAATTTTTCTTCGCTTCTCTTTGGATCTAGAAAGAAGATACACGGTGAATTAATAAGTATGGATGGAGGGAGAGGCAACAATATAAATACAATATGTCCTGAGCAGAGGCCACCTCCTCATGAAAGAACTTGTGTTTTCCAAACCCACTCAAACCTGTCTCATATTCCACTTCTCCTTGCCAATGAATGGTCGCTTAGTACCTCTACATTTATGGTTTGTTGGAATAGCTATTACTCAGTTATGGTTTCATAGTCATGTAGTCTTCCATGGACAGAGATTTAATTTTTACCAACTACCAGTATCAAGCCAAGAGCTGTTTCTTTAAAGAAAATAGTAATGTGTAGAAAAGTCTATGTTGGGTATGGCTACAGCCACATAGAACTGAGTAGTAGACTAGTTCTACCAGTAGACTACCAATTTGTTATTTTTTTTTATAAAATGTTATTGAATTTTTATTAAATTTATTTAAATTTGTTAAATTCATTAAATATTTTAAGACAGAGAGAGATTGGAAAGGGCAGAGAGGGAGAGAGAGAATCCCAAGCTAACAGCACAGAACCTGATGTGGGGCTCAAACCCACGAATCATGATATCATGACATGAGTTGAAACTGTTCAGGAGGGTGGGAGAGACGCCGGTTTTTGTCTCACGGAGTTGAAAAATGAATGTCTCAGACAACAGACAGTGAGCAAAGTGACAGGGTTTATTGAGAGAAAGTATAAAGCTGTCAAGAGGGAGAGGGGTCCCGAATGGGTAGCCACCAAAGATTTTTGTCCCTAACTTTTTATTGGGACCTTATCAGAAAGTCTGTGAGACTCCACGCATGGCATGTAGCCCAGGCAGGTCTGCAACACTTTTATCTTATCCTCATTTTTCCCAAACTCTGCTGGCTGCTGCTCCCTCTTCTTCAGCCTCCCATTTGTAGCTGCATCCTGCCTCCCTGAAGGTCCTTTATCTCTCCCTGCCTAGTGTTAACCCTTTCCCTACTCAAAACCAAGAGCAGGCACTTAACCGACTAAGCCACCCAGGCACCCCAAATCCAATATATTAAATTTTTAAGAGTACCCATTGCCAAAGGTACCATTACCTTAAACTTCTACATCTTATATTAGTTGATAATGACTTTGCATTTAACTTTACAGTAATGCTAGATATTTCCTTTTGAACATAGTTTATATAAAAATAGTTTATATAAATAAAAATGTACATTGATTAAAAAATAGAGATTGGAATAATATGAATTATTGTCAGATGTAGCAAAATTCTTTTTTTTTTTTTTTCTTTTCAATTCATCCTCATCACCTAAGCCACTTGACCCAGTCAAGAGAAAACTCTATAGGTTCTTGATGGCAACTTGGCTGCCACTGGCCCAAGGGCAACAGAAAAGATGACGCCCCAGGTCTCTCGACACATCCATTTTGTGGGTGTAGAGTTTACTCTGCACCTGCTCGTCTGCAGGTTCTGCCCAGCTGACTTGGATTAAAGCAAACAGCTCAGGTATTAAGTCCATAAGCCTTATGGAATCTCAGAGAGTTACATCAACCTCAAGCACCCAAAATTCTTAGCAATAATATGCAAATATACCAATTTAGGTAAAACTGTTTTGAGATTTATATTTGATTACAGGCAATGAAACCGGGGCTTTTCTAAGCAAATCATTTATTGATTTCTAAACAAATCTTATTAATGTAAGTGATACTCAGAGGCACTCTGGGCATCCTTAAAGCTCTTTTCTCTTCCCTGAAACACATTTCCTCTTTAGCTCTATTGTAACAATAATCAGAGGGTCTCTCGGGGTTAGTACAAAGAGTAGTGAGAACAGCATTTAATCCATGAGGAACATGGTACCTATTTCAGGAAGCATTCCAGTGGGTTTCTAATATAATTGTACTGATGCTTCTGTTTTTGGTGGGAAAAATTTCCCAAAGTCTCCACTGCCATCTTTTCTTAAAAATTATTTTTTCCAGGGGCACCCAGGTGGCTTAGTCAGTTAGGTGTCTGACTTCGGCTCAGGTCATGATATGGCAGTTTGTGGGTTCGAGCCCCACGTTGGGCATTATGCTGACAGCTCAGAGGCTGGAGCCTGCTTCAGATTCTGTGTCTCCTCTCTCTGCCCCTCCCTGGCTCACACTCTGTCTCTCAAAAATAAATAAACATTAAAAAACAAATTTTAAATAAACAAACAATTATTTTTTTCCAGACTCAGCTGCTGAAAGTAATGAACATCAGCTGGGAGGTTAATTAAATGGCTGTTTCTGAAAGGAATTCTACTTATTATCGAGCTCCACTATAGACTAAAGGCATTCAGGTTTCTGGGAGAAGATGAACAGTTGCATAGAAAAAGTATCCTACATAACAAAGCAAAGATTGGACCTCTCTACCTGAGTGAAGCATATACCACAATGTGATTCAAAGTACCCTGAACCTTTCAGTAAGAATCAGTTGAGCTCAGAGATGCATTTGGCCAGGTGAACTTTTTTCTTCAATTCATACCTTTTCCTTCAGACACAGCACATGCTGATATATTCTTTAGGTTCACATTACTTTTCTTTATTCTTACTCTAAACAAATCCACAGCCAACTCTGACATTCAAATTTCATGAAATTTGATGATGGCCAATGGGTGCATACAAGATAAATTTTAAGAGCCTGTCAAAATAAGACTACTCATCTAAAGAATCCTCAGGTATTGTGGCAGAATAAATATAAATGTTAAGACTTATTATCTACATCTTTTTAGAGAATTGAATAAAATTTTATAGAGAGATATATATCAGGAAGATCAAAATCTTTCATAAGACATTATTTGTGATTAACATGGCTTCCTCTACCTTAATATTTTTGGCACGAGGCCATAGAAGAAAAGCCTAAATCTCACTCATTACATTAGGATGATTTTCAATATTTTTTAACAAAGTTCAATTGGTCAGAATTTGTAAATTTAATGCGTACCACCGTATTCCAAAATTGATTTAAGAACTGAGACATTTATTTCAGAGGCAGAGTCTTTCAGTTCATTGATTTACAAAGTTATATCTAAAAAAAAACAGATGATCTATCTTACTGGATTAATGAAGATATTTAATAAAAGCGTGCACATTTTGTAACATTGGGAGACAAGAACTAAGAAAAATAAAAATAAAGACATAGGTGTGAAAATAAGAGTTGGTTCAGTTTGAACCTCATCAGTAAGGGGACATTTCAGGAATTTGATCAAGGTCTCAAAATTAGCCCAGAATTTAAGAATGCCTTGGCACCTGGGTGGCCCAGTCGGTTAAGAGACTGACTTCCACTTAGGTCATGATCTCCTGGACTATGAGTTTGAGCCCCACCTTGGGCTCTGTGCTGACAGCTCAGAGCCTGGAGCCTGCTTCAGATTCTGTGTCTCCCTCTCTCTCTGCCCCTCCCCTGTTCGTGCCCTGTCTCTATCTCTTTCTCAAAAATAAATGAACATTAAAAATATGTACTTAAAAAAAAGAAGGCCTGGGGTGCCTGGGTGGCTTAGTCGGTTGAGCGTCCGACTTCAGCTCAGGTCATGATCTCATGCTCCGTGAGATCCAGCCCCGCTTCAGGCTCTGTGCTGACAGCTCAAAGCCTGGAGCCCACTTCAGATTCTGTGTCTCCCCCTCTCTCTGCCCCTCCCCTGCTCATGCTCTGTCTCTCTCTGTCTCAGAAATAAATAAAAAAGATAAATAAAAAAAAAGAAGGACTCAAGTGAACAATGTACTAATAAATAAAAGGTGGGACCATGTAATAGAAATTTTGCATATTCTCCACTTAATTGGGTATTTGGCATAAGACAAATTAAGTGAGAGTGAACTCCATATTAAAGATTTACTTATGCGGCATGGCTTTACGTAATTAGTGAACTATGTTGGTATGCTGAGGAATCTTACACATTTCTGTGACAGGTATGCAGTACTAACAGTCATATAAGATGACACAGTTTTAGACACAGTTTTAGAATTTAAGATAAGAAAATAAGTTAGCATGCATTAGTTCCACATGGCATGAACCCCAAGGAATGCTTGCACGACATCATTCAGCATGAATTAATCACTAGTGAGCCGTGGCTTACTAAAATATCTAGCCATCCTTCTAACTGGAGCTTCATGCTTTCCTCTGATGTTCTCTGACTGCCATTCCCAGACTGGATGTTCTATATCAGGTTACTTGGTCATGAAGGAAGAGAGATTACCAACATGCTTGATATTTTGAGGATTGTTCATTTCAGAGTAAAGAATGGTTGCTAATACCTACATAACCACTAATGCAGAAGGATCTGAGACAACCATAAATTTATTACCGTTGAGGTTATTGGAGAAAGACATCAATTCCAACACATTTATTCAAACACTCTGGGAATAGCAAGGACAAGCAAAGACCATATAATCTAGTTCTAGACCCCATGCAACCTCTCAAACACTACCTATTTATTGATGCATGGGCACCTTTCCTTCCTTACTCGATATGATGGATTTAACTATGTATACAGTAAATATATGTTGAAATATTATTAGGTGCCAGGCATTGTGTTGTGTCCTGAAGTTATCATCGAGAAGCAAAATTGTCCCCCATCTTGGAGTGGTTTGAATTTTAGGGTATGTGAAATTTCTTTTTTTTTTTAATTGAATATAGTTGAGCCACAATATTAAGTTAGTTTCAGGTGTATAACATAGTGATTTGATAACTCTATATATGACACTATGCTCATCACAAGTGTAGCTACCATCTGTCACCACACAACACTATTACCACACCATTAACTGTATTCCCTATTGTTGTTCCTTTTATCCCTGTGACTTATCCATTCCATAACTGGAAGCCTGTATCTCCCACTCCCCTTCACCCATTTTGCCCATCCTTCCCACACAACTCCTCTCCTAGAGTCATCAATTTATTCTTTGTATTCATGGGTCTATTTCTTTGTTCATTTGTTTTGCTTTTTTTTTTTAATTGTACATGGCAAATGATCGAGAAGCAAAAATAAAGACAAAAACACTACAGAATGTACCAACTGTACTTAGCAGGGAATAATCCAACATCTACTTTTCCATGTGTACTTCCAAATGAGAAGTCTATGTGATGTTTCTGAATGCCTATGCTTTCCTCAGAGGGAAATAAATGCATGTGTGTGTGGATGTGGTTGTGTACATTTCTGATGCATTCAGCAGAGCAATTATACCTGATTATACATCTTCCTTCTCAGTTCTGCTTTTGCTTACTTTCAGCATTCATAGTTTGGGAGAAAATCCTTTATTATTCCTAACATGCAAAGAAGATTAAAATTAATACATGAATAAGTAAATACATCCCAGGGATATAGTTTGGTCTCAGATAAAACCAAAACCATTATGTCAGATGCTCTTGAAATTCTATACTCTTTTTTCTTCTCTTTGCTTGTGGGTCTTAGTTTTACTCACTGAAGTTTGCTTACCTCAATGTGTCAAAAAAATGAAAGTTACTGATAACACCATTCTTTTTAATCTTACTATTCCGTATTGGAGAAAGGCTACTTATAAGAAAGAATTTAAACAGTATTCTAGAGTCTTAGACAACATATGACTTCTTTGATAGGCGAAGTACTCAAATACAAATAAGTTTAAACGGTCAATTTTACATTTTCCCTTTAGTCATTAACGAACCGGAGTAGTCAGATGTATATTGGAGAAACATGGAGTAGTTTGTTGTTTGATTGTTTCTAGTTCTACTCAACTCTCTTTAGAGAAAGTTAACTATCTTGTAGACTTATACTACATGGTGCGAAATCGCATGCTATATATAAATCAACTTTACAGGCATGGTGCAGATATGCAAATGAATTTCCACTAATCCTTAGAACAATCTGTTGTATAGGCATAATTATTTTCATATTTGATATAAAGGAACTGAGGTTCAAATACTTTAGGTGGTTTTTCCAAGTGCATAAAATGTATAGAGTGCTTATGCAACCTTTTCTATTTTGCATATCTTCCTCAGTATTGCTTAAAGAAGCCTAGTGCATGAAAAAAAATTACAAGGTCAGAGCTGCCTATAAGAATCAGGCAAATAAAACTCAGACACAATTTTTTAGTCCATAGTTGTAAGTTTTCTTGAAAGGTTTGCTCCCCTTTAGTATAATTTTAATGATATCTTATGCACAGTTATTTTAGCACTTATTTAAACTAATTCAAAATCCACTTCAACATTTGATTTCAGAGCATACCATGTTGGTTCAGAGGTCACTACGAATACGTATTAGCAGACTTACCTAATGAATTACCCACCCTGAAATAGACTTGACTCCCAGCCATATATTATTTTACTGCATTAGAAGAGAACGGCCGACCTTTTATTATAATTGCTTACGTAATTGGCATGTAACTGATTACCTATAAAAATTTCAAAAGTTAATATCTACAAAACATATTTGGAAAAGGACACATGAAGAGACCATAAGTGGAAAACTTTACTATAAGAAGAAAATTGTCTTAAATTGGATAACAGTTAAAATTCCATCAAGAATTTTTACAAAAAGGTAACTGAAAATGTAAACTAAGTATGGGATTTTAATAAGAAGGGTAGCATGATTTCATCAGTAAAACTTGCTCAAAGAATTAAATTCATTATTTTCCTCACTGAGAATTGATTGTATTTTTAAGTAAATGATTAGTTAGCAAAGATATTTATATTTGCTTCCTAAGAATGAAATACATGGTTCATTTTAGTGAGAAAATATAAACTTGTTGTACAGAGATAAGCAGGATGTTTGTGGCAAGTTAGTTACTTTTAATTAATTAAATTATTTATTTTGGAATTTTTCCTTTTTTTTTTTTTTAATTCTCAAGTTAGTTAACATACAGTGTAGTCTTGGCTTCGGGAGTACATTCTAGGGATTCATCACTTACATGTAACACCCAGTGCTCATCCCAAGTGACCTCCTTAATGCCCATCACCCATTTAGCCCACCCCCCATCTCCCCACCCCCATCAACCCTCAGTTTGTTCTCTATATTTTAGAGTCTCTTATGATTTGCCTCCCTCTCTGTTTTTATAGCAAATTAGTTACTTTGATAAGAAATAATATTTGGAAGGAATCTATTTAAAATTATTTTATTTTTTTTAATGTTTATTTATTTTTGAGACAGAGAGAGACAGAGCATGAGCAGGGAAGGGGCAGAGAGAGAGGGAGACACAGAATGTGAAGCAGGCTCCAGGCTCTGAGCTGTCAGCACAGAGTCCGATGTGGGGCTCGAACTCACAAACTGTGGGATCATGACCTGAGCCGAAGTTGGACGCTTAAACGACTGAGCCACCCAGGTGCCCCTAGAAGGAATCTATTTAAAGCCCTCTCCCTACCCTAGCCAAGCTTACAGAAAAAACTCACAGGTGTCTACACTTGGCCCTAACTTTGTTTTTCTAGGTCACGGGGCCTTACCTTCTTGAGAAATTGACCACAACTACAAAACATATTCTTCACTAGCCGGACCACAACCCCACATCCCAGACAACCCACATCGCAGACGAGTCCCAGACAGAACCCCTTGAGAAACCTGTCACCTCCTATTCTATCTGGCCAAGAATCAACCCCCATTCCACACCCACCATGGGCACAACTGAAACCCTCTCACCACCTTAAAACAAAACAAAAGAAACGAACAAAAAATCTTAAAAGGCCCAGTGTGACACAAGCTCATGACTGGCTGACATCTCTGTTGATGTCTGGCCCCTCTCCTTCCTTGGCAAGTGAATAAACTCTGTCCCACTTGTTGCTCTAATCTTGGTGCAATTATTTGCCACCTGCATCACCGGTCACCTTAACAATATTGACATATAGCATTCAGATAAGCCAGATACTTATATATGACATATATAAAAATAAGCATCTCAGTTCCAGATAATATCAATATTATATACAAACACTTGTGTGCAGATATTGTAGCCTTACTAAATAGTTTGCTGTACAGTCAGAAAAAAAAAAGATGAAAGCAATCTGCTGGAGAATTTTCTGTTGCTCTGGTGAGGCTGATCTTTTTGTTCTACATAAGCTTTCACCTGATTGGATGAGGCCCACCCACATTATAGACAGCACTTGGTTTACTCAAAGTCTACTGATTTAAATGTTGAGAAGGCTTTGGGGGATAATTTAGATTATCCTAAGTTCTTTGGAGATTAAAAGCTGCTGCCAAGGTAATTGAAGCATTGTTTTGTCTTTTCCTTAAAGAGACAACATTGGCCCATATTTCTTAAAGTCTATTCAGTGCCAGGCATTTTGCTGAGGAATCTAATAAACAATGCAATTCAAACTCATTACACTGATCTAAGAGCTGCATTTGTTAGGAGCAGTCTTTCCAAAATTGCTGTTTCACTGTCTAAATATTTAAAGACCTTACTGTAGAGCTTAATTGTATCCTGAATTGTCACCTGTTTATTTTTACTTTCTTTAATATATATTTTAATTTTTTAAGTTAATCTCATCAGAGAATACTCTCACAGAAACATCTAGAATGTCTGACCAAATATCTGAGAACTCTGTGGGCCAGCCAAATTGACACAAAAAATTAACCATCACAAGTCCACCCCGTGTCAACTTGACAGCCATAGGCACTTTCTTAAACCACACAACTCTCCAAATAAAAGACAATAACAAGGCTTTTCTTTTATCTGATGTGATACAACTATCCTGCATAGAACTGAAAATGCACTAACATTTCCTATAAGAAGAGGCAAAGTCCTTGGATGATGTTTACTTTTCTTGATATCTTATAAATACTATGATATGAAGTCAATACATTTTATGTTACATAAAAAAGGGACAGTAAATAATAAATCTCTCTCTCTCTCTCTCTCTCTCTCACACACACACACACACACACACACACATAATATAACATAATTTGTTATATTTATAACAAATTAAGGAGGAAATAACTCATGACAATTACAATCTTTGTTTCTGTAACAGGTCACATAGGTATAGCTGGTATTCATAACTCTTTTTTCACTACCAATTCCATATTCCCCTTGTATTTGTTTTGTTTTTTTAATTTTTATTTTTGAGAGACACAGAGTGTGAGTGTGGGAGGGGCAGAGAGAGAGAGGGAGACACAGAATTGGAAGCAGGCTCCAGGCTCCGAGAGCAGCAAAGAGCCTGATGCAGGGCTCGAACTCACAAACTGGTGAGATCGTGACCTGAGCCGAAGTCGGTCACTTAACCGACTGAGCCACCCAGGCATCCCCATATTACCCTTGTGTTAAGAAAGCACCTCAGCTGGTCATGGTTCTTTACCTGGTGGGGTGACCCAAACCTTCATTCCTGAAGGCTCTGGCCCATTAGTAGTCCAGCCTCGTTTGAATTGTTGCAGTTTTCTATTGACTTCAATTACAGAGATTGATAATGCTAAGAGATACCTTAAATCTCCTGTATTCTAGACATACTTTTCCTTACCTCTATTGTGGAGTAGTGGCCCCATTTCCCTGGGAGTCAGGATCAGTCATACTGGCCATTGTAGTAACTCCCTTCCTTGTCTGTTGGGTCAGAGGCACAAGGACTGTTAAGGGGCTGGGTAGCAGTCTAAACTTCCAGGTCAATGGAATTGTTGTGTCTCCTGGTGGAAGTATTCTTCTTTTTAGAACTCAGATCTTTAGATCCACAGAAGAAAGCACAATTTTTGGCAGTGGATCACTAGAGGTGATTGTGACTGGTGTTCCTCTTACTTCCACCCCCTGCTTTCTGAACCTGTAGATCTGGACTCATAGACGCAGCACTTGGAAAAACTTGCCACAGATCTGCACAGTATTACCACCCATCTGGCATCATATGTGAGTCTTCAAAAGCCCTTTGTGATACAACAAATACAGGAAAACCTTGCTTTGTAAGCATAATTCATTCTGGAAACATGCTTGGAATCCAAAGCACTCATATATCAAAGCGAATTTGAGGAACCATTGGCTCAGTTGTGATCCTGTGATGTTTGCCATCACGTACTACTCATATTGCAAGACATCGCTCATTTATCAAGTTAAAATTTATTAGAAATGATTTCTCATGTTGTGGAACGCTCTTAGAACAACTTACTTGCAATCCAAGGTTTTACTGTGTATATTTGAGTCTCTTCTGTTTTCCTGGCACACAGCTTCTAAAACCACTGGAAAGTCTGAAGTGATACGTGTTGTTTTGTATGAAAATGAGAGGACTGTTGGCTGGGATGGCTGGGTGGATTTAGGACAGCTGGTTGCTAGAAGAACCAACCCTGTGGATAAAGGGGTGGAATTTTCAGCCCCTCTCCCTGAACTCTGGGGGTAAGAGATGGGCTGAAAATACAGTTAATCACTAATGGCCAATGATTTATCATTCATACTTACATAATGAAGCCCCATAAAAAACCCTAACTGAAGGGGGTGTGAAAGCTTCCTGGTGGGTGAACACTCAAGGTGCTAGGATGGTAACATGCACAGAGAGGCATCAAAGGTCCATGTCCCTTCCCACATACTTTATTCTATGCAACTCTTCCTTTTGGATATTCCTGAGTTGTATTTTTCATTATAGTAAATGGGTGATTCATCAGGAACACATAACAAACATAAAAAAATTAATGTCTAATATATGTGGACTAATTACAATTTCACATAAATAGTGAATAAAATCCTTCTATAAGCAATTGATAGGACAACTAGATTAAAAACTACTCATAAGAGATCTGAGCCAACTATCAGCCCTCCTGAATATATTGATAATTAATATACTACATTACTGCTGACTACAATATGCACATTCTTTCTTTTTTGAGGCATTGTGATACTTTTATTAATTTAGATCATATATCGAGCCATAAAGCAAAATTTTGATAAATTTACATGGGAATAAAGGGTGTAGAGTATGTTTTTCGGACCACAATCATTTGAAAATAGAAGTCAGTAAAAACAAGAAACCAAAAACCCACCCAAATACTTTGCAATTTAACTACATGCTTCTAAGAAATTCACAGGAAAGGAATAAATCATAAAGAAAATTAGAAAAGCAGTGGAACTGAATAGAAATGAAAATTCAATATTGTAAAATTTGGGCATAGAGTTAGGCTTCAATGAAATTTTGAAAGTTTAAATATTAGGAAAAAAAGAGGTGAGGAAATACAGACAGAGACCGCAAATTGGTCTTTGAAGAAGTTTCTCAGTGAAGAGAACTAAGAGCCTATACGTTTAGTAGAGTATTTGATGGAGTGAGCTCACTTGAAAATTATAACTCCAGGGGAACCTAGGTGGCTTAGTTAAGCCTATGACTCTTGATTTTTGCCCAGGTCATGATCTCATGGATCGAGCCCTGCATCAGTCTCTGCACTGATGGTGCTGAGCTGGCTTGTGACTCTATCTCTCCCTCTTTCTCTGCTCCTTCAGTGTTTTCTCTCTCTTTTTAATGGCTTGTTTTATTTTTTTATTTTTTTTAATTTGCATCCAATTTAGTTAGCATATAGTGCAACAATGATTTCAGGAGTAGATTCCTCAATGCCCCTTACCCATTTAGCCCATCCCCCCTCAAAGCCCCTCCAGTAACCCTCAGTTTGTTCTCCATATTTGAGTCTCTTCTGTTTTGTCCCCTCCCTGTGTTTATATTATTTTTGTTTCCCTTCCCTTATGTTCATATGTTTTGTCTCTTAAAGTCCTCATATGAGTGAAGTCATGAGTTTTGTCTTTCTCTGACTAATTTCACTTAGCATAATACCCTCCAGTTCCATCCACGTAGTTGCAAATGGCAAGATTTCATTCTTTTCAATTGTCGAGTAACACTCCATTGTGTTTGTGTGTGTGTGTGTGTGTGTGTGTGAGTACATATATATATATATATATATATATATATATACTACATCTTCTTTATCCATTCATACATCGAAGGACATTTGGGCTCTTTCTATACTCTGGCTACTGTTGATAGTGCTACTGTAAACATGGGGGTGCATGTGTCCTTTTGAAACAGCGCACCTGTATCTTGTGGATAAATGCCTAGTAGTGCAATTGCTGGGTCATAGGGTAGTTCTATTTTTAGTGTTTTGAGGAACCTCTATACTGTTTTCCAGAGTGGCTTCACCAGCTTACATTCCCACCAACAGTGCAAAAGAGATCCTCTTTCTCCACATCCTCGCCAACATCTGTTGTTGCCTGAGTTGTTAATGTTAGCCATTCTGACAGGTGTAAGGTGGTGTCTCATTGTGGTTTTCATTTGTATTTCCCTGATGATGAGTGAAGTTGAGCATTTTTCACATGTCAGTTGGCCATCTGGATGTCTTCTTTGGAGAAGTGTCTATTCATGTCTTTTGCCCATTTCTTCACTGGATTATTTGTTTTTGATGTGTTGAGTTGGTAAGTTCTTTATAGATTTTGGATACTAACCCTTTATCTGATACGTCATTTGCAAATATCTTCTCCTATTCTGTTGGTTGCCTTTTAGTTCTGTTGATTGTTTCCTTCACTGTGCAGAAGCTTTTTATTTTGATGAGGTACCAGTAGTTCATTTTTGCTTTTGTTTCCCTTGCCTCCAGAGACGTGTTGAGTAAGAAGTTGCTGCGGCCAAGATCAAAGAGGTTTTTGCCTGATTTCTCCTCGACTCTCTCTCTCTCTCTTAAAATAAATAAATAAACTTAAAAAAAAGAAAATTGTAATTCCAAGACTGATATTTGAAGATTACATGAGACAAGTGAATATTATTTAGAATTTAATGTTAATAATTATTAACATTGATGTTCTAATTAGCAGATGCTAAATATTTTAGGAAGAACACTCACTTGATTCTCAAAAAATTTGTGTGGACATCCTAGTTAATTTTTGTGGGGAAGTGGAGACCTACAACCATTAAATTATTTGCCCAACATGAAACTAAATAAGTGGTAGAGCTCATTTTGGAATCCAGACAATAAAGCTCCAGAAACTAAGTTGTTCTTGTTGACATCACTGTGTCTCACTCTAGTGACGGATTTTCTGATGCATCTTGCTTTAAAGCCTAGGATATGCTAATTTTGCCTTATGGACAGTGTGTAATCATAGAGTCTGGAAAATAAATTGGATCTGATTCGTAATCTCTCCCAACCTCCACCAATTCAGGAACCACACTGATAAAATTCGTAACTGATGGCTATGTTGCCATTTATGTTTTTTTTTAAATTTCTGATTATTAGGAAACATAACAGTGAATCTAGCTTATAGCAAATGAAGCAAAGAATTCTTGTTAGTATCGGTCTAAGATTTGTCTGTCTGTAGCTTCCTTTCATTAGTCCTAGTTACACCTTCTTTATCTATGAAGACATCCTCTGACTTCTACTCTATTAATCCCTTCAACACTTGAAGACTTATGTTCTCAATCCAAACATTTTTCGAAATATACGCATACTGCTTTCCTCTTCTGTTTTGACTATTGTAGAACTAAATTTTACTTAACCAGTATTTTTTTAGTGTCTTCTCTGAGACCATGATTCCGATAAATGCTAGGAAGACGGACCACTTCATATCAACCAGACCAGGAACTTTAATGACCTTGATTCAATGCATCTGTGCATCTTTATATGAAGACTTAAGCTTCCCTGCACCAGTAGTTCTTCGCTTCATGAGGAAAATCTTTCTTGGAAGTGAATGAAAAGCACAAAATTGGCTATTCCGACAGTGTCAGGAAAAAAAAAAAAAACACCTGTCTCCAGAACTCTATACATTTTTTCTATTTCTAACTTCCTCAATGGGGCTATCTGCTGCACCTACAATCAATTTTGACATACGGAGGTAATGTGAGCAGGGAAATTGTTTGAAATCGCATAGAAAAATGCACATGAGTAACAAGTGTACTGTGAACAAGTGCTGGGCAAGTTCTGGCAGGTGTATACTCAATGTGCTTTACCTTCCATATATAATTAGTCTGCATGACCAGCCGGGCTTTGTTTTAAACAGCTTGTAATTTTAACATATGTGGCTTTGGGGGCACCGGTTTCTGTAGACATTGCTTACTGAGTCGATTGGGGAGAAAAGTAAAATAAATATTCCACTGATACAGAGGCAAATATCAACATGCGTAGTAATAAGAATTACGTTCCAATTTTAATTCTAAATTGGGATAGAAAGGGTCTGTCTCTGAAAAAGGGATTAATGTCGTTAATGTCAATTTTGACATTGCATTAACGAGTATTGATTACCTTGCTGAAATGTAAATGAGTAGTAATAGATTAATCTCATAGATTAAAAAAGTGAAGGGCATAATAATAAAATGTTTACAGTACCAAAACACTGGTCATTAACTACTCCTCAAAAGAAATCAAGATACAATCTATCAATCGTAAAATGAAAGAAAAACATTATCTCTGAGTTATAGCTCAATCTAAATCTTTTACCACATCATCCCTGATGATAATCCCATAAGCAGCAGTGAAAATCACACTCTTGGACAGCTTTTCTATTATAGAAAATGA
The DNA here is from genome assembly GCF_022837055.1 of Prionailurus viverrinus. Lineage (NCBI taxonomy): Eukaryota > Metazoa > Chordata > Mammalia > Carnivora > Felidae > Prionailurus > Prionailurus viverrinus. The sequence goes on from NC_062564.1 coordinate 177,028,246, forward strand.
CTTTTTGAAAGGAAAATAACTAAATAATTTGAACAGCACTGCTTGATTTTCACCAAAACCCTGAGCCAAATTGAATATGCAGTATTGATTACTTATTCAATGCATAAAACTCATTAGTCTGCATATAAGTAAGTGGATGGCATGGCTTGATGCCATCTCTGAGTAATAAAAATAAGTTATATTGGCTCAAAATCCTAAGACATACTCATCTGGTAAATTACAAAAGAGGCAAACTTATGTCATGAATGACTTTAAAAGCTGCCTGAGTAAATTATTCATAAAAATTATCAAATGCTCCTTGGATGAATTAATCTATTTCTGAATGAGGTTAATGTTTCACTTTGATGGAAGCCATACATATAGGACTATCCTTGTTTTCTGAAATGGATTCATTATTATTCTGTCTAGTCTTTTTTGTAGATGAGACAAGCAGATTGTACAAGTAGGTACTGTGACTTTAGAGGTGGGCTTAGCCACAGAAATTTCATTTGACACGTATAAATTGTTTTAAATGTGATAAATATGATCCGATTTTGAATTCTTGAAATTTGACTTGCCTCTTCGATTAAATCTAAAACATTTTCCGGATCCAAAAAAGGTGATATGAAGGAAGAAGTTTATTTGCTGGTCTCTAATTCCTTGACATCGTGGTTACCTATAAGGGAATGTCTACTACATTTGGTGTGGGCACCAGTAGAAGACTGGACTCTCCTGGACTAGAAAAAGCAAAGTCACAGAACTGGAATTTAATGATTTGATTCCCAAAGTCCTTATGGTTTTCATCACCATTATATATAAAAAGTGTGACACACACACACACACACACACACACACATTGGAATTATATATGTTGAAAACAAATTGAGAAAGAATAAATGTAAGTTAGATGTGGAACAAAACATTTCATTTCTGGTAAAAGCTGGATTGGCAGGGATGGGGGGTCTGGTTTGCTCACTTCATTGAGCCTCTGACTCTTGATTATGGCTCAGGTCATGATCCCGGGGGCGTGGGATCCAGTCCTACGTCAGGCTCCATGCTGAGTGGGGCATTGGGAATGCTTAAGATTTCTCTGTCCCTCTCTGTGTCTCTCTCTCTTTCTCTGCCTCTGTCCCTCTCCCCCACGTGCACCCTCTCTAAAAATAAGTGCTGAATCGTGTGTATGAAATATATGAATGGCCACAATAATCTAAAAATGAAATACACACATTCATTCACAGGCAGCATTTCACAACTGCAGTTCTCCCACTGAAACCACAGGTCCCATCTATTTGGCCTATTGCTGGAACCCATGGTTAATAGCCATTGGAAGCATTATATTATAAGCAATTGTGTAGGTGAATTATGGCTTTTAATTCCTTATGACATCAACTTAGATGCTTGAGTATTGGAATGTTAACATACATTCCCAAGTAAATAGAATGTTTGGCTTTGTTATATCACTGGTTATTTCATACTTTAAAGGATTATTACTATTAAACTTGGGGCATTGTAGATTACTGCCACACTATTATTGGAATGTAGCCATGATATGATTTTACCTCATTGTATAACTTTTAAATTGCTATTTTTGGCAATGCAGTATGGGAAATAGAATAATAGTAAATTACTATCATGGAGTATTACAAGACCTTGGAGTGGAAATATTGACATCAAAGTCATTGCAGGACTTTCTGTGGTTCAAGTGAAACTGCACATCAGCAGCTTAAAAGGACACACAAAGTGCAAAGGATGCTGTTTTTGGCAGCTGCCTCATAAAAGCAAGGGAGGTAACTGGACATCCTGATACGCTCTTGTTTTCCCCTGCAAGGACAAGATACACATCTAGCAAGCAAAGGCTTGTTGCTTAAGCCCAATGCTAAGATGAGGGGGGCGGGGGTGGTCATGAAGGAGAGCTGAAGAATTTTAGGACACACTTCCCTTTCTCTGGCCTAATATGTCCAGGTGAAGACACTTCTGAAAGAATAATATTCCCAACCTTTCTCCCTACCTCTTTGTGACGATATTAGCCCCCAATAAAAAAGAACAAAAACAACAAAAGGAAACAAAACAACAACCTTTAGTTGTGTGGCTGAGCTAATTTTGGGCTCTCTACTTTTGGAACCATCCTGCCTAAAGGAAATATGAATCCTGAGGTGTTCTCCAGGAATACTGACAACCAGAGTTCTAAAGACATTGATATAGGGGAGCTTGGGTGGCTCAGTTGATTAGACATCCAACTCTTGATTTTGGGTCAGGTCATGATCTCATGATCAAGCCCGGTGTCAGACTCTGAGCTTAGCGTGGAGCCTGCTTGGGATTCTATCTCTCCTTCTCTTTGTCTGCTCTTCTCCCACTTGTGCTCTCTCTCTCTCTCTCTCTCTTTCTCTTTTAAAGTAAATAAATAAATGCAATTAAAAAAATAAAAACCTATCTATAAAAATAAATTGATACACATTTCATATTATTATCAAATATTTATATATTATCTTATAACTATATCTACAAAGTACCTATTTATTAACATGAATAAATTTGATAGTTTCCTCAAATTTATTCTATGATCTCATTTAGCAGGATTTAAGAGCTTCATATTCAACGTTTGATAAGTCAAGAAGAGCTGGAGGGGTGTTGGGTTGCAGGATGGGCATTAAGGAGGGCACTTGTTGGGATGGCACTGAATGTTATATGTAAGTGATGAATCACTAAATTCTACTCCTGAGATCATTGTTACATTATATGTTAACTAACTAGAATTTTAGTAAAATTTAAAAATAAAAAAAAAAGAATCATTCTTTGAGGATTTAATCTTTGTAGAATCTGAACACAAGAATAAAGTGGTGAGGAATTAAAAAAAAGTATTGTCTTCAGTAAACTTATATTCCTAAAATATTATTTCATACATTTAAGGTGGGAATAATTGCTATGAAGCTGAATAAAGCTAAAAATTCTGTCTGAAAGTGAAGACAGCATGGGTTATATTTTGGATAGTGATGCCATAATAGACTACTCTTATAAGGCAGCATATGAGGCAAGGATTAACAAAAGGGATCATGTGTTTGATGGGGAAATAAAGCTTCTAGCTTCAGGAAATTGGAGGCGTGAAGACCATGAGATGAGACCAGACCTGGAGTGTTTGAGGAACAGGAACAAGGCCATTATGTTTGGAGTGAAATGAGTAAGGATGAGAGCGATGGAGAATAAAGAAGGCAGGGTGTCCAGATGTCGCCAGATTCATCACATGAGGCTTTTAAATCACATTAATGAGTCCCGAGTTTACTTCAAGTGAAATAAAAAGCTGTCACAAGGTTTGGAGGAGAAGAAGGATAAGATATGAGTTATTTAGAAAGAATCATTCCAGCCATTGTGTAGCCACCAGGCTTCAGATGTGACAGAGATGCAAACATGAAAACTAGGTAAAAAGCTATGTCTATAGTTCAGGAGAAAAACATCAGGAGGTTTGGACAAGGGTGGGAGCTTTGAAGATAGTGAGGAGTAATCATATATTGCAATCAGAAGTAGAGTGGTTAGTTTTGTTTTGTTTTTTTAATGTTCAATTATATTTCAGAGAGAGTGGAGGAGGGAGACGGAGGATCTGAAGCAGGCTGACAACAGACAGCCCAACGTGGGGCTTGAACTCTTGAACCATGAGATCATGGCCTGAGCCGCAGTTGGACACTTAACTGACTGAGCCACCCAGGAACCCCTCAGAAATATCATTTTAAAGCACATTTGCTATTGGATTAGATGTGAAGTATAGAATAGGTGTATTAAATTTAACTCTAAAGCTTTTGACCAAAGATTGGAAGACTGGAAAGAGGTCTTTGAGGGAGAAGAGATATCAATGAGATCAGTTTTTTTTTTTTAATTTTTTTTTCAACGTTTATTTATTTTTGGGACAGAGAGAGACAGAGCATGAACGGGGGAGGGGCAGAGAGAGAGGGAGACACAGAATCGGAAACAGGCTCTAGGCTCTGAGCCATCAGCCCAGAGCCTGACGCGGGGCTCGAACTCACGGACCGCGAGATCGTGACCTGGCTGAAGTCGGACACTTAACCGACTGCGCCACCCAGGCGCCCCAATGAGATCAGTTTTAGACATGTTACATTGTCTGTTTAAACTCAATTCGAGTCACAGTTATTGAGTAGATGATGGGATATAAATTTCTATTGTCAGGGGAGAAACCATATGAGAGATATAAGTTTGAGTGTATTTATCATACAAATATAACTAAAGATGAAATTACTTAGTATGGTAACCAGCCTCTAATGATCCCTTCCTCATTGTGTTCATGCCAAGGGCATGAATATATAGACTTTCACATTGTACTTTAGTTGGCCTGTGTGACCAGTAGCATATGACATAAATGATTGTTATGTCATTTCCAATCTTAACTCATGAAAAACAATATACCCACTGCTTCAAGACCTGAAGACTCTTGCCAAAAGCCATGTGAGCAAGCCATCTTGTGAATGGATTATCCTACCCCCATCACACTTTCAGAAGATTAAAGACCTAGCCAATATCTCTACTGTAGTCTCATGAAAGACCTGAGCCAGGGGCATCTGGGTGGCTCAGTAGGTTAAGCGGCCAAATTCAGCTCAGGTCATGATCTCGCTCCATGAGCTTGAGCCCCGCATCCGGCTCTGTGCTGACAGCTCAGAGCCTGGAGCCTGTTTCAGATTCTGTGTCTCCTTCTCTCTGACCTTCCCCCATTCATGCTCTGTCTCTCTCTGTCTCAAAAATAAGTAAACGTTAAAAATAAATAAATAAATAATTAAAAAAGACCTGAGCCAGCATTACCAGATAAGTCACACTTCCAGTTCTGACTCAAAGAAATAATAAAGAAATATTTTGTTTGTTTCATGACACTAAACATTGAGGGTAATTATTTTTTAATAATGCCATTAATTAATTAATTTCTATTGGAGTATTTTAAGGGCAATTCTCAATGCAGCAATCAAAAACTAAAAAAGGGCCCCTGGAAGTGGAGTGCTGGTGTAACTAAGACTGAAATTGTGGGAAAGGCTTTGGAACCGGGCAGTGGTAGGGGCTAAAAGTAATTTAGGAAGCATATTAGAAAAAGAGTAAATTGCCTTGAAAAGACTGTTATTAGAAATCTGAATTTTGAAGGGCACCTCGGTGGCTCAGCCAGTTAGGTGTCCAATTTAGTTTCAGATTAGGTCATGATCTCAAGGTTCCTGGGATTGAGCCCTACATTTGGGCTCAGGGATACTCTCTCCCTCTCTCTTTGCCCCTCCCCTGCTCACGTTTGAACACTCTCTCTTTCTCTGTCTCTCTCTTAGTAAAATCAAATGCACATCAAAAAAAAAAAAATAAAAGAAAGAAAAAAAGAAAGAAAGAAAGAAAGAAATCTGAACTTTGAGGTGGCTACCAGTGAGTAATTAAAGGGAAGTGAGAAACAAGGAACGTTTACTTTGAAACTGAAGGAAGAGGGATCTTTGTTATGTGGTGGCGACATTTCAGCAACATATTCACAAACAGTTATATGGAAAGCAGAAAATGCACCTTAAGAACTGGAGGATTTTGCTAAGGAGGTTTTCAGCCAGGATGTTGAAGATGCCCTCTGATTTCTTCTCTTGTTATAATAAAGTGTGAAAGGAGAGATTACACTAAAGTAGGGAACATAAGCATTAAAGAATCAGGACTTGATTTAAAAAATTCTTGTTCTCGACAGATGTTAAATGATGTTAAAATTAAGAAATAGTTTCTGGGAAAATACAAAATTTAGGGCACAGCCAGGTAATCCAAGGCAAAACTGAGTGTGTGATTGTAAAAACCATGTTAAGTTCTCAGAAATGATGAGGAATAAATGTGTGTTTTATGTTACTAAATGTTGAAGGCATCTAAGAATATAGTTAGTCACTCATACACGCGCGTACACACACACGAAACAAAGTTTCTCTAAAATATTTATGGCAGTGTTTTTTAATGTTTATTTATCTTTAGAGAGAGAGAGAGAGAAAGAGAGAGAGAGAGAAAGAGAGAGCATGAGTGGGGGAGGGGCAGAGAGAGAGAGGGAGACACAGAATCTAAAGCAGGCTCCAGGCTCTGAGATGTCAGCACAGAAGTGGGGCTGGAACTCAGAACAGCGAGATCATGACCTGAGCCAAAGTTGGATGCTTAACCAACTGAGCCACCCAGGTGCCCCATGGCAGTGTTCTTTATAGAACACCCATTCAATTCCCCCAATCAAATAAGAAAGCTTCTACGAAACTTAAAAGGATCAAAATAGTGACATAGGAGGCCCCTAAATCTCCCTTCTCCCCCAAACACACCAAATATATTGCTACATATATATGGATCAATTTCCTCTGGGAGAAATTCAGTAAGTAGTTGAGTGACTTTTACATAAAGGGCAACTGTGAAAATATCCACACTGAAATCAGTGGGAAAGAATGAGATACCGTCTTCCTGTAAACCCCACTCTAGGCAAAGAGCCTTGCAATTGGGAAGGAAAACCCGATTCCCAGCTTCTCCCTGAGGAGTGAAGGGTTTGGACCACACATATGGTGCCCTAACTTTTAAGGCTGTCACCTGAAGGATTGGTCCTCAAATCATCTGGGTCTGATAGCCACTGGGGCTTTTTATTTATTTTTGAGAGAGAGAGAGAGAGAGAGAGAGAGAGAGAGAATACATGTATGTGCACTGTCAGTGCAGAGCCCAAGGCTGGGCTTGATCTCAGGACTGTGAGATCATGACCTGAGCTGAAATCAAGAGTCAGACACTTAACCAGCTGAGCCACCCAGGTGCCCCAGCCACTAGGGCTTTGCATAATGAGTCCCACATGAATACAGCCACAACAACAAAATGTTTTTTTTTTTAATTTTTAAAAGTGTTTACTTATTTTTGAAACACACACAGAGAGAGAGAGACAGAGTTTGAGTGGGGAAGGGGCAGAGAGGGAGGGAGACACAGGATCCAGAGCAGGCTCCAGGGTCTGAGCTGTCTGCAGAGAGCCTGAACTCAGGGACCAGGAGATCATGACCTGAGCTGAAGTCAGATGCTTAACCGACTGAGCCACCCAGGCACTCCAACAATAAAATGGTTTGTAAACAGCCACAAGAGCACCTCCCATGGCTGTACACCCAGGCTCAGGTTCTCCCCAGAAAAGGCTTAACTGCATACTTCCCAGCTGCTGCCTGAGTCCCTGCATCTAATCAGCCTGAACTGAAGTGCTGAATAGAATCCTCCCAGGAGCCCAAGGAGTCACTGGGCAATGCTTCCCTTGCACTGTCTCTCTGCTGCCTCCAACAATAAAACCAAATCTTCAGCTTCTCAGAGATCTACACTGAGACACTCTAATTAAATTGGGAAAACTTGAAGACAAGGAGAGATTCTTAAAAGTAACAAGAGAAAAATTGCTAGAAATACAAGAATATTTTTTTTTTCCAACGGACACCTTGTAGGCCAGAAAGGAGTAGGGTAATGTAATCAAAGCACTGAAGAAAAAAACAAACAACAACAACAACAACAACAACAACAAAACACCTGCCAAACAAGAAGACTCTACCCAGCAAAATTGTCCATCAGAGTTGAAAGAGAGGTAAAGAGTTTTCCCGACAAACAAAGCTTGAAAGAGTTCATCTCCACTAGGTTGGCATTACAAGAAATGTTCAGGGAAGTCTTTCAAGCTGAAATGAAAGGACACTAATTAGTAACAAGAACCATAGGAAACTATACAGCTCACAGACAAAGGTAAATATGTAGTTAAATTTAGAATACTCTTACATTGGAATGGTGGTAGCTACATCAATTACAACTCCAGTATAACGGTTAAATGACAAAGGTATTAAAAATTACTATAATTATAATAATTTGTTAATGGACACAATATAAAAAAAGATATATATTGTTGCATCAAAATCATAAAATTTGAGGGGAAGAGTGAAAATATAGAGATTTTGTTTGCATTGGACTTAAGTTGTCATCAGATTAAAAGACTTTTGTAACTATGAGATGTTTTATATAAGATCCATGTTAACTACAAAACAAGAACCTATAATAGAAATACCAAAGATAAGGAAAAAGGATTCAAGGATCATCAGTATAGAAAATCAGAAACGAGGAGAGCAAAAGAGGAAGAAAGGAGCAAACGTACCATGAAAGAGCCAGAAAACAACAAAATAACAGTGGTAATTCCGTCCCTGTCAATAGCTCTATGCTGCCTGGAGGAGACCTGCTTAAGCTTTAAGGATGTGTAGACTGTAAACGAAGAAACGGGAAAAAATATTCCATGCACATGGAAACCAAAAGAAATCACAGATAAGTATACTTTTATCAGACAAAATAAGTGTTAAACCAAAAATTGTAACAGGAGACAACGAAGGTCATTATATAATGATTTAGGACAATATGTCCAAAGGACATAACAATTAAAATACTTATTTACCCAACAGGCTTGTGTATGCATAAGTATATGTAAAGCAATAATATACCATAATAGTAGGTAACTTCAGTACCCCACTTTCAACAATGGACAGATCATCCCGAAAGAAAATCAAGAAACACTAGACTTAACCTACATATTGGACTAGATGGACCCAAAAGACAAACATATACAAAACCTTTCATTCAATAACAGCATAATACACATTCTTCTCAAGGGCACATGGAACATTTTCCAGGATATATCAATTTTTAGGCTACAAACAAGTCTTAACAAATTTAAGAAGTCTGAAATCACACCAAACATCTTTTCTGACCGCAGTAGTATGACATTAGAAATCAATAACAAGAGGAAACCTGGACAATTCAGAAGTATGTGGAGACAAAACAATATTCTCCTGAACAACTAAAGGTTCAAGAACAAAAATCAAAAGGATAATCAAAAAATATCTTGAGACAACTTAAAATTGCCACACAATATACCAAAACTTACAGGATGCAGCAAAAGCAATTCTAAGAGGGAAGTTTATAGTGACAAATGCCTACATTAAGAAAAAAGAAATATCTAAGGTAATGACCTAACTTTACACATCTAGGAACTAGAAAAAGAACAAATTAAGCCCAAAGTTAGTAGAAAGAAGGAAATAAAGAGCAGAGGAGAAATAAATGAAATAAAGACTTAAAAAGCAATAGGGGAAAAAATCAAAGATTAATAAAGACAGGTTTCTTAAAAAAAAGACAAAGTGAACAAGTTTTAGTATACTACAAAAAAGGAGAAGAAAGACTCAAAAAAATCAGAAATGAAAGAGACATTACCAATGATAACACAGAAATACAAAAGAACATATCAAACTACCATGAACAATTACGCATCATCAAATTAGATAACCTAGTAGTCACATAAAGAAATTAGATAAGTTCATAGGGATACGCAACCCACCAGGATTGAATCATGAAGAAATAGAAAATGTGGACAGACCAATTACTAGTAAGGAGACTAAATCAATAGTCAAAAACCTCCCCAAAAAAGAAAAGTCCAGGACCAGATGGCTTCAATGGTGAATTTTACTAAACATTTAAATAATTAATACCAATCCTTCTCAAATTCTTCTGCCCAAAATAGAAGGGAATACTTGCAAACTCATTTACAGAGGCTCTACATTATCTTGATAACCAAGTTAGACAAGGATGTTATAAGAAAAGGAAATTACAAGTCAATATCTGTGATGAATATAATGAACAAATTCTCAACAAAATATTAGTAAATGGAATTCAATAATACACTAAAAGAATCATAGAACATGATCAAGTATTCCTATGATGCCAGGATGGTTCAACATCAGCAAATCAATAAATGTGATAGACCACAATAGCAAAATGAAGTATAAAAATCATATGATTATCTTAATAGATGCAGAAAATTCAGTTAATAAATTCAACATCTTATCATGATCAAGACTCTAAACAAATTAGGGATAGATTGAATGTACTACAACATAATCAAGGATGTATATGGTAAGAAAACAGCTAATATCATACTCAACAGTGAAAAGCTTAAGGCTTTTTTTCCCCCTAAGATCAGAAACAAAGCAAGGATACCCACATTCACTACTTTGTTATTTAAAATAATGGTAGAAGTTCTAGCCAGAGAAATGAAGCAAGAAAAATAAATAAAAGGCATCTAAGTAAGAAAGAAAAAAAAGTAAATTTACCTCTATTTGAAGATTACATGATGTTGTATATAGAATATGGTAAAGTACCGAAAACTGTTAGAACTAATCAATAAATCCCATAACATTACAGGATAAAAATTTAACATCCAAAAATCAGTTTTATTTCTAAATACTAACAAAAAAATATTGTAAAGAGAAATGAAAATGTTTTATGATGTATCAAAGAGAATAAAATACTTTGGAATAAATCTAGCCAAGAAGGTGAATTGTCTGAAAACTATAAAACAATGATGAAAGAAATTGAAGAAGATACAAATAGATGGAAGGACATTTTTCATTCATGAGTTAAAATAATTAGTATTTTTATAAGAGTCATACTACCAAAAAATCTACTGACTCAATGCATCCTTATCAAAATTCCAATGTCGTTATTCATAGAAATAGAGCAACTAATCTTGAAATTTGTATGAAACCATAAGAGACCCTAAATAGCCAAAACAATTCTGATATAGAACATACCTTCTGATTTCAAACTATATTACAAAGCTATAGTAATAAAAACAGTACGGTATTGACTGACATGAAAACAGACACATAGATCAGTGGAATACAATAGAGACCCAAGGAAGAAACCCATGGATGTAGTCTATTAATTTTCAACAAAGGCACCAAGAATACACAGTGGGGAAACATAGTCTCTTCAATAAATGATACTGGGAAAACTGAATATCCACATATAAAAACAAAACCATGAAATTATGCAGCTCCTGGGTGGCTCAGTCTGATACGCGTCCGACTTCGGTTCAGGTCACCATCTCACAGCTCGTGGGTTCAATCCCTGTGTTGGGCTCTCTGCAGATAGCTCAGAGCCTGGAGCCTGCTTCAGATTCTGTGTCTCTGTCTCTTTCTCTCTCTGCCCCTCCCCTGCTTGTGCTCTTTCTCAAAAATAAATAAACATTATAAAACATAAAATAAATTAAATTTTAAAAAACCCATGAAATTAGACCTCTGTCTTACACCATATACAAAAAGCAACTCGAAATGGATTAAATACTTGAACACAAGACCTGAAATCATAAAACTCCCAGAAGAAAACATTGGGCATAAACTCCTTGACACTGACCTTGGCAATGACTCTTTGTATTGATACCTGAAGCAAAGGCAACACTAATAAAACAAACAAAAGTAAAGCACACAAGTGGGGCTACATCAGACTAAAAAGTATCTTCACAGCAAAGGAAACCATCAAGAAAATGCAAAGGTAACCTATGTAATGGAAGAATATATTTACAAAATGTATATCTGATAAAGAATTAATATACAAAGTATACAAGAAACTCATACAATAAGAAACTATGCAACAATTCAATAACAACAACACAGTAACTCCTATTAAAAAATGGGCCAAAGACTGGAATATGTATTTTTCTAAACAAGGCATATAAATGACCAACAGGTACATAAAAAGATATTCAACATAATCAATCATCAGGGTAATGCAAATCAAAACCACAATGAAATACCATTTCACACGTGTTAGGATATCTATACCAAAAATACAAGAAATAATATATGTTATGGAGGATATGTAGAAAAGGGGTCCCTTGTATACTGTTGGTGGGAATATAAACTGGTATAGCCGTTATAGAAAACAAAATGGAGGCTCCTGAAGAAATTAAAAATTAAAAATAGAACTACCATATGATCCAACAATGCTACTTCTAGGTATACCCAAGGAAAAAGAAAACACAATGCCAAAAAGGTAGCTGTTTATTGTAGTAAGTTATATATTTGTTTTGTGTGTTTTTCAGTAAAACATCTGAGAATTGAATTAAATTTAATAAAGTGGAGGTCATTTCTCTTTAACATTTAAAAAATTTTTTTAACATTTATTTATTATTGAAAGTCAGAGAGAGTCAGAGCATGAGCAGGGGAGGGGCAGAGGGAGAGGGAGAGAGAAACATAGAATCTGAAGCAGGCTCCAGGCTCTGAGCTGTCAGCCCAGAGCCCCACGCGGGGCTCGAACTCACAAACTGTGAGATCATGACCTGAGCTGAGGTCGGATGTCTAACCCACTGAGCCACCCAGGCACCCCTTTTTTAAAATAGAGAAATAGAGAGTATCTAGGTTATAATTTTCAGCTTTTTAGATAAATAGTATAGGAAGATAAATATTAGGTGATTTTGATTGTAAATGTCACTTGAAAATGCTAGTGGTATTTGCTAAAAGATTTTTCTGATATTCAAGGAAGCATTTTAATTACACACACACACACACACACACACACACACACACGTGTTTCTTTGGATTCTCTATGTTCCACAGTGAACTGTAAAATGTTGATGAAGAATTTATTAATTTTAGCTGTTACTTGGTATTTTTTCCATGCATTGGAAGCAAATAAGTTAACACTGCCTCTTTTTCTTAATATAATGCAGAAACTTTCTATAAGAAAATCAGTAAGTTTTAGGAAAGGATGAAAAATACTCTCATTAAAATGGACTATATATGTAAAATTAAAGAGTTTACTTAGAAATGTTTTCATAAATCACTTTATATGTAACTTCTTTCATTTCTCAACTTAGAAACATGGCCATTTGTTACCCATAAACTTATTTGATGTTTTAATATATTCATCATTGACAAGGTTTTGTAACCTCAGCATTTTTCTGTCTCAACCCTAATGAAATTAATAGCAGTATGCATATCTATAATTTGAAAATGAATAGAAAATCATTTTTTAGTGAATCTAAAACAGCTTTAAAAAATAAAGTCTATTATTTAAAAAAAATGAGTATCAAGTGGGGACATATAAATACAATGCCTAACCAGACTAATCTTTTTTATGCTGTCATTTCTACCCTTGATAACCTTTTCAATGTTAATTTTTGCATCCATTTTTGTGGAATGTTCTTTTAGGAATTAGGAGATAATAGATTTTCTTCTGAAAGAGTAACCTTTACTTATTTTGCATGTACCAATACCCAAATTCAGGTTTGAGTATTGTGTGGTGTATTTCCATTTTTTAATTTAAATTTTGATAGTTAAAATACTTACTGATATTTTAGCATGATAATTAGTAACAGAGAATGGCAAAGAATCTCAAATTATTCATTGTTATAATTGATTGTTTTTGAAATGTCACATTTCACAGTGAAAATTTGGAATAATAATTTTGCTGTTGATGTGCTATTTAGCAGAACATAATCAAGTCTAGTTGCATTAGAAGACACAGAAGTCATTCAGATTTGGTTTATGTTGAAAGTTTAAGAAGAGTACTAGAATCATTTCAATGGTAGGGTGAGGGAGTAAAGCTTAATTTGTATGGGAGTGAGATTAACACACAATCTACTTTTTAACTTTTTTTAATATTTATTTTTGAGAGAGAGAGATAGAGAGAGTGTGAGCGGTGGAGGGGCAGAGAGAGAGGGAGACACAGAATCCGAAGAAGGCTCCAGGCTCCAAGCTGTCATCACAGAGCCCACCGCGGGGCTTGAGCTCACAAACCATGAGATCATGACCTGAGTTGAAGTCAGACGCTTAACTGAGCCACCCAGGTGCCCCAACACACAATTTAGTTTTGTATTTAAACAAATAAGATACTTTTGCTAAAACATGGAGGAAAATGAGGAAAAATGATTAATGATACTGTGTTACAGATCTGGGTTTATTTAGTGGACTAATAAAAAATATTTCCATCTCTTTATTTCCAAATCGGCAAACAATTCTGACATTTTCCATAAGAATGTTTCATTCTTTCTCTTTCTTGAGGGGTTTTGATAATGACATAGAGTTTCAATTTCTGGAAAATAGGACAGGATTTCTATGTGTTTGTATGTATATTTCTTTGGTATGTGTTTTTCTTCATTTATTAATTTTAAAGGGAAATACTTCATGATTTACCTGAATAATTTTCTGATTTTTCTGATTTTTCCATCTGTGCATGTAACCTGATTTAACTGCCTCCATTCTAAGATTTATGTTTTGTGTCAGTCATTGCCCCTCCCCCACCCTATGACTGCCTTAATATATTTTTTAACTTTTGAAAATTTATGTCCTGAAAAATTATGTTTCTGTTTGGGACATTAATTTCTGGATCAAATGTAACAAATTGAAAATGGATTCTTATTTTCCAATATTTATCAGTATAAAATTTTATTATAATTGTTGAAAATCTTATTTGAAAATTTAATAGTCATTCATTTTTTTATTTGTTTAAAACTTGAATCCCTAGAGAAATGCAATTACTACTAAATTTAGAAGATTAAATTCAGTGAATATTCTGTCTTTATATCATGATCCTTTTGAAGTGAACAGAAGGGTCAACATGTAGCTATTACCAGGATATTTTATCATAATTCTAAAAAATATATTTCTAGATCTCTGTTTTCTCTATAATCTCCACTTTGTTCTTTACCCATTCCAACAGATATATATGTGAGTGGTGTGTGTGTGTGTGTGTGTGTGTGTGTGTGTGTGTGATATAGTTACTCTCATAAAGCATTTACTATGTGCTAGGAATTGTAAGAATGTTGTATGTATTAACTCATTTGATCCACTCAAGGTCTAATGAAGTAGATATGCTTTCCTCTATTTTACATTAATTGACCTGCCCAGGATCATGTGATATCTTTCCATTCAGTGTTTCCGCCATTTTAGTAAGCTGATATTCTTTTAACATATGTAATGTGAAGCATTCAGACAGGTGCTTGAGGAAGTATCAGCTCCTTTAACAAAAGGATGTAGAATTTCTGCCAGGCTGTATGAGAAATTGGGTCCCGAGGAAGAATAAAACAAATGAATAAAACTACCTGGTGCAAATTTAAGGATATCTTGCTAAAAGAATTCTTAGACATTCTAACAGAGGAAGGCAAGGCTAAAATAATATGCAAAACAATTGACTCAACGGCAACTCCTGGTAAAGATACAAGACCAGGTCCATCACTTTTCCCTAGTGATCTCACCCTACTAATACACTACTGGCACACTATAGTCTACATTGATAGTGTATAGTCCAGTCATAGGAAATTTCTTATGTTCCAACATTTTTATTTACCTGATTTAGTTTTTTATCATGATTTACATGACTAGACTAAACCAGGATCTGGTTGTTTCTTTAAGGTTGGTTCTATTTTTATAATGTCTCATACAAAGTGTCAGATACCTAAGGCCCTCAGTAAATATTTATTAAATGAATGAATAACAAATAAATCAGGCAATAAGCCAGGCATTGATATAATCTGCATCACTTTGTTATTTCAAACTAGAAGGTGAGAGTTAAGATCAGTACTCCTGGCTTGATCCTCTTTTCTGATATCATGTATCATTTTTGCATAATTGATCTAATAATATTGATGTTGTTTCACATAGAAACATTTAGCACAGCAACACTGAACCAAAAACCATGTTACATACTTAAAGATACTGAAAGCACAAAGTTAAATGAGCTCTTATCTTGGAAGATTTTGAAATCTAGAGATGGAGTCAAATACATAAATCAGAAATTACACTGGTGTGATCAGTGCATAACAGGGTAAGCAGAGCATAAAATGGAAACAAAGAAATAGCATCTAATGAATTCTATATTTTGATGAAAATATATCAGAAAATTTGGCTGAGTTGAACCCTTTAGGATGTTTGAGAGTAAATTAAGTAAAGATCAAAAGTCAAGACTCAAGAGATAGCAAACCCCATGGCTTAATCTGTAAGAATTTCAGCACAACTGAAATGAATGAGACTTGAGTGTGTGAAGGCAAGAAATTATTGCAGAAGACAGTGATCCTGGAATATCTTAGGCGTTAGCTTGTCTAATTAGTTTGAACTTTTTCCTGGAAGCTACATGGACAGCAGTTGCATTGTCTGAAAATGAGATATTATTTTAAACCTTATAAGGATAATAAATTGCTTAAAATAGTTATTTCATGAGGCAATTAAGTTACTAAAATAGTACTCATTAACCATCAGTGGAAGTGTGAATAATGGCACAAGAATTCCAGTTATTATTAAAATTTTATCATTCCGTTGAAATCTTACTAATCGAGTATATAATCCTTGAACAATACTAAAAGCATGGTACATCCATGAAATTGAGGATCAGAAAGGTATTATTACCAAACCCAACTTGGGATAAGAATTCTTTTCTGGTGTTATGAGTCAGTAATTTTTCACTAAGATCAAAAACGAGAAAGCTTAGTTAGTAAAGAATCTCTGATAATTTGGGGAATTAAATTCTCTCCTTATATTCATTTTCCAGTTTCTTGCTTCAAAGAATATCTGTTACTTCATAAGCCTGTTTAAAGCATTAATATGCTTAAAACCTACTCATAATAGAATATGTAGATGGCCTCTGAAGCAATCTACCACATTCAAACTCAATATTCATATTAATTTTCTCAAGACTCTTGAACACTTTATAGTGCTAATTATGTCTATTAATGTGTCATTTACTTTGAAATGATATGTATGTTTTCTTCTAAAATAGAAATCCTTAATTTTGCTTAGCAGAGTTCTATTTCAGTAAGCCTTTCTGATCTAATGACTCTGATTTCTCTTGGAAATAATAGGTTTACTTGTACAATGAATAGTAACACATATGTTTAATGCAGATAACTGGCTGCTTATCAAATTGGCTCTAATTAGACATTTTTGCATTATGGGATTAATATGAGCGCTCTTGGGACAGGGCACACAAAGCATGTGAATTTTCTGAGTGAAAATACATTTGTAAAGATGGCATTTTTCATTTCACACTAGCTTTGTACTATTCACCAAATGTTAATGACTACTGATCCACAACTGGATCGTGATAGTAACTGCCTGGCAAACAGATATGAGAGATTTGGGTGGAAAATAACAGATTTTGTGGGATTTGAGAGGAAAAATATTTTAAATAATGACATTCTATTTTTACATGGTTCTCCTAAATAGATCTATGGAGAGATGGGAAATTTCCCAAGAAAAAGGTTTCAGTGCTAAACTAAATTTATTGGCAGAAAATGACATCTTTTCCAGATTGCTGTTGAACACTAGCATAAAGAGGGCCAGGCTGATCCATCTCTCTGATTCCATCATTTTTTCTCACTCATCCATTTTTTCTTTTATGTATTTGGAGGTTAAACATCAGCTCCCTGATTAAATGTTAGTGGCATGAATGAATGTAAGACTAAATCAGTTTCCCAAAAGTTATGCTTTAACTGAAAGCAATTCTATCAATTTATAGATCTAAAATGTGTCCTTACATCATGTCAGTTCAAGGTATATTTACATGGTAGCTAAAGAAATATTTCCTGAAAATTTATTTTTAATTAAAAAAAAAAAAACTCCTGTATGTGTAACTTTCCTTTGTGTAAAGCTCCTCTCTCTCATCTTCTTGCATAAAACCACCTTCTTCATCATTATGACTTCAACCAAAATATTCTTGCAATTATCATGTTGTTCCAATATGACATCCAGAGGTAAATGATGAACACTTTATCAGCTCTGTATATATAACATGTGTCAAGCCAGCAGGG
Source organism: Prionailurus viverrinus (assembly GCF_022837055.1). Classification (NCBI taxonomy): domain Eukaryota; kingdom Metazoa; phylum Chordata; class Mammalia; order Carnivora; family Felidae; genus Prionailurus; species Prionailurus viverrinus. The sequence continues at coordinate 177,045,815 of NC_062564.1, forward strand.
CAAGTGGCCTAGAAGTCCTAGGACCAGGCCTGCCAGAGTGGTATGGATTGGGGAAACCTCATAGGCAGTATCAATAGCAGGTGTATACAGCACCCACTGAATATCACTCTTTGAAACATTGTACAGCTATTTGGCAAGGCCAAAAATCAAACTTAAGAGACTTTATAAAGGGACTCCAAATTTTGACTGTGGGCTTTGAAGCTGTATAAACAGGGAAAACTGACCCTACCTCTGGTGTCGTCAGGCATCTGTGCTAATATAATAATAAAACATAGAGAACATTGGGTCTAGTCCTATTTTTTCCCAACCCAACATCAACCCCACCTGTGGCATAATCCAAGGTCTGGGGTTTAATATCTGGCCCAACTGTTTGATGGGCCATGGTTTGCTACATCTCTGCTTATGGTTGGGAAATCTGTTCCTTACCACTCCCCTCATGACAGGGACTGGGCTAGGATAGGACTGTGGTCCAAACTTTGTAGCCAACCAGAGTGGATTGTTGAACACTGTGCTATAGCTTCTTTTTTTGCCAGAGGTCAATTCCATTCCTGGGATTCCAGCTAATAAGGGATCAATCTCAGAGAAATGCCTCTTTATCAATAAGTAAGATACTATCAATGTAAATTATAAAATACCATATACTATCTATATTGCATACATATGCAGTAACATAATTTAAAAAATAAGCAAGCAGGAAAGAAAGCAATTGTTTCATATCAATTGTTAATTCTTCCATAACCATTTATCAAATAGCCCATTCAAAATAAAATCTATTCATTTTGCCCTGCCCCTCTGTCATATACCAAGTTCCCATATAGGTAGAGAAGTGTTTCTTTGCTTTCTATCATATTCTGTTGGTTCACTGGCCTAACCCGGTGCCAATGCCACAGACTGCAGTTGTTGATAATTTAATTATCCATAGCATATGAAAGAAAACTAAACAATAATGTTATTCAAAAACTTCTTAAATTATATAAGTTTTATGTATATATGCAGTGTGCAAGCAAAACATTATTATAAAAATTAAAATTCATTAGGGAAAACATGAGGACACTTGCAAGCTTTTCATAGCAGTTAATGGCTTATCTCAAATATATAACATATTATTCTCTAAAACAAATATATAACACAGTATTCTCTAAAACAAAATTGTCCTTTACTCCACTACATTTTAGGTCATAAGTCATTGCCTAGAAAAAACTTATGAGTTGTTAATGTTGTGTGTGAAGAAAGCATCAAAAGATGCTTTGAGATAATTGTATTTATATACAAATTACATTAAGCAAAACAAATCTGGGAAGTTCAGAAATACAAGTACAAATGGGTCAAAGCAGATTATTTGCTTCTTTAGGAGAAAAAAAGTTCTTTATTCTATCTGATAAAATATGTGGTTCTAGAAATAGGAGAAAACGTGGTAAAAGAAAAGTATGTTGTGAAGAAGCTTGGATGAAACAGAGAATATCAATTGGAAAATTAAGCATGTGACTACTATATATGTGACAGTTTTAATAGGATAGTTATCTTTATAATCAAAGGTTAAATATTGTGATAACCTATTTTGCACTCTTGAAATAATCAAAAACAATTTGTATACTCAGTTCTTTAAGTCACTTAAACATGAGCTGAGCAATCTTGTTGGATTAAGGTGTTAGATAAAGCTACAGGACTTACATCCACTCCTCTCATAAAATCCTCTCTTGTGTAATATCAGTAGCCAGCTTAAACTGGGATCATAAGTGATATCTAGGACCTCAGTTCAATAGTTCTCATTAACTGTTACAATTTACTGGCCTGGATTATAGCAAGAGTGACCTAAATGCTGTCCAAGATTTCCCCTTATGCTCCTCTAATTTATTCTCCAATGGCTTCATAGACATATTTCTAATAAAAAAATACAATGTCACTGCAATAATTGGTGATGATATTTCTTTCCATTACCAAAATAATGAAGTCCAAATTATTTGGTACAAAATAGTTTACCATATTCTCTGCCTATCTGACCAAAATCATTCCCACCTACTCCCAATACAACACACACACACACACACACACACACACACACACTCTGACTCTGATAAACATCCTATTATCAAGCAATATGGAACTGCGTGCAGTTCCATCATGTACTGGAAATACTGCAGTGAAACAGACAAAAATTTTATCACTTATTCTTTTACATTTTAGTGGAAGAGGCTAACAATAAAACTAAGTAAGGAGAATATATAGTATAATGATATATACTCTACCCGCAAATATGCCTAGCAAGCTCCCACTGCAAGACATTTGCATTTGATGTTCTCTCTGCTTCAAAGGCTCTTAACAGTAGTTAAAATGAGGTGAGCAAGTGGGAAAGTACTGTTGAGAGAACCTCTCCCCATATTCCATCAAGCTTTTATCTAAATTTATTCCTGTTTCAAAATTTGCAAGAGGCAGTCTCTCAAACAGGAAGCTTTCTTTGATATTTACCAAGGTCTGGTAAAGATGGTTTCTAGGAGTTGTAACACAGGTTCTGTATGCCTCTATGACAACTGTTAGAGCACACTGTGCTTCATCTATTTCAGTATACAGGTTTGTTGAGTTATCTATCGCCAACACAGAAAGGCAGTGACTATTTGTGTGACTCAACAGTCTAAAAGGCAGTACAGAATGGCAATTAAAAAGTAGAATTCTTGGGGCACCTGGGTGGCTCAGTCGGTTAAGCGTCCGACTTCAACTCAGGTCACAATCTCACGGTCCGTGGGTTCGAGCCCTGCGTCAGGCTCTGGGCTGATGGCTCAGAGCCTGGAGCCTGCTTCTGATTCTGTGTCTCCCTCTGTCTCTGCCCCTCCCCGTTCATGCTCTGTCTCTCTCTCTCTCAAAAATAAATAAACATTAAAATAAAAAACATTAAATAAAATTTACATTAAACATTAAACAAATTTTAAATAAACATTAAAAACTTTTTTTTTTAAAAAGTAGAATTCTTGGACTCTAATCTCAGATTTTCTATGTGCTGTGGTTGAGAGGGTTAATTAACCTCATTTGTTTCATATTCCTCACCTCTAAATTGGAAATAATTATAATAATATAGCACTTGATGTGGGCCAGGCATTGTTTCAGGAGCATCATGCTTATTAGTCCATGTGTGTTTTTTACCATCCTTATCTGTAAAATTTGCAGGGGCCTGTAGCATTATTGATTAAATTAGTTAGATTTCAAACATCACTTTAAGTTTCTGGCATCCAGTTCATGTTTATCCAATTGTGTATATATCTGAAGAAAAGTATATGTGAGATAAAGTTATGATATCCCTGAAATTTCTTTACATCAGAGATCTACTTTTAATCACTTTTCAAGTCAACATCATTTATGCCCATGCTGTATCACACAATATTTTTTTTCTTTAAAATAAAGATTGTGGTTCATACAATGTTTCTTAAATAGTGTTCCATGCATACCCTTGGGACTTTCTCCAAGCCCCAGAGATTCATCCTAACACTTTTTTGGTATTATCATAAATTAACGACAGAAGTTTTTCAGAAAATAGTAAACACTTCTATTCCTTTCCCAAGTAACCCTTAGGTGGACCATTGATTATGTAAAATATTACAATTGTCCATCATGCCCTAAAGAATAATGACTACATATTTGTACACATGTGAAATTAAACTACTTCTCTTCTGGCTAATAGTAATTGTAGGATATAAAAGGATATAAAGGATATAAAAAAAATAGCATTATTTACCCAGAGAAATATAGGAATTGTTTCTCTATCTCATAAATTTGGCAGTGTTTCTGGAAACGTTAGAAAAACAATTAAATTATAGAATGAGTAAATTACTCAATGAAGGAATAAAATATTCCTTTTTTTAATTCCTTTAACTTTTATTCATTTTTGAGAAAGAAAGAGAGACAGACTGTGAGCAGGGGAGGGGCAGGGAGAAAGGGAGACACAGAATCCAAAGCATGCTCCACGCTCTGAGTGGTCAGTACAGGGCCCTATGAGGCGCTCCAACTCACAAACTGTGAGATCATGACCTGAGCCACAGTCAGATGCTTAACCAACTGAGCCATCCAGGTGCCCAGGAATAAAATATTCTTAATGGCATTTTAGATCAACCATAAATTTTGACCAAAGACTATATCCTCCTTGTCTAAGAAAGCAGCATACACAAAATAACAGGTAGAATTTTCCTAGGGAAATAAGAAAAGCCACAAGCAGCCATGAGCAAATCCAGAATACAAGCAGAATAACTAAAAGTGTCATCTGTGACATAGTACTGGTCCAAGAATTGTTTGTAACCATCTTGAAGATATAAGGGGTTTATTCCAGCATGTAAATCAATCAAGAAAGTATGCCTTTATAATGAAACTCTTGCTATGAAAATGTAAAGGAAGCTTAACAAATACATTGATACCATCATTTTGACTAGGACTGATGTTTAGAGAACACATAGAAAACAAATGAATTATAATTTTGTAAAGTTGGATGTTACCAGAGTATGAAATCCCTTAAATGGCAGGCATTGATGAATATTATTCATATGCCCTGACTTTTTTTTTTTTTTTGGTAACAATCATGTGTTATTTCTTGTGAGTCTTTTTGTTAAAGCAAACTCTACCCTCAATGTGGCACTCAAACTCACTACCCTAAGATCAAGAGTCACATGCTCTACCAACAGAGTCAGGCAGGTGCTCCAATCAGAGTTCATTGTAAGAGTTCTTTAATAGATAAATTTATAAGATCTACTGGAGTGAAAGAAAAGGGAAATACCCGGTAGGAATGAAAACTAAGAAGGGTATGAACAAGGATGCTGAAACATGGAATGGAAATGTAAGAAAACTTGAATAGCAATACAAGTAGATAACCAAATGGTTTTGGTAGCAACTAGTTGGTGTAGATGTCATTTTTCATCCATAGTGGGCAAATTTTATTAAAATTTGATAAGATACAACATTACTAAACACAAGTCTGATGAATGAACATACAAACAAAAGAAATATACAATAGGATTTACACATGTCACTCTCTCTACTTGAAACTAGTCTGTCAGCAATTGTAAAGAAATCTGAATCTATAATGTAATGCGGCAATGGCAATGTGTTGTTAACTACATGTGGAAGCATAAATAGCTTTGTTTGTGAATCTCTATAGCAGAAGGCAGCTTGTGCAAAGCCATGTAAGACAGTCCATGTGAGTAACACAACATCTACTTCAATAGTTACAAAATAACATAAGTTTAATAAAATATAGCTCTGTTATAATCTAAAGTATTTTAAGAGAAGGGTTACCAAGATACACTATAAAAATGAGGATCACAGAAAGTGGTTGTTCTTTTCATGGTTGTGCATCATGCTGAAAGGGGTAATAAATAAAATATATGTTATCAACAATAACATGTGTGTATTAATCTACACAAAAGAAATAAAAATGACAACACATTTCTTTGTAATGTAGACTAAATTTCCCAACTGAAAGAGGAACTTAGATTATTTATTCAACATAAAGGAAAGGTCAACATGACCTTCAGAAATGAAATTAGAAAAGCACTTTTGAATTTGACTGAAATACTACAGCAATTGCAAACAGAATAATGATAAATTATGTCTCTTAAATCTAAGTGCTGCAATTATAAGATTCTCAGAACAGTCTTAAATGGTAGATTTAATGTTCTGCTACATAGAAGACAAAATAAAAGCACTCATCTAGCAAAGCTTTTCCACATTGAATTTCCTTTTCTCTTTTCAAAAACAATTGTCAATAAGAATAGTGATCCCTGAGGATAGTTTGGAAGCATCATAATATCTGAAATGTTTTTTGAATTTCAAAGAAGAAAGGATGGAAAAGAAAATGTGTGTATTTAACACAATGACAAAGTTCTTTGCACCCATTGGAACATCCATCAAAAATTACAGTTTTATCACATATCCATTGGGGTTCGATGTTGGAGAACTGCCTAAACAAATGGGAAAAAATAGACTAAAGATTAGAAAAGATCCACTTCCAAGGAGAATTTGCTTTCCTTAGACTCTGGAAGTAAGAAAACAAAATTGTGACTTAAGTAATAACAGGAATATGTGTTCCAATAATCAAAAGAAAGCAATATTGGTTATATAAGGATCCTTACATATAGATGTTATTTAAACACAGATAACAAGAATTTGTCAAAGACATAGATCATTTCATGTTAAAATTTGTCCAAAACTCATCATTGTCAAAATGTTAAATATATATGTGTGTGTGTGTGTGTGTGTGTGTGTGTGTGTGTGCGTGTGTACACACACATGCACACAAACATATATATGATATAAGGCATATGAGTATAACACTCCTCAGGCTTCAAAACATTGTATTTGGAAGAAATGTGTTCAATCAAGGTAGGACTCACAGAGAACTTGATCTAAATGCCACACAATATGTAGTACTATGGACCGAGTAGAGACATTTTGAGTTGATACACAAGAATTGCTTTCAAAGAGGAATGGAAATTATCTAATCAAACATTTCATTAAAAATATATTTTTCCCCCAACAACAAAAGTATATTATCTTAATCCAGGGATATTTGGTCTCTTGCTCCTCAAAGATGATTAAAAATATTACTTTAGTAAAGTCAAGTTCTATTAAGTTTGTTAATATATAGACCATTATGCAAAGTCTTAAGAAAACTAGATTTTGTCTAATTGCTAGAAAACTGTAATGCTGTTTAAAAATCAATTTGGGTACATAGGTTACATTAATATCAAAGGCCAGTAGTTCCCAGATACTTTAGTATATGGAAAGTTACATAGGCAATTAAATGTTAGCGAGCCTTTCAAGAATTTTTTTAAACAGGTGCTAGTTTTACGTGGAGAATTCCCCCTACACGCAGACACACACACACACACACACACACACACACACACGCACACAGGGAGAGAGAAAAAGGCTTTCGCTTTTCTTTAATATATCCATTTTCTAATTTTGTTATAGCACAAAATACAAAGATGAATGAAAAAGCTAAGCATAGAAAGAATCACAAAATCACTCCCCAACTATCAAGTAATTAAAATTAATGGAAACCTTAAAAATAAAGCTGACTCGCTCTTTAAAGGATAGTATTAGAAACTATACGAATCATTTGTAAAAGGCAACATCACTTACTCATATCCTTACATCCTTCCAGATTTTGCTTAGTCAATTTGCTGTTGAGCAGTGTAGCAGTTCAGCTTCATGGGTAACTTTTATGAGGGTGGATCTCTTTAAGTACAATGCTACCAAGCTCCTTTGACTTTACTGTACAGCGCTTTTAGTGATAGTTTATATATTGTAAGCAAAAAACTAAAATTCAATTCAATTGAACAAGTTTTCATTAAGTGTATTTATTAACAAATTGTTAAATGCTATATTCAAGGAACTCACAACCTAATCAAAACACACAATCATATATTTTTTTTTAATTTTTCTTAATGTTTATTTTTGAGAGACAGAGAAAGACAGCATGAGCAGTAGAGAGTAGAGAGAGAGAGAAAGAGAGGGAGACCCAGAATCGGAAGCAGGCTCCAGGCTCTGAGCTGTCAGCACAGAGCCCGACGTGAGGCTCGAACCCAAGAACCATGAGATCATGACCTGAGCCGAAGTTAGACGCTCAGCCGACTGAGCCACCCAGGCGCCCCTCATATTTTTAAATGATATGTCATTCTGCATTCCAGGGAAAAAATGTATAAATAATGGTAGGTCGCTAGAATGTCACTGCCTATTATTGACCAATGAAGTATAATTGAATTGGTTCCTTGTCTTTTATTCTTAATGACATTGCTTTACAATATTCAAAAGTATAATAAATATTTCTGAAGTTGCATTTTTCAGTTGCATTTTGAAAGTTTATTATATCTTGCAAATTGTTACATTTTACATGACTAGACAGGACTCTCTTCTCATTTGCTGTAATTTCTTTTTGGTTCTTTGTAGTTTTTCAGTACCTTTGGGGGGGTGTTATATTATTTCATCTTCCTTTCCTAATGATTTTTCTATAGTTTCTAAAAATATTTTTTTCTTTTTTGCAAAATTTATTGACACTTAAAATTTCAAAGAATTTTTCAAACAAGTAAATGGAGTTCCAAGTGCAATAATCATAAGCAGTTACTATTCTTTTATCATCTATTTTCACCACCATTGGATAATCAACAGGTACAGTTTTCACGATATTTCCTTCAAGTTTATCTAGTTTTCATTATTTGGAGAACTTACGTTGAAACCATACTTGGCTGTGTGTGGTGCAGAACATATTAAGATACATGCAAAAATAGCATTCTTCTCAGAGATAGAACAAACAATCCTAAAATTTGTATGGGACCACAAAAGACCCTAAATAGTCAACGTAATGTTGAAAAAGAAAAGAAAAGCTGGAGGCATCAAAATCCCGGATTTTAGCCTGTACTACAAAACTGTAATTATCAAGACAGTATGGATTGGCACAAAAACAGACACATAAACCAATGGAATAGAATAGGAAACCCAGAATTGTACCCACCAATATACAGCCAACTAATCTTCAACAAACAGGGAAAGAGTATCCAGTGGAAAAAAGATGGTATCTTTAGCAAATGGTGTTGGGAGAACTGGATAGCAACATGCAGAAGAATAAACGGGACCACTTACTTACACCATACACAAAAATAAACTCAAAATGGATTGAAGACCTAAATGTGAGACAGGAAACCATCAAAATCCTGGAAGAGAAAACAGGCAACAACCCCTTTGACCTTGGCAGCAGCAACTTCTTACTTGACACATCTCTGAAAGCAAGGGAAATAAAAGCAAAAATGAACTATTGGGACCTCATCAAGATAAAAAGATTCTGCACAGCACAGGAAACAATAAAAAAAAAAACTAAAAGTCAACCAACATAATGGGAGAAGATATTTGCAAATGAAAGACAAAGGATTAGTATTCAAAATCCATAAAGAATTTATCAAAATCAACACCCGAAAAACAAATAATCCAGTGAAGAAAGGGGCAGAAGACATGGATAGACACTTTTCCAAAGAAAACATCCAGATGGCTAACAGACACATGAAAAGATGCTCAACATCACTCATCATCAGAGAAGTACAAATCAAAGTCACATTGAGATACCACCTCACACTG